>NC_140427.1:3808000-5074000 GCF_965140295.1 Lepidochelys olivacea | reverse complement strand
TTGAAAGACAAATGACCAAATTACAATAAGAAAAGAGTGAATCAGAGGATCCATAATGTGGTAAAATTCATTATATAAAAAGAGCATAAACCTAAGTTAGTTTTTTTTTGTTTTGTTTTTTTTAAGACTTGTTGCATTTCAGAAGGAGATATGCACCCAAGCTGAGGCTCTGATCCAATGCCCATTGATATCAATGGGAGTCTTTCTATGAACTTCAGTGGGCATTGGATCAGGCTCTAATGAGAGTACTGAACAATATATGGTGGTTGATTATGATTAAAGAAATGGTTGTTCTATAGTAAGTATTATTTACTTTTAAGTCAGACCTTCAAACATTGAGGTAGCATAAAGGTCTGAGGAAAATACATTCAAGTATGCAACATTTCAGTGTTCCTTACTGTAAAAACACAATTGCTAAATTAAATTTAAAATGCTTGTTTGAGAGCAGTCTTGTTCCATTTCTTTCATTGTATTTTTAGTATGTTGGACCTACTACCTTTTACTTCCTGGTGAGTGGTGTCTGTCCAGTGCCCTTTTTATGTTGTACTACTAGTGATCATGCACAAAAAGCAGTGCAATGTTAAAAGGGCATTGGCCAGTGATACTGTCCACGTTAGTAATTTTTTTTTTTTTTTTTTTATGGAATCACAATTTAAGGGTCAGAGTACTTGTGTTTAGTCAGACTGGAAGACTATGCTACAATAATCATAAAGTAGGATTGCCACTTACACATTTTTCACACATGCTGTCTTTATCAAAACTAGGATCATGGCCCAAGAAATATGTTCCACATGCAAGGAAGGGAACATGGTACTGGTTTCCCTAGGAAAACAATGTAGATGATGTCATAGGTGTGGAGTTGGCTCAGGTTGCAGCCATGGTGATTCAATACACCTTCATTCAGTTCCTCCATTTGTCTGAGTCTTGCTGTTAACAATCTTAGAATGTACAGGTGGAGATGGCCATTGGAATTATCTAGCCCTAGAGGTTCTGAAGGTTTTCTCATATTGCAGACCAGATTTTAATAAAGAAAATGTCTTTTAGACACCTCTCCCCTAATTCACAATCATGTTGCCCCGCTCCTATTTGTGACCATGTATCATTGCTGTGGTAACCACAGCATTTGCTAGAAAAATATTAGAAAACTAATTGTTAAAATAAACTTAAGGTAATTTAGCAGCTGGAAATAAGAACAACAAATTTCATGTGGCCAGAAAGTGTTCCCTGGATTATCAGTAGTCCATGGACCACAGCTGGAGAACCTATGGCATCTCATTATTCTGTTCAGCTGTATAACGCACATGAAAGAGAGATATATTTGGAAATGTGATTGTCAGGCAAGAGCAGCAGCAGCAAAATGTTCTTAACTGAATTCACAACAGATTTTTGGTGTTTTTTTATCATTTTCTCTTGGTCAAGAGAATCCAGACATTCCAAAATGTGTTAACAATTTCCACGTCCCTGCATGTGTCTAGTAGGCCTGATGGGCATTAACCTTAGCCTGATTTCCATAACCCACAAGACGCCAGCATCTGATATCGGCTTATTTTTACTTAAAGCATATATATAGATGGTGTTGACTAGATGTTCAGGATTCTGGTTTCCCTTGTTTCAAAAAGTGTCAACCTACGAAATAGAAACATTACTTCTGTTCAAAATATAGCTGACGTAGGTTATTCTTACCTTTCCTACGTCTTGCTGCTAACGAATGCTCTGACTTTATTGCACTACTGTACTTTACAGCTAGCAGTGCAATAGTATTGTCAAAGCATCTGAAAGCAGACTACCCAGCAATACCTTGATTCTTGCTCTACAGCTTCTAACAGTTTCTTCAAAGCCTGTGAGTAAATCTGCATTTAATAAATTTACATTTTTTCATTGTTGTAAAATATTCATTGTGCAAAGGTTCCAAATCTATAACAATATGGTGAGATTTTTAGCACTGAAATTAAATTGTATTTTACTATTCTTAGATTTAGAAAATGGTGTATCTGTAGATTTAAAAAAAAAAACTTGAATGGGGATTAAAGATCAAATCACTGTAAACGTTTAAAAGAGATGCATTTGTTGAAACAGACACTTATTACATTTTCACAAAATACGAAACAAGTGCCAGAAGGGGGGGGTGTATCTCAGATGCATCTAAGCTGTTCTGGGAAATTTTTTATAATGGGCATAATTTCTTAAATGTGTGTAGGTATATTTCTACAAAACATGCTGTGATATTTAATTATATTATTTTCATTAACAGCAAGTCTTAAAATATTAGTTACATGATAGACAAGCAGTAGTCACATTAAAATTGTCCTCAATTATAGAAGTAACCTGCAGTTCATGGTTCACTATCAGTCTATAAATCTCAGATTCTGCCTTGCTTAACATGCTTTATATTCTTATGAGCTGTGCTTCGTACTTTATAAAGGCACGGATAATTGTAATCTATTCCTTACTTCAAACATATTTAAACTGTATTATCTTGGAAACTAAGTCTTCCTAGATGCTTTTTAACATCAGTCACAGTAATCCGTATTCCTGATGTCTTCATTCTGAGATTATGTAGCTGCAGATAAAGAAGTTATAAACAAACAACAAAGTTATAAACAAAAAACACACTATTTTGATGGGCTGTCATTAGAAACAAAGAATATAAACTTTCTCCCACAGAGGATGACACAATTACCAGGACAGATTTTTTTTTTAAATCCTTACGAAGGTTTTTAAACAATAAAGAGTGTAATTAAGAAGTAGTTTACTGTATATCTTTATGATTAATGGAACTTTTAGGATTGGACCTCAGGAGCAGTTTTGTCAAAGTCAAATGGTAAATTATTGGATTAGTAGGTTAAAGAAGCGTTTTCTTCTTCTTCCTAAAATTGGAGGACTTCTCAGTTAAACTCTTCCACATCTGTCCTGTGTTTTAACTACTGTGCTAAAGTTTGCCAAAAGAAGTATCAGTTGTGGGGTTACCAGATAGCAACTGTGAAAAAACGGGACAGGGAGTGAAGGGTAATAGGTGCCTATATAAGAAAAAGCCCCCCAAAACAGGACTGTCCCTTTTTAAAATGGGACATTTGGTCACCGTAATCAGTTGAAGAGAGTAAAAGTTTTCGCAAAAAGAAAAGGAGTACTTGTGGCACTTTAGAGACTAACCAATTTATTTGAGCATAAGCTTTCATGAGCTACAGCTCACTTCATCGGATGCATTCAGTGGAAAATACAGTGAGGAGATTTATATACACACACAACATGAAAAAATTGGTGTTATCATACACACTAAGGAGAGTGATCACTTAAGATAAGCTATTACCAGAAGGAGAGCGGGGGGCTAGAGGGTCCCGCTCCAAAGCCCGTTAATGTTGATAGGAATCTTTTGAAAGAACAAACCAAAAATACTTCAGCATCTACTGATAGTAAAGCCATTCACTGTGTGTGTTTGTATTTTTCCTGTCATCTTCATTTGTTCAATTTAAGAAACCCGAAGTTCTGACTGTAAATGACAAATGAGTCTATATTCTTCATGATTTTAATGTTTCTATAATCTGTGTTTTCTGGGTTACATGCACATAAATTCCTGATTACACAATCTCTTTGTTGCTAATTTGTAATTAAAGGATATCACTGTAAAGATATCATTGCCCTTAATGGAATTTTTAAAGCTGTAAAGAAATAATGTGAGTTATGTTAACTTTGAGTTCTGTTAGAAACACAGGACAACATCAATAAGGAAATACCTTTTGAAATTTGAACTATAATTTAATATTGCAAAAATAGTGACAAGGAATGCAATTGCAAATAATCTAGGTTCTAATATTATTATAATGTAACTGTATTGGCTTGTTGAAGCAACTGGGAAAACTAATATCAAAGTTCAGTCGGTTCTGTGTGTTACAAAATAGGTATTATCTTTGAACATTTGTTTCATGTTTTTCTTTAAACTGTAATGCATTTTAATTTTAAGTTACTTAAATAATCAGCTGGTGTATTTTACTATCAATATGAATTTTAATATTTGTTATGGAAACGAGAGCTAAGTATTATGATTCTTGTGAGTTTTGTCCTAGACCTACCATTTGTGTATATTTGACTTTTTAAAAATTGACTCTGCTCAGGAGAATAAATTGTGGGTTTTTAAAATTTAATCTTGTTTTTTTTTCCCCATTAATATTTTGAAATATTTAGCAGGTGTTTTATTGTTAGACTGGAATATTTTTTTAAAGTTTCTTATTAGTACGGACCAGCACCTTCTCATTATATCAATTTAGGATGTGGTTGTCAGATAGGTTCAGCACTTGTATGCTACATAGCAATTTATTTGTGTACTTTGAAATTGAAAACTGTATTTTGAGGAGGTTGGTGTGAAGTTATGGGGTTCATAGAATTGTTTCAGTGTTTTATTTTTGTGTCTTCTCAGAATCTCACTTATGGAGCAAAAGGAACCTTTCAAGAAACTTCAAGAAAGTTAATTTGAATACATAACTTCTAGTGTTTCTTGAGCCTCTAATATTTTTGTTTATTGGCTGTTCTATTTTCTTTTAAAATAAGTTTAATAGTAAATCTAATAATGAGGATTTTTTTCTATTGGTGATTGAGTTTTAAATATCAGACTTTTTGATTCTCTTATTAAAGTAATCCCAAAACAGTTTAATAACTTAAGTGATCTCTGATCACGCACCATGGTCTTCCCCCACTTACTGTTGCTGGGAAACATTTGAGCCTGATGGGTACAAATCATGACATTCCATGTGATGTGTACAATACTATAGTCCTTTCTGGAATAATAATAGCTAATTAAAGATAAATGTTAAATAGCAGCAAATGTTTGGATAAATGAGTGTGGGGGAAAGGAGGTGCCTCAAAAGGAGAGAGTGGTTCTTATGTATTATTACACATGGTGGCTAATTCTGCATTCCAAGTCTGCATCATTCACCAAAAGGGTCTGATGGATGTAAATCAGAAGAGAGAAGTTAAAATGGCTTTTTTATAGTGACATAAATCTGAGATAGATGGAGAAGCTTTGTCATGCATTATGATTTGTTTAGTTTTAAACTATTTAAGAAGAGTATTATTAAAAGATTTCTAATTTTCAAGACATTGTGTGTGTGTAGATAGACATAAGTCTTAATGGGCAAAGATCTTGTGATTTCCATTATTTTGTGTGAAGCAATCTTCTAACAAGAAAAGACAATTGGATATACTTAACTTCCTAAATATGGGCCTGATCCAAAACCCATTGAAGTCAATGGAAGTTAAGTTGTAGTAGTGCATCACAATTCTTTTTGGTCATTTCAAACAGTTTAACTTAAACTGTAATTATTACTATAGAGAGTGAGAAGTCAGTTGAAACAGTGAAAACCACATTGAGTTAAATTAATTCTGTAAATATTTAGTTTATGTTCAAAACAGTCCCTCTCTCAACTATAATTCCAAATGATTACATGAAGAAATTCAGTGTTAGTTTTGTGAACGGGGCACACTGCCTTTCTATAAACCAGAAATCCCTAATAGACATTAAAATGGCAGATGAAAGTTAATTAAGCAATAATCTTATCCCCTATTTCACAGGACAATTATCCAATTCCCTAGTGACTCATTTATCCCAAGAAAAGAATTGAGTGAAACGTGTTGGTGATGTCATCAGTTTGATTGTCCACTTACCTGCCTGATTTATCAGGGAGCAATTAAATTTGTTGTGAGTATTTTGATCAAACAAGAGGACACATTCTTAAATAAAATATCTGTTGATATAACCAGATCCTGAACTGTCATTGATAGTCTCTACTCACAGCTGTGTTTACACATTATTGCTAATAGAGTTTTTTTTTTTTATATTGAGAAAGGACAGTGATCAGGCTGAGAGAGCTGTAGAAATCGATGGAGAAGATTTAACACCTTTAACTAGAAAAGTTGGGGGGGGTGAGAGTATTTTTGTTTCATTAGCAAAGTCTTACATTTGAATGTCAGATACCAAATATTTAGTCTATAAGCAAATGATAAAAACTAGCAATGTTGTATGAAATACTTCTTGTATTAGCTTACTCAAGTAACAATCCTTCCAAAAAAAAAGTGTAATAGAAGAGCTGGATTCAGCCCTTAATGTCCTAGTAACAAACTCATGTAAGAGCAGATTTAAAATTGCAGCAGCAGTGACTGTCTCTTAAATACAGTTGCATTATCAAGTCCTGGTCTACACTACAAATTTTTGTTGGTATAAACCACGTCGCCCGGGGGTGTGGAAAATCTTACTCCTGAGTGACATAGTTTTACCGACCTAACCCCTGGTGTAGACCATGCTACATCAACGGGAGGGCTACTCCTGTCAACATTGCTACCCCCTCTCGAGGAGGTGGAGAAACTCTTCCCCCTTTGGCGTAGATAGTGTCTTCACTAAGTGCAACTGTGACACAACTGTGCTGCTGCAGCACTGTAAGTGTAGACAAGCCCTAGGTATGGATGTGCTAGTTCTCTTGTGGCATTTCTGTCCCATATACATTTAATATTAAAATATCACTTCTTTAAAAATGTCAAATTTACAAGTACAAATAGCAGGCTGTATCATGCATAGAAGACAGTGTCTCTCACAAAGGGTTTTCCATTTACATAACACAATAAAACTCAGGTGCCTAATACATGAATGGATCAGGCAAGGTCCAGTTTTTGAAAGATGTTTTCTTTGCTTTTTTGAAATAATTTCACACTTTAGATTATAATTTAAAAGCTCCACAGAAGAACTTCACCTTGAGATGTGAATTAAGAAAAGGTAGGGGTGTTTGTGTGTGGTGTAGTAAGAAATTGATGCTTCCACACAGTGGGCAATACAGGCAGTGGTGAAAGACTGTACAAAGACAAGAGCGGGAGGAAGGAAAGAGTAGGTGTGTGGAGTGGGTTAGACAAAGGGAGTAAGGGAGAATAAGGAGAAGTGGGGATTCTACTTGAATAGAATGTTTCTAACTCCTTAGGGTATCTGATGGTAGCCTAGAAAATTTTTCTAGTGTGGTTACTCACTGTGGCAACACAATTATCCAAGCAGCAGGTGTTGGATGTGTTACCTGCCTATTTCTACTAATACAATATTTTGATTGTCATTTTCTTTTTCTACAATATTTGGACTCATTTTAAATTGTAGACAATATATGGTAACGTTTCAAGCTAGATGTGGGGACTTAGCTGCTGTCAAGTTTCACTAATATCTGTGGGAACTGTGCATATGTCTATGAAATAAGTCATCACTATGAAAACCTATCCTTTACACACTTAAAATATTTATTAAATTTGTCATACCATTCAGTCATTCAAAGAAAGCTCTGCATAATAAGATGCCAGTCAAAGGTGGATCACTTTGTACATTATATTTCCTTTAAAGAACGGAAAGGTTGCAGAAAAGCTCTTGTGATTGCTGTCTACATATAATGAATGCTAACACCACAAAGGCTGTTGAACTGACAATAACATACAAAATGTGTTTAAAGAATCAAAAGAAATTTACAATGCATTTTGTCAGTACAAAATGCAAACAGTTGAAGTATTAACTTCAGCTGAAATTTCTAACAGTTTCCTTGAATTAATGGGAGAATTGCAATGGGTTTTTAGTTATAAGAAATTCTTGGAGCTTTGAAAGGTTCAGTGGAAGCAATAGGGAATAACAGCCTTACTTTCATATTTCATTATTAAATATCAATTTTTAGAAGAGTATAGAAAGCCCTTGTTCTGTCATAACATCTAAACCTCTAACTTCACCAAAATAATCTAAGAAACTAGGAAAGTGTGCTTTTACAAACAATACTATTGTGGGAGAAGTTACCAACCCATGAACATCCATTGTATTTTAAATTTAAATTCCTGGAATAAACACCAACATCTCAATGACTTCAGTCAGAATTGAAAACTATTTTCTCTGACATTGTTTGGAAGATACTTTATCTGATATCATAACTACTGTCAGAGGAAAGAAGTTAAGTTCTCTCAGAGAAAAATCCTCCTTAGATCCTTCAAAACCTATTGTATCAGAAAAACAAAGTCAACAATAAACTACGGTAGGCCTAGTGTATGAGTGAATACCTGCGTGTGTGTGTATATATACCATTTGTTTCAGTATCCAGAACTCTGGTCACTGCTTCTGGGTATTCAGCCCACATCCACTGATCTCAGAAGTGTGTTATGAGAATTATTCAGTAAGAAGTCTTTCAGAAAATTCAGGCTCCGCTGTTATGAAAGTCCAAGTGTGTTATCCTGGCCCCACTGAAGTTAATGGCAAAACTCCCTTTGAGTTCAGTAGTGTCAGGATTTCACCCCAAATGGTCTGCATAAAGTACAGTGCACCCAGTTCCTTCTATTTTCTTTTGAATCCTTATATCTCTTGTATCCACTTTGCATTTTCTCAGGAGTCCCCTTTCAGAAATCTAAGGTCATATAGTGGAGCCTAAATGGGGTATTTCGGACAAAGGAACGTTTTAAACCTGTTGTGGAAAAACTGCCATATTTTCTTAATCTCAAATCTTTCCCACTGGCCATTGCGTCTGCCAAGAGGGTTATATTAATATGGTAGCCCTCTTTATCAAAGGGTTTTACGTGCAGTTTCTTCCAGACAAGGTGATTGTCAAACCACCTTCTGGTTTGTTTGTTTATTTATTGATTAATATATTCCAGAGTCCTCAAACAGGTTGGAATAACGTCCTATACCAGCTGTAATCAGGACTCTCAAAATCTACTTTGAACAAAACTAAATACAAATCTAACCATTCCTGATTTCATATTTTCCTAATCAGGAGCAACTGAAAGGAAATTCTGTTCTCTGGCTTTGTAAACAGAAAGATATAAGTAGGATGATCTCTGTATTCTTGTTGATCAAATACTATGAGATGTTCTTTCCCTGCTTTCAGTTCTTTTAATGCAAAGCCTTTCAGTTAGCTCTAAATTCCATGCATTACAATAAAACCGAAGACGTATTATTGATAGATATAGATGAATAACGAAATGTTCCTGCCTGTTTGGGTTCACCTGTTTTGAGCTTGTTTATAGTTCTAAATCAATGTGTTCTAAATCAGTGATTCTCAGACTTTTTTGTACTGGTGACCCCTTTCACATAGCA
The DNA here is from genome assembly GCF_965140295.1 of Lepidochelys olivacea. Taxonomy (NCBI): domain Eukaryota; kingdom Metazoa; phylum Chordata; order Testudines; family Cheloniidae; genus Lepidochelys; species Lepidochelys olivacea. The sequence goes on along the minus strand of NC_140427.1, from coordinate 5,064,915 downwards.
AGCCTCTGAGTGTGATTTCCCCACCCCCCACCCCCCCTATAAATTAAAAACACTTTTTTTAAAAAATATATTTAACACCATTATACATGCTGGCGGCAAAGCAGGGTTTGGGCTGGAGGCTGACCCCCCATGTAATTACCTCATGACCCCCAGTTTGAGAACCCCGGTTCTGAATGGTACAGCATGCTATATGGTGTATTATACATGTAGTAGAGTGCACCCAAAGAGATATTGCCACAGATGAATGCGTGTCCTTATGACAGGTCCGAGAATGTTATAAATGTTTTTTAATTTACCCTCCCAATTCTGGATCACTATTTTCCTTTGTCGAAACTGCATACTGGCAACAGGGACTTGCATATTATACAGTGACACTTGCGCTGTGAAGAGCAGTGAGCTCAACTGTCAGATAATGCAAGAAAATGCTGCTGTCTGCTCCTGTAAGTTTTTCTTCAAGGACCTTCTTGGCCACTACTTCTCATTGCCTGCCAAGTTCTTATCTAGCTAATTGCTTTAAGGCTACTTATCTTTAATTACGTTGACTATCAAGAGTTTGCAAGTTTACTCTTCAGTATATAAGGTTGGAATAACCTACAAACATTAGTAACTGGGGGAACAGCTCCTTGCTTATAGTACATCAGTCTTTCAAACTGAAACATCTTTATTTCTGGGGTTGGGGTTTTTTTTTGTTTTTGTTTTGTTAGTGCAGGAAAGAGTGATTAAATGATATGCTTTTTGTCTGAATTTTTGTTGTTTAATACGTTGTGATTGATCTTCAATGTTTTAGTTCCAGAAGGCAGAATCTGATCTGGATTACATTCAACACAAATTGGAGTTTGAAATAATGAAAAACCTTCCTGATAATCCATCAGCAGAGGTACTATTTTCAGATTAAATTTGTAAATTTTGTTGTAACTTGCACAAATTCACTGTAAATGGGTAATTCTCTAATCATAAAACACATTTGATTGGATATATATCAAAAACTCCTGGTCATTTTGTATGTTTTTGTTTTTATGCTCTATTTTTGCAACATACCAAGACAGTTGATGTAGATTTATTTCAAAATAGCCACATCTTAGTATAATGGAATGCTCCATACTTGTGTTTTGAGAAATCAGCTGGAGTGTTAGCAGGCACTGTCAACTTCAACACCCTCCTCAAGACACACCTCTGCTATGACACTTGCAATAGATCAGCCAACAAATGATGACTAGACTCGGGGCTTGTGGGAGAAAGAAAAAGAGTAAGGGGGGGTATAATACATTATTTATAGTATTTTTTGTAAATCTTCCCTCATCCACCCCACATGTTCAGATGCAGTGAAAAAGAATATTGATTTTTTTTATTTTATTTATTTTTTTTACAAGAGGTGGCTTACACGTTCTAACTCAGGAAAATTTAAGAAAGCACAAAAACACAGTATCTTCATTCTATTGTATCTTCTGTGGAACCAGAGAGTTAGTGGCTTATTACTATTTGTTTGCCTATGAAAAGTTATCATGTGGCATGGGTAGATGGAGCAAGAGGTTTCCAAAACATGAAAGATGTCATTTTATGGGTAATGTGCTACTGATTGTAGTTAAGCGCTTCCACTATAAAGTGTCTCTTTCAATTCTCTTTTTAACAGCTCTAGTTGCCATATACCTTGGGAACATCTAATCTGTTTAGTCTTGTATAGCCAAACTGATCATCTTTCTAATGTCTTGATAGTTTAAACGTACTTTTCACCTTGATGTAGGAAAATCCAGTGACTCTCTTAGAGGAACTCTCAGTGGTGAAGTCACGTTATAAAATGTTATGTACGCAGCTGGAAGAAATTTCTATAGAGCAAAGAGAGTCTATGAGCTGTATTCACGCTACTCTAGAAAACACTATGAAGATGGTGCAGGCAGTACAGCGACATGCTGATCTTGAGGTAATGGTTTCGGTTTACTGATACGGGCCCCAGTCCTGTGAACGCACACACGTAACCTTATGGATGGGAGTAGTTCCTTTGAAATCAAAGACTAAACATGTATGTACAAAAATGTTACTGGAACAGGGGTTAGATTTTCTTTTTTGGGTGGAAAATCTTCTTACATCTTCTGTTGAGAGATCACATTACTGAAGTAACAGCTCAATATATTGTACTCAATCTTAAAAACGCTTTTGCATTTGAGCAGCCCTATTGAAGTGGGGCTACTCACGTTAAAAGTGGGGCTACTCATGTTAATTAAGGTTTCTGGGACTGGGCCCATTGTTGAACTCAGGTCTGATTCACCATTGTGGTAATCCAAGACAATTCTGGTGGAATTCCATTGATTTCAAGATGAAGTAAAACAATGGTGAATCATACCCCATGTCTCTGAATAGTTTGATGGAAATTGATGTTTCAGACACTGAATTAAATCCCAATTTTTAAACTGATCTTTGAAGTGTTCTCTATTATCTTGAAAGCTGCCAGGTAGAAAGTGAAACTGACTGTAAAGAAAACAAAATGACCAATGTATTTTCACTGTGAGTGGAGGTAAATATAAAATTGTGAACATTCTAAAATTATTTTAATTTTGAATAATCTCAGATGATAGAAAATTTAAAGCTTTATGTAAGCATTATCATATTTTTAAAAAGTTTCCTTGTGTTTCTAAGTGTTGTGCAAACATTGACTACTTAATCCTTCAAAAACCTCTTATAGTTACTTTTGTAGACAGGGAAGGTTAGACCTAGAGAAGTTAAGTGATCAGCCCAACATCAAACAGAATGTTAAACTAAAATATTCCTGGGTCCCAGCCCTGTGTTCAGTACACTGACTGGATGGCACTGCCTCTGTCAAAATATTATACTTAATCTGACCGTGTCCCTAACCAAACATTGTGACTCCTACTTTTATATTCTATATAATATAATATAAATAAAGTTATGCTTTCTCATTATTTAAAAAAATGGCAGTTTCCTTCACCGCTCAGAAGAGAAAATACAATGACCTTTCCTCTCCATTTGTGCCAATGTTATGCTGCCAAGTAGCATGTTGAGAATAATTGTATAGGTTTCTTTCCTGGGGTGAAGTGGTAAAGTCCTGAGCCACTTACTTGTGCCAAGTAGGATTAGGCAACAAATTTTCAGCTAGTAGTTTGTATATTTGTTTGTAGCCGTCTCTATACTTACTATAGCGGAGACTGATGAAACAATTTTAAAAAGCAGGATTAGAATTTTTTTTAAATGGAACATTTATTTTTCAGATGTTAATCTATAGTTCTAACATTAGAATACTATGAGTAGATTTTTATTTGGAGTTTGAACATGAGCTTAATGGTGGGATTTTCAGAAACACTCAGCCTTAACTCTTCTCCCATTGAAGTTAATGGGAGTTTACCATAGTTTTAAATGGGAAAAGGTTTAAGCAAACTGAGTGCTTCTGAAAATCCCACCGTAAGTGGTGAAAATAGCAGTTTCTTTTTCCCCCTAGCTTTCACCTCTGTCTGAAGAAGAACAGACTGCAGCACAACGCTTAGCATGTAAAACGGTTAAAGGAACAGATCCACCAGTGGAAGAGGTAATTGTGGCTTTATATGGCTTGATTCTGCAATCCCCTTACTCCCAAGTAATCTCTGTGAAGTCAGTGGAACTATTTGTGTGAATTAGGACTGCTCCCTTGACTAGCAGTTTTCAGGAGCGTGCCCTGAAATAGTTTCACTTTTTACTTTTCCAGTTTATTGCACAAATGTTTTGTTTTGTTGTGCCCCCCTCCCTCTTCTCCCCCAGGGAATGGTTTTAAGAAAATTTTGTTTTGGAAAAGCAACTTTAATCTCTTACCATTTACTAAGAAAACAGTGACTCTTTGTATTTATATGGTAGCATATATTTTAAATCATGCCGCTTTAGATCACATATAGCATGCAAAACAAACATGAACAGTACCTTGAATTCAGAAGAGCATTCTGTTCTGGTTGATCAGTTTCTTGTCACAAGTGCTCTGTCAGATCATTCAGCTATTAGTAGAATAGCTACTAAATCTTTGGGGTGGGGGTGAAGAGCATAATTACTTCAGTCAAACGCCTAGACTGATTTTCAATATTTATAATTTCCTGTTAAATATTAAATTGAAAACTGGCTAAGAATAACTTAACCACATTACAATGCTGCTGCAATATAATATGAAACGAAAGAAGTCTAACACTTTTAGGCAGAAACTCAGGATTTCTGCCATAAAACCAATCATAACAAAGACTTTTCATGGTATTAAACAACAAATATCAGCAAAGATTTGTCAGGATCTTTGTTACATAAAACCTGGACTTAAATCATATTTGTTTTAATGTATCTTCTTGACCTTGTCTGTCTCTCTCCTTTTTCCACTGCTTATCTATCAATGCCACCTCACTTTCTGTCCTTTCATCACCACTGTTTGACAGTCTTCCAGTATCTTTCTGCTTCAACTCTATTTTTGCTAATTTCATCATTAACATAATTATAATCCTAATTAAATCACAATGATAATAATATCATTTGTATTACTTTAGTGCCTTGGAGCCCAAGTCATGGAATAGGACCCATTGTGCTAGGCAATGTACAAAAGCAACAAAGACCATCCCTAACGCAATGAGTTTACAGTTTAAGTAAAACTCATCATCTTTTCCCTTCCCCTGTTTATCTTGAGTGGTCAAGATACAATTTGTATTCAAATACCCCAGACAAAATTAGGCCTACCCCTGCTCCAATTGAGGTCAGGGGAATCAAGATTGGGCCCTAAATAGGTATTGCATGTTTTTGTTGTTTTTCAAAGAGGAAGAGAAATCACCCCATCTTAAAGGCTCTGTGTTTTGTTAACCCTCTCTTCTGGCTGAGGAAAGCTGGATGCAGCTTCCTCTAGAGCCCATCAGAACTGTTGGCCTGCAAGAACAGCTTTATAAAGCTCTTAAGCATCTCTTTCCCTTCCTTGTGCTGTGTGTGCAGTGCTTTCAGCCACTACCAGATAGGAGAACTGGCTGGCCTGCCTTGACAGCTGATTTCCCCCCCACTCCCTTCCCAAACCTATGTTATCTGTTCGGCACTAGGATTTCTGCATGCTGACTAGTAGCTAGTGTGGGAACTCACCAGGAAGCATTCACTTAATGCTTAGGAATTCTACCATATCAATTCCTTGGCAATTAATTGCCAACAATCAGCCATATTTCTATATTGGTAACTATGTTAAAAACTACAGCTACTACTTCAAAACTGTAGTACAGTATATATGAAACTTGACATTCTGTTTATTTTTAGCCACTTTGTTCAGTGTCTACAGTTCCTATTCCAGATGGGGGTAAGTGCTGACAACCCCCTTCTACTGCTTTGCAGAAATCAGCTTCCTTTTCTGAGCATTAACATTTTTTTTTTTTCTGGTTGCTAAAAGTGTGTATATAGGCCCCTCTGTAGAGGGGTGTGTGTGTAGATAACCACATAACTTTAATTGTAAGATATTCAAACACACCAAGTTCAATATTTAGGATATTAGTATGTATCTTAAAAGTATATTGACATTGTTAGTGTATTTCGCTGTGGACCTATATATTGTGAAATTCAAGGTTAGCATAAAAAAATCAACTTTTTTAATAGATATATAATATGCCCACAATGAAGTGTGTGTATGTATATTTTATTTTGTGTGTGTGTGTGGATATTTAAAAAGTTGGAGTTTTTAGGATGCTAGCCTTAAATTTCATAATATAGGCCCACAATGAATACACTAACAATGTCAATATACTCTTAAGATACATATTGATATCCTAAATATTTACCTTGATATTTCAAATATATCTTACAATTACAATTAAGGTTAAGATTTTGTCAGTTATTTTTAGTAAAAGTCATGGACAGGTTGCAACCAATAAACAAAAACTCATGGAAACCTGTGACCTGACTTTTTTTACTAAAAATAATGGGTGTGGAGGAGGGGGACTGATGGGGGATGACTGAAGCCCAAGCCCCACTGCGGGGATGAGAGCCCGAGCTCCGCTGCGAAGGGGGCTCCAGTACTCACCACTTTGGCAGCTGACAGCTCTGGGGTCCCCACCACCTGTGGCAGCTTGAAGCTCCAGGGCCTCTGACAGCTCTGGCCTCACCATCCCAGGGCTGAAACTGCAGCAGAAAATGTCAGAGGTCTCTGAAAGTCATGGAATCTCTGACTTCCATGACCTCCATGACAAACTCCTATCCTTAATTATAATAATCATTACCAAGGAATGGTTGGATAAATCTCCTTCAGTTTCTGAAAGTAAGGCCTTGCAAATAATTTTAGCTGAGAAATGAAGGCTCCTACTACCACTGATGGCAAAACTTCCATTCACTTGTGGGGGAAACAGGATCAGGCCATGAAGTTTTTGGTCTGAGATGTCTGTAGAACTTAGTGCTTTAAGTAAACAGTTAATTTACTGTAGTTATAAAATAAATGAACACAGATGTTAGAAATTAGTTTTTAACATTCATTGTAGAGTATATACTTAAATGTGAGAAACTGAGGGCCAACTTCAACCTCAGGTACAACTCCTGTTTATTTCATTGGGAGTTATGCCAGGACTGAAACTGGTCCTAAATCTGAAATTGTCTTTATAGTTTAAAAAGACAGTGTTAGTCTTAATATGGGAATAATCATTGCTTTGTCCGGACATGAATCTTTATAACAGGGTTTTTCCCAGTGATCTATTGGTAGAGTCTTGTTATACCAAATTGACAGACCCATATTAGGTTTCCATACATACCTACTTTCTCCCCAGGCCAGTAAAAGCCTTAGCAGTCTGGAGGTGTTACACAAGCCGAGGGGAGGGAAGACCATTGAAAAGTGTCCTTTAAGGGTTCTGAGAGAAACACTTTTTCTTGGCTGGGAGAAGGCTGTTTGGTGCCTGGCCACCAGAAGTATCTAAAGTGGGAAAAACTATAATCTTCAGGACTCCTTTGAAGTTCCTAGAGGAACTTGCCAGGCTAGAAAGATATGTTCACTGATTTATTTATTTATTTATTTTATCTGTATTTTGTATTTTTAAAATTGTATTCTCTCACTTCCATGATTTATTAAAGAAATTACCTGTTTTGCTCAGCACATCACTCTGAATGCTACAGCTGTAATAGTGAGAACTGCACATTACTGCGTAGAAATTGTGATGTACTGGAGGGGTGGGTGGTTAACAAGAATTGATACTTTTGAAGCTACTGCTGGCAAGCATTGTGTTGCTGAGATTAAAACCAAATGGAAAGTGATGCCGCCTGTTATATTCTATATGTTTGATATTGCATATGCATAATGATGAACATGCCAGTAAATAAATATCACTTTTCAGCTGGGATGACTGCTTCCAACAATATGTTCAGAACAGTATTCATGTAACTGTTATAGTTGGTACATGGGCAGATATGCCTTTCACCAGTCTTACAGTTTTCCAGTGTCAGTGCTGAGCAAAACTTATATAAATTAGGTATTGCAGCAGTTTGATATGCTATGTAAGCAGTATTACATGAGCACTTCTAAATATTAAAGTAACCCTAACTTCACCTGTGTATATTTTTGAGTAATTTTTTATTTTAAAATTGCTAGAACCACAGTTCAAACCAGTGACTAAGGAGATGTTGATGGCTGTACCAAAGATTATCAGAAGCACTGTTAAATTAGTGGATCTGAACAGCTTTTACAGGGAACTATTTAACTACTTTGTTCTAAATGGGAACAGGTAAGCATTGAAAGAGTATATGATTATTAGTTTTTTCAAGCCTTTCATTTTTAATAGTTCATTGGTGTGACTAATAAATCATAACTTAATGTAGGCTTTTTTGAAACCAAACAGCAACTAAATCTGGAGTCCTCATATTGCAGCAAGCAGTTAACTGGTTTCAAAAATTGATCTAGGCTCCTGTTGTCGATTTCTGTTAGGGTAAATGTCCCAAGATGACACGGCATCACACCCCTTTTCCCCCCCCCCGCCCCATACTCCTTTTTTGAGTAGGGTTGGTTTAAATGAAAGTATCAATTATCTTTACTCATATTTTAGCAACATTAAACAGCAAGTTCAACAGAAATAAATTGTTTAACTTAGGCCAGGTCTACAACATTAAACTTAAATGTCTATGCTAGAAGAGATTTGCAGGTATAGCTATACCAATAAAAACTCTTAATGTGGTTGCAGCTTATATTGGTTAAAAATGCTTTTGCCAGTATGCCTTATTCCAGTTTGACAAGCTAAATAAGCTATACCTATAAAAATACTTTTACACTGGGATAACTATCTACATTAAGGCTTTTGCCCGTACAAAATTATTACAAACCTTCTACCCCCACTCCATACATACATACATACTTCTAACTGACATTGCTATATCAAGGAAAGTTTCTAGTGTAGACCTGGCTTAAGATGTTGAGCAACATTTTTGAGAAATTATTTATGAGAAGAACTTGGGCTCTGTCTTTTCAGATTTCAGTAAATACTTTGTTGAATAGTTTGCTCTTGTCTTGCAGAGCAGCATTGAATGTTGCACAGATGAACAAGATGAATATGAAAGCCACCAATTCCCGGCTACAAATCCTGAAAGAACTTTCCATTGTAGAAATTGACAAACAAGGAAATGCTAAGTTAATTGTGTAAATTTAAGCCTAAATGAACTAATCATATTTTGATAGAAGGAATTTGGGTGCAGCTCCTGGTGTATTGGTAGGCAAATAGTTCTCTGTTTATAAAAATGATACACATTGTGAAAATGTGTTGTTAATGTGACTGTATTAAGATTCTCTTTGTAATACCCAATTGTGAATTAAAAAGCATATATCAAGTTTTGTAAACTACTTTGCTTTTAAGATTTGTAGGACATAGTGGACAGAATCACATTTTTAACTCCATCATATTTCAGTACTTGTTTTCCTGAATGGTGATTAATGGCTTCTAACCAAACATTTTTACTTGTACTTGGATTCCTGAGTAAGTGATATGAAAGCCAAGTAGGCTATAAAAGTTTTACTACTTTATAGGTCACAGTTCAGGGCAGCTGGCCGTGTAGTCCATCAGTGGCCCAGCAAGGACATGCACTTTCAGGCTTCTGGTTCCTCAGCTGTTACCTGTCCTGGGCGGAGACACACATCTCACTTCCTCCTGACCAGGATATTTCCAGGCTGCACAGTTCCCTGCCTACACTATGAATTACTCCAGAAGATTGACTGCCTAAGCAGGTTTGCTTTGCCGTCTTTTCAGAGACTGTAATCAGTGTGATTGTCCATAGTTAAGTTACCACACAGCTCTTTCTAAGCAAGCACATTTTTTCTTAAGGTAAGAGCATCAGAGAGAACTTATTAAAACAATAAAAGAACCTACACACATACTAATAAGCTTACCAGAGCATACTCCTACTCGAGCAATGGCTCTGTTGGATGATTAGTCCTTCAAACCCCACCCCATGGGGTTTTCCTCTAGTTACAAGTTCATAACTGTGGTAGTTCAGAACAAGCACACATATGAGTCTGAGAGTCTCTTCTTTATATTGCTTGGCTCTTCGATCTTAGACAGTGGATAGGTAATCGGTAAGACAATGGGTTTCTCCTCAAGGTGTAATTTCAAAAGGCTGGGTCTAAAGGTGGGGAATTTGCATTCTCTTTCCAACTCCCCCACAAGTTTCTCAAGGAAACCTACTTAACTTTTTATAAATTCACTTTGTTTCAAATCACCCTTTTGAAGCTGATAGCATTTCCCAGGGTTTACATTAATCAGGTCTCCTCCCTAGAAGCATTACATACAATTTCACAATAATATATAAACATTTGTAATACAATGAACTCCTAAATCACTAAAACTTAATTCAATAAAGTTTGTACAGGTATTGCAGGAAATTTCCCATCTATCACAGCTTACCTTCTGAATCTCCCAATAACTGATTTCCGTAACCATTTTATAAGTCAATGGCCTGACTTAGTCACCATTCCAGAATGTCTTTTTGAAATGTTTAGCATTCATACGAATAAGATGATAAAACTAGATAAAGCCTGCCATGGTACTGCTAGGCATGTTGCAGCCCACCTCGTGCAGCTCTCCATAATATCAAGTCAATCATGCAAACTACATCTCTTGTACATCAACCACTGATTCCAGCTCTTCTAGCTGCTCTTTTGCAGGTGATATCTAGGCTTATTGGCTCCATAACTATTGACAAGGAAATGCAGCATGACTTTCTCAAGATTCTGTAATTTTTTTGTTTTTCCTTAAGGTTTTATTTTTAAACAGAGGACTGAGGACAGTTTTAGTAAATCCAGAGCCCATTAAATTCTCTAGGGACCACTTCCTGCTGCAGTAAAAGCAACTGTCCAGAGTTCCACAACTTCAGAATCTGTTGCAAAAATACACTGCCCAAGGAATTGTTTTACCCTTTTCAGATACCTGATATGATATAAGAGCTGAAATGCCAAATCCACAACTCGTTTGGAATATTGCATATTTTTTTGCACTGAACAAATAGATGGTGGGTTGTGTGGGTTTGTTTGGTGTTTGTGCATGTGAAAATATCTAAAATTTGTTCCCATCAGCGCCACTCAAAATAAGGCTGCTACTTCAACACCAAGCAAAGAATAGTCTACTCAGCACACTTATCTGGCTAGTGTTTTATGTAGTAATAAGAAATGAGATTGAACGCTGACCAAATTATAATACCACATCCATATTCTATGATGTTATAGAAAACAAATTACAACAATACTATTGGAAGATGATAGATGTGCTGCTTTGTGTGGTATTTTTGCCTATATATATCTGGACTGTTCTGTCTGGCCAAGGCAACCTTGGAACTGCAGTCCTTGGTACATATCTTTATTGTAATTAATTTCCATCAAACCTTTTACCCTCATATTTGTACTTTTTCATGTTTGTATTGGTCGTTTTGTAAACTATTTTAATGCTTCTGTTTGCTTTTTTCTCCACATCCTTGCTCTGGACCCAGTCCCACAAATCCTTCCTGTACAGACCTCCCATTGATTTCAGTGAGTTCTGCATGTGGAGGGCTTGCAAGATTGGGCCCTTTTGTTTCCTCTTTGACATAGGACTATAAGTAACTCCCAGTTAAGTGAATGGGAATCTTTCAGTTGACATTAATGGAAGTTGCATTGGCCCCATAGTCACTATTAAAAGATGATTAATTCTTGGCATGTTTTGTTTGGTATATCAAAGTCACAGGACCAAGGCATAATTTCTAGAAGCATTTAGAGCATTTACATCTCTAAGTCCTTGTGGCAAGTTTTACTGTCTTAACTTCAGACTTATTTTAATGTTTTTAAATAGATGTAGTGGATTACTTGAACACCAAGTGTTCATAATTTATAGATTTTGTTTTTTAAAAAAAAGCTTCCTGAGGAATGCTAGTCTGTTTTGTCAGAACGTTGTTCACCAATGTATTTTTAGCCATCTTGCAAAAATGCAGTGCAGTTTAAAACTACAGTAGAACCTCAGAGTAACGAACCCCCATGAATAAAGGTTGTTCGTAACTCTGAAATATTCATAACTGAACAAAATGTTGTGGTTCTTTCAAAAGTTTACAACTGAACATTGACTTAATACAGCTTTGAAACTTTACTGTGCAAAAGAAAAATTCTACTTTTCCTTTATTGTTTAGCAGTTTACATTTAACACAGTACTGTATTGCATTTGCTTTTTGCTTTTTTTCTTTGGTCTCTGCTGCTCTCTGATTTTGTACTTCTGGCTCAAAACGAGGTGTGTGGTTGACTGGTCAGTTCATAACTCTCTGGTTTTCATAACTCTGAGGTTCTACTGTAATAACAATTTATGTACAGTAGGTGGCCAGTATCTTAGTTAGGTCTGCTGGGGGAAAGCTCTCCAAAGGCAACTGTGGAATTCACCTTTGTTTTGAGTATTCTATAGATCAAGACACTGAATAACTTATCAGTGAGTGTAATAAGAACTGTCAAGGTTCCTCCCCCCCTCTGAACTCTAGGGTACAGATGTGGGGACCTGCATGAAAAACCTCCTAAGCTTATCTTTACCAGCTTAGGTCAAAACTTCCCCAAGGTACAAAATATTCTACCCTTTGTCCTTGGATTGGCCGCTACCACCACCAAACTAATACTGGTTACAGGGGAAGAGCTGTTTGGAAACGTCTTTCCCCCCAAAATACTTCCAAAACCTTGCACCCCACTTCCTGGACAAGGTTTGGTAAAAAGCCTCACCAATTTGCCTAGGTGACTACAGACCCAGACCCTTGGATCTTAAGAACAATGAACAATCCTCCCAACACTTGCACCCCCCCTTTCCTGGGAAATGTTGGATAAAAAGCCTCACCAATTTGCATAGGTGACCACAGACCCAAACCCCTGGATCTGAGAACAATGAAAAAGCATTCAGTTTTCTTACAAGAAGACTTTTAATAAAAATAGAAGTAAATAGAAATAAAGAAATCCCCCCTGTAAAATCAGGATGGTAGATACCTTACAGGGTAATTAGATTCAAAACATAGAGAACCCCTCTAGGCAAAACCTTAAGTTACAAAAAAGATAGACAGAAATAGTTATTCTATTCAGCACAATTCTTTTCTCAGCCATTTAAAGAAATCATAATCTAACACATACCTAGCTAGATTACTTACTAAAAGATCTAAGACTCCATTCCTGGTCTATCCCCGGCAAAGACAGAATATAGAATATAAATATAAATAAATAAAATATAAATAAAGACAGAATATAGAACAAATTGGTTAGTCTCTAAGGTGCCACAAGTACTCCTTTTCTTTTTGCGAATACAGACTAACATGGCTGTTACTCTGAAACCAGAATATAGACAGATTTCAGAGTAACAGCCGTGTTAGTCTGTATTCGCAAAAAGAAAAGGAGGACTTGTGGTACCTTAGAGATTAACCAATTTATTTGAGCATCAGCTTTCATGAGCTACAGCTCACTTCATCGGATGCATAGTGTGGAAACTGCAGAAGACATTATATACACAGAGACCATGAAACAATACCTCCTCCCACCCTACTCTCCTGCTGGTAATGGCTTATCTAAAGTGATCATCAAGTTGGGCCATTTCCAGCACAAATCCAGGTTTTCTCACCCTCCCCCCCCCCCCCCCCCCAACTCACGCTCCTGCTGGTAATAGCCCATCCAAAGTGACCACTCTCTTTAAAATGTGTATGATAATCAAGGTGGGCCATTTCCAGCACAAATCCAGGTTTTCTCACCCCCCCACCCCACCCCAGCAGGAGAGTGAGTTTGTGTGTGGGGGTGGGGGGGGGTGAGAAAACCTGGATTTGTGCTGGAAATGGCCTAACTTGATGATCACTTTAGATAAGCTATTACCAGCAGGAGAGTAGGGTGGGAGGAGGTATTGTTTCATGGTCTCTGTGTATATAATGTCTTCTGCAGTTTCCACACTATGCATCCGATGAAGTGAGCTGTAGCTCACGAAAGCTCATGCTCAAATAAATTGGTTAGTCTCTAAGGTACCACAAGTCCTCCTTTTCTTTTTGAGAATATAGACAGACACAGACCCTTTGTTCTCTCCCTCCTCCCAGCTTTTGAAAGTATCTTCTCTCCTCATTGGTCATTTTGGTCAGGTGCCAGCGAGGTTACCTTTAGCTTCTTAACCCTTTACAGGTGAGAGGAGCTTTCCCCTGGCCAGGAGGGATTTCAAGGGGGTTTACCCTTCCCTTTATATTTATGACAAGAACTACTGAATTAAGTATTTGGAAAATGCTAGAGTATGTGCTTCCTTTGAGCTTGTGAACTGATATTGCAGAAAGTGGAATGATTTTGACTTTCATTTTCTTAACATTTCCTTGTGAATTTTTTGTAAGGAATGTGGATTGACATAATTTAAGTACAAATTAAATATAAATGAATAGTTTCCAGTAAAGTTACTGTACATTACCGTCTGTGAAATGTTTGTCTTCATACTGAACTGGCAGAGGGGAGCTGTTTTATCTTAGTTTGCACTGTGAATAAATAGCGAGCTGTAACAACATTTTTTTAGTGTTCGTGTAGTTCACAAACCTGACGTATTGAGAGACGCATAAAACTCTGAGTAAAGTTTTGTTGCTGGCAGCCACATGTATCTCTGGACAACCAGATTACAAACAGACTAAGACAAAAGCATCAGCTGAGATGGAGTGGCTACTGCCACATGACTCTTCTGTAATAAGGTAAAACACATCCTGGAATAGTATGTACAAAAACTTTCAATAGGATTTGATTTTTTAAGATAATAGTTTCTTTAGATATGTTCACACACTCTCTCCATTGCAATATGTTCTGTTTTCATATATGGTCCCTTTTTATTTTTTTTATTTTTTTTTTAAGGGAAATGCATGAACATACTAGGAGTTCCAATAGTGATAAATGAAAAAAGTATTTTAAAATTATGGGAAATTTTGCTGTTTCACAAGCTTGCAATCATTTTAGTAATTTCAATGGCCAGTTTCACTGGGTGGTAGTGATCAGTTATTTTATTTCAGTATATGCACTGAAAAAATACAAAATAAAAAAACCTCTCCTGTACTCTAGGTGTCTTGGAAAGCAATTAAAAAGACTGTCTGTGGACTTGCTCCTTAAACTCTATCCAGAAAACTAAGTGGTACATAGTACAGGTACTGCAGATTTTACATAGTATTATATAAAATATTAGTTATTGTATACTACAGTTAGTCCATAAATATTTATTGCACTCTGAAATAATTAACATAAGAAACAATGTGTAGATATCGGAGCAACTCTTGTGAATTTCAAAGTAAATGTCCTTATTCTAATTATTTCAAATTTATCGTTGTCCCCATAACATAATGTACAATTGAATGTGCTTTTTCATAAAACATAAAAAGAAAAAAATAATCTTGTACCAAATTCTAGTCTGCTTCAAGTTGACTTTTTAATTATGTCGCCTGGACAACCATAACAACAAACCTCCTGAGGGACAACTATAAACATCAGAAGGGGAAGCTACTGATGCATTAAATGACTTTTTTAGAGAATACCAGAACATGAACTGTTTGCTCAGCGGGGAAGCTTTTCTCTTCACAACTCCTAAATTTCCCTTTAACCTATGCAGTTTTTTTGTATTACAGTCAAACCACATGGTTAAACTGTTCAATAAAACAATCACTTGGTTTCTGATTCAAGCTATCGTGGCATAGTGGTCTGGTGGTTGCTATGCTATCTTTTTATAAACCTTCCTAGTTTAGATTACAGGCAGAAATCAAACAGAATACTCCACACTTTTTTTTTTTTTAATTTGAGTTGAACTCACTTCACAAACTGATAAAAGATTATGCTTGGTTAGATCAAAACTGTCAGTCACTTTTCTGTTCTAGAGTCAGGCTGCTTTGTTCTTCCCTTTTTTCTGGAATAGTAAAGATTAAATTGCTTCTGCCACTTGGATGAAGTGACATGAGTGATTTGGGGGTGGGCAACACTGTATCTGAAAAGGTGCTGAGTGTGATTTAAAGGCAAATGTAGCCAAAGATAAACCATCGGCAGGGCCACTTTAGAAATTGGTTAAATTCTGAAAGTCTGTCTCTGTCCTTGCAGCTAAACTGTGTTTAGTAGGGATTTGGTTTCAACTGTGGCTGAAATCCAAAGTTTAAGACAACAGAGTTTAGGATTCATAGCACTAGAAGGACTAAGGCCTAACAATAACAAAAAGTCAGTAGGATTGCTGGCACATAGTACAGGTAGTAAAGGTCTAAAACTAAGCTC
This sequence comes from Lepidochelys olivacea, assembly GCF_965140295.1. NCBI lineage: Eukaryota > Metazoa > Chordata > Testudines > Cheloniidae > Lepidochelys > Lepidochelys olivacea. Next base: position 5,049,236 of record NC_140427.1, on the reverse strand, counting down.
AAATCCCTAGTTTGAAGAAACAGATGTTCAGAAATGTGTGTGGATTTGCAACAGCTACAGGGAACTGTATTTAAACTTGTTTAGGAGTTAGTGATGTCATCAACTGTAGCAGGGCAACAGAACACTGAGCTGTCTATCTGGCAGGTAGGTGAGAGGGGTGATAATGGCAACGAGAGGCATTTAAAAAAAATCATTTTCAGAGCCGCCAAAAACATGAAATTGGCATACCTATCATGATTTCAATAAATAATACTGAGTTCTTTTTATTTACCTTCTGTGGGTTATTAGCTTTTAAAGCTTTTCTTTGCAATCCTGAGCCTTAGAAACTAGGTAACAATCACGTGTTTTTGTTTTTTTAATCACATGATTGCAAGATTTGAGGATTTTACAAAAACCACCACTATTGTAAGAGTTGACAATATTGACACTTTAAGCTAGTTGGAGCAGAGATGATGTCATGGGCTGGATTTTTCAGAGGATCTGAGCACCCTTAACTCTATTAGAAATCAATGGGAGTAGCTTGTGCTCAATACCTCTGAAAATTGTGCCCTTTAATCTGTGTGCATACTGTTGGGCGCGAGGGAATTCCAGTTAGGGCATTTGAGGGCTACAGTAATATAAATGTTTAATACATTTACAGGGCCTGATGTGTTTTTAAAATGTTTTACTTTTATCATAGACCTAGAATAGTGAGAAATTTGTAGCATGTTATTTCTACCCTACTGATTATTATGGTAGCCCTTTAAACAAACAAAAAAAAAATCAGCTTACATTAAATAACAGTACAATGTTCAAAGGAACCACCTGGTTTTCACAAACTACACTTCAAACTTATTTTACTGACAAATTTTAAATGTGGCAAAGGAGCCTCTGCTCTCACCCCTGATGCTTTCAAAGAATGTAAGAAGATGCCCAGTCTGTAACACCATCAACTCTCACACTGTAGGTTTGAAACTCAGTATCCCTATCTAGTCACTTCTGGCTAACGTGGAAGACACTCTTACAGGAGTGTGAGATTGTGCTGGCTGTAAAATAGTGTACTTAAGGAAACCCTTGCCGTTGCCATTTTGAAAATCAGGAATGGATAGAGCATTTGCAAATACTGTAGGGAACAAACAATCTTGCAGTGGTCAATAGAGGGAAGGAGGTTTGAAAAAAGAAGCCAAGTCTTTCCTACTGGTAGCACAGTGCTTTGAAGATGAAACCTGCTGTATAAGTACAAGCATGCTGTTTTCCATTTCAGTTTCTATTTTTCTATAGCAGAATGCAGGGGCCAGTAGACATGATGGAGGCCATGTCATCCTGCCTAGTGATGCTGACCTATTAATCTCCAGTAAAGACTCGCAGGGAGATCTCTCTAATTTTACTTTGGTTTTTATATATTTTTTTCCTGATGGGTGCTGTAGTGAGGCCCTCTAGCCTTTCTGAGAAACATTTTTAAAATCCCTTTTTGCATGGACTAAATGTGAGGCGGCCACCCCAGTGCTCGTGCTACCGCTTGCGAACTAGGACCGTGTCCTCTTCCTGGCTCCAGTGAGATTGGAGGCTGGGGCTGAAGATGGTGCATGTTGCCGACGCCGCTGCCTGCGGAATAAGGGGGGAAGAGTTAAAGCTTATTTACCAGCCTGCAAAAGTGGGACACGGTTACAGCCTCCTACCTCATGCTGCAGCAGTGTGGGGAGAGGGGGGTTGCACTCCCTGCGGATGCTGCAACCTGCAGCCGTGGGAGAACGGCAGGGGCCTGCAGCCCGTCCTTAATTTGTAATGAACGAGGTGCCGGGGTCAAGCAACTTTTACAATAATAAGCCATGCGGCAAGCCCAGAGGTGCTGGGGCTATGAACTACCGCGCCCTGGCAAACATTAAGCACGGGCTAGACCCTTTGCTGAGGCTGCAACCTGCAGCAGCGGGAGAAGAACGGGCGGGGAGAGGGAGGGAAACCCCTATCCTCTACTGACGCTGCATCCTCAGCAGGTGGTGGGAGGCTGCACGCTCTGCAGATGCTGCTGCTGCAGCAGTTGGGGGGGGGGTCTGTGCGCTCTGCGGATGCTGCGGGGGGAGGGGGGGCGGGGACTGCACCCTTTGCGGATGCTCCGCCCGAAGGCAGCGGGCAGGCCCCTGCAGCAGCGGCAGGCGGGGACACGGCGGCGCCTGCGCACTGGGGCTGGGAGGGTCACGTGAGGGAGGGGTCGGCCCGGCTCCCTCAGCCGCAGGGCGGGCCGGCGGGAGGCCGCGCTGAGGGAGGAGCCGCCGGCGCCCCTGACCCCCCGGGGCGAACATGGCCGGTAGCTAGCGGGGCCGGGGCGCTGCGGAGGGAGCCGGGCCGGTGAGGAGCAGCCTCTCCCCCGGCGGCTCCTTACGCTCTTTCCTCCCCTTTCTCTCCCGCAGGGGCTGCGGCCGGGACCTGCTCCCCGGGGCGCTGGGGAGCCTCCCCGCTGCGGGCGGGCGCCGGGAGAGCCGAGGCCATGGACGAGCAGAGCGTGGAGGTGAGGGGGTGGGCAGCCTCCACCTGCTGGGGCGGGGCGGGCCCGGCTCCCCTCCCTGCCGGGCACTGGCGGGAGGCCGCCTGCGCTCGAGCTGGGGGTGCCAGGACGCCTGGGTTCCAGCCCTGGGTTCGCCCCGGCTCCTTGTGGCCGTCGGGGCCCCGGTTGCGGCAGGTCGAGGTGAGCGTCGCTCTGCTGCCAGGCTCGCTGGTTGAAACGGTGCTGGCCGCCTCGGGGCCGGCTGCCCAGGGAAGTTGGGCCTGGCCCACCCGCTCGGTTGGCCTGTGCCCCTGTCTTGGGAAAGGGAGGACAGGTGGGTGGTGTTTGGGCTTTCAGAAAGCCTCCGGCAGAGCCGCTCGCGAGGGAATAAGGAAACTAGGACTTGGTCTCTACCAAAAACCCCAGTTGACCTAGCTGTGGGGCTCGGGGTGGGGGGTTGTCCTCTCTTTTCGCACCCCTTCCAGGCGAAGTGAGGCTGATCTAAGCTGTGGTGTCAACACCGCTAGCTCGACGGAAGAATTCTTTCATTGACCTAGCTACAGTCTCTTGAGCAGATGTATTTGCTACAGCAACAGAAAAAACCCTCTTCTGTTGCTGTAGCACGTGTCCACACTACGGCGTAACTGCAGCTGTGTCACCATCGTGCTTGTAATGTAGATGTATCATGAGTAGTTGTGGGGCGAGAGGTCAAACAGTGCTGTAAATTAGATATTGCCCAAGAGGCAGAAAACAAAGTATAGGTATAAAGTGGGTGTTTTTCAACATGTCACAAGTTAATGGCTGGGTGCCCCAAGGTTCTGCACTTGGGGCACCCAGCCCCAAGACTGTTGTTTAACATATGCATTAATGATCCGGAAAAGGGAGTGAGCAGTGAAAGAGACAAAAAATGCAGGGGACACAAAATTATTTAGGTTAGTCTAGGTTAGAGATGTTTCTGAAGAACTTCAGAGACACATAACAAAGCCAGGAATGGAGAGCATGACATGAGCATGAGGAATGGAGAGCATGAGAGGCTGATTAATTTTAGTTTTGATATGTGAAAGGTAAAATGCGCATTGGAAGGAGTAATTGGAACCCATCATACACTCCGCTGCTATATTAGTTGTAACCACACAAGAAAAAGATCCAAACACCATTGTGGATGGTTTTTGTGAAAAAACATCAGCTCCATGTGCAGTGATAGGAAACAAACAATATTGTGGTACAGTATAGAAAATACAGAAAATGTTGTTATGCCACTTGTTTAAATAAATAAAAGTTTCCCTCATCTGAAATACTGTATTCAGTTATGGTCACCTTTTCTCAAAAATTATAGCAACAGTAGGATTTCAGAGATAGGAGACAAGTTTTTTGAGGTATGGAAAGGTTTATGAAAGGAGAGAATGAGAAGATTGAGACTGTTTAGTTTAGATAGAAGATATAAGGGAAATTGACCATCGTAGCTCTAGCAAATTAACTATTCAGCTATAGTTACTCTGGAATAAGCGATTTTTGAGCAGTCCTTTGGATTCTTTCCAATTCGTCCACCTCTTTTTCTAAATTGTGGTGCCCAGAATTGGACACAGTACTCCAGCTGGGGCCTCAGCAGTGCTGAGTAGAGCGGGACAGTTACCTCTCATGTCTTACATACAACACTCCTGTTAATACACCCCAGAATCATATTTGCCTTTTTTGCAGTCACATCACATTTTGGCAATTCATATTCAGTTGAATTTTGATATATTGGAGATGGTTCAGTGTGTATGATTAAAGGATTGGAAAACATGTCTTACAGTGATAAACTTAAGGAGCTTGAGCTTTCTAACTTAATAAAGAGAGGGTTAAAGGGTGAGATCAGTCTATAAGTGCCCACATGGGGAACAAATATTTGATGATGTGCTCTTTGGTCCAGCAGGCTATTATAACAAGATCCAATGACAGTAAGTAGTTAGGCAACTTCAGACTGGAAATAAGGTGTACATTTTTAACAGTGAGGGTAATTAATTAGGGTAATTGGATGTTTCTCTAAAAATATGCTCTAGTTGAAATAGGAATTATTGTGGAAAAGTTCTATGGCCTTTGTTAACAGGAGGTCAGACTAAATGATCACATCGGCCCTCCTGGCTTAAGAATCTGATTCTGTATGTGTAGAGTGCTTGTTCATTCAGTGTCATACACATACAAGTGGGAATAGTGTCTTTTGGCTACAGACATATACAGATGGAAACAAATAGTGATAAAACAAAGTGAACTAACAGCATGTTCATGGAAAAAGAGAAAATGGGGAAAGTGTGATCCATGGTTGTTTGTCTTGGGACCACCATCGTGATTCAAGTTCAACATGTCATCCGTAGCCTTGCAGAGTAGGACTCATTGTTATTAAATCTGATGGTTTGACTGCTGAACATCTGACCAGCTTCAAGTATATATCTTAACACTGGTGTGAATCTAAACTTTTTTCAGAGCATTGCTGAGGTGTTCCGATGTTTTATTTGTATGGAAAAGTTGCGTGATGCACGTCTGTGTCCACATTGCTCCAAGCTATGTTGTTTCAGTTGCATTCGGGTAAGTTCACATTTTATTTTCTAATTTCTGTGTATGTATAGATTATTAACTAAAGAGCTACAGGGCAAACTTACCTTGTGTCCTTGTTGGAGCACTGAGAGTTTCCTTTCCTTACTCTGTTCTCCTTGTTTCTCCCTATAAAAGTTAGACTTGTACCATGACCAACCCTTTTTGGATCACTCAACGCTGCTTAATTGGCTGGAAGAGTCACTTTTGAGCATTAAGCATACAACAGTCCCTTCCTCTAACATCTCATAAGGGGCCTTTTCAGTGGTGCCTGTTTGGGAAATGAGACCTAGATCTGCAGTACAGATTTCTGCTAGGCCATGATACTTTTGTCATTTGTGAGGCCCTGTCCATACTAAAGCAGGCTTCTCCTCATCTGAAAACTGCTTAACTTATTCAAACCACTACTATGTCTAAAGTCTCGGATTAAAAACTCCTCTCTGCCAGAGCAAGGTTTCTCAGCCCGTGGGCTACGACCCAAAACTGGGTCACCAGAAAGTGTCAAAGGGTCATGGGGCTGGCTGAACTCAGCTCTGTGCTCTGGATGTTGTGATGTGTTGAACAGTGTAGCAGATTTGGCCCACCTTGGCCCTTTGACATGACAACAGAGGGATGGATGGACCAAATTTGAATGAGGGGCACTGTGACCCCATGCGCCACGTAACAATTCCCAGAATGGGGACCTGAGCCCAGCTGGGCCCCCAGGACAGGAGCTGGGAGGGTGCAGTTGGTGTCACAGTCTCCCGTAGATACTTCCCCCCTCCAATATAATTCACCACCCCACTACCACATGACACCCCATTTGCCATACCCCATCCTGCTCTCCATCTCTTCCAGAATGAGTAGCAGAATATGTGGTTCTTTGAAAAGTAGTGTGTAGAGGCAGAGCGAAATACCTGCAATATCTTGGCTTTTTACTAGAATATACCCCTTAGTGTATGACTGTCTGATAGATTCTGTGGCTTCTGGTGATATGCCAGACATCTCAAAACTCCCTTTACTGTAACAGTAGAACTGTTGTTAAACCAACACTCCCCACCCAAAAAAAAAAACCCCTTCTGTTTCTTGTGGGGGTTAAAATAGTTACATGTTAAACTGAGATTGCTTGTACTGGCTAAATCCCATGAATTTAAATCATGAGTGTAAATAAGGGAAAAATACAGGAGGATTGGCACAGAAAAAATGACTTCCAGTATAATTGAGACAAAAGTGAAACCAGTGTGTGTGAATGTTCCATATCTTTAACTCTCTTGTGTGTCTCAAACTGTGCCCATTCTCTTTTTCTATAGCGTTGGCTGACTGAACAAAGAGCTCAGTGCCCTCACTGTCGGTAAGATATTTTTAATAAGTTAGAAATACATTGTAACTCTGTAGTCAGCTTTCTTATGGTTATTAGGTGTGTGGGGTTTTGTTGGGTTTTTTTGTCTCTGTAAGTATACCATGTGTATCACAAGTTTCTCTTTTGAAGGTTGTACTTAATGTGATATGAAGCCTTATTTAAACTGGCAAAGTAATTATTTTTAATCTTTTTTTAGTGTGGCCAGGACTGACCTATGTAAAATCTTGATGATCCCCACCATGTTATTGCACCCATTTAAGGGATATAACCACACCTAGCCAGAAGAAGTGGACAGGACTCCTCTCAGAACTATTCAGTGTCACTCCTTGAATGGCCAGCATAGGGACCAAACAACGCTTCTAGCTTTTAGACTGACTGAAATTTACCCTCTTTCTATAGATCTGAGAGACAGACATTTCCAGGAATAAACATGATGCAGCATGCCCAAAGAGGCAAGCAGCATGCACATTCTTAACATTTGTGTCCCATAAGTACAGAGCTTGAAAAAATCCACTTTCTAATGGCAAGTAAGACACTTTTTCTTGTGAGGTGGGTGAGCAACCAATTTCTTCAGAATGTAAGCTCTTTATATTAAAAGCAAACAAACCAAAAACCTTAAAGTTCTAAGCCTGATGGGTTTTGAAAATAACCTTTTAAATGTGAACTTATGCATTGTAGACAAACAGCTTTATTGTATCTGCTACTACTCATATGTTTCCTAGCGAAAGAGTGGAATTGACAAACCCAATCCGTTTCATTAGTGTTCTTTAGAACCTTGAAATCCTGAAACGGAGTTCTTGAATCTGGGGCTTTTTTGCCTTCCTCTGCAACAAGGGGCATGGGTCACTTGCAGGTTTAAACTATATAAATGGTGAATTCTCTGTAACTTGAAGTCTTTAAACCATGATTTGAGGACTTCAGTAACTCAGCCAGAGGTTAGGAGTCTGTTTCTGGAGTGAGTGAGGTTCTGTGGCCTGCAATGTGCAGGAGTCACACTAGATGATCACGATAGTCCCCTCCAACCTTACAGTCTATGAATCTAACTTCAGCTTTTGCTTTTTCTTTTTCTTTTCTTTCAGCGCCCCACTCCAGCTACGGGAACTTGTAAACTGTCGTTGGGCAGAAGAAGTTACGCAACAGCTTGACACACTTCAACTATGCAATCTCACTAAGCATGAAGAAAATGAAAAAGACAAGTATGTAGAATAGACTCTTCTAAAATTTGAGGATTTTGTAGTTTGTCTCAAAAACAGCAAATCTTTAATTGCACCCTCTTAAAATTAGGGAATGGATTGTAGTTCCTAAGTACTGAAAACTGAAATTTGCTACCATGTTGTAGAAGCAGTCAGTAAGTATGCTTCCTTTTACGCTGTCCAGCTGAAAGGTGGTAAGAGGTTGGCAGTTGGTTTTTTATTTATTTATTTATTTCTAGAAATGGTACCAGTTTCTGAAAGTAGCACTAAAAGCTAAGACTTTACAGGTCTTTCTGTTTTTATTACCTTGAAAGTTACAGTTGGATTAACCTGGCCTAATGTACTTTGAGTGAAGGGCATGGGAAGACTGAGGAGGGCTGCCTCTTTCATATTGCACGTAGCCATTCACAGTGACCATATGGACACTAGATGATGAAAGCAAAGAGGACATTGTACAGATTCCTCTGATAATGCATTCAGAAACCTAAAGGGACTCCTGGATGTGCTAGTACATAAGCCTAGACAAGTCTTTATGTGTTTGTTTCCCCTGTGACATTTGGTCTAAGGCATGCACTGTCTAAAATCCCTCCATGTAGGATTTGCAGTGATGTGGATAACTAAGACTTATTGGTCATGTATTGTGCAACTGTTGCTTGTAAATGCCATTTCTCCTTGGATTTCCTACAGTGGAGAAAGAACTATGTGAACCAACTTCTTAAATCTTCTGATACTGGCATCCTCTGATACTTGGATAGCATGAAAAATACAGTGCTAATATCACAGCAAAAAGGCATCCCCCTTTGGAGAACTGCAAATTGCAATATTTCTTAATATTGCTGATTTGTGTAGTTTGTTTTATTGCTAATCATTATAGCTCATGGAATAGAGAAAGGTGCTGGAGTAAATCTCATTGAGCGAGTATTGAGAGTTGCTGCAAAGAATGGTCGGAATACAGCAGGAAATAAGGGAGGATGTACAAAGATGAAAAAGGGGATAGGGAAAAAAGGAAGGGTAAGAATAGTAGTTTGGTTTTTTCCCCCCCAAAGTAAGAATATTTTCCCACTGAGCAGTGGTGAATAAGGCAATTAAATAATTCATAATTATAACAAAGTATAGTAGTTCTTCAAGTTTTTGTCCATGTGGATCCCATTCAAGATACATGTGTGCCTCGTGTGTACTTTGAGGGCAGTCCACACTGAGAAACTGTCTTTAAGAACCACAGTTACTGTAAGGTAAGTGACTGTTCTGAACTGCATAAAGACATTATTCCATCCTTGATCTTTGTGCAGACTTCTCATTGACATCATTCAGAGATCTGCTGTGATGGTGCTTTATAAGCCTGCTCACAGACTATGAAGAATCTGGGACACTGTAGTGAAAAAACAATATTTAGAACCACAGCCAATGGTTCAGAAATCTGCCATTTTCATGCAGAAAGGTACAGAAAAAGAAAAAAATTGAGCTGGTGAAAAAGATAGCATTAGTTGAAGCCCACAATTAAAGTTTAGTATAAAGCAACCCTTCAGATGTCACATTTCCCAGTTTAACTATCTGATGTCAAATGTATGCAAACTAAGACATTGAAATACTGAATTTGTGTGTATTTAATTTGTTGCATTCTGTGTAAGTAGTCCTTTTTCTTTAATTATTAGTTCTAGTTTCTCTATACTCTTCCAGTAAAGTTAGGTTGATAAAAAGTCATCAAAGAATTCATCTGAATGTGTATATCTTGCACAGAGTCCTGGAGACAGTATTATAACTGACTAGTTTCACCTTTACTGCAGAAGAAGGCTGGGACTTCTTATGATACATGAATCTGCTTTCTATATTCAGTGGCCACATATAGACAGGAAGTATCATACTGTTATATGGGAGTCCCTGAACAGTGTGTTTTGTCATCTGGGTCTGGCACTGATAAAAATTTTACAGTAAAGCCAGGCCTCCATGGCCCTCTTATAACTTGAAAGGAACATAAAGGGAAATCAAGTTGCTCAAGTATCTTGGATCCAGAGTGCTAAGTGGAGCTGAGAAATCTGTGTTTAAAGAAACTCGTCATTTGCCATTTACTTTGAGAGAGTAGTCTTGTTACATATGAACAAGTTAAAATATTCTTCTAGTTCTTCTAGTTAAAATATTGATTCATCACTTTGGCACCTAGGTGCCACATTGATCCACACCTCAGAATACTTTAGGTTTACTCAATCTTTCTGAGTTACTAGATTGTTGGCGTTTCAATCATTTGAAATTTTTAGCTTCTAGAATCAGTGAATTTAAAGCCTGTATACCAAAGCAAAGTATACCATGCAGATAAGATGGTGCTTAAAACAAGCTTCCAGAGTACGCTTTCTTACCTCCAGGAGAAACTTCATGGGAAGATGATATATGGGAGACGAAGTAAAACGATGGCATGCTTTGCAGTGCAAGAAGAATACAACTAATTAATTTTGCTGTTGGGACACCATTTGTAACTCCTAGATTTTGTGCTTTGCTCTCAAAACCATGTCAACAAAACAAATCAAGCTGCTGAACCTTTTGCAGTCTCCACGCACCACTATGTAATTTCCTATCACTGTTGTGTTTTTTTTTTTAAGGTGTGAAAACCATCATGAAAAACTCAGTGTATTCTGCTGGACATGTAAGAAATGTATCTGCCACCAGTGTGCTCTCTGGGGAGGAATGGTGAGTAGGCTTATAGCATGTCATGTCCACGTGGAGAGTAGGAAATTATCTCAGATCTCCAACTATCTAATACTGTACCAGTTAAATATTCCCAAGTGAGACACACCTCATATTTGGGAATGTAAGTGGTTGAGTGTCACTAATTCAGTTTTTTGCTGGAGTGTTAGCTCAAAATACATATAGCCCTTTGAATATAAAACCATTCCCTCCCCCCCGCCCAACTTAATTAGCCCAAGTATTGCACAGTAAATGCTGGGGCTCATTTTGGATGAGTGCTCCATCTCCAAATAGCTCTCTACAGGAAGCATTTCTGGTGCAGAAGCCAGATCCAAGACTTGTTACTAAGGGAAGTGAAAGACACAGACTTCCTACAGACAATCTGCTCTGGATCTTTCCCAAATTGAATGGTACCACAGAAGGGGAAAAACTCCTAATTTAACAGGGATGGAGTACAGCTAAAATATGATGTTTTGTCGATCCTTTCTTTTAATAGCATGGAGGACATACTTTTAAGCCATTAGCTGAAATTTATGAGCAACATGTCACAAAAGTGAATGAGGAGGTAGCAAAACTTCGGAGGAGACTCATGGAGCTAATCAGTCTAGTGCAAGAAGTGGTAAGAAAATGTTTCAACAAAATGTATACCTTATATATACCCTCTTACACCTGTATAATGTGTTGATTATATTCAGGTTATCTATAGCATAAGAGAAGTAGGTGGTGATATAGTTAAAGCAGTACAATTCCCATAGCATGAGTGCAATCATATGAGTATAAGGGTGCCTTGGAATACTGGTATATGGCGCCTTTTATACCAGTATAACCCTGCCCATGCTAAAGATTGTGTCAGTAAAAAAGCGCCCCCACACACCTATAACTGGTATAGTGTTACATGTACAAAAAGTACCAGGCCTTAGTGGGGTAAGCTGAAGGTCTGAAATTCTGTTGGGGTGTTTCAGCCCCTCAGTTCTGGGGGAGACTTTGCTGATCTCTGTGCAGTTTAGTGTGCAAACCTTTTGAATAAGATAGAAACCAAAGTAAAATAGAATCCCATTTGCTCTGCATGGACATATACTATCCCTTTTTGCACTACTGTAAGAGAAGGAGTTTGCCTATTGCTCTTGGTCATAATTTTCTCTCTTTGTTGTGCTGTGGTGTGCTGTGTACATACTGGTTAGTTAGCCACTCTTCATCCCAGAGATGTCTGACGTTTTTTGGTGCTGTGGTATGTGTATATGGTCGAGATGATTCCAGGATGAAAGGCACTAATGTAAAGTAAACTGTGTGTGCAATCATTTTTCCTTTTCTGCTTACGGATGCTACTTGTTCTATGTAGTAGCCCTGTGCAGAAGAAGAAACGAGTAGTTCCAAGAGAGTGTTTAATTTGTCATAGCAAGTATTTTATGTGTTTGTCTATGATGAGAAAAATATATTCCTTTTAGTTTAACCTTCTGTCAACCACCAGAGGGCAACTGCATTCTCTGCTGTTTTACTACCAGTTATGCTGTTCATCTGTAGCTTTTACAGTGTTTCAAAAATGGCTTACTATATACCTTAAGAACTCAGTTTTGGATGTGTTCAATAGTCTTCATTTTGATAGTCTGTTAACTTTTCTAGGTTATCCAAAGAAAGAAAACACTTTTGGCATGTCTCTACTTTAATTAGTACTTCTAAATGTATATCGCTAATTGCATAGTAGCAAACCTAAGGGGGAAGAGAATTATAGGCAACAGTGAAATCTTCTTCTGACCTTTAAGTTGCTCATAAGTTTACATAGAGGCCTATTTTCCCAAACAGTTAAAACATAAACTATTTTTGTTCTACATAAAATATATTTCCCCCCTTCCTCTGTATTTCCTAATCCTTGTCAAGGGAAAAGCATTCAGTTGAAATGGACAGGGTATGATGAGAGGCAGAGATATGGACAAAAACAGAAGATTATTCCTTTTTTGTACGTTACCTCTGAACTGTCCTTTAGGAGAGGAATGTAGAGGCAGTGCGCAGCGCAAAGGATGAGCGAGTTCGGGAAATTAGGAATGCAGTGGAGATGATGATTGCCCGATTAGATACTCAACTGAAGAACAAGCTTATAACACTAATGGGTAGGTATTCACCTTATCTGATGTAAGTGGAAGAAACAGACTGAAGTTGAAAATCTTCTGGCAAATTTTTTTTTTCTAGAAACAAAACTGCACCTCCAGCAGTTTCCTGGCTTCAAGTTGAAGACAGAAGACTTCTAAATATATCAGTGTCATTAGTTAATGTGTGGTTACTGTGATATAATGCATTTTGTTAGATGTAACTATGCTCTGATTCCATGAAAAGCTACTGTATATTAACTCAGATTACGTGTACCACTTTGCTAGGATAAATGATCATACAGCCCTTTGAAGATGTAAAGTGCCAAGTATTATTTCCCGATTGCTGTAATTTGTCACCTCTGATATCTACTATCCAAACCTAACTTTAAAAAATATTATTTCTGTATGGAATATTTCTGCTGAGTAGCATTTCAGATTGGTAATTAAATAAATATTGTCCAGTAGTGAGAGCAGGGTATCGGGGAGGAATCAGAATTTCTAGGTTTTGTTCCTGACTCTGTCGCTGACTTTGGTCCAGCTATTTAACCTCTCCCTCTATTTAGCCTTTTTACAAATGGGAAGTAGGTAGAGTATACCCAGGGGAACTTATGCTTGTATAACACTTATTAAAAAAAAAACACAAAACCATGAGATACTTACGTGTAAAGCAATTTGTAGTGCAGTCTTTGGGTTTCCCTCTGTAAATAATTTATTTTTTAAATAAAACTTGTATTTTAAATATATTTTGTCCCAGATTAGAAACATCTCTACAATTGACTCTTAGGTTCATTCTTGGAGACAACATGGTTCAACGGCTAGAACATTGGACTGGAAATCAGGAGACCTGGATTATATTCCCAACTCTGCCATTGACTTTGTGTGACTTTTTTGCAAATCACTTTGCCTTAGCTTCTCCAATCATACTTGCATTCCATTGTTAACGGCTGTGTAAGAGCTAATATTATAATTATCCTAAATTGGAATATCGGCCTCTTTGAAAATAGGGGAGATGAGAACACTTTTTTTAGGGATTTAGTCATGCAATATACAAAACTAAATCTGTAGACTGGAAACTCATGGAGATACGGACTGTCTCTGAGCCCAACTATAATACGAACCATAAATAATAATAAACTATGCTGAAAACTTACTCTTGACATTTGAAATTTTGTTCAGAAGAAAATATAAAATCAGAACTTTACATACCGGAAAAGGATACAGACCGTATTAAATACATCTTTTCAAAGCTACCATATTTTTATATTGTATAGAGACTAAATCATGATAACAAGTGTAATACCCTATCTAGATTTTTAACATAATTACTTAATTTTTAGCAAAAAAATCCTCTTAAATTCTTCTAATTAAACTATTTCTAAGTTAAATCTGCAATGAGTGCACTTTACCATATCATACTGAATACTTATGGTCAAATAAATTTGTTAGTCTCTAAGGTGCCACAAGTACTCCTTTTATTTTTGCGAATACAGACTAACATGGTTGCTACTCTTAATACTGAATACTGTAATCAATCGCAAAATTTGTTTAGTGGTTCAGTGATTGAAGGTCAGTCATTAAACTGTTTACGAATTCCTTCTTTATATGACAGGTTTCAGAGTAGCAGCTGTGTTAGTCTGTATTTGCAAAAAGAAAAGGAGTACTTGTGGCACCTTAGAGACTAACCAATTTATTTGAGCATAAGCTTTCGTGAGCTACAGCTCACTTCATTGGATGCATTCAGTGGAAAATACAGTGGGGAGATTTATATACATAGAGAACATGAAACAATGGGTGTTACCATACATGTTGTAACGAGAGTGATCACTTAAGGTGAGCTATTTCCAGCAGGAGAGTGGGGGGGGGAAGCCTTTTGTAGTGATAATTAAGGTAAAGATAATCCTCTTTATATGGTTAACACAGAATAATACTTTGCACTTATATAGCACCTTTTCTTCAAGGATCTCAGATTCCTTTACAACAATTAATGTGTGATTTGAGAAAAAGCAAATCTAGTTATAGACTCAAAATAAGAGTTGATTTTTCTTTCTTCTTTGTCTTGTCACAGCCTTAATGGTAGTTGATGTTTAAATATAGTGTTTCTATATTACAATGTTTAATTATATTTTCCTTAAAAGGTTTAAGGCCTAGAAAAGTGATTTTTGAATTAGATTTCAGATGTTATAAAAGGAGGTTTGGTCAGATCAGAGTGAGTTCAATGAAATCCAGATCTGCTCTTCTCTCAAAAGCCTCTGTCATTTCTGGGACACCAAGAATGCTTCATTAATGTCTTAAACCTCAAGTGAATCATTCACTGCAGCTCTAATTAAAAAGACAGGCTTCCTTTAAAATGTGTTCTCTATCAACCTTGATATATTTAGAAATCCTTTACCTTAAATTTAGAGCAATCTCCAAAAGGGAGGTTCATTTCTTTAAAAACAAAACAAAAATCAACAACAAAAAAACACCATCACCACAAGACGCATGATCTCATTTCTTTTAAACAGGTCAAAAGACATCACTCACCCAAGAAACTGAACTTCTGGAGTCCCTGCTGCAGGAAGTAGAACATCAGGTGATTTAAAACAAAAACAAAAAAACCCCACCACCACCCCACAGTTAAAATGTTGGAAGCTACATGAAGACACTTGATGAACTTGCCACTTTTGTTACTCTAAATTATGCATTAATCAGTAAGGTTGAACTGGGTTTAGATAAGTCACCCAAAATTCCTTTTAAAAAAAACTGTGGCTTCCATCTCTAAATCAGGAACAACCTTTGATTTAATCTCTTCTGTCTTTTGAATAGCTAGTACAGAAGTAATTAGCAGTTATGAAAAGACAACATTTATTATTTATTCATTTATTTAGCATAGCTTAGTGCTTGAAGCACAAGACTGATTTTTGCCCACAGGTTATGAATAGCAGTAATTAAAACAAAAAAGCAGAACTGGCCAGTTTTCACTCTGCAGTTCTGGAAAGTTATGAGATGCATGCAGCAAACAGCAGCTGTGGGAAGATGGCACAGCATTGTTTTTTTTCCACTGAGTTCACTTTTGGAAGGTTGTTGGGGGGGTTTTTCCCCTCACAGTCAGAGGGTTAGGAATTTTTTGTAAGTGAAAGCTTAAATTCTGCAGAAATTGATGTTAATCCTGGAAGAGTTTCTGCTTGCCCTGCGTTAGTATGTTCCCAAATGGATTTTTCAAGCCTTGTGTGTAATAATTCTCTCATGACACTGCTTGGTGCTTTAAATTTCCAAAAAAAAATCTTCAGAACTCCTGAAGAAGAAATCTTTTCTGTGCATGCACTTAACCTTCTGTTCTGTGTTCCAGTGAATGGTATTAGCTCAAATTCACTACCTGTTCTGGAAATGCCCTTCGCCCCTTGCACTTGAGGCAGCTTTTTTCAGAACCATATTTTCATGTCTGATGCACCAGCTAGTGTTCTTCAGCAAATCCTGCTATATGTTGTGTGTGAGCCTGTTTTTTTTTCTTTCTGTTTCCACTAGATTCCAAAACCCTTTTTTGCTATAGAGTGACCTCTGTAGATGAGGACTTTTTTTTTTTAACTTTTTTCACCCTTTTAATGTGGTAAGGATTTCAATCCATGTGCATCTTTGCAGAGCAGTTTTGTATTGTATAGAACTCATTAAAATACAGTGAACTGGAACTATAAGACCATACCCCAAAAAAAGGTAGGTAACTTAAGTCATATTTCAAATATTTACTGTAGCCATGATTCTTAAACAGTAGACAGATGTCTCTGTATCTCCCAAATTTCTGAGATTTACTAGAACTCTTTAAAAAGTTACATTATACGTCCACCAGTTATCAAGAGGCTTTAAATTTTATATTCTTTTTATTGATTTAATATCAAAAATGCATATAATTCTTGTCAAAAATGCATATAATGCGTGGTAGAAAGTTTTACATTTACAGCTCAGGCACACTGTTCCTACCTTTCAATTATACAGAAGAAGTAGAGTATATTTAGTTATTTTTGCAACTACTTAACTATTTAAAATGTCTGTTTCCAGCTGTTCAAAGGAAACAAGATTAGATTATTTCCCCTCTTTCTTTGTTCAGAAGTGGTTGTTATTACTTGAAGCATCTAGTGTTGAAAAGGTACACTTTATTACACGCTTAAAACGTTTTGGCTTTGTGTGCTGAATTGAAGGAAGGGAGGTTACATTTATATTCCAGATTGTTCTTTTGTGAGATAATGTACTTTTTGATTAGTTGATTTGAGTATTGGCTTAAAGCTCATTTGAATTAAAAATGAATATAAAACTGTTTAACAGTGAGAGTGCCACAGAACACTAAGGAGGGAAAGTGTAAAACACCCTCCTTAATGTACTGGGTTATATAATAGATTAAACTTAATCATGTCAAAGCCTAGTCAAGTTTCACCTATACATTGCATAATAACAGAGGTCACAGCTGGTATAGTACTTTGCCTGGGGCAGTGACAAGATAAAACAAACACACCTGTACCTAGTACAAACACTTATGACCTTCAGACTGAAAAGTCACCTTAGTACACAGTAGCTGCTAATGAAATTTTTAAAACACTTTAAAATTGTTTAAATACTACAGCACTATAATTCTCACATTAGGGTTCAAGAGCCCTCAAAATCATGTAAGTAGAGAGAACACTGGCTTAATTTTATTTAATTTCTTGTAAAAACAATTATGGGAACAATATGGAAATTTGTTGCCACCACCACTTTTTTTACAACCTTGAAAACAGACAAATTCAAAGGAAGCTCTAACAAACATAACTCTGTCAATATGGAAAGCACTATTGTTGTCTTTCTCTCTGAACCTGCAGTAGATGTTACCTCCTGTATTGACATGTCTTCATTTAAAAAATTAAGCCAAAATCTGTGGGTTTTCTTTAACGATATTGTAATTTATCTGCTTTCTTCTCTGCAGCTAAGATCATGCAGTAAGAGTGAGTTGATATCTAAAAGCTCGGAGATTCTGATGATGTTTCAGCAGGTTCACCGGAAGCCTATGGCATCCTTTGTCACTACTCCTGTCCCTCCAGACTTCACAAGGTACAGCCTGGCATTTCCTTTATTTTGCAAGTTTTTGTTTGACCTTGAAAGCTAAAGCATTAAAGCAGTTTGGTTTAGTCTTACAAAACAAACAAAAAAAACCCACAACAAAAAATTAACTTCACGAACATCTGAATGGTTTTGAGCATTGTGGAATGGTTAGTGTGGAGAGAAATTCTCCTAATGTATAAAATATTCAAAAACTGCAGTGTAAGAGCAAATTCTGCTGCGGCTTTGGAGGGATGGGAAATAGGGAGTAACTGGAGGATTTGCTGCTGGAGAGCTCCCCAAATCCATCCTAAAAGCTACTTTAACCATTAGGGCTACTGCAGTGGTAGCCAGTGGGGGAAGATTTCTCTCCAGTATTTGGCTTGGCTTCTCAGGCTGAATGCTGGGTCTGTATTTATTTCCATGTGCTAAAAATAATCGATCACTTACCCAATTCTGTTCACCTCCTTTAGAGTCTTGTTTTTATCCTCCATGAGGACTCCACTTGTAATTGATGTTACATCCTAGCATTAGAAGTGGGATCCAGTTGGTGTGAAGAAATAGGTTTTGAATCATTTGTATACTGATGACCCTTCTTACCCTTGCTATTGGGGGCAGTCAGCCTATAATTGTAGGGCTCTCTTACTGGCAAATGCTCAAGTGGCACAATAAACGTGGAAGTGGTCTCATGAGATGCCTGTACAAGTCACCTTTAGTATAAAATAAAGCCCAAATGATCTGCTGGCACAACTCATTTTCAGAAAGGAGCCATTGGTGCTGGTTTATGCAGAAATCTGTGCACTTGTTAGGATGGGTGGCTGCAGCATTTTACATTTAAAACGAACATGCAGGGTTTCTATAAAATTTGGAGATAATTTTGCATTTGAGTAATTTTAAAATTACTCAAATCTTTCTAACCATATCAATCAAACATCAGTTTGGCAGGCTTTTAAAATATAGCCTGAAGTGTGTTCTTTTAAAAGTAAATGTTTATTTTAAAGGAGATGGTAGCAACCGATGGTCTCTTTTACTACAGGTCTGCGCTGAAACATGATATATTTCGGTTGTTTTGTTTCTCCAGCCACAAAGCAGTTCCTTCTCCTTAAATATTAAAAATCTGTAGTTTTAGATTTGCCTTAGTCATCCCTTGCTGTCACAAGGCAAATCATGTTAGGTTTTCTAAAGTTAATAATTGATAATTTTTGGACATTCTTGTCCACCTCCCCCCCGACCACAGTTGAGTTGTTCCTGTTTCATTTTGCTCAGGGGACGGGAGGGATATGTATGCTTGCAGTGCCACTGGGTGAGTGGGGATCTGACACTGGAAGCCCACAGATGTCCTGTGTGCTCTAAAAATACCCTTCAAAAGCAATCTTTTTTTTTTTTGAATTCTTGTTTATATATAAACTTGTGCAAAGCCTTTGTGGTTCGCATAATGTAGCTGATTTCCTTCGTGTTTTCTAAAAGCTTATTACCACTGTGTAAACTGTATTTCTTTCTTGCCAGGTGAGAGGTCATATAATTCAGCAGGACCCTAGAGTAAACTGGAATGTACAAATGTTTCCATTTCCAAGCTGAAGGAAATGCAAACCACATACAATTTAACAAGAGAAAAATAAATTGAGTCTTAAAATTTGTCAGTGTTAATAATCCCAGATGTTACTAATGGCACATGCATATAATACATTAATGTATTCTGATACTCATTTTAAATAAAAACATTTTCACACCCTTCAAAATCAGTTGCTGCTGCTAAAGATATACTTAAAATTGTAATATCTACCCAGGACGTATGTAATATAGTAGAATGTTAACATGCATTGGTATAGCTACTACTGTCTTCAGAAGTTGCAATTAAAAAAAATAATTATTACAGTGGTACTTATGTTCTGTTTTCATGACTTATGTTCTGTTTTCATGTTTTCATGAGACATGACCACTGTTGTGGTGGTATGACTATTAGCCTAATAACCTTTATGTCCTTTTAAAGATCTTGAGTGGGATTTTCAAAAGTGCTTTAGTGATTAGGAGTCCAAGTCCTATTGACGCCCTGATGGGACTTGTGCTTGCTTCTAAGTTACTTAAACACTTGTGAAAATCCCACTCTCTGATTTAATGCTACTTTCTCCAACTCTACTACTGTGTTTTCTCCCCAGTGAATTAGTACCAGCCTATGACTCAACCACCTTTGTCTTGGAAAACTTCAGGTAGGAATGTGTCCTAAGAAATTACCATGAATGTCAAGGAGTGTGTTTCTCGTTTGTTCTATATTAGGTTTTAAACCTCTGAATAGACCTATTGAAAACCACAAGATACCTGTGTGCAAGTGTGAGGAACTGAATCAAATCTCTTGACTTTTGTCTCCAGTAATGATCAGAAAAAGTAGCCACCAGTTCAGTAAACTGACTGCTAAAAAAAAATTCCATGCTGAAGGAAATTACTTCTCTCTAATCACCCCACAAATTTAAAAAAATCTGCAAGAAACATTTACATGATCTCTACATAGGCACTTAAAATTCTGCTCAGCTTGCAAGTTTTGCATCTTTCTAGATCATCTGTTGATTTTTTTTTTTTTTGGTAATGCAGCCGTTAAAGAATTAATTTTAGTTTATGTTCTGTTTTTGATTAAATTAGAAGTAATATTTGAGGCTAGAACTTTATAGTGCAATTTCCTGTGAATTATGACTTATTTTAGTGAGTAGTGAAAATTGAAAGTAGATTGAAAAGTTGCAAACACCCTTATACTACTTAACTTCTCACTCTTCTCTGGCTTTTTCCCCCCTCACAATAAAAGCATGCTTTAATCTCTCCTGTTGTAAAATCCCATCCCTTACTCCACTTGCCTCTCCCTTTTGTCTCCATGATCACTGTATGCTCTGTTTACAATTGCTGTCTGCAGTTCCTCTTCTCCAGTTCCATCCTAGACTCTTTCTCATACCAGTTTATCCCTACCTACTGTCATCTCTCATTCACTATCAAGGTTGGCTCCTGCCTCTGTATTGGCCCACAAAGCCAGCTTCCATCGCTCAACTTGTTTATATTTTCAAACAAGCCTGTTTGTGCTGTCTCCCATCCTGCTCCTCATGCTTGGGAGAAGCTGTCCATAAGCATCTGTAAAACTAATGCATTATCCTCCTTCAAAACTCATTTTCCGTGATGCCTACAAGAAATTTGACAATGGCTAGATTATTGGTGTGCTGAGATCAATGCCGATCATGCTGACAAGTGTTGTCTCATTGTTTCCTTCTTCTCCCCTGTCTGTCTGTATCCACCTGTTCATCTCTTGTCTTATACTTAGATTATAAGCTCTTTGTGGCAGGGACCATTTTTTGTTTTGTGTTGCTACAGTGCCTAGCACAGTGGGGTCTTAATCTTTGACTAGGGTTCCTAGGTGCTATGGTAACACAAATAATTAACCATTGAGGACAAAGAAATAATACAAAGGTACCTAGACTGGTTGGAAACATGGCTAGTAGAAGATTTAAGGACAGTTGCTGCTAATACATTTGTGGGGAAGTAGGGTGGGAGGGCAAACTTAAAACAAACGTTCATTGGGGAAAATATAGGGGAAAAAGATGGGAAGCAATAATGGCTGAAAGATATAAGGGTGATAGTGGATCTGTACCATAGGAAGGAAAAATAATCATGCATTTTTGTCCTGCAGATGCAGAGGCATCACATCATGGAGCAGAGAGATAAATTCCTCTCTGTATGGCTCCTGTGTGACTGCGCTAGGGTTCTGGTTATGAGCACTGTATCACCAGAACAGCATTGCCAAATGAGTTCAGATAAAAGCACCAAAATAAAGGGGTGGAAGCGAATGGGTGGAGGAGATGATTTAAGAGGAAAGATGAAGAGTTAACTATATGTAGCCTGGTTAGTAGATATCTGAGTAGTGGGGAAAGAACAAAAGTCTACATCTCTGCTGCTTATGCTCTTTATATATTTGGAGTGGAATTATTAGTGTGGTATGATATGACAACACTAAGTAGTGGGATGGTATGTAGAGAAAATTGGGAAAAGTATCAGAAGAACTTTGCCAATAATGAGATATATTAGGCAGTGGAATAGCCCCAAGGGATGTTGTGGTAGTCTGGCTGCTTGGAAATTATAAAACTTTTTTTTTTTTTAAAGTATAATAGGGAACAAGGTCGCATGGAATAGATTAGATGAAGTAATGGGTCGTTTCCATCTCTAACTGCTGTGATAGCTTCCAAACATGCTACTGCATTTTATGTGGTGCAACAATGGATAGTTCTAACATGTAAATGGAATGATATTTATTCTGTCGCCTCCCCAGATAGGGTTTTGCTCCATCTCACTGTTGAATATTCATCCCTTCTTTCAACAGCACTTTGCGCCAGCGGGCAGATCCTGTGTACAGTCCACCTCTTCAAGTGTCAGGGCTTTGCTGGCGACTAAAGGTTTATCCAGTGAGTTTGTATACTCTTTTTTAAAAATATTTTTCCTAACAAAAATTTATCCACGGGTATAAATACACTAGATAGCGAGCTAGCTTAGACCCCAATCGTGCAAACTCTTAAGCACATACGTATCGCTGCTCATGTAGACAGGTAACCTTACTTCAGGCATTTCCTAGTTTTTTAGTATTTGCAAGTTTAATATTCTTTTAAGGTAGTTTTGTGTGTGCATGTGTTATTTCCTAGTTTAAAAAACAAAACAAATTTCATCAAGTGATATCATATAGACACCATATGACTTATCAGTAGACCGCGGTCACTAATGGAGTGAGTGATAATAATAGTAAGTTGCCATTCCCTATGGAAGGCAGTGTGGCCTAGAGCACTGGGACTTAGGAAATCTGGATTCTACTACCAGCTCTGCCACTGGCCTGCTGGGTGACTTTGAGAAGTGACTTCCCTTCTCTGTGTCTCAGTCTCCCCATCTGTAAAATGGGGATTATGATATTGACCTCCTTTTGTAAAACAAATTGAGATCTACTCATGAAAAATACTGTATAAGAACTAGATACTGTTATGTGGATTACACTAGAGGGGGATGACACACGCTTGCTGACCGAAGAGGAATGGGGAGACTCAGGAATCTTGGGTTCTATTCCAGGCTCCAAAGGGGAGTGTACTGTAGTGAGCAAAGACTTCTGCCAGTCTCCCCCAAGCTTGTCCCCTCTAACCTTTCCCTGTACCAGTCCTGGCTCTGTCTCATTCCTTTTGCGTACCCAATCCACTCTCTGTTACTCAGGCTTCTCATCTAAGTGCCAGTCTTCTTGCCTAACCAGTTCCAGTTGCCCCCTCTCACTTGTTCATCCAGTCTGTCTCTTCCCAGTGTCTTCATTCTCCATACTTGGACTCCTCTTCCAATCTGTCTCCCATCCACAGCTCCTTCCCGTTCTCTCTTTGCCCAGTGCATCCCAGGTCTCCTGTACCCCGACTTCATGTCAGAGTGTCTCTCCAGCTCTTTTCGCAGTTTCCTTGCCCTGCTTATTTCAGTCTCACCCCACCCCCCCAACTGTTAGTTTCTCTCTTCCCTCCTCATCCTTCCAGTCTCACCAGGCTCCTTGTCCCAGTCTACTGTTTTCCCTGCCCCTCAGTTCATCTCTTGTCTTCTCTGTATTCAAGTCAGGTGCCTTCTGCCTCTGCTCTACCTTGGTCCAGCAGAGGGGTCATTTTAGAGGAGAGGAGACTGGCTCCCTGCTCTCACTTAGAGCCTAGCTCCTCCCTGGCTCAAAGTACCCAGGATCAGCAATTGTAGGGAAAGTGCTTCTGAGTCTCTGTAGCCCTGAGGTGGAGCATGCTCAGTTGCTCTGTGAGGATGGCACATGTGCAGTCTGAGCACTAGGAGCTCTGAGAGGCTCAAGCATGCTTAGTAAAGAAGTCTCTACTGAATGTGTGCAAACCACTTTTTCAAAGGGGCAGATTTTCACAGGAATGGGAAAAGGTGTATCCCTGACACAAGCCATGCCTGCCAAATTTCAAGTCTCTGGTCACGGCATGGATCACTAGAGCTGTTCAAAGAAAATGTCTCCACAATTTAATGTGGGCAAAATGTGTTTTTTCCTTAGCCTCATTCTCAGAAATGACTGAAATTTTCTAGTAAAATTCAGCCTGAGGCAAGTGGAAAACTTCAGCCAAATTGTTAAAGTTATAATAAGCAACAGAAAACAGGGTTTTATAGTGACAAGTATTGTGCAGCCTTAATAGGTGTTGCTACCTGTTGCACCTATAATATATATGTGCTTACTTGTTTGCAGGATTGGGGCCTAAACTAGTTTACTACTTGTTGTACTTATACCCATACATAGTTGGGTCTGTGTGTGCCTGAAACCGTTTTGGGAAGTTGGGAGGAGGGGAGTGTGTTTTGTTTTCTGAGAGGAATTTCTCTTGTACATTGTCTGATATCCATCGCTGAAATAGAAGAAATATCCAGTGTGAATGATGTTTCTTACGAAATCTCATTGAAGTGCAGCATTCAGACCACTGTGGCATTGGCTCTGCATGAATGTTGGAACATGAAGCTCTGAGTCTTGCCTTTCCCCAATCCTCCCGTTTGGTCAATTCTTTAAGGCAGCTCTGGGTGCTGTTTAAATTGTGCATGGAGTAAAAATGTTCTTATAGTTTACTGATTTGAATACAGCAACAGCTATATCTTAGTCAGGATCAACCCTGTATGTGCCATTGTCAAAAGGTGTAAAAATGCTATTTTTAAACAATGGTATGTTATGACACATTGTCAAAACCCAGGAAATTCAAGATAAGACTAACAATCTTTGGCTTACACTGTTGTGAGGGAGAAGGCTTTGCTGATTTTTGTTGTAATCTGAGTGCTGCTTAACATAACTCTTTAATGAATCTTGGTTAGTTAGTTTTCAATATACAGATTAGAAAACACAACTTCATTTTGCTTCAGCCCCCAAAATAAAAGGGTTTTGGAATTCTGCTCTCTAGTATTTCAGATAACTAGATATTTAATATTAAAAGTCCTCATTAAATTTTGATGTGAGAGGAAAAAGGGTTGTAATACTCTCAAGCTTAAAAATCTACCAGTCACTTTTATTGCCCTCCGTATACAACATTTTATATGAAAAATCAATTCTACAGTATGTAGAAGCACTTGCCAAACTATTTCTGTTTACACTTGTTTGAACTACTGAAATGCAAGAAGAAGAATAGGAATTTTAACTTCCAAGTATTCTATCGTGAGATACAGCCTACCACCCAGTCATATGCACATTTTCTAGATGTGTGTTGATTTCTACCTCCATTCAGGCTATGGTAGCTGTTTTTAGTCAGGACACGGTTTAAGTCCATTTCATGTGTTACTGTTCTGACTGAGGCTGTAGGAAATTGTGTGTTGAGATTCTGAATTTATTTTCTACAATAACAGATGATTTTAATAATTGTACCTCCTAACTTCTTTTTAAGGATGGAAATGGAGTTGTGCGTGGTTACTACTTGTCTGTGTTTCTAGAGCTCTCAGCTGGATTGCCAGAAACATCCAAGTAAGAAAATGTCTATTTACACTTCTTTTATGTCTCTCACCCAAGGAGTTTAAAGAGCTTTATAAAAGTGTATTCAGCCTCATGTCTCTGCTAGGACCTGATCCAAAGCTTACTGAAGCAGATGAAGATTCCTGTTGACTTCACCAGGCTTTGGATCAGGCCCCTTGTCCCATTTTACAAGTAGATAAGATGAGGCGCAAAGGTTAAGTAGGCCTGCAGAAGGACAAACAAGTCAGCAACAGACCTGTCAACAGAACCCAGATCTCAACTTCCAGTCCTTTGCTTGGTCAGCTAGACCACTCTGACTCTAAGGAAAAGAGTTCAGCTGAGAGAGATGCTATAAAATGACCATTGTACAGTCCTTTAGCGCTCTGATAAATCAAAATCATGTTATAACTGCCAATATTCTAATCTTGCCCTTTAAAGTCCACAGTTGCTCCAAAAAATAACATTTTTTACGTGCCTGGCTCCAAAATATGTCTAAATGTCTCAAGACTCTTTAGTTTAATAGGACACTTTCTGCAGCTTTTAATTTCTTCTCAGAACATTTTCTGGTTCTGTTTAAAACTTAGAATGCAACTGCTGACTGGAGGTGTAGAGGCTGTTTTAGCTGCTGGAGGAGCAGGAACTTGTGGGACTGAATCTCTGCTTAAAATTCCTTTTCCTATGAATGACTGACTTGCCAGGCTTAGAAAGCACAATTTGATAGCTGAGTGACATGCTCTGATTGAGGAGAGGAAAGAACTGAAGCTAAGAAATGTGCTGAGCCTGCTATGGAGGGGATATGTTAATAGTGATGTTGAAGGGACCGACAACTGCGTGGGGAGCCTTTCAGGTGAGGAAGAGGCGTTCAGGCATAATTTTGGATTTGAGGTCCGCAAGAGTTCTAAGGAGAGGATTCTAGGCCTATTTGGAGAGAGGCTTTTCATAAAATGGCCGAGCATTCATGCTAGCACCAGGAGACTGAAACAAGAGATACTGGCCGATGTTAGCGGACTTTAATAAGCAAAACATAATTCAAGCTTTTAAAAACCTTGTCTTCCACACATCCAGAACAATAAGATGCATTGTGGGGTGGGGCTTGCCTCTTCACATTAAGACCACTTGATAACACTTAGTACTAGAGACACTCCACCATCTGCAGTGCTCTTGCCATTTCACAATTAGCGTTGCATGGGATGGCGGAGAACCTGCATGTCTTTTTGTATGTATGTATTTCATTGGCACCATATCATTTGAATGTGCCTTCCCCTTTCAACACTGTTGCAGAGGCAGTCTGAGGTTATGGCTACACTACAAGCATTACAATGACACCGCTGCTCTGTAGTCACTTACTACAGTGACAGAAAGGGTTTTTCCATCACTGCAGTTAATCTACCCCCTCAAGAGGCACTAGCTATGTTCACTGAAGTATTCTTCTGTCACCTAACGGTGTCTGTACTAGGACTTAGGTTGGTTTAACTGAATTTGTACAACCCTGAGTGACATAACTAGGTCGACCCAAGGTTGAGGGGCAGATCAGGCCTAAGTGGTGTGTTTTACTATTGTGTTGTCATGGCACCTGTGCAGCTAGGCTGAGAAGGCTGCGTCTTACTTTCTATGGGTGCCCTTAATACAATATCCACCTTACTAAAGAGCGTTTTCTAAGAATTGTGAAAGTAATGATGGTAATTTTCTAATGCTCAGGTGCAACTGCTTTCTGCCATTTTCACATACTTGCAAAGGATAGGAAGAACTGGATAGAAATGTATTTTGTGCACATATAGTCCCAAAATCGCTTTCAACCATTATAAAGTGTATTCAACAGACCCCAAAATAATCTTAAATGAAAGTTTAAAGGACACAGTGAATTTGAAAATCATATTTCAAACTTGAAGCTACATATAATTGAAAGAAGTTAAGGAGAGAAAATATATATTTTCCTCTTTTCAGTTTGATTATGCATTTGACAGTATTTTCTGTAGTCGGTTTGACTGTTTCCTCTGTGCACATGCGGATAGGAGAATTCTCTTTTGTTCCTGTCTGAAAGACAGGAAAATGATTGTAAAACCTTAAAAATCGACACAGGGATTTAAGAGCTGGCAGGGAATCCTGGAGCTACTTTTTTTTTTTAATTGATTAGATTTCAAATTGTCCCTTTTTAATTCACTTGTTCAATTCTATTTGAGAAGTCCGTCTTCATCTTACAGCCCAGCTACTGTCAATCATATTGCACTTATTTCTCATGTAGAATAGACTGGCAAATGCACAGAGCTTTGACTTCAGATTTTATCAGCCCTGACACAGTTAGCCCTTGGCACCAGCAGCCTAGAGTGATAGCTGTGAAGCTGTAATGCAGAATCATTAGGGCCTAGCATTGAGAGAAATCCTGATCTGTGTCATTAAACTGTTTTAGTTTATAAATACACAGTAGTCCTTCAGCCTGTCCTAAAATGTAGTATTTTTTGCCTGTAAGCTCAGCCTTATACCTTTACCTCTTAAAATTTATATATTACCCAAAAACCATCAACATGCTGTTCACTTTCCACTCTAGATTCTTTTCTTTTCTTGCTGAATCACCTTCTTAATTGAAAATCCTATTTCTTTTTAAAATGTGATGCTCGTAGTAACTTAACTTGACCTGAAACAAACATACCATATGCATTTTTCTTACACTGAAATCTGGTGATGTTTGTTACTGTTCCAACTAATTTCATTTTGTCCATGTTTAGATATGAGTACCGTGTGGAGATGGTTCACCAGTCCACCAATGATCCTGCTAAAAATATAATTAGAGAGTTTGCCTCTGACTTTGAAGTTGGAGAATGCTGGGGTTATAACAGATTCTTTCGATTGGACTTGCTTGCCAATGAAGGGTATTTGAACAGACAAAATGACACTGTAATTCTTAGGTAAGAGAGATGATTGGTTGCATATACAAACCTGTTTTCTGTGGCATTTTTAATAAAAGTACTACAGTTATTACCAAAGTAGGAAATAATTAAAATAATTAGATTAATTTAAAAAATATTATGGAATGCTTTGTCATAAAAGGAAAGGATTTTTAGTTCTCATGAGCTTTAAAGGAGAGTGTGTGTTTAGGAGAGGAAGTGGGAAAGATTTAAGTGCATAAATTCCTTTGAGATGAAGCAGTCATCTGCAAAAACTACACTTGATGCTAATATGCCTGTACTGGGCATGCATAGATAGAGAATTAAAAATTATTTCAGGAAAATTCTGCATGTGTTTTCAAAGGGGATTAATAATGCATTCCATCCCCCTTTGGGTATTGTCATTGAGATTAGTGGAACTTTGAGAGAGGAGGGTGTGGAAGGGTGTTTATAATGGAATTGAAGCTAACTTTGTTAGTGGAAATTGCAGCATTATGGCTAAATATAGATATCCTACACTTCTACTTCAAGTTGGGTTTTTAAAATATCACTTGTGGTTTGTCCATTCTGGTATTTCAGAATTCTGTATTAAAGTATATCTGGAAAAGTGTACAGGAATTAATTTCCCATCAGGCTTAAGCTTAATTTTATCACCTGGTTTTAAGCATTGCATTATTTTAGGTGGGATGTCTCAAGCATTTACAAAATTTCATTTTTGTGGCATTCTCAAGGTTCCAGGTGCGTTCACCTACCTTCTTCCAAAAGTGTCGGGACCAACACTGGTACATTACTCAGTTGGAAGCTGCTCAGACAAGCTACATCCAACAAATAAACAACCTTAAAGAGGTAAGTGTGAGGTTGGATGTGTATTTTAATGCCAAATTCAAACGTGGATTTAAATCTTTGATTATAGTGGCCACTGACCAGTAAGTTTGTTTCACTGTCAGGTTTATTTGGATATAGGTTGCTATTTTTAGAGCACTGATGGCGCTGGATTTTGTTTCCAGTTAGTTTCAATGTCTTTCATGTTAATCTGTTTAAATGTGTGAAATGCTGTTGCTTCTTGTAATTTGTTTTTAACAAATTTTCTTTGGCATATACTTATGTGTCTATTTTTTAAAATGTATTTAAGAGACTTGCAATTGAGCTTTCCCGTACCCAAAAATCACGAGGCATGTCACCTCCAGACACTCATCTTAGCCCCCAGAATGATGATGGTCCAGAAACAAGACCAAAGAAATCTGGACCGAGTCCTGAGGCACTACTTGAGAGTGTCACCACTCCAGCATTAGCAAGAGATGCCAAGGATGATGAAGAGGAGAAAATCCAGCATGAAGATTTCAATGTAGGAATTCTCTTCTGTTCCGTTTTCAGTTTTTATTTCTATCCATTGTACTGTTACAGGAAAATTATAGAAGCATGTGTGTTGTGTTAGATGAACTAGTCTCCACAAGTTCAGAACTAGTGGATAATGAGGTGTAAGGATAGAGACTTTTAGGGACCAGCAAAAAATTGTTTAAGGAGAGAGAGATTTCAAAGGCATGACCATCTGGTAAGCAAATCAGAGAATCTAGCTACCTAAAATGGTACTGTCAGGCAGGCATTTTATTTACTTGTATTGCACTTTCAGACCCTCCCCAGCTCCTGGGTGATATTACTGACCTCTGGTTTTGCTTTCTCAGTTTAGAATGTACTGTAGATAATAATATAAAAAACCCAAATGCTTTAGATAAAATTTTTGCAGCACAGAAGTTCTCATGTTTTGTTGCTCCAGTATGAGCTCTCGGATGGTGATCTGGATGTAGACTTTGCCGGAGAAGATGAGGTAAACCACCTAGATGGCAGCAGCTCCTCTGCTAGTTCAACAGCTACTAGTAACACTGAAGAGAATGATATTGATGAAGAGACTATGTGAGTGACTGCAAAAACTTACCCAAAATTGTTGTCCTCTTGGCCTAATGTCAGTTCCCATCAGAATAGAATTAACTTACTTTGAATATCACAGTGTCTTTGATTGATGTGTGACAGATTAGAGGCCAAAAGCTGGCCCGGAAATTACACATGTAGTAATGTGGTAGAAATGCAAGATGCCAGGTCTGCAAGCAATTTTTTACTGATTTATTTCCAGTATGTTGGCTTATTCAGTTTAACATGTTGTCCTTGACCAGCAATGCCATGTAAGGCTCTTTTCAAGAGATTAGTTAGCTCTGATCCTACAATAATTTACCACTGTGATACCCTACACAAATACAAGTGCTGTTTAGAAGTGGAACACTTGGACTTTAGACTATTTAAATACTGAAGAGTTGAAGGACACTGTTAGATCTGCATATTTAACATACTATTAAAGATACATATTCTTCTAATGAATATGGAAGACTTGCAGAATCAGGTTCTAAAATTCCACCTCTTAGAAGTCTTCAAATCTGACATGTTTCCGGTTTCAGAGTCAAGTGATGATGCATTTTGACTTGTTAATTCATGCAGTTTGGAAGCTACAAAATTGTAGTGGGATGTTTCGTTTTTCTATTGAGTTGGCAAACATTGCAATGCCTAACTGGAGCTGATGGTCTGATTTTTCTTCGCACCAAGGTCTGGAGAAAATGATGTGGAATATAATAGTAATATGGAGCTAGAAGAAGGAGATCTTCAGGATGATGCTGCTGGTGGAGCATCAGGTACAGAAAGAAACATTCACAATCTAACTAACAGTAATTTGTCAGGTTTCCTCCCCTGTTCTTTTCAGTGCCACATCAGAGGCAATATTGAGCCGCATATTCTAGAGGCTTTTCTATTTTTGAAAATGCTGCGTCATATGCTGTACACTAATTATTGCAGTAGAGTGCCAGCTTCCAACTGGTTAGAGAAAAAGTGGAGGGGCCTTCTACTGAACATCCTTAAGGAAAAATGTCAGTTTGAAGTTTCTCTGGGAGCCTGGATTTTAAGATGTTTCCATTCAAGTCAAAAGTAGACCAGCAAATGTCTTTGCTTCTACTCTACTGCTGTCACCATGGTTTCTGACCGCTTGACACATTCCTTTAGATTTTGCTACACTGTTGTTAGCTACGTTTTAATTAAGTGAGGGGCGTGAAATGTATGAATCTTTAAATGTGGAGCCGGAATTAAATTAAAATAATTAAATGGTACTCCGTAAGATCACTTGCAGCATAAAGGTGACTGCAATTCAAAATCTAACATGTTTTTTCCAGGATTTCTAAAATGACTGAATCTACATTTAAATGCACTCACGATGCCAGTGCCCACAGATCACACCGCAATACGGCAGCATAGGTCTGTTGGCAGTCTTTAAGGAATGCTGATCTTCATATCCTTGCTCTCTCTTTTTTCCCTTTCAGTATAAACCTGTTGTGCCTTAGATCCAGTCTCTGTCATAACACAGGCAAATTATGCCTCTCTTCAAAACATTTCTTGTCAGGCATTTGAGGAGCCTGACTAATTTATTTAAGTATGGCATTAATCGGTTAAGAACAGGAGTGGAAATGGGGGTGTAATGTCTTTAGAATACAGTGTTATCTAAGGTTCTCTTCACCTGTCATTTTAGTGGTATTTGTAAATCTTGATGCAAAGAATGTGTGTAACCCATTCACTTTAAAAGGAGCCTCTCACTTTCAATTGCTTATAGTGCTTTTTCACTCTGAGCACCGATAATGCTGTTTTTGGTCACCTGCTTTGGAAGGAAGCCTATTGGGCTGTCTAGTCTAATCTCCCAGATTGGACTCCAGACACAGTGACTGGGTCTCAGATCTCTTATGGGATTGCTAAACACTATGTAATAAGAACATTTCATAGTTCAAAGTAAGGCTCAATTGAAGATCTCCCTAGATCAGATAAAGAAACTCCTCATTTTTATGTTAGTGGGGTTTTGTTTTGTTTTTAAATCTGTAGGAACAGTTAATGTTCTTTGTATTTGATGAAGTCAAATTCTGTTGATTTTTCCATTTTTCAGGCTGTTAGTTTATCAGTGTACTTTGTTTTTCTTCAGTGCTTTTAGAATCCGTACTTTTTTGTAACAAGATTGCTTTTCCTGAGATTTTTTGGAGTGCTTTTTCCATCCTTGAACTGTATCAAGGATTTTCAGCTGCTCTGTTGTGAAATACAGAACCCTAGTACATGCAGACATAATGGTGTATATTTACTTTTCCCATGATGTTCTCTCTTTCAGGTAGTAGCCATGGCTATGCCAATACAAGTGGCAGATCTTCAAGGCGGGGAGGAAGTACTTTAGGCTCAGCAGCCAGCAGCAGTTTACTAGACATAGATCCCTTAATTTTAATCCATTTATTGGACCTAAAAGACAGGAATGGGATGGAAAATCTGTGGGGTCTACAGCCACGCCCTCCTGCCTCACTTCTGCAGAACAGAGGTAAATGGTGCATTTAAATACAATTCTTCCATATGTTCCCTTGACAAGAAGTTAGGTGCACATCAAATCTAAGTAATTTGTTAGAGATTTATGTAAGAACATAAGAACGACCATCCTGGCTCAGAAAAATGGTCCATCTAGCCCAGTATCGTGTCTTCTGACATTGGCCAGTGCCAGCTGCTTCAGAGGGAATGAACAGGTAATCATCCCCTGTTGCCCATTCCCAACTTCTAGCAAACTGAGGCTTGAGACACTTCAGACTATCATTTTGCATCCCTGCCCATCCTGGCTAATAGCCATTGATGGACCTATCCTCCATGAATTTATCTAGTTCTTTTTTGAACAATGTTATAATCTTGGCCTTCACAACATCCTGTGGCAAAGAGTTCCACACACTGACTATGTGTTGTGTGAAGAAATACTTCTTTTTGTTTGTTTTAAATCTGCTGCCTATTAATTTCATTTGGTGACCCTTAGCTCTTGTGTTATGAGAAGGAGTAAATAGCACTTCCTTATTTACGTTCTCCACATTGGTCATGATTTTATAGACCTCTATCATATTCCCCCTTAGTAGTTTCTTTTCCAAGCTAAAAAGTCCCAGTCTTATTAATCTGTACCTTTTCCAATTCCAATATATCTTCTTTGAGATGGGGCAACCAGATCTGCATGCAGTATTCAAGATGTGAGCGTACCATGGATTTATACAGAGGCAACATGATATTTTCTGTCTTCTTATCTATCCCTTTCCTAATGATTCTCAACATTGTTAGCTTTTTTGACAGCCACTGCTCATTGTGTGGATGTTTTCACAGAACTATCCACAATGACTCAGAGAGTTTCCATTAGCTTTGTCTGCATTGCCCATCATGAAGAGGGAATGGGGAAAGGCCACTGGATTCTGTCATTAGCTCTTGATGTATTTTCATAATTTCATAGTAGTCACTATGTGCACCAAACCACAAAGTACTCTTTGGTTTAATAGCTGCTTTCAGACTTAGAACTGCAGATGAGTATTGAGTCAAAAAAATTTATGTGTGGGGGCAGGGACAGTGTCTGTTTAAAGATAACTCTGGGGGGGGGCGGTGCCTGAAGAGTAGTTCCAACTCCATGCACATCTTGTGTAGCTATCTTGGTATCTATGAAGAGAGTAATACCTTACCCTTATTTAGTACTCTGCTGTAGTAAAGTGCCAGATAAATAATGGATTTCCATCTGGAAAGGATTATGGTGCTATAGACATAAACAGAACAAAATACGATATACACAGAGTACGGAATGGCTATTTCATCTTCTAAACTTTTAGCTGTTGGCTGAAAGTGGAGCGATTGGAAGGATTACATAAGTTAGTGGGGAAGCTATTTCAGACATTTGAGGAGGCATGGAAGAAAGCACTCGAGAAAGCAGGCACAGGACACAAGTGGCAAGATCAGGTGGATTGTAAAGCAAGGAAGGAAGTGTAAGAGAAGTTGACGGCAGTGATCATGATGGAAGGCTTGAAAAGTGAGAAGGCACTTGAAAAATAGTAGAGGCTGATGCAGAAACTCATGGAGGAAGAAACATGTACAGAATGTCAGAAAGGAAGAAAATAGTGGACAGTTTTTGTGCTGATACTTATTTAATAACTTGGTTAGTATTTTGCATAAAATGTATTTGAGTTATAGTGTTAGGCTGATGTGCCCTAACCTTAATTTTGTGTGAACCAAAGGAAAGATAGATAGCAAGCTGTAAATGTAATTCTGTCACAGCTAATTATTGTTGAAGGTCAGATGTTCCTCTCCTTTTTTAGTGAAGAATCAGTAAATGAATCAAACCTCATAAATAGATTTAGCAGAGTTAACATTTGTTTGGGGCTAATTGGCCCACAGCTAGAATATCTTATTTCAGGTCACTTTGAAATGACCATTTGTTGGCTTAATAGAGCAGAAGAGAAATATATAGTCCATCTGGTACAGATATATGCTCTTTCTCTTAACATGATGATGGCATTTGCACTGTTCAATCTAAAGATAGGAAGTGAATGGTCTGAGTTTTGATAACTTTCAAATTTAGTCTTGTAGTAAAATTCATGCAGTGGCAAGCAGGGTTGTTCAGTCAGTTGTTCTTGTGGCAGAAAGTCTCTCTTCTTAGATTAACAAGATTTTCATAATGATGCAGAGCTTGATCTAGCTTCCAGACTGCAAAGGATATAAAGACAGTGTAGGGGTAAATAAGTCCTATGCAGTGTAGTCAGCTTTTAAAAAAACAAAACAAAACCCACTACCCTGAAGATTGGACCAAAGAAGCAGTTTGAAGCGGAGCATGAGCTACAGGTAATGCAAGGTTGCGTACTGTCAAGACTCTGCAGGTGCTGTCTAGACTCTGCCTTGACTGAACTAGAGAGACCAGGTGAAGTTACTGAAGAGATGGGATGAACTTTCACTGTTGGCAGTATGACCCAGACTGAGGCCTCCACGATAGTGTTGTGGTGGGTAGGGTCTCTGCTTCCTTCAGCCACTTACTGCATTTGGTGTGGTCTTTCTGTTTTGCTGAGATCCTTAAATACCTGACTGTGTTCCTGTAGCTTGTTCAATCACCATGTTGGAACAAGGCTTCTTTTATTTCCAGGGCTTCCTTAGTTTTGCCTCTGAGGGACTCAGAAGCCATTGGAGTTATAACTCTGAGCCAGTTGAATTTGCAGTGAGATACTTAGAATTCTGAAAGTGTAACATATAGAAGATTTCCAAGTTGATCTAATTCTGGCTAATTAACATAGACTCACGTAGATAGTATCTCTTAGAGCTGACCTGGGGCAGCAAGGGACCTAAGGGACTTCCTTTACTTCAGATTTCTCCTCTGAATTGTCAGTTAATGTGAAATGATTATAAAATTTATTCTTATATCCAAGAAATGCACTTGCCAACAAACTGATGAGCAGGTGAACTCAAACTTGTCCAGAGATATGGAAAGGCTCTCCGTCGCCATGACTGGCGCACTAAGGGAAAGCAAAGCACCCAGCACGAAAGAACCTCTGCCCACTGTTCCCATTGAGAGAGCTGCTGAGAGCAGATGACCTATGTCACTAGAGCCCAGAGGAAGGGGATGGAGTTTGATTATGTTAGATGAAATAGGATCATTCTGTGTTGGGCACCCATTTCTTTTTCACACATTAGAGTAACTACAGAGGGCACTGTGTACACAACTGGTCTGAAACTTCTTTGAGCGTGTCTGCACTATACAAATTGGTGCTAGCAGTCTTTTATGGAGTGGGTGAGGGACCTGATTCATGTTGTTGCATGTTGTCTTTTTTTGCTGGTGTGAACAGGAAAAAAGGTGCTATTCCCATTTTTTTAGGCAGTCTTGATTAACACTAAAATTGTTCCCTAACACTGTCCTGTTTTCCATCTGCACTGGCAATAAAAAGTAACATGGATTTCTCCCTGCCCTCAAGGGAAACAGTACTATCACTGATTCTTTGCTCTTATCACATAGGCAGCCTTGTGTCTCTTGCTATGTTAAAGGGATTGTCAGGTCAAATTTGGGACAAATCTAATAAAAATGAAGCATTTAAAAATCTGAAACCAATAGAAATGTTCCAAGATTTTTAAAAGATATTTATGGAAACCGTTTAACAAACATCTTCTTGTAGTATTTGCAACCCAGTCCTTGCAGCAGTTTGCTAGTGCATGGGAGCTTGGATGTGAAACTGACATATCCTCTACAAATCCTTCCAGTCTTAATAATGAAAGAGTTTAAAGAAAAAGAAACTACTGATGGAGGTTACAAACATTTTTAACCTTCGTATTCGTTTAACCTTTCTCTTGTAAAGCATCATCCTACTCTATAAAAGACCGAGACCAGCGGAGGCACCAGGCAATGTGGCGTGTGCCACCTGACTTAAAGATGCTGAAGCGACTCAAAACTCAAATGGCTGAAGTTCGAAGCAAAATGTCTGATGTAAAAAACCAGCTGTCAGAAGTAAGAAGCAGCAATGCTGGCTCTTGTGAGGGGCAACCCAGCTTCCTCCCTGGTGATCAAGGGCCTTTGGCTGCCTGTGGCACAGAAAGCTGCAGCAAGTTACAAGAAATAGGAATGGAGTTGCTGACAAAATCATCAATTACAAGCTGTTACATAAAGAGTTGTAAGTGTGGGATGCGGGAGGGGAAGGGTTAAAGCTGTCACTGTATCTAGGTGTCTGGGAATAGATATATTCAGCCTTTTTATAGTTTAAACTTTATAGCTGAATTTGTTTATAGTAAATATCTTTTGAGAGGCAGAAACATGAAACTCATAGGGATCTGGGGCAAAAATTGGGG
Source organism: Lepidochelys olivacea (assembly GCF_965140295.1). Classification (NCBI taxonomy): domain Eukaryota; kingdom Metazoa; phylum Chordata; order Testudines; family Cheloniidae; genus Lepidochelys; species Lepidochelys olivacea. The sequence continues at coordinate 5,012,846 of NC_140427.1, read as the reverse complement.
ATTGGTCCTGCTTTGAGCAGGGGGTTGGACTAGATGATCTCCTGAGGTCCCTTCCAACCCTGATATTCTATGTTTGATAGAAATTAAATGGCTTCTCTAGAAACTGGTTCTAACGTTTTCAGCAAGGGCATTGTAGTTATTAATAATATTCCAGAATGTGATGAGAATCTTTGAAGCCCACTGCAGATGTTATTTACCTAATTTCATGTTGACCTTATGGACAGGAAGCATGAAGTTTAATCTTCTGTAAAGACAATTTTTGGTGGCAAAGGTTACCTGCAGACTATATGCGGATCACCCCTACACTTTGTCAATTTTGTTACTAAAATGTGACTGACCTTGCAAAAATCCAAGAAATCTCACAGAGCTCCAGAGAGTGAGTAATTTGTTCTCATTGCATGAGAATCTTTTTCTTCGCGTGTCGGTGTGAATCCCACAGTAGGTGCTTGTGTGTGAGATCAGAGTCTTTTGAATAGCAGCGTCACACACGTGTCCCCTGTGCCTCTTTATGCTCCCATACGAAAGTCCTAAAGGCCAGGGCAGCCACATCTCTCCCTCAGTCCCCTCTTATTGCTCATGGCAGCAAGATGGAACCTAACAAGTGTCTGACCTGGTAGTTCTTAGCTCCGGCTAAATTTCTCAAAATTCTTCACAAATCTTCAGAACTCTTCTGATCTACTATTATACAACCTCTGTGAACACCTTTGACCCATCTAGATTGAATACTGATTGCCAGACACTTCTGTATGCTCCCTTAGTGTACAGGGATTCTCAACATGGTGGATTTGAAACTTGTGGGCTTCAAGCTTGCACATTCTGTGATGGACTAATTACTTCGAAAGATGGACATAGCAGGTGCCTCTTCTGTTTAGGAGAGTCATATATACTAAGTAGATGTTTGGTGTGCATATCTTTGATCACAAGAATGTGTAAGTCACATGGCCTGGGGTTGAAGCTTCATCTCCTGGAGCAATCTATGAAGGCCTTTTCAGATCCTGAGGAGATGGCACCAGAGTCCTGACAGTGGACAAAACAGACTTCATCAAGCAGCTGTCTAGCAGACAAACAACTCCAAAGACCAGTGCGGAGAAGATGGCAGTGCAAGAAAAGACCTGGCATCAGCACCAGTGCCCCCAGCTCTGAAGCAGACTCCAGCTATGTTGCAGATGTTGGCACTAAAGCACACACTGTGATACTGAAGTCTGGTACTGAAGTCCAGCACCAAGAGGAGCCATTTTAAACCGGAGCAGAGACTCCACACACTGCTCAGAGCCTTCCTACAAGAATAGACCATGTAAAGTTTCTGGAGACAAATCCACAAAGCCTTGCATGGGTCTGAGGGCTGATGTTGAGGAGCAGCCTGTGGCACAAAGGAAAACTCCTCCAGCACCAACTCAAGATTAGGTGTTGCACTGCTCAGCAATTATGCCCATAGCAAATGAGCCTCTGGATGAGCTAGGTCTGTAACCTGTATTGAGGCACCTGCTGGTACTGATACAGACCCTGGTACTGAGAACGCCATCCATATTTCTCTGTACTACCCATAGAGGTGGTCTGTTCCTCCTCTCCATCACCGGTGCATACGTTCCCAACATCCTTAAGCAGAGAACCCTCTCCTCTACAATCTGTGATCAATATCCCAAAGAGGCCTACCTGCGCTCCCTGCAGGACCTAACCACTATCACAAAAGGAACGGCATTGGACTAGCCAATATCAAGCTAGCCAGTGATATCCCCATGACATGCCACCCTGTTGGGCTCACTGGGGTTTGCCATGTCAGTGTGCTAGGAGCACGCTGGAGAGCAGAAGTGTTCGCTTCCCCATCACCTCTCTGCCAGACCACAGGGAGGGCCATCAAGAACAAGCAGATCTGCAGGCTGAGGAACACCAATGTCCTGCTTTACCACCAAAAGACTTCTCAGCCTTGTTGCCTGCTGAAGTTGTGTCTTCAGCATAACTTCAAGTTTTCCAAAAGCTCCTTCTGAGAATTTCAGACACTCTAGGGAGGGCTGCATTGGAGAAATGTCGTAAATTTGATATTTTTGACAACTGAGTGTCCATTCAGAATTGCTCTTCCCATAAATGAGGGACAGCTTGACCTGGCTAAAGCCTTATGGCAGACACTTGCCCATGTACTAGGTAGAGAAGCAGTATTAGGTTCCTTAAGCAGGTTTTGAGTTCTTTATGCCCACCCCAATCCAGGTTCCTTGGTTGAAGATCTAATTTATATTGGGATTTTATCTTCGAGCCATGGTCAGATTGTTCAATACATCATTTTACACTTAAGCTGGTTTTCTTGGTAGCTATCATCTCAATATGGAGGGTCAGTGCACTCCAAGCCCTTACTCCTTATGCATCCTTTTATAGAGAGAATGTGATTCTAAATTTGTAATGTGGTTGGGGAGTTTCATCTAAATCAATCAATTAACCCGCCAGTTTTCTTCCTGAAATCATTCAGCACCAGGTGAGAGAAAGACAGGTACTTTGGGATTTTTCCAGAGCATTACTTTATTACATTGATAAGACTAAAGCTTTCCAGATGCTCTCTCCCCCTTTTCATGAGTAGCTGGCTTGTCAAAAGGCTCTCTGAGTGGATCCCACTCTGCAACTCCACCCATTATCAACTACTAGTCCACCTCTCCCTTCAGTTGTCAAGTTGCGCTCCACCAGGACACAGGCAGTGTCATCAGCCTGCTTCAGAAATGTGCCTGAATCTGAGTTTGTAAAGTAGTGATGTGGAGCCGACCCACTGACTTTCAATGAAGATTACACCCTTTACATGGCAGCTAGGTCTGGTACTAAGTTTGGGAGAGCAGTACATCAATCCTTTTAACTAATGCAGCTGATGTTTCTTGCCCCCACCATCGAAGGGGAGTACAGCTTCCCAGTCACCTACAGTGGGATCAGCACTGGCACATACTTGTAGAGAACAATTTCTCACTCTGTAGTAACTGTGGTTCTTTGAGATGCTGTAGTTAGGGTGAATCCCATGACCTACCCTCCATCTCTGCTTTTGGATTCCTCAGCTAGCATCTGCTTTAAATTGTGAGAGACTTGAGGGAGGGTTGGGGACTACTCTGCCTTTTACACTCACACCAGGAACACAAGGAGACTAGGGCTGCATGTGTGGCCTCAACAGACACTGCTGTTGAAAAGACTCCGATCTTGTGCGCACATACAGTGGGTTCATACTAACAATCCCATCTCAAAAAATTAAGGTAACCATTCCTGATCTGGTCTCAGGATTATTATTGATTAAGTGAGTGGCTTCTTCTCCACATACCTTCACAACAGGAATAATATGTAATGAAAATCTTGAATGAGTTTGAGAGAGGGGGACAATGTGGTGGCTCCAAGAATAAAGGGGAAGAGAATGTCTAGCGCCTTTGCATCAGTTAATTCCACTTCAGGCCAAAATAAAGATGGGATGATGCAGAGAATTGACTGGATGCCTAGGCAGTACATTCACACGCCTTTCGATTAAATATCTTTGCAGTCACAAGTAAGAAAAGTAATTCACCCAAAGCTACTCGTTCTGGAGCAGCAGGAAGCCTGTCTCTTCGAAGAGCAATGGACTGTGGGGACAATAATCTTCGCTCAAAGGGAGACTGCCAGACTTCCTCTGAAGGTAAATCTGAAATGTGGGAGTGCTTTAAATATGCTTTGGAATGCATCAGGGAAGAAGCTTTTTAACAGCATATCCTTGCTCATAAAGTTCCCGTCTTTGATTAAACTTTGTACATAAACCAGATACTATTTCCCCTAAACATGATTAACATTATTGCACCAATAACATTACACCATCTTACTAAGCCTTTGTGTCTAGCGTTCATGCTCGGTGTTCCTGGGACTTCCATTTTCTAACAGTAACCTGCCTATCTTAAATAGTTTTAATACCCTAAATTGGTGTTTGTAATATCTTGTACTTAATTACTACATTTACAAGCAAGTTACTGCTGAAACTTACCAGCCAGGGCTTAAATTCTTTGTTCTGTTTCCTCTAAAGGAAATACAAGAAAATTCTGCTTAAGTCCTTGTGAGACTTACTCCTGCACCATGTGGTAATAGAATTGGACATTATGGCCACCAGGAAAACTCTTACACTTTTTAGTGCAGCTCTACCAGTGGTAGCAACAGTGAAAACTGTAATGCAGCAGTTCATAGAATCATAGAATATCAGGGTTGGAAGGGACCTCAGGAGGTCATCTAGTCCAACCCCCTGCTCAAAAGCAGGACCCATCCCCAATTAAATCATCCCAGCCAGGGCTTTGTCAAGCCTGACCTTAAAAACTTCTAAGGAAGGAGATTCCACCACCTCCCTAGGCAACGCATTCCAGTGTTTCACCACCCTCCTATTGAAAAAGTTTTTCCTAATATCCAACCTAAACCTCCCCCACTGCAACTTGAGACCATTACTCCTTGTCCTGTCCTCTTCTACCACTGAGAATAGTCTAGAACCATCCTCTCTGGAACCACCTCTCAGGTAGTTGAAAGCAGCTATCAAATCCCCCCTCATTCTTCTCTTCTGCAGACTAAACAATCCCAGTTCCCTCAGCCTCTCCTCATAAATCATGTGTTCCAGACCCCTAATCATTTTTGTTGCCCTTCGCTGGACTCTTTCCAATTTATCCACATCCTTCTTGTAGTGTGGGGCCCAAAACTGGACACAGTACTCCAGATGAGGCCTCACCAATGTCGAATAGAGGGGGACGATCACGTCCCTCGATCTGCTCGCTATGCCCCTACTTATACATCCCAAAATGCCATTGGCCTTCTTGGCAACAAGGGCACACTGCTGACTCATATCCAGTTTCTCGTCCACTGTCACCCCTAGGTCCTCTTCCGCAGAACTGCTGCCTAGCCATTCGGTCCCTAGTTTGTAGCTGTGCATTGGGTTCTTCCGTCCTAAGTGCAGGACCCTGCACTTATCCTTATTGAACCTCATCAGATTTCTTTTGGCCCAATCCTCCAATTTGTCTAGGTCCCTCTGTATCCTATCCCTGCCCTCCAGCGTATCTACCACTCCTCCCAGTTTAGTATCATCCGCAAATTTGCTGAGAGTGCAATCCACACCATTCTCCAGATCATTTATGAAGATATTGAACAAAACCGGCCCCTGGGGCACTCCACTTGACACCGGCTGCCAACTAGACATGGAGCCATTGATCACTACCCGTTGAGCCCGACAATCTAGCCAACTTTCTACCCACCTTATAGTGCATTCATCCAGCCCATACTTCTTTAACTTGCTGACAAGAATACTGTGGGAGACCGTGTCAAAAGCTTTGCTAAAGTCAAGACACAATACATCCACTGCTTTCCCTTCATCCACAGAACCAGTAATCTCATCATAGAAGGCGATTCGATTAGTCAGGCATGACCTTCCCTTGGTGAATCCATGCTGACTGTTCCTGATCACTTTCCTCTCATGTAAGTGCTTCAGGATTGATTCTTTGAGGACCTGCTCCATGATTTTTCCGGGGACTGAACTGAGGCTGACTGGCCTGTAGTTCCCAGGATCCTCCTTCTTCCCTTTTTTAAAGATTGGCACTACATTAGCCTTTTTCCAGTCATCCGGGACTTCCCCCGTTCGCCACGAGTTTTCAAAGATAACGGCCAATGGCTCTGCAATCACAGCCGCCAGTTCCTTTAGCACTCTCGGGTGCAACTCGTCCGGCCCCATGGACTTGTGCACATCCAGCTTTTCTAAATAGTCCCTAACCACCTCTTTCTCCACAGAGGGCTGGCCATCTATTCCCCATGTTGTGATGCCCAGCGCAGCAGTCTGGGAGCTGACCTTGTTCATGAAGACAGAGGCAAAAAAAGCATTGAGTACATTAGCTTTTTCCACATCCTCTGTCACTAGGTTGCCTCCCTCATTCATTAAGGGGCCCACACTTTCCTTGGCTTTCTTCTTGTTGCCAACATACCTGAAGAAACCCTTCTTGTTACTCTTAACATCTCTCGCTAGCTGCAGCTCCAGGTGCGATTTGGCCCTTCTAATTTCTTTCCTACATGCCCGAGCAATATTTTTATGCTCTTCCCTGGTCATATGTCCAACCTTCCACTTCTTGTAAGCTTCTTTTTTATGCTTAAGATCCGCTAGGATTTCACCGTTAAGCCAAGCTGGTCGCCTGCCATATTTACTATTCTTTCAACACATCGGGATGGTTTGTCCCTGTAACCTCAACAGGGATTCCTTGAAATACAGCCAGCTCTCCTGGACTCCTTTCCCCTTCATGTTAGTCCCCCAGGGGATCCTACCCATCCGTTCCCTGAGGGAGTTTAAGTCTGCTTTCCTGAAGTCCAGGGTCCATATCCTGCTGCTTACCTTTCTTCCCTGTGTCAGGATCCTGAACTCAACCAACTCATGGTCACTGCCTCCCAGATTCCCATCCACTTTTGCTTCCCCTACTAATTCTTCCCGGTTTGTGAGCAGCAGGTCAAAAAAAGCTCCCCCCCTAGTTGGCTCCTCTAGCACTTGCACCAGGAAGTTGTCCCCTATGCTTTCCAAAAACTTCCTGGATTGTCTAAAATTGTTCTCAAATTGAGAATTGCAAATGGGTGTGTATGTGTGGGGTGTTACAGTTCATGCTAATGGGATCCCAGGGAGAGGTCCCAGAATGGAAAGAGATTGAGAACTGCTGCTCTTGTGTATGCACATGGGAGCTAAATCATCTGTACCCTGTGGCTTTCACCATTGCTATCCCCAGAGGTGCTGCACCAGTGCAGAGAAACACCTCTATATTTTCCCTGTTTAGACCAGCCACATAGATCAAAAAACAGATAATTTTCTGTATTGGTGAACCTGTGGAATTGCTGACATATGGGAAACTAATTTTCATAGTTCACACAAATCCAAAAGGTTCATCTATACTGGGAAATCTTGTAAGTGCTTTTTTGAACCTATGCTACCAGAAGTGGAAGCTGTAGGTGGCTTTTCTGAACCTGTGCTACCAGAAGTGGAAGCTGTAGGTGAGATGATATGTTTTTGGAAAGCACGCATTAAGTGATCCTAATGGCAAATGCTGCTCAGATGGTGACTTGAAAAATTTTGAAATGTTTCTTAAGTGCCAATTATCTTCACCTTTTCTCTTTAGGTTCAGTAGGAAGCTCAAAGTCTGGCAGTAGGCATAGCTCTCCCAGGTCCTTGACTAATGGTAATGCTCCTGATGCACTGCCTAAGCCAGAGGAAAAAGAGTGCGAAGGCTCAGATTCTGATGTGGGCGTTTCGGCTTTAAACGGCTTAACAACTGTGGAGAAGACAAGAAAAGCTGTCGCTTTGGTGTAAGTGCTTTTCTCACTGAATTATAAATGGAATATTCAAAATCAAGCCTTATATATCAAGGAATGTAAATTACTTTGAAGACATTCACATTTTTCTGCTGCTCCCTTTGGACATTCAGCTTTGGCCCATAAGGGAGTTGTATGTCCTCATTTTTCTATTTAAAGAACTTTTGAGGGTCGTAGCAGCTCATTTTAACTAAAGCTGAAGCATCAGTAGCTGTAGACTGCCCATTTAGATTTGCCCATTTAGACTTGCAAGTCAGACTTTTGTCCGTTTTTCTAATATTTCCTACATTAATGTTCTATCCAACAGGATTTTACATCTAGTTTCCTTATATAGGAGAGGCGATTTCACTGAGAATCCACCATTCCTTTCTTTTCCTCACTTCTGATTTTTCTGTGCTTCTCCAAATACAGTTGATAGTTACACAACATGTGTAGTAGTAGTTTTGGTTTTTCTAAATAGCAGGCCAGTGAATGGTGGGGTGGGCTGTGTCTTGGGTTTTTTTGTGCAAACAGACAGTTATGTTGCATTCTGTGCTTGCTTTCTGTCATTGATGTGAGGCAATAGTATGAAAGGGTAGGTTTAAGAAAACTTAAATGGGCATGCTGTACAGAGGTATAAACTCCAGATGCTGAATGTGACATAGCATTGTGGGTCAGGGGAGGATACATTCTTTGGAGAGCATCAATTATGTACTTTCCGATCTCAAAATGGAACCCTGTAAATATTCCAAATAACTTGAAAGTTGGAAGTTCCCAGAAGCATAGGAGAGGCTCCCCTGATGCTAAACTGTGTGTAACACTAGGAGGAGAAGCTGCCACCATGGTTGGACTTAATGCTTTAGGTGCTGATGCTGTTTTTCCCCCAACCCCATTTTAAGGTCAAATTCTAAAGGATGTCATACAGAAGGAACACAACCAACTGATCTAGAGAACAACTCGGAAACTGGGGAGCTACAGGCCATTCTCTCTGAAGGCACCTCAGTAGAGCCAGAGGAAGGTAAAGGCAAGATCAAAGAAAATAAATGCTCAAATACTGTAGTGACACTTTTTAAAACAGGGATAGTTGATTATTTTTTGTCAAGGTCCAAATTTCTTGGTCAAGGTATAGTCAAGGTCCAGACTCCAGAGAAAATAATGATAAATAAAACGGTTTCAGGGTCAATTCAAAAGCATCTACTGGTCTGGATTTGGCCCAGGGTCTGCCTATTGACTACCCCTTTAAAACAAGAGTGTTTCTGTAAACTATGTGAAAATCTGTTTACTTGGAGGGCTGCAACATTTGGTAGATTTTTAATGAATAAAAGGATGACTTCTCACGTGTATGACAGAGAGGTATGATGGCATTCAGAGAGCACAGAGAAACTTTCAAGGACTTTTTTCTTAGTTTACATTTCTGGTTTATTTTTCTACCTCTGGAGGCTGTTTTCATCTTAAAACTTAACTTTAGAGATGAGGTTTGGAAAATTAGTAACTTAAAAGATGGATTGCACTTGTGTTCCTATTAAAATACAGTAAGAGACCTTATTGGGTATAAGGCTTCTGTTTGCAGGGGTAAGTCTGGTGGTGACTGTGACCATGTCTGCACTGGACACCTCTTAAGTCTAGTTTAAATAGGGTTTTGCGGTATGCAAGGTCCACTACTTCCTCTGAAAATCAGAAGAAATCACACAGTTGTTGAAAACACATTCCTGTCTCTTTCACCTTGTCTTTCCATGTTGGAGAAAATATTGTTGACTTTCTTATTGATATTCCATGCAGAAGTGTTTTTCATATCTTGCTAAAACTCTGCTGCCTTCCACCCCTGCACTAATTTGAATTTCAATGACTGATGAATTGTAGCTCAAAGCCTATATTAAGGTGCCAGCATCCATCTCTATCTGCAGTGTGCAATATTGTGTAGGTGTTGGCATTTACAGAAGGTCTCTCAGTGACATAAAACTGAATTTCTTCTCTTAGTCACTGCAGCGTGATCATGATGTGTTCCTGCAGTCCTCCTGTTACAGGAGGAAGCATTAAGAGGAAAATGTTTTTTTTGTTTTTTTTTTAAATAAAATATTTCATTGTTAAAACCTCAGGAAACAAATATTACGATTTATTTCCTTTCAGAGAGAAAAAATTGCAGAAGCATAACCATTTGTTTTCAGGTAGCTATGATTAGCTGTGAATTTTGAGAACTAGATCTTTCTTTGGGAGCATGTTTCATACCTAAGAGCAAACCCAGTTTCTCCATCTGACTTCAATCTCAGGTCAACATGTTGTGCTTGTGCGTTTATACTGATGTAATTCCAGAACATCTTCAGAGGAAAGGGTGGTTGAAGGGTTCATGTTTACATTTTTCTTAGTTAGCTCTGCTCAAAGATGACAGTGCCTAGAATTTGACAATGTGGGAATGAAGCTTTATTATGCTATTTTAAGAGCCCAGTCAACTTGTGGGTAAGGCAGCTGGAAGAGCACCTGGAATTGCTGTTTTCTCAGAACCATTTGTATTAAGTCTTGTGATAAGATCTTTTGAAATGAAGGGGTTTGGGCAGGGGGTGAAGTTATATAAAGAGTTGTGGAAATCTTAATACTCACTTAGTTGACCTGGGGTGTATGGCAAGGAGTGGAACATCTTTGTCTGGGGGACTGCGCTGCAAAACCGTTGGCATCTTGTTAGTCAGCAGTGCCACTCAGTCCATTAGCTGTCCTGAGCAGCTTTCTACCACTAATCATTAAGACTACGTTTTAGTCACAGGTATTTTTAGTAAAAGTCAGGGGAAGTAAACAAAAATGATGTGGGTGGTGTTGGCATGTGGCCCGGGATCCCCACGAGGGGAGCGGGGCTGGGCAGCTTGGGACCAGGGCTGAGGAGGGAGGCTGGGCGGTTGCATGTGGCTCAGGACCCCCGCTGGTGCTGGGGCGGAAGGGTTGGTGGGGCTAGCAGGCTCCCTACTAGGCTCCGCACAGCTCCCTGAAAGCAGCTGGCATGTCCCTGCAGCTCCTAGGTGGAGAGAAGGCCAGTGCAGCCCTGTGCACTGCCCCCATGATGAGCTCCTGCTCCGCAGCTCCCATTGTCCGGGAACCACAGCCAATGGGAGCTGCGGGGGCGGTGCCTCCAGGCAAGGGCAGGGTGCAGAGCCCCCTGGTCCCTCCGCCAAGAAGCTGCAGGGACATGCTGCCACTTCTGGGGAGCCCCCTTCTTCCTCCCCCCGAGGTAAGCGCCGCCCTGCACCCACAGCCCTGAGCCCTGTCCCACACCCAAACTGCCCCAGCAGCAGCTGATGCAACTGGCCTAGTGGCTGCCTGATCTGCTCTGCAGCGGCTGGCTCCGGGGCTGCCCGAAGTCTGAGGTCACGGAGCCTTACTAATCATTAGTTTCAAGTAGTGGCAAGACAAGTGGCTGTCTTCATTTGAGAAAAATGGGATGGGATATATTTGTAGGAAAATCATGTTGTGTGTTTGTGGCCTCTGAATAGGAAAGTTAACCCGATTTCAATGTGCTGCTGCTTGGAGGAGTTGGCCTGTAAGTCTGCTTAAAAGGCCATGACATGTCTTAAAACTACTAAAAAACATTCGGCCTTCGGTTCATGTACACGGTGGTCTATTGAAGCATTGGTAAGAATGAGGAAAGCAGCTAAAACAGAAAGGAAATGCAGTTATACAAGTTCACACTTACACCGTTTAGTTGGATTTTTATAGGGTTGCTCCTTTGAATTAAGTCTCCATTTAATAAGATAACCAGACTGAGAACATCTTTAAAACTGTTCCCCGAACATGTTCTGCTATTGATCTCTTAGTGCTTTTGTAAAGAAGTTTACACACTGCTCACTTTATCTTGTTCTCCTGCCAAGCCCGAGAATTTCACGTTGGTGCGTCTTGGGAAGGAAAGGAAGCTGAGAACTTTATGGCTACAGGAATCTCATTGCAGCAGGTTCTCCTTTGCTCTTTGCAGCTGGGCTATGTCAGAAGCACGTCCTTCACCTCCTGCCAGGCATGAGCAGCGATAGTGACATTGAATGTGACACAGAAAATGAAGAGCAGGAGGATGCCTCATCCACCTCAGATGCGTTTAATCATGCCTTTGATGTCCAGCCCTCAAGTGAAGGTAGAACAATTATATTGTGCAATCAGGGGCAGCTTTCCAAATGCTACTCCTGACATGGTTCTTGTGGGTAAAGGATACTGTTCGGGGCTAAGTTATTCCCAAAACTGTACAAGTCTTAGTGCCAAATGAAGGCTTCCAAATATCAGGTGTTGCTTGAGATCTCATTTTAAAATGGAGGTAAAGAAAGTGGGAGTGAATTTTTCCTAGCATTGAGATCCAAGATAGGACCAGTCTCCCAGCAGAAGTCCCCTTGCTTGAGTTATTTCAAAGTGGACTTGATTAAGCACCAGAGAGTAGACTACATGACCTAACAGGTTTCTTCCATCTGTTACTTGCCCCTGCCCAAGGCTGAAAGCCACAGAACAGGTGTAATGTTATGGCATTGTGGGCAGGATGCAGAGAGCATCTGCTGAGTACAGCAGGTCCTATGGTCACTGCAAAGCTGTGGTATCAGAGTGGTGAGCTGGGGAAGAGGCATGGGAACCTGTGGCTTCAGATTCACCATCCCAGTTGTGAGTAAAGGATACAGCTGCTTTGGGGGCTACAGTAGCAGCCAGCATGTAGGTTGTAGGATTGACTCTGTCCTCTGCATAAAATCTGACTGGCTTTGGGGCAGAAGAGTGGATTTGGCCCCAGTTATGAAAATTCTCAATTTTCATTGCAGAAAATAACAGTAAATGAGTGGTGGTAGCCGAAATGTCCCCTAGTAATGAGTTTGCATCTGAACTGACAGTAAACTGCTTTTGAATACTTTAGCTCAGTTTTAAAAGGACTGAAAGTGTCTACCATTTTGTGCTGTGAAAATGTTCAAAAACCTCTTAAAGGGTACTTGTAAAACCTTTACATGATTGCTAATTCTAAATAAATTTTGGTTAATGGTTGGAATAAATGCCAACAACAATATTAATAATCAGTAGAAGATCAGTGTCTTATTCTGAATTAGTAGTTTACTACAGAACTCCACAGCATAACATTGAATGTTACATTGCTGACTCACAAGAAAATTGAAACCACCACCAATTTGTACTCCACCATCATAGTTTTAAAATTGTAGAGCAGACTAATTCAGAATAAAGGTTCCAACTTTGTATCTGTCTTTCATCTGTTAAGAATCAAATCTTAATCTCTCAAAGAATTGCTGATTATAGATCTCATTAAATTACAGATTTTTAAATTTAACTGGTTTGGCAGCTCAGTCTTTAAGGATGCCATATAATTGTTTTTCAGTATTAGAGCTGTGTTCAGTTTTTTCTGAAGGTGATCAAATAGGCCCTGAAGACCTCAGCTTTGGTACTGGAGAGGACAATGCAAGGTAATTGCTAAAATAAGAACATTGACTTAATGGCAGTTAACTTATTGCAGTTTGGTTTGATAGTATGTAAAAAGGTCAAATCCAGATAAAGTTTTGCTGTGTCAAGAAACTGACACCTCCATCTGAAATACTCTGTGTGATGCCAATGCTCATTTACATGAAGGATATAAAGATGGAAGGGCATTATGTAATAACTAATATCCTACAACTTGTAAATACATCCCACTTTCCCATTGCTGCTGAAAGTAGATGAGATCCTGCTCCAGTTCCTTGATTTACTTAAAACGTCAAGACCTGTTAACTAATCTGCTTTGTCCGTAATGCAATTGCTAGAGGTAACATAGCACCAAGGCAGTGCTGATCCGGGGGGGGTCATTAATTTAGTATTTATGTACTTATCTTGGGAATTTTTAGATTTAAGTACCCTAAATCCTTTCTAATCCATAAAAAATTTATAATAGCGCTGCTACTATGGGTTCTTTTTAATGACTGAGATTGCATATGAACTGTCTCTTTTGGGCTAGGTAGAGGATTGGCTTGTTGACTGCAGAAGACTTTGAAGAGTTGGATTAACACTAGCCTGCTTGTGTCCCTGAGAAGAGGCACACTTCATAATGCTTATTTATTCCATCTGTATTTTTCTCATAGGGTGTGCACGCACTCCATTGTGCTGAATATAAAAGATTATGTAGTTCTTCCATGGCTGTTTTAAACCTGTTAATAGGGCAAGTTGCCCTATGAAAAAACTTAGCAAGACTGTATTCTTCATGGCTTTGGCAGGTTCAAATGCAGATTCTGAACAAATGTTCAAAAGGTGCTAGAGCCTTGTTCACATGTCTCTTTATCATATGATTGAAGCAGAGAATGTTGGGGAATAGCCTTCCCTTTTTATTATTAATGGTATGAAAACATTGTAGTTGTATTCATAGGGATTTAAGCTATTTAAAGGTAGGGTGAAAGTGGCCTGCACCAGAGTTAGTTTGTGTTTTTCTTCAGTCTCTAATTTGGACCAACTGAGAACATTGTTGCCAAACTTTTTACCACTGTGCGTTGCATTTGAGCAGCTAAAATGTTTTGTGAAGCTATAATGAAAGCTGAATAACTGGCTAGTGAAAAAGCATGAATAAATGTTAGTTGTGTTCTTGTCTCATCTGACTGTACTTGCTGAAACATTTGTTTTGTATGTAATGTTCAAGTGTTTAAGTGTGTACAAATCATATAGTTTAGTTTAAAACTGTTTGCACTTTTTGTTAATAAAATGAACACTGAAATACTGTGTGAAATTATTTTGTAGGGACAAGTATGATTGCAGATGCTGATGGGAAAGAAATATGCTGCTACCTAGTTAGAGTTCAGTCTGGGTTTTTTTAAACCTATATTGTAGTGGTGCTGAACCAGTATGTTCAGGCCACAATCTGCTCCAAATGAAACACTGTGTGACTTCCACAACCAGTAGTCCTTAGGCACTCCCTCATGAACCAAATCTCTACTATAATGTGGATTTCTTTAGTCATTGTCTTGAGCTTGACTGCAGTGTTGTTCACTGTATCATCAGTTTGTGTATCAGTGTTCTAGGCTCTCTCAAATACAGTACTCATCAGATAGGCTGTGTGAAGATGATGTAAGTAGAAGCATTCATTTTGAGTAGTTTGAGCTCTCCCATTCTGTTGAATTTTAGCCTTGGCTTAAGTGCTTTTGAATTCATGTTAAGGTGTATTTGATTTAACCCTCTTTCAGTGGTTTTGCTAACTGGACATTGCCTCCCATCCTGATTCAGGAGCAGTCCAAGTTGATTCTAAGCATGAGAGACTTGGGGGAGATAAGTTGACTCCATGTCTCATGTAGGTCTTTGGTTATTCCAGTGTTACAGGGCCCCAGAACCCCATACACTTTGTTCCCTATGTGTCTTGCTAATAACAGCTTTCTCCAAATTCACTAGCAATTATGCTGCCACTTTTATGGATCCAAATCACTGGTCTGTATTCTCATGCATTGAAGTATCAAAGAGCTGAGTCCTTTGTGAACATTTGCCGAGTCCAGAACCATGTCTCCTGCTTGATAATTTAGAAATGAGGACCAACAGCCACCACTAGGGCTATGGGAGAAGCTGATTATTTAAAAGGTTGACCTAGGTGCTACACTTTCAACTAGAAGCTCTTTACTAGGAAAGGTCCTGGGGAGAGAGCCTGTTCTTGGATTAAAAATGAAAGCTAGGTATCTACACTTATTTCCTAGAAAAATCTTAATTTTAAACAGCAAAAAAAACTAACCCATTTGAGCAACTATATAACTCCCTCTCCACTTGTGATTTTTAGTTTCCTAGGAGTGGATAGTATTCTTTACTCCAGTTTCATAGTGAAACTGTCATCTAGAAGCTTTTGCTTACATACTGTTCAATACAATTGAGTGTGAGGGACTGGTGCATTTTAGTTGAAGTGTTAAGACAGCTTGTGAAAAATGCTCAGGCAGCTAGTTTACCAATCATACAGCGACTAATGCCAGGTCTGCAGGTCATTACAGAGCCCAGAATCACCTGGAGTTCTAAGATATAGTCCTTAAAGCACTGTGGAAAATTTAATGCTAACAGCAATGTTTAAAAAATACAGGGCACCTAAAAATGTAGGCTTGAAGTATGCAACTGTTGCACTTCCAGTAATGGGCTATTGCTGAAAATGGCACAAAGTCATCTGTTACAACTAAATGTCATTCAAATTCTGCACCTCCCTTTCTTTGTTATAAAATAGATAAGTCAATATGTGGCTCCCCTAGAGAGAGGTAATAAGATACCAATTCAGGTACAGTTTAGGGAGCTACAACCTTAAAGCATTTATACAGCCTACTCTGAATTCTAGATTTGCTTAAATTGAAGCACAGTGGTCAGATGCCCCTGCTTCCTACTCTGCGTGTCACACTCAGATGCATTTTTAGTAGTAGGTAAAAGCAGCTTAACCCTAGACTGAGAGCATCAATTTGAATTCTAAACAGTAAAATCCCATTAGACTACTGTACAGAAGCAGCTTAGCACAAGGAATGTGAGTTTGATATTTGCCTTTAAATAAGCAGACCACTGAAAAATGTTTTAAATTGTTTTATTAAGATATTGTTAAAATTTCAACATAGTGCTTATCCGTAAACATTAAATAAAATATGGGTGACTATTACATGGATTACAACTGACCTCATGAGCTGTAGAATAAGGTTTGCAAATGGAAAGCTCCCAACGCTGTAGCATAAAAATGATTGATTTACTCACTTCATAAAGAGCATTAGAACTTCCATGAACAAGAGAACACAAAGTATCTCTCAACAGAAGCACCTCGTGTAGGAGCTGGCACCACACCTGGAGCTCTCCAAACAAGTTACTACTTTGAGAAGAAGACAGGCTCAATCTCTGCCAACCCGGCCTAGTCCGTTTCCCCTAATTTGAAAGTAAAGAAATGCAGCAAAGAAAGATGTAAGTAAAAGAAAACAAATGCAGTCAATGTGTAAATACTTAAACTAAATCTTTGTAGGATTTTTTCTCTCTGATGCTTTAATGCTGGCAGCTAGTCTTTTAAGCCTGCTTAACAATGACTGGAAAAGGACATGAATATTTACGTTAGAGGTTGCATTTATGTTTCACTATTATTTATTGCATGCTATAAGGGTAGAAAGTTTTATTTGCTGTTGCAGAGTTATGATCTAAAGAAAGATTGCCCTAAATTGTAGGCATGAACAAAGCTGTAGTATCCCCTTTAATGGCTTTGTCTATGTGACTAGTGTTGAATGAGTGAATATACTGTGCTAAAACAGCCACTAATTTAGATCAATCTTTCTCCGTGCTACAACAGGATTTACTCTGTAGCAGATAGGATAGCATTGTGGACTTGAACTACAGCAGTCTCATCTGTAAACACTGAATTTCTTGTACCTCATGTTTATCTGTCCATAACACAATGCATTTTTCACTGACTGTGTTCCAAAAATGGAGCAGAGTTTGACAATGTACCACTATCAATGTGGTATAAATTAAAATCTGCTTTGACATTGTCCTTAAATGTTACACTGCAGACTAAACTAAATAAATAGTGAATTATTTTAACTTGCAAGGACAATTGATGGCACTTTTAGGTAAAGAAAAGTTATTTACATGTTTCCACTCACCTTTAGTGCAAATCGAAATGGGTTAACAGCTCCCTGGTCTGATGCTATACTGCTCTCTGCAACAGCAGACATTCCTCAAGAGTTGCACATTTAAAAAGTGTACACTGGAAACTATTGGAGGGGGGATTAAATTAATCCCTTTAAAACTCACAGTGAATAGCATACCAGTGAGTTCTGAACAGCTTCAGACAAAAAGCCTGAAGTCCATTTCTCAAAACCAACACAATTTTCACTACCTACCTTTTTATTCCTGCAAAACATGTTTAATAGGTAAACTGAAACTGATGCACATTGTGTTAACTTGAAAAAGGGATACTTCAGCTCTTTATTGAAAAGGTTATACAAATTTTATCACTACTGAGATGCACAATAAAATTACAAAACACAAGTCACAGACTGAATCTTAGAATTAACAGTTAATAAATACATTTATATAGATACTTTTATATTTGTCTATTTATCACCAGATAGACAATCAAAATACAAGATACAGAACATTTAAATACCATTAGTTAGAGGGGAACTTATTGCTTACGTTAGCAAGCAGCAAATAAGGGCACCAGATTTTGAACTGAAGAGAACTACTTCCTATCACCAGTGGCATTAAGAGAAAACATTGCGTTTCACAAAGCACTGCTTTTTTGTCTAGTGTGTAGAATCAAGAGCAGCATATATCAGACCAATAACCACTACTTTTATATGTATTATAGAATTTTAAAAGACTTACCTTACAAATGAATCTATCTACTCTAAATGAATACAGTGAAGAAATGAATACTTGCTATTTATACAATATTTTGCACTGGACTACACAGGAACTATGATGGCAATTTCCCTCCTAAATGGTCTGAGAAGCAGAATGATCATTTGTGAATCCACACCTAAAGAACTACACCCTTGACAAGAGAGCGTACACTCACTCCAGTACTTTTCAACCAGTCTTTCACGTTGGGAAGTTCTATCATCCATAACTTTATCTTGACATACTTACTTAAACAAGGAATTGCACTTACATCACCTTCCAATAAAAGTACAACTATCAAACAGAAGAGACTTTCAATGCATCTTCTACACTAGTGTGAGAAGTTTAAACAATGAAAAGGCAACAGCAAGATGCCCAAAATTGCATACTTTTAGTATTGTGTGGCTTCTCAAATTTCCTTAGTAAATCTGATTAGAAACATACAATACATCTGAAGAGAATGTTAACATCTAAGGCTTTTTAAGATGACAAATGTACAAGTCAATGACTCAATTATATTTATGGTTTTAAAAAACTGCAAAATAATTACAGGAATCTAAAACCACACTTCAACTCCTGTTTGCTTATAGCTTTTCACTATTTCATCAAATGTCTTTTAAAAGACAGACTTAAAGAGCAAGCTGAGATCAGTAAAGTTCGAGTCTCATGGTTTCAAATAATTTAGACTCTTAACTACTTAGCTAGAATTTGTTAAAATATTTAAATGTTAACAGTAAGGCTGATTTTTAAAGTGTTACTGCTAAGATTGAGTGGCATATTAAATCATTGCTAAAATTAAATGCTGTGGGAGAATTACATTTTATATTCATACCAGTGCCAAATGAGTATTCTCATAGTTAGTTATTGTGGCAAATAATAGTGGCAGGATGCCTAATATGTTGTCTGATGCATTCAACTGGAACAGTTTTAAATTACTTTTGTGTTCTAATTAACTATTCCTTTAAGTGTGTAAGACATCACCTCAAGGATAGGTTAGTGGGTGGTTGTTGTTTTTTAAATAATGCTGTTGTTCACTGGGATAAACAAATGGGCACCCCACATTTTTCATCTCTGCAAATCTAAATTTGTTGGAGCAGAGCTCTGGATTGTCAGTGCATTTTACGATCTCAGCTAAACAAAGCAACCACCCTCATTCATCTACATCCCCAGCATTTCCATTCACTTTGGGTTACTATAGCAGTCTCACATCCATTTTCTGACTCTATCGGGAACAACAAGAATTCAGTAGTAGTGATGTCACACTCACTCCAGCATTTTATCAGCCCTAAAAACTTCCAGTTTATTTTAAATTATGCCCTTGCAGCCTGGAAACTAACCTAAAACAAAATCCTGATCAAATTGTTTATTATTCTTAACAAGCAGTTCTACAGCATGATCAGTTTAGTGACAGCATATTGTACCCGGACATCATCTCAGACTGAGTTTCTTTCAACACCTGAGATGAAGGTGTGATGAGGATCTCATACCAATTAACCACAGTCCTGTTAGATTAAAGCCAGTTGACAACAGCCTCCTAAACTGACTGACTAATAAAAATGCCACTAAAAGCACCAAAAAGTTATGAAATCCCCCCATACTGTGTATCTATGTAGCCATAGGGAACAATTTTTTAAAAAAATACAAACACTTTTTTTCATATTCCACATTATATGTTACAGGAAATAATAGCTAAATCAATTGTATGTACCTTAGTCTAAGAACAGAGTAGAGTTTACAGCATGAATCTCTCCGTTCTTAAATTACCTGTTAATACCCTGTATGGCTTTTAGTCTTTTACCTGCAAAGTGGATGGTTTTCTATAGATTTCTCTCAATATTAGTCTAAATAAACAAAGGAAAAAAAATCACCTGGACTTCTGTGGAAACTCTAACCTGACCCTTTACAACATTTGGCATTCTAAAACAGGGTAGTGTTAAAAAAATAGTGCTCCATAGACATATCTCAGGCAGGTTCAACTTTATTTTCAGCTGCATTTTTTTTCAACAGTTTCTAACTGTGTCTATTCACCTGAGCCAACTAACCAGCTTGTCTAGTGAATGAGAATATAGATACTTACGTGCATGTGTTTGTGGGGGTGTACTTAGATAGAGTGGCATCACCAGCAGTTTTATTGTGACAAACTATTTTTTTAATTCCTTTGTCTATTTACATCTGAGCTGAGTTTTACAGGGAACCTTAACACAGATCTAAAATGCTCACCTTTTATTCTGGGATTGACTAAACTAGTTGTCTGAAGGGGGGATACAAGGAGGATGGTTATATTTTTCAGCTCTGATAAAGGTATGGATCTGGTGTATAATTACTCTGTCTTAGACTCAAGAGCATATTCTCACCATAAACTTTGTGACTATTCATCCTCCACCACAGAGAACTTCTTACCAACATCTTAATTTTACTGCCACTTTGGACAGGTAAGGACGGACCTAATCCTTCCATATGGGAAGGTTTGTGAGCAAAGAGATATGTGTGAAACTTTGGTTTGAGCCTGGCTCCACGTCCCTTCTTTGCATTGTAGAAGTGAGAAAAAGCAGAGACTCTTTTCCCCAAGGATCTGAATTGTTCCTTTTCCAATCCAGAAAAGCGTGGAGATAAACCCCCCATTCTGTAAATATGCTGCCCTATGGACCTCAAACTAAGAGAAGCAGAATATCCCCTTGGATCTGTCGGTTCAGCCACTGAAGATCCTGTGCTTTTTGGAGATTCATTCTTCGCTGTTGAGCCATTGACCAAATTGACTCCCTTTGGTAGGCTAGGACTAAACACTTGAACTGGTAACAAATGTTTGGCATTCTGAGGTTGGCTTGTTTCTGTTTTCATCAGGTCTAAATAGCGCTGGTCTTCAAACAGGTTAATTTTGGACCCTATGCTCAAGCTAGTTCTATCAGTGAAGGAATCCACTCGCCCATCATACCCTAGATCTGCAGGCGCTGAGCACTGGTGTTGAGGCCATGGCCGTTTGCAATCTCCATGGTTTTCTTTATCTTCCCCACTATCTTCTTGTCCTCCTTGAAAAGAGTTCTCTGTCCAGTCTGAGTCCTCACTAACATTTACTGCTGTGTTCATGTCCCTGAGAAATACTACAATGACAGTGATGTTGTCACTGGAGCCAGCATCTCGTGCTGATGCCACTAATTTGTGTGCCACCATGCTGCTATCTCCATTGTTCTCCTTCAGGTGGTCAGCCACCACCTTCACTGCCTCATCAGGATTTACTGTGTCATAGAAGCCATCGCAGGCTAAAATGAGGTAGTCTTCAGACCCATCCAGTACAGTGGAGGCGGAGTCTGCATCTCCACAGATATATGGCTTGTGCTCAGCATCCCCTGTGGAAAATGGAAAGCAAAGATATTTCAAATCTCAGGTTTTTGATTGGCATGTTGAGCGATAGGTGGCATCCTGGAACCCTTTTATTTATTCTCAGACAAGGAACCAATTATTCTTTTCCCTAAATTTAGAGGAGTCTCTTGGAATAACAGGCTAGACCAGCATCTGTTTTCCAGAAGAATGGAGAGAGTTGTTCCTGGTTCTATTTATCTGTTGTATTACACAGTGTGATCAATAGAAATCAAAAGATAATTAAAACAGGGAAGAGAAGTGGATGCAAGAATTAAAGTACATTTCCTACCAATAGCTCTGGAGACGGACAAACTCCCATTCACTCTCCAGGCCCCAAACCAGACTACACAGCCACCAAGGGCCTCAATGCGCTTCTTCTCGTCCTAAACCGCAAGGCAACATAAGAGTTGATCAGGTCTCTGTTGCCGTCATCAGACTCTGGGTGCCTTCAGCAATGTATTGGTGTTTTCACATGCACAGCAGTCCTGAGCCCATACTGCAAAGATTAGCACTTCAATTTCTGCAGGGGTTTTATCCTGCCCCCCTATCAGATCAGAACAAAAGGTTTTGACAACTCAGTAATCTTATCCAAAGCAATAGGAGTAACTGGACAGGTGCTTGCTCAGCTGTTCCAAAGGAGATAGACAAGGCGATCAATAATACAAAAGCTCTTTTATATGCGGACAGCAGTCATAAATCTTTGTTTGAAGTCAGAAAATAAATATGAAAAGTGAGAAGCTATCCATCTTCAGTTAAAACAGGCCATTCTTACCTCTCTATCCGGTTTATGAGGCTTCATTAGTTCCACAGCTTGGCCCTGTCTCACAAGCATCACCTGGGAGTCACCAAGCCAAGCTACATGCAGCATATTTCCTCGGATGAATGTTACCACACCAGTGGTGCCACACCGCAGGCTCTGGAAAAAATACGATCTACTAGTTTTAAATGGGCCAATGAAGATGAACTGGAATTGAAATGCCTTGAAACAACTTTCACTGCTTCCCTCAAAGCAGAACATGCTGACGTTCAAATAAGGCTGTTCTAATGGCAGAGAAATGGGGCTGCATTTGTTCTACATTTGCTACCATTCCATTCTCTCCCCCAAAGCCAACATGGCTGAATGCGAGTAACTGAAGTCACAATTTTGTCCTGTATGTCTGGTGAAAGTCTAATGTTCAAATCCTGCACTCTGCCACTGATTCACTTTGTAACCCTCTCGGGCACCCAGTTTCCCATCTGTGAAATGAATTGGTTTAACTTAACTACCTCAGAGAGTGAGTCACTTATAAAGTATCTTGAGATCCACCTTATGTGAAAAGTGCTAAGGAATGTGATCTCTTTGTGACGCTATGAAAGAATTTTAAAAAAAGTAATCAAAGAGCAAACACAATAAGTGTAACAACAAAAGAATAGAACTCCTCCTCCCCCTTCATAAATGTATTTTAGTGGTTGTGAAAGGTGCTGAATTGACAGTCCTGGAGAATTAAAAGCTCTGCTTATTCAAAGTGGACAACTATGCTGTGAACGGCAGCTGACCTGACTTGGAGTGATCGTTAAACCTCTCTGACCCATTCACTCATTGGCCTCTGTAGTGAGAATGCCAACAAGGGGGCAATTAGTGCTAACTGTAATGGTGGTTTCTGTGCTGTAGACAAACCCACTAGGCAATAGACTCTCACCTTTCCCCAACTTAACACAGTCATTGAGTATCTGGCCAGTGCCAGCCTGAGCTGGATTTGAACCAGTGCCCCATAAGTGGAAGAATGTTATCCCATTCCCATACTGATGTCCTATTTAAAAATATGTGTATACTCAAGGCTGTGTGTGAGCTGAGCTGAGCTAGTGCAAAGCCTTCCCCCTGGAGCCAGAACTGAAGTACTGGGGACAGGTAGTAAGGGAAAGTATTTTCAAGAGAAGGAGAAGGGTGTCTTTGACAGCATAGATTCAACCCAGTACCTACTGGCCATGTTTGTAAAGATTTCAGGTTCATTAATAATCAGTTGGCAAATACACTGTACCATGGACTCTCAGAGGCCTTGTGAAATTTAACATGGAATTGAGGATTTTGACCATACTTACCTCAAGCTTAAAAATTCCAAAGGGACCTGGGCCTGCCCCTGCAGTCTGTACATGCACGTGACTCCCAAAGTCAGTGAGTATTGTTTGCGTGCATCAAGACTGCAGCATCAGGCCCTACGTACATACCTAAGGGCTAAAAGAACAAATCCATTGCTGCTCCTTGTCCCTGGTTAAAACTTTTGCTACAACTACTTATACTTAATTTCTCACAATGACTCATTCTACCAAAACTTCTGTTGGATGTTAAACTCTAGTGCTTCCAATTTGTTCAGAATCAGCTGGCTTTAGTCAGTGACTCTGTGAATTTACACAGTGCCATTGGTGCGCTGGCTGCAGTTCTAGATGCAAGAGAACCAAAAGGTGACTAAAATAAGTAAGGTTCAATCCAATGTCCATTTTTATAAGCCTTAGTAGTTTCCTTTCACATGATGCGAAGTCAGTAACATCCATGAATAAAGCAACACGAAGAAAAAGATTCCTGGGAGACAGCGCTGGGTGTAGGAGAATGTGTATTTCTTGCACAACCTCGGGCCTTTTGCTCCCTACTTTAACTCCACCTCAGAGAGGCTAGACAACCGCCCATTCCAAATCCATCAATGTCATTTCCTAATCCTTCAGTGAGGGCTCACTGAAATGATTCATGGCAATCCCTGGCCATCTGGTGATTTATCACCCTAAAGACTTGGGTTCAAGGATAGTGGTGGGTTTCCTGCTTTCCAGGTTCATTACAGAGGTGTCATGCGTGAGCTCTAGTGAATAAGAGCCAATGAGGCTATCTGTCAAGCATTCGCTGCAAAAAAAGCTGCCTACCAGATCTGAGGAAGCAAGGGATGTGGTTGTACAGCAATGAAAGGGAAAAGCGATTGTCAAGTCCCATCCGGAACAGGCATGCAGTGGTTGTTGAGAGAGAAGCTGAACTCAGATGTGTAGGATGTTTGCTCTTCATCTCTCCCCATCTTGAAATTCGCATAATTTACTTTCATTTTTAAATAGAAGTTATTAAAAAAATAATCTTCAGAGTCAAAAAAAATTCCCTCCCCCCAATGATACTAACTCACCTCTCTGGCTGCCTTCTGAACAAAGCGTTCATCTGTCACCCGGAATGCTCTACACAGTGCCTCCGCTGGGTCATGTTGAAACATCTCCTGGTGTACCAAATTCACATGGAGATGGATGGAGGCATAGATGGCAGCATCCACCCCTCCATGACCATCAAATACTGCAAAATACGCTTGCTCCTCTTGGTCCTGCCAAGAGACAACCTTGAATCAAAAACTGATGAAGATAAGCAGTGCAGCTGGTTAACTGGACTATCATTAAAACCATTTAACTTGAGATTACTGGTGTCCCCACTGTGCTTTCACATTAGTGGTATAATGCAGTTAGAGAGGCAGAATCTCCACTTGAGAACTCAGCTAAACTCTTTGTTTATCATAATGTGGGAATATGCATACACAGTCAGATTATATAATTGACCAATTGCACTTGCTTAGCATGGGCAGGCATTATGCATGCATCATCTGCGTAGCTCTGCTAATGCACCTCACATCTGTTTTGTTATACCTTCAGTTATTCATGCCTAAACTTTTCTTGAATAAAAATGGTCATTCACACCAAAGTGTGGCAAGACTTTGTGAGCTGAACAGCCAGCCAGCTGGATGAGACCACCATGTGCTGAAAGCAAAATGCATAAATCCAGATTTGACCTCAGTTTCTTAGAGGTGAAATGCTAGGGCATTAAACTATGAAGCCACATAGCCCTAAGGTTTTTATTCAATCCACATCAGTTCAGGTATCTGTAATTAATACATTAATATGTACTGTCTCATCAGGTAGTTAAGTGTGATCACATTCTCAGCTCAAGAGAGGCAGAATACTTCATCTTCAACTCAGGCTTCTTGTCTTGCCCAAACTGCTCACAGAGGAAACAATGCTCCAGGAGCAAGAGACATCAGCGTCTGCATCCAATTTCTACACACAACTCACCAACCCACTGTCAGTGCCCACTCAACCTTGACAGCCATCTAAAGAACTAAAATATTTATACATTGTAATTTTTAAGTGATGGGCTCCAACACAAATTTGAGTGAAGAAAGGTGATAATTGACAGGCAAAGGAAACAAACCTACCTCAGTTTGCATTAACATAATACATCTTAAAGGCAAGAACTATGGGTGCAAGAAAATGCTTATTAAACTGACAAAGCATAATACAAATCAATTTTTCCATCATACTGATCCAGGTTATGTAATTCTTGCTACTTCACATACTTGCCATTTCACAATGTCTGAGATTTTACATCTGAAGAAAAGCTTGCATTAGGGTTTTGCTGATAAGTGATATGAAGAGATGGATGAAAGTAACCCTGGGCCAGGATCTACCAAAAAGTTGGTCCTGGTTGCTTTTTTGTGAACCTGTTCTCCCAGGAGGACTGGTTTTTACCTCCTTTCCTTCTCCTGCTTTTGACTTCTTGATGTTTCTCCCAAAAAACATGGTAGTTCAGCAGCACAGGCCTGGCTCAGCAGGCAACTAAACAGCTCTGAGTTGCACCATTACCTCTTTCTCAGTTTGTGATTCTCTGCTATCTGGGCAATCCTCAGTCAAATAGAGGATCCTGCCTCAGCTTACTCCTTAGTAACACAATGCACTGGCTGCCACAAGGGGAACTCTATGTTACTGTTGAGTCTCAGGCCACTAAATCCGAGGAGCATTGCAGAACCCATACTGCTCTCAATCTCCATGAAGGTGAATGCACCCTATATTGTTCTCTCTGCTCTTCTGTTGCCAGCAGAATGCAAGTTTCTAGATTATAAGAAGGCCACCAGCCTTGTAAATGACAACATCTAAACAACAGGACAAAACTAGTCCAAATGAAGGGTGAAAATCTTACAATAAAATGCAGATTCCAGTTGGACGGGGGTGAAGCCACCCAGTAACTGGACAAGTGGCTACAGTAGGATGGGATAGGCACTAGGTATCTATGAAAGCTTCTGCTTCATCCTATATAGGCCATGGGCGTTCTGTGAGACCCATAAATATTTACACTACACTCCCTGAATTAATTTAGACAAGGCATGTGTCTCTTGGATCCCAACTATCTAAGGCTGGTCATATATACATCTTTCATTTTCACAGTAAAATGCTTACTAATTTCCCAAAACCCATATTCAGTATGTTAACTCACCCACATCAGCCCCCTTACCTCAAGGTTGAAGAGCATGTTGAAGTCAGGAATGCAGACATGCTTGTCTTCCATCTTCCTGCGCATGTTTTTGATGGCATGGATGGATGTCTCATAATAGCGGTAGGGCCTCCTTTGAAGTGGAAAGTCTTTCACCCAGCTGCTGCAGATCTCATGGAGTTTGCTGAAAACTGAGCGGGCTAACTTCACTGTCTCAATCTCTGAGGAGGCAAAAAGAAATAAAAGGCTTTCTAAAAATGCTATGAGAATTTGTCATTCAAGTGCATTATAAAGATGAAATAAAATCATGCTGGCCAGGCAACTGAGATACACCTCCAATTTGGAAACCCTGGATTCCGGTTCTAAAAGGAAAAGAGAGAGCCACCTACAGTATAATTAGCATTCGCCACGTAACAGCTGATTGATTGTATCCTACCTACTCCTGTGCCTTTACTGGACTCGGCAGCAAGCAATGAATGAGATTATATGCTTCCCCTGATAAGACCCATTTGCAGTTCCAGACAAGATGATGCAACCATGGCTCCTACAATGTCTGGGTTTAAACACTTCAAGGTGCAAATGAGCGACAACATTAAAAAGCAACTCAAGGCGCACGATTCTCCACATTTTTGCTCCAGTTTTGATCAGTGGAGTTACACCCCTATAGAACTGGAGCAGTGCAGCGATTAATAAGGCGTAGTAGGGTTTATAACATTTCTTTTAAGCACATGTTCATGGGTTTTCATTCAAATGGTATATTAACTGAGACATGTTCACAATTTAATGTTATTTTGTTTTCAGGTCCCAAAGTAGGTTGAGCCCAAAAGAAATCTTTGTGAGCAGGTGAAAAGTCCAGAGCAGCCTTCAGTTAAGGGGTGGGTGAGCTGTCACTTCGTAAAATCATTCTTAATATGTGCAGAGTCAGGCACTCGCAAACCATTCTGCAGTTATGAAAGTCTAGTTAGCTTCTTTTACTGGAAGAAAAAGCAGTAAGTAAACATGGGAGAACTGAACACATCTAAGGCTCTTTTCATATTACAGTTTCACCAGTCTGAGTCTCCAGGGTCCAATTTCAGCAGAAGTCTGTGTCTAGTTCCAATCGCCCTGCAGAAGTACCATATCCAAAGGGGGAAAAGGAAGGATGGGAACCATTCCACATCTGATTTCACAGAAACAGTGTCAGTATCAATAAGCAGCACCTTCTAATGATGGCCTAATTAACAGTCACTGGTAGAGTTAGGAAAAATGTAGCAAGCAAGACTCCTGGGATCTATTTCTAGCTCTGCTTATTTTTCACTGTGCCACCATGGGTAAGTAATTTATTCTAATTTCATATATGGAAAACTGAGCCTCAGTTTCCCCAGGTTTAATTACTTAGAGATCTTTCAGATTTTTGTTATTCTGTGTAAGTATTGTTATATGTTCAAGCAGAAACAGAAGACAGAGCATCAGGGAAGACCCTGGATACCTCCAAGGCTTCAGCCACTAGACCATGAGAGTTGGTTCTCCCATGTCCAGCTAAATAATATATAGCAAGGCTGAGAAAGGAATATCCTCCTCAGTGCTGTCAGCAATGTCACTGCTGGGCAACATGTGAAACAAGAACACAAATACTGCCTGAACCATCCAAATCATATCTTCTTCAGTCAGGGAACTTCATCCACAGATTTCATCATCCACTCTTTCCCATGGGCATGTTTGAGAGAAAACCTGTTGATTTTAATGTCACCTGTTCATTACAATTCAAAAATGCTTCTGAAGGATGAATGGAGAGAAATGATTTGCTGTGCTGAGAGATTAAATACTCTCCCCCTATGAGGTGTGTGCACAGTGGCAGCAGCGTCAATAATTGCTGTTTGAGATTAAAAAAAGGAGAGAGGCCCACAGTGGCTGATCCACCCCCTCACAGCTGTAAATTACTCAATCGTTAATGTTGTGGTGCTGAGCTGGAGCTGCGTCAGCTGTCATCGTGGCTGAATCATGTGGAATTTCATCTCCCTCCTGCTGCTACCTCAATGCTTCTCCAAGAATCTTCAGTGTTGGAAGTACAGTTTAATTGCACCACTGCTCGGAGGAAACCCAGGTCAGACATTTTTGTCCCTAATCTTGGTTGATTGGTTATCTTTGCAAAGGAGACTGGGGGGTTGGAAAGGCAAATTTGTGTCAATTTCTAAACTCTCCAGTCTCTCACTCACTGTCGATATCAGGCCTGACTCACTGCAGCAGATGGAGGAGAGATTCCCATTTATTTCATACAAATCATTTCTAGTGACAGCCAAATAATCAATGGCAGTGCTTCATCAATGTGTATGGAAAGAAAAGTACAATTTCTGAAGTGATATTTACATTTCCACAGCACTTTTCATCCACAGGTCTCAAAGGTCCTTCTATTAATAAATGCTTTAAGCTAGGTCTCTATCTTTGTTCAGCAGTTTTAGTAATACCCATCACTTATATTAGACAGACAAGTTAATATCTTTTATTGCACCTACATCTGTTGGGTGAGAAATTAACTTTACACAGAGCTCTTCTAAACTGAAGGAGAGCTCTGTGTAAAATCAAAAGCTTGTCTCTTTCACCAACAGAAGTTGGTCCAATAAAAAATCACCTCACCTCACCCACCTCGTCTCTCTAATATCCAGTGACCAACATGGCTACAACAACACTGCAAACGGTACTTATATAATATTGAACATTTTTTAAGTGCTGAACCACTATTATCTAATCCCCAAAACACTGATGTGATCTGAAGAAGAGAGGTTTTTACCCACAAAAGCTTATGCTCAAATATATCCGTTAGTCTTTAAGGTGCCACCAGACTCCTTGTTGTTTTTGTGGATACAGACTAACATGGCTACCCCCTGATACTTGACTTTGAATATGCTAATTCCACACTCTTACTTTCATACATCAGTGGGTTCAATTATACCTTTTTTCTTTTAAGGTAAGGATCCTCCCTGCATCAAACCTCTGATCAAAAGGTTGCCTTCCACATGCACCCCTCTGACTCCTTTTACAAAACTTGAATAGCAGAGGACTCCACAGATTCCATCATCCACTGTCACCCAGCAGAACCAAATGTGCCTCCTGAGGAGAAACTGAGGTGAGGAGACAAATTTGGGCAAATATCAAGTCCTTCTACTTTTTGCATTATATAGAGCAGCAAGTTTGGTGGACCTCTAAAACAAAAGCCTTCCCAGTATAGACTGATGCAGAGGTAGACATCAGAAGCACAAGGTTACAATCCATCTTGTTCTTTAGTCCTGAACTAATCTGAGCAGCTTTAAAGTCAGCAGTATGATATAAACTCAGGTCAAAATTTCAGGTTACAACAGGAATCCATTCTCAAACAACTGTGTCATAGATCGTTCAGGGCTTCCTCTGTTTCTCTCAAAGTGTAATGGCCTCCCCACATGAACACTAGTTAGGATCAGGCACAGGAAAGCAGTCAGTCACTAAATTCTTCTAAGTAACTATCCCAGGTTTCCTAAGTATAAGAATATTAGTCACAAATTAGTATCTGATCTTTTGCAATGAAAGCTCTTTCAGTTCTATGAATTGCTCCAACTAATATTTTTATTCAACACACCAACCCCTCATTCCTTGACTTAGTCATGTGTTTGCAAAACCATGATTTTTAGTGTATTATGTGAGGTGGAATTGCTTAATCTTACATTCACCGTAAATCAACTCATCACTTTGCTTTGGGTCCAGGACACCAGCTTATATTTCTCTTTCTTCACATTTCTTATTCTTTAATTTGCATTATTTAAGATGTATTTAAACCTCACTTATCTACATACGACCACATCATTCAGATATGGTCCTGCGTGGAGTCCCTGGTTTCATCTGGCTAACTGCTACACCAAGGTACATATCACAATGTATGATTGCTTCTTTGTATTACAGGTTTAAATACATTTTAACACACACCTACAGATGTTTTCATTTAAAACATCAGCTTCCTTAGATATTGTGTGTGGAGGCTTAGTTTGAAAAATGTCAAAATTTCCTTGGAGACTGTCAAATATTTATGAGAGTCTAAGAGATTTCAATTTGGAAATAATGAGGGCTGCTCAGCCAGAACAATGACAAATCTATGCCAGTCACCTGCTCAGGGTGAGACGCAGCAACACCTACAAACAGCAAAGCCCAGAGCCCATTGCCCAGGTTCCTCAGGTTTGTGGAGGCCTCTAAGAATCAGACCAGAAACTTCCCCTTTAGAGGCTGGAATGCTAAAGCTTTTATTTTCCCACAGTGCTATTTATAGCTTTTTATCAAAAGTAGGAGGGAGAGAGGAATAATAAGGGTTGCTGAATATATGGTTTCCACACCAAATGAAGGACTCCGGTCAACTCATTCTGTGGAATGTTATCCATCTTAATTAGCATCCTAGAGAGCTCTCCAAGGAAATGTAGTCAGCAGAATCCTGAGTGAGTTAGAACTTGTGGCCTTGACCAGACTGATGGGAAAGTCTTGCTATACAATAAGTACAAACAGAGAAAAGGAAAATTCCTTTTGTTTTTAACATTAAGTATTTTTTACATGACAGTCACTGAAACCCAAGACATTGCAAAGCTTTTGTAAAAATAATTACCAGCTGAAATCATTCAGAGTGAAATTCATTCCTTCCCACACAAAGCTGGCTTAAGGCAGATGGATTTCACCCTGCTAATATGTGCTCAGACAAGAAATTCAGGGAACTGAATCCAACCCTAGGCTACTAGAGGCTGGAATGAAGACCCTTTCTGAAGCACACAGGAGGGTATAGACACCCCTCACTTGCATGGCCACTCAATCTAATTCCTTCTTCTGACAAGAGCCTCTCACTGCAGAACTTAAGTAGTGACACAGATGCTGTGTGAGAGATCTGCATCCAAACTAATTTCACCTCAAGCAAATACAGTGGTAGCCACTCCAATGTCTGAGCAGCCTGTGAAATTTTCTGGGGTAACACAATATAGATAATACAGTGTCTGTTATGTGTCTAAGTATGTGTAGGGTCTATTGCATATGTGAAGACTTAACAGTTCATATTATAAAACAACGTATTTGAAAAGCAGCCAAACACCTGATTTCAGCTTTTTCCCCCCCATCTAGAAGCATACAGAGAGGAGCTGTTTCTGATGGCAGTAGATTTTTCAGATAGGTTGTTTAAAAATTTATTTGTAATTGTAAAGTCTGTAATTAGATCCTGATACTCATTTGCAATCTTAAAGTGTTTAATTTAAAGCTTTGCAATTCACTTTTTAATACCCTTTGCTCACATTTTGCTTTTAGAATTGTGATTGTGGTAACATGAAAACAGAAAAAGGAACATTCTGATGCTAAATATGTACCTCTTCCCCTCTACTGCCCTCCATATGTCTGTCTGTATAGAATTGGTCTCCTTTGTCCCTTCCCATCATCTCACCTCTGGTGGTGCGAGAGCCTTCTCTTCTACAACTCCTTGTGTCAGGGACAACTTTCCTCTGTCTCAGGGACTCCATCTCTTAAAATCTCATGTAAAAACATTTCTTTCCTCCTTTTATGCCCCTAAATGTTTTCTCCCTCTGCTATGGGAATATTGAATACGAGTAGAGAGGTTATATTACCTCTGCGTTTGGCACTGGTATGACTGCTCCTGCAATACTGTAGCTAGTTGTGGTATCCACACTTCAAGAAGGATGTTGAAAAATCGGAGAGGATTCGGAGAAGAGCCACAAGACTCATTAAAGGACTGGAAAACATGCCTTATAGCAAGGGACTCAAGGAGCTCAATTTATTTCCTTATCAAAGAGAAGATTAAGGAGTAGCTTGATCACAGTCTATATATACTGTACCTACTTGGAGAACAGACGTTTTATAACAGAGAGTTCCTCAATCTAGCAGACAAAGGTCTAAGATGATCTAGTGGCTGGAAGCAAGACAAATTCAGACTGGAAATAAGGTTCAAATTTTTAACAGTGAGGGTAATTAACCATTGGAACAACTTAGAAAGGGACTGTGGTGGATTCTCCATTACTGGAAATTTTTACATCAAGACTGGTTGTTTCTCTGGTGAGATGAGAGATGCTCTAGTGAACACAGCTATTGAACTTGACGTAGGAATTAATTCAGGAAAGTCCTATGGCCTATAATATGCAGGGGATCACAATGGTCCCTTCTGACTGAGGACATATGCCCCCTCCCCCCAGAATTGCTGCTTGGCTTGTATTGAGCATGCTCAGTAACATCTGCTGAAGCCACTGCTCTCACTCTGCCCCGCAATTAGTGGCTGGTATGGGTAGTCTCTGCCTTCTGGCCTTAAAAAAATCTACAAATTCTCTCTGAAATTGTACTGTTTTGCTCTGCAAAGTTTGCTGGGACACAGTTTGCATAAAAGATTGTATCAAAATAAAGTATGCTATAACACATATATGCACTTACGTATGATGCCTTCTGTACTATCCACATGCTTTGGTAAGTAGTGCACTGAAAGATCACCCTGAAGGACTTCATCTGATGTTGCTCTGGCTAAAGCAGCAGCCAAAAATGAAGGGCAATTACTGAAAAAGAAAATCACGAGAGAGATATTTTCAAACTGATTTCACAAGGTAACTGGCAACAGCATAATGCAGAACAACGCTTCCATTTGTAAAGTAACACCTACATTTGAAGGTTGTCCGAGATTTGTGAGCGTACAGCAGATTCTTTTTTGATAGGTAGCATTGCACTTCTGCAGCAGGACCCTTCTGTGGATTTTAGTAGGCTTAAATTTCACTTCCAAGGGCCCTTCTTAAAAGCCTTTGTGCCTCATTTTGCACCTTTAATTTACTCTTCAAAACTGGGGCTCTGTGCACACATGCAGAGCTTATAAATCACACACACTAAATTTACTCTATTTGCATTTACAAACCTGAGCTGAAACCCATGCTGTCTAGTTTCTCAGTCTCTGCTCTTGATTCAAATTCTCAAAGGGCAGGGAGTTTGGAAACTGCAAACGGAGACCTCCAGTTGCTCCTGTTAAACAGTAGGGGTAACATTTGCACGGCTAGCTAAATCAGTTTTTAAACACATCTTTAATAGCCAGCAGGGACCAGGCCTCACTTGTTTAAAAATGAGTTGTTGTCTAGATTCCTCACTACATAGGCTAGGTTAAAATATATCTATTGAATTTGATTCTACCACAGTTTGTCTCATCCAAAATGACTGGCTGAACTATGTTAGAAGCAGTTTTAGCTGGCATCATATGTTTAAGTACAATTCCTTAATCCTTGTCCTGTGTGGACAAAGCCTTAACCTCTGTCTATGGAGATTTTTCTCTTTTCATCATAAAACATTTTCTGTATGTTCAGTCAAAGGGTTGAGGGAATTATCTGACTAGTAATCAGACAGATGGGCAATGTCAATCCAGAAATGTCACCCACCCAGACCTGAGAAATCCAAACATGAGGCGTTCCTCATGGTTCTAATTTTGAGCATAATCTCCTAGTTTCAACTAAAATAAAATTCAGATTTGCAAACATATTCTTTTCAAAATCATAATTGCCCATTGCCTGAAACTACCTAAATAGAACCACAGAGAATTAGAAAACTAATCTCTTAACTGAGAAGGGATAGAGAGAAACTTCTCCTATGGGCAAACTATCCCATCATTGTCTACTACAGAGTTTCTTACACCTTTCTCTGAAGCATCTGATACTGACCACTGTCGGAGACACGAAATTGGACGAGATGGACTCAGGGATGAGCTGGCCATACCTCGTTTCTATCCTATGCACCAAATATGGATTTTGATAGACGTGTCTCTTGAGATCTGAGATGCATAAAGCAGTACTCCCATGTACTCACATTTGGATTGCTGCCAACCAAAGAAAACCAATGCTGTTCTAAATTGACACAATGGTAGCATAATTAATGTAGACT
The DNA here is from genome assembly GCF_965140295.1 of Lepidochelys olivacea. Classification (NCBI taxonomy): domain Eukaryota; kingdom Metazoa; phylum Chordata; order Testudines; family Cheloniidae; genus Lepidochelys; species Lepidochelys olivacea. The sequence continues at coordinate 4,978,768 of NC_140427.1, read as the reverse complement.
GAATTCCACAAAAGACTTCAGTCAAACCCATTTTGCTCAGTCTCTCTGAAAATCCACTTTAGCACAGTGCTTTCCAATACCATATTTGACAATGAACACCATTACAAACGGTAGATTTAGAATAAGATATGAGATTTGCACAAAGCTAAATCTTCCATCTGTTTTAATAAATAGTATTTAATGTTTACATAAAGTTACTTAAACATAGGATTAGAAATAAATACCAGTTTTTCCCAAAGATACTTTGTCAAGAGGCACATTCTGTCTCCCAAGTTACTCAAAGCCCCAGCTATTCTGAAGTTACAAGATCAATAAGAGTCACTCCTTGAATTAGCAGTTGAGCATTCTACTCATACATTCTACTCCAAACCTCAGCAATATGTACGCTAATGAAGCATGACTACATGGGAACATTAACTATCTTAGGGCTGGATCTTCCCAGCACAAGAGAAGAACTCCGATCCCATTTATATACAGCAATACCTTTTGGAAAGGTACAGTAATCAGCAAGAAGGAAAAGCTCTGTAACTTCCTTTATTTCCAGTGCATGTAGAAGTTCATTCTCCAGATAGCCTTGTTTGTCTTTAGATCATGAGGGATGGTTTTTGTCATTTCTATTATTAATTCCTACACATCTGAAAAGCATTGTAGGTTACCAGTGATATTTTATGCAGTTTTCATGTTACAAGAGAAACAAGAATATGACGACTCCTGAACTAAAAGAATTACAAATAATTATGTAATCAGAGCCAGCAACAATGTTAGAATCTCTATCTGAAGACAGTATGCAGCAGAAATGTTCAAACATAATTTTGCCTAGGCAGAGCCTACACAAACCTCAGCAAAAGCAGGAAAGCTTATGTTGTACATGTGTTTCTAAACACAACAAATTTCTCAGACAGAGCTCACTTTACAGAGGAACATCATAACCTATGGTACTATGCATGGAATATGAGTTGGTTTCCCAACTTCCTCCCTGCAGTACCAATTTGGGAGAGCTATGGAGAAAGCACACTTCTTGCAAAAGGAGTGTGCTTCCCATCACTCACAAACAATTCCTCTGGACAGTTAAGGAGCAGCACTGATGGACATCAGATGGAGAGTCCTGTTAAGAAGATGGCAGGTACAATTAAGATCCTCAAGGACATAAAAAGCTAGGGCAAAAATACAGTAGGAATCTTGTTCCAATGGGGACTCCATGTAAGGGGAAAATAAACACCCTGTCATTAGCATTCACACATAAATAATTGGTTTTATTATTTTACTCTGCAATGGCATGTTATAAGAAGTGAGGTATATTAGAATGCATAGAGGTAGGTGGCTGGTCAGAGCCTTTACCAGCCAGCTTGCCAGTAGCTAGCTACATGTCCCCACACAATACAAATGTGATACCTGCAGTCGCGAACTGGAGCTCTTTATCTAAACAAGGCATACAATTCTATTACAATGCCAAACCTACACAAAAGCCACTAAATGTGTTATTAGACAAATTAGAGGTTTTTTAAGTACATCCTTCCTGATTCTTTGGCAGCGTGGGTGTCTGTACAACACCCAGAGTTGCATTTCAACAATCTTGGGATAACTCTGCTAAGGTAATAAGCAAGCTTGAATGTGGGCAGCCTCCATCAATTAAGTTTGAGAGAAACAGTCTGAAGTAGGCTTAACTCAGCCCACATACTATAATGATACTTGCTTACCACACACCTCTGCTCCTTGCCGATAGCACTGGAGTGATGAATTTCCAAACATTTCCCCTCATTTATCTGTGTTCTAAATCTAATACAAAATTCTTACCTAAAAATGGGTAAGGCAGACTAACACTGTACTGTATCAAAGGCATCACAGAGCTTAGACTGACTTGTTTATTAATTCTGATGGACAAGATGGAGAAAACCAGTCTGAGAACAGCTTGCCTTTGTACGGCTGGTTATTCTCTGTTCTAAAGGTAACAGCAGACTGCCACAGAATTAATTGACTGACATTTGTACATCACAAAGCTTCTTATGGAGCCTTTCTAGGCCCTGGTCTACACTAGGAGTTGAGGTCGAATTTAGCAGCGTTAAATCGATTTAACCCTGCACCCGTCCACACGACGAAGCCCTTTTTTTTTTTTTTTTTTTTTTACTTAAAGGGCTCTTAAAATCTATTTCCTTACTCCACCCCTGACAAGGGGATTAGCGCTGAAATCGGCCTTGCTGGGTCCAATTTGGGGTACTGTGGACACAATTACACGGTACTGGCCTCCGGGAGTTATCCCAGAGTGCTCCATTGTGACCGCTTGGACAGCACTCTCAACTCAGATACACTGGCCAGGTAGACAGGAAAAGAACCGCGAACTTTTGAATTTCAATTTCCTGTTGGGCCAGCGTGGCAAGCTGCAGGTGACCATGCAGAGCTCATCAGCAGAGGTGACCATGATGGAGTCCCAGAATCGCAAAAGAGCTTCAGCATGGACCGAACGGGAGGTACGGGATCTGATCGCTGTGTGGGGAGAGGAATCCATGCTATCAGAACTACATTCAAGTTTTCGAAATGCCAAAACCTTTGTCAAAATCTCCCAGGGCATGAAGGACAGAGGCCATAACAGGGACCCGAAGTAGTGCCACATGAAACTTAAGGAGCTGAGGCAAGCCTACCAGAAAACCAGAGAGGAGAATGGCTGCTCCGGGTCAGAACCCAAAACATGCTGCTTCGATGATGAGCTGCATGCCATTTTAGGGGGTTCAGCCACCACTACCCCAGCAGTGTTGTCTGACTCCTTCAATGGAGATGGAGGCAACACGGAAGTAGGTTTTGGGGATGAAGATGATGATGATGAGGTTGTAGATAGCTCACAGCAAGCAAGCAGAGAAACCGGTTTTCCTGACAGCCAGGAACTGTTTCTCACCCTGGACCTGGAGCCAGTACCCCCCGAACCCACCCAAAGCTGCCTCCCAGACCCGGCAGGCGGAGAAGGGACCTCTGGTAAGTGTACCTTTTAAAATACTATACATGGTTTAAAAGCAAGCATGTTTAATGATTAATTTGCCCTGGCATTCGTGGCTGTCCTGGATATACTCCCAAAGCCTTTGCAAAAGGTTTCTGGGGAGGGCAGCCTTATTCTATCCACCATGGTGGGACACTTTACCACTCCAGGCCAGTAGCACATACTTGGGAATCATTGTAGAACAAAGGATTGCAGTGTTTGTTTGCTGGCATTCAAACAACATCCGTTCTTTATCTCTCTGTGTTATCCTCAGGAGAGTGATATTCATGGTCACCTGGTTGAAATAGGGTGCTTTTCTTAAGGGGACATTCAGAGGTGCCCATTCCTGCTGGGCTGTTTGCCTTTGGCTGAACAGAAATGTTCCCCCCTGTTAGCCACGGGGAGGGGGAAGGAGCTAGCCACACGCTGGGGGGAGGCAAAATGCGACCTTGGAATGAAAGCACATGTGCTATGTATGTAATGTTAACAGCAAGGTTTACCGTGAAAGAGCGTACCCATTGTTCTATAAAATGTGTCTTTTTAAATACCACTGTCCCTTTTTTTTTCTCTCCACCAGCTGCATGTGTTTCAAGGATCACAGGATCTTCTCCTTCCCAGAGGCTAGCAAAGATCAGAAGGCGAAAAAAACGCACTCGTGATGAAATGTTCTCTGAGTTCATGCTGTCCTCCCACACTGACAGAGCACAGATGAATGCGTGGAGGCAGACAATGTCAGAGTTCAGGAAAGCACAAAATGACCAGGAGGAGAGGTGGCAGGCTGAAGCTGAAAGGTGGCGGCACTGTGATGAGAGGAGGCAGGATTCAATGCTGAGGCTGCTGGAGGATCAAATTAATATGCTCCAGGGTATGGTTGAGCTGCAGGAAAGGCAGCAGGAGCACAGACTGCCGCTACAGCCCCTGTGTAACCAACTGCCCTCCTCCCCAAGTTCCATAGCCTCCTCACCCAGACGCCCAAGAACGATTGCCCAAGCAACAGAAGGCTGGCATTCAATAAGTTTTAAACTTTTAAAGTGCTGTGTGGCCTTGTCCTTTCCTCCTCCACCACCCCTCCTGGTGCTTCTCTCCTCCACCACCCCTCCTGGGCTACCTTGGTAGTCATCCCCCTATTTGTGTGATGAATTAATAAAGAATGCATGAATGTGAAGCAACAATGACTTTACTGCCTCTGCAAGCGGTGATCAAAGGGAGGAAGGGAGGGCGGTTAGCTTACAGGGAAGTAGAATGAACTAAGGGGTAGGGGGTTTCATCAAGGAGAAACAAACAGAACTTTCACACCGTAGCCTGGCCAGTCATGAAACTGGTTTTCAAAGCTTCTCTGATGTGCACCACGCCCTCCTGTGCTCTTCTAACCGCCCTGATGTCTGGCTGTGCATAACCAGCAGCCAGGCGATTTGCCTCAACCTCCCACCCTGCCATAAACGTCTCCCCCTTACTCTCACAGATATTGTGGAGCGCACAGCAAGCAGTAATAACAGTGGGAATATTGGTTTCACTGAGGTCTAACCGAGTCAGTAAACTGCGCCAGCACGCTTTCAAATGTCCAAATGCACATTCTACCACCATTCTGCACTTGCTCAGCCTGTAGTTGAACAGCTCCTGACTACTGTCCAGGCTGCCTGTGCACGGCTTCATGAGCCATGGCATTAAGGGGTAGGCTGGGTCCCCAAGGATAACTATAGACATTTCAACATCCCCAACGGTTATCTTCTGGTCTGGGAATAAAGTCCCTTCCTGCAGCTTCTGAAACAGACCAGAGTTCCTGAAGATCCGAGCATCATGTACCTTTCCCAGCCATCCCACGTTGATGTTGGTGAAACGTCCCTTGTGATCCACCAGTGCTTGCAGCACTATTGAAAAGTACCCCTTGCGGTTTATGTACTCGCCGGCTTGGTGCTCTGGTGCCAAGATAGGGATATGGGTTCCGTCTATGGCCCCACCACAGTTAGGGAATCCGATTGCAGCAAAGCCATCCACTATGACCTGCACATTTCCCAGGGTCACTATCCTTGATATCAGCAGATCGTTGATTGCATTGGCTACTTGCATCACATCAGCCCCCACAGTAGATTTGCCCACTCCAAATTGATTCCCAACTGACCGGTAGCTGTCTGGCGTTGCAAGCTTCCACAGGGCTATTGCCACTCGCTTCTCAACTGTGAGGGCTGCTCTTATCTTGGTACTCTTGCGCCTCAGGGCACGGGAAAGCAAGTCACAAAGTTCCATGAAAGTGCAGCCACTGGGAATCGTCCCAGACCTGCAACACTATGCGGTCCCACCAGTCTGTGCTTGTTTCCCGGGCCTAGAATCGGCGTTCCACCACATGAGCCTGCCCCATTAGCACCATGATGCCCACATTGCCAGGGCCAGTGCTTTGAGAGAAGTCTGTGTCCATGTCCTCATCACTCTCATCACCGCGCTGACGTCGCCTACTCGCCTGGTTTCGCTTTGCCAGGTTCTGGTACTGCATATACTGCTGGATAATGCGTGTGGTGTTTAATGTGCTCCTAATTGCCAAAGTGATCTGAGCGGGCTCCATGTTTGCCGTGGTATGGTGTCTGCACAGAAAAAAAGGCGCGGAACGATTGTCTGCCGTTGCCCTGATAGAGGGAGGGGCGACTGATGACATGGCTTATAGGGTTGGCTTACAGGGAATTAAAATCAACAAAGGGGGTGGCTTTGCGAGAAACTGAATGCCCCCTCAAGGATAGAGCTCAAAACCTCAAGGACAGAACTCAAAACTGGGTTCAGCAGGCCGTTGATTTCACAGAGGGAGGAAGGGAGGAGAAAATGAATACAAAACAAATCTGGTCTATTTCTCGTTTTGAGCCACTTCATCTGTCTTTATACATCTTGCTGGCAGCAGACTGTGCAGTACGACCGCTAGCCATCATCATCTCCTGGGTGCTCGGCAGAAGACGATGCAGTATGACTACTGGCCATCGTCTTCTGCTAGCTGCAGATTAAAAGACAGTGCACTGCTGGTAGGACTCAATCGCCATGAGACAAAACAAGGGAAATGACCTGGCTGAGAACCTCCCATGTTTGCCCAGGTGCCCGCTTAAAAGAGCGCCCAGGACTAAGTCGACAACCGCTCCAGTCATACTGCACTGTTTGCTGCCAAAAGGCAATAAACTGCTTCTGTGTAGCAAAGCAGTACCACGTCTGCCAGCACCCAGGAGACATATGGTGACAGTGAGCTGAGCGGGCTCCATGCTTGCCGTGGTATGGCGTCTGCACAGGTAACTCAAGAAAAAAAGGCGCAAAACAATTGTCTGCTGTTGCTTTCATGGAGGGAGGGAGGGAACGGCGCCCTGACAATATGTACCCAGAACCACCCGCGACAATGTTTTAGCCCCATCAGGCACTGGGATTTCTACCCGGAATTCAAATGGGTGGCAGAAACTGCAGGAACTGTGGGATAGCTACCCACAGTGCAACGCTCCAGAAGTTGACAGTTGCCTCGGTACTGTGGACACACTCCGTAGACTACATGCACTTAGAGCATTTGTGTGGGGACACACACAATCGACTGTATAAAAACGCTTTCTACAAAACGGACTTCTATACATTCCACCTAATTTCGTAGTGTAGATATACCCTAGGACTATGCACTGCAAACAGTGAAGTGACAAGTTGGAGGTGTGTGTGTTCTTGATTAGTACAACAGAAATTTCATTTCTGCTGCTTCTGGTAATGCACCTTAGTTGGATTGCTTCTCCCCTACAATGTCGAGAATAACAGAATAAACCGGAGGTGGGGATGCCTGTTTGGAATAGATTTTGAACTCAGTTATACTGCAGTTAAGTCCAGAATAACACCATTTACTTCAGTGGTGTTACTCTGGATTTATCCCAGTGTAACTGAGTTCAAAATCAAGTTCAGTATCTTTGCTTTTAATCACAAACAATGAACATTCAATAGAGAGCTTGCAGGACCACTTAACTCAGGAAGATCATCATCCACAAAGACTAGTACTTGAATTACAACATTCCATCACACTAGATACTCCTAGTCTATCCTCACCTCTCCCTGTACATAGAACAGGAATAGAAATTATGCATTAGATTCTTGGTTGCAGTGCAGCTGCTTTGCACTGCACATCTGTGCCAAAGGATTCCCTCCATCTCCGGGGATTATCCACTGGCTGTTTGGAAAAAAATACAGCAGCAGCAGCAGCAAAAAACACATTTTGCCAAATTTTATCAATCACCAAATTATGGCAAATAAATTGAAACAGAATATGATCCAGCAGTGTAGCAAAGGCTGGAGTTAGGATTCCTGTGTTTATTCATTCCTAGCCATGACAATAACTCAGCATGTGACCTTGGACAAGTCATGTCAACTCTCACTCCTTCGATTTCCTCATCCATAGAGGATGATAATATATCTCTTTGGCATTGTGGGAGGATTAATTAAATGTTTGTAAAGCAATTTGAGATTTCTAGATAAAGATACTATTGAAAGGCAAAGTATTGTTATTCTAATGGAAGATATTTTCGATCTAGCCAAGATTTATGGACCTTTCATATTTTCTTTTTTATTCTATTTTCCCTGCTCTTGAACATCACGCCAGAAACACTTAAGTGGCAAGCCACACAAGGCACATTTTGTCTTTTTGATGTGCACAGCCAACATATGGGCATAACCAATTGCATCCTTTCATCACATTTGAAATAAATAGGTTTTCTGAAAACTTAAGCTTCTCAAAGAAAAACATCTGAGAGTAAGAAAAGATCAAGTTCTTACTTTAAGCTCAGCAATGCTGAGTCCAACTGGAAGTGGCTTCTACAGCATCAGATATGGCATTGCTGATTAAAAGACTAGGAAAGAATAACAACATTACAAGCAAAGGGGGTCCTCTCCTCCTCCTTCCTCACCACCAGTCAAAATATGGAGATTAAGTGACACCAGTCTCAGGAGGCTCCTTGTACTATCATCTTCCAACGTAACTGACTTAGGCATTATTGATGTAAATAAGGCAGAAAATGGGATAAGGTACTCTTGTGGCCTTCAGAGATCACAATGTTCAGTGAGTCACACCACACACTGTAGAGCTAATAGAAATATTAGAAAATATCATCTGTGCTTTAGTTCTCCCATAAGTTATCTGAAAACGTCTCTGTCTGCTACGGTACAGAATGAACCCATAAAACCACAGGCCAAGCAACCTAAAGTATTGCATGTAATTAAGTACAGGAATCTAAGACTAAGGACAGGAGCTGAAATGGACTAAATACAGAGCACTCCTGTGAGGACTATAATGATTTATTGTATCTGTGAAAAGTTTTATCGGAATAACAAGCTAACTGCGCCCTTACCAACAGATAATGCAACACCATGGATGCAATTTGGTGAAAATTCTAGCATTAGTGTAGCCTGTTGCAAGATATTTGCAGGAACTGTATTTTTGCATGACAGGTACAAAATTCATACAGGTCCCCAAAGCATATTTGAAAAACATTCCAATGTCCAGTCAGTATCTCCCAGACAGAGCCTCTTGCAGAGTCTGGGAGCTCTTTGGAAAAGTATGTAAACCAGTATCATTGTAGGCTCCTCTGTCACAAATGGCAGTACTGACAGAGCAGAGGGAATTCTTTTGTGTGGGAGCAGCCCCTGCTATTTACACATCTCTCTGCTGCAAAAGCCAACCTTTCAATATATGTTTTAAAGGCCATCTATAGGCACACTGCACCAGCCAAGGATTTTCTGTTTCTCTCCAAGGTTCAGTGGTTCAGACAGCATTCAGAGAAGGGAAGAGGGAGGAGCATCCTGATAAGCAGGCTGTAGAACCTGAAAGGATTATTGGTGTACTGCAAGCATAATAATAGAATGTAATTCCCAGCCTCCATGTCACTGTAGATTCTCCTCTCTTTACTCACAAAGCAGTAGCTTCCTCTTGTTAGCACACTGATCTGATCTGTGCCAGCTTGTGGCTTTTCACAGCAGGTGAAAGCTCTGATGCTTAGTTTAAGCTGAGGGATCCTGAAGAAATGGAGTATATTTTTCTGATGCAAGGAAATGCTGAGCTAGATTTGAGCTACCACAGTGAGGCAGAAGTAAAACAAATGCATCTTTTGAAAGATTGCATAACCAAAGCTCCGTGCAAAGTCATTTGAACTGACAGTGTTAAGATAGCAAAGATGTTTGATAAATCTGTTTGGGAGAGCTGAAAATGTGCTAGATGAGGAAGCTGCTATCTGTGGGCTTCACAGACAGTTGTCTACTCAAATTTCAAGATGAATCTGTCCTTGCAGTGGCAGTTGTAGGAAACAGTGATAAAATATACAACCATCACAAAACACTGCACCACTTCTGATTAGTTTTTTAATACCCATAACGTATGTGCAGACATGTCATAATAGTATCTGTTAACAGTATTTCCTAACCTTTCAGATCATACCATCACATTCTAGCAATATTAAGGGAAACTGACTGTAGTTTATGAAGAGTTCTTTCAGGTCTGAAAATGCATGAAATCCTGTTATAACTTGCTTTCCCCTTCTGTATGGTCTGGTCTCATTCCTTAAACTCTAGTTAGGACATTTAAGATGCTGAGTTGTCAAATGTAAATGCAGTAGAAAAAATGCTATCTGTACATTCGGAGGATTTTAATGCTGTAAGAAGCAATGGGAACCTCAAAAAGTGAAGAGGTGCACCACCAAATGTCTCATTAGATAATAATGTATTAAGTAACTGCAGTAAGATGCACCAGTGTGTGTATCAGGCTCACCGTAGGAAACCTGTTTGTTTTGTAACATCGATACCTTTTGCATCCCTTACTTCACAAAGCATCCACAAGGGCTGTGATCTAGGAAAACATTCTAATGAGTCAGTTAAATGTAGCAAATCAGAATAGAATTGCTTTCACAGGAATCAAGCTTTGCAAGCTGCCTTTGGATTCTAGGAATTTTGGAGGTGGATGGTGGGGAATAATACAAGGCTTCAACATTGCCGGCAAAAACAACTAAGAATCTGGGCACCTTAAACACTAACAGATATATTTGGGCATAAGCTTTCATGGGTAAAAAACCCACTTCTTCAGATGCATGGAATGAAAATTACAGATGCAGGCATAATATATATATTGGCACATGAAGAGAAGGGAGTTACTTTACAAGTGGAGAACGAATGTTGAAGGCCAGTTCAGTCGGGGTAGATGCGGTCCACTCCCAATAATTGATGAGGAGATGTCAATACCAAGAGAAGGAAAATTGCTTTTGTAGTGAGCCAGCCACTCCCAGTCCCTATTCAAGCCCAAATTGATGGTGTTAAGTTTGCAAATGAATTGTAGCTCTGCAGTTTCTCTTTGAAGTCTGTTTTTGAAGTTTTTTTTGTTGAAGAATGGCTACTTTTAAATCTGTTATAGAATGTCCAGGGAGATTGAAGTGTTCTCCTATTGGCTTTTGTATATTACCATTCCTGATGTCTGATTTGTGTCCATTTATCCTTTTATGTACAGACTGTCCGGTTTGGCCAATGTACATGGCAGAGGGGCACTGCTGGCACATGATGGCATATATCACATTAGTAGATGTGCAGGTGAATGCACATGAATGAGCTCCTAATGGTGTGGCTGGTCCTATGATGGTGTCACTAGAGTAGATATGGGGACAGAGAAAGCAACGTGGTTTGTTACAGGGATTGGTTCCTGGGTTAGTGTTTCTGTGGCATGGTTTGTAGTTGCTGGTAAGTATTTGCTTCAAATTAGGGGGCTGTCTGTAAGTAAGGATTGGCCTACTTACCAAGGCCTGTGAGAGTAGGGGATCGTTTTCCAGGCTAGGCTGTAGATCATTGATGATACACTGGAAAGGTTTTAGCTGGAGGCTATATGTGATGGCCAGTGGTGTTCTGTTATTTTCCTTGTTGGGCCTGCCTGTAGTAGATGACTTCTGGGTACTCGTCTCGCTCTGTCAATCTGTTTCCTCACTTCCCAAGGTGGGTATTGAAGTTTTAAGAATGCTTGATAGAGATCTTGTAGGTGTTTGTCTCCTTCTGAGGGATTAGAGCAAATGCGGTTGTATCATAGGGCTTGGCTATAGACAATGGATCGTGTGATGTATCCTGGATGGAAGCTAGAGGCATGTAAGTAAGTATAGTATAGTATAGTTTAAAAACAAGCCATTTTCCAGGTGTGATTTCTTTCTCTCTCACGCTTTTACAAACACATATAACACACCCCTAAGCCCACCTAAAATATCACACATACACCCCACCCCATCTAAAATACGATTTCCACTATTCTAGCAGACACACTCCCTCCATCCCAGGTTAAAAAATATTGTGTTTGGACTGAACCTCTGCACCCAGCTTTAGGCTGACAGGTTGGGGACCTCAACAGTCTCATCTATAGTAGCTCTGCCAGAAGCAGATTTAAGAATGGCCCTCTGTCCTGCAACATAGAATATAACAGGAGCAAATATCTGCTGAATGGAAAAACACTGCAGCTTACTGACTGGAAAAAGTAACATGGAAAAATCTCTAAAGCCTTCAGAGCAGCATGTAGATGGAGAGGAACAGAAGGCAGACTGAATTACTGGTGCTGAAGAAATATAATGTAAATCACAAGTGATGGTGTGAAGCTCCTACTGCATTAGGCTCACATGAGATCTCTCAGTAAGCATGCTCCAGTCTGTAAGAATCATCTTATCACCAGAAGGATAATCAAAATTAGAGATGGAAAGTCCTGCATACCTTCAAAGTCCTTCACTTGATGGCACTGCCCTGGGCACTATGCAATACAGAATTGTTTTCTACAGTATAATTCCTAATGCTTTATCCAATCTAGTTTTAAATAATCCTGTTTTGTTTTAAATAACCCAGGTAATGGAGTTTCCAACAGTTCTTTTGAGAGACTATTCCACTGCCTAACAGAATTGCTGTTAAGAAATTTCACTTGAAGTTCAGACTAAAACTTTCATTTGCTCAACTTCTCCCAATACTCCCTCTCACTCTTTAGTGATTATACCCTTCCAATGCTTAATTACTTTGTATCCAGTGCTTTATCCATTTAAATCATTGGGAGTTTTTCCATTGACTTAAACAGGTACAAGAACAGGCCTCTATTCCCTCAGTTACTAGTGTTGCTCTTTTTTGAATTCCCTTAATTTGCCTACATCGTTCTGATAATGGAATTGCAAAGAAATTGTTCCCCAATCAGCAAAGAGCTGGTGAAATGAGGCATGCCAGAGGAGGGAGCAGGGTTGGATAATCAGTGAGATCTGGCTATTGTCAAGATGCTCATAACCCCTAGTGGGCCATGCACAGTTCAAGATTATGGTAGAACAGCCCCGGGGCCTCTTTTCCTCCATTCCTGCACTAAGTGCATCTCAGCTGCAATGGAGCTTTGGGCCCTGTATCTGGAAATGCTTCCATATGCTGAAGCAGCAGAAGTCATCCTCACTGGGCAAGAGGACTAAAGGTTTTGAACTAATTCACTAGGAACACAGATTGGTCATACCCAATCAGACAATCAGTCCATGATAAATGGAGTCCTGACTAAGGCAGTATAGAGAGAAAATAAGGAGCAAAGAAAAATTGGCAGGCACAATGGCTCCAGTGGCATTTTCCTATTCCTTGGGTTTGCTTGTGTAAGAAGCTTTCCTGCTGCCAGAATCCAGAAAACAATAGACTTACTATTACACAGAAGCAAACACCAACAAACTTGTCATCTGGAGATTTGCTTTCAAACCCATAAATATATTACAGGCACCTTCTGCACTTGTCTTCAATTGAAGCAAGTTGGCTGTGCTTAAAGCTGCTGGGGAAACTGAGGTATATGAGGTTTAGCTGCTGTAATAGCTAGGACTTTAACTTCACAAAGTACAATTTCAACTTAACACACAATTCCCAAAGCTACTTTAACTATGAAGTAAGTATAGTATCTGTAAAATACAGTCATCTAGTTTATTAATTCAGATAAATTGGAATGATTTTATATACAAGTATTTGATGCCATAAACACATTGTACATCACAGTCTAGAATACTATTATAGCAGCTTTGATTTTAAGTAAGAATTTTGCAAACTATCTGGTAATAAAATTGTACCTAGGAAATAATTTTTAATACAGATGACCTGTTTCTACGATGTGCAGTTCAATGTAATCTTCATATATAGCAATAGTCACAACACCTGTACCTGTAAAATAAACTATACAAATCTTTATTTATAAAAGAAAAAAGTTATATTGGAAAATATATTTTGTTTAAGATTTAATAAAGTCAAACTAGGATAAAATGGAAGAGAATACAGGGCCCTCTGACCATTATGTTTATGTAGCTTGATAGCCTATTTTAGAGGAGAGAATAATTTCCATTGTAAAACATGCAAAGTGCAATAATTGGGGTTTTATGAAGTTACTATCTTGTAAATTGTAATAAAGACCTTTGCCTGGTCTGTTGCATTTGCTGCCTGGTGAACAGACCTTACCCTTAATGGAATTCCCCCAGTGGTGACTGTATTCACTGTTTGTACCTCCTATGTTTTAATTATATAACAAATAGTGTACAAAGGTAATGAAAAATTCAGAGAAGAATGGAAGGATTGCAGCGTTAAAGTACTACCCATAACTGATGCTTACATCCCTGGAAGGACCACATTTTGCTTACGTAGTTACGATGAAATTTCATGTCACCTCCTATGTTAGCTTTTATCTTGGAGGGAAGAATCCTTTAGTTTTGTTTTGTTCAACTTCAAGGGAATAAAACACTCTATAGTAAATGGTGCATTGCCTCTAGTGAGGTCTCTCACATCTAGCTATAGCTACGTCTAATATCATTGTATCAGCAAGCCAGCTGCTCCTGTATTTCCAGCTCAGACTGCCTTTGCCAAACTGTTTTTATCAAATTAAGACTTGCAGCAAATCCCAGGTCAATTCACATACACCCAAACAACATCTAATAAATACTAAAGCTGCCCACACCCAGACAAAAAACCAAACTCTCTTCATAGGTACAAACACAGCTACAGAGCTACAGTATACCTGAAGTCAGTGGGAGCTTCTGAGGCAAGAATCTGTCCGAAAGACTAGACAAACTTTGATAAAGGTTGGTGCTGCGTGCATGTGCATATGCCTCACTAGACTATCTACAAAGAACTTCAACTGAGACAAAAAATGTTCATGGCTATCTGCCTTCATTTTATGCAGATATACTGACTCGTTTACCTACATGAGACTCAGCTCCTAAACTTAACTGGGACTGGGCCATGGCTTCTCAAAGTTGTGAAAGAGTTTAATACAGCAGAATTCATATAAATATGTGACAAGTTCTATTCACATTTCTAGTGATACCCAAGGTAACAATATGAAATAATACTTTCCCTTCTAGGTTAGCACCTTCCAGCTAACCATCACAAAGTGCTTTACAGACTCTCATTAAGGCTCACAACACCTTGTGAAGTAGATAAGTGTTATAGAGAGAGGATGAAGCCTAAAATTACTATAGTATAACAGTTGTGGGTACTTAGCATCTGACGTGTCAAACTGAGCACCTAAAAATGGAGACACCCAAAATTAGTGGACATTTTGCAAATGTAGTCTTTGTGTGATCTTGGGCAAGTAACACAGACAGAAGAATGTGGCAAAGCCAGAAATAGAACACAATTTCTCATCACTCAGTCCTGTGCTTTAACCACTAGACTATGCTCTCTCATGACAAACTGGATTGCTGCAGGAAATATGGTTGTATGAATGACGAAAAGCTATATGCTGATAGTGACATTCACCCCACTGTCACCCTACCAGTATTTCCAGGCTGTACCATCACCAGTTCTGCCTCCCCTTTACATAGCTTCATGCTGTCTCCCATGTCACCCTTATACATGAGAAAAACTACCTGATAAAATCCAAATGGCCACTGCTTTATCCTCCCTAAGACTCATCTGTGCTACGATGGCTATAAAACCCAGCCCAGATCCTGGCTGAACAGAAAGCAAGCTGTGGCTCTTCCATTTCCTACTCCCTTCCTCCCCAACTTGAACCCCAATTATTAATAAAATTCTACAGTACATGTAACTAAGCCCATTCTTCACCATATTTTTTTGCTTCTATCTTATAAACATGTCCCCAGCTCTTTGTCCGTTTGTGTCTTTAGGCTAAGCCAAGGTATTGAGGGCAGAGATGGTCTCTCTTCTGTGTTGGTAGAACACCCAGCACAGTGGAGTCCCAATCCCAACCAGACCTCCGAGTGCTACTGTAAAATAATTACACTACTAACAACAGTGTGTTCCATATTTATGTGCAGTTTTTCCTATTCCTCTGGTCTTTATATTTGAGAGACCAAATGAATTAATTTTTCTGGTAAATAACTGAAATCCCCAAATTTTATATTTGCTCTTCCTATCAAATTTTGGAAGGCTGTCCAGAGAAGAAATATACATATTAGAATCTATTAAAAATTTTTAGTTAAATTAATAATTACCCCAAAATTCTGATACACAATTTTATCTCATTGAAGTGTGCAATATTTCCCTTTGACGCATTTAACACTAATCCACAGTCCTTTAGGTGACATGCAGAAATAGGATACAAATACACCTGTATTCTTTTCTTATTGTGGATAATTAGAGCTTTGTGGAGATCAGAAATTCCATTTCACAGAAGATTTCTGATTCAGAACAGACCCAAAAATTTCAGAATGCTCCGTGAAATAAAATTCCAGGAGATTTCATTTTGGATCGATATAAACATTTCATTTTGATTATTTTATTTTATATAATATAAAATTGAGAAGAAAAGTTGTTTTGAAGGGGAAAATCCAAACATTTTGTTCCAAAAATATCAAAATGGGACATTTCAGTATCATCTGAACTTTTCCCCCCTTTTTTTCATGCCAAATGAAATTTCAGTGAAATCAACACAGAAAATGTTTAGATTTTGAAGGAACTGCATTTCCAGACAACTCTATTAATAACTTAGCTGTTTATATAATTTTTTTTCACTCCACATTGACTGAAAATTTTGCATACATAACATATGTATAATATAGAAAGCCAAAGTAACAATACAAGAGAAATAGAAAACATAACTAAAAAACATACATAACCTGAATGAAAAAGAACTAAGTGGACAATGGTGGGCATAAATTTCAGATCAAACCAAAGTTTACAGCCCAGGAAAATACTACAGAAATGCTACTAGGTGGATTACAGACTTGAACTAGGAGAAAAGCATTACAGAGGGGATTAAATAATGTGATTTGGTAATAATTAAGCAAAATTATATAGATTTAAAACAAAAATACAAAGAGACCACAGCACAGAAACTACATAAAGAACATTGATTTTGAGATACTGTGAAAAACAATCCTGCTACCATGATTTATCATAGTTGGGTTGGTTAGGGAAGAATTGCTCCAAATGTATGAAGTTCCAAATAAGAAACACATTCCAAGAGCCAGATTATATTTTTTTTTCTGAACTGCTTTATAAAGGGGCAAAAGGCTAAGTCACACCATTAGCAGTGCTTCAGTGGCTCAAAAGAAATTTTTTTCCATGTTAACCCAAGCAAGTTCACTGGTTTTGAGATGTTTATTAACAGCAGAGACTGGTGGAGCAGTGTAAAGGAATAGAGCCTAATCATCTGTGTGCCTCAGTATAAAAATCTACTCCTCAAGTATGTTTGATGAAGTTCTTTGTACGGTAAATTCAGGAAAAAAAATAAACCATTAATGAATGACCTCTAACCATCCAAAAAAATCATTTACCAGAAATAGTGCAGGCAAATATAAGCTCTCTCCAAGACCCAGAGGACTGTTACTTCTGTTTCTCTGTCAGACTGAGTTAGGGTGCTTATCACAGGGTGTTCAGACAGTTGCCCAAGTGAAGGTCTTGGACGAGGTCTCAGTGATCTTGAAATAATGCAAGCTGCTGCCAGGGATAAGCCCCAGTAAATTCAAGGAAGAACATCTGATACTTCTCATTATGGAAGGTCAGACTAAATAAAAATTATGGCAGCTGAGTATCAACTCCAAAAGTCCCAATGAGTTCTCAGAGTTATCACAGTCACAAACCTTTCAGTTAAGCAAGGGAGACAACAGCAACATACTGGCTAGTATGTGTATACCATGGGCCTATTACTAAGTACAGCTAGGAGAGACTCACCTTTAGGTCAAGAGGCAAAGACCTGTGTGCACAGTTGACAGTTCTGGGTTCTATCCCTCATGCTCTGTGTATGGTTTCAAGATAAATTATCATGATGTCTGTACATAAACAGTCTCAATTTGTGTTCAACGCTATCTAAATTCCCTTATTCCCTGAAACTGTAGAAATTCTCCTGAGAGTCTCTGAAACCCATCCCTTTTCCTGTTATTGGATCAGGAGCTTTACTCCCATCTTATGCCATGGGTAACATCTTTTGACATACATGGGACACCAAAGTAGGTAGGCTGAGATTAGAGTAAAAAGTATCAGAGACCACTATCCAGATGGAGATAAATTGTACCTTTACACAGAAGTCCCTCCTTCCCATGGGGAAGGGCAAGAGCAGATGGCTGTACACATAGGCAGATCCAAACAGATTTAATCAGAAAAACAACTTCTCTGCTCCCTAGTAAAGTTGTGGAAACATGGAGTACATTGAGGAAGGTTGCTAAACACTCTTGTGTATTATGAAAATAAGCTGTTTTAGTGATCACAAACCATTTATCTCAATTTAACAATTTGTAGTCCTTTACAGACATTAATGAATGATTCATGCTAAAGGGATGTGAACCACAAAGAAAACAAGTACATAAAACAGCTTCTCCAGGGCTGTTTTATGCAACAGAATGTTTTCTGTATATTTTCTATGAAACCTCTCTCTCCTTTATCCTCCCTAAATCATTCTGGGAGTAGGATAATTTCAGAGACATGAAATTGCTTATCTCTACTGATTCCCAAACATGATACCATTTACATTAATACATGCTTATAAACTGCTACATAATAGGCCCACCATGCAGGACACAAGTCTCAAAACCCAAACACATTCCAACACATTCCAAGAGCCAGATTATATACCACTGGGATAAATTAAATTCCCAGAATGAACTCCAATTATATGAGAGTTTCCTTCATTATATAAATAAGCCCTATCTGCAAAGTTTAGATTTGAATCCAAACTTACCAAAGTTTGGAACTGTTTGGATCCAAATTTAAATTCCCATATTAAAACAAAGGTAATTCTGCAATACAGAGAAAGGTGAAGTCTAGTTGTCTGATCATAGGAATGGAACCTAGAAACTCTTGAGTTCCAATAGTCTGACACCGAGTTTTCTAAAAGGCTACAGCGGATGTTAAATTCACTACAGCTCAGTCTCCCCATTTGTAAAACTGGGCCCACACTTCCCTCTCTCATTGGACAGTGGAGGAGGGAGAGGAAAGATGGTTTGTGGGGCATTAAATAATTAGCTCTGTAAAATAAGTCTTCAGTATTATTACAAATTAGAAAACTATAACATTCTAATTATATAGGTTTTATTGGGCAAATACCATATTATGACAGTAATTACTCATTCAACTTATTAAGTACACCTAACAGTTCCCCAAAGTACAATGTGTATCAGAATGCGGAAATAGCCACTCCTTTGATTGGCAGTTATGGGATGCTTACCCTGTAAATTCACTACTCCTGAATTGGTAATTGCTATGTAATTAAATGCTCAGTTACGCTGTAATTAAGACGAGAGAGAGACAGACAAAACTGGAATCATATACATGAATCACCAATAACTCCAAATGTTGAAAGTTCAGTTAATAGGGGACCTGGATCCAAACCACCCCTATTTTTGATTCCACAGGGCAAAAGGTCTGACAAACCACTATTTTTATTTTTCATAAGGCACCTACCCTCTTGGTATCTAGCACATTCTCTGCACAATTTTTTTAATGTCTGAATGATTTTTGTGTCCTGTAACAAAAACCTTCTTACCAACATTGCAGATATAAAATTATCATTACCTAGTTAGGATTCAGAGTAGCAGCCGTGTTAGTCTGTATCCGCAAAAAGAAAAGGAGTACTTGTGGCACCTTAGAGACTAACAAATTTATCTGAGCATAAGCTTTTGTGAGCTACAGCTCACTTCATCGGATGTATGTTTCCCTAGTTAGTATCACACCATTCCAAAGGAATAATGAAAACCATGTATATTCATGCACTGTTGCCCAAGTGATATATTTCCCTATGGAAAACTAATGCCAACAACAACAATCTTCTCATGGCTAGTTCCCCTACTTGACTGGGCACTACTTAAAAGCTCTCCAGGAAGTTAAAGAGTGCCTTATTGATTTCCCTCTTACTTGGTTCTCAGTCAATATGAAACCCAGCATGATTCAATATCTTTATAATAGCTCCATTAGCAAATAAAGGAATCCATTCTTCAGTCTCTGTTGCCTTATTGAAAAAAACTAATTTAATTTTAAATCTGAATAGAAGCCAACACTAGCTACAAATTTTATTTACAGTGTATAAGGTTTTCTTTTGAAATTATTGATTTTGTCCATACAGAACCCTGAAATGTCTTCTAAATCTGATGAGAAAACCATCTTTCTGTTCTGGTGATATTTACAAATGTTCTAATCAACCAACCCAGATAATGTCTGGGGTAGAGTTTAAAAACAGCAGCTCAGGATTCCTGAATATGATGATTTCCCTTCTCACCATATTGTGCTAATGAAATACTTTCTAGAAGAGTTCATGTTGCAGCAGAATTCATTAGCACATGCAGGCTTTATCTGATCATTTGGGTGGTGGTGGGGAATAACTCTCATTGGACTCATTTTGTTCCATCTGCTCAAAACTGTTTTCCTTTATATTTTTTCTTAATATTTCTATCTGGAGAGATCTACTATACAAACTCAGGATATCCAAATAAAGTTAACTAAAAAGGAGCATTAATTTGAGTTTCTTTATTACAGTTCAGGGTTAATCAGCAAGCACAAGTTGTCTGATTACTAAAGGCACAGAGAAAACTGCATTGTACTACGTCATGTAACTACCTTGACTTCAAACAAATAAAATTAAATGCTTTCTTACAGGGTGTGGAGTTCATACCATGATATTCACAGCTCTAGGAGGTCACCGAGACAAATGCTTGTAGAAGGATTTAAAAGAGGGTTAAGAGCCCCAATCTGCAGCACCCACTCAAGCGAGTAATCCACTGACTTCAGAGGGGTTACACATTAGCAAGGGTTGCAGAACTGTTCCAAGTAATTCTTTGTGCATTATAATATTTACAATGTTGCAAAGGGGGGGGGGTGGCGGGAATCTAATTTAAAGCTGTAGACTGGCATTTTCCAAAGGGCTAAGGAAGTTAAAAAACCAACTCCAGTTGAAAGACATCTCAGCTATATGGTATTAACTTACAACATTTGACTGGGAAGCAATATTTTCTCCTTCCTTACCCCCATAAAATATATTTCACTGTTCAAATGTCTGTCAGCAGACATTTTTCCACGAGGCAGAAGCTGTAAGTGTTCAGTTTCCAATCTCAGTCTAAAGGATTTCCTAGAGGGACAAGGGCAAAAGATGTGAAAAATGAATACAAATCTCCCCTCATTAATAACCACATTCACAGTTTGAAAGGGAGGTTTGAAAGGGAATAACTGTAAAAAAAAAAATACAACAAAAGTTGATATAAGGAACCAACACATTTTCAGTATGCTGTACTCCAGTTCCTGCTCTGAGATAATACTTTGCATGCCTACAGCATCTTCTAGCTAAAGATCTCAAAGCACTTTATAGTATTAAGCATCAATGTTCTCCCCCCCTCTGACACCACGCTCATTTCCTGTGAGGAATTATTGGTATGCACTAACAACTCACCCCAGCGCACATTCAGTGGCAGAGATGGGAACAGAACCCAAGAATCTCAACTTCCAAACTCCCTCTCTAATCACTATGCACTTGTGTGTGCCTTTGCCTTTAAAAAGGATGCTTCATGTAATGCTGAAAGAGGAAGTGTGATGATCCAAGGCACAACTCTGTTGCAGTGCTGCAGTACTTGAGGTGATGCTTTTTGTGACCTCAAAACAGATGCATCATGGAGATGATGGACTTGATTGAGTGTTGGGCAAACATGCCCCTGTCAGTCTATCCATAGACAGAAACGTGGGGGGCACTTCACAACACCCTATTGTCTTGTGGGAGTACACAAATGTGAAATTTGCTACACAGGGTCAAACATGATGTGAAGGGAATAGTGCCCAGCAATGATTAGAAAGCATTCATGCTTGAATGCCAAACAGAGTAGAATGATAGGTTTATCACAAAATAAACCTAAACCAAACATTTTCCTTTTATATTTCACCTTCCATGTCCATGATTTATTTAAGGAGAAGCATTTTCCATTTTTGAGGAGAAGAAAGAGGTTAAAAAGCCAAGGGTAAGGAGTAGGTTTAAAAAAAATCACTTTATGATAGTTAAATCCAGGTGTGATGAGTCTGAATTCCCATCCATCGGGTGTTTGATTGCAAAAACAAGCAATAATAGAGAGACCTGGTTGCCAAGCAAGCTAAAATGGCACAGTTCTCTTTGTAGTTCTTCCCCCGCCCTCTCTCTGTTCAGTTAGTTATAATTTGAATTTTGATTTTATCCAGACAGTTGCCTCGAATATTAAATAAGATGTCAGCCACTGAATGACATAATTTGAAAGAAAAAGAATGAGATTTGTTTTGTTTATTAAGCATGGTTTGAGCCTTCAAGACCCACAGCACCATTTAGCTTGCCTGCCGTGAGCATCTATATATAGCTCTTTTATGCACAAAGGTTATATGGATTGATTCTGAATGAGCTGAGGATTTCAAACAAGTCTGCAGTATGCGTTACACAATGTGGCTTCTCTTCTATGTTTAAAGCTATAGTGGATTACCTAATATTTTGAAACACGATGCAAATGTTTTGGAACACATTTTTTAAAGAGCAATCTACACACACGTGCTCCATCGATTATTCTGAGGTCAACTGACGGGAAGAGCTGTACCCTTTTATAGCCAGTAATATTACTCTGCAATAAACCTTGTAAGATTATAAACAAACTATTTATACTACAGATATAAAACAGGTAAACTCCAAATATAAGCAAAAATGCATTAGAAAATGTCTCAAGGGATCAGACAGCAATCAGTGGGGCCCACTGAACCTGATGCTCCCAAGGATCAGAGAGAAAGCAACTGGTTATAAGTCAATAAAAATTAAAATGGAAACATTATTAAAGGCATCTATCCCTTCTCTCCCTTGGGTCCACCCAGTCCAGTTTAACATTCCCTGGGTAAGGGAATCCAATTGTGTATGTGTGAAAATTTTATTTTTGATTTGTATGTAGGATAAATGAAAACAAACAAACAATATTATCAGGAGGTTAATTTGGGTTCGAACAATCAACATATTCAAATCAAAAGGCTTCTTCTGCAAACACAACAGAATTTGTTTGAAGCCTCAGGCACGGGGGCTGAAAATAATATGCTACTGGGGGTTGAATCATCCACACTGATGAGTAGGTTCAAAGCTTCTTCAAATGGAGTAATGTCACAGTTATAATCAGCATTTAAGAGTTATTTAGGAGTCACACTATCAATTACAACGGGTAATGCCTATGCAGGAAGTAACTGATATGCAGACAAAGGGAACACAAAATCAAAATGCTAAAGGAGGCGGCTTTGGGGACTAATGATAATCTTTTATATCTATAGTGCTTTACATCCCAAAATTATTTAGAATTTAAACACAGGGGTCATTTCAACCAGCAGTGAAATGTAGCCACCTCTGGATGAAATGCAACAACTGATTAACAATGGACAACAATATTACATGATTTTGGGCTGGAAGTGAAGAATGCTATTATTCAGCTGACGCTAGAGGGTGATATTTCCTATCCAAATTCCAATTATCAACCTAGAATATTGCGAGAACACTGTGGCTAGCACCCTGACTCTAATCACAAATACCACTGGCTTTTTAAGGGTCACATGCAGCCAGAACTTCCAGCTTCACAGCACTCTCTAGAACCATGCTGAGGCATTGATTCAGTATACCTCTTAAATCAACATTTAATACTTCCTGCTTGAAGCAAAATGTTCCTTGGAGGGCCCCCCACACCACATACTGACCCAAACTTGCATGTTCTGACATTTGGAGTTCCAGATATACTTTGCATTGGATATTTGTTTACTATACTCAGTATAATATGCCTTTCCTTTTTACATGAATTTTCAACCTGCTCTAGAAAGATCCACTGATAGCCCTGATCATTTTGGAGCGCTGGAAACCACCAATGCAAGTGGCCAGACTTGCACCATTCCATAAGATCGTGTACCAGAGTCAAAACTGGGTACCAAGTTAAGAAATTCCATCATGCCGGGATTTCATTTATTAGACAATTGGTTGACGGGCTTCTTATCAGTCAGAAATAACAACTAAATTAGCCATGGTCACCAGAAGGCCTCTGCATTTAGTTCTCTGATAGGTGTAAAAGTTGAGTCCCCACACTAGGCAATTTATTATAAGCATCCAAAACCTGGATTCTAAATTGGTGCACTTAATTAGCACATATGTCTTTTACAGGTTATGTCTGCAAAGGTCAACTAAATCTTATTACTAATTTTATCCTACTAAAGAATTATCAGTAGCATGAGGAATCAAAAGGCATTTATGAATAATTACATCCAAAAAACTTAGGTTAAAATAATGTTATTTAGCTTGTAAAGTCAAGCGCCTAAAAGTGAGGAAATGCCAAATTTCCTGTTACCATGCAATAGCTAATTTTCTTCTCCCAGTTAGGAGACTCAACCCAGGCAAGAAAAGAAATGGGGCAAATTTCAGAAGGAAATGCCAGAGAAGCATGGAGAAAGAGATCCTGTGATATGTTTCAACTTCTGCACCACAAGAAGTACCATAGATAATTTTGATGAAGAGTCGCTGTGGTTGATAAGTACGTACTACAGTACCACATACACACAAATCCAGGTGCGCAAAAACCTTAGATGCAGGCAAGCAAATATACATTTTATTTAAAAAATAACGGACCCTGAAGAAGTCAAGTCAAACTACAGGTGTTATTGATGATCATTTTCGTATAAAGCATAACTTATGAAGAGGAGAGAACAAGCAAAGGATACTAACATTTTTAACCCTAACATTTCCAACTTGAAATTAAGAATGTAAGCCAGTGTAAAGGGAATGCACATGCATGATTAAGCAACCAGAATGTAATACAGCTACTAAGGCCTCAGTTTCTGTGTTGAATTTATTATTACTGTCTTCAGCTACCTAATATGGCCTACCTCACTTAAGCACACATTTGAGTGGTTCTGACAAAAATCTTTTACTTATTCCATAAAAAAAAATAAACAGACACTATTTTGGCAAAATACACAAGGAAAACCTACCCAAGATGAGAACTCTCTGTTCTGGCTATTTTCAGAGTAATAATAAAGTCAGACAATCTCGTAAACAATAAAGAAAGTAAACAAAGAGAGGTGTTAATATCAAGCTTTATTAGTAACACAGGAAGGAGAATAAAAAAAATCACTGAAAAAACAAAATTAGTTGGAAAATAAATTTTATTTTCTGTCTTTTTATGAGGGCATTACCAACAATTTCATTTTAATTTAAATTAAAGAACAAAAATAATCTACGCCCTAATATCCATTAACTGATTTAAAATTAATATCCATTAACTGATTAAAACTCAAGTTTTCTTTTTATTGTAATTATTTGAAAGCATTTGACTTTGACTACCATGACTCCCTGAGTCACAAGGTTATGTAGAAAAAACATGCACTGGAAACAATGTTGTTTTTGCTACATTCTGTTGCAGAAAATGCTATCATCCAACTATGTCGATCAGAAGAATAGTCAGACAGACCCGAGAGTGCCTTGGGGACAGGCGCTTTCAAAAGAAAATACTGGTGTGCAACAGTGCACATGTGAGCATTCAGATGATGCACGGAATCAGAGTCTAAAGGGACACAGTAGTGATCAGCTGTAAATGTTTAAACTGAAAATATTACTGGACCGAGAAAAGAAAGCTGGGAAACATAAAATGCTGAGCTCAGAGACAGCTGAGGAAAAGTTTCTGTCACAAACTAAGATTTGAATCATACTACTGCAGCAATAGTAAACCAAAAGATGTACCCTGATAGGAGACCTAGGTCTGTTCCCAGCTCTGCAACTGACCTACTATTCATCTTTTGTCAAGTCGTTTAACCGCTGTACCTCAATCAGCCTAGCTGTAAAATAGCGATAACAGTTAAAAGCTTTGAATGAGTGTGTGAAGCTTAATTCATTAAATGTCTGCAAAGCACTTTCAGATCCTCGGACATTCCTAGAACGGGTTTAGTAGTAGTATTATTTACAATACAGATGTCCCAGAAAACTGGACACCCACTTCTGTGAAAAACTCTGCATAGTTCCTTCTGTAAAGGGTCCACAGAATGGTCTTTCTGCAAGTTTTGTGACCGGAGGCAGAACAGGGTCAAAGAATTCAGTCCCAAGGTCCCCTAATGTAGACCGGTTTCAGAGTAGCAGCCGTGTTAGTCTGTATTCGCAAAAAAAAAAAAAGGAGGACTTGTGGCACCTTAGAGACTAACAAATTTATTTGAGCATAAGCTTTCGTGAGCTACAGCTCACTTCATCGGATGCATTCAGTGGAAAATACAGTGAATGCATCCGATGAAGTGAGCTGTAGCTCACGAAAGCTTATGCTCAAATAAATGTGTTAGTCTTTAAGATGCCACAAGTACTCCTTTTCTTTTTGCTAATGTAGACAGGTTTTCTGGGAGTGCTTATGCAGAATGCCAGCCCGAATGTAGTCCAATAATACAATATACAACACGGAAAACAGAATAGTTCTTTGTTTATAAAAATTAACCATCATATTGCCAGAGGTTACATGCCATAAATCTTGCATTACATACTGGCTAACCAAAGTGCTTAAAATTATATTTCATAATATAGATTAGGAATTGCTTATTTTGTTTTCCTCCCTTGTTTTCTAATAAAACTTCTGAACAAGATCAACGTTCAGGATTCTTTTTATTTTACTAAGCTATTTGGGCCTCCCCCTCCTACCCCAATTCCTGTATTCCACAGTACCTCAGGACTGTGTCATTTTTCTTTGTTTCATATCATCAGTAAATGACAGCTGTTGTCATGGACCAGGAATATCTGAGCCCCAGGTGGAACAGACAATAATGCAATTGCTCCAATAGTGTGGGTACTGCATAGAATACACTGGCAGACAGAGAGACAGAGATATAAGCTACAGCTGCAGTGCTTCAGTGTAGACACTTCCTACAGCAACAGAAGGGGCTCCTCCATCGCTGTAGTAATTCCACTTCTGAGAGACAGTACTTGCTAGGTCAGGGGTGGGCAAACATTTTGCCCGGAGGGCCACATCTGCGTGTGGAAATTGCATGCAGGGTCATGAATGTAGTGCTGGGGCAGGAGGCTGGGATGCAGGAGGCGGCTCAGGGCAGGAGGCTGGAGTGCAGGAAGGGGCTCAGGGCAGAGGGTTGGGGGGCAAGTGGGGTTTGGGCTCTGGGCCGGCGCCGCTTACCTGGAGTGGCTCCGGGGTGGCAGCAGCACTCAGTGGGGCTAAGGCAGGCTCCCTGCCTGCCCTGCCCCGTGCCACTCCTGGAAGTGGCCAGCACCACATCCCTGTGGCCCCTGGGGGAGGGAGGGGGCAGAGGGCTCTGCATGCTGTCCTCGCCTGCGGGTACCTCCCCCGAAGCTCCCAGTGGCTGGGAACGGGGAACTGCGGCCAATGGGAGCTTCGAGGGAGGTACCCGCAGGCGAGGGCAGCGTGCAGAGCCCTCTGCCCCCTCCCTCTCCCAGGGGCTGCAGAGATCCGGCCCGCAGGCTGTAATTTGCCCACCCCTGTGCTAGGTTGACAGAACTCTTTTATTGGTCTAGCACAGTCTACACTGGGGCTTAGATCAGCTTAACCACGTCTCTCCGGGGTTGGAATTTTTCACACACCTAAGCGATGTACTGGGTCAACCTAACTTTCTAGTATAGACCAGCCCATAGATTATTCTAGGAGGTTTTGAGGAAAGTAGATGGCAACTCAAAGGGGTATGGGAGAGTAAAACAGGATCTAGATCACTGAAAATTAAAGACCATGGGCTTGATCATGCAAAATATTTTGCAGAGTTAAAGGTGCTCAGAACTTTGCAAGAGAACTGAGCTCCTTGCAGCACTACACCCGATTTTCCCCTCTTTTACACTAGAGTAAATCCAGAGCAACTCCACCGTTGTAAATGGAGTTGTTCCAGATTTACACCAGTGTAACAAGGTATAATTGGTCCCACTATCATCTTTGATGTCGTACATATATTCAATAGCTGTTGACTTTCAATTTCAAAACCAAACAATGAAGAAGAAAAAAGCAACCTAAATTAGATTAATAAACAACAGCAAAGTCAAATAAGGAGGAATGCACAGGCAGCAATGTGAACTCCCTCAGTGATCAGAGAAGTTAAACAAGTATAACGTTTTAGGGCTTTGCTATAAAACAATAATAGACTAATGATAAAACCTTACCCTTTTAGCAAAGCTGTTTACGTTTTCTGATGATCAGTCTGCTCCTTCTGATCAGGGTTAGGTTATATAATCAGGACATACCAGACTGCTCCTCAAATGACTCATTTTTGTGTTACATTTTTTTAGTGCCAAAGACAGCTATAAGATCTGCTCGTCCTTAAACAAAAAATAAAGCTGGGGCTTCAGGGTATGAAACCCACTCAAGATACTTGCATATGGGTTGGGTGGTAATGGAAGGAAGATGGCTACGACAATGAAACAGATTCACATGCTCAATGCAATAGAGAGATGGAAAACAATGTACATTTGATAAGAACACAAATCCCCCCCACCAGCCAACCTCTTCTGCTGTTAAAATTCAAGACAGGATGCAGTTTCTTACCCAAAGGACAGACTCTGACATGGAATTCTGAAAAATCTCATCCAGAAAAACTGTCTAAACCCCTTGTTTATAGCTAGATATTAATTTCATGATATTTAGCATACGCTTGTCATGTACAGTGCAATACTTCACTTTATGCATATCTTCTGCCATGTAGCTATGAGTCACCATCGATTCATTATATTAGTAAAATGTAAGCTTAATTTAGAAGACAAGACTCAGAGGCGCATATTGTTATGGGCTGGGCAAAACCTTGTTATTGTTGAATTAAAGCCTCACTGAGACTGGAAAATGTGAACTCACCCTTCAATTAACATAAGTGAAAGCATAAATTCCATCTAAGACAAAAGGTATATGTGAACCTGCCCAGGAGCTTTTGGTTGAGTATTGTTCTGGGTAAGTGTGTGGGAAGAGAGATCACACAGAAACTGACATCAGACAAGAACAGACTGAAACTTTGTCTACACTAGAATTTACGTAGATATAATTTATGTTGCTCAGGGGTGTGAATAATCCACACCCGAGTAACGTAAATTATACCGACCTAAGCCCTGGTGTAGACAGCACTATGTCGGCAGGAGAGCTTCTCCCGCTACCATAGCTACCGCCTCTCATGGGAGGTGGAGTAATTAAGCCAATGGGAGAGTGCAGGCACACCACTATAGTGCTTCTAATGTAGACATATGAGGGAAAGGCTCAGCCTAAAGGAGCAGCTGAAAGCAAGTGTTTGACCTTGGAAGAAACCTGGGAAGAAGTTTTTGTGTCAGGGGAGCAAGTTCGAAAAAATGCTCTTGTTCTTGGTGCTGTGAGAAAAGAAACTATTTCCTGCTTTTTTATTCCATCTGCATTCAGAGACACAGGACTTTGTACATTCTTTGTAAATAAACAAAACTGCATGAAAGAAATACGTGAATATCACCAATTTCTATACCCAGCTGGAACACCAAAGAGCCACAAAACTTTGATAAGCTGCTTGGGTCAAAAATTGGGCAACAATATTATATATTTCTTTCAAGTCTTTGATCCAGTGGGGCTGAGCCTACACAGTTTTTGGCAATTGTCTCATGATTTTTTTCCACATTTTTAATAAAGAAAACTGCAGAAATTCTATAAATATTAAGCTAGATGCATCACAGCATACAGTCAGTCTGGAACTCAAAGAAAAGGGGGCTCCACTTTAGACTAAGAAGTTTAGATCTTTGGACATTGAACTGGATGACTTCAGGGAGCACAGGCACTAACGGTTTCATAGAATCATAGAACCATAGGGTTAGAAGGGACCACAAGGGTCTCCACCCAGGGGTTTTAAACCAGATTAAGTCTTTTTTGGTTTCTTGAGTGAGGAATGATCAAAATTTCACAAGTTCTTCACAGAGCAATTTAGGTGTGGACCTAAATCCACCTTAATTAAATATGGTGGATTTCTTTTACAGACGAGGTAACCACAACATTGCAAAGAGTAAGACAAACATACTCTCTCTCTCTCTCTCTCATACATCTCCCCTACCCACCCACCCACCTAGCCACAGAATAAATTAACTAATCTAGGGGCATTTTAGATCTGTGCTGCCAGAGCCCTGTGATGTTGATTACTAATAGACAGGCTCTTTCAGGATTATCTCAGGACACCCTGCTGGGATGTATCATAACTGACACAGCCTCGGTCTTCCTCTAACAGGAGTTGCTGTGACATGAGGATGCAGAGAATATACCGGGAGAGGTGAAATGGGGGGCGGGGTGTGTGAAGGGAAAGGAAATGGAGGCAATGAGAGCATTAAATCTTGGCACTCCCTCTGCATGTTCCACTAGTTCACTCTGTTCCGCCTTCACAGTTTAACAGACATTTTATTTGCAATGGCAGATGGGACTGTAATTTTTTTTTTTTTTTAAGAGTCAGAGCAGCAGCCTACTTTCACAAGAATATAAGAAGATGCAGATTTCCCGTTAGGTAGTGAACATTTATTACTATTTCATTTCTAGATTAATCCCTTAGTAAGCAAGAGGATCCACAGAGACACAGACCTTTCCCATCTCAAATGAATATGATTCTAATTGCCTAATAGATTGAGTTCATCACTCTGCAACGTCAGGATAAAGACCTCCAATAAAGGTTGTGTCAGTTATGATACTAAACCTGATCCCAGGGAAGGATCCATAATATATCTTCTAAAAAACATTCTTAAAACCTTTCCAGTGACCTATCCTTGATTGCAGCAGCAGCAAACATTTTGATGTTATTAGTTCATAAAATATACACTGCTTGTGAATGATTAAAATAAACTGGTTTAAATGAATAAAACTAATTCACAGAAAGTACACTCTATAAAAGTTGAAAGCACTCAGAGATCTGTCTATAAAATATTTCTGAATAGATAAACAAGGATATTTTTCCTCTTCTCAAGAAGAAACAGTTCAAGAGTACATGTCACAATGATGTTAAACACTAATGCAATTCAATATACATCTAAATAAAAAAATAAAGAAATTTATAAAGAAAGTATTTTATTTTAAAGCTCTGCTGGAGCTAACTTGGTATAATGCATTATCACACTGTAAACCAGGTAATGACGACTACTTAATTTTTTCATTATAAACCAATAAGATGAAACATTAACAATTCCTTTATAAAAGACTTAAGAATATAACAACCTGTGGAACTCGTTGCCATGGGATGTTGTGAAGCCCAAAAGTATAATTGGGTTAAAAAAAAATTAGGTAAGTTCATGGAGGGTGGGTGCATCAATGGCTATTAGCCAAGATGGTCAGGGATGCAACCCTTTGTTTCAGGTGTCCCTAAACCTTCAATGACAAGGGATGGATTGCATGAAATTGCTGTTCTGTTCATTCCTTCTGAACCATCTAGCACTGACAATTGTCAGAAACAAAACACTGGGCTAGATGGACCATTGCTCTGACCCAATATGGCCACTCTTATATGTTATGCTCAAAAGAGATTCAGGACAAAGGGTATCTCCAATATAAAGCTTGTTCAAAGTGGATCACTCAATGGACAGATGTAAGGAGCAGATAAAATCCCAAACATATTCTATAATGCTTATGTCAAGAGCACTGCTACATTCAGTGATACAGCAGAGTCTATAAAGAAAGGACTCTAACAGTGCCTATTTGTCCATCACCAAAAGATACTGTCCCATTCAAGACAGGGATACAGCATTTCCTTTAGTCCTTTCAGAGTAAAGTTAAATTATACAAAAATGTTAAAAAGTTTAAATACAAAAATGTAAGAGCAACATATTAAACAGTTGAAGTCTGTGAGATAAATAATAACAGATGGCCAAAGAGCAAATACACAGCTCATTTCCCTCTTGAGCCTCTGCTACCATTCATAAACCAATGGTCAGCAGAGCCCCTCAGGTAAACACAACACTGTTTACACCCCCGTGGCCATTTATTATTCTATATATTATGAATATGAGATATCTTGTAACAGCAGTTGTTATACACCAAAACTACACTCAAGCTGCAGCCATTCTGCATACAGCATGTCCTCTAATTCTAGCTAAGCTCCAAGAATAATGGCTTGTTTCAGCATTTTCTGTAGTCAGACAAATGCTACTCACACAATTTCTGCCAGACTGAAGCATATTTCCACCTTTTTCAAAAATCATGTGAACAAATGACATTACCAAAGTAGGTAACATCAGGCTTTCCGTTCAAATGGAGCTGTATTTGACCCACACTGGGCTGCTCTGATTCAAGTTATTGAGAGATGAAAAGTATATGCAGGTCTGTTACTGCCTCCTTTTTCTGGAGCAGTTATTTGCTCCCTTCTTCCCTCCTCAGTAGACTGACACTCTCTTGCCTCCACTGGCCTTCTAGAATATATGTCTACACAGCATTCTGAAGCGAGCTTCCCAGCCCAGGTTAACAGATTCAGGCTAGTGGGGCTCATGCTAGTGATATAAAAATAGCTGTACAGACAGTACTTTGGCTCAGGCTGGACCTTGGGCTCTGAAGCCCACCCTCCTCCCTAGTCTTCAAAATGCTCTGTAGACATACTCTTAGTTCCTACATCCCTCTACATTTCCAGAACCAAGAGCCTTCCCAAAAGAAATGTGACTCAGCGTTTGCACTGACTGCTGTGGTACCTCTCTGGAATTGCCATTGACCAGCACAAAGAGAAGTTCTAAGGTGCCTCTGTGATGGAAAGAGTCTTAATGCTTCAACGGGCAAATAAAAACAGAAAATACCTGAAGCTTAGATTTGCTATGCAATGACTGATCCCCAGTCTGTCACGCTACAGCATGTGGGAAGTCTGGAGGTACATCAAAGTGTCATGATTAGGAGTATTTTGAAGGTCATGGAATTCTCTACCTACTGGTGTACTGGCAGTACCATCATTAAAGAGGCTAAGGATTGGATTGAGTGAATCTCTAGACTGAACTTTTAGCCATGGCGCCAGTAAGTCCGGGTCATGGCACCTTGATAGGATGGTGTAAATAAAACTTGACTGACTATTGTTCAAGCTATATCTGTTCTGTGAATAAACAGAAGACTTCAGTGTCAAGAGCTGTCTATCTGGCATATTTCACCATACTAAAATTCAACTTAAAGAGCGGTGGAGGGTGAAGGGGTGAAGGTAAAAAAAAAAAGAATTCTACAGGAATGTTTTTACAATGCAACAATAATTTATTTCAAAGAAAGATTAGAATAAACAGTAGGAAACTGAATTTGTAAACAGTACTGCGTTAGAGTAGTCTAGTCGGAAATACCCTGACTGCTGAACTGATTAGCATATTGAATGCTTGCCTGAGGCATAACCCACACACCACCATTCTAGTGGAAAACAAAAGCTAACATTTATAAGGAAGATGTATTATGATTAAACATGGAACTGGAAGTCAGAACTCCAGAGGTCTATTTGTGTGTGTCCTCAAACAGTAATAGTAAATAATAATAATACCTAGCTTTTATATAGCACTTTTTACCAGTAAATCTCAAAGCCTTTTACAAAGGAGGCAAGTATAACAATCTCCATTTTACAGGTGGGGAAACGGAGGCACAGATAAGTGAAATTACTTGCCCAAGGTAACCCAGCAGGCCAGCGGTACAGCCAGGAAATAGAAACAAGGTCTCCTGAGTACCACTTCAGTGCTCTATCCATTAGGCCATCCTTCCTATCAAGTCACAAATTCTCTATGCCATCTGTAAAATACTATACTTAACAACCTTGACAGGGGAATTCTATACATCTATGCATTTCTAATATGCCCTTTACTGTGCTAGCTGCATGTATTTGTTTGAGATGAAAGGAGCAGATATTTTATATAATATTTATTTAATGTAATCAAAAAACAAACCAGGTCTTTCAATCTGAGGTAGGCATTATAAAAATTAGCATGTCCACTATATAAAGAAGCATGTGCAATTAAACCCAGCTCTTCTTCAAAGGAGAAAGGCTATTTCAAGTCACATATCCAGAGCATGTCCCCCTATTAATGACCGTATTAAGGTAACCTGAAGTAACATGATGTGGATCTTTGGACATTGCATCATATTCCTAGAGCATGAATCTCCACTGCCTTGCATTGAAAAATGCAATCGCACCTGTGCAAAGTGAAAGTAAGACACTACCACATCAGAATTCACCAGTCACTTACACTGGCAGTGTAGTAGCATTTTACACTCACTTCCCATGTGTGGTAAACATATATGAAAGATGCAAGGCAGTGAAGAACTGGACTCTACAATCCTTTATGCAAGTCTGCGTATATGAGGTGGTTCTGTAACCAATTCACATAAACCTGGCAGAGTGTGGCTCCAATAGGGTTTTAAAACAGGGGAGAATTTTTGAGGAAGTTTCCTCAACATAGACAGGACCTTAGAGTCATTACTCTGCTAGCCTCTTAACTGAGCAACATCCTGTTGCCTTTTCTGTGTTCTCTTCACAGCTAGTAACAATTACAAGTGGAAGAGTTAATTACTGTACCGTTCAAGTAAGGCTTTAATTTTATTTTTGTTCTTTTCGCTACAAATGCTGGTGAATCACAGGGTCACTTTAAACACAGAATTCACTTTAATGACACTCAGGGACTTTTATCACATGGGCATTTACATCAACAAACAGATAAGGTTATTTTAAAATATTTTCTTGATTATGAATATAACCAGTTGTTAACCATCCCAGAATGAAGTTCTCCCCTTAGAACTCAGGAAGGGTCTTTATGTGTGAAGATGACAGTGTAACTAGAGTCAGATCAGCTAGAATTACATCACAAATATTTAAACATACAGTATGTGGGCTTTAACAGTGGCCTAATAGTGTTTTCAAGGGTATATTTACCATTATTTGGAAACTAGACAATTATCTGCCAATGAAGCAGACGCAGAAGAAAACCACAGTGACTATATTATTCTCTCTCTCAACCTGCCAGAGCTACTTTTCAAAAGTGAAACGAAACTCCAGGATCTGGTAAAATGACTCCTTGACTCTTGCATGCTCAGGTCTATTTTTCAGATGAGAGATAGTTTAAGTGATTTGTCAAACATTATACAGAAAGACTTGGAAGGGTAACCCTGATGTGAGATGGAACATACACATTCGTCAAAACCTCTGGAGTTAGTTATGCCAACGATAACTAATAATGCTTTGAGAGCTAGACAGAAAAACAGTAGCTGCTTTTTCTTCTTAAAAAAAAAAAGTTTCAGGAAGCTCTGGAACTTCAAAGAGGAAATTCCACACTATTTATAAAGCTTAAATGACTCAATGCAGAATCTTAAAGCAAGAGAAAACACTGGGTAATGTACTATAGAAAAAAATTTACTTGCAGTGGCAACAGGGATGGACTAGTCTCCTACAAACTTTCACCATCTCTAACTTACATTATTCTGAATGATACACAGTATCATTTGATTTTAAGATAATTTCAATTGACTCTTTTCAATGTCCGACTTTTGCTTTTTTAATTTTCATAATATTGCTATGCTTAGTATGATTTCATATATATCTATCAAACTTGACCAGTGATGTGTAAATTATGCACTCCCCCCCCCATTCTCATGAAAAAAATGTTTAATAATAGAGAAACTTGTTCTTGTAAGTAAAAGTCATGCCAATAACTTTCATTCTGCCATTGGATCTTTATTTTTAACCATTTATTGTATGTGTAAAACAGCATCAAGGGAATCAGTTGGATCTTTCCTCTTCAATGGACTGATTATCTCTTGCACTTCATCATTGTGCAAGTCAATGTTTTTGGTGACTTGAACCACAGACAGTGCATCACCATCTTTACTTTCCCATGACACCTGGAAGGGAACCAAACTGCTGTGACAAAAATGGTTATCCTAATCACACTTACCTAAAAGGACTCTGCATTCAAAGCCAATTCTCTCCCCTTCACTTGAAGGACAGAGCTTTGTTTAAATCATCTGCCTTTCCCAGGCTGACATTTTTAGGTCTGGACAATCAATTATTCATTTGCCATTTTTCCACTGTCTTCTTCCTCTTCTAGTGCTTCCATAATTGAAAGGATTCATGGACCTGTGACAAGGGGGTGCCAGCCAGCATTGTTTTCTGAGAGAGTCGATGAAAGACTGTCTTACTACATCGTAACAACCTTAATGCTTTTTATGATTAGTATATTCTCTATCATAAATCCAATTACAAAATTACCACAATACTCTTCAGAAATAACCAAAATTTTACTGTGCTGGCAGAAAAAGTGAAGTATCCACAACTACCTCAGAATCTACTAAAAGTTTTGTACAAACTTTTTAATAACTGAACTCTCATTTGCAAAATATATATTTTAACCCTGAGTAATGATGCTATCAAATCCCACTTTTTTTAGTTTATTACATTTTTAAATATATACTGTATAACAATAATATGAAAAGAGGCTGAAATTGAAAATCCTATATCCAAACACCTCTGAATTTTGGGATGTTGCAAATCCACATTTTACAGCTTGAACCTGTTTCCGTTAAGATATTTTATGTGTGTGTGTATATATATATACACAGCATTTCATCTGAAGATAAATCATTCAGGCTTAAAAAAAAAACCTACTTGCTAGTGATGAATAGTAAACTTCCCCTAGTAAGGGAGAAGACAAAAGCATAAAGTTCTTCAATTTCTTGTGAACGTAAGATTTCATGTTTTATGTGTTTGCAGGCATGCAGATTTGCATGCAGATTTATATAGCATTTTTAATCTGTAGATTCCAAAGCACATTACAAAAGAAGTTATCGTTCTTCCTATTTTACAGATTGGAGACTGAGGCACTGAGTACTGAAGTGACTTACCAAGATCATCCAGAAAGCCATCAACAGAGCCAGGAATAGGACCCTCCCAGGTCTTTTAAGTCCCAGACCAGTGTCCTATCCACTGGACCACCTTGCTTATAGTTGAAAATAAACTTTCCAGACGTGAACTCCAATATAAAGCAATGCAGTGCTGTCCTCCTGCATCCACAGACAAACAGCTCCAATACTTCTAATTTCTCATAGCTTTCCTGAGTCTCAACAATGCCAAATTGGTAATTTTCAGTGCTAGTGTTCAAAACTCTCTAGGCAGCAGTGCAGTGAAACTGAGAAAAATCATGTTAATTTCACTATGCTGTAGCTGTGGAAAGCTATAAGCAGTCAGAGTACTGCAGCTGTTGAGTGGGGAAGAGGATCCCAAAAACAAAAGCTGGTGGACACACAGAATAGTCCCCACTCACTCAGGAAGTTCTAGAGTGTGAAATGTGAGAAAGTTCTCTCCCTTCAAGTAAGGAGAGAGGCAGAGACAAAGAAGCTTCACATTTAT
This sequence comes from Lepidochelys olivacea, assembly GCF_965140295.1. Lineage (NCBI taxonomy): Eukaryota > Metazoa > Chordata > Testudines > Cheloniidae > Lepidochelys > Lepidochelys olivacea. The sequence continues at coordinate 4,942,110 of NC_140427.1, read as the reverse complement.
CACATGCCTCCTAGCTAGAAGCTGATGCAAAAAAATTCCATACAACTGGACTTCTGTTACAATCTTTTGCGCTGGTCTCTGGCTAGGGTATCTGGTAATTTTTGAAGTCCTAATAATGCCACTATCACACAGTTCATGACAACTATAAACAGTGGTACAAACATTTTTCAAAATCTCATTTCATTTTATGCTGCTGGAGCTTTTGGGAGGCTTAAATACATTTCATAGTTACTTGCCCAATAACACCTACTGAGTACGTAGAAGAGCCAAGAATCTATTTTATTTTATGCATTTGTATAGCACATATTGTAGCATGCCAAGCACCTGGAACCCCGGAATCCTAGTTCTCATTCCCCTGCCCTAACCACTACACAACACTGCCTCCTTCCAATATACATATACACACACACACACACTATATATATATATATATTACTGTATTGTACTTATGACCTGATTCTTAAGAACTTATTTAAAAGAAATTGCAAACAGACAAAGTAAGTAGGACACATGGAAGTCTAGATTGGAATAAGCAATTAACAGGCTGACATGTTTGCCTGGAAACCTCCATCCCACCAGTTAGCATTTTCCAGCATCATCATCACTTGCTAGGTGTGTTTTGCTGACACAATGCTCTAGATATTGATGGGATTGGCTGTCAGAGAATCTAGGATGTGGGCTGAGCAGTCAGCAGAGAGGAACTATGGGAGCAGCCAGGCCTGGGAAGAAGGTTTGGGCAGGATTTTGTGTTTCATTTTTGAGTTCTTTATCTGAATAAAAATAAATTCCTCAAGAAAAGGCAACGAGGAGTCCTTGTGGCACCTCAGAGACTAACAAATTTATTTGGGCACAAACTTTTGTGGATTAGAACCCACTTCGTCAGATGCATGGAGTGGAAAATACAGGAGCAGGTATAAATACATGAAAAGATGTGAATTGCCTTACCAAGTGTGACATTAGTCTAACGAGACTATTCAATTGACAGCAGGATACCAAGGGAGGAAAAAATAACTTTTGAAGTGGTAATAAAAGTGGCCCATTTCAGACAGTTAACAAGACGGTATGAGTAACAGTAGGGGGAAATTACAAAACCTAAACTTAATTTCCCCAATACTAATGACCCAACCACTCCCAGTCTTTATTCAGGCCTAATCTGATGGTGTCCAGTTTGCAAATTAATTCCAGTTCTGCAGTTTCATGTTGGAGTCTGTTTTTGAAGTTTTTTTGTTGAAGAATTGCCACTTTTAGGTCTGTTATTGAGTGACCAGAGAGACTGAAGTGTTCTCCTATTGGTTTTTGCATGTTATGATTCCTGATGTCAGATTTGTATCCATTTATTCTTTTGTGTAGAGACTGTCCAGTTTGGCCAATGTACATGGCAGAGGGGCACTGCTGGCACATGATGGCTTATATCACATTAGTATAATTTTATTATTTGGTTCCCACAGGTCTTGGTCATTCCCACAGACAGAACATATCACAGATATTGTGGTGCCTGCCTCCATTCCTCTATTATTTTTTTAATTTGCATACTAGTTTAGATTTTGAAGAATACACACTCTCACTTGTAAGACACTTCCTTCTTACAAATGATTTAATTCTCTGTAGTGCTATTATTTAAATATATCTGAAACTGCCTATATGCAAATATATCCCATCCTTTTTGTTCAATGCCAATGCATATCCTATTACTGCAGGTTTATACAAGGGCTCTGTATAGTTGGGGACATCATAAAAAACAGGGCAAAGTACAGTTTATAAAAAAAAAACCCTCCATACTTTTCCACTATGTTGTCTTTTCACTTTCCCTCTATGTTGTTCTCCCCCGTGTTCTGCATCCGGCCCCTTCCCATGCCTCTTCAGTCCCTATACTGTTCTCTACATCTCTATGTATTAGCTGCCTCGTGAAACTGACTACACTCCTGATCACGTAACCTCTATCACAGAACACTTCAGAGGCTGGGATTCTAGTCACTTCAACTCTACGGCAAGCGCATACCAAGAGGAAAAGCTGGGAAGCACAACACAGAGACTGGATGGGAAGAGAAGACAGCAAAGGCAAAACACAATGTGAAGGACAATGGGAACAACAGTGCAGCTGCCAAACTGGAAAACCTGGGGGTTGCCAAGCATGACCCGAAAACTCAATTGCATGATACTTTTGCTCTAGCCATCTTTGGATGCACTCAGCATAAATAGTCAGAAATGCACTAAAGGATCCTGCATTTAATCATTATTATTTGTATTCCAGTAGCACCTGCAGGCCCGAGAGCCCCGTTGTGGAAAGCACTGTACAGAGTAGATGGACCCTGCCACAGACAGCAATTTAAATGGACTAGAAAGACATAGGGTGGGGAAGGGGATGTAACACTAATATATTGGATGGAGTGATGACTTGCCAGTATCATGTTAGTTCCACAATATAAAAAAAATACACATGTACACATAAGTCATACATGCACACAATTTATAATCCGAAATCATTAACTGATAACACATACTATTTTGTTCATTCAAATATTTTGGTTACTACTTGATATCAATTTAAAATTAAACCTGTATACTATACACCCTTTCCCAAAATAAAAATGCAATCATTAGCACTGAACTAAAGAACTATTCTAAATCACCTGAAAGCGTGGACATCTTCTATGCAAGAAAAATTCTGCATTATGGTTTTTATTCCTCTCAAAATGACTAAAGCCCAGTATTTACATAAGAATTCCTTAAGCCTCCCAGAGGGTCTACTTCATTACTGACCTGGAGAAACTATTGTATAAGGTCATTTGTGAATATTTTTTATTCCTTACATAAAAGTTGCTATATAGTTGGTATTTGGTTTAGATATTCATCCACACATTAAGTTTCTATCCATCTGAGCTACCAAAATCTCTTTAAACTCCAGAACTAGAATGGAAATCTTACGCGAACCGGCTCCCAGAGGTTTTTAACACTTCCATGTCAGTGCCAGCAGGAAATACCATGGAACACCACACCCCTGTGCAAGAAGAGAAAGGGAAAAAGCAAATGCTGCTTCCCCAGTTCCAGGAGTGCATTGGGCCTAATGCAGCATAAGGGTCTCACTCTGCTGTGGAAGATATGATAGGGGAAGACAGAGCACTTTGGACAGTTTAACAATGGATTCCAGAGAGGCAAACTAAACAACTAGGACTTATTTGTTAGTGATAAACAAAAATCCACTTGTGCAGAGTTAAATCATCTGGTGCCAAATCTTGATGTTGTTACGCAGACAAAACCTCTATTTAAACTCAGTGGTGGTTTTGCCTGCAAGAGATGAGCAATGACCAACTGAGCTGTAAATCATGAAAATGAGAACACTAAAACCATTTTTTCTAGTAAAATATTAACACTGCTGCTATATTTGTCAAGCTGCAACATTCTGAGGGTCCATACACAGAACAGAGCACAAAGCATCCTCAATCTAGGAGCAGCTCCAAAACAAAGATGGCGCTGCCTTGGTAGCCAGCAAATACATATTGATTAATAAAGGAATTACATAGAGGAGAAGGAACACTACAGCTTTCAAATTACACTGTAAGCTATTAGAAACAAAGCAGCAGCAATTAGTTCCTGCATCACATCTCCACAAGTTCAGCATCAGCACAACCACTTCCCTGCAAAAATCTAAAAATACACTACACACAGGTTGTTGAAAAAAATGTGTAGAAAAGCAAGCATGCATGCAGAGCTGGACTGGGCTGTGAATTAAAAAAAACAAAACAAAACAAAAAAAGACGAGGAGATGGTAGCATTTCCCTTAATGTAAAAAAGAGCGGAAATAACTTATATATCGAGCACTAATTGTGCACTAAGTAATTGCTTTTATAGTAGCTGCAAGTATGTCTTCTCTAATCAAAACACATTCTTTATAATGTTATAATGTGTTCAAATGTATATTCAATAAAAAATTACAATATCGCTTATCTTGAAGTTTTGCTGAATTTCAGTTGCTATAACAACATGGGAAAACCCTTTATTGCTGAGGACATCTGTAGCTATTTTTAAATGCAACAGCTGGATGTGTGTCTGGATTTCACTCATAAAAGAAGATAAAGTATTTTTAATTTCCTCTGAATAAGCTTTTAATATAATGACAGAAATGTCAGAGGCAATTAGACTCAAAGAGCTCCATAATCTCTGGTTTGAAAACATGCAGGATGTCGCAGGTTGGCATGATGAGGAGCAATCTGAGAGTGATGAGAAAATCTTACATTATTTTCTTCCACCACCAAAGCTTTGCACCAAACTGCAGTGGCACTGCAAGCCTTTTAAATTGTGAAATCTTTCATCTGAGCAGATAGTACCTCCAGGTTTTAAATTTTCTCTCTAAAATTAATGTAAAACAACATCAAGAAGCAGACATCCAAGAGTTTCTATAAAGCAAAATCTGTCAAGCAGCTAAAGTTACTGGAATTCAACAGAGAAGACTAAATGCATTTACAATTTTATAGCTGATCTCATTTCCCTTCACTTGGAAAGCTACTTTACTGACCACACAGGGTCCACAGCAGTCAAAAATAATTAGCTTGCATGGCTGTCCAAACTTATATTTGACAGTACAGTGGGCTCTCAGAAATAACAGAAAAATTGAACAACAGTTTCTAGTGTTTGATTAGCAGGATTATAGGTGGGATTAATGTCTCCTACACAACTGTTGATACCAAGAGTCACAGTAAGCGATTGCTGGGTCAGTCAGGTCAAGAATACAGTGAATTTCCTAATTCAAGCAACATATTTGTTAAAATACTTTTTATTCAGTGCTGGATTCCATCATGATTTATTCTTGGTTTTTGTAGATTCATAAATTCTAAGGCCAGAAGGGATGACCATCATCATATTGTCTGATCTCCTGAACACAGGCTATAGAACTTCCCCAAAATAATTTCCCTTCATCTACTGTTGGTATTCTCTAAATATCACACATTTGCACACCACATCTCTCTCTAGAACATTATTTTAAACAAAGGAAATTTATTTGGCTGAAACAGTTTTAAATCTAAACAAGTTTCAGAGTAACAGCCGTGTTAGTCTGTATTCGCAAAAAGAAAAGGAGTACTTGTGGCACCTTAGAGACTAACCAATTTATTTGAGCATGAGCTTTCGTGAGCTACAGCTCACTTCATCGGATGCAAGACATGCCTATTGTAAGATAAAGTGTATTTCTTAAAGATTATTTTGTTAATTTTACTTTGCAACAGGTTAGGATACTTCAACATGGACATTTATTAAAAGGTCACAGTATTTTACAAAAAAAAGGAGTACTTGTGGCACCTTAGAGACTAACCAATTTATTTGAGCATGAGCTTTCGTGAGCTACAGCTCACTTCATCGGATGCATACTGTGGAAACTGCAGAAGACATTATATACACATGTATATAATGTCTTCTGCAGTTTCCACAGTATGCATCCGATGAAGTGAGCTGTAGCTCACGAAAGCTCATGCTCAAATAAATTGGTTAGTCTCTAAGGTGCCACAAATACTCCTTTTCTTTTTGCGAATACAGACTAACACGGCTGTTTCTCTGAAACCTGACAGTATTTTACATATCCATAGCCCCTTTCACCCTGAAAGCAAAGGCCAGTTCAAGCAAATCTGAAAACCCTGGGGCAAGCCAGTCAATTGAGCGCCTGTATGCAAGCCCCAACATGAGTGATCTCCTCCAACTCGCTTGCCTGAAACTGCTATGCCAGCCCAACCTGCAGGGAGGGGTTCAGACCCACAGGGTCTGAAAGAATAAGGAATATGTCCTGAACTACTGTGTGATGTTTATGGTGGAGCTAGGGGAATAGTGATAAGGTACCCTGTTCCATAGCAGGAGAAATATGCAATGTGCCTCAGACTAGAACAAGGTAATGGGGCGATATTCTCATTCCCAGAAGCTCAACATATCACTATGTAAGAGGCCTGTTGCCCCCTTACTAACATTCAGTGGGGTGTTTTGGTTGGCTAGCTCCCAGTACGAAAAGGGGAATGGTTGATGGGAAATTAGGACCCTGAGACTGACAGGGCAGGGTGATGTGTTTTCCTTTATCCTTTACCATTTTTCCTTATTCTTTTTTAAAATTAATTGTTAAACAAACAACTTGTATTTACTTTATATTGTATGAAATGATCAGTGGGTCCGGGAAGTGCCCGGTGCAGAAAAAGTACCCCGGAGTGGGGACACCCTAGCCCCTGTCCTAGGTGACCACAGCAGGGTTGGGGGTAGAACACCCCAGGAATCCTGGGCCCAGCCTTGTCTGGGTTACGAGGACTCTGCCAGACAGGAGGGTAGAAGGGGAGTCCTCAAGGGCAGAGAGGCCTCTGGGTAAAGGAAGTGGGAGGGAGGACTCAGATCCTTTCACTAGCCCACTTCACCAGGGTAGTGCAGAAGCCAGGAAAGTTCCTCACAAGAGCAGGACCATTCCCCCGCTTACAACTACAAAGCTTTCAGTCAGCATGAAGCAGCTGATACTCCACACTACACACTTAACAGCATGAGCAGCAAATATACAAGAGAAGGTGGAGACAGAAGATGACTACACTTGAACTACATCTGAAACTGATTAGGCAAAACTAACATAGATCTTACTTAATAGGCAAATTTACAGCATCAGGTAAAGAAGTTACCCAAATCAGGAAAGGCAATTTCCAGCAGAAATCTCCCCTGAGGCAGAGAGAGCTTAGCAGACTCACCAAAAGCCAAAGCAGTCATCAGTGGAGCTGGGATTAGAACTCAGGAGTTCCCTACTATCAGCACTTTGCTCACACCAGTAGATAATACTGTCAGTAGAGAGACAAGGATTAAGGATGTAATTTTTGAATATACCAAATACCAAACTCCATCTGCTTCCCATTGGATAGCTAATATGGATCTGCAAAGGCTCTGAGAACATGGCCAGTGTTCGTAGAATATCAGGGTTGGAAGGGACTTCAGGAGGTCATCTAGTCCAGGGGTCTCAAACACACAGCCCGCAGGGTTCTTTTGTGCGGCCCTCCAAGCTCCCTGCGCCCCCCCACCCCTTTGCTTACTCCGTGCCGCTCCTGAAGCAGTAGGAACCATACCCCTGCGACCCGGGGGGGAGGGGAGGCGGCAGAGGGCTCCGTTGCTCTTGTTTCCAGGCACCGCCCCCCGCAACTCCCATTGGCCGGGAAAGGGGTGAGAAAACCTGGATTTGTGCAGGAAATAGCCCAACTTGATTGTCATGCACATTGTGTAAAGAGTTGTCACTTTGGATGGGCTATCACCAGCAGGAGAGTGAATTTGTGTGGGGGGGTGGAGGGTGAGAAAACCTGGATTTGTGCTGGAAATGGCCCACCTGATGATCACTTTAGATAAGCTATTACCAGCAGGACAGTGGGGTGGGAGGAGGTATTGTTTCATATTCTCTGTGTATATATAAAGTCTGCTGCAGTTTCCACGATATGCATCTGAGGAAGTGAGCTGTAGCTCACGAAAGCTTATGCTCTAATAAATTGGTTAGTCTCTAAGGTGCCACAAGTACTCCTTTTCTTTTTGTCCTACCTCCAACAGTGACTAGCACTAGATGCAGTGGACATCTATGGAATAACCTATCCATAGTCAGGGCTGAGTTAAGGCATAGGATCAGGGCTTAAATTCTCAAAGATTATTTCCTGGAGTACCTTCCCTCCCTCCACCCCCATTCAGGGCTTGGGGCTATAACCCTGTGGAGCTGGGGTGAGGGGGAAGGCGAGCCTCCTTTGGGGCTGAAGATGAGTAGCTAAGCACCTTACAGGACTGGGGCATGTGTGACTTGCCCACGATCACATACATCTGTTGTAGAGCTGGGAATACAGCTCCAAGTACAGACCTCCACATTCTGTAGTGCTGTACTCTAACCACTAGACCACACAAAGGTATTTGCACCTCAAGCAGAAGGAGTAATTTTATTTCATACTCATTCTCATACCCTGCATCTAGGTGCTTAAAACATTGCACACTAATTTAAAATAAAATATAGTTATTATAAAGTTACTGAGGCAGCCTACTCAGCCACTGTGAGGAATGCTTTAGTGCCAATGCTCATGAGCAGCCAGCATCTCCCTGTCATGGGTGGGATAAAGCATAGGAAAAGCTATTCCTTCCTCCCTTTAAAAATACCAGTAACATGTCAACTAAAATCATAAACTACAATCAGGGACAGGGAACAAAACTCCACCATGACTTTAGAAGTAGTAACTATACACATTCTAGATGAACATACTAAATTAGTAAAAAGAAAAGGAGTACTTGTGGCACCTTAGAGACTAACAAATTTATTTGAGCATAAGCTTCCGTGAGCTACAGCTCACTTCATCAGTGGTTCTCAGTCCGTTGGCCGCAGACTATGTCTAAGGGGTCCGCGAAAGGTTGTCGTTACCATAGCACTGTGATTTTCAACCTCTGGTCCATGGACCCTTGGGGGTTGGCAGACTATGTCTAAGATTTCCAAATGGATCCGCACCCCCATTTGAAATTTTTTAGGGGTCTGCCAATGAAAAAAGGTTAAGAACCACTATACTACATAAAGGATATTATTTGATCTTTCAAGTTCAAAGAGGGAAAAAAAACATTGAGAATAGCATCTTCTTTTCCAGGTTCTGGTGTTAATTGTCTAGGCATAATTACAGTAAATGCATCCAACGCCCACACCACTTCTAAAAGAGCATAAAATCATTCACTTTGTGTCTGGTGATCAATAATTACTAATGTCATGCAGAGACAGGTAAATTGCCAGTGTTTTAACATAGGACATTTCATAGTCACACAGACGCCTACAGTTTAAGACAACAGCTAATAATACAAAAGGCAAAATCAGTCTCCACTATTTTTCCCAATAATTTGGCTCTGATGCCACAACACATTAAAATGTAATAATTATACACTGAGAAACCTTAATGGATGCAACTCAGATATCAAGAAAATTGCACCTGTTGATTATTAATGTAAGGGATAACTGTGGGAAGTTCCATAAAAATAGAGTCCATTTGCTATATATTTCTTTTCTTTCCATAATTAATCTATTTTTCTTTACAAAACTAGATATTAATTTTTACCCAAAGTTCCAAAAATGACAAATGAATATATGAGAATTTAATTCTGAAAATATACTCAAATAAGAATGGAAGAGTACATCCTGTTCTAGGTTTATTAATAACCATTATTCACAGGAGGAATTCAGCTGTGATGCTGCTATTGTATTTGGTATTTATATCCCTTTCCATGTGCAAAATACTTTATAAACATTATCTAATTAGTACCACAGTGATGCATCAGACTTTTACACCTGCTATCCTAGGCCTCTCCCCGCACCTCATCAATGAGCCTGTGCGCTACAGTCTGGTATGCTGTTGCTCACCAACCCTTTCATCTTGTTGTTTGTGCTCAACTTTTAATGGCGCTCAGGCTGTACTGTACACGGTAACTTGAATCAAGTGGTCTCCCTACATAACATCATCCCTAAAAGTAATGGGCACATTGCAGCCCAAGAATCTGAGATCCAGTAATTGCAATAATGGAAACAGGCGTGTTTCACTGTAGATGGATATGCCAGATGCTTTCAAAAGTTGATAGTAATGAATATAAATCAAAAGTTAGGAATTGTAGAAAATTGATAAGGGAAGCCAAGGGATGCAAGAAGAAATCTATGAGCAGATAAGTTTTTTTAAAACTCTATTAGGAACAAACAAATCTTGACAATGATTTTGGTACATTACTAGATGCAAATGGTAGAATTATCAATGATGCAGAAAAATGCAGAAATGTTCAAGAAATATTTCTGTTCTGTACGTGGTGAAAACAGATTATATAGTCTCAACATATGGTGATAACACTCTTTCCATTCCATTATTACTACTAAAGTCAAACATTTTTAAATCAGCAGGTCCAAGAGTTTTAAAAGAGCTGAACTGTTAATGTTGGTTTTCAATAAGTCTTGGAGCACCGGGGAGGTTCCAGAAGACTGGAAAAAAGCTAATGTGCCAATTTTAAAAAAGGGTAAACAAGATTATCCAGATAATTTAGACCTGTCAGTCTGATGATAATCCTGGGCAAGATAAGAGAGCAGCTGATACTAGACTTGAGTAATATAGAATTAAAGGAGGGTAATGTAATTAATGTAAATCAACATGGGTTTATGAAAAATAAATCCTGAAAAACTAAATTTATATCAAGTTTGGTTGATAAAGGTAATAATGTTGTCATAATATACTCAGACTTCTGTAAATTGTTTGACTTGATACTGCACATTTTGATTAAAAAATTAAAATATAAAATTAACATGGCACACACTAAATGGATTAAAAACTGGCTAACTAATAGGTCTCAAAAATGTAACTACAAATGGGGAATTGTCAATGAGCAGGTCTGTTTCTGGTGGGGTGCCCAGGGATCAGTTCTTGGGCCTACAATATTTAATGTTTTTGTCAATGACCTGGGAGAAAACAAAATCATCCCTGATAAAGTGCGTGGAGGATACAAAAATCAGTGGAGTGGTAAATAATGAAGAGGATAGGTCACTGATTAAGAGCGATCTGGATTGCTTGGTAAACTGTGTGCAAATAAATAATATGAGTTTTAATACAGCTAACTGTAAATATATACATTTAGGAACAAAGACCGTAGGCCATACTTATAGGATGAGAGACTCTATCCTGGGAAGCAGTGACTCTGAAAAAGATTTGAGGGTCATGGTGGATAATCAGCTGTCCCATTGTGATGCTGTGGCCAAGAAAGCTAATGCAATCCTGGGACACACAAACATGGGAATCTCAAGTAGAAGTGGAGAGGTTATTTTACCTCTGTATTTGGCACCAGTGTGACTGCTACTGGAATACCGGGTCCAGTTCTGATGCTCACAATTTAAGGAAGATCTTCATAAATTGGAGAGGGTTCAGAGCAAACATATGAAAATGCTTAAAGGATTAGAAAACATGATAAATAGTGATAGTTTCAGGGAGCTCAATCTATTTAGCTTAACAAAGAGAAGGTACAGAGGTGAGTTGATTACAGTCTGTAAGTATCTACATGGGGAACAAATATTTAATAATGGGCTCTTCAATCTAGCAGGGAAAAGTATTATGCAATCCTATGACTAGAAGCTGAAGCTAGACCAATTCAGACTGGAAATAAGGCATAATTTTTAACAGTAAGAGTAATTAACCATTGGAACAATTTACCAAGGGTCATGGTGGGTTCTCCATCACTGACCATTTAAAAAATCAAGAGCAGATGTTTTTCTGAAATATATGTGCTAGGAATTATTTTGGGGAAGTTCTGTGTTGTGTGTCATACAGGAAGTCAGACTAGATGATCATTAGGGTCTCTTCTGGCCTTAGAATCTACTAATCTAAACCTATGGTGGTTTGTTTAATAACTCTCTTTCTGCAACCATGCTACCGGTGGATTTCCAGACCCCATACCAGCAGTTCATAACCCACTTTGAGGCTATACGTTTGGTAGTATCTTCTGTATAAAAATATTGCTCGGGCATGTAGGAATGTTATCAGGAGGGCCAAATCGCACCTGGAGCTGCAGCTAGCCAGAGATGTCAAGAGTAACAAGAAGGGTTTCTTCAGGTATGTTGGCAACAAGAAGAAAGCCAAGGAATGTGTGGGCCCCTTACTGAATGAGGGAGGCAACCTAGTGACAGAGGATGTGGAAAAAGCTAATGTACTCAATGCTTTTTTTGCCTCTGTTTTCACTAACAAGGTCAGCTCCCAGACTGCTGCGCTGGGCATCACAAAATGCGGAAGAGATGGCCAGCCCTCTGTGAAGATAGAGGCGGTTAGGGACTATTTAGAAAAGCTGGACGTGCACAAGTCCATGGGGCCGGACGAGTTGCATCCGAGAGTGCTGAAGGAATTGGCGGCTGTGATTGCAGAGCCACTGGCCATTATCTTTGAAAACTCGTGGCGAACCGGGGAAGTCCCGGATGACTGGAAAAAGGCTAATGTAGTGCCAATCTTTAAAAAAGGGAAGAAGGAAGATCCTGGGAACTACAGGCCAGTCAGCCTCACCTCAGTCCCTGGAAAAATCATGGAGTAGGTCCTCAAAGAATCAATCCTGAAGCACTTGCATGAGAGGAAAGTGATCAGGAACAGCCAGCATGGATTCACCAAGGGAAGGTCATGCCTGACTAATCTAATCGCCTTTTATGATGAGATTACTGGTTCTGTGGATGAAGGGAAAGCAGTGGATGTATTGTTTCTTGACTTTAGCAAAGCTTTTGACACGGTCTCCCATAGTATTCTTGTCAGCAAGTTAAGGAAGTATGGGCTGGATGAATGCACTATAAGGTGGGTAGAAAGCTGGCTAAATTGTCGGGCTCAACGGGTAGTGATCAATGGCTCCATGTCTAGTTGGCAGCCGGTATCAAGTGGAGTGCCCCAAGGGTCGGTCCTGGGACCGGTTTTATTCAATATCTTCATAAATGATCTGGAGGATGGTGTGGATTGCACTCTCAGCAAATTTGCGGATGATACTAAACTGGGAGGAGTGGTAGATACGCTGGAGGGGAGGGATAGGATACAGAAGGACCTAGACCAATTGGAAGATTGGGCCAAAAGGAATCTGATGAGGTTCAATAAGGATAAGTGCAGGGTCCTGCACTTAGGACGGAAGAACCCAATGCACAGCTACAGACTAGGGACCGAATGGCTAGGCAGCAGTTCTGCGGAAAAGGACCTAAGGGTGACAGTGGACGAGAAGCTGGATATGAGTCAGCAGTGTGCCCTTGTTGCCAAGAAGGCCAATGGCATTTTGGGATGTATAAGTAGGGGCATAGCGAGCAGATCGAGGGACGTGATCGTTCCCCTCTATTCGACATTGGTGAGGCCTCATCTGGAGTACTGTGTCCAGTTTTGGGCCCCACACTTCAAGAAGGATGTGGATAAATTGGAGAGAGTCCAGCGAAGGGCAACAAAAATGATTAGGGGACTGGAACACATGAGTTATGAGGAGAGGCTGAGGGAGCTGGGATTGTTTAGCCTGCAGAAGAGAAGAATGAGGGGGGATTTGATAGCTGCTTTCAACTACCTGAAAGGGGGTTCCAAAGAGGATGGCTCTAGACTGTTCTCAATGGTAGCAGATGACAGAACGAGGAGTAATGGTCTCAAGTTGCAGTGGGGGAGGTTTAGATTGGATATTAGGAAAAACTTTTTCACTAAGAGGGTGGTGAAACACTGGAATGCGTTACCTAGGGAGGTGGTAGAATCTCCTTCCTTAGAGGTTTTTAAGGTCAGGCTTGACAAAGCCCTGGCTGGGATGATTTAACTGGGAATTGGTCCTGCTTTGAGCAGGGGGTTGGACTAGATGACCTTCTGGGGTCCCTTCCAACCCTGATATTCTATGATTCTAGACTGAATTTACTGGAGAGCTCTCTCTAGCAGAAAGAAAAAATGTTCTATTACCTAATTAATTTTTAAAGACAGTGTTCAGTGTTGCTACCCTTTCTTGGGAGAGAAATCCTATCATTTGAATGTGTCAGATAACCTTGAATGCAGCCTTACTTTGGTTCTAGACTTGCATGCCATCCTACCGGAGTCCACGGCTAAAGGTATGTCTACAATGCAGTCAGAGGCATGATGCCAGCTTGTATAGGAATGCCCAAGCTAGCTTTGATCTAGCTAGCAATAGCATAAGCTGCCATCCATATTGCTACAGCTACTCTGCTATTGTTACTCGAGCTAGCTAGTTTGGGTGTGCGTACACATGGTGCAATCACACCTCCCAATTGTAGGGTACCCTACAAGTCATCAGTTTCAAGATCAGCAAAGCACTGATCACAAGAGTGTCTCCCCACACCGCCTGATATACCGCACATGAGGCAGCAGTTACCAAATGGCCCAAAGCTATCAGAATCTCTCCTCGAGTCTTCAAAGCAGCCAAAAGAGGAGACAGCCTCTACTTCCCAGAAAAAAGAAGACATGGATGGATGACCCAGACGTGCCAGATTCTCATGGAGATGCAGAGAGGTACAAAATAATCAAAGAAAAATGTCTTGAAATTGCACTGTGATGTCTTAGCTCTGTAACGATCCAGTGTCCTGACACAAACCTCAGAAGAATGTTAGGATGTCTCCCTGAGATTTTATTTGTTAACTAAGCAGCTCTCCATTTTGCAAGACTGATTAACAATGTTCTATAGTTTATATTGCTGACATTAATTAGTAAATAATCAAATCATTTGGAGAGTAGAATTGTCTTGGACTGCAGCCAGGACAAAGCAGAACACTTCTGGTCCACCCATATGAAGACAAAACTGAAAGGCTACTAATAAAGCTAGGGATTATGGAGAGTGACATTATGGGAATCCAGAGTAGATGCCAAAGAATACAGGTCTTATGCTGTGGTATATTTGGGGAACCTACTTAACTACACAGTAGGGTGAGGGAAAAACTTAGGGTGGTATGGTAAATACAACCTCTTGAAGCAAATTAAACAGTTTGAGAATGACTTCCATACTAATCAGGTTAACATACTCAAGAGGCTGGAAGGGACATCACCTTGCTTACTAAGATCAGTCTTGACTTTAGAGATAATAGGGGGAGTAATTACAACAGGGGTTCTCAAACTGGGGGTCGGGACCCCTCAGGGGGTCGTGAGGTAATTACATGGGGAGTCGCGAGCTGTCAGCCTCCACCCCAAACCCCACTTTGCCTCAAGCATTTATAATGATGTTAAACATATTATAAAAAGTGTTTTTAATGTATGGGGGGGGGTCACACTCAGAGGCTTGCTATGTAAAAGGGGTCACCAGTACAAAAGTTTGAGAATCACAAGCTGGTGAAGGATGGTGTGACTACCACCTCATGTATTAATTCTCATTTTAGTAATACTTAATGAAGCTAGAGAAAAAGTGACAAATAAAATGGCGGTGAGGAGAGATGATCAGTGGTAAGGTCTATTGGGGAAGCCTCAGTAAGATTAATTTGGTAACTCAAGCAGCAGCTGTACTCCAACATTTTAGGAAGTGCAGGAAAGGAGGCATTTTTATACCAAATGAAATTTTAAAAAAAGTCATCTACATACAGTGATACTTTGCAGACATTGAGATTCCAGCCCTTTTGGACTAGAAGAGAAAAGCTTTCTGCGACTGGCAAAACCAACCACTATCCGGTCAGAAGCTGAGCTCTTTCCATGAGCTCAAAGCTGAAGTTCAAAGAAGGATCCAAGAAATCAAAAATAAATGGTGGGAGGACAAAGCAAAAGAAATCCTAACATTCGCTGACAGACATGGTATGCAGAGCTTTTTCGGTGAGACAAAGACCCTGTATGGACCAAGCTCATGTGGTCTCACACCTCTGAGATCCGAAGACGGTAGTACCCTTCTTAAAGGTAATGAATCCATCAAAGAGTGCTGGAAGGAACACTACAAAAACCTTCTAAATCAAGAATTGACTGACTGGCGACACCATTGACTCAATCCCTCAGCACCCAATTTGGGAAACTCTTGCCAACCCACCAACACCAGAGGTGGTCTGCAAAGCAATTAGACAAACGAAGAACAATAAAGCTCCAGGTCCTGATGGCATACCAGCTGAAGTACTGAAAGTGGGGGGAGAAACACTGACTAACAAGCTTCACTTGCTGCTCCTCAAATCTGGCACACCAAAGAAATCCCTGCCGACTTACATAATGCTAACATTGTCACCATTTTCAAAAAAGGGAGACAGGGCCGACTCTGGCAACTATCGAGGTATTGCCCTCCTCTCCATTGCTAGGAAGATTCTTGCTAGAATCTTATTGAATTGCCTGCTCCCTCTTGCACAGGAAGTACTTCCAGAGTCCCAGTGTGGCTTCAGATCATCACGAGGCACAACCGACATGATTTTGGAAGGCAGGCAGATCCAGGAAAAATGTCAAGAACATTACCAGGAGCTGTATATGGCCTTTATCAATCTGACCAAAGCCTTCAACTCTGTCAAGTATAAGGCTCCGTGGAAAATCATGTCAAAGTTTGGCTTTCCAAGCAAATTTATCACCATTGTAATACTCCTCCATGACCAGATGACTGGCTCCATCCTGTGCAGTGGCTCTATTTCTGAGCCCTTTGTCATCTGAACTGGTGTAAAACAAGGTTGTGTACTGGCACCCACCCTTGTCTCCATTTTCTTAGCAGCTATGAAATCACCAATCCAAGACCGTCTACCACAGGTCATTGGCATCCAGTATAGGATTCACGGCAACCTCTTCAACCTTTCTCATCTCCTTGCCAGAACTAAAGTAATATCGGCAACAATAACCCAAACTCAAGTATGCAGATGATTGTGATGTATTTGCACACTCAAAGGAGGATCTACAAACAGCCCCTAATAGCTTCTCTGAACATCATCAAAACAAAAGTTCTCCACCCTCCAGCTCCCAGTCACTCATCAGACCCAGCAAGGAAGACCTATATCGACAAAGAAAACCTGGAAAGCGTAGAATACTTTGCCTATCTTGGCAGCCATCTCTCACAGAGGGCAGACATAGACATCAAGATTTAGCACAAAATTCACTGTACCCGCCTTGCCTTTGGCAGACTGTCTCGCTGGGCATTCAACAATCACAACATCAGAACACATACTAAATTTTTAGTTTATAAAGCAGTGGTAATCCCAACTCTCCTCTATGGGTGTGAGACTTGGGTAAACCACAGAAAACACATGAAATACCTGGAATGCCAGCACTGGCATTTTCTTTGGAAGATCCTCAACATAAAGTGGGAGGATCATCACCCTAATGTCAGTGTCCTCACAGAGTCCAACATCTTCTGTGTTGAGGCACTTGTTATCCAGCACCAGCTAAGGTGAAGCGGGCACTGTGTGCACATACCTGATGTACGCTTACCAAAACAACTGTTGTATGGCCAACTCACCAAAGGATAAAGGAAACTAGGAGGAGGCCAAAAGAAAGACAGCCTCAAGATAAACATCAAGAGATGTGGCATCAACACTACACAATGGGAGACGGCAGCCCAGGACAGGGATAACTGGCGAAGACTTGTCAGAGAGGGAACTTCCACTTTTGAGGAAAATTGCCTTGCCCTGGTTACAGAAAAATGCCAGAAAAGAAAGGAAAGACAACAGTCATGCAGCAATCACGACCCAACCCTGTCTTCCAACACCACCTGTAATATCTGCCAACAAGACTGTGGCTCAAGAATCGGATTCTTCAGTCACCAAAGGACCCATGAAAGAGATCATCCTCGACCTCGAGGGATTGCCGCCGCTGCCGACTTTCCAGAGTATTTCATTCAACAAGAAGCCTTTGATATTCTTGCAATTCAATAATCAGATTTATGGCTACAATAAGCAAAATGGGAAGGAGTCAGAAAATGGATGAGGAGTGTACATGAAGGAGGTTTTGGAGCAAACCTTCATGGAGGTTGTAAAACACCTCCTTATCCACGCAGTTAACTTTCCAAAAGGACTAAACTCAAGTAAGGTGATAAACAGAAAAGACTATTGTGGCAACTGTCTACTATTTTTTCCAAGAGTAAATTTTCAACCACCAGCCTCCACTGCTATGAGCATAACATTATACATTCAAAGACATACATCTGCACTTTGCAGGTGAAAGTATCTGTGCATATACTAACACTTGAATTTTCATCCACAAAACTTTTCACCCACTGGCAGAAACAGGTTTTTCCAGTGCAAAATCTTTAATATTTCAACTTGTCATTAACTTTAGTCATGTCATAAAGAAATATATTTAAAAAATAAAGAAACAGGGGCCATGCACAATACCAGGGATAAATTTTGCCCTTTGATACCAGTCCATGTTGGCACAGACTTTCCAACTGTTTTTTTTGACTGAAAGTCTTATACTTACACATTTTTAAAAAAGATGTGGCACTCATTGAGACAATATGGGGTAGATATAGAATCATAGAAATGTAGGGCTGGAAAGGACCTCAAAAAGTCATCAAGTCCAGCCCCCTGTGCTGTAGCAGGACCAAGTAAACCTAGAACATGCCTGAAAGCTGTTTGTGCAACTTGTTTTTAAAAAACTTCCAATGATGGAGACTCCAAGACCTCCCTCGGAAATCTATTCCAGAGCTTCACTATCTTTACAGTTAGGATAATAGAAAGCTATTATCTTTACTTTCTAATAGCTAACCTAAATCTCCCTTGCTGCAGATTAAGCCCATTACTTCTTATCCTACCTTCAGTGAACATGGAGAACAATTGATTACCGTCCTCTATAACAGTCCTTAAAATATTGGAAGACTTATTAGGTCCCCCCTCAGTTTCCGTTCTCAAGACTAAACATGCCCAGTTTTCTTAATCTTGCCTAACAGGTCAGGTTTTCTAAACCTTTTATCATTTTTGTTGTTCTCCTCTGGACTCTTTCCTAAATTATGGTGACGAAAATGGGACACAGTATCCCGCTAGGGCCTCACTAGTGCCAAGTAGTGTGAGACAATTACCTGCTGTGTTTTACATACAACACTCCTGGTTAAACACCCCAGAATCATACCAGCCTTTTTTAGATGCATCATCTTGACAACCCATATTCAGTTGGTAGTCCACTATAACCCCTAGATCCTTTTCAGCAGTACTACCACCTAGTCAGTTATTCCCCATTTTGTAGTTGAGCATTTCATTTTCCTTCCTAAGTGAAGTACTTTGAATTTGTCTTTTTTGAATTTACTCTTATTGAATTCAGACCAATTCTCCAATTTGTCAAGGTCATTTTGAATCGTAAACCTGTCATCCAAAGTGCTTGCAACCCCTCCCAGCTTGGTGTTATCTGCAAATTTTATAAGCATACTCTCTACTCCATTATCCAAGTCATTAATGAAAATATTGAATAGTACCGAACCCAGGACTGATCCTGGCAGGACCACACTATATATGTCCTCCCAGTTTGACAGCAAACCATTGATAACTACTCTTTGAGTACAGTCTTTCAATCAGTTGTGCACCTACCTTATAGTAATTTCATTTAGCCCATATTTCTCTAGTTTGTTTATGAGAATGCCATGTGGAATTGTCAAAAGTCTTACTAAAAATCGAGGTATATAGCATCTACCATTTCCCCCCAGATCCACTAGGTCAGTAATCCCATTAAAGAAGGAAATTAAGTTGGTTTGACATTATTTGTTCTTGACAAACCAATATAAATGTTTAAGTATCACTTTCATATTTTGAGTGGGATATTTATCAACTCTCTTCTGCTTTTGTAGTTGCTGTATAAAAAGGTTTGGAACTGCAAACATGGTATTTATGTCAACACTGAATAGAGAGCATGCTTCCTTCTGACCCTGAATCTAAATGCAGCATGATAAACACATGCTGCAGAATAGGAGTCTTCTAGCATATCAGAATACCACCCTGCTCACTTAAAGGCTATCAGACTTCAAAATATGCATGTGACAATGTCCACCTGAGTCTAAACTTTAAAAAGACAAAACTGATCCATAAAAGACCAAATTAACAACATTACATTACAGATTCTCCTTCTAACCTTTATTTCTCCATTTTTATTATTAAAAAGACTCTCAACCCAGGGATCTTCAAGATGATATTATCAACTTCACTCAGTTACCCAATCATAGAATATCAGGGTTGGAAGGGACATCAGGAGGTCATCTAGTCCAACCCTCTGCTCAAAGCTTAAAAACTGAAATAAACAGCTGCCCATCAGATAAAAGTAATTATTTTTAGCACATCTAAGGATTAAATTAAAAGAGGAATTGCAGCAGAAGATAGCTTTGAACAACAGTTAGACCTCTTAAATTTCTCTGTAGACATTTCTTTCTCCATGTCTCTAACAATTAATTATCTCTAAAGATAAACAGGGAAAAGAAAAACGATAAAATGTACACCTCCAGACAGACAACTTTGGTTAAAAATAAAACAAAGCTCTTTTCACCAGAAAACACTGTTAGAAATGTGTATCATCTAAAGCATGTCACGTATTCCAGTGCTTGGCCAATCTCATTCTTAAGAATGTGGCTTAATGTGCAGGAAGTCCTCTCTGGGCACATCATGTCATTCCCAATTGATTACCTCTGGCCAGAGCTCAGAGCAGTGCTGGCAGGCTCTGTCCAGTGTTCTCTGACTGAAGGCTGTTATGTGCCAGCACAGAAAAAGAGAGGAATACAGTTGAGAAATGTGAAGAGTATGGATGAGCCTCCAGAAAATTTTGATTTGATTTCATTAAGTTAAAAATAATTCCTGATGTACCAATACTTTACCAGCATTTCGTATGGAGGAAAGAGAGAACACCATTCTTCACATTATTTGATCCAATTTGTACCCTTTTCAATATCAATACAAAACAAAGAGGAAACATAGGGGAGCCAAACGGAATATTTCCCTGAAAAACACCAAGGCAGTTTATAATGGTTCTTCCTGTTGTTATGGAAACATTGAAAGCAAAGACAAATTAAAAAGGAAAATGAACAAATTTGCTTCTATCCACAAAAAGAAAAGGAGTACTTGTGGCACCTTAGAGACTAACCAATTTATTTGAGCATGAGCTTTCATGAGCTACAGCGAAGTGATAGCTCACGAAAGCTCATGCTCAAATAAATTGGTTAGTCTCTAAGGTGCCACAAGTACTCCTTTTCTTTTTGCGAATACAGACTAACACGGCTGTTACTCTGAAACTTCTATCCACAGTAATGGACACATGCATAAGGATTTCATTGCTGCTGCAGTAATCAATTCTGGGGCTGAAATCAGTCACTGAAAATAACAAATGTTATCCCCTAAAAACATCCAGGAAAAAAGTTTGAAATTCACTGTGCCAAAAGAACCTAAGCATAAAAATCAAGAACAAATTGTGCAGTATTAGAAAACTGGCTAAGTCACCATGGCAAAGAAAGCAATACTTTCATGCCCTTAGCCATTCAGGGCATCAACAGATGAAAAAAGGCAAAATGTTGTGTGTGTTTGACTTATTATTCTCCCCATTGCCTATGAATTTGCACTGTGCACATACTGTGCCAATAGTTATCAAGATAAAAGCATCATTCCACTCACTGGACATCCGATGAAGTGAGCTGTAGCTCACGAAAGCTTCTGCTCAAATAAATTTGTTAGTCTCTAAGGTGCCACAAGTCCTCCTTTTCTTTTTGCGGATACAGACTAACACTGGGACAGTAATTATTTGAAACACTAAAACACAAATTTAATTACTCTCTCTAATACCGCTACAAACTTGCTGAATAGAATGTAACAAATATCACATCACCCACACAAACACAAAATTAAGGTAATTCAGATGTTGCAGGGTTTGCTTGCCCTGCAGTGTCCTAGTATTTTCCCTTGGATTGAGGGGTTGCCCAGCTCGCCTTCCTGGGGTCTGTTGTCTCTGGGAGCTCCTCCCCCTTAAAAGAGCTTCTCTCTCTGTAAGTACCTCCCTGCAAGTGAGTCCTGATAGCCTTTTATCAGGCCCAGGTGTTTGTTATTCAATTAACCAACCATTCAATTAACCCAGGTGAACTTTTTCCCCTTAAATTAGCTCATTACAGGTATCTGGGCCCAAGCTCCCCTTAACAGGGCCAGCAACCCCTTGACAAGGATATTTAGTACAAAGGACTTTGTTCTCAGTTATGCACATTAAGTCATACAGGTGTAACTAAGGGCAGAATTTGGCCCTAAGGTTCTCACTCCATCTTTATCTTACTCCTAGAATATACATTGCCACACCAGAATAGAACAATGGTACCATAATGGAATACACTAATCAGTCATCCTAGCCATAAATGTGGCATAAGTACCTCGACAGATAGGTACTAATTCAGTATCCATCTATTTCAGTATCCTATCTCAGACAGTGGTCACAGCCGGAGGGCTCAGCAGAAAGCATAAACCCTGGTTGGACACTTATTGCGCAATACTCTAGCATAGCAGAAACTTTCATTCCGACTCTGAAGCATGAGAAAATTGAGTCTAATTATTTCAATGTATTACTCTTCTGACATGCTCAAAGTACTATATGAGCTGCAACAGGGCACAATAAAGGAAATTAAAGATGTGGTTTCAGCCACAACTGCAAATTTGTGGCCTCTTGTGGTTTTAAGTGTAATGAACAGTTTTAATCTATAGTGTAAATCCATTAAAAGTCATTTTAAGAACAAAGATAGACTGTCCCTTAAAGATTTACCATGACAGCTACATTCATCAGGTCTTATGGATCTATGACAATGGTGAGACTATTAAGAGCTTGGGACAGAACTTTCTTTGCAAAGCTCTAACTCCCTTCCAGAGGAGTTGATTAGGCCCACAAATTTAAGCACCTTCACTTCTAAATATAAAGTTCAATTCTGACTTGGCCTTTCCACTATGGTAATGAAGCAATGATACTCTATTACATAAATTAATATTGGGAGTTTAGGGCAAGGAGGGTTTAATATTCCTACATAACCAAAGTGGTAGACGGTAAGTGAAACCTTCAAAGGTTTTACCACCTCTTTTGGTTCAAACACCTGTCCTCTCTGCATGTACAGAAAGTCCTTATGAAACTGCTGTTGGAAAGAAAAGATTCAGTGTATGTGCAATAGCCACTTCTCTAAACAAAGGAATCAGCTGGTATAGTTTCTCCGCCTCACAAAAAAGGGCAATAGACCAAAGGCCCTACATTATGGATTAGTGACCTGCAAAATTTCATTTTGGAAAGAAAGCCATTTTAAGTTTAGCATCCATCATTCACCCAGTTCAGTAGTCTCTAGCTCCTGCAGGGCAAATTCCTCTTCAACTGTACTTCTGTCATTTTAGGCTAGAGAAGAGCACAAATGAAACATCTGGGACCACTGATATTTTTGTACTCATACTTTAAAATTGGCTGAAACAGGTTTTTCAAAAAGTTTTATTTTTTAAAGATCACTCTCTGTTTCTTCACTTCCGCAGGTGGGTATTGTAGTTGTAAGAATGCTTGATAGAGATCTTGTCGGTGTTTGTCTCTGTTTGAGGGGTTGGAGCAAATGCGGTTGTATCGCAGAGCTTGGCTGTAGACAATGTATCGTGTGGTGTGGTCTGGGTGAAAGCTGGAGGCATGTAGGTAGGAATAGTGGTCAGTAGGTTTCCGGTATAGGGTGGTGTTTATGTGACCATCGCTTATTAGCACCGTAGTGTCCAGGAACTGGATCTCTTGTGTGGACTGGTCCAGGCTGAGGTTGATGGTGGGATGGAAATTGTTGAAATCATGATGGAATTCCTCAAGTCACCTACTACAGGACAGGCCCAACAAAGAAAATAATGCCACTAGCCATCACCTTCAGCCCCCAACTAAAACTTCTCCAATACATCAAGGATCTACAACCTATCCTGAAGGACGACCCATCACTCTCACAGATCTTGGGAGACAGGCCAGTCCTTGCTTACAGACAGCCCCCCAACCTGAAGCAAATACTCACCAGCAACCACACAACACTAAGCCAGGAACCTATCCTTGCAACAAAGTCCGTTGCCAACTGTGTCCACATATCTATTCAGGGGACACCATCATAGGGCCTAATCACATCAGCCACACTATCAGAGGCTCGTTCACCTGCACATCTACCAATGTGATATATGCCATCATGTCCCAGGCATGTACATTGGTCAGACTGGACAGTCTCTACGTAAAAGAATAAATGGACACAAATCAGACGTCAAGAATTATAACATTCAAAAACCAGTCGGAGAACACTTCAATCTCTCTGGTCACTCGATTACAGACCTAAAAGTGGCAATTCTTCAACAAAAAAACTTCAAAAACAGACTCCAACGAGAGACTGCTGAATTGGAATTAATTGCAAACTGGATATGATTAATTTAGGCTTGAATAGAGATTGGGAGTGGATAGGTCATTATGCAAAGTAAAACTATTTCCCCATGTTTATTTCCCCCCCACACCCCGCACTGTTCCTCAGACGTTCTTGTCAACTGCCGGAAATGGCCCACCTTGATTATCACTACAAAAGGTTTTCTCTTCCCCCCACCCCGCCTCGGCTCTCCTGCTGGTAATAGCTCATCTTAAGTGATCATTCTCCTTACACAGTGTATGGTAACACCCCTTGTTTCATGTTCTCTATCTATATAAATCTCCCCACTGTATTTTCCACTGAATGCATCCGATGAAGTGAGCTGTAGCTGACGAAAGCTCATGCTCAAATAAATTGGTTAGTCTCTGAGGTGCCACAAGTACTCCTTTTCCTTTTGCGAATACAGACTAACATGGCTGCTACTCTGAAACCATTCATGGACAAGTAAGTCTTCTGGAAAGTAACAAGGATGTTGTCAAGAACTGTAAGTCACAACATTTCAACTACCTGATTTCCCTTATATCTTTTTTGCAAAATCCATGTAATTTTTGTATGCTTATTTTTCAAACATTTTTTATTGTTTTTTCTTTAAAAGAAAGTCCCTGCCAGCAGTCCAGTACTCATAAGCATAATTACAACAACAAATGTGGTTCTTTCCAATATTTAGGAGCAACTCGCCTTTCTTTTCCCTCAAAGAAAATAAATATGATCACAAAACTGAAGCAACAATATACCGTGATATACCTGTGTTATTCATTATAATTCAACAAATAAAATTCAGTTCTCATGTTTGGTCCCTTGCTTCCCAGCCTCAAGTGGAGCTTCCTGAGTCACTCTAGCAAGTGTCTGCAGCTGACTGATGGGCAGTATTGCTGGTTCTTCTTAGCTGAAGGTAAGATCATTACAATGTGGAGCCTTAAAGACAGTAGAAGTAGAATGTGTATTTTCCTTTTTGCGGCAAGGGTGAGCATGCTTATTTAGACTCTCTCATATTTAAAAATCTCACCTTTGACCCCACACGACTCTCCAATTACTGCCCCATCTCCCTTTTGCCTTTTGTCTCCAAGCTCATTGAATATGATTGTTTATCATCACTGCAGTTCCACTCCTCCAATTCCATCCTAAAATCTCCAATCCATTGAACCCCAACTACTTATCTCTCATTTACTATTGAGATATTGACTCTTGCCTCCAAATAAGCCCTTGATGCCAGCCTCCATCGTCCTCTTATTAAATTTTCATACAAACACTTTTGTGCTTTCACCCAGCATAGCCTTCATGCTCAATCCCCATAAACATCTGCAAAATTAACGTATTATCCTTCTTCAGAACCTCCTTAAAAACTCTCTTTTTCAGAGATGCCTACAAAAAACCTTGACAATGGCTAGACTGCTAAGGCCACTGCCAGTCATACTGATCAATGCTGTCTTATTGTTTCCTCGTCCTTCCCCATCTGTCTGTCTCCATCTGCTGTCTCTGTTTTAAGCTCTTAGGGCAGGGACTGTCTTCTTGTTCCATGTATGTACAGCACTGAGACCCAAGAACCTCTTAATGTAAACTGGCAAAGGGTGCAGAGGGCTACAGTGATCTCCTAGGCCTGGTAAGCACATTCTAGTTTACCAAACAGTGTCATATTAGGTTTCAAATAAAAGCCGGAATCACAGTGGTCATCAATATCATTGTAAAATGCAGGTACGGATGTTGTGTAACGAGTTATGTATATACACTGAAATTATGTTCTTAAAGTTTGTGTCTAGGGACTGGTCACCTCGCTCTTAACATGTAAATTATGTATTGTGTAGTTTGCAATAGGTCTCCTCTCACCAGGCTAAAGCAAATGCTAATGAATAAGGCTACGTTTTAGTCACAGGTAGTTTTATTAAAAGTTATGGACAGGTCACGGGCAGTAAACAAAAATTCACTGCCTGTGACTTGTCCATGACTTGCACTATATACCCCTGACTAAATCTTGGGGAATAGGGTGGCCTGGGGGTGCCGTGGGGGGGTGGCCCAGAGGGCACCACAGGTGCTGGCAGGGACTTGGAACCCCCGCTGGGGTGGGAGGGGGGTACTGGCAGGTCTGGCAAGCTCCCTACCCGGCTCTGCGCCTCCCCGGAGGCGGTGACATCTCTTAGCTCCTAGGCGGAGGCATGGCCACACAGCTTTGTGCGCTGCCTCCTCCCCGAGTGCTGGCTCCACAGCTCCCATTGTCCAGGAACCGCAGCCAACAGAAGCTGTGGGGGCGGTATCTGCAGGCAGAGGGAGCACGCAGAGCCCCCTGGCCATGCCTCGCCCTATGAGCCGAGGGATGTCGCCACTTCCAGGGAGCCCCCCAAGGTAAGTGCTGCCCAGAGCTCTCACCCCCTTCTGCACCCCAACACCCAGCCCTGAACCCCCCCACCAAAACTCCTGCTGCTGCTGAGGGTGGGACGGCAGCTCGAGACTGCTCCAGCAGCAGCCGGTACAGCTGGTCGCTGCAGAAGTCATGAAAAGTCAAGGAACCCGGGACTTCTGTGACCTCCGTCACAAACTTGCAGCCTTACTAATGAAGGTTTGAGAACATTTCAGACAGACACAAGTAACAGGAAGAAGTGAACACTCAGGTGTTCAGGGGAAACCTATCTGGAAGTGCGCATCAGAGGTTTGCTTTGGTATATTTGGGGGACAAAGATGACACCCTGTCATCCTTCACGTAGGAAGTAACCGGACAGTGAGAGTGGTCTTGATCAGGCATGGTTAAAAATTCTGGAGATAATTTTGGATGAGATAAGCTTAGACAGTAGAGTAACTTGTTCGTTAAGTTTAGTCTCTAGAAACAGTATTATGATTTTGTTTTATATGTAACCATTTTGTTTCCAATAGTCTTATTCACTATCACTTGAATATCTACTCTTTGCTAATACATTTATAATGAAAACTAGAAAAAGTTTATCTAAGTATTGTTGTGTTAAGCAAAGTAGGGATCCTAAATTGAATCTGACAAGCTGATGTGTACTGTTCCTTTGGGAACAGCAGGCCTGGTAATTCTGTCAGTGGTCAGGGGACAAGGGGCTGGACATTACAGGGAACATTCAGAGGACTGAGGGCTGGCTTGCACCTTTTCTTAACCTGTACTGAGAAAGCAAAGCCTGTTGAGGCCTGGAAGTCAGTGTTTGTGTTGTCACAGGCTGGTAGTTTCAGGGTGCTGATCCACAGCAGGCACAGACAAGACTTCTTTATGCTAAGAGAAGGTGATGGTGAGCTGCCTCACTACCCTGGATGCACATAACACAATGGGGTCCTGATCCATGACTAGTGCTCCTAGGCACTATGATAATACAAATAATAAGGGTAGGAGTTAAGGGGCACCAAGGAAACTCCCATAATACTCACCTATATCAACTGCAATTCTTACTCTGGATGGGTTATATTAGTATTATTACTTTGCTAAATTCAGCACAAGATATACAAACCACTGATCCAACCCTAACTAAACAGGAATTGCAAGAGCAACACTGGATTGCTGTTTACCTTATGACTTCTGTTTGCATCTTTCAAAGATAATGATTTGAAAGAAGGCGAAGAAACACTAATTGCTCTGAGCTGTGCCAAGAGTTCAGCCTTTATGTTTCTATCCTTTTGAAAGGATGAACTATGTTTCAGAGGCAGCATGTGTTGCTATGGTAATTATTATTTTACTGAACAGCATACATTAAAAACTGATTTCAAATTGTCAGAGAGCAATTATACCAATTAGAATGTGTGTACTCACATTTCTAAAATATTTCAATTTTTCTTCCTTAATTTTAGTGCTTGTGATAGATCTTGGATTGACAGACCTGGAGAATGAAGTATTCGACTTGATCAAAAGGGTATCTACAGAATGAATAACAGCAGTTCAAGTTCTCTCTACATTGCCATCCAATGGGCCACCCAGGAAGTAGCATCAGGAGGAATGAGATGGGAGTTCAGATTCACTGGTCTATTTTGCCTCTCGACTGCTAATCAACAAGGGAGATGTCTAACTGATGATAATCATACCCCTAATACTGCAATTGGATCCCCATGAGCAGACTCTTCTGCCTCCATAGAGTCCCACTGAAGAGAAAAGTACTATAAATGTGTGCAAAGATCCACCCAAGTGGATCCAATTGCAGGATCATGGCCCATCACAGTAATTTCGTTATATAGACATCTGTACACTGGGAACAAAACTGAAAATGCCAACTCTTATCCCACTAAACAACCAGCCATTAGACAGTAATGACTTTTGGACCAGATCCAAAAACATGCAACCTAGATATATGGCAATTTTTGAACTATCCGGGCATCTCTTTTTGAATAGCTAGTTACAAAACTAACACAAAAATGGAAGGAGTTGAGACAAGGAACATACTCACATGACTCCACCTCCTTTTTAGCTTCTAAATCTTTCAGGACAACTGAAAAAATTATTTTTTGATTAGCAGAACTAAGTATATGAAATATCTTTACCTTACTAAACACAAACCCTAAAAAGAAGGATGGGAACCAGAAGATCTAAGTTTTGTTCCTGGATTTAGTACAGGCTTCCTGGTTGACTCTGTGCTAATCAATTAACATATAAGCCTCAGCTTCCCCACCCGAAAATAGGAATAATAAAACTTGTGTACCCCATAGAGTTGGTTAATAAGGCTGATATCAAAAAAGCTTGGAGATGCTTGGACAAATGGCACTAGAGGAATGCCAAGAATAATTATTGAAATAGTTCAGAAACAATGGCTGAAACACTTACACTAAGTACAGTGAGATCTAAAGGCATAGCAAAACTCAGCATTTGACATATTCATTATTAATTATAATTACCACTTCTTTAGCAACATCAGAGTGCATTGTGCTTTACAAACAAAAAAGACATAGCACACCAAGGGAACGAGCAAAACTTGTTGGTTACTTTTATTGTTATTGAAATTATTTTCATAGGCTAAAATTTATGTTTGTAGGAGCAAAGTCAGTCAAGACAGGGCAGGAATGAGGCCGCATCAGAAGGCTGCTGGAAACAAATGACTCAAGGAGGGAATTGAAGGAGGAGAGCAAGACTGCCTGTCACATAGGATCAGGAAGGATATTCCAAACAGAAGAGGCAGCAGCTGAACAGGCTCAGAGTTGAACAGAGGAATGTCAAGCTGTGACAAGTTGGCAGAGCACAGGGGATAGCAGGGGAGAAACCAAAAAACGAAGGTAGGTACAGCATTGAAAATGAGAATAAGGTGGTGAATTTGGCCACAAAGAAGATTATAAACCAGTGCAGGGATTCAACAGCAATCATGACATGACTAGAGCAACAGACTGGCAATCTGCCGTTTCCCTAAATAAGGAAAAATTCTAAATACAAACTAATAACCCTGAAGGCATTTCAGAAAGTGGTCACAAAACACATGGCATTCATTTTGGAAAGTCTTGACTTTGTTTGTCCCAGTTCCCAATCCTGTTAATTCTGATTCTCTAGTTTGACAGGAAGGAATCTCATTTGTTTACTGTAGTAATCATCAACTAAGATCACTGTAAATAGGAGGAACCTTGCTAAGGCCTCTTGGATCAAGATGCCATATTGATAAAACATCTGGGACAAGTAAGGTATATTCTGTCAAAGCAGCTTGAGTTCTTTTCTTTTGTATGATCTACTTTCAAGGGAAATTACTATGTAAGAACTATAATGATGATGGGAAAAGGTCATGAAATAAACCAATATTTCATGCAGAAGAAACTTGCAGCATAAATACCATTCTAATGTCTGTTAAAACTAATTGTTGGGTTTGATATTCAGGCAAATTGTAGCAAGTCCATTTAAAATAATCTGCAGAATGATGACTTTCTTCCAAATCTTATAGCAAGATGCAGAAAATTTGGTGGAAAATATTTAAGGTGATTGCCATTGTTCTTGAACAGATTAGTGTTGGACATAGTATATTCTATATTCAGGACAACTTGAATATTTTTTTAATTTGTCTTGCTAATATGTACAAATAGGGACAGATATTAGGGGATGTGTACACAGAAGCTAGAGAGCTAGCCGCCTGAGTAATGCACTTAGGGTTTCAGATGGGATCATATTCACAGCAGGTAGCTCATCCCACTGCTCACACCACTGGGTCCACCCTTCTATTTTTAGTATGCTAGCTTGATCAGAGATAGCATGGGTATGTTTACCTGAGCTGCAAATTACATCTCCAGTTCCAGTGCAGATATATCTTTACAGTGAGGCTAAACTATAAACAGTGCAAGCTAAGGAGTATGTATAAAGGTGGCTGAAAGTTCACCTTGCACTCTGCTGAAGGAATAATCAATTACACAAGTAAAAAATGGGAAATTACTGCCTAGGAAGGAGTACTGCACAAAAGGATCTGAGGGTTATACTGGATCACAAACTAAATATGAATCAACAATGTAATACTGTTGTAAAAAAAGCTGAACATCATTCTGGGATATATTAGTAGGCATATTGTATGCACGACACAAGAAGTAATTCTTTCACTCTACTCAGCATTGATAAGGCCTCAGCTGGAGTAGTGTGACCAGTTCTGGTCACCACACTTCAGGAAAGATGCAGACAAACTGGAGAAAGTCCAGAGAAGAGCAACAAAAATGAAGAAAGAATTTTAAAAAAGGTTTGATTAGTCTGGAGAAGAGAAGACTGAAGGGGTACATTGAGTTGAGAGCATAATTTGGCCCAAATTACATTATATATGATGTAAACATATGGCAAGATTCAAGTCCACTCAGAGGGTGAAAGAAAGGTTAAAACAATTTCAGGAAGCATGTGACATGAGTATGTGAGGGAAAGGCTTAAAATGCAGAAGTGCGAAGAGAACATGAAGCATGCAAGAGTATGGGTGCTAACATTAACCAATGAAACAGCTACAGAGAAGCCATAATATTAGCTATAAATGAATCTTAACAGCACCTTCTGAGCCCAAGGTATGGAAGAAGAGGATGGAAGAAAAGAATACTAATAGTTCAGTAGTGGCAGGATTCAGTGCCTGTACTGTTAGCCCAGTAAAAAAGCACTCTGTTCAGCATTCTGAAATGGCAATAGGATGGACGTGCAGTGGCAAACTAATGACTCATTCTTTGAGACAATGTTAGATATTGAAGCACTGATTAAATGATTACACTTCAATGGGCAAATATTTTCTATTTCTGCACAGCAGTAAGGATAAAAGGAAGACAATCCCACAGTTTCTGTCTCCACTTCTGTCAGAGTGTGGCCAATTCATTTGCACAATTGCTTTGGCAATCATCTCAAAATTTCCCATGGACCTAGGGGTGAGCAGCTCACAAGGTCTCTAACTTTCTACTGAAAATGGTTCTTAAGATATCGTGCAGTCTTTTCATAGTTAACAAGTGGTCAGCACATGTGAATCTAAACTAAATCTACCAAGAGGTATTTTAGGGGCTATTTCGAAAGGAAACTCAGCCTTTCTGAATTGAATGGTTTTCTATGGCTGATGACTGTGTTTCCATGGAGAAACCACAGAACACAGACAGCTTTAGTTCAAGTGAAAATTGCTGTAGGCTTATCTTTGTGAAAGCTCTACAGTGGGAAGGATAATTCAGGCCAGTTATTTAAAATTCATGTGCACTCTTTTATACTTAAAAACAACTATTTGTTTTCACTTCAATCTGTGAAAAAGCAACTTAAACACAGCTGTATATGCGCACACCTTCTTTTAAAGTTGAAGAATATGCAGTTCTCAGTAGCAAAGGGTGTGGCCCCACTGTCTTCATAAGAAGTTTAAATAAAAATTCTCAATGTTTTCTTAAAAAAAAAAAAAAAAGAGAAAATACATAGTACAATGATATGAAGGCCAATGCTGTTGGCAAAGTGGTGGGGTAACTGGGATAAAATACTAACAAAAAGAAAAATGCTATTTCCATCTTTGCAAGCAGTGGTGCTTCAACTGCGAGGTTAAACCTATCCCCGAAGCTCCAATTTCTTAAAGGGAAGGTATCAGCCAGTCCAAGGAAATGTAAAATGGAGGGGAAATGTTTTTTCCTATGTTTTGCTTAGGATTTGATAAATCCTTCCCTGGATATTTAGCAATGAACACTTCATACTCAAAAGAGGATTCCCAATTTGTACCACCAAAAAGTCAAACTGAGCCAATAAAACACAAAAATTGAATAGGCTGCTTTATGCTCATGCATCTTCAAAATATAAATCTAAAATTCAACCTCTTTTCAATATTTTACTAACAAAGGCTCTTCTCCCCACTTGTACAATTAAACTGTTCATGTTGACAAATGGGGTTTTATGTGGGAGTACCTGTTTCAGTTCTCTAAACTGCAGTTTGCAGCTCTCCCCACAGATAGCGCTGTGTTGCAGTTGCATTCTCAAAATAATACTACATAGCAACCTGTATTGCTTTTTCCACTTCCACAGCACTTTACACACAAACTAATAAATCCTTACAATACTCCTCTGAAGTTGGCAAGTATTATCCCTATTTTACACACGGGAAAACTAAAACACAAAGAGATTAAATTATCTGACAAGGCAACAGTAGGAATGTGTCGGGGCCAGGTTTAGAGTTTAGGAGTTGGAGTCCAATCCAGAACCTGTCACCATGTGACCTGGTTTCAGAAAATTGAGTGGATATAATAAATGATCAGAGGCATTTTAAGCGCTCTGTCATAAATATAAAGGGAAGGGTAAACACCTTTAAAATCCCTCCTGGCCAGAGGAGAAACCCTTTAACCTGTAAGGGGTTAAGAAGCTAGGATAACCTCGCTGGCACCTGACCAAAATGACCAATGAGGAGACAAGATACTTTCAAAAGCTGGAAGGAGGGAGAAACAAAGCCTCTCTCTCTCTGTGTGATGCTTTTGCCGGGACAGAACAGGAATAGAGTCTTAGACCTTAGTAAGTAATCTAGCTAGATATGCGTTAGATTCTGATTTATTTACATGGCTGAGAAAATAAGCTGTGCTGAATGGAATGTAGATTCCTGTTTTTGTGTCTTTTTGTAACTTAAGGTTTTGCCTAGAGGGATTCTCTGTGTTTTGAATCTAATTACCCTGTAACGTATTTACCATCCTGATTTTACAGAGGTGATTCTTTTTACTTTTTCTTCTGTTAAAATTCTTCTTTTAAGAATCTGATTGCTTTTTCATTGTACTTAAGATCCAAGGGTTTGGGTCTGTGTTCACCTATGCAAATTGGTGAGGATTTTTATCAAGCCTTCCCCAGGAAAGGGGATGTAAGGGTTGGGAGGATTTTGGGAGGAAAGACGTTTCCAAACGGACTCTTTCCCAGTAATATACCGGTTAGATGTTTGGTGGTAGCAGCGATAAAGTACAAGGGTAAAAGGTAAAATAGTTTGTACCTTGGGGAAGTTTTAACCTAAGCTGGTAAAAGTAAGCTAAGGAGGTTTTCATGCAGGTCCCCACATCTGTACCCTAGAGTTCAGGGTGGGGAAGGAACCTTGACAAGCTCATTAAATCAAAAGAAATTTCAGTAATATATTTTCTTTAGCATTTTCAAAGTGATAACAGATTCCTACAAAGTATCTCAACTACTGGGCATTGAAAGAAAGATGCTCAACTGTTGCAGCACCTTATTCAACAATTGTGCCTTCAAATATTGTTCATCTTAATTTGTATAAATATGTAACACAAAACCCCACTGACCTTTTCCTTCCATTCTCCTGTCATTGCACTTAGCCCACTAGAGGATTCAGTTACCTTTTTACAACTTCCACATTTCATCTAGTTTTCCTCTACTCCATCTCTATTCCCCTTTTCTCCAAATGCTGTAAAGTGTGCTGACTCTAATTGTTTGTGAAGCATTGTACCATATTTTGTATTCTAAAACATAAGTACTTCAGGATAGGGATTCTTAGTTGATTGTCTTGTAGATTATGTCTATCTTTGCAGAAAAGTTTTCAAACCATCTGAATTTGTTCACAACTGAAAAATATGCCTTGTTCATAGCAGATATTTTATGAAAAAATACTAAAATCACATTTTTAATCAAATATGACCCTAATGTAGAACGACCACTTTTCTATGACGGGGGCCAGTAATTCAAGGTCAATCAAAGCTGATAGCACCAGACTGCAGCCTTAATGATTCCCAGTGATGATCCTGCAATGAGGTGTCATATAAGGGTAGCTGTTGGGAGTGCAGCATAACAGGTTACCCTTGGCCAAGTCCAAATTAATGTGGCCACGTTGTGGGAAATATTGGCAGATATTCAAATAAGACAACACAATTTGATACAGTCATATCTTACAACATCACAGATGAAAACTATGTTTAATGTCTACAACCTCATTTTAACCCTTACCCATTCCCAAGAGATGATCTGCACCAAACTGAAAAACCCCTTAATCCAGACAAGCACCCATTGTCTGAGTCAGTCCCCATAAATTGGAGTTTGTAAATTGCACCAAGTTGATAGTATCATGTTTGGGTTAGGAGTCACCACCCACAGAAAGAATTAGGAGTGATTATTTAAATACTGGGCTGTGGATGATGAACAGCAAGAAAACCATCTCTGGCAAGTCAGGAGGCTGTCATTCGCACTCTCATTGTTCCTTGCTCTACTGTGCAATATAAATGTTATTGTCAAATTCTTACAACAGAGGCCCAAAATCAGACAGATAACCTGCAGACACTAATCTGATCTGAGAAGATTTACTGTGATTAAAGAGATTCAGTAGAATTTCATGTCAAAACATTTACCTCTGACTTCAGAATTTCTGTACACGATGAGAGGAACAAATTATGCTGACATTTTTCACTGCAATGACCTTTGCAACCCCTGTAAATACACCAAGTCTTTCTATTCTTATGAATAAAAAATTATTAATTTAAAAGTGACTTTTCTATTTAAAAAACTATGATGAATTATCACAAAATTAGTGAAGTTACTGAAATAAACATGATAATTTCCACAGAATATAAAGTTAAAACATTATCCACTGAAATGCTATAAATTATAGTGAGAGGCTAGAATACATCACAAAAAATTTACTGATTCAAAACATGTATCATGGTAAAGTCCAATATTTGCAAGTAAATGTTAATATAATTTGTCATTGATGTAGCTTTTCCATGTAAGTAATACTTGACAGTGAAAGCAATAGAACATTTGCTTATTCAGCTAAAAATCTTGGAACATGTATGATGGTAGGTAGAAGCAAAAAGTAACATTCTGGACACTAAATGACCTGTTTTAATCCAGATTCGGTCTTAGTTTTGTGCTTCTGGACAGAAAGAGGAAATGTTGGATCAAGACGTGATGAAACAGCTTACATGATTAGGACTCCCTGGCTTCAGAGGGTCTTCCAGGCCCCCTGAGCTCTGACAAACAGATTCCCAAAATTCTACCCAAAATCCTAGCACCAACTTCTGTGAGGAGGCCTTGCAAGGTCATATTTAGTCTGTCAGCAGAGGATTGACAGATGTATTACTCCCCCGCCGGGACAGAAGCTCTCTCAATAACATATACAGATGAATAAAGCAGGAGCGCTACAAGGCTACAAATGTAATCTCATTCATGGTTTCATGACCCAAGGATAGTCATCTGAAGAGAAATGGGAGTATTAATCAGGGTATACCGCTGTTTGTGTTCATTTATTCTTTTACGTAGAGACTGTCCAGTTTGACCAATGTACATGGCAGAGGGGCATTGCTGGCACATGATGGCATATATCACATTGGTAGATGTGCAGGTGAACGAGCCTCTGATAGTGTGGCTGATGTGATTAGGCCCTATGATGGTGTCCCCTGAATAGATATGTGGACACAGTTGGCAACGGGCTTTGTTGCAAGGATAGGCTCCCGGGTTAGTGGTTCTGTTGTGTGGTTGCTGGTGAGTATTTGCTTCAGGTTGGGGGGCTGTTTGTAAGCAAGGACTGGCCTGTCTTCCGAAGATCTGTGAGAGTGATGGGTCATACCTCAGGATAGGTTGTAAATCCTTGATGATGCGTTGGAGAGATTTTAGTTGGGGGCTGAAGGTGATGGCTAGTGGCATTCTGTTCTTTTCTTTGTTGAGCCGGTCCTGTAGTAGTATTTGATGTACTAGTACTACCAATGTGATATATGCCATCATGTGCAGGCAATGCCCCTCTGCCATGTACATTGGTCAAACTGGACAGTCTCTACGTAAAAGAATAAATGGACACAAATCAGACGTCAAGAATTATAACATTCAAAAACCAGTTGGAGAACACTTCAATCTCTCTGGTCACTCGATTACAGACCTAAAAGTGGCAATTCTTCAACAATAAAACTTCAAAAACAGACTCCAACAAGAGACTGCTGAATTGGAATTAATTTGCAAACTGGATACAATTAACTTAGGCTTGAATAAAGACTGGGAGTGGATGTGTCATTACGCAAAGTAAAACTATTTCCCCATGTTTATATCCCCCCCCACACACACTGTTCCTCAGACGTTCTTGTCAACTGCTGGAAATGGCCCACCTTGATTATCACTACAAAAGGTTTTTTCCCCCCTGCTGGTAATAGCTCACCTTACCTGATCACTCTTGTTACAGTGTGTATGGTAACACCCATTGTTTCATGTTCTCTGTGTACATAAATCTCCCCACTGTATTTTCCACTGAATGCATCCGATGAAGTGAGCTGTAGTTCACGAAAGCTTATGCTCAAATAAATTTGTCTCTAAGGTGCCACAATACTCCTTCACTTTGAATGATAAAGATCAAGGACAAATAATGCATTCAAATGATCAGCTCAACCTTTCAGAAACATGCATTCTTTTAATAAAACTTAACAGCAGAGCAATGCTTGACTGCTCATCAGAAAGATAGGAATCTTGTACATACACTTCAACTGTTATTATTTGTTCATTCAATGAATCAGCTCCACTGATCCCTCCAGTAGAACCATTTGTTCATATATTAGGATCTGCAAGTATTCAAAGAAGTTTTAAAATAAGAAAATAAGCTACCCCTATGCAGATTAATATTTAGCCACAGGCACAATAATAAATCTCAAATTCCAGTTAGTGACAAATCTAAACCTTATGACAACAGTAATGCTTGTTTTAAATAAAGTATAAACGTGCCTATTCTACAAATTCAAATACTGTCCCACTGAAATTTTGGAAGAAAAAATTGCTTGTTAGTAAACTGTTTAAGAGCTTGGGAGGAAATTGGGCAAATAGAATGACCATGGTAACATATTACTGCACTGAGCCTGATAGTAAAAGCTACCAACAAAGTTTTCAAGAAAAACAGTATATTACTCTGATCATTAATAAAGCACTAACATTTTGTCATCAAAATGATTCAAGATCAATCTTTGATAAAACAGTAATGTATTTCACATGCAGCTAGTTCAGATGCTCATAAAGCAGTTTATGTTATCTCACATTATCAAAGATATGAAGACAGCCAGGATTTATATAATTATCATTACCAGAAGCAGGTCACTAGGTGGTTGAATAAATACACTGACCCTGTTTGGTACCACTATCATAGGCTTTTTTCCTTCTGACAATATGTAAGCCAAGACAGTTGGCACTCTATCAAGAATTCCAGACTTGGAAGGATTATAGATAAAGGCATACATTGACAGTTAAATGGGGCTGGAATCCTATGCCAGAGAAAGATAAGTAGTATGTATTACTTGATAAGTATTATCAGAACCACAGTCTCTGACATGAATTCTTTTACAATGCAACTATTACTCATATACTGTGGACCTCCTATTACATATTGCCATATGCTCCCAATGAAAGCAAAAGACACAAAACTCTTTTCCTGCCTCCCCCAGATGAAATATACTCACTATGTATTATACTCTAGATCTAAAAGAAGTGATGGGGCAATGCGGGTGGGAAGTTGTTATAAAAGCATTCTGCGATCTAGAATGCTTAATCTGGTGAGCATTAAGACGAAAATCTGTCTGGTGGCTTTGTGCCAAGGGAATCAGGTTATACAGTTCACTGCAAACAGTTTTTTCTTCATGTTAACTTGGTTTATAATTAAGCAGTAATCCCTAAAATATCTCTCCAAACAAGAGCTGTGTCTCCTTAAGCTACAAACTGCAACAAAAAGGGAACCACTGCTACTAGAAGATTGAATTATACATTTTAAATTGAGAGTGGTTTCTTACAACACTCAGCTATAAATTGTGTTGATCAAGGCAAAAAGTAGGTAGGCGCTCTTATTACACTTATTAAGAGTTAGGAAGTCTTATGTGTGGGAATATAACATGTGACTCAACCCCCATCCTATTGCACCTATTTCAAGCAGCAGTATTTGAGACCTATGTATGCTTACTAAGCAGGTGGCTTAATGTTTATTTCAGAAAACAGACTCCCGGGAGTTACTAGTTCAAATGCTACCAGAGTCAATTCTGCCATTCATCCTTCCAAGGTAGAAAAACAGAGTTCTAAACAATTTACTATGTGTGCGGGCATTTCAGATGAGTCCTTTGAAAATGAGTTTCTATGTGGCCATTACAGATCACAAGGCATTTTTTCTAATGGGAACAGTTTCCCCCAGTATCCTCCGCCTCAGAGTCCCTTCCACACCCCTCATCATGTTTATATTTGTACAATGTGGTTATTGGGAAGATGGGATAGGGAGATCACATTCAGTATGAAAGGGGCTCAGACGACAATGTCATGCCTCAGGGCCAGAAACCTATGTGGTCAAATTCCACAGCTGGACTTGATCATTTACACAGCCTCAACTAGTTGAGTTCTGCATAGTTAGTGGTCCCATCTCTGGGGTCTCTTCTGCCCATTTCTGATATCATTTGGTAATAGAACACAAGCAAAAGGATTATTGTATTTGTAATGAAGATCTCAGTAAAACAGCTCTCAAATTTCACTAAGAACCTCTATGTTATTATAGCTTATTACATTACCACCTGCCAAAGCTCAGTGGGTGGTCTCTAAAGACTTATGTAGTCAGGAATCTCAGATTCCTACAATCCTGTCATGACTGTCTATATTCACTGTTTCAAATTTCCCTTCTTTTGCAGACAGCTGCTTTGAAAAATAATTCCCTTGTCAGCTTTCAAATTAAGATTTTGGGACCCAGCCCCTCTGCTCCAGTTTTGAATCCTGATCTAATCTGCCTATCAGGTCCACTAACAGAATACGAGCACAGTCCACAGCACCTGTCTCTTGAGGTTGACTTGACACCAGCTAATGAAAATGAATTTGTAATTTTCATACTTAATTGTGATAAATAACGCTTGAATCAAAGAGGTTATAAATTGGTTAGTCTCTAAGGTGCCACAAGTACTCCTTTTCTTTTTGCGAATACAGACTAACACGGCTGCTACTCTGAAACCTGTCATCTGGTGTAGTAACTAGAGTTCTGAGACATATGTCCCTATGAGCACTCCACATCAGATACACATGCGCCTTATGCACCTTTGATCTGAGATTTTCCGTAGCAGTGCCTGTTCACCCCACACACACATTCCAGACATCCTCTTGCTCTGTACCAAGGATATATAGAGCTGCATGGGCAAACTGCACAGAGGGTATGTCTACACGACGAAATTAGGTCGAATTTATAGAAGTCAGTTTTTTAGAAATTGGTTTTATATATTCAAGTGTGTCCCCCCCCACAGAAAATGTTCTAAGTGCATTAACTTGGCGCAGTGCTTCCACAGTACCGAGGCTAGAGTCGACTTCCGGAGCATTGCCCTGTGAGTAGCTATCCCACAGTTCCCGCAGTCTTCGCTGCCCATTGGAATTCTGGTTTGAGATCC
Organism: Lepidochelys olivacea; assembly: GCF_965140295.1. Taxonomy (NCBI): domain Eukaryota; kingdom Metazoa; phylum Chordata; order Testudines; family Cheloniidae; genus Lepidochelys; species Lepidochelys olivacea. Next base: position 4,902,639 of record NC_140427.1, on the reverse strand, counting down.
CAATGTCTGATGGGGCTAAAACATTGTAGCGGGTGGTTCTGGGTACATATCGTCAGGCCCCTGTTCCCTCCCTCCCTCCGTGAAAGCAAGGATACTGGGTGAGGAGGCAACGTCAGCGCGGTCACGTGAGTGATCAGGACATGGACACAGATTTCTCTGAAAGCATGGGCCCTGCCAATGCATGCATCATGGTGCTAATGTGGCAGGTTCATGCTGTGGACCGCCGATTCTGGGCTCGGGAAACAAGCACAGACTGGTGGGACCACATAGTGTTGCAGGCCTGGGACGATTCCCAGTGGCTGCGAAACTTTCGCATGCGTAAGGGCACTTTCATGGAACTTTGTGACTTGCTTTCCCCTGCCCTGAAGCGCATGAATACCAAGATGAGAGCAGCCCTCACAGTTGAGAAGCGAGTGGCGATAGCCCTGTGGAAGCTTGCAACGCCAGACAGTTACCGGTCAGTCGGGAATCAATTTGGAGTGGGCAAATCTACTGTGGGGGCTGATGTGATGCAAGTAGCCCACGCAATCAAAGATCTGCTTATATCAAGGGTAGTGACCCTGGGAAATGTGCAGGTCATAGTGGATGGCTTTGCTGCAATGGGATTCCCTAACTGTGGTGGGGCCATAGACGGAACCCATATCCCTATCTTGGCACTGGAGCACCAAGCCGGCGAGTACATAAACCGCAAGGGGTACTTTTCAATGGTGCTGCAAGCTCTGGTGGATCACAAGGGACGTTTCACCAACATCAACGTGGGATGGCCAGGAAAGGTACATGACGCTCGCATCTTCAGGAACTCTGGTCTGTTTCAAAAGCTGCAGGAAGGGACTTTATTCCCAGACCAGAAAATAACTGTTGGGGATGTTGAAATGTCTATAGTTATCCTTGGGGACCCAGCCTACCCCTTAATGCCATGGCTCATGAAGCCGTACAGGCAGCCTGGACAGTAGTCAGGAGCTGTTCAACTACAGGCTGAGCAAGTGCAGAATGGTGGTAGAATGTGCATTTGGACGTTTAAAAGCATGCTGGTGCAGTTTACTGACTCGCTTAGACCTCAGCGAAACCAATATTCCCACTGTTATTACTGCTTGCTATGTGCTCCATAATATCTGTGAGAGTAAGGGGGAGGCATTTATGGCGGGGTGGGAGTTTGAGGCAAATCGCCTGGCTGCTGGTTACGCGCAGCCAGACACCAGGGCAGTTAGAAGAGCACAGGAGGGCGCGGTACGCATCAGAGAAGCTTTGAAAATCAGTTTCATGACTGGCCAGGCTACGGTGTGAAAGTTCTGTTTGTTTCTCCTTGATGAAACCCCCTACCCCTTGGTTCATTCTACTCCCCTGTAAGCTAATCGCCCTCCCCTCCTCCCTTTGATCACCGCTTGCAGAGGCAGTAAAGTCATTGTTGCTTCACATTCATGCATTCTTTATTAATTCATCACACAAATAGGGGGATGACTACCAAGGTAGCCCAGGAGGGGTGGTGGAGGAGAGAAGCACCAGGAGGGGTGGTGGAGGAGGAAAGGACAAGGCCACACAGAACTTTAAAAGTTTAAAACTTATTGAATGCCAGCCTTCTGTTGCTTGGGCAATCGTTCTTGGGCGTCTGGGTGAGGAGGATATGGAACTTGGGGAGGAGGGCAGTTGGTTACACAGGGGCTGTAGCGGTAGGCTTGCCTCAGCTCCTTAAGTTTCATGTGGCACTGCTTCGTGTCCCTGTTATGGCCTCTGTCCTTCATGCCCTGGGAGATTTTGACAAAGGTTTTGGCATTTCGAAAACTGGAACAGAGTTCTGATAGCACGGATTCCTCTCCCCATACAGCGATCAGATCCCGTACCTCCCGTTCAGTCCATGCTGGAGCTCTTTTGTGATTCTGGGACTCCATCATGGTCACCTCTGCTGATGAGCTCTGCATGGTCACCTGCAGCTTGCCACGCTGGCCAAACAGGAAATGAGATTCAAAAGTTCACGGTTCTTTTCCTGTCTACCTGGCCAGTGCATCTGAGTTGAGAGTGCTGTCCAGAGCGGTCACAATGGAGCACTCTGGGATAGCTCCCGGAGGCCAATACCGTCGAATTGTGTCCACAGTACCCCAAATTTGACCCGGCAAGGCCGATTTAAGTGCTAATCCACTTGTCAGGGGTGGAGTAAGGAAATCGATTTTAAGAGCCCTTTAAGTCGAAATAAAGGGCTTCATCGTGTCGATGGGTGCAGGTTTACATCGATTTAACGCTGCTAAATTTGACCTCAACTCCTAGTGTAGACCAGGGCTAAGTTCCTTCTCTACCCCAAAGTCCTGTGAGATTAAATTCTAAAGCAGAGGGGAAGTAGGTCAAGGGCTACAAGGGTCAAGGGTAACAAAGGTGACTCACAGTCTTGGGCATCAACCACTTTTAAGTGAAGCCTGTCAAACCTGGCTTTACTTAACAGAAATCTACACAGAAATTCTGGCCTCACTGAAGTCAGTGGGAGTTTTGCCATTGACTTCAGTGGGGCCAAGATTTGTTTGTCATCAGCTTTCATGATTTTGTCATGAGTCTAGCAATATTTGCTGTTTTACTTAGAGCCCCTTTCCTGGAGACAAGTGACTACCTGAAATTCTCTGTTTTCATTTAAAGAAAGTAAGGTTCTAGTTCACATCGTTGAGGAGTAAAGCTTGAAAATGTGATCACAGTACACCCTGCTGGCTCAAAAACTAGAAGACCAATAAGAAGAACCCAGAGTTTGTTGTATTTTTAAAAACTGCATAATTCTAAGTCAATCTCATGATTTCTGGGGGGCTGACACGGTTTTTTACATTCAAGGCTGGCAATACGACTTTACTTTTTATTCTACATATTTCTCTCCAAAGTTTTCCCTCCCTCTGAAAATTATGTAATAGCAAAGTCATAAGAGACCCACAAACCAAACAAGGCTACCAATTCTGGATTTTTAGTTTTGGACTACAGCACAAAGTTACTACATAAGTATTTATATTTCACAGCAAAAGTTATTTCTGTAATGCAAAATCTCAAAGCAAATTGCCACTATAAAGACATTAACACTTTGCTTATCTGTTATTGAAACGTCACATAACCTGAGTAGTAAAATTATTAAAAGACTATTAAAAAACCAACCAAACAAAATTTACCTGAGTTGCCATTTGAATTCTATTCCTGCACATCTATTATCCTTACCAGGACTTTAGTAAAATCTGCTAATTTCTTTCTGTCTTCCCACAAAACAGAAATGAATTTGACTGTTCCTAGTTTCTTAATCAGTTCTTCAATCATTAGCCAAAACATTCATTATCACAAAGTCAACATAAACACTCAGCTTTTCATCTGTTGGGAATTACTATTCATGTCTTGATATTCTAAACCTTCTCTATTTCTAATTTGCCTGGGGTCTCATCTTTTACCACCTTTCTCCATTTCCTCAGGATTCAGTAAGATCTTTAAACAAGGGAGTAAATGACCCTGTACTAGTTATCTGATAAGTAAGTTTCTCTAACTATACAGCTGTTTAAACTGATGTTGATGCATTTTCTTCCTCAATGTGTCTTTTGGATATTTTCTTAAGTCATTCTTTATTTGATGTTAAATTTACTCAGGCCTGCTGCCCTGTTTTATGCACTTGGCCTGCCTTATTCACAGAACAGAAAAGTAAAGCCAGCTATTCTGCTTCCTCCAGTGGCAATGAATGGCAATGAATTAATGTACTGCTGCAGCCCAAGAGTTTGAGTCACAGAACATGCTAGTTTATTCCCTGACTGGCAAATAGCACATTTACATATAATATTAAATTTCTAGATCCTGCATTCCTTAGTCACACAAAACTATGGCTTTGGTTGGGTGTGCAAAGAATGCAGAACACATCCATATGTGGCCTTCTCTACATTAGCATTTTTCTTAAACTTACCCAGAGCTGTAGTTATGCTGGTGGTGGCAATAATGGGAGAGCTAATTTAGACAGACCTCTGCAATTACTGTTTCATCACGTTGCCTATATCAGCTCTAAATCATATTACATGATATAGTGATTAAAACACTAACAGCCGCCATACATTAGTGTTTTCGTTGGTGGAGCTGTGGGAAATTTAAAGAAAAATAAGTGTTGATTCAACTTGTGAGTTATACTCCAGTTACATACTTTAGTAGTCAGTTTAGGTAGGTATATTTTCCTAAGAACGAAATGAAGATACTGTTTCTGGTAAAACAACATGTCCTACTGTTTTGCTATCCTTTCCTGACTTCTTGACTATCTTCATGAGAACAATTTTACAGTTCTAAAGAACTATATTTCCCTAACAGCTTCCTCGTGGCTAATCAGTTCCTCAATTCTAGACCTTTCCATGCTTAAATTCTCACATACTGCAAGACCCTGACTTGAACTACAAAACACATCATGAAACCATCAGGATAACTCACACACATATTGTTTTATCTGTGCTACTGGGTACATGTATTTACATGTACATATACTTCTAATTATTATTTCCCATAAGTGATCTTATTGTTAATTACCTAATTTTAACAACCTTGGTTTCCATCCTCTTCAGCCTATAAAAATGCAGATTCGTATTCCCATTTTAATAGGAACCTTTCAGAAAATAGGTTTCATTCTGCACAACCAGATAACTGATTTAGCCCCTTTTAGACGATGTCTTCTCCATGTGCTATCTGGTCATGGACATGACAAAATGACATTGCTCCTGTGTACACCACTGACAGGCTTTGTGTTTGCTCTTATTGCTGGCAAGGCATTTGGGACATACTGTTCACGCTATTTGTGCCAGAGGGTAATCTGTCAAAGCTGTTGCTCTCCTCCAAGTCTAAGGACTGTGTACTTTGACTGAGGCCTATAAGTGTTCTAAAACAGTGGTTCTCAATCAGGGGTACGTGTAGCCCTGGGGGTACTCAGAGGTCTTCCAGGGGGTACATCAACTAATCTAGATATTTCCCTAATTTTACAACAGGCTACATAAAAAGCACTAGCAAAGTCAGTACAAACTAAAATTTCATACAATGATTTGTTTATACTGCTCTATGTACTATACTCTGAAATGTAAGTACAATATTTATATTCCAATTGATTTTTTATAATTTTATAGTAAAGATAAGAAAATAAGTAATTTTTCAGTAATAGTCTGCTGTGATCCTTTTGTATTTTTATGTCTGATTTTGTAAGCAAATAGTTTTTAAGTGAGGTGAAAGTTGTGGGTACACAAGACAAATCAGATTTCTGAAAGGGGCAGAGTAGTCTGGAAAGGTTGAGAGTCACTGTTCTAAAAGAATCTGAATGAACAGTTCTAAATTATGTGTTACAATAATCTACTGAAGATCTTGATTTCTGGTTTAATCAATCTGTTGAAAAGTCCTTCCAGAAAGCATTCAACAACTCTTGATTTTGGTTACCTGGGCAGTGCAGCAGGCAAAAACTTTTCCCAGTGGGAAACAAAAGAACACATTTGTAGGGTAGGAAAAAAGAATGATGGTTGTAATCTGTTTCTCATCGTTCCCCAGTAGCTTGCAGTGCAGCATAAAGAGCCCCTCTGAAGACAGCCCTGACAGTGGTTAGAGTGCATCAATAGGGGGATAAGAGGGATAGGGAAATATCAGAGCCACATGTGACCCAAAAGTAATATGGTGATGGGGAAACCCAGCGATCTTGCCTCAGCCTAGTAACAGGTCAAAGAAATAGAAGCTAAAGTAGGACAGAACCAACATCTGATGCCTGGACTGAGTGGAGGGAGCCTACTATGAAAGAATTAGAAAAGGTTAGCTTCCAGAAGTCTCTACACATTTCCTATGTCCATTATACTGTCAGGCAGGCAACCACTCCATGAAGGCAGTAGGGAAGGAAAACAGGCAATCTCCTTTTTGGGGCTCTGTGGAACTTAAAGGTTTGGAACCTCTACCATTTATTGGTACTTTGGGGATTTTACTATATTTGTGAACACTATGGGTACCATATGTTTATCTAGAGTTGTGGCATTAGCCTATTCTTTCGTCCCCTTTCTACTTTTTTAATCCTAACTCTTCTTGGTAGCTTATTTTTATATTTAAAAACAGTGGCTTTGAATGCTGAGCACTGCTTCCTTAATGCATTCATCTTCCTTTCTGTGCATCCTCAACAGATGTTTTCTGTGATATCTACCTCTGAAAGGAATTTGCTTGATTTTTAAACAAACTATCCAATTTTAAACTTTGGTAGGCAAAGCCAAACTCTTAAGTTTAGGGAATCCTAGTGGCTGATTTATTTCCAAATGCATTTGTCAAACTTCAAGTTAGAGATTATACTGAATATATAACAGAAACAAGGAGCAGCACTATCCCGTGCATAATTTCAAGTGCACAATGGAGTAAATATTTAGTTACAAAAAGTACACATTCTAGGAAGGGGATATGAACTGAGGGAGAGGTGTTGTTTTTTTTTTTTAAACAGAATTGTTGCTACCAGTGCCCCATATTCCAGCCTGCCTCCTCTGGCAAGGAAAAATAGGTTTATTCCTGGAAAAAACAACATTTGTCACCTGCATGTTCTGAACTCTGTATTCCATTCTGAAGGAGTACCACATTTTTAAAACAGTGTACAAATTTTGTGATGAAGGGGTTGTTAGATCAAGCCTTCAGGTCCACAAATAAATAAATAAAGGCTACACAAGCTGTTGCTTGCGCCCAAATCTATGTATGCACTGGTATATCATCTCCAAAGTAACTGCAGTATTTTAAATAATGGAGTTTCTAGGTGTCAGGTGACACTGCTTTTCATTTCACTGGGTGCTTTTTTGACTAATGTATGCTTGACTTCCCATTATTTTCCAAGGTCATAAATAAAAGGATGACACAAAGAGAAAAGGATTTTTTTAAAAAACCTAAATAAAACACACAAAATATATGCTCAGCACTTAAAGTATTTGCAGGAAAGAGATCCAACAATTGTAAGCATCAGGCTTTATGAATAAAACCACAGAACTGAAAAAAATATATAAATATTTAACTTTTCCCCTGGCAAATGTTGCTACTTAAGGGCTTTTTGCAAATGTGTGCTCCAGATTTAATTTCTTGTGCCATTATGTAGTAAATAGGATGACGCCATCTTCAGAACTTTTGAATTACTAAACAGAATAGAATTTGAAATGGAAATGTTGTAAGTAAGGGAAAGATCAGAGCTTGGAATCCAAAACAAAAAAATAAAAAAAAGACTCTAAAGTCAAGGTAAGGGATGAATTTAATATCTTCTCTATAACATATCTTCAGCTATGAGCACATTCATAACTACTAACATGCCGTCCAGTGCCACAGCAGCAGTGTAGAGGTGGGAACTACAGTAGAACCTCAGAGTTACAAACACCAGAGTTAAAAACTCTGGTCAACCACACACCTCCTTTGGAACCAGAAATACACAATCAGGCTGCAGGAGAGACATACACACACACACAAAATATATATATAAACAAATACAGTACAGTACTGTTAAACGTAAACTACTAAAAAAGTAAAGAGAAAGCAGCATTTTTCTTCTGCATAGTAAAGTTTCAAAGCTGTATTAAGTCAATGTTCAGTTGTAAACTTTTGAAAGAACAACCATATTTTGTTCAGCGTTACGAACATTTCAGAGTTACAAACAACCTCCATTCCCGAGATTCTCATAACTCTGAGGTTCTACTGTATGTTGCTTCATCAGTTTTCTGAAGATATTAATTTAAAGTTATAGTTTCAAATACAAAACCAGGTCTAAAATAAAATCTGTACAAAAACTTACATACTGAGTTTCAGAGAAACAAGGTGGAGAGAGACCAGAAGACCACCTCTGCATAGCAAAAGCTTGTAGCATCCACCAGATGTTGCTCCGATAAAAGATATTACCTCACTTACCTTGTGTCTCTCAGATCCTGAAACCAACAAGGCAACAAAAATATTGAAAGGATATTGAGTCTGCTCATTTTGATTATTAATAAGAAAACATTTAACAGATAAATCAGACAATAATTAAAATAAATGAATTCTGTGCTAAATTTTAAATAATATTTAGGTCACATGCAAAAAAACAAATCAGAAACGTGTTTTGTGTTTATGCATACTACTATATAATGCTGGTATCCCATCATGTAGAAAGTGTCTTTTAATTCCTTATTTGGACTCCTCCCCTCCCCCACAACACAGAGGTGGGTTGGAAAGTATTTTAGGACATTCAATAATCCTTTAGAGATCAATACCTAATCCAGAGAAAACAGTTTTCTCTCTAATCCCAGGAGATAGATTTAGAACTCAATTTGTTCTTTGCTCTCTGTTTTCTATTTCTGTTTACTAAAAAAGGCAACATATGTCAGCACAGCTATCAGTGTGGAATGCCTGTTTTACAGAATTTAAGATTAAATGCATGTGATCTGAAATGACTTCATTTTACAGTTCATACCAATATCCAAAATTGTTATTCTAAAACTAACATACAATTAATTAACAAGATATTAAATATTTTAAGTGATCATTTGGGTCATTTGTAATCAGTGAAATTGAAGAAAGGTTAACACCAATCAGAAAAGCTTAAACCATTTCAAGTTTATTCTCCAATGAACAATGCACCAGGGAAGAGGATCAGATTAGTAAATGCAGGTTCACTTCTCCTTTTCAGCTAACAGCCCGGGGTATACTCTGGGCCAAATTCTCTGTCTCTGTCTGAGGGGTTGGAGCAAATGTGGTTGTATCGCAGAGCTTGGCTGTAGACGATGGATCGTGTGGTGTGGAATTGAGGAATTCCACCATGATTTCAACAATTTCCATCCCACCATCAACCTCAGCCTGGTCCAGTCCACACAAGAGATCCACTTCCTGGACACTACAGTGCTAATAAACAATGGTCACATAACCACCACCCTATACCGGAAACCTACTGACCGCTATTCCTACCTATATGCCTCCAGCTTTCACCCTGACCACACCACACGATCCATCGTCTACAGCCAAGCTCTGCGATACAACCGCATTTGCTCCAACCCCTCAGACAGAGACAAACACCTACAAGATCTCTATCAAGCATTCTTACAACTACAATGCCCACCTGCAGAAGTGAAGAAACAGATTGATAGAGCCAGAAGAGTTCCCAGAAGTCACCTACTACAGGACAGGCCTAACAAAGAAAATAACAGAACGCCACTAGCCGTCACCTTCAGCCCCCAACTAAAACCCCTCCAACGCATTATTAAGGATCTACAACCTATCCTGAAGGATGACCCAACACTCTCACAAATCTTGGGAGACAGGCCAGTCCTTGCCTACAGACAGCCCCTCAACCTGAAGCAAATACTCACCAACAACCACATACCACACAACAGAACCACTAATCCAGGAACCTATCCTTGCAACAAAGTCCGTTGCCAACTGTGTCCACATATCTATTCAGGGGACACCATCAAAGGGCCTAATAACATCAGCCACACTATCAGAGGCTCGTTCACCTGCACATCCACCAATGTGATATATGCCATCATGTGCCAGCAATGCCCATCTGCCATGTACATTGGTCAAACTGGACAGTCTCTACGTAAAAGAATAAATGGACACAAATCAGATGTCAAGAATTATAACATTCATAAACCAGTCGGAGAACACTTCAATCTCTCTGGTCACGCAATCACAGACATGAAGGTCGCTATCTTACAACAAAAAAACTTCAAATCCAGACTCCAGCGAGAAACTGCTGAATTGGAATTCATTTGCAAATTGGATACTATTAATTTAGGCTTAAATAGAGACTGGGAGTGGCTAAGTCATTATGCAAGGTAGCCTATTTCCCCTTGTTTTTTCTCTCCCCCCCCCCCCCGACGTTCTGGTTAAACTTGGATTTATGCTGGAAATGACCCACCTTGATTATCATGCACATTGTAGGGAGAGTGGTCGCTTTGGATAAGCTATTACCAGCAGGAGAGTGAGTTTTTGTGTGTGTGTTTTTTTGAAAAAAGGGGGTCGGGGGGGGGTGAGAAAACCTGGATTTGTGCTGGAAATGGCCCACCTTGATTATCATACACATTGTGAGGAGAGTGGTCACTTTGGGTAAGCTATTACCAGCAGGAGAGTGAGTTTGTGTGTGTGGTTTTTGGAGGGGGGGGGGGGTGAGAAAACCTGGATTTGTGCTGGAAATGGCCCACCTTGATTATCACACACATTTTAAAGAGAGTGGTCACTTTGGATGGGCTATTACCAGCAGGAGAGTAAGTTTGTGTGGGGGAGGAGGGTGGAGGGTGAGAAAACCTGGATTTGTGCTGGAAATGGCCCAACTTGATGATCACTTTAGATAAGCTATTACCAGCAGGAGAGTGGGGTGGGAGTAGGTATTGTTTCATGGTCTCTGTGTATATAATGTCTTCTGCAGTTTCCACAGTATGCATCCAACGAAGTGAGCTGTAGCTCACGAAAGCTCATGCTCAAATAAATTGGTTAGTCTCTAAGGTGCCACAAGTACTCCTTTTCTTTTTAGTTTAATAAAATATTTAGCTGAACTGTTCAGGAAAGTGGGATGGGACAACTCAAGTGAAAAATCCACTACTCCATAAATAGAAGCCATATCTACTCAGAATATACCAGTATTTCTCTATCAATATTTAGATACGTAGAACTCTCAACTCCTCTACTTTGCTCAATGTACAGGATTTATTATAATTCTTAGATATCTCATGCTCAAGAGAAGAAAGTAACAGTAGTACAAGGATTACTTATATTGTAAGCTCTTTGGGGGTGGAATCATGTTTTGGCATATATTCATTCAGTTGCAAGCCCAATGAAGCCCTGATCCCTGATTAGGGCCCTTAGGGACTACTGCAATAAGAAAACAAAAGGTTAACAGTAGCTATAGTTCAATAATAATATTTAATATTCTGATGATATACTGTGCTTCCTATGCACAGGATTTGGGTTTGAACTTTTACTTCTTAGACAGAGAGAAACAATGTGCTCATCATTCCTGCTTCCATTAAGGACAATGACAATATTTCTAAAGATTTCAGTGGGAGAGAATTGAATAAAAAGTTTGGAATTAGGAAAGTTACATAAAATTTGTTGCATTTCCAAATCATTTTGAATGGAACGAACATCAGTTCCTACTTTCTCCCTAATTTTCAGGTCACCTAAAAGATTTTTTAAATTTCTCTTTTTTAAAAAAAAGAAAATGAGAATTAAAGTATTTTAATGAGGTTGTATTAACATTATTATCCAATTATAAAACTGTAAGGACTAAAGATCTTCAATTCCAAACCAATGAGTAATGTAACAAGAACTTCTTCCATGCCAATATGATACACTTGGACAGGTTAATTATAGTCTCCTACTACTTCCTCTGTAGGGAATTGGGAATAAGAAAAGTGTAACTATTAATTAAATACCAGACTAGATCAGTTTCTGGCCATTTATCCCTTCAGGTTGGGGCCGTAGGGGAAGAAAATCCATCCTGGAGAGAAACACTTATAAAGCATACTGTACAATATTCATAAAACTATAGTTAAGGGTCACCTGCCACTCTCTTTTTTAAGGGGTTGATTTGTACCTCCGTAAGAAACTCTTAGCCTGAGGGGACAGCAGAGCCCTAGAGTTTGGCTAAGGAATTAAGATGCCAACTCTTATTCTGATATGTTGCTTTTCTTTTTAGTTAACACATCACTTTGGAAATACAGAGCCTATACAAGCTGGTGTTCTCAAAGGAGATGAAGAGTTCCAATTCTTTACTGTAAATTACACAGCAAGAGAAGTTGAACTTGCATTAAATTTGAAGTAATGAATTTATTGGATTGCTCCTTAAAGGAAAAAGGCCAACAAAAATACTGTAAAGATTTTGCTATATGGGGTCTGGATCTTAATATTCCTAATTTTATTTGTGGAGGGCTGACCACTAATGTATCCAATCTATAGCACACTTCTCTTCCTATAATAAAATCTGCTAAAAAAAGACAAGTATAAGTGCTTCCCAATTCAGACTTGCGTAGACTCAAGCAAGCTTTTCTTATGATCAGAGGGTAACCGCAAAGTTTACCAGCCAGCTTTTCAATCCTGCTGGATCACTGGATATCTAGAAGCTTTCCATGCAAATTTCAGGACTGATGAGCAGTGCCAGAGCTTGAAAACCTTGGGTTGTTCAGTCATTAGTTGCCTGCAGCTAGGTTTTCCATTCAGTAGAAACATGAACAGAGCTAATACCAAAATCTAGTTAACTTCTTCAATTTCAGTATTAATTATTGAAGTACCCAAGGGCAGCTATTTTCCTTGCCATTTCTAATTTATGATTCTGGTGTTTACTTCTCTACAAAATGCCTTATTAGAACCAGGTGTAATTTTTTCTTCCTAGCGAAGTAAAAAAGGCACAACTGAAATATTTTTGTACAATTAGCTTGCAATCTGCATTCATGTTATAGGATCACTGAATATCTTGTAATGTTAAAGCCACTAAAATATCTGGATAGTAATATTTCAGTTAAACAACAAGAGGCAGACTATTACATTATAGTTTATGACAACAATCAGGTATATTTTAGTAATGTGTCATGGATTACTAACTTGTAAGCAGACATGTACCTTATACTGTCCTGGGACACATTATTTTTATAACCTCTCACATTACATAATCATGATAGTATTGCATAAGACAGTCTGTAACATGGCTCAAAGAGCTTCAGATCTTTTAGAACCCTAATTCCATATCATCCAATTTTTAACATTTTTTTCTGGACAACTACAATATCACAAAGGAGAAAAACACAAAGTAAAACACAGAGGAAAAAGTGACCTACAAAAGCAAGGATAATTTCTCAGTGACATTGGCAATACAATTTTCCTACATACTACAGCCACTTTTGCTTTTAGTGCAATCATGTGAGCAGTTTGGCAGAAAAACAGTAAGAAGACACGCACACTCAGAACAGACAGTCATTACAATACTTATTAAAAGCGCTCTGGAGGTTTAGCTGGAGGGTCAAGAAAAAATCACCTAAAATCCCTCCTCAGAATTACAACTGAATGGTCTATTACTTCTATGCATATGTGGGGAAGTACCTGCAGAACTGAAGAGGGCAAATATAATCAGGACTTTTAAAGTAAAAATATTCTGGGCAAACAAGTGTTTTATGCACAAAGCTGGAAACACAAATCCTTTGGAGGAGTTATTTCTAATTAACAGTAATAGTAATTAGTAATAATACAATGCACTTTTATTGAGCTTCTCAGGTGAAAGGCTCTAAATTCTTAAATTAATCCTCATAACTTCCATAAGAAAAGGGCTATCTAAATAAACAATTCATTCACTAGTGGTTTGATATGAAGTATCTGTTTTTAACAGTACAGAAAAACACTACACAGCAGTTCAAGACAGGAAGTGTACTATATCTAAGTGAAACTACAGGGTAAATTTAGGTAGGAAGAATACAATTACTTGGGATTTGGCCTGGACATCTGAGTTAAAAATGCCAAACTTATAAAATCTTGCTAAGGAATCTTTAAAGACCACAAGGAATAAGGCTCAGTCTTCCTTCATTCAAAAGACAGAGTCCAAAGAAGTATTATTTTTGAGGCAACGAGAGCACTCAGTTGGCTGAAGATTTTTAGGTGGTTTATAATTATATATGACAAAGGGTGACTGATAAGCTACAGGATACATCCACACACATTACCTCTTAGTAACTCCTCTTAGTTAATGATATTCATGTGAGACTTCAAAGGAGAATATATTGCTTGCTATAGGCTTGATTCTTCTGTCAGTACACATTCAAAATCCCATTAACTTCAATGGGAGTAACAAGAGTTAGACACCTACCAGATACTTCATATCATGATTCTTCCATCACAAGATGCATAAGGTTCACTCCCTAGGTTTGCTGTATTATCAGAAGCCTTCAGTAGAGTAATTGGCTTATAATCAATTTGTGACCATGCTCTGTTTTTTATGGGTGATATTATCAAAAGCACCCGAGTCCCTTGAGAGTAAACAGGACTTCTGCTCCTAAATCACTTTTAGAACTTTTGAAAATCCCATCCCATATCACTAAGTCCTTACAAAATGGAAGTTTATCTTTCCAATACTTAACTCACTTTGAGCTGATGTTCCTTTTTGTTAAAATATATCTAATTTTGATTAAATTAGAACAAGTCTTCTTATAAAAAAACTCACATTTTTATAAAAAGGAAAGAGGGAAGGTTTGATCTGGAGATATTTTGGTAGCAACCCCTAGAAAATATCTCATTTTACAGGGCAAACCCCCTCCCCGCGTACAAATTTAAGGAATGTGGACATTTGGGGTTTTAATGAGGAAACTCAGCCCAAATTTCAAGATCAAAGAAATACAATACTGTACCCTCTGTGTCATATGGCCATCAGAAGGATATTCTGTGTTGTATCTCCCTGTATGAAAATGATTTGACACAGATATACCAAAACTACTGAGGCTGCAATCGCTAATATTGCCTAAATGTTAAGCAGAAATCTTCCTAACCTCCTTTTGAAAAAGTAAACATAACTTTCTACAATCCTTATATCCATGCTTCATTAGCTCTGTTTTGAAAATTATAATCATCACTGTAAATACAACCTATTTGCAAATAATAATAATTTTCAAAATAAATTAATAAATTGTGTCCATTTCTAAAAGGTTGTGGGAAACCACAACACTTACTGTCAAACCTAAGGACAAAGTTTCATTAGGAGATTAAATTAACCTCTCATAAAAGAGAAGCAGCAGTTCTCAATTAATGAGAACACTGAAGTTTCAGTTTCCTCCCAGTTCTTCTGTCTGAGACATTGTGATTTCGCTCCAAGAAAGAGCAGAAGTTCTGGTATTAAAATCATGTAGATCTCAGGGTATCCCGTAGAGGCCAAAGGTATGTGCATGAGGTCCTAGTCCCCCACACCAGTTCAGGGGCCTCACTGTTGCTTCCCCATGACTCCCTGTCACTGTTCCAAATCCAACCATTCTGACAGGGTTTTTCTTGGCAGCTGCTGTCCCCCACAACTCTCCTTAAAAGTCCATTCCTGAGCCTGAAAGGGGCTCTAATCAAGAGTCGATACAGCCACAAACCTCCGGTGTTTCATACTCATCCAACAGTGCAGTAAACTGAGGGAAGTTAAGTAACAACCAAGGTTATAAAGTAAATTGGTGGCAGAGCTGGAAACAGAATCCAAAATGGTGTTGACACTCAGTCTCTCATTCTGCAATCAACAGACAATTCACAACACAGACGTAATTGATATCCACCGAATCCATTTACTGTCAGCACATGCCAACATCATCATCATTTCTATTCTAAAACCAGGCAAAGGATTCAACAAACCACACCTTAAAAAAAAGGAACAGTGTTCCTTTTGTGTCATTCTTTTTGTTGAACAAGATGGGTAACTACTATAGTTGTATTTCCTACTACATTACCTGTATTCAAACACTTTATTGCAAATGCGTGGAGGCTTTTTATACCATCAATAGAACCTATAGTATAGAACAGGAAGCCATAAAACAGAAGAAAATGTCTTAGTGTACCACAAACATCTGAACAACGTGAAATGCTGAAATATCTATAAGCTTGCCATGTAACTATCTAGGATGACTACAATAGATATAAGGATAATAAAATATTGGTTAATATTACATCAGACAGAAAAGAAAACAACATCTGTCCTCTACAGCAAGAGAGATGTACCTTTATTTATGAGGTAAGAGATAGCTGGAGATCACCCCTTCCCATGGGGGTACATTTTCAAAATGGCTGCTTTGAAGTTTATTTTCAAAACAGACAGTTGGATGTAAACTAATATTAAACTATAGAATGTATTTTTCTGTGTACTTAGTAAGACCCAAGATCTTTAAAACTGAAATTTTTAAAATGTCTGTAAAAATGGTCACTGTTTATGCTGTTTGTTTACAGTTCACGTTCACTCAGTCCAACTTGAACAATTAAAAACAGCTAAGTCAAACTGACTTTCTAGTTCTTGGAGTACTAACCTCATGCTGCAATGTCTTGGTTGCAAATATTGCATAATAATATTTACTTTTGGACAAATAAATTGCACTCAATTAAATGTTTCTATTGATCTTAGGTTTTCTAAAACTTTGTTTTTGTCAATCCTAAACTTGGGGTCTAAACTGTCCCAACAACATCCCTTTAATGTTCACTAGCCACATTTATACTTTTATCTTCTGCAAAGGAAAGTAAAGCGATAATGCTTACATGTTTCCCTTTTCAAGTTAGAAATTGCAATGAACGTTCTGTGTACCTCAAAATGACTGTTTGGTCATTGTCAATTTCAAGTTAAATGGGGCCTAAAATTTAGATTTTATAAAAACATTCTTTTACAGAAGTTAAGACTAGATAAATGCTTCTATATTTTTAATTCCAATAAAACCACTGTTTTTTAAACAAATTTAGAAACAGGGCATTACACCATTAAGAACTTGAAAGTGAAACAAAATATAAACAGAAGTGAAAGTGACTACCAAGATTATTATTGTCCAAGCTGAGAGAAATGCAAAAGCACATAGTGACAGGTCAACTGGATTTTTTAAATTCTTTGACTTTGAAAGGCATAACAGCAACATTTGTTCTTTCCAATGACATCATATGACTTTTAAACAGACAACATCTCTTTGTCTGTTAGAAAACCGATCCTTCACTTACTGTTGTTTCTAGTTCCTTATTCAAGAATCAGACTAGTATTTTGTATTTAAAGTTTGACACAGGAAGTTTTAGAAGGGCATGAGATCATTTTCAGAGGCCTGATCCTGGACCACAGAAGTTAATGGGACCTTTGCCATTGACTTCAACAGGCACAGGATCAGGTCCTAGAGTCTGTTTCTCATTTTTCTCTCCTCACCCCACCCCTCTACCCACTTTACAAATATCCATTTATTTGCTTTTATAGTACAAACTTTCTGTTGTTTTAATGATTTGTGCAGGTTTTGACAGGAAATGGCTTTACAAATATGTGTTGTATATTTTAATAAGTAGTATTAAGATAGTGAATGCTAATTTTTTTCCTATACACAACTTATTGTTACATCTAATTTTAACCACTCTTCCTACTAAAAACTTCCAGAAAAGGTCAGACTTAAGGCCTGATCCTGTTCCCACTGAAATCAACTGCACTGTTGCCATTGATTTGAATGAGAGGAGGATTGGGACCTTAAAGTTTATGATTTGTTCCTATGCAGAAACTTTTCAAAATACACATTTTACACAATCAACAAGCAGTTACATAACAGAATATGAAAATGGATGAAGGCTTTCAAAGCCACCATTCCAATGCATGCTTCGAAAGAGTGACTCCTATTAGATTCTCTCCCTCTTGTACCTTATCTTCTACTGCTCAGTTTGATGTGCATCATTCAGAAAGTGAACAGTACACATATAAAGATTACATACATCAAATTTTCCAAATATATGGTGTGTCTAGAAAGAAACTGTGAACTGGAAATTTCAAGGAGAAATGTAAAGGTAAAAAACAGCAGAAAATCAAGAAACAGGAGCTCTTCTGAGGCTGAGCTACATAGTAAGGTAAAATTGCTAGACTTTGTCATCACTGGAGGTATGATCTCATTTCTGAGCCATGCCCTCTCTAATTAAAAAAAGAGCAAAGTAGGATGCTTGAAATAACTGAAAAACAGCTGCTGAATTTTGCACAGTAGTGGGTCTTGACTGCATATTATGCAACCAGTCATTTAACTACTATACAGTTATAGTCACAGAAAATATGCCTTGACAAAATATACTTCCTTGACAGTGAGACAGCAGTAAAACATCACTTAATTTTTATTTTCACATTCAATTTAAGACCATCATAACCATTTGTGCCTGTGAGTAACTTTACTCAAATGAATATAGCTACTCATCTCTGTAAGCAATTGCAGAATTCAGCCCTTAGCTTGCAAGTGGAAATCATTCGACTTTGGTTTGTTGTTTTATATACATGTGCTTGTTGAAAAGAATCTTTGGGTTTGTTTTTTTTTGCTAAGAAACTAAAAATGTGCCACCTACATCTGAAGACCATTTAGTATTACTTGCCCTTATTTCATATGCCATCATCACTTAAGAAAAAGCTATTTCAGTCATTTTAGTGCTCGATATTTAATGTAAATCATATTTAGCTTGAGTGAACACTTTGAGAAATTGCTTTTTTATTTATTTTAAATGCTGTCTTACATAGCCGAATATACAATAGCTATAAATCTACAGTTATGGTTGCATAATCTAATACAGAAATTTCATTTGCAAAAATTGGAGGTTTAACAATTAAAACTGAGTAAAACCTCTTCAGACAGAGGACTATTGCAATAACATAGTCCCTGTACTCCCTTGGTTTTGAGGCAGATGCTGCCTTCTGCTTCATGAAACAGGTAGCTAGAAAGAGATTTTGCGCTGCCATCACCAGAAACAAAACTACACCTATAAAGCAGTTCATTCTGAAGCCCATAAAGAGATACACAAAGGTGAAAAATGAGCGGAAGACCAGTCCAGGATCGAGAGATCCTTTCAGAATGTTTTTGCTTAAAACTCTTGTCTGCTGAGGCTGAAAAGAGAGACATACAAATTGTGCTATAGAGCCCAATTCTTCAAGCACTGACTTAATGGAGGAATTCAAGTGTAGAGGGGCTTACAGAATTGGGCCCATAATAATTTTGTTAAACTGTGTTTATTTCTACCAAAAGGCAAATAAATCACCTGTTCCTATTTCTCACATCCTATTGAGATTTAATTTTCCTTTTTCCCCCACACACAAGTCTGGCTCTTAAAAAGATATTTCCAAAATGAAGAGAGGACTTTTCACACCCTTTCTATCACATCCTATGAATTTGCTAGTGTACTGAAGGGAATGACTCTCAGGGAGGTAGTTAAGAGGTGTGTGAATGGAAAAGCTTTGTCCTTTATGGTCCTCATTCTGCTGTCCCTGTCATCCACAAATGCGGAAGGCAGATCAGAATTTAAGAGAAGCGGATCATGTAGTTGTAAAACTTGCTTTTCTCTCTCTCTCCTTTTGTGTGTGCGCGCAATGGAGTAACACCTTTCATTAAAATTATCAGCTCAATGTCAGACAGCTCCCCAGCGTGCTGTGCATATTTTCACAGGTTCATTTGTCTCCTCCTATAGCATCAGTTTTAAAAAGATTCTTTTTGAAAGAAATACCATTAACAACCATGCCTATTTCAACCCTACAAAGTCAAACACAATACACAGCACTGGTAACTGATCTTTAGGTTTCAGTCCACTGACTTTTTCACACTGAGAATAGGTCCCATGTGCTTTCCCTTTATGGTCTAGTCTTTTACAAAGCACAGATCTGGAAACTGCCTCTGCCCTGCACAGAACACAGTATACAGTAGGTGGCTTTTCTAGCTCTCTGGCTGACAGTACAAATAGCCCCAAGATCAGTAATAGCTTTCTCATGGGGATTTCTCCTGATGTTGCTTGCCTCTTGGTTTGTAAATACATTGCCTCTTTTTTCCCCTTGCATTAGAAACTAACTTCTTGGCAGCTGATTCCACATTTACAAACCTTCTGTTAGGAACATTCAGTTTCAAACCTCAAACAAGACGCCATGGCAGAATCCCTTCCTGCTCTGGCACAGGTTCATAAGATATTATCCCCTTACCCAAGCTGCTCTATAGACTGATGCCCACGGCTTCAACTCGCTCCCTGTCCCAGCATGATGGAAGGAAAGAGACACAAGGAATATGGGGGAGAGACAGGGCAGGAAGAAACCGGCATGGGTCTCTCACTGCTGACCTGTCCTAGGCATCTCAACACCAAAAGTGGCCTGTTCCCAACCCTTTCCCCTGTGGAGCTCTACCACTCACTGCCCTCCCTGGTCCCCCCTTTCCTACTCTCGTTACCCTCAAAAGTGTCCCTTCCACGCCATGCCCACTCTGCCCTGGTCCCGCTGCCCCTTCCAGACCCCACCCGGTCTGCCCAGGTCCCCCTCAGCCCCTGTCCCGTCTGCCCTGCCCCCCCCCGCAACTCCCCCAGGCCCCCTCAGCCCGGTCTGCCCCCCCGGCCCGGCACTCACTACTTGTAGAGCTGCTGCAGGCAGAGGTCCAGGCACTCGCCCTCCACCTCCTCCTCGATGATGTGCTCGGAGAGCGGCCGGGGCAGCGGCGGCAGCGGAGGGGTGGGGGGCTGGGGGTCCGCGGCGTCGCTCTCCTCCGTCTCCCCGGCGGCTGCCCCTTCCCCTTCTGCCCCGGCAGCGGGGGGCGAGGGGGCCGGCTCTGCCCCGAAGGGCCCTCGGAACTCGCCCAGGAAGAGCTCCAGGAAGCGGCGGTAGGTCTTCTCCTCAGAGCCGCCAGCGGCCATCGCTTCGCATTCCCGGCTGCCTGCCGGCGGATCAGCACTGAGCCCGCAGAGAGCTCCCCGCCCGCCGGCCGGCCAGCCTCCCTGCGCGCGCGCTCCTGAGCCGGCCCCGCGGGACCGCGCACGCTGCGGGGGCGGGGTGGGCAGCGGAGGGGGAGTCGAGGCTCGCGCGCCGCGCGGGAAAAGGAGCTGGCGTCGAGGGAGCTGACGGGGAAAGCGCCACACCGAGGGGGGGGGGGAGAGACAGACAGGACATGGGAGAGCACGGACGTAGAGAGAGCGAGGCTGTCGAAAGAGGAGCAGAGAGGGAAGAGCGGAAGCTGGTCTCTCCAGTGAAAAAAAGGGAAGGGGAGTAGGCAGAGAGATGGATGGACGGACAGACAGACAACAAGCTCCCCACAAGCGCTGAGAGAGTCCTAGAGAGAGGGGTGGATGCTCAGTCATGCCCATGCTGCCAGCCAGCCAGGCCGGGCGGGGAGCTCCCACTTTCTCTCTCTACCACCCTGGCACCAACGCTGCAAACAGATAGATGAGAGACAGACTCTGCTGGTATATTGAAGTGGTAAGTGCTCAGAGGTTTTTCCTAGCCCTGGCCGCAGGGCTGTGTGTGGGCAATGGGGGCCCAGCAGTAGGACACCTGAAAAGAACCAGCTTAAAGCGGGGTGGGTGGGTGTGTGTGTGTGAGAGACTCATACCTCACTGTCCTTGGGAGCAGCCTGTTTTCTCTCTCTGTGTTTTTGGGTTCCTGGTGTGTTATGATTCTGAGAAATAAAATAGTGTTCTGTTGCAACCTTCCATTAAGAGTATTTTTGTTTTTTAATCTAACTTCTCTGTGTGTGTGCTGTGAACATAACAGAGACAAGCAAATTTATCACAGTAGTCTTTATTATAACTTCAACAGAAACTAGAGAAATTCCTACTGTGTAATCGGTTTTGGAATTTCTTATATGTCCATCATCATATATTCTAGTATCTTAGAGGTTACTGCACTAGTCTTTCACTTCTAGGAGATCAAGACAGTAAACAAAATTCTGTAAACAGCAAAGCGCAACCCAGCTTTAATTTTTCTGTAATTAAAGGTGTAATTATCCACATGAGCATACAATATTTTTTGTTATGTTCAGTCTCAAAGTTTTTCAAGTCAAAATTAATTAGCATGGTGGAAACATCAAATTAATAGCCATTGGAAAGGCATTACAAAAGAAAATGACTCATCTGGAATCAGTCAACTGTTGCATATGGAGCCAGACTACTGCAGAGTCAGAAGTTGTCTGATTTATGGGCCTAGTTTCTGCACCTGATCTAAAGCCCATTGAAGTCAATGGAAAGAGACCAATTAATTTAAATGAGAATTAGATCCAGCCTTCTGTGGAATAAAGGAACGTGGAAGTTTATGGAAACAGTCACCAAATTTCAGGCCTCACATTGGACTGAGTGATTTCAGGCAATCACGTTCTCATCTTCTGAAGTATGATTTGACCATTGTTGTAGTTCTGATACTATTTTCAAGATTGAAGTGATATATGAATTATGCTTTCACATTAGATGGTTTGGATAATGGGAATTCACAGTGGTCAAAGATGTCACATAGAATATATCACAGAGGTAGGCGTGTTAGTCTGTTTCCACAAAAACAATGAGGAGTCCGGTGGCACCTTAAAGACTAACCGATTTATTTGGGCATAAGCTTTTGTGGGTAAAAAACCCTACTTCTTCAGATGCATGGAGTGAAAATTACAGATGCAGGCATGAATACACTAACACATGAAGAGAAGGGAGTTACCTTACAAGTGGAGAACCAGTGTTAACAAGGCCAATTCAGTCAGGGTGGATGACACTCCCTCATCAATTACTGGGAGTGGACCATGCCCACCCTGACTGAATTGGCCTTGTTAACACTGGTTCTCCACTTGTAAGGTAACTCCCTTCTCTTCATGTGTTAGTGTATTCATGCCTGCATCTGTAATTTTCACTCCATGCATCTGAAGAAGTAGGGTTTTTTTACCCACGAAAGCTTATGCCCAAATAAATCGGTTAGTCTTTAAGGTGCCACCAGACTCCACATAGAATATAACTTCTTAAAAGTTGGTGAAAGCTGATAAATTACTGGAGTCTAATAAATATCCTTCATTTATGAAAAGCATGTTGATTTGTTTTGTTCATTGCTGCTAAGCAAACCAGAGCTATCCGGTCTCTAAACATCCACAATGTGCAGGTATAATTGTCACAGAGATTAAAAATATCCTGTTATCCCTAACATCATATGTACCTTGTAGAATTACAAATTACAGGCCTAATATTAAAAAATATTCTAAATTTTAATTGGTTATAATAAGGACAATAGCTTGCAGAACTTACTGCACCAGTACCCTAGCAATTATCATTGAATCTCAAAAAGAAAAGGAGTACTTGTGGCACCTTAGAGACTAACAAATTTATTTGAGCATAAGGTTTCGTGAGCTACAGCTCACTTCAGGTGCTGCAGTAAATCTGACTCCTGTTCTGGGGAATATTATTCCACGGCCCAAACTAATGTTATGATATCTCTGACAACCTTATTGCTTAATCATGTGGCAAATTTGTATGTGAAAACCACAGATGTAAAAAAGCAAAATGTGTTTTTCATTTTTCACAGCCAAAAATCACTAAAGTGATATATGAATTATACATAGATGTAGCTGATACATTCCTTCCCCCTCCCCCCCCCAGTATTTTCAATATATCACTTACATCCTTTCTAATTTATAATGTATTTCTATAGGTCTGTCAGGCAAGGTTTGAAGAGCCAAATAATAATAATTCTGCTTTCGCTAATGACAGTCCACAGCTGCAGTTGATTTTTTTTTTTAAGTCCATGTGTGTACAGTACTGCAACATCAGTGAAAGATTTAAAGCCCTGAAGACAATATAAGTATATAAAAATGGGCTGCAAGTGAGCCACTGATCATTGGTTATAGTTCACTGGTAAATCATGGGGTATTATACAAAATACACAATTCTAAAAATTACCATTACACTAATACTATTAAGAAAGCACTTCATATTTCAACAAGCTGTCTGATCATCTTCATATGACATTACAAAACAGCAATTAAGACTTGCCAAGGAAGGTTTAAACAAAAATTTATTTTGACTCTTGCTTCATTTTGTCTTAACTCCTTAAAAAAAAAATGCATTTTTTAGTCTATGTTAACAGCATATGAAAATATTTGAGAATAGCAGTTCTGTTTCATATTATGTTAAAGTTGCCAGATGTCTGTGAATCACCTTGGCAGTCCCCATGTATTTTCCATCATATGTGTAATTGCAAAGGACACTAATTTAAATTAAATAGCATATAACTTTGTACTTGGGATACTTGGTTAGATTTTGGTACTACATATCACGTTAGCATTATTTTGTTTCTAGTATTAAATTAAGAGGTTATGGATCTAAGACAGGGTGACATTTGTTTCTGGGGGGGAAGATGAAGAACCATTCTCATTAACCTACAGTACAGACCATATGGTAATCGTGGGTAGTGTGGCTACATTAGGCAGCCAAGAGTCTGCCATTAATTCACAATAAGACACTGTGGGTGTGCAATTACCACCCAAAGTAGCTTGACTGTTATCTTGCTTCTGTCCCGAAAGGAGAATCCAAATAGTTTTCTGTCTTGTATAGGACTAATCTAAGTCACATGATTGGCTCCTACATTATGTTGTTTTTGTTTTGTTTCCAGCAACCCTGGGAGCTAAATTCTAGAGTGCTTTGATGAACTCCAGACTGCTGAATAACAGTATTATGAATGGTTCCTGTGCCCCAAGCATAGCTGAAGCAAATGGATTCACAAATCAAGGCAGTTTGGGGCAGACTACTTTGGATTGCAGCATATTGTCAAATAGAAGATGAGTTTTAAAGGTGACTGCCAAAAGAAAATCAAAGATGCTTGTGTGATTTTTGACTTCATCATGGTATATGAAAGGTTAGAAAGGTTTTGTTCCCAAAAATCGTTTTTATTTTAGCTTTAGAAATATAAAGAATGTCATGTTGTCCTTCCTAGTTTTGTTGGACAACTAGAGAACAGGAGTAGGAGTTTTCTCAGCTCATGAGTGAAGAAGGGAAGGGTATTGAGACTTCCACAAAGAAATATTTTCTACTACCTGTTTGTCAAGAATTTTCCTAATGTATTGAAGTGACATTACCAAAATTAAAAACAAGGACAAAAATTTCTGCTCCACTGTGTTTCTGCTCAGCATAGCAAAGAGAGAAAAGGTACCAGGGAGCCTGTTGTGGATCTGTCTCAGCCCCAGAGTAGGTAAGAGTTGTCAGAGTGCCCAAAGGACTATATTCCAAGAAGGGATAGCAGTAGCGCAGTGCGCTCCAGCCTCACCCTATCCTGACAGCTTCCTACCTCTTATGCTCAGGTAGAGAGGGTCGACAACTGCTCAGGAACTGGATGTGCCAGGCAAGCACCAGCTGAGAGCTACCCTATGCTGGGGGTATTCTCACCAGGCCAGATCCATTTGCTTTTTTTTTCTTCCAGAGCAGCACAAAGGGGCCAGAATTCATCAGAGAATCTACCCCAAGAAGTTTTAAATGGTCTGACTACAAATTTCTTGCCCCTCTAAATTGTTCGGGTTTCACTCTTTGTACATGTTATATTACAATCTTACTAGGAGTCCAATGGTTCATAGTGTCTTCCAGGAAAAACAGGGTAGGCAAGACCTGAAATGCAAATATAAAAAGCTATACAGAAAGGAAAAACATACAGCCTACCCCACTCCCCCAAAAAATCAACCCTCTACTTTTCAAGCTTTCTTTACTCAACATCTAGAAGCAATAAATAAATGGCACACACTTTTATCCTCTCTCGGTTACCTTTAAAGTGTACCTATTAAAGAAAAAATTCTTTTTAATATCTTCCTGCAGAGATGCTATCTAACCCCAAGGGCCTCCTTTACATAACACATTAGTTTTCTTTATGGCCTATGTGGAAAACAGTGTTAGTAAAACTGACATTTATAATCTGATACTTAAATATGCCACACACCTCATTAACTCTCTATCAATTTGCAGCCAAATGTTCAAAGCACGAAAACAAGAATGAAATTTCATGTCATAGGTAACATTTTTTAATATTACCCACATCCTAATCTCATGGTCAAATCCCCAATTGATTTCCTGAATAAAAAGCAGAAGTACAAGTGAACAGTGTAGCAGGATTTGAGCAGACCTTAGGGAGGTGACCTGAATTGTATGGAAGAGCATGATGAAATGCTTCTTTTTAACCATGAAAGAAACTTTAGTATATTGGCATGTAGAATCTACTTGGGAACATCAAGAAATATTTGGAGGTGTTTCAATATACTTATTGTGATGTGCTCCAATAGTGTGTCATCACAGAAAAGCGTAAAAACAAATTATTTTAACATGATCTTTTAAAAGTCTTTGCTACAAACAAGAAGGCATTTTGGAAGATAACTTTTGTGTCCATGATCAAATGGAGCCTGTCAAAGCAGGCATTACCAAAACTTTTGCACGTAGAATGTAATGTTCTCAGTTAAGTGACTACTGCTGTTGGGTTTGACCAGCTTAAGTTTACAACAGCACTGGGTACACATTTTGTATCATGAGAATATATTGCATTACACTCTGTAATATACTGTTGAAAGATACTACTGTCCTTGTACTGCATTATTTGTGCATCTTGCAAGCATGAGATGAAAGACAGTGATTCAAAACTGACTTCCACTTTTTCACAAAAATATACCACTATGGTATAATAAATGTCTCTGAAAGGAGTGACGCATAAGACATAAATGTTCTATATTCTTATGTCTCTCAAAATCCAATAAGCCAATTAAAATCATTATAGTTTGAGGAGTAATTGGATCCAAACAAGTGCAGCAACAAAGTGAACCAAGTTAATACAGTGAGAAGGACTCTGTTAACAAGCAACATCAAGCTCCAATTAATTTTTTAGGTTCAGTCTCCAATAACCTACAACTACAACATTTTTCAAGTGACAAGTCTCTGAACACTGAATCCAGAATTTTCTAGGTCTTAAAGACACAGTAATCTAAGTCACTACTGTCCTTATACCACAGTAAGTATTGTATTGGCACATTCCTAAGGATCTGTGTCTATAACTTTGTTCCTTTTCTCCCAGGCCAAGTCTGTTCTTAAGGATTCAAGTCCATAGATGATGCTCAAATACCTAGCTGCATT
Organism: Lepidochelys olivacea; assembly: GCF_965140295.1. NCBI lineage: Eukaryota > Metazoa > Chordata > Testudines > Cheloniidae > Lepidochelys > Lepidochelys olivacea. The sequence goes on along the minus strand of NC_140427.1, from coordinate 4,876,140 downwards.
CCAAAACGAGGGGTTTCTAACCTCCCATTCCTTCTCACCCTGTAGAGGCATTACGCAAAACATTCAGCTTATTTTTGAATAGCAGAAGTGAGAAAAAGTCCATTTGTTACTGAGGCCAGGTTTACACTCAAAAGTTAAATTGACCAGCTATGTTGCCTACATGAGCAATGTAGTTAAGATGATCCAACCCTCAGTGTAGATGGCACTAGGTTAACAGAAGAACCCTTGTGTCAGTCAAGGTACTGCCTCTCGGGGAGGTGAATTAACTAGGGCAATGGGAGAACTCCTCCCATTGCTGTAACGAGTGGCTATGCTGAGGTGCTACAACTGTGCCGCTGTAGCATTTTAAGTGTAGATATAGCCCTACTTAGATTTGAAAAAATAGAGAGGGATGCACAGGAGGGAGAATGAATGAAAAGCAGCACCCCAAAAGGCCTCCCCCTGGAAACTAGTTGCTAACAGAACAAGAAAATCCAGAGTAGCAGAGTCAAATGTGTTGTGGTGTTTCCTTTTAAGCTAAGGTAAATATGTTTATGCCAGAAAATCATCTGTGATTGAAGTGTGGTTGCAGATAAGTGCCAAAGGGATGGTTTCAGTCTCTTGGAAACACTCATGACCACACAATGGGTTGTGTGTGCTGGATGCTGTCAAGGCCTGCGATCATACAACACACACAAGTATACTAGAATCTAGTAAGTTCCCTCTGAGGCTGATCCACTTCACTAATCAGTCACTCATAAGAGTATCTGTTTTCTCCCCTCTGCTAAATGGAGATGAGTGGAGCAGAGCTCTGGGCTATCAGCAAACAACAAGGCTTACTGACAGCATTGCTGTGCTAGGCCCTGCCTTCATACTTTTCCTTTCTATAGCACCTGTCATTTGAGGGATAAAGTAGTAGTATTTTAATCACTAAGAGTGAAATTCACCCCAGTGCAGAGGATCCAGTTTCATCCTAAGGTAAGAGAGAGGTTAAGGGTCAGATTGTTAAAGGTGTTTAGACACCTAAAGATGCAGATGGGTGCCTGGTGGGATTTTCAAGAGTGACTTCTGTGGGAGTGAGGTGCCAAGATGCTTTTGAAAATTTCACTGGGCACCTCTCTACATAGGAGCATATCTTTAAATACAGAAATGTATAAAATGAGTGACTGCGTTGGAGAGATTAATACAACCTGCTGTGTAATGTGTTCCAAATCTTTTACCATGCAAATGTAAGATGAGGCCTGTGGTGGTGTAAAGGTTGTAACTTACTGTTATAATCTCATATTGACATGCAATATTTTATAAGAGGCACCATTTGCATGTAAAAAACCAACTTGTTCTTTTATCCAGAAAGATTTGAAGCTATTTTTTTAAAAATTATTTTGAGAAACACTGAGCAAATGTATTTGGAACTTTTGCTGGTAAAACTCCAGTGACTGATTGATTTGGGGGGTTTAAAATTAATGTGAGATACCATACTAAACTAAAATTTCAACAGCATAACTGCAAAGAAGCTGCATGGGAAGTGCCAAGACCTAATAAGAGCCATTTCATCACCTCTGCATAGTTTCCTTTCTTTCTTATATGAACTATTATATTAAAACTTTATTTTTTAAACATGTCCTTGCTTTCTGACTGGTTGAAACCAAATTATGTGATTTCTGTAATTTTACACTTATCCAGTTCCCATTGAAGTCAATGGCAAAACTCTCACAGACTTCATTGAACATAGAAACTGGGCCTTAATAAAATGTACGGCAGGCAAGAATCAGCTATAAAATATTGCTTGGAAAACAGTGCCCTCAGGTAAGACGTAATATATTGTCCTGTTGAAAGTACAGTAATCTTTCCAGTATGATAAAACATTTCTACTCCTTGTACAGTAATTTTCATCTCTTGCTCTTAGCACTGATCACTATTAGTATAATTTCTACATGACTATGTAGACTAGTATTTCTATAATACAGTAGCACAGATGTTAATAAAAATATTTCTTGCTTGCAGAAGACAAGTTTGTTGTTTGGTGCTTAATAGTGAATATATTTATGGATAAAATTCACTTAAGCCCCATTGCCTTAGGAAAAACATCATACCAACCCTCATTACCTCATAAAAAGTTATAAATATAATCACTGTAAATTAGGGCAGAATAATACTGTTTAATGTGTCTTTTTACCTAATTATGATCCTGAACACAGTATAAACAAAAAGAAAAGGAGTACTTGTGGCACCTTAGAGACTAACCAATTTATTTGAGCATGAGCTTTCGTGAGCTACAGCTCACTTCATCGGATGCATGCCGTGGAAACTGCAGCAGACTTTATTTATACACAGAGAATATGAAAAAATACCTCCTCCCACCCCACTGTCCTGCTGGTAATAGCTTATCTAAAGTGATCAGTGCACCTGATGATCACTTTAGATAAGCTATTACCAGCAGGACAGTGGGGTGGGAGGAGGTATTTTTTCATATTCTCTGTGTATAAATAAAGTCTGCTGCAGTTTCCACGGCATGCATCCGATGAAGTGAGCTGTAGCTCACGAAAGCTCATGCTCAAATAAATTGGTTAGTCTCTAAGGTGCCACAAGTCCTCCTTTTCTTTTTGCGAATACAGATTAACACGGCTGTTACTCTGAAACCTGACAGTATAAACAGTCTACTAAAACCTTGGTCTCAGTGATTTCCCATTTCTATTTACACATTTCATACCAAATAAAAAAGATGAGCTTAGGAGGAAAGGGGGAAGGATTTTCCCGTGGACAATCTATCAGTGAAATGTTTTACAATTCCATTCTAAACTTAGTCCTAAAAAAGTACATTAATTTTGTAAGTGTTGATAGTGACAAAAGTTAAAAACTAGTCAACTAACCACGATTATAAATGACTAATCTCATCGGACATGATTTTTTTTTTTTTTCCGCAGCACCTCTTTCACTAAATGTCCACATGCTGTTTAGAGTCAAACTTTAACATCTCCCTAGGGATAACTTTGTTAACAGAGAGATCACCAAAAAGAGAGAGGTTTCAGAGTAACAGCCGTGTTAGTCTGTATTTGCAAAAGGAAAAGGAGTACTTGTGGCACCTTAGAGACTAATTGGTTAGTCTCTAAAGTGCCACAAGTACTGCTTTTCTTTTTGCAAAAAGAGAAAGTTCAGCTCAAACCTTCTCCCCTGGCCTGGCTGCCTGTTGGATTCCTCTGTCTTGATTGGTCAGCTGTCACCCTAGCTCATCAGTTTTTATAGCACCACTTCCACTTTCCTCATAGCTGTAGGGGGTAATAAGACACTTGACTTGGTGAGTCAGCACAGCAGAACCCACTTTCCAGCAGCATCACATTCTTATAGCATGAGAGCCAGAGAAAAGGACATTTTGGGATAAGAGGATTCAGCTGAGGAATGAGCGTCCAGAATCTGACCACCTGCAGGGCATGCTGCAAACTTTTTATAAAGCTTTCCAACCCTAACCAGCTTCCAGGATCCACTGCCAAAGGAAAAAATACTTTAAATTAACCAGTAAGTGAGCTGGTTTCACATTTTAGATTCCTCTTCTTCCCCCCTATCCCCCAACTGCCCTGGGGCACTGTATTTCAAATTTTGACCTCAGGAGGGACAGGATGAGCCCCAATAGGAGTTTTGCCATTGACTTAAATGGAGGCACATTTTGGTCTCATAACTTGAACCCTGACTCCACATCCACACTTATAGTCAAAACTATTCCACCCCCATGCATTTTAAGTTTATTCTTCTTGTAAGTTAATTGGTTTCTCAGTGCTTCTTAATGAAGAAAATGGTTTTCAAAGCAGAGAACATGGAGAGTCAGGAGGAAATAAATTGTTAATTTTCTCTTCTTAGAGTAAAGAATTTCAAAGCAGCATTCTGCTGCTAGATGAGGCACATCACAGACACCATTTTCTTATTGCCAAACCCTGTGGTAGAGACTGGAATTTTGTTGTGGTAACACACTAGCTCCTCACCCCATAGGCAAGTTTAATGTGGTAGGGCCAAACTGAATAATAGTAAACTCAGCCCCACCTTTACAGTTCCTGCATGAGAGATGACTAGCATTCAAGCAACAAACCAAACAAGCTGATGTTTGTTTTATTCAATGCTGCAAACTTGGCTACTTAGGATCTTAATTTGTGCGATCATAAAATTCTCCTATGCCACTTTTTTTAAAGCACACTGCTGCTTTGAAGTAATATACAAAGTGCAACAAAGGATTCCAGCCACACTCACGAGAAAACACCTTGCCATAAACAGAGAGTTCATGGGAGAGACACTGGGCAAATTTTTCTTACTTACACATGTATATCTGGAATAACTCAATGGACTCCAGCAGAGTTTCTGATGCAGATGCGTATTGAATCAGGCCCACTAAGTCTAGTTTTATCTCAGCCATTAAATCCTCTCTAGGGCTAGCTTATATTGGGCATTTTCACTAGTGTAGCTACAACAGCTTAAGTCATACACCGGTGTGGTTTTCTCCAAGAACCTGCCTCCTTCCTTCCCTAGGCCCCCCAAAAACCCAAAACAGCGGAAGCTACTCACAAGACCACACTGCCTTGAGGGGATGTTCTGATTTGTTAGCCACTAAATTATCACATCTGACACCTTCTAGAGCAATGCAAAAATCCATCAGTTATGAAAACAAAGATGTATTCCTTTAAGCTATCCTTATGTAATATGCACTTTCCGAAAAAATTAATCTGATTGACACCAGAAGCTATAATTTCTTGCATAAAGCTAATGTTCTGAACCCTTCTACACCAAATAGGTCTCCCTTGATATTTAGGCAACAAAACCATATCAAAATATTAGTGCAAATACATATACTTGTAAAATCAGAGGGAGTGTATTTAATGATTAGAGGAAGAGATTGGGAGTCAAGAGGCTTAAGTTCTATTCCCAGCTATGCTAGTTAAACTGTGAGACCTTAGACACTTTAATCTTTCTACATCTCAACTTTCCCATCTGAAAATGGGGATGATAATACTTCCATGACTCACCTAGGAGTTTAGCGAGACAAGGTGGGTGAGATAATCTTGTATTGGACCAACTTCAGTTGTGAGAGAGACTAGCTTTCAAGTTTACACAGAACTCTTCTCTAAGTCATGGAAATGTACTCAGTTTCACTCCTAAATACAAGGTGGAATACATTGTTTAGGAGTTGTAAGGCTTAATTAATATTTGTAAATGACTGAGATCTTTAGATGAAGAATGCTATGGATGATGTGATCCATTGGCTACCATACTGCATTAGGAGTTAGGATTCTATTCCCAACTCTGCAACTGATCTGTAGTATGACCTTGTGCAAGTTACTTTACCTCTCTGTGCTTCTGTTTCCCCTGGCATGCTTTGTCTGTCTTGTCTATTTAGATGGTAAGCTCTTCAGAGGAAGGACTATTCTATGTACAATGCCTAGCATAATTGAACCCTGGTCTCAGGTGAGGTCTCCAAGTGCTACTGTAATACTTGTAATAAAAATAAGTAATAAGCTGAATTTAGCATGAAATATGAGAGAGCTTTAAATACACCCCTTGAAGATGGAGAAATTGTTGCACACTTTAAGATAGAATAAGGTAAATTAACTGAAACAGAGGGTTTTCTTTTTCATAAGTATCCTTACAGAGTAGCAACCATCAGTATCTACATCAGTAGTAATCCACAGTATTTTTTAAAGTGTTGCTACAAGACCTTTAATCAATGCAGTTTTCCATGTGGCTAAGCAGGCATGCGCACTGTGTCAGACTCCCCCTTCTCTAGCACTGCAAGACGTAGGAAGCTATTATTCCCAAATGAAGCATTTGGTTGCTGACATCAGATGCGGTAGAATCCTTTTGTTTGCCTGTGTCTCCTGCATTGCAATGTTTGTCTGAATCACAAGCCCCGCCGTCTTTCTTCCTCTGCGACATAGCTCTCCCTGATTCATGGATTTTTAATTTTGACAATACTTGATTCTCATGATGGCACCTGAATATTTTTCCCTCAGTATTTTATTATGCAAATTACATCTAAATACTATAATGATCCAGAAATCACTGTCACTCTCTTTTTCAGCATTTTAAATAAAGGAGGTTTTGTGACTCACATTCAGCACTGAATTTTGTTTCAAAGCTAAGGCAATTTTAGGATGAATTACTAAATTAAACAGTATAGCTACTGTCTCCCACAACTTGAATCTCCTATTTAGGCTGCTGGCTAGGTTTCCCCAGTAATCATGTTAGCAAATTCTGTGCTTCAAGGGAGTCAGGTCATACATACAAAAGCAAATATTTACCACAAGGAGAGTATCTAAACCTTATATAATGCACCCAGATATTATGGTAATCAGCACCCCCATTTTCTTGCAATGATTAATATTTTGAATTGCCATGCAGTCATTCTAGGTTTATTTTCTGTGAGAGAGACCAAATCTTTGCTGCATTTTCAGTGGGTACATTTATATTCTTCCCTCTGGTTTAGATTTTGGAGTTGCTAGTACATTGCTGGCTTTTAAGAAAACCATCTCTCTTCTCTAAATTAAATTAGGAACACAAACAAAATATGCCCTAGTGATTAGGATCACCATACTAAATCCTTTATTAGAAGAAAGGTAGACCAGAGGCTGAAGACTATCCAGCCATGTAGATTAGACCTCAAATGTTTCCCATTCACCAAGATTGGGTCTTATCCAGTACAACAGTTCCTATGTCCTTCTGCTCCAGTATGTTCTGACCGTGGCCAGTAACAAATGCTTCAGCTGTTAGAAAGCTTTGATTGGTCTCCAACAGGGACATCACAGTAGTTAAGGGCTAAAGCCCTGATTTAGTACAGCACTTAAACACATTCTTATCTTTAAGCAGGTGATTCAGTTCCATTGACTGAGGCCCTTATCCTACAGCTTGTTCCATATGGACAGACCACTACACGGAGCCCTACTGAACTTCAGCTGCACACAGAAGCGAATGCATGATCAAGACTTATGTCATCTGATGTACTGAATTGGATCCCATTGTTCCATGGAGCAAGTGTCTCTCTCTCTCGTGCTCAGACATACAAGTAACAGCAGCTATAATGACAGGTTTCAGAGTAACAGCCGTGTTAGTCTGTATTCGCAAAAAGAAAAGGAGTACTTGTGGCACCTTAGAGACTAACCAATTTATTTGAGCATGAGCTTTCGTGAGCTACAGCTCACTTCATCGGATGCATACCGTGGAAACTGCAGCAGACTTTATATATACACAGAGAATATGAAAAAATACCTCCTCCCACCCCACTGTCCTGCTGGTAATAGCTTATCTAAAGTGATCATCAGGTGGGCCATTTCCAGCACAAATCCAGGTTCTCTCACCCTTCCCCCCCCCTTCTTCAACTAAAGAAGCTGAAGTCCCTGGTTGTAGAAAACATTTATTAGTAAAGCCAAATTAGGTCATAAAAATAAACATTTTAATGGCACTGCCATTGTGCAAACTTGGATATTCTGAGTTTAATATTAAAGTAATTTGGGACACAGCAGTTTTGGTTAAAAACAGTCTCTCAGGCTCCCTTGGATGTTGGACCCATGTTTATAGTGCAGACATTTTCATATGTAACACCTTTGTTGAAGTTTATCCTTTGTATCACTGTTTGTCCCCTTCTATCCGTGGCCGTTTTCGAGGGTTAATTTCAACTTCTGCTGGGGTCTGGCTTGGAGGTGGAGGATGCACATCCCGGAAGCCATAAGGCTGTAAGATACAAACAAAACCAACAAAAACAGTGGACCTGACTGTGATCGCAATTACAGTGATGAGAATCAGGAGTAACTCAAACTTAATGGAGTGACACCGGTGCAACCCAACATCAGAATCAGGTCAGAAAAATGTAATTTATTTTAGAGAAGTTGTTTTAAAGTGTTCCTAATCCAGGCTAAGATCAGAATTATAAGAAAGTTCTTTCATCTACAGGCCAACTAAAAGTAAAACGAGGAGAGAGAGCTTATAAAGGTATTTTCCTAGCCCCAATCAGGCCATCATTTTCCTTTTGTCACCTATCTCCACTATGGCTATGGAGCACTGCTACTTTGTAAATTAACTTACACTGCCTATTGAATGCCAAATCCTTTGGTTCTTACTCAAGCAAAACTCCCTCAGAAGTGAGACAAGCACTGAAGGATTCAGTGCTAGAATCACACTTGCACTCAAAAACGGGAACTTTTAAACCCCAGGACAAAAGGTTTGTTTTTTTTAAATCTGAAAATTGCAACAAGACACTACATTACTACAAGAAAAACATGTCTGAATCTGTTTTATCAAATTGCTCTGATCATCACTGCAGGAACAAGAGCGCTCGTGACCAACAACTGTGATTTATGGGGCATGATGGGATGTACCTTATCTGCCAAAGCCCAAATGTGGGCCAGAATGTGGAAGTGACCAAAGACACACACAGGAAAAAAAATAGAGATCTTAGATTGAGGATTAATTGTTTAGCATCAATGGCATTTGCTTTAGGATTAGCTCATGGTTCAGAATTTCTGGATTTAAAAAGTTTACAACAACTAGAGATCCAGAAAGTGAATGTTATGTTAAGTGTGTGTCTATCAAAGGACGTTTCAGACACATGCATGTGAGGAAAAAGGATATTATACACTATGAAGTGGGAGCCCTTGATTTGGCTCTCTATCCTCCTGTCTCCAGACAGGACAATGCTATGCAGGAAGCATCTCACACTGACCTCTCCAGATAGTTAAGAGTCAGTGCTGACTCTCACACAGTTGTTCTCTTATGGAAGGATCATGACTACAGTGCAGGGCCTTGGAGAAGGAAAGGGTTTAATCAGGAGGAAATATTGCTGCCCGGATCCTGAATGTTCAGGGAGATGCAGAGAGGCAGAGAGCATTTCTGAAGAGTTGACATTTCCGGTTGGTGCAGTGTGAAAAATCACGTAGAATTACTATCAAGTATGTGACTTTTATAAAATCCCAGTGGGTCCTATGCACAAGACCAATTCAATCCATGAAACAAAGCCAGTGAAAAGGATTTCACTGAACTCCAATCTCTATAGTTCTCGTGTATTTCTAAATGTCTCATCACATACAGTTTGCTGGGGCTTTTTAAATTAAAAAAAAAAAAATTAAAAAGGAACAAATAATAAGAGATCCCACAAGGGCAGAACTTATACCATCCATCTACTATTTTAAGCATTTCTTCTAAACTGTATAATGGAGAAACTTACAGTTTAGTGTTTCACTGCTGCTTGCATCTAATCTCTGCCATTTACCCTCAGCCCAAAGATTGACCTGTAGCCAAGAATTCATTTAATCTAACACACTAGACTCCTAGGTGAAGCATTCCACTAGTTATGTAAGCAGTGGCATGACAAAGTATGAAGTTCTTGGATACCTTGTGTGTGTGTTGAAGGTACTTGGCTTTCAGCCTCGTGCTTTTCAGTCAGAGAAGAGCTATCATTCTTGTATAGCTTCATGAAGTGTTCTAGTACTTTTAGACAGGGATAACGTGGCCCTGGTGAGTTATTCTTTAATTTATCTCTATTCTACAGGCAGGAGAATCACTAAGGATAGTTAACTTTATAAACCAGTTAAAAGGGAATGTCATCACCAGTCCTGGAGACCTGGAGCTCTTGTGTTCATAGAACTTAAACATTCATTGCCCACTCAGAATTATAGGTTGTGTGTCAGTCTCCCATTGCGAAGCTACAAAGTGACAAAATCTGGGAAAGTTAAGTGAAATTTCATGCTGAAATTCATAACACTTAGCATGCTTTACATGTTCAGCATTAAATAATGAATCCACAAAACCCCTGTGAGACAGATAAGTATTATCCCCATTTTACAAGTGGAAAAAGTGGGGGACAGAGAGGTGAACTGACTTGCCAATAACCTGGAGGGGTGTCATTGTCCAGATCAGAACCAGGAGTGCCTAGTTACTAGCCAGTGCCTCAGACCTCACCTTTTTGCCTGTCTGTTTACAGGCATGGAAGTGCCTATAACAGTGTTTCTCAACGACCAGTCTGTGGACCAGCACCGATCTCTGAGATCTCGCTCGCGCAATTTAAGGAAGCTGGTCCCTGGTATCGAAAAGGTTGAGAAACATTGCCCTATAAGACCAGCTTTTTGTATCTTGGTGCACATATGTTTGATCACATATTTTGCAGCATTGAATGTCTAACTACTAAGATGATATTTAAGAATAGGTACATAAGATGGCTACCATCAAACCTGAATTTAACGGAAGAAATAGATACAGAATTTATCACTCATGCAATTTATCTATCCTTTGAAGTCTATGCTGAAGAAGTTCAACAATTCTAAAGGACAACGTCTGGATAATCTAAAATTTCAAACAATCTTTGATAACAGTGTACGCCAGAGAGCCACATTTTCAGATTGTATGGATGCGTATGGAGGGATGGAGTGGAATTGGTCTATTTTACAAAATAAATCTGACACGAAAAGGCACCTAGAAATATGACTAGAAGATTAAGATATGGTTTAAATGACTTTTTCTCCCAAGGTTTGTAAATGAAATGAACAAAAACTTTGATTTCTGTTCACTATGAAAACCTCAGATATTATGGACACCATTAAAAATCTGCAAGAAATGCCATGGGAACATGTTACCATGAGCACCTGTGACAAACAATTATTACATGTAGCTACCTAAATGACAACTGAAGAGATGAGTTTGGAATTCATTTAATCTGAACAGAACTGAGATATTATTACTTTGTACCTATATAGTGCTTTGGATCTGTACATCTTATAGCACTTCATAAAGGTGACTATTACAACATGTAATTTGTCACTCAGCATTGTATGAATGTGGCTACTTCCAGTATTGTTTTGAACACAATGTTCTAAAGGACCAAATTGCGCCCTCAGAGCTGTATACACCCCTTCTGCAAGCTTCCTTTTGGATAAACCCCTCCTCCCATCTCTGAAGCCCCACCCCAAAATGAATACTAACTGTAATGTGGAAAGGTACAGTCGACTCCTTCTGACTCGGTGATTTGTACAATGTTGCCAACCTGGTCAAACAAAACAGGTTTTGTTAGCATTAGCAAATATACCCTGCTAAAAGATTTAGCAATGTTTCAAAGTGCAATGTAAAGCAAACTTTAGGCCTTTAGGACCAGATTTTCAAAAGAGCACCACATTCAACAGCTCCCATTTAGGTATCTAAATAAAACAGCTATATTTTCAAAAGTTTCACCACTGTTCTCAATGGGAATTCTGGGTGCAAAGCACATTTTCTATTTAGACTGTGAACTCTTTAGGGTGGAGACCTTGCTTCCTTACTTATATGTACGTGAGGTGCTGTTGGCCCTATAGAGATAATAATGGAAATGTTTCACTTCGGAAAGACATTGAGTACAATTCTGCTCCACTCCATTAAGCAATAGATTTGGCTTTGAGAAACAGCTGAAAGACAGGTTTAACTGTATCTAGTATGTTCCAACAAGTTGGAAAACAAACAAGGAGTTTTATCCCAGATGTTTCTCAGGTTTATACATATAATGTAGAGGCTAGGACACTGGATTAGAACACAGGAGACATTTGTTCTATTCCTAGCCATACCACTGACCTACGCAACTTGGAGCATATCACTTACTCCTTCTGTGCCTTTTCCCCCTCCCACTCTTTGTCATTCTTGTCGATTTAGACTGTAAGCTCTCTACTGCAACTATCTCTGTACTGTATTAGTACAGTGCCTGGCACAATGGAACCCCAGTCGTGGCTGGGGCCACTATATAGTACTGTAATACCAAAAAATAACTAGAAAATATCTAAACAGCAAGAGATTTTGTCCCACCAGCCCTGGGAATGCATACCTCCCCAAAGCTTACACCCTCCCTTGAGAAACATAAGGAAAAAGTTCTCCCTTGCAACAATTTGTCACCTTCCACACTGCGATACCCTGCCAAGAATCCTGTTAATTATTTTTAGGTTTTTTTTCTCCCTTAGGTGCCATTCTATTAAAGAGCACGTAATTACAGCCTAAGGAAGAATGCCACTTCATATTAACTATATAGGGAATTCCTCAGAATATTTAAGTGTAGGCTGTACTTTACAAAATAGCCTAAATCTCAAGCAGCATAAGCCATGTTTTTATGACACTCAGTTGGAGTTCTGCTAGCTGCCTCTGAGTCAACTGGTTCTGTTCTCACAGCAACAAGCCCCACTGTAATTAAGCACTGAAATTTCCAGTGCTGGCAGGGTGGAAAGAGAGGCAGGTATCATGTTTAACCAAAGCATAATGGACAAGGCAGGAGTAACATGAGCTCTACAACAGCAGCTACAGAAACAAGGATAGCAAAGCCTACATGGATTGTTAGCTATATCTGGATCATTTACAGATACAGCAGAATTTGTTTATTGCAGTTTGTTGCATGTCTAAAATAGTCAACAGCACTCAAAACTGTAATGGCTTTGCAGGTCACTCATAAGGAGATGCATGCCACATATAAAGGCAAAGAAGAATGTTGTTCTATGCATACTGATCCCTTCTGCTTTCTTTATCTGCTAAATATATCACAGTCGTTCCAGTGGATTCATGGAGGAGGCAGGCCTCACAGTCAAAATGTCACTGCAAACTTTATTTTCAGTGAGTATTTATGATTAAGAACTTTTGTTCCATCAGGAGTCCACATGCTGATGCAGCTTCCCTCTTCCTAAGGGCTTTTTGGCTGATCAGGGATGTCAAGTTAGCTCCAAAACAAACGGCCTGGTGTAATCACTCCATGTCTCTCACAAATGCAGGGAAAAAATTCACAGCTCTCTCTCCACAGTTTAAAAAAAACATCAACAACAAAATCCCAACAGCTGGTCTAGTTTGTTCATTGTTTGCAGAGGATTAGGAAGTAGAAGGGAGGTTTCATGCTGCCAAAGTTATATCTACACACTGATATTATGTGCAAGACAAAGTCAAGTGAGCAGATAACAGAAGTGGTGGCGGTGGAAGTCACATTGCAGCAGACAGAAAGATAAAGTTGAACTGCTCCCTGGGGTTGGTGGTGGAAGTCATCCTCTTTGTTTTGAGCCCTGAAGGTTTCCCTTCAATTTCCCACCATCTGTCAGGAGGAGAGCTAAAGGAAGACCTTCAGAAAGGAAAGGGGTGCTTCAGTTCTTAGTAGGGAGATCCTGCTTTGGGAGGCAGAATGGTCCAATGGATGGGGCCAGGGAGTGGAAGGCAGAAGATCTTATTCTTAATTAGTTTTATTACTGTAATGCCTAGTCATGGACCAGAACGCCATTGTGCTAAGTCAATGGTTCTCAAACTGTGGGTCGGGACCCCAAAGTGGGTCACAAACCCGTTTTAATAGGGTCGCCAGGGCTGCCGTTAGATTTGCTTGGGCCCAGGGCCAAAGCCTGAACCCCACCACCCAGGGCTGAAGCCAAAGCCCAAGCCCCACTGCCCAGGCTTTGGCCCCCTCACCTGGGGCAGTGGGGCTTAGGTGGGCTCAGGCCTCAGTCCCCCATCTTGGGGTCATGGAGTAATTTTTGTTGTCAGAAGGGGGTCACAGTGCAATAAAGTTTGAGAACCCCTGTGCTAAGTGCTGTACACTGGCTTGCCCAAAGTCACACAAAACTTCTTTATGCATCAGTTTTCCCACCTGCAAAGTTTGTCCTGGTTTTTTTTTTTTTTTTTTCCTTCTTCTAAATACAGGTACTCTACTCCCGCCAGCCTGGTGAGATCCCACCCTGCTGGCATCAAACACCACCACTATGCATTTCATAGAATATGGCATACCATGCGTGAGGTCAAAAGAGCTTAGAAGTGCAAGAACACTGTTCCCACCCCACTATCTTATTTAGTGAAGCTTTTTGAGGTCTATGGATGAAGAGAGCTGTAAATGCCAAGTACAGTCTTTTATTATCCATCAGTCTCCAAATTGCTCTTGAGGCTGTCGTCACCAGACTGACATTTTGATGCTACATGACATCCTGTCAAAAACACAGTGTAGCGTTGCAGCATACTGATCACATGGGGAGGTAGGAGTTTGTCAGAAAGGTGACCACCCTACTGACGGCTGACCTAGAACCATTGTAGTACTCTTGGGCCCTACCAAACTCAGATTCCACTTGGCCACTCAGTTCAACCTGAAATAGATTCTCAAATATAAGATGCAGTAGGTACACTTGGTAAATTTACTAGCCTGTACTTTCACTTACCTCTGTTTGTTCTCCCAGTGGAAGATTAAACGGATGGTAGCAGCATGTCCCCAGCTTTCCCCTGAGACAAAAAAAAAAAAAAAATCCCACATGCTGCTTTATTGTTTCCTACAATGCATTAGCTTCAATAAATTTAACAGCAAATAAAAAAAAGTCATTCCTCCACAAAGATGATTAAACACACAAACAAAAAGTGATCTGACTGAATACCCCCAGAAATAAGTGTATAAGGATCTCTTAATTATTTTACCAGTTTATGGGGTCAAGGAATAAAATCTACTCCCCTGGATTTTTGTGTGTGCTTTTAAGATTGAAGCAAAATCTTTATATTCAGAAAAAGGTTTTATATACATTTAGCAAGAAGACAGACACTTGTGATAGCATGAAAGTATGACTAAGAGGAGCTTTCCCATCTTTAGAGAAAAAGGTATAGTGGTTATATGGCAGCATCTAAGTTCAGGGCAGCTATAATCTGGCTCTCAATTCTATTTGTAAACACACAAACTTTGCTATTTTCCTCCCAAAATCTTGGATCATAAGAAGGGAATATTATGACCGTTAAAGTGTTTAAGGCTGTTATGCTAAATTCTCCATTTCTGAGACCCCTCTTCTGACTTATTCAAGGAGTAGAATGCTGAGAAACTTGAGAAATTGGGGCAATTGCCCCATTTCAAGGGAAGGTTTCAGAGTAACAGCCGTGTTAGTCTGTATTCGCAAAAAGAACAGGAGGACTTGTGGCATCTTAGAGACTAACCAATTTATTTGAGCATGAGCTTTCGTGAGCTACAAGTACTCCTTTTCTTATTTCAAGGGAAGTAATCCCATTATTTCTGTTTACATCTGACCACAAGCTGAAATGTGAATCAATTTACAGATAGCACCAGCAGATGTTTTTCTTTATATGTTCCAGGAGACATTCTTAGTCAGAAGATGGATTGGATTTTCAAACAGTCATCTGGTTAAGTACTGCAAGCATCCCCTATTCATCCCAACGCAACCCCATCACTTCCGAGTCGAGCTAGTATATTTGTCTGTCTCTGACCTATCACCAGTCCCACCCCATCACATCTTCATTACTGCACACAGAATGGGGAAAGCAATATAACTCTGAAAAAAAGATCCTCAAATTAAATAGCTTAATACATCTAGGCCCTCAAGGCACCTTGCCGGACCCCACTCCATCATCTCTATGCCAAAGCAAGATTTAAGGTTGTGTTTCTTGAACATGGTTCTGAACTGGAGGTCAGAACACGAGTTTTTCAAATGGGTGCAATTTCCATTTTAACAACATTTCCATGCATATTTAATTAAAAAATGACAAAATGAGATGCTTCTGAGTTAAACTGGCTGCAGATTAATATTGGACCTAAAGTATAAGTATACCACATAAAAATGTCTAGGGACACCCAGCTTAGCTCTCAGCAGTAGGAAAGAAAGCTGCCCCCTTCCCAGAATGCTCCTGACCTAGTATCTTGCAGCATCTGGGTTTTAGTCATAATTTAGGGCTTCCCTTCCACTAGGAAACTGAACAATACTTTAGGGATTAAAGCTCTTGTGAACTCTTGAGATTTTCTAGGGCCCACTAATCAATGAAACAACATTCAGTGTGGAAGACAGAAGACAGACAGACAACCAGAGACAGCAGGGCTGAAAATCACTGACTTAGATACAAATAGATTAGATTCTACCAAGCCACTACTCTTTGGCTGTAACCAACATTTGAGGAACAAGTTTACTTTAGCCTCATTGTGAGACCATTGCCATAGATGTACCATCTACACAATGGTTCTCAACCAGGGGTACAACTACCCCTGGGGGTACACAGATGTCTTCCCGGGGGTACATCAACTCATCTAGGTATTTGCCTAGTTTTACAACAGGCTACATAAAAAGCACTAGCAAAGTCAGTACAAACTAAAATTTCATACAGACATTGACTTGTTTATACTGCTCTAATACACTGAAGTATATATAAGTACAATGTTTATATTCCAATCAATTTATTTTATAATTATATGGTAAAAATTAGAAAGTAAGCACTTTTTCAGTAAGCAAGTAGTTTTTAAGTGAGGTGAAACTTGGGGTACACAAGTCAATTCAAACTCCTGAAAGGGGTACAGTACTCTGGAAAGGTTGAGAACGACTGATCTAGAGGGCCTTCAAATCACTCCCCTAATTCTCTACTGCAACACTTAAAATAGGTGGATCTACAGAGTAAATACAAATCAAATTGCACACAGCCTTGTGCCACTTCAGAATCCTCAGCCTCTGAGCTACAGTTGCTTAAAATTGAAATGTGGCTGAGCAGAAGCCCTCTTAGCCTGAATATTTCACCAGCTGAGGACAAACCTTCACTGTAGCAGAAGATGCAATTTAGTTTAACAAATCTATATGGCTGCACACATACTTAGGGCAGACATACAGTTTATGTCTTCTGCAATGGGGAGGCTATGTCACATCAGAAGATCCTTAATTTCAAACTGTGCACGAGAGTTTGACACACCTTGGGAATATCACCTAAATGGACTCCTTCCACATTCTTCATTTTCCATATGATTCAGTTAACAGACCAGTTTTCCAAACACTGGCTGTAAAACAAGGTTAAATCTATTAGCTTTAATTCATTTTGTAGGCAGAAAGGCTGCCAAAAATAATGACTACAGCTGAGAGCAGGAGGTAAAGATGACAAAGGGTCAGATACTGAAAGCAAGGTCTTTATCTGCATGCACAGTTCAAAATCCAGTGTTGTCCAAGGAGATGCCTTGTATTTGTTCATTTTATCTTACTTCTGTCCCAAACGGTTCAAGGGCTGAAAATACATTGGGAACATCTTTCCCTCCCGCCTCCCCCTGCCCCCTTGAATAATCAAGAGAATCATTACTTGATTCACAGAAGGTGAAGCTGTATGCAGAGAATGTTTACCCTTCTAACTGCAACATTAAATATAATATTAAGTTACAACATAAACCAAGACAGACAGGAAATTTAAAGCTTAATTAGGCCAAATCTCCATCCTTCCAGTAAACTGTTCCAGTCTGCCCTATAAGCACAGTAGACAGTCCCATACAGATCATCCTGCTTATGGGATAGACCAGAGTGATTTGTATGGGTATCTTTCCTCTGCTTATAGGATAAATCAAAGTAGTGTGTCCCATACAAAATCTCACCCCCTTTTCATGATTACACAGGGTGAAGGACAGGTTGTCTGATGGTTCCAATGTGTGCACCAAATCTGAAACACTTTTGGAAACTATTAATGAGTACAGTTTCAAAGGTTTATTTTGCCACTGTGTTTGAATATATTTAGGGGTGGGGATAGGAAGTTCTCAGGCAATTGTAGGGAAAGAAAATGAAAGCATGGTGGGGCCATTAGCCCTTATGTCTTTGTGGGACACGCTTCAAGACATTAGCTTCAGATTCTGGAAACTAGCTACTGTACCCATTTAGTATAGATTTGCTGCTCTATTATCTCCCCTCAAGAAGCAATTCAGTCAAATTCAGGAGTCCTAACAAAGCTAATTTCAGGTTTTAGTATAAAACATTACTTGGAGTTAAAGAAGGAGAGGGGAAAAAGGCTCGAACTAGTAACATTCACAGTCTGCAACTTAAAATATTATAAAAATCGCTTTCAAAACAAAATTGTAAACAAATAAAAAGTAAATCCTTTTTTAGGCTGGGATCTCAGATGCCATATTTGATCTTATAATTTGTTTTAAAAGTAGCAACTGAGGCCTGTAGTGAAAACAACATGGCTAGTTGTATTTCAGGTCTCTCCAGCAGCAGCAGTAAGCCATCACAGGTTCAGGTAATTTTACTGCCAATGCTCAGCATTTTCCTGCAGCCACAGAAATTACAGCCAACATTTTCAGGTTTTTGTTCATGAAAAACAAACATTCTAAGGATAATGTAATTTTCAACTTGCTGGCTAAACACCTACCTAAAGCAGGTACCAACATTGACTGACTTTGTCCAATCCTTGTTGTCATTTGATTTGTCAAAACTACCTAAAAAAAAAAAAAAAAGAGAGAGCGGGGAGCAGGGGAAAGAGAAGGAAAAAAAGAAAAATACAGGGAAACTGTCATGTAAGAAAATAAAAAACTGATTTTCCAAGTCTGCATCAAAAAAAGCTATATTAATAATCTAATGCTGCCATTATTACTCAAGCAAGACTCCCACTGACTGCAATGGGACTTTTGCACAAGTAAAGAGAGGCTGGGAACATTTACGGTATCACTATCCAAAGCAGATTAGTAGAACTCTGCAAAAATATTTTCAGTCTCCTAGGGAGGGGGGATTGCTCTCATTCAGGACTGCAACTCTAAAGCTAAACCTTCTTGTCATCCTAGATGCACAATCATCATACAAGCTGTTACGTTACACAGACATCCAAACAGTAGTTAGCACAAATTCTATTATTCACATGCATAGGCCCTTTGGCACAGGGGCAGACATCACCCAGTGTGCCATAAATGTACACAGCGATGTACAAAGTGTGCATGTGCTCAGCAATTAGCAGAATCCCTGCAGCTCCTAGTCTAAAAATGCGCAAGTAGGTACAATACAAAGCAATACGCAGGAGAACAGACAGAGTGGGGGAGTGTTGTTACAGCATGAATCTTTGTAGGCGGCTCACAGACAGTCTAGATTAGATTCCTGGTAGAATGGAGGTAATGGTGGGGAAAGAGATAAAAAAGGAGCAAAGGAGGTAACAGCTGACTTGATACACTAGATTTGGTAATTTTGCAGATATTCTTCATTGTAATGTTCATTTCAGTTTACTGAAAAAACCAGCACCTATCCCAAACCCAAGGCCTTTCAGTGTTTGGTTTTATTACTGCTGTGCAATTCTTGCCTGACTAGTTAATTCATTAGACGACTTCCTATACATTGTGATTTATCATTTCTTTAGGAAGGGATGTTTGTGCTGTACCGCTTCCCTGTTCAATAAAACAATATATATGTATCATTTGGGTGAAGAAAAGAGACCTATATGATTAAAGCTATTCTCTTTCAAGTTCACGAGACAACTAATGTATGGGCTGGATGCGAATATGAGAGAAAACTGTACAAAATACAGTCACATAATACATGTATCCCCTGGTGCGTACATATGAAGGAAAGCCCTTCATAATTCATGTGTGTGGCTTACTGTCATCAGCAGGCACAAATGTGTTACACTGGCAGAATGCAGTTATGCTCTTTTCCTTCCTGTGGTTATCTAAGGAAACACAGGAGGAGGATTTATTTTTAGCAGTACAGACAAAAGCCAATTGCATGACAGCATTCTGGATGACAAGGAATCAAGTCACCTGGAAATTGTGTGGACAAGCACCATTTTGAGACTGTGGAAGCTTTAATTCCTGAATAATGCTTCCCTGTGTTGCAAGGTCTCAAAAAACACCCCTATATTTAGCTGTAGCTCCTGAATGCCATCTGCTGGCTAGATGGCTGCACATTTGCAGACTTTCATACTGAGCTAAATGATGCAGAAACAATCTACAGGCAGGAAACTATGAGTTTCCATGGATGCCAGAGCAATGAGCCAAACCACAGCAAAGAAAGTGGTTTTCCTCCCTCAATGTGGTCCTTTCATGAAAACAGTGGTTATTTCCAAACCAGTAGGCCCAATCTAAGACAAATTAAGGATTCCTAGTTTATTTAAATGTGCGCACACATGTGGGGAGAAGCTGAAGGAAGGCACAAGCTCTAGCTCTCCTCTTTCCAGGTGTTTTTAATAAGAGAAGCTACCGGTGACAAAAGACCAGTTCAGCTGGGCAGAATTAAACATCTGTGAAAAGAACTTCACTTTAAGTGATGTTTCACTGTAACAGAAAACAGCTGCCATGGGAAAACATTCCCTCTTGATCTTACTGATGGTGGTAGACCCTCTTCTGCACCCCCTCCATCTCTACAAGGTATAAGCACCACTTTGGTCCTCTCAGATGGAGAGGGCATGGTCAGCTTTGTGTGTCTTTGCCCCTTCCCTCCACAGGTTAGCTATATTGCTATTAACAGGTGGTTGTTAATATCTAGCTACTGTATCTATTAACAGGCGCAAACAAGCTCTAGTTGCATGCCTGCAGTTTTATTTTGCTGTTTTCAGGCAGCAGATAACCGCATTAGTAGTGTCCTGTTGTATACTTTGCATATTGTAAAACTGCATCTCCTTTGACTCAACCTCACCCCCAAACTCACAGCTAACTTATGGGCATTTGCTATGCTGATCAACTGTTGTGCTAAGCCATTCAGAAGCCGCGTTCGCAGGGAGAGGTCCTCAAAGTCATGGCGAAAAGGAAAGGCAATTCCATCCACAATAACCAATCGGACCTAAACATAGAAAGCAAAAAAAAAAAAAAAGGTGTTAAGCTTGTATCCTATAAGCTAGTGATGACATCTGACAGAATATTTCAAGTGTGTCAGAATCTATTTCATATAAAATAAAGTCTTATATTTGCTATCTATATGTGCCCAATAACACACTAAGATAAAAAGTTGGACAAAAGTAGTGATTGAGAATGGAAACTGAGAAGAGAAAGTTAAGCATCAGTTGTTACTTTTCAGCCTACTCAACTTGAACTCCTATTATTTTAATTTCACCCTCACAAAACAACAGGATGAACTTCACTGTTAAAGTAACTCATCAAGGTACTGAGGCTGTAAGCAGAGATCAAGCTTGGAAACATGGATTTTAACAGAAATTTACAGATATACTAGGCACTACGCTATGGAGTTCAGTGTCTGTCTCCCCTGTAGATGTTTGCTTTGCTGAACAGTTTCTTTTGGAGCGTGCATTAGCTAAAACTAGAAAACAAACACTGCTACAGGCTCATCACCATCCATAGCAGATGAGGATTTTGATTTATTCCAGTTTCATTTGCAATAGCTGTTATGGACAAAATTGCTTCAAGTATAGGAGGGAGACCTGGTAGTCTTGTATTGTTCAAGTGCCTGGTTGCTAAAACAGCACAATCATGGGATTCTGCAAATTCTTGCATTACTGGGCAAGGCAAAAGCTTGAAAATGACAATGGGAAAACCTTGTTGTTGCACTATTGATTTAACACATCACTGGAAAATAGCTTTAGGGCTGGAACATACAAGCCTGAAGCAAATGTCACTTTGGGAAATGGCACTGGGAATCTGACAGGAAAGAAGAATTTGAAATGGGAGGTGGAGCTGAAATCATCAGAATTAAAACAAGACCCTCTTGCTTTCTCTCATTTTTCCCCAGAGATTCTCTTTCACAAGATTCTAAGTGTCTGTCTGGTGCCTCATATTGGCTATAAAATTCACTCCTGCCCTTATAGGAATGAGCAAATCAGTTTAATAGTACAATAATCCAGTAGACTAGAAAGGCGAATTGTATTATCCCATCTACATGCCTATCAGATTAATAGATACTGAGGTATGACAGTAATTTACCAGATTTATTTCTATTGCATTTGTTACAAAATTAGCAGCACTGTGGGTTTAAGGCACTCAAAATAGACAATAACCTAATCTTGATAACAGTTGCCCTGTCCACACCACGGCAAACCCATTCAAGCTGAAGTTGTTTTTATGACTATAAATCATAGTCTTCTCTTTAGTGTAGACAGTACCTATGGAGGTAAATTACACTGTTGCCCACCACAGCTATCTGAAAAAAGGATCCATGTCATTCATAATACAAAATAAAGTTAGGAGCTGTTCTGGAGTTCCCAGACTGTCTCTTAGCTATGAGGCTGCATGGAGAGATTGGGCCAGTTTTAACACAAAATGGCACTGCCACTGTCTGTTAGGTCACATATTAGGCTGCAGAAAGAATCACCAGAGTGTCTTGTAGTTCCCAACCATCAGAATATCAGATTCAAAGCCAAGCATCACTAATCTGCACAGATGGCACAACAGAATGGCAGCCCTTTGCTACTGTGCTAATGAGGCTGTGCGCTCTCCTGGGTGGCCAGCACACCAAGGCAGCTTTAGTACCTGGCAAAGAGAGGGCAATACCAGAGGCAAGTACACTCTGAGCACAACTAAAACTAAAAAGATCATCCAAAAATGGAAAATGAAATATTAGACACAACCCATATCCTGGATAACATTCCTAAACACTAGTCATTTGTACTCTGTTACACGGAGTCACAGAGCAGCTTGCTGGGGAGAGATTTTCCCTGAAGAATCTAAAAATCTTGAAAGGAGGTGGAGGAAATCTGCATTACAATACTGCTACACTCAGAACCTAGGCAACTATTCAGCAGTTGTCCACTATACAATTAAGCTGCATGCTCAAGTTGCTCATAGCAACAGAAAAGAGTCAGCCTCTGGCTGCCAAGATGCTGATGGGTTCTTTTGGTGATGGATTCTGTCCTTGGAGGAGAAAACTGGCACTATGTCATCCTGGCAACGTTACATCATGTTGATGAAGTGCAAACATGACCTAGAGATACATTTTCCAAGGGCATCTGTTGCACTAAGAATATGTAGTATTTGTGGTGTGGTGCCTCAAGAGTTGTAGCATTAGGATAGAGATTAAGCAGGTTAAAAGGAAGGAAGTTATTAGGAAGAGGAAATTGGTAGCAAGAGTTGAGAGAGAAAAAAGAAGCACAAATTTACACATCTGAGGTTTGGCAGCAGCCAAATCTCAGTTCCCAGGTTCATGGTCTGCTTGGAACCTCAGATGGATAGACCTTTTCTCATGCCAATGAACAAACCCTCAATGTCTTCAATACATCTCCAAATACGTAAGGCATCTTTCATCTAAGTCTGCAGTAAGCCTTACCTTTGAATGCTCTGAAAGGAAGTCTGGGAGGAGGTAGACCTGTGCTAGCAGCTCTGTGTAGTCATGACAACGGAAGTAATAGATATGAGAAAGAATACTTTCAAGGGAGAAAGTCTCCAGGGATTTTTGAAAGTCTGGGGGGGGAGAAAAAAAAAAATCTGTGCTCAACACATTATTACTCTCATCATTCCTCCAACTCCTGTCTCCAGCACCTAACAACAAAAACAACATTTGAAAATTTGTAAAACAGAAAAAGGAAGTTATCGGTCAACAATTAAGAGTGGAAGGAAATTTCCTTTCCATCTGGCTTGAAAGTGGGCAGCACAATCACCTTCTGGAAATTGTATTAGAAGCGGTCTCAGGATATGCACACTTATTCACTAAAACCTGCAGAGAAGACTGCTGCAAAAATGAAAACTAAGTTTAAAAAAAAAAAAAAAAAGTGTTCAGTAATGTAACTATCAAGCCAGCTGATCAAAATGACACTTAGTCAAAATTAACCAGACAATATTTAATGTGTGGGTACTAACTCATGTGATATAGGTGTCCCCTCAGATCTGTTAATCATCAACAAGTTCTTTGCTCAATGTGGTCCTAATATTCATATGCCAAGGCTGCTGGACCTGACACCTTGACAACTTGTCCTCCTAGCTTTCTATATGCAAAATAAAGCTTTTAAATGTAATACAGCTTGCCTACATTTAATTAGTTTCGCACATACACCAGTATAAGAATGTTAGCCTATCATACTGAAAGGAACACAGCTTGGTAATGTACCTTCTTCCTGATGTGTTTCAGCAATAAGCTGGCAGTGCTGAACACAGGCAGTTGCAATGTCTACCACTCTCTCTACCATAAAGCTTCCCTCTGTATCAATGAAAACTGCTTCTCCAGCAAGCCCCCCAAAACATTCTGGAATCTGCACATCTACTGCCAGCTGCATACTGTCAGAAGAAACAAAAAGAGTTAAAGATAGAAGGATAATTAAATAATAATATGTTATTGTCTACAATCCCCCACTCCCAATTTATCTCAAAAGTGACAGTTAGTTCTGGTGAGGGGTAAACTGAGCAGGAGATATTACCAATACCAAGATATTTCTGTAATACACCATGGAATCTGGGGTTGCAGCCATAACAACAAGAATAAAAGGACTTTGGTCCTAGTTACATTCAGTATTATTAGATTCCTAGTTGAACCGAGGTAATATAAAAATACCATAACTGGGTTTTCCCAACACCTGGTGCTCCACAGATCTCCGTGATTTTTGTTAGTTGCACACCACCTCCCAGAATATCATCTAGCGCTGAACAGAAGGTGATTATGAAGCCCTGTGATTGTTCTTGTTCCAAGAGTTCTAGTGCTGTGCACTTCCCAACAGCTTCAGGTTCACCAGCAGTCTTTGTTGCATTACTGTGACATTCTCTTCTTACAATTTGCAAGGTTTCTAGTGCCTCCTCTTTAGAGATTCCAATTTCTGAAAAAATAAAAGCATGGGACGGTATATTTTTTTACAAACAACAGGTCCCAGTATAAATAGAGAAGACAGTTTCTGCTGGATTTATAGGCTCTGCAATTAGACCAGTTAAAAAGACCTGCCAAAAAGCATCAATATTTTTGGATTAATGATGGAAACAGACTACTCATGCTTACCTATTTTCATTCTTTGGAATTAAAAACTAGTGGCCTGATTTTTAGAAGTACCAAGGACTCACAAATCCCACTGAAGTCAATGGAAGCTGCAGGCACTCAGCCCCTCTGAAAAAATCAGACCACAAATTTCTTCTTCCAATCACTTAACACCAGCTTTCTTTAATAGTCATTCTCTTTTGGTGATGACAGGATTTTTTTTTCAGAAGATAAATGTTCGTATCATGGCCAGAAAAGAGACTGACTACTGGTTTCTATTCCACTAGAAGCTCATCATACCAACATGACACCACTAATAAGATCTGCAGGAGCTGAACCAAACACAAAGGAAGTGACTCCAACAGCAATTAATGTGGTTTGTTCAAGTTCAGGTGGGAGTGTGCATGCCAAAGAAGGGACCTCCAAATGAGAGACCAGAAGTGACCTATGTCATAGATTTCGATGGGACCTGGGAGGACAAATTTCCTGTTGTCACATCATCAGGGACTAATGTAGTAAGTTACTGCTCACTGGAAAAAATACATCTTCTGGTTAATGGGTTCAGAATCACAGGTAATAAAGACAGGTTTCAGAGTTAGTCTGTATCCGCAAAAATTAGGAGGACTTGTGGCACCTTAGAGACTAACAAATTCATTTGAGCATAAGCTTTCGTGAGCTACAGCTCACTTCATCGGATGCTCTAAGATGCCACAAGTCCTCTTTTTGTTTTTACAGGTAATAAAGTAGTTTTAACTAAATGACAGTGACACCTAGTGGTCATAAGCAGCAAATAACACAGAAGCATATTCAAGGGCCTAAGACTATTTCAAATCCAAGTGAAGTTATACACAGTAATGGAACAATGCAAGATATATTAATATTTCTGATAAACTGCCCATCAACTAAAAGATATATTTATTTCACTTTGATCAGAGAAAAGATAAAAGCTGAGATAATATATTTCATACATTTATCTTAGTGAATTGGAAGATCTATTCTAGTTTCTTGTGATCTTTACCTTTGTAACCAATTTCACACCCCTTTACTTGCTTTAGAACAGTGGTTCTCAAACTTTTGTACTGGTGACCCCTTTCACATAGCAAGCCTCTGAATGTGATCCCCCTAATAAATTAAAAACAAGTTTTTATATATTTAACACCATTATAAATGCTGGAGGCAAAGCAGGGTTTGGGGTGGAGGCTGACAGCTTGCAACCCCCCATGTAATAACCTTGCAACTTCCTGAGGGTCCCAACCCCCAGTTTGAGAACCCCTGGTTTAGAACCTGAGATGTGTATGTGTGGGGGTAACCTGTTACAGCTCTCCTTTCTCAGTGTCTCGTTTCCATTTAGTTCTCAACAAAAGCAGGATCCTCTGTCAGAGTCAGATCCTTTTTACTGAGATATAGGTAAAAAAAATTAAACATGGGAAAATGTTTTCCTTTCACTTCTTCAGACCTGTATGAAGACTGGATGAGATAAGACCATCCTCTCAGGGAGTCCAACCACAATACTTGAACACTGCTGAAGTGAAGTGCTTTATACACATGAACCAATTAATTAAACTAGCCAATTGTTAAAACCCCATTCTTACCAGCAAGGTGTTAGCCTGGTTTCCCATGTAGGCAGTGGAGCTCTGTTAATATCAATTCTCAAAATCACAGAACAGACTGGGGGAATTGGGGAAGGACATTGAAAGGAGCCCCAAGAAAAGTCCTAGGATAGGGTGACTGAAGATAAAACCTGGGCTGTGATGTCTGGGGATGGAACAATGAGGGGAATCCCAGCCTGTGGGCCCTAAGAGAGGAAGCTCCCAAGACCGAGAGAAGTGGGGAGGTCCTTGGCTGGAGGGGTGCTTGGGGGTGGCTCAGGGTGACACCTGGTCTGTAGAGAAGGGTCTTGGGGAGGACGAAAATGTGCCTAGAGGGTAAGGAACATAAGTGCTGGCACTAGAGGTGCTGGGGGTGCTGCTGTACCCCCTGGATTGAAGTGATTTCCATTATATACAGGGTTTACAATTTGGCTCTCAGCATAAAAACTGTTCCAGCCAGCACCCCTGGTAAGGATTTAGAGGAACGCCGGCCTGGGGGTGAGAGAGAGGCTCGTTGGGGGCGCAGATGGGACTTTAGAAGAAGCTACAGAGTGAGTAGACGGTCCGGGTCTGCTGGGAAGGGGCAGTCAGGGCGTGTGCAGGCCTGGGCTGGGGAAGAGCAGGGGCAGTAGGGGTGCGAAGGGAGAAAGCACCGCCGCTGAGCTAGAGCTAGAGACGTGGGGTCGGCGCCCTTGGGGGGCGGGGGTGAAACCAGACCCCTCCCCCAATGGGTCTCAGTCCGGTACCTTTGCTGAGCTCGCAGGGCCCGATCTCCAGCAGCTCCTGGGCCGTCTGGAAGCCGGCTCCGATGAGCTTAGCCCTGAGGCCGGGGGCTAGGGGAAAGCTGCCCACATCCCGCTGCATGATCCCCAGGCTGCGCCCAAAGCCTCCAGAGTTCTAGGCCTGGGCTCGGCTCAGCTCCGCCCCGGCCCGCCCCGCCTCCGCCTCGCCTCCGCTCCCGCCTCGGCCAGTCCCCTCCCACCGACCCGGGATGCCGCTGACGCTGCCCTGTCTAGTCTTAGCTGCGGCCCTAAATCCTTTTCCCGCGCTCGGCCCGCGGCTAGCGACTCCGGCCTCGCAGCAGGGAGCCTCTACTGCCGGGGGAGGGCGCACGGTGTGGGCCATGACGCGCTCAGCCTACTCATACCGGCCCCAGCCTGGGTGCGTATAGCGGGGCCCAGGTCAGGTGCCAGTGGGTGGCTGTGGCCTTAGTCACAGAGTAGGTTGGGCACCCCTGAAAGAGGGGCAGCCTTAGGGGCTGCTTGCCTCCGGCCCCCAGCATTTGAGACATATCCGTTTCCCCATAACCTGTGTATTCTGCTCTGTCCTTTTTAGATAATAATCTCTAGGAGCCAGGGCTGTCTTTGCAGCACCTAGCAAATCATGGGCACCATTCTAATGCAAATAGTAACGAAAGCTTATGCTCAAATAAATGTGTTTGTCTCTAAGGTGCCACACGTCCTCCTTTTCTTTTTGCGGATACAGACTAACAGGGCAGCTTCTGTGAAACCTGCCATCTATCTTTTGTAGCTAGATGTGCAGCAGTGAAGAAAAGAGGTGAGGTGAAGAGCTACATTTTAAAGTTCCACAACTCTGGTATAAGCAATGATCAACAAAAAGAACCCCAAACATGTTATTTTGAAAAAAGCATGATTTTAAGCCATTCTTAGAGTGGATGGACTCATGGGATCACAATGCTTGGAAGTATTGTTATAGTCACCTACCCTACTCGAACCTACATGTTGGGCCCTGGCACAGCACCCTTGTCCACCTCAGATGTGTGTTTCAATCAGCAACAAAATTTGTAGCTGCTTCTATGAGTGAGAGACGGGCATTTGTAATATTAGTCCAAACTCCATTCTGAGTCAGGGCACATATAGCTGAAAGAGAGACAAATCTTTGCTGGTATAGCAGACTTTAGAGCTTGCTTTATAATCTCTGTGCCCTTAGGGCAAGGAAGTGTGATCAGAATACAAGACTTGACAGGTAAATTATTTCTCCATTTCTCCATTCTCCTTCATCTTCTGAGAGAGACAAGGACAGCCTAGGAATTGCAGGATTTGTCTGAGACATGAGACTACAGACAAGCAGATACTTTAATTTGGTTGCGTTTGAGTATAATGCTACAGTTGCCCCCACAGGCTGGGAAGTCCATTTGATCAGGCAGAAATGTTAGTTTAATCCTGCCATGACTATTGTGAGCAGCCAATTACACAGTGGGGACTTGAGGTCTCCCCATATCTCCAGGGAACAGGGGTCACAATGGAAAATAAAAGTAGTGGTGTGAGAAACCTCTGCTCAGAATAATATCCCAGTCTCGACCCACAGCCCTAATTGAGTTCATTGTTCTTGCTGAAATCTCAACAATGTAGACGTGTAAATTACCATAAGCTTCAAAGTTAAAAGCCCCACTGAGATTAATGAACGCGGCTCATATTTCTTGGTTATTTTTGTGTCTCTGCATTCTGATGCAAGCAGTGCTGCATGGTGGGGGGTACATTTATATAATGATATTTGCGAGAAGGACGGCTGGGAACTTAGGCTGTGGTTCTGCAAACTGATTCGCGTGGCTCCGCTTAATATTTTAAAAATGAAAGATCCAGTTTGAAAATCATGACGCTGCCAGAGAAATGTGGCAAAAATGTACTGCTGCGCCCCTTCCTCAGTTGGCCCCCCGTCCTGTGCACAGAGCAGTGTGTGTTGTGTGTTTACTATACACCCGGCATCGTGTAAAATGCAGGCGGGGGCATGGTGTGCACGTGGCAGGAGTTTGGGTGGATGGCGTAGCCTGTAGCGAGCCCTCCGGCCGCTCCCCTGCCCATGGGGCAGGTTAATCTCCGCAGAAGCCTGGTCTGGACAAACCTCAGGTGGAAAGCCCGTGTTGCCCCCGCTTCGCACTACATGCCAGGGAGTTGTGGCCCAGGGGAGCCTCCATACCTCCCCCCAACACCCCGCCCTCCGGCAGCTCCTTGGGCTCGTGGAGCTCCCACCCTTCAGGAGCTATGTCCTGTGGGGGCCTCCGTCCCTCGCCAGTAACGGTCGCCTCCCTCGACGGTTGGCCAGGGCTCCGCGGCCACGAGCTGCCAAGTGGGGACCGAGGTATTGTGGGGGGCGGATTGGAGAGGGGGTCGGGATGGAGGAGTGAGGCGAAGAGGGGCCTGTAGCGGTCAACGGTTGTGCGGGGGTAAGGGGGAGGCGTGCCGGGTGTTTGCTGGCCTGAAGCCAGGTAAGGTGAGGGAGGGAGTGCTTAGTGCGGGCCCACGGGGTGGTGGGGGTGTAGGGCGGGAGTGCGGGGTGCATGGGGTGGTGGGGTATAGGGTGGGGGTGCTGAGTGCGGGGCACGCGGGGTGTGGGGGTGTAGGGCGGGGGTGCTGAATGCGGGCACGCGAAGTAGGGGATGTAGGGCGGGAGTGCGGAGGATGTAGGGTGAGGGTGCTGAGTGCGGGGTGGTGGGGTGTAGGGCGGGGGTGCTGAGGGCGGGGGGGGGTGTAGGGTGCGGGTCACGCGGGGTGGGGGATGAAGGCGGGAGTGCTGAGTGTGGGGCGCGCGCGGTGGTGGGGTGTAGGGCGGGGGTGCTGAGGGCGGGGGGGGTGTAGGGTGCGGGTCACGCGGGGTGGGGGATGAAGGCGGGAGTGCTGAGTGCGGGGCGCGCGAGGTGGTGGGGTGTAGGGCGGGGGTGAAGGTAGGGCACGCGGGATGGTGGGGTGTAAGGGAGTCTGTTGCGTGCGGCCGCGGTGAGTAGGGGATAAAAGGGGGACGAAGTGCTGAATACGGGATGCACCAGGTGCAGGGAAGGTGCTGAGTGCCCTGTGATTAGAAGCGTTTGGGGGCTCTGGCTGTGAGCAGAAGGCAGCCAGTAACTGTAGCCTGTTTTACTCGCTCTGTACTGTCCTTATCCAGAGCCCTATGATCCTGTAGGTCTGTGCACCTCTCAGGGCTAGGATCATTCCCTTAGATGGACTCTGACCATTGCTTCAGCGGGGTCCTCTTAAATCCTGTCTCACTACCATTGTTTACCCCCGCATACAGTTCAGTCTATTTCCATTATGATGCCACGGGGTCCAATAAGCAAAGTCTCTAATGAGTACATTCGAACCTTCTGTGTAGACCATATTTTCATGTGGGTTTGTTATTATCAGCTGAACTGCAGATGAGCCCATTAGAGTGAGCTTTCCGAGCTCTATCCTTCCCCCTTTCTCTATTTCGCGATGAAGAAGCAGTCGCTTAGTAGTGATTATTATAGCTATTAAGCTATTTGAATCTAAAATAAGTGGATTGTACCATTGCATTTTCTAGCTGTGACCTGGGTTCAGTATAATTTATTAATCTGTTTCTCTGAAACAGGATGGCTCATTCTGTCCCTCTCCCCATACCTTGTCCAGTCCAGCTTGGTACTATCAAAAATGATTCATTGGAAGCTCAACTGCACGAATATGTTAAACAAGGAAACTATGTTAAAGTGAAAAAAATCCTGAAAAAAGGTAAGAGCCGAATTTAGACAAGTGTTGCAAATATCATGATCTTTTATATTTTTGACAATGGATGATGCTTTCTTTGTGTTAGGAAATTAGGATGCCATATGAAAAGCTTACTCCATTTTTGTGATTGATGTACATATTTGGCTGTATGGCACATGGCATTAGTTATTTATTGCAGCCACAAAACAGGTATGAACTGAAAAGTGATAAGTGGAATAGAAAGTTATGTAGTTGAATATAGAACCAGTTAATTAGAATGCTGAGGCTGTAATTTTGAAGAATTGTGGAAGTCACATTTTAGGAGGAAATATAGGTATATGCCTATAAATTTACAGCATATTGGTTCAAACTGAAAAGCATTTCATGTCTAGTTTATTTCTCTGTAATTTTCGGCAGCCTGGTGATACCCTATATGCGAATGTAAATATTTTGCAGATGGTCTAATACTTGACATCTCTTTATTTTGCTATTATTAAAAAAAAACATTGCTTCTGTATTTTCTATCCAAAATCTGACGTTCCTAATACTGGATGTTTACAGTCGTACCGTATCCAAATAGTGTACGGATATTGAAATAGAGAGATGCACAGGGGAAAAACAGGGAGTTTATTCACCCCATAACCAGTTTTAGTGGCTTCAGTGAACTTGAGAAACATAACTGTATTAATACTAAGGGGAGCGACGTGTGTAGGTACGCCTCAACGGCAAAGCTAGAGAGGCTCGAAAAGCAAACAACCAAGTTGATAATATATGGTCCATTATTGCCAGTGACTTTGGAGTGCAGGGTGGTAAGCAGTTGGGCCAATGTTAAGAAAACAGTACCTAATGGGAGGAGAGACTAACAGGGATCTCTGGGGAACAGACGTCATTGCTTTAAGAGTGGATTGCTTACTACCTACATCGCTTCTGAAGCACGTCACACTTTTGGCTCTTCCAATGCGTGCTTCTTGTGCGTAACTGTTCCAATGCGTCCTTCCTACGTAGCCAGTTCCAGTTTGTTAGTCCCGCCTCTATGAGTACGAGCTATGGAAGAAATATCTGATTGCCTGAAGGGGCGTTCCTCTGTTAATTAGAAGAAGTGATTGGTGAAATTCGGGAAAACGTTGATTTGTAATAGAAGCTAAAGAGAGGGCATTTTAAAAAGTTTCTTCAGCTGTTAAGTGCCACAATGAGACATGCACTGAGATATACTGTTTGTCAGTCTCGCTGTCTGTAATCATAGTGAGATTTGATGTATTAAATTACACACTGTAACCACAAAAAATAGGCGTTTAAGGCTGGGTGTGTAGCCGTGGGAGGTTGCTTTTAGACTATACTATCGGGGTCATTTCTATAGTAGATAAGTGTACTTGAAGGTGATGGATGTTGCTAACCTTAAGGATGTATTAAAGTGTACTTTGTGAACCTGAATATAGCTATTCTATGAATAACATACTCTCATATCTCAATATCTGTTCTATGACCTATCAGCCTTTTACCCCCAATCAGGAATATTACAGATTATGTATTCCTTACACCATCCGATCCTAAAACAAACTTCACACCCCTTGTATGTTATTTCCTGATAACAAGTAACTTCTATGCTTCTACTCTGTACCATTAACTTTTTTTAAACATCTTAATTTTTTTTTAATTTGCTTTGGTATAGTTGTTCTCTATTATTGATGATCTTTCCTTCTCTCTGGGGAAGTAGGATGGATAGAACACAGACTGGTTAGTCTGTATAAACTAAATTAAAAAAACAGTTTTTGTGAAGTTGGTGTTTAGCTTTGTTTTTGATGTGTATATTTAGATAAGGGATGTAGGGATTGTAACTAATATTATTTCTGTAGTGGGGGAGGATGGGGGTGTTTTTCAGTGAGTTTTCTAATAGCCTGAGAGAAGAAAATGCAGTGTAAAAATACAACAGTTTTTATTTAGTAATTGCTAATAGTTCTTGAACCTCTTATTCCACTTTTTTATGCAGTGTCCCTCTCTTTTGTCCTCCCTCCCATTCTATTTCAAAGGCGCATGGATTATATTAATTCTGCAAATTCTCTCCCCTTTCCCCTTTTTCTTCTTTTCTCCACCCTCTCCCCCTTTTCGAGTAGCCCCTATTTCCACTCCTAATGCTCTGCCAGTTGGTTGGTATGCAACTTTCTCGGAGCCCTTAGTGCAGACCCTCAGGTGGAAGTGAGGGAGGAGAAAAATGGGGCCTACAAAACCCCTGGCAGGTAAGGGGACTGGGAGAGCTTGACTTGGGAAGGAGGGAGGAATGGGGAAGAAGAGTGGAATGGGGTGCACACAGTCTCTACAGTAGTGGAGAGAATGGGGGCCCTGGAATGGAGCGAAGGGATAAGTGGAAGTACACAGAACCCGTAGTGGTATGGAGATTGGAGGAACCTGGCATGGGGGAAATGGAGGGTACACAGAGCCCCTGCCATGGGGAAGTGGGAATGGGGGTGAGAACAGAGCTCTGGGTGTGGGAGGAAATGTGGGGAACTTGGTATGGGGAGAATAAGGGTACAGAGATTCTCTCCTAAGGTATGAATTTGGGGGAATTTCAGGGAGTCCCTAAAAACAGTGGGATGGGACCGGGCACATAGGGAGCTTGTTGGAGGGAATTGAGGGGTGCTAGGAGCCCTTGGGGTGGGCAGTAAACTCGACTTGCACAAACTACAAAGTGTGTTCCCCCCACTTCTGTGAAGAATATGGACATCTGTTGACAAAGAGGCTCTGATTGCAAAAGGTACTATTCATTTTCTTTCATGACCACTTGTTTTAAAAATATGAGTAATTAAGAGGTTAATCAGGGCAGACGGGGATTGGCAAGTAGGGAGGATGTCTTTGCAGGAGACAGGGCCCGCGCTTAGCTAGAGATGTGCTATCGAAAGGGACTGCTAGGAGGACGACTTTTAAATTGTTTTCTTCCAAGCGCGATGTGAATAGGTGGGGTTGCTGTAATACAGCTGCTGTCTGTCGCTGATGCCCGTTGCTTGTTCCCGCTGGAGAAGCGGTAGGAAGAGAGCACAGATTGGGTGGTTTGTCTGTATTAACTGAATGAATGAAAAAGCTTTAAAATATTACTTTTAAAATTATGCTTTAGGAAGTTTATAATAGCTGGGTTTGTTTCTAAATCTATACAATACTTAGTTTTCTGTGCGTTGTTATGAGGCGTTTGTTTACCCCCCCCCCACTTTTTTTTTGTGGTGTGGCATTTTGAAAGCCAGTTTAGAAATTAGTGGGTATTGAGTGTCCAAATCACTTGGATGGCTTTGAAAATTCTCCCCAAAGCAGCTTTGAGAGAGACTGCAGTTAAATACCTGTGATCCCGCTACAGATTAATTCTAACACAATACTCTCCAGTGAGGCAAACATATAAAGTACTTGACTCCGATGTAGCTCTCTCTAGATTTGATTTAAGAACATTTGGATCGGTTTGCTAACAGTTATTGACATTTATATTGCTATGAATTATGTGTGCTGCTGTTTCAAGAGGAAAAATTGTGGCGATATACTTGCAAAACTAGAGACTTGCTGTCTTCTGGATACACCGTACACGACCTTGAGGAATTGTGCAGAGCGGAACAACTGAACCAAATCCCGCCGCTCTGTCTCCACTTTGCAGCACTTTGAGGTTGCACTAGTACGACGTAGCAGCGCCGAGTTTCTAATCTGCTGGTACGGTGCTCCCACCCTGTCCGCCGAGGCCCCGCCCCCAATGCCCCACTCCCGGCTCTAGCCTTCCCCAGGGCGCGCTGCGCCTTGCCTTAACCCCCCGCGAGCGCCTCCTGAAGCTGATCTGGGCGGCAGAAGGCACTGATTGGCGAGGCCAGCCAGCGGGCAGGAGACGCGGGGGGGAGGGAGAGGAGTTGATGGGGGGGTGCCGGTGGGTGCTAATTAGTCGCCTTTTTTCCCCCTGGATGCTCCAGCCTTGGAGCACCCTCAGAGTCGGCGCCTCCCACCGGTAACGTGAAACATGAAGTCTTTAGGGCAGACGAACTCGAGAGAAACAGCTGCAGAGCACGGTAGATAGAGCTCTGTCTGTGGCGGGCTCTGCCTGACAGACAAACGTTCACTGTAACGTCACGTGGTAGCGAAGAGCCTGTGAGAAGTATCGCAGTTTCAGGAAGTAAAAGCAAGAGGGTTTGATTGGTTGCTAGGAGCTCCACATGCTAATCAGGAGACGTGTTTCTGTAAATAGCGACATAAAAATCTTCTAATGTTCAGCGTTCTAAAGCTGTCTGAATTGTGCTTTAATGAAAGGGGCACTTGGTTTCAGAGTTTTGTCCTGTAGTTTGCTAAGGGTGAAAGCTGTTGTATGAAAACATTCACCATGAGAAGAAAGCTTGTGCTTATTCGCCTGGGTGTGTAGCGGAGGAGCATTTTGTTAAGACTATACTTTCAGGGATCATTTCTATAGTTTGTAACTAGAGAAGTGTAGCCGAAAGTGTCCGACCTCGCTAACCATGAGGAGGAGTTAAAGTGTTCTCTTCTGAGCGTGAAGCGAGCAGACAGTGTTGCTTTAATGCAGCTGCTGTCTGTTATTGATGATCGTTCCTTCTTCCTTTTGGGAAGCTGGGAGGGAGAGAACACAGACTGAGTGGTTAGCTCTTATAAAGCAAGTTTAAAATTAGATGTTTAAAACTTTTAGTTTTTGTAATATGGCACTGTTTATGATGCTGGTTTAGAGTATTTTTAATAGTAAATCTTAAGATTTATTTTGGAAGGTTTCTGGTAGGGTTTGAAACAGAAGTAAAAGGAGTCTGAGAAATAGTGTTTTAAAGATTTCTTATTCAGTAATTACTAAAAGAATTCTAAAATTTTTTTATGCTGCTATATCTCTTTTTTGTTATAATCTATTTCAGAATTTAGGTAGGGGCCTGATTCTGCAAGTTCTCTTCCTTTTCCTCTTTTTTCTTTCTTCTCTTCTCCCCTCTTTTTTCTGAAAGCACCTATTTTCACTTCTACTGCTCTGGCAGTTGGCTGGTGTGTGGTTTGCTCTCCATGGAGTCGGTAGAGTGTGGAATGGGGAGAAAGGAGGCTTACACAGAGTCCCTGCCATTGGGAAGAATGGAGGACCCTGCTGTGGGTGGATAGCAAGCACACAGAACCCTGGAATGGGTGGAGGAGACAATGAAGGGCATGGGGGGAAGGGATTTACATATGTCAACATCTCCCTCACCCCCTGGGTGTTTTCCTTCCTTATTTCTTCTCTTTTCTATCTGAAGTAAATGAAAAATCCACACCCCTGAGTGATGTAGCTGAGCTGACCTAAACCCTGGTGTAGACTGTGCTAGTTGGAGAAGTGGGAGGGGAGAGCACAGACGGAGTGGTTAGGCTTTGTATACTGAATAAAAGGAGGTTTTTTAGTGTTCCTGAAATCTAGTTATGGGGAAGCTTAGCTATAATAGCTTTATTTAGAAGCTTGTATAACCTTAGGTGCTGGTAGTTTGGTTTTCTTTTTGCTGAGTGGGTTTTGAGTAAATCATTAGTTTACTTGGTTTCTTTCATAATCTGAAGGGGCTTGAGGATCTAAATCCTTCTACTCCCCCTGTCCCCCATGTGAAGGGGAACAGCCTCAATCTTTTGTCTTACTCTGCTTTGTAGTAGAAAGATACTCTATTTAAATAGTCATGATCCATTTAGGTCAATCCTTATGCTGAATGGCGGGCGGGAGGGTGTATAAATCATTTGAGGCTCTTGCGCCACGCTCTGTGTGGCCTGTGTTTTTCTTTGTTTTAAAATGAGACTATCTAGTTTTTATGTAAATATATTTGGGTAGTTTCACTCATATTTATATTGCAGTGAATTTCATGTGCTCTTGTCTCACGGCAGACATGGGGAAAAAAACCCTGTGGCAATGGACTTTGCAAAATTATACACTAGTGGTTCTCAACTTGTGGCTCAATCAGCATACAGCTGTGGCTCATGTGGCATCCTCAGGGCCATACAGGTAGTATATATATTTTGTGGAGGTGGCTCACATAACACAGAGAAAGCTGCATATGAAGCCCATAATGGTAAATAGGGGGAGACCCAGAAGATATCTTCTTTCCAAGCGGGGATTGTGCAGGGAGGAACAACAGACTTAGTGCAGCTGTGTTGTCTCTGTCTGTTAGCATTGAAATGGTTCAGAATGCCTTGGTTCAAGTGGCACCAGTTCTAAGAGTAAGGGTGATTTAGTGCAGTTGTTCTGAACCAGGGGTATGCAATGGTCTTCCAGGGGGTATATCATCTCTTCTAGATACTTGCCTAGTTTTACAATAGGCTACATAGAAAGCATTAGTGAATTTGTAACAAATTAAAATTCATACAGTGACTTGTTTATACTGTTCTCTATGCTATACACTGAAATGTAAGTACAATATTTATATTTCAGTTGATTTATTTTTACATGGTAAAAATGAGAACGTAAACAATATTTCAGTAATAGCGTGCTGAGTTGTGACACTTTCCTATTATGTCTGATTTTGTAAGCAAGTAGTTTTTAAGTGAGGTGAAACTTGGGGGTATGCAAGAGAAATCAGACTCCTGAAAGGGGTACAGTTGTCTGTAAAGGTTGAGAGACACTGATTTAGTGCAGTACCACCAGTAACATGGAACCCTACAAAATTTCAGTGCAGATGAATTTGAGAGCAAAGGAGAGAGCAACAGCTGCAGAGTATCCTAGAAAGGGCTGACCTGTTGGCATTGTCTGTGCCTGACAAGCTGTCATGTGGTACAGAGGAGCCTGTGAGAAGTATCGCAGTTTCAGGAAGTAAAAGCAAGAGGGTTTGATTGGTTGCTAGGAGCTCCACATGCTAATCAGGAGACGTGTTTCTGTAAATAGCGACATAAAAATCTTCTAATGTTCAGCGTTCTAAAGCTGTCTGAATTGTGCTTTAATGAAAGGGGCACTTGGTTTCAGAGTTTTGTCCTGTAGTTTGCTAAGGGTGAAAGCTGTTGTATGAAAACATTTACCATGAGAAGAAAGCTTGTGCTTATTCGCCTGGGTGTGTAGCGGAGGAGCATTTTGTTAAGACTATACTTTCAGGGATCATTTCTATAGTTTGTAACTAGAGAAGTGTAGCCGAAAGTGTCCGACCTCGCTAACCATGAGGAGGAGTTAAAGTGTTCTCTTCTGAGCGTGAAGCGAGCAGACAGTGTTGCTTTAATGCAGCTGCTGTCTGTTATTGATGACCGTTCCTTCTTCCTTTTGGGAAGCTGGGAGGGAGAGAACACAGACTGAGTGGTTAGCTCATATAAAGCAAGTTTAAAATTAGATCTTTAGAACTTTTAGTTTTTGTGATATGGCACTGTTTATGATGCTGGCCTAGGGTATTTTTAAATCTTAATTTTATTATAGAAGGTTTTTTTTATTCAGTAGTTACTGAAAGAATTCTAAAGTGCTTTTATGCTGCTATATCTCTTTTTTGCTATAATCTATTACAGAATTTAGGTAAGGGCCTGATTCTGCAAGTTCTCTTCCTTTTTTACTTTTTTCTCTTCTCTTCTGTCCCCCCCCCCCTTTTTTTTTCCCCCTGCAAGTCTGTATTTTCATTTCTACTGCTCTGGCAGTTGGTTGGTACATCAAAAGCACTAGTGAAGTTGTAACAAATTAAATTTCATACAATGACTTGTTTATACTGAATATAAGAACAGCCATATTGGGTCATACCAAATATCCATCTAGCCCAGTATCTGGTCTTCCGACAGTGGCCAATGCCACGTGCCGCAGGGGGAATAAACAGAACAGGTAATCATCAAGTGATTCCATCCACTGTCGACCATTCCCAGCTTCTGGCAAAGAGAGGCTACGGACACCATCCCTGCCCACCCTGGCTAATAGCCATTGATAGACTTATCCTCCATGAATTTATCTAGTTGTTTTTTGAACCCTGGTATAGTCTTGGCCTTCACAACATCCTCTGGCAAGGAGTTCCACAGGTTGACTGTGCATTGTGTGAAAAAATACTTCCTTTTGTTTGTTTTAAACCTGCTGCCTATTAATTTCATTTGGTGACCCCCTAGTTCTTGTGTTATGAGAAGGAGTAAATAACATGTATTTACTTTCTCCACAGCAGTCATGATTTTCTAGACCTCTAAAATATCCCCCCTTAGTTGTCTTTTTTCCAAGCTCAAAAGTCCCAGTTTTATTAATCTCTCCTAATATGGCAGACGCTCCATACCCCTAATATTTTTTGTTACCCTTTTCTGAACCTTTTCCAATTCCAATATATCTTTTTTGAGATGGGGTGACCACATCTGCATGCAGTATTCAAGATGTGGGCGTACCATGGATTTATATAGAGGCAATATGATATTTTCTGTCTTATCTATCCCTTTCTTAATGATTCCCAAGATTCTATTCGGTTTTTTGACTGCCACTGCACATTGAGTGGATGTTTTCAGAGAACTATCCATAATGACTCCAAGATCTCTTTCTTGAGTGGTAACAGCTAATTTAGACCCCATCATTTTATACATATAGTTGGGATTATGTTTTCCAATATGCATTACTTTGCATTTATCAACATTTAATTTCATCTGCCATTTTGTTGCCCAGTCACCCAGTTTTGAGACATCCTTTTGTAGCTCTTCAGTCTGCCTGAGACTTAACTATCTTGAGTAGTTTTGTATCATCTGCAAATTTTGCCACCTCACTGTTTACCCCTTTTTCCAGATCATCTATGAATATGTTGAATAGGACTGGACCCAGTACAGACTCCTGGGGAACACTGTTATTTACCTTTCTCCATCCTGAAAACTGACCATTTATTCCTACCCTTTGTTTCCTATCTTTTAACCAGTTACCAATCCGTGCGAGGATGTTCCCTCTTATCCCATGATTGCTTGCTTTGCTTAATAGCCTTTGGTGAGGGACCTTGTCAAAGGCTTTCTGAAAATCTGAATACACTATATTCACTGGATCCTCCTTGTCCACAGGCTTGTTGACCCCCTCAAAGAATTCTAGTAGATTGGTGAGGCATGATTTCCCTTATCAAAAACCATGTTGACTATTCTCCAACAAATTACATTCATCTATGTGTCTGACGGTTTTGTTCTTTTCAACCAGTTTGCCCGGTACTGAAGTCAGGCTTACCGGCCTGTAATTGCCGGGGTCACCTCTGGAGCCCTTTTTAAAAATTGGTGTCACCTTAGCTATCCTCCAGTCATTTGGTACAGAAGCTGATTTAAATGCTAAGTTACAGACTACAGTTAGTAGTCCTGCAATTTCACATTTGAGTTCCTTCAGAACTCTTGGGTGAATACCATCTGGTCCTGGTGACTTATTACTGTTTAGTTTATCAATTTGTTCCAAAACGTCCTCTAATGACACCTCAATCTGGGACAGTTCCTCGGATTTGTCACCTAAAAAGAATGGCTCAGGTTTGGGAATCTCCCTCACATTCTCAACTGTGAAGACCGATGCAAAGAATTCATTTAAAAAAATGTAATGTGGATAAATGTAAAGTAATGCACATTGGAAAAAATAACCTCAACTATACATACAATACGATGGGGGCTAATTTAGCTACAACTAATCAGGAGAAAGATCTTGGAGTCATTGTGGATAGTTCTCTGAAGATATCTATGCAGTCTGCAGGGGCAGTCAAAAAAAGCAAACGGGATGTTAGGAATCATTTAAAAAGGGATAGAGAATAAGATGGAAAAGAATATCTTCTGCCCTTATATAAATTCATGGTATGCCCACATCTTGAATACTGCGTACAGATGTGGTCTCCTCATCTCAAAAAAGATGTACTGGCATTAGAAAAGGTTCAGAAAAGGGCAACTAAAATGATTAGGGGTTTGGAACGAGTCCCATATGAGGAGAGAGTAAAGAGGCTAGGACTTTTCAGCTTGGAAAAGAGGAGACAAAGGGGGGATAGGATAGAGGTATATAAAATCATGAGTGGTGTGGAGAAAGTGAATAAGGAAAAGTTATGTACTTGTTCCCATAATATGAGAACTAGGGGCCACCAAATGAAATTAATGGGTAGCAGGTTTAAAACAAATAAAAGGAAGTTCTTCTTCACTCCCTCCCTCTCCTCATATGAGACATGTTTACTTTACATTTATCCACATTAAATTTCATTTGCCATTTTGTTGCCCAATCACTTAGTTTGGTAAGATCTTTTTGAAGTTCTTCACAGTCTGCTTTGGTCTTAACTATCTTGAGCGGTTTAGTATTGTCTGCAAACTTTGCTACCTCACTGTTTACCCCTTTCTCCAGATCATTTATGAATAAGTTGAATAGGATTGGTCCTACGAGTGACCCTTGGGGAACACCACTAGTTACCCCTCTTCATTCTGAAAATTTACCATTTTTTCCTACCCTTTGTTCCCTGTCTTTTAACCAGTTCTCAATCCATGAAAGGATTTTGTGTAGTTACCCTTTCTGAAATTAAATGGTACAGTATTGGGCCGCTGTGGTGTTTTCCCCGTTACAGGGATGTTAAATTTAATTATATTATGGTCACTATTACCAAACGGTCCAGCTATATTCACCTCTTGGACCTGATCCTGTGTTCCATTTAGGATTAAATCAAGAATTGCCTCTCCCCTTGTGGGTTCCAGGACTAGCTGCTCCAAGAAGCAGTCATTTAAGGTATCAAGAAACTTTATCTTTGCATTCTGTCCTGAGGTGATTTCTATCCAGTCAATATGTGGATAGTTGAAAACCCCCATTATTATTGAGTTTTTAATTTTAGTAGCCTCTCTAATCTACCTGAGCATTTTGCAGTTATCATCACCATTCTGGTCAGGTGGTCAGTAATATATCCCTACGGCTATATTTTTATTATTTGTGCTGAGTTGTGACACTTTTGTACTATGTTTTATTTTGTAAGCAACTAGGTTTTTAAGTGAGGTGAAACTTGGGGGTTTGCAAGAGAAATCAGACTCCTGAAAGGGGTACAGTTGTCTGTAAAGGTTGAGAGCCACTGATTTAGTGCAGTACTACCGGTAACGTGCAGGGGTGGATTAACTTTTTGTGGGGCCCAGCGCCAAATATACTTGTGGGCTCCCATGGGGAAGGTGCAGGGGGGTGAGATAGTCAGTCTCCAGAGTGAAAGGCGGGCTGGGGGCAATGCTGCACAGCGTGATGGGAGCAGCCCCGCTCTGCGCAGCCCAGCAGGAGGGCACCGTTTACAAACCTGCAGCTGCCAGACACACACTGGCCTTCCCACCCCGGTGCTGCCAGCATGCCCCTTCCCTTTGAGGGCGGGCCCGCACCACACTGCCCCCCGTCCAGTACCCCACCCTTATGCCCAGCGCCCCCTCACCCAGAGACCTCCACCACAGATCTCTATGCCCAGCTGCCACTCATCCCAGAGACCTCCCCCACTGGCCTCCCACCACAACTGCACAGCACCCTGCACACCACACTGCTCACGCCGCGCCCCCCGCCCATAGACCTCGCCACTGCCCACCACCTTCCACACAGACCCACGATCACAGCTGCACAGCACCCCATATTCCTGAGGGGATTCTGCACCAAAAAATTAAAAATTCTGTGCACAATATTTTAAAATTCTGCAAATTTTATTTATCAATAAATAAAGGTGGAGGCTCCAACATGGCAGTGGGGAGTACAGGCCACTGGTTGCATGGAGGTGGGAGATTACCCTGCAGCCTCCCACCACGCCACCCCAAGATAGGAACTCGGCAGTGAGGCTGCACCTGACCCTGCCACAGTGCAAGGGCCAGGCCTGCCACAGAAACACCCTGGGGCCCTGCTCCCCTGTGCCAGGCGCACCAGGTGTGGGTGAGCAGGCTCAGCCCAGCAGCAGGATCCAAGTGCAGAAGGACTTAGTGTGGGGGGATCCAGGTGGGGATAAGAGAGTTCTCTGTGGGGCAGTCTGCGTGCACGTGGCTCAGTGGGAGATCTGGATGCACAGAAGCTCATTGGGGGGTTCCAGGTGCAGGGGCAGTGAGACTCTGCAGGGGATCCAGGTGAAGGTGTTTGGGGCTCAGCAGGGGGGTCTAGGAGCAGGGGAGGTGGGGTTCATTTGGGTGGGGGTCCAGGTGCAGGTGGTTGGGGCTCTGTGGGGAGGGTGTCTGGGGGGGCTCATCAGGGTGGTACAGATGCAGGGGAGGTGGGGCTTGTCAGGGTGACAGTTCGATGGGCCTGCTTAACAGGGGAGCCCCAGCTTCTGCCAAAGGGATGCCGCATGCTGGGCTCCAGCTTTACCCATCCCATGTCCCTTCCCCACCACTCCAGCTCCTCCTCATCCCACCCCTTTCCTCCCCACTGCCTCTTTCCCCCAGCCCCCGTGTCCCTCCCGGCCCCGGTTCCCGATCTCCCTTCGCTTCCCCATCCCATGCCCCTTCCACACCCCTCCATCTCCTCCCCAGGCTTCGGGGACAGGGGGGAAACTGCCCCCCCAACACGAGCCGGTGGAGTGGAGCGGGTTCAGGCCGGGTCGCTCCACTTCCTGCCGCCGGTGATTGCAGGGCAAGCCCGACCCCGACACCGCTCTCATGGGGTGGCAGGAAGTGGAGAGATCCCGCCCTAGCCCGCTCCGCTCTGCTTCCCTGGCTCCCGGACTTTGGGGGAGGGGAGAACTGCCCCCCCGCACTCACCAGCGGCGTGGCTGGGAGCCGGCGGAGCGGGTTGGGACCAAGTTGCTACATTTCCTGCTGCCTGGTGAGTGGGGGCGGGCCCAACCCCTGCTGCAGTCCTCCAGGACGCACAGCTCAGGGGAGGAGGTTTTGGGGGGAAGGGACAGCGTGGGGGCGGGGCTGGGATGGAGCAGGGGCGGGGGCAGCTTTCCTGGCCGGCTCAGCCGGCTGGGGGATTGGGCTGGCCGGGGCCCTTCTTACTCTGGGCCCGGCGCCATGGTAAACCCGGTACTGGTAACATGGAACCATATAAAGGCTGTTAGTGCAGATGAATTTGAGAGCAAGCCAGAGAGAAACAGATGTAGAGCATGCTAGAAAGGGCGGTACTGTTCGCATTGTCTGTGCCTGACAAGCTGTCATGTGGTACAGAGGAGCCTGTGAGAAGTATCGCAGTTTCAGGAAGTAAAAGCAAGAGGGTTTGATTGGTTGCTAGGAGCTCCACATGCTAATCAGGAGACGTGTTTCTGTAAATAGCGACATAAAAATCTTCTAATGTTCCGCGTTCTAAAGCTGTCTGAATTGTGCTTTAATGAAAGGGGCACTTGGTTTCAGAGTTTTGTCCTGTAGTTTGCTAAGGGTGAAAGCTGTTGTATGAAAACATTCACCATGAGAAGAAAGCTTGTGCTTATTCGCCTGGGTGTGTAGCCGAGGAGCGTTTTGTTAAGACTATACTTTCAGGGATCATTTCTATAGTTTGTAACTAGAGAAGTGTAGCCGAAAGTGTCCGACCTCGCTAACCATGAGGAGGAGTTAAAGTGTTCTCTTCTGAGCGTGAAGCGAGCAGACAGTGTTGCTTTAATGCAGCTGCTGTCTGTTATTGATGACCGTTCCTTCTTCCTTTTGGGAAGCTGGGAGGGAGAGAACACAGACTGAGTGGTTAGCTCTTTTATGTTGTTTAAAAAAAAGGAAAAGGTTTTTTTTTTTTAAAAATCTGCTGTGTGTGGTAGGTAATTTATCTCAGTTAGAATCTGGTAAAATATAAAATTTTGTTAATGTTTGAGTGCTCTTTAAGATGTATCTATATAATATGTAGAATTAAGTGCAATAGAAATGTATTTTTAATTAAAATTACTAAAACAATAGTGGTAGCTGTATGGGTCCCAGGATCTGAGAGACAAAGTGGGTGATGTAATGGCATCAACTATGGGAAAGGGACTGAGAGACTTTTTCCACTGGACCATATGAACTGGAACCATGAACATTAAATCTCGCCAAATGAGGGT
Source organism: Lepidochelys olivacea (assembly GCF_965140295.1). Classification (NCBI taxonomy): domain Eukaryota; kingdom Metazoa; phylum Chordata; order Testudines; family Cheloniidae; genus Lepidochelys; species Lepidochelys olivacea. The sequence continues at coordinate 4,831,744 of NC_140427.1, read as the reverse complement.
AAATCCATCCTCATAGAATATCAGGGTTGGAAGGGACCTCAGGAGGTCATCTAGTCCAACCCCCTGTTCAAAGCAGGACTAATCCCCCATAGTTGCCCCAGATCCCTTAAATGGTCCCTTCAAGGATTGAACTCACAACCCTGGGTTTAGCAGGCTAATGCTCAAACCACTGAGCTATCCCTCCCCACATCCACTCATTATACTCCACACCTGAACATAGCCATTATGTGAAGGACATACCCCCATATCTCAATGTCTGTACTTTGACACATTAACCTTTTACCCCCAATCAGGGATATTGTATTCTGTACGCCACCCATTCCTAAACCGAATTTCTCACCCCTTGATAATCTTTACCTTATTCCCTGATAACCAGAAACTTCTATGCTTAAACTCTGTACCGTTTTCTTTTTACTTCAACATCTTCTTAGTAAAATTATTAAATCTCTTATTGGACAAACTTCAGTTGGTGAAAGAGACAAGCTTACACAAAGCTCTTCTTCAGACTGTCACAACTAAATACAAGGTGGGACACTTGTTTGGTAAGGAGTTATCATACATTGTAAGGGTATGTCTACACTACGGAATAAGGTCGAATTTATAGAAGTTGGTTTTTTAGAAATCGGTTTTATATATTCGAGTGTGTGTGTCCCCACAGAAAATGCTCTAAGTGCATTAACTCGGCGGAGTGCTTCCACAGTACCGAGGCTAGAGTCGACTTCCGGAGCATTGCCCTGTGGATAGCTATCCCACAGTTCCCGCAGTCTTCGCTGCCCATTGGATTTCTGGGTTGAGATCCCAATGCCTGATGGGGCTAGAACATTGTCGCGGGTGGTTCTGGGTACATATCGTCAGGCCCCCGTTCCCTCCCTCCCTCCGTGAAAGCAAGGGCAGACAATCGTTTCGCGCCTTTTTTCCTGAGTTACCTGTGCAGACGCCATACCACGGCAAGCATGGAGCCCACTCAGGTAACCGTCACCCTATGTCTCCTGGGTGCTGGCACACGTGGTACGGCTTTGCTACACAGTAGCAGCAACCCATTGCCTTCTGGCAGCAGACAGTGTAGTATGACTGGTAGCTGTCCTTGTCGTGTCCGAGGTGCTCCTGGCCACGTCGGCTGGGAGCGCCTGGACAGACATGGGCGCAGGGGCTAAATTTGGAGTGACTTGACCAGGTCATTCTCTTTAGTCCTGCAGTCAGTCCTATTGAACCGTCTTATGGTGAGCAGGCAGGCGATACGGATTGCTAGCAGTCGTACTGTACCATCTTCTGCCGGGCAGGCAAGAGATGAGGATGGCAAGCAGTCGTATTGTACCATCTTCTGCCGGGCAGGCAAGAGATGAGGATGGCAAGCAGTCGTATTGTACCATCTTCTGCCAGGCAGGCAAGAGATGAGAATGGCTACCAGTCGTACTGTACCATCTTCTGCTGAGCAGCCATGAGATGTGGATGGCATGCAGTCCTTCTGCACCATCTGCTGCCAGCCAAAGATGTAAAAGATAGATGGAGTGGATCAAAACAACAAAGAGACCAGATTTGTTTTGTACTCATTTGCCTCCTCCCCTGTCTAGGGGACTCATTCCTCTGGGTCACACTGCAGTCACTCACAGAGAAGGTGCAGCAAGGTAAATCTAGCCATGTATCAATCAGAAGCCAGGCTAACCTCCTCGTTCCAATAAGAACAATAACTTAGGTGCACCATTTCTTATTGGAACCCTCCGTGAAGTCCTGCCTGAAATACTCCTTGATGTAAAGACACCCCCTTTGTTGATTTTAGCTCCCTGAAGCCAACCCTGTAAGCCATGTCGTCAGTCGCCCCTCCCTCCGTCAGAGCAACGGCAGACAATCGTTCCGCGCCTTTTTTCTGTGCGGACGCCATACCAAGGCAAGCATGGAGGCCGCTCAGCTCACTTTGGCAATTAGGAGCACATTAAACACCACACGCATTATCCAGCAGTATATGCAGCACCAGAACCGGGCAAAGCGTTACCGGGTGAGGAGGCGACGTCAGCGCGGTCACATGAGTGATCAGGACATGGACACAGATTTCTCTGAAAGCATGGGCCCTGCTAATGCATGCATCATGGTGCTAATGGGGCAGGTTCATGCTGTGGACCGCCGATTCTGGGCTCGGGAAACAAGCACAGACTGGTGGGACCGCATAGTGTTGCAGGTCTGGGACGATTCCCAGTGGCTGCGAAACTTTCGCATGCGTAAGGGCACTTTCATGGAAGTTTGTGACTTGCTTTCCCCTGCCCTGAGGCGCATGAATACCAAGATGAGAGCAGCCCTCACAGTTGAGATGCGAGTGGCGATAGCACTGTGGAAGCTTGCAACGCCAGACAGCTACCGGTCACTAGGGAATTAATTTGGAGTGGGCAAATCTACTGTGGGGGCTGCTGTGATGCAAGTAGCCCACGCAATCAAAGATCTGCTGATATCAAGGGTAGTGACCCTGGGAAATGTGCAGGTCATAGTGGATGGCTTTGCTGCAATGGGATTCCCTAACTGTGGTGGGGCCATAGACGGAACCCATATCCCTATCTTGGCACCGGAGCACCAAGCCGCTGAATACATAAACCGCAAGGGGTACTTTTCAATAGTGCTGCAAGGTCTGGTGGATCACAAGGGACGTTTCACCAACATCAACATGGGATGGCCGGGAAAGATACATGACGCTCGCATCTTCAGGAACTCTGGTCTGTTTCAAAAGCTGCAGGAAGGGACTTTATTCCCAGACCAGAAAATAACTGTTGGGGATGCTGAAATGCCTATATGTATCCTTGAGGACCCAGCCTACCCCTTAATGCCATGGCTCATGAAGCCGGACACAGGCAGCCTGGACAGTAGTCAGGAGCTGTTCAACTACAGGCTGAGCAAGTGCAGAATGGTGGTAGAATGTGCATTTGGACGTTTAAAGGCGTGCTGGCGCAGTTTACTGACTCAGTTAGACCTCAGCGAAACCAATATTCCCACTGTTATTACTGCTTGCTGTGCGCTCCATAATATCTGTGAGAGTAAGGGGGAGACGTTTATGGCGGGGTAGGAGGTTGAGGCAAATTGCCTGGCTGCTGGTTTTGCACAGCCAGACACCAGGGCGGTTAGAAGAGCACAGGAGGGCGCGGTACGCATCACAGAAGCTTTGAAAACCAGTTTCATGACTGGCCAGGCTACGAAAGTGAAAGTTCTGTTTGTTTCTCCTTGATGAAACCTCCCGCCCCTTGGTTCACTCTACTTCCCTGTAAGCTAACCACCCGCCCCTCCTCCCTTCAATCACCGCTTGCAGAGGCAATAAAGTCATTGTTGCTTCACATTCATGCATTCTTTATTCATTCATCACACAAATAGGGGGATGACTACCAAGGTAGCCCAGGAGGGGTGGTGGAGGAGGGAAGGAAAATGCCACACAGCACTTTAAGCACAGCTCTTTAAAAGTTTACAACTTTAAAATTTATTGAATGACAGCCTTCTTTTTTTTGGGCAATCCTCTGTGGTGGAGTGGCTGATTGGTCGGAGGCCCCCCCCACCGCGTTCTTGGGCGTCTGGGTGTGGAGGCTATGGAACTTGGGGAGGAGGGCGGTTGGTTACGGAGGGGCTGCAGTGGCAGTCTGTGCTCCAGCTGCCTTTGCTGCAGCTCAACGATACACTGGAGCATACCGGTTTGGTCCTCCAACAGCCTCAGCATTGAATCCTGCCTCCTCTCATCACGCTGCCGCCACATTTGAGCTTCAGCCCTCTCTTCAGCCCGCCACTTACTCTCTTCAGCCCGCCACTTACTCTCTTCAGCCCGCCACCTCTCCTCCCGGTCATTTTGTGCTTTCCTGCACTCTGACATTATTTGCCTCCATGCATTCGTCTGTGCTCTCTCAGTGTGGGAGGACAGCATGAGCTCGGACAACATTTCATCACGAGTGCGTTTTTTTTCTTTCTAAGCTTCACTAGCCTCTGGGAAGGAGAAGATCCTGTGATCATTGAAACACATGCAGCTGGTGGAGAAAAAAAAAGGGACAGCGGTATTTAAAAAGACACATTTTATAAAACAGTGGCTACACTCTTTCAAGGTAAACCTTGCTGTTAACATTACATACATAGCACATGTGCTTTCGTTACAAGGTTGCATTTTGCCTCCCCCCACCGCGTGGCTACCCCCTCTACCCTCCCACCTCCCCGTGGCTAACAGCGGGGAACATTTCTGTTTAGCCACAGGCAAACAGCCCAGCAGGAATGGGCTCCTCTGAGTGTCCCCTGAAGAAAAGCATCCTATTTCAATCAGGTGACCATGAATTATATCTCACTCTCCTGAGGATAACACACAGAGATAAAAAACGGATGTTGTTTGAATGCCAGCAAACATACACTGCAATGTTTTGTTCTACAATGATTCCGGAGTACGTGTTACTGGCCTGGAGTGGTAAAGTGTCCTACCATGAAGGATGCAATAAGGTTGCCCTCCCCAGAAACCTTTTGCAAAGGCTTTGGGAGTACATCCAGGAGAACCGCGAATGCCAGGGCAAAGTAATCCTTTCACATGCTTGCTTTTAAACCATGTATAGTATTTTAAAAGGTACACTCACCAGAGGTCCCTTCTCCGCCTGCTGGGTCCAGGAGGCAGCCTTGGGTGGGTTCGCGGGGTACTGGCTCCAGGTCCAGGGTGAGAAACAGTTCCTGGCTGTCGGGAAAACCGGTTTCTCCGCTTGCTTGCTGTGAGCTGTCTACAACCTCATCATCATCATCATCTTCTTCGTCCCCAAAACCTGCTTCCATGTTGCCTCCATCTCCATTGAAGGAGTCAAACAACACGGCTGGGGTAGTGGTGGCTGAACCCCCTTAAATGGCATGCAGCTCATCATAGAAGCGGCATGTTTGGGGCTCTGACCCGGAGCGGCCGTTCACCTCTCTGGTTTTCTGGTAGGCTTGCCTCAGCTCCTTCAGTTTCACGCGGCACTGCTTCGGGTCCCTGTTATGGCCTCTGTCCTTCATGCCCTGGGAGATTTTGACAAAGGTTTTGGCATTTCGAAAACTGGAACGGAGTTCTGATAGCACGGATTCCTCTCCCCAAACAGCTATCAGATCCTGTACCTCCCGTTTGGTCCATGCTGGAGCTCTTTTGCGATTCTGGGACTCCATCATGGTCACCTCTGCTGATGAGCTCTGCATGGTCACCTGCAGCTTGCCACGCTGGCCAAACAGGAAATGAGATTCAAAAGTTTGCGGTTCTTTTCCTGTCTACCTGGCCAGTGCATCTGAGTTGAGAGTGCTGTCCAGAGCGGTCGCAATGGAGCACTCTGGGATAGCTCCCGGAGGCCAATACCGTCGAATTGTGTCCACAGTACCCCAAATTTGACCCGGCAAGGCCGATTTAAGCGCTAATCCCCTTGTCAGGGGTGGAGTAAGGAAATCGATTTTAAGAGCCCTTTAAGTCGAAATAAAGGGCTTCATCATGTGGATGGGTGCAGGTTTACATCGATTTAATGCTGCTAAATTCGACCTAAAGTCCTAGTGTAGACCAGGGCTAAGAGACATTTCAAGGTGAAGTGCTCAACTAACACCTCTGCAATCATAGGACAAAGGTTGGTTAGTGGGTTATAAATTGTTATTAGTGTTACTGGTGGTGTGTCAGTTTTCTTTCACCATGAGGACTGAGAGGTCAGATATTGAGTGGTCATTGTTTGCAAAGTGGTTTGCTACTGGTGGTATGGTGTTTTTGTCTTTTATAATTTTTCTGTGAGTTAATTCGAGAGCATAGTGATTGATTGTTTCATTTCACCCACATAGTTGTTACTGAGGAATTTAGTACTTTGGATGCGGTACTGGAGTGTGGGAATATGGGGGGCTCAAGGGGCATGGCCCCTCCCCTGCCCCTCTTCATCCTCCCGAACCCCCCCACCCAGCCAGGCTGGCTCCTGGAGCCCAGGCAGGGAGCCCGGGCAGCTGTGGGGTGCTGTGGACCCTCCACCTGCCTGGGGTGGGGGCTCCTCAGCCCATGTCACTGCCCTACACCCCACCGCCCCATCCAGGGCAGGAGAGTCCACGGCTCCCCACAGCTGCCTGCGTGCCATGCACGGCTTTTACCTGGACCCGGGTCTGGCTGGGGGGCTGCAGCACGGCTATGGTAAGAGCTGTGTGAGCAGTTGTGGGGAGTCGCGCCATGGACCCTCCACCTGCCCTGAGCGGAGTGGGGGGCTGTGGGGTGGGGACATGGGGCGGGGTTTGCTTTCAACCCCCTCACCCACTGACTCCCAGCAGGTGGAGGGTCCTCAGGCAGCTCCCGGCCCACTCCACCTTAGCTGGGAGCAGGGCCTCGGGCGGAAGAGGAGGGGTGACCCACATTTGGGCAGGCTCTGCCAGGCACCCTTAACAAGGTACGCCACATGTTGTGATAGGCATGTGTAGGACCCATGGATCTTGAAAGGTGTGTTGTGAGAGGTATCTATTGATCATTTTAGCAGTGAGATATGTCTGCATGTTATGGCATGGTCTGGTGCCACTTTGAATGGATGGATCCTGGCCTGTGGGGAGTTTACTTTCTGATTATGAATTTGGCAAAGTTGGGGGGTTTGAAGGCAAGAAGAGGGAGTTCAGGAAAGATTTAAACATATCTTTACCCAGTAAAGATATTACCTAACCCACCTTGTCTCTCTAAAATAATACATTTGAAACTGAAAGTACTGACATGTCCAGAGTGTGACTATCAGAAGTTTAAATTCAACAAGTAGGCTAAAATAGCTTACCATTTGTATCACATGCTCCTTTTTCATAGACAGTAGCTTATTTATTCTTTTAAATTAGGAAAAAGCTTTTTGTTGTGTTGTGTTCATATTAGACAGATCTAGGTTAACTATTTCTGTATTAGTTGCACTTATATATAGGGCCCTACCAAATTCACAGCCATGAAAGACTCGTCACGGACCATGGAATCTGGTCTTCCCCGTGAAATCTGGTCTTTTTTGTGCTTTTACCCCATACTATACAGATTTCACAGGGGAGACCAGTGTTTCTCAAACTGGGGGCCCTGACCCAAAAGAGAGTTGCAGGGGGGTCGCAAGGTTATTTTAGGGGGGTCACCGTATTGCCACCCTTACTTCTGTGCTGCCTTCAGAGCTGGGCGGCTGGAGAACGCTGGCTGTTGGCCAGGTGCCCAGCTCTGAAGGCAGCATCCCACCAGCAGCAGTGCAGAAATAAGGGTGGCAATACCATACCAGGCCACCCTTGCTTCTGTGCTGCTGCCTTCAGAGCTGGGTGGCCAGAAAGTGGTGGCTGTGGACTGAGGGTCCAGCTCTGCAGGCAGCAGCACAGAAGTAAGGGAGGTGGTAGCATACCATGCCGTCCTTACTTCTACGCTGCTGCTGGTGGTGGCGGCTCTGCCTTCAGAGTGGGGCTCCCGGCCAGCAGCCGCCACTCTCCAGCTGCCCAGTTCTGAAGGCAGCACCACTGCCAGCAGCAGGGCACAAGTAAGGGTAGCAGAACCGCAACTCCCCCTACAATCGCCTTGCGACCTGCCCCCGACAGTTCTTTTTTGGGTCAGGATCCCTACAATTACAACATCATGAAATTTCAGATTTAAATAGCTGAAATAATAAAATTTACAATTTTTAAAATCCTATGACAGTGAAATTGACTAAAATGGACCCTGAATTTGGTAGGGCCCTATTTATATAACATTTAATTGAAAAAGTTAAAGATTGATAATGGGGGGATGTTTGAAATTTTATAGTCATAAGAGACATGACTACTTATTTATTTATACTTTTCAGGTATTTGTGTTGACACAATTAACTCCTTGGGCCAGACCGCTCTGTTTACTGCTGCATTGCTAGGTCTTGGTAAACTAGTAGGTGTGCTCTTGGATTATGGATCAGACCCAAATCAGTTAAGTATAAGAGTCAGAATTACATCCTTAATAAATTGAAACAAACTTAAATTTGTTATAGCATCAACTTTATTGTAATGCACAAGTAATAGTTGTCAATGTGTAGATAAAAGAGAGACATAGCCTTCATCCAAACTGTAATTGTTACAGAGCTGATAGTTGGGGAAAGAAAAAGCCCAGGGCCCTGACTTTTAAAAAGTATTTAGGCTTTGCTCTGCTCAGTAGTGCATGGCCTTAAGCCTGTTCTATACTTAAAAGTTAGGTCAACATAGATATGATGCTCAGAGATGTGAAAAATAGTGCCATAACTATACTGACCTAACATGAGGTGTAGATGTGGCCTGGTTGACAGAAGAATTCTTCTGTCAACCAAGCTACTGTCTGTCAGAGAGGTGGATTAAATACAGCAACAGAAAAACACCTTCCATCCTTGTAGGAAGCATCTACAGTATGGCACTGCAGCAGTGCAGAAATAGTCAAAGTGATTTAGATCTTGCAATGCTGAGCAGAGCAAAGCCTAGATACATATACAAATTTGGGCCTTGGTGCCTTCCAGCCTAGGCAAATAAAGTGTTTTAGAAAACAGGCAAAGAGCCCCACCTACGAAACTCTTTGGGGAAGGTTGTGAATTCTGAGCTTGAATATGTTAACATTTAAGGGCATGTCTACACTACAGATGCTGCAGTGGCACAGCTGCAGGTATGCCACTATAGTCCCATACTGCAGGTGCTTCTCAGATGCAGGTGCTTCCTACATCAATGGAAGGGTTTTTTTCTGTCAATGTAGGTAATCCACCTCCCTGAGCAGGATTAGGTATGCTTATCTACAGAACTCCAGGGTGATATAGCTAGTTCAATCTGTATTTTAAGTGTAGTCCAGAGCTCTGTGTTTCCAACTAGGTGTTGATATGAATGCATGATTGAAGTGAATGGCAGAAGGGAATACTGTTCACAACTTTTTCTAATGCAATTGTTTGTCCCTCAGGAGGCAGTTTTTTCACTAGGCTGGATCAACAGGATAGAAGTGCACTGATTGTAGTGAGAAGATTATTTTTGCAAGGCAAGTCACTACATTAGTCCCAGCAATAACCACACTTTACAGATAATCAGTGCGCTGTCTCCAGCCAAACAATAGGGCAAGCAAAGGTGTGAACTCCACTTCTTTCTCTCATTCACTTCAGTCAGGAATTAATCTTTAAAATCTAATTGGAAGTTTTTAAACACTAAAAATATTACTCATAGCTTCAGAAGCACCTCCCCAGCGAGAGTAAAAAGGTAAAGCTTGGTTTTTGCAGAAGACAGGCAAAGTGCAGATAAGCGTGTTGAAAAAGAGAGTTTTTCATGCCTGCAGTTTTCTGGTGCCTCTGGTGACGACAAAAGGCCACACAGTCCTCTCTCCATACATGGAATCCCCTTTGGCAAAATCAGGGTAGATTCTTTTGCTCTAGCATATAATGCAATTGTAAGTATGCTCTTTTTCAAGAGGTATCTGTAGTTTACCATAGTAAAGGTAGTTTGAAATTTTTCTGTTCTAATATTCCTCAGCCGCTGTTATGATGGGAGCACCCCCGTACATGCTGCAGCATTCTCAGGAAATCAGTGGATTCTCAGTAAATTGTTGGATGCAGGAGGTGATCTGCGAGTACATGATAAAAATGGAAGAAATCCGCAGTGCTGGGCTATGTCAGCTGGAAAGGAAAGTAGTGCTCAGGTACACATATGTGAACTTCACAACTTTATCTTGGAAATATTGTCTGGGAACAAAAACTCCATACCCAGGAAACAGATGCTTTTTAAGATAATGTGAAGTGATTTGCCTTGTGTTACTTTCCAGTTCAGATTATATTCTGGGGTCCTGATCATGCAAACTCAAAATGATTTCATTGGGACTCTACCTGGGGGAAGAGGTCTGCCTGTACTTACAAGCTTGCAGGATCAGAGCCATAATGTGTAAATGTGCAGTTATGAGAACTACAGTGATAGGTCCTGATCCTGCAATCCCCTGCATACTCATGAGTAGTTCTGTTGGAGCTGCAGTTACTCACGTGTGTAATGGCATGTGTGTAAGTGTTTGCAAGACCAAGGTCTAGAACTATACAATTTCTGGTATAAATATTGCTTATTTAATACTGGAGCAAAATGTTACAAGAAAGCTGTTGTTTTAAAATTATCCCATGTCTTGGTACGAGATAATTTGATGTCTTTCAGTATGCATATTTTATGGAGAGACCTAGTCAGAATAATTCAAGATAGATTATTCCTTTATTATTAATTGTGTTGGAATCCAGTAGTTTTATCATTTTCACCTTGGGAATTGTCAGTTATTGGCATTGCCTCTGTCATATAGAGGGCTTGAGGTTTGGTTTTATTTATATATTCACACCATTGATTTTTCTCTAAATTTACATGTACACAATGGATACAGTTTCTTTTTGAATGTGCTGAATTTTGGTTGATATCTGCATTATAATTTTAGACCATTTATGGACAGTAAAGACTCTCTAATAAAATTTTTAAGATCTCAAATATTCTTGCAGGTGCTAAATATTGCCGACAAGAAGTAAGTGACAACTTTTCTTCATGATCCTGATCTATTAATTTAAAATAGGAACATTTATAACCTAGTAGTTCTTGAATGCTTAATGTTTTTCAGATGTTAGAATTTATACGGCGTTGTGCATCACACATGCAGGCTGCAATTCAGAATTTCCCCTCTGATTTACTTAGAAAGGTTGGTTCATCAAAAGTACTGGTCTGCAACCCATCTAGATTTGGTGGCATTACTCAAGGGTAAGAACTTAACTTCATAGTGATTCAGGGAAATTCCATCCCATACTTAAGTATCCTGAAACTTATCATGTGTTTTGCTTTTTGTTGTCTGTCTCTTTCTTTTTGACTATCTATTTTAAAACCAAAGCTGCTTGTTTAGACATTCTAGTGTATTTGGATGGGTCACCTTCATATGTGGTCATTAGTACTAAATTTTTCTTGCTACTGTAGAGCCAAATGGTTGGTGGTAACTTCAAAATTCTTCTTTATTTAAAAGGAAATGTTTCACTGAATAAACCAGATACAATTCTGTATTTTATTAGTGTTAAGATATCTGTTACTGTGTACCATAAAATAAATCTAGTTTCTTTATCTGTAAGTCACTGCCAGTCCTTAGAGGATGTGTCTAACCGTTTAACACTTTTTATTGATAAGTCTGATGTGTCTAGTGGGAAATATCTTTCTGTTAAGAAAAATACTTAAGTGAAAAGATTCAAGGTGAATTCAAGATGTCTGCATATTTGCATTGCTGTGCACTAGGTGACTTTAAACAAAAGCATATACAAGATAATAGTTGCACATTAAAATCAAGTTGTTAAAATATGCCTGCCTTTTTTTAAAAATAACCATGTTTCTTGTTTCAGCAGGCTATGGGGTTACCATTGCTGTGCTTGCGAGACTTTTTTTCAGCTCTAGTAGGGGTTGAGGGTGGTGGCCCCCAAGAAAGTGAGAATAATAGTAGTCTCACTATTTCTGACCCAGGCCAAATATCAAATGAAGTATTTGAAAGGCAGCTGCTGCAGGACTTCTGTATTTTCTTTCTTTCTTTCTCTCTCTCTCTGTCTTTGTAAATTATCTCCTTTTGGGAGATGGAATGTAACCTTTCGCAAAACCTTGGCCTTCATTATTAATCTACATGTAGCTATGCTTGTATGTTTTGACATTAGAAATGCCAGCAGTCCTCTGACTAGACTTCTAAAAGGTGGAGCGAATTCATCAAGAAACATCTACAGTTTTGGCTTTGGGAAGGTAAGACACTAGAGACAGTGGGCTCCAAACTGTGTAACTTCTTTTTGTTTGTTGAACACAATTGGAATCACAATGTTTTTATTTAAATCCAAAGATGGTCCCATCTGTGTTGTTTTCAGGCACTGTTAGATATTTCTTACTATTCACTAGATGGTGGGAAATAAATGGGGAGTGACCTAAATGACTGTGGAAATCCTGGCCTATAGTCATTAGTGAGTCCTTGACAGAAGGATTTATTTTGAAACGAAGAAAAGATCCTTGAAGAAGTAGGTTGAAGGATCCCACCTGTGTGACTCTGAGTTGGCTGCTTCTGCTGTGTTCAGTTAAGATTCAGTAGAAAGATCCTTTTCCATAAAGCCCTTAGCCACTGAAAGCCTTTTGGAATGATCCCAATTTTTATGGTTTTTGGCTAATGTTTACTTGTGGTCAGTTGTCATTTGTGTGTATACGTAGCACTGAGGCAACATTTTTCAGCTTCACAACGTTTTTGACAAACACTACCTGATTCTCACAACACCCTAAGATTACATAGCTGCTCTGTGATAGAGCTGGGCATAGAACCCAGGAATTGTTGAATATTTGTCCTTGTTATACAGTGTATGGTTTTGTCTCAGTTTTATCTAACAGGCAGTAGGCAGCTAGGGTACCTGGCATCTCTCCCTATCATTTGGGATAAAGAAGTGGTTCAGGCAGATGATGAGCCAACATTCTCTTTCCACACTGGACCGTACATGATCATGACAAAGTGAGTGGACACTTTAACAGTTTTCAGGTGTTGTTTAATATGCAGCATCATCAGCAAACTACTGGACCAGATGGCTTGTCTGGATTTTTTTCCATGTGTTTATACGGTATGTTTACACAGCACACGGGTTTGTCTACACAGCTGACAGTAAAGTGCTGCTGTGGCAGCTTTTAACGTGGCTGTGTAGTCGCAGCTCCAGCGCTGGGAGAGAGCTCTCCCAGTGCTGTAAAAAGCCCACCTCTGTGAGGGGAATAGCTCCCACTCCCAGCGCTGTAGCACTGTCTACACTGCCACTTTACAGCGTTGAAACTTGCATCGCTCAGGGGGGTGTTTTTTCACACCCCTGAGTGAGGAAAGTTTCAACGCTGTATGTGGCAATGTAGACAAGTCCTAAGCCTGGGCTCTGACTCAGGTTTGAGCCCAAGCTCCCCTTCTTTCCACACACAAATAGAGTCTGCTTGTGTCAAAGCACTCAGGACCTAGGACGCTGCTAGGGGTGTGGGTCAGAACCCGAGTCCTGCTATAACTTAGTCCAAGCCTTGTCATTTTGACACAGGTCAAACCACAGGCCTGAGTCAGAAGGTCTGCATAGTGCAGTATGGACACGTTAGCATGATTTGTGAGACCTGGGTCCAGCAATTGTAAACACAGGTTTAAAATGCAGCTTGGACACTCAAGCGCATGCTTGGAAACACCAGGTTCATAAGCCTGATTCCCACAGACTTGGGTGTACAATTCAGTGTAGATATACCCATAAAGACCCAGTAATCATAGAAGTTGGAGATGGAAAAGTTCTAAGTTCACCCAGTCCATCTCCCTACCATGGGAGGTTTGTCCTCTGTTATACATTGACTAATGTGTTGTCTTGCCTCCTTTTAATATTGATTGACCATTATCATGACCCCCTCCCCATTCATGGTTAAACCAGCCTACACATATTTAGGTCTATTAATGTTTTAATAGTAATAAATGTTCTGGCTAATATTGGCCTCTGGATGGGGCTCATAGACTGTATTTAGGTAGGATGAGTTCAAGCTCCAGGGTATACCTGGGTGTAGCCCAATTGCTCAAACCCAGAGTGAGCTGACTATAGAGCTGCAAGTACAAATCAGGCCCTTCTTCGCCGTTTCTGATGCTGCAGCAAGTAATTCTGCCAGAAAAGGAGCATTCAGTGGGTCAGCTGGGTTGGTGACCCATTCCTTCCCAGAGGATCTATCCTGTCTCACAGTAAGTTAATATTGCCTCCGTGAGGAGTGCTTCATAGTGTCATGGCTTTTTGCCTAGGACTGTGGCGATATGGTTTGTCAAGCTGCACTCCTCTTTCTCTCCCCAAAACACGTCTCTTTCTCACTGCAGCTAGTCTTTGGCAAGCTGAGAGTTTATTGCTTGTCTAGGAAGCTATGATCCTATTGCCAGGGTTATCGAAGCGCTGGCATGTTGCTAACACCAGGAGACAGATTTGTAATCCTGGGAAACTTTGCTGCTATTTGTAAGAGATGCTGTAACCAAAGAACCTATTGGACACATGGAGTGACTAGAGTTTCCTCTTCTCATCGTGTAGTTTAATGTGGGGCAGCAGCAGAGTCACAGTGAAGGAGCTCAGCCTTAAACCACATCAGAATTGTAGTAAGCTACGTTTAGCTGATCTTCTAATAGCAGAACAGGAATATAGCAGGTAAGAGAAAATGCAAAATGCCTACAATGTGTCTGGTCTTTGGGCATCCCTGGGGCCTGCGAGAAAGTACAGGTCACCTCAGCCTAGCTAATGACTGACTCCGAAAATAACGAATCAGGGTTACTCCTTCCTCTGGAAATAGGATTTACAGTTCTACTGTTCTTTCCCCTTTTGAGCTTTTCGGAAATGTGCAGTGGGAGGTGTAATATGGAGTAGGCAGGATCCCCTCCTGACCCATAAAAGTACTTTCCTGTATAGATCCTGGAAAGCATAATTGCAGGTTCTTATTGTGTCAACAATAAAAACATCAGTGGCTCTCTATGAACAGTTTTCTTCCAGCTTGTTTTGCTTATTCTAACAGTAAGTTAAAAACATTGTGGGTGAAAAGATCCAAGAGGCCAGACATGTATTTCTTTTTTAATATAATATCTTATTTGTGTGGTAATATTGGGATTTTTCTCCTTTGCAGTAAACTTCATCATCCTCATTTGCTGCAATTGATGGCAGTTTGTCTGTCCAATGATCTGGAAAAAACCCGTTTGGTGTATGAGAGAGTTAACTTTGGTTCATTATACAGCATCCTTCATGAAAGGGTAAATGGAAAGATTGTTTTTTATTGATTTTTAAAATAAAAATTACGCATAATTAAGAGATTTTACTGGATACCAGCATCCCCTGTGTTCTGAGCTAAATTCATCTCATTGAGAGAAGTATCCTGTACCTAGAAACAAAATGTGAGAAATCCTAACTCGATTTATGTACTTAGGGGCTTGTCTCATCACATAGCAATAGCCACTCCCTCTAACAGGCTGCCAGTGTTTGCCTGTTACACCCCATCCTGCAGCTATTGAGCCAGCTGGAGAAAATTAATAAAGGAGTGGCTCTCTTGGGTATTAGTTGTGGAGAAAAAGTTTAGGCTATGTTAGCTTCTTGGTAATTTCTTTTAATAAAGCCAAGCTCCAGGAAGAGTTGAGTTTTGACTCTACAGAGTGGGTGGACTGTTTGAGAGCAGGCTAGGATAGGCACCTGTTCCCACTCCCCATAACAGGGAGTATATTCTGTTCTTTGACACATACAATGATGGGTATGAATCCGTTTCTGTTTCCTGAATATTCACAGTGACTTGCCCTCCATTGCAGATACCAGGGAAATGTCAGGATTGGCTGTTAGTGTAGGAGTTCAAGGTTTAGTAGTTTGGTATTAAGCTTGTATGGCTGTGTAACAGCGGTAAAGCCATTATTCTTGTGTTTTGCTCACCATTTACCATATTCCCACATTGTGGTAATTGACTTGGAGACTGAATTATTGCCTCAAAAAACAGAGGAGCATGGTTTTGTTTGATTTTTAATAGACGCATGACAAGGTCTGTATTATTGTTCAAAATAAGGATGTTGGATATGTGCATGTGTGTTGGCAAAGTGCTTGTTTTCTGTATTTGGAAACATCAATAACAGTTTACCTGGAATCACAGAATCCTGCCATTTCTGGCTGGTTGCCTACCAGGGAGAATTCTGAAATCAATCCAGACTGGGAAGTAACCATGACAAGTCTGCTTAATAAAGTTTCAGGGGTTCTGGTATCATGAACTAACAATATTGGTCTTTGCCAAAGACTATTGACTGGATTAGCTTTTTGTCTTTTGGTTTGCACATACCCAGTATAATTCACTAAGTCTATGGGTATGTCTACACTACGAAATTAGGTCGATTTTTATAGAAGTCAATTTTTAGAAATCCATTTTATACAGTCGATTGTGTATGTCCCCACTAAGAGCATTAAGTCAGTTGAGTGCTCACTACCGTGAGCTAGCATCGACTCACAGAGTGGTGCACTGTGGGAAGCTATCCCACAGTTCCCACAGTCTCCGCTGCCCATTGGAATTCTGGGGTAAGCTCCCAATGCCTGATGGAGCAAAATCATTATCACAGGTGGTTGTGGGTACATGTTGTCAGTTTTCCCTCCCTCCCTCCCTCCATGAAAGCAACTGCAGACAATCATTTTGCGCCTTTTTTCCTGGGTTACCCATGCAGATGCCATAGCATGGCAAGCATGGGGCCCGCTCAGTTCACCACTGCTGTTGCGAGCACTGTAAACACCTCACACCTTATACTACAGTATGTGCAGAACCTGGCTAAGAGACAGCAGCACAGGGACGATTGTGAGGAGGACATGGACACAGACATTCCTGAAAGCATGGGATGTGGCAATTGGAACATCATGGCAGCAGTGGGGCTGGTTGATACAGTGGAATGCTGATTCTAAGCCCGGCAAACAAGCACAGACTGGTGGGACTGCACAGTCTTGCAGGTATGGGATGATTCACAGTGGCTACAAAACTTTTGCATGCGCAAGGCTACTTTCCTGGAACTCTGTGAGTTGCTTTCCCCCTCCCTGAAGCACAGGAATACCAAGATGAGAGCTGCCCTGACAGTTGAGAAGCGAGTGGCGATAGCTCTGTGGAAGCTTGCAACGCCTGACTGCTTCCGGTCAATCGAGAATCAGTTGGAGTGGGCAAAACTACTGTGGGGACTGCTGTGATTCAAGTAGCCAATGCAATCGCTGACGTTCTGCTATCAAGGGTAGTGACTCTGGGAAATGTGCAGGTCATAGTGGATAGCTTTGCTGCAATGGGTTTCCCTAACTGTGGTGGGGCGATAGGCGGAATGCATATCTCTATCTTGGCACTGGACCACCTTGCCAACCAGTACATAAAATGCAAGGGGTACTTCTCAATGGTGCTGCAAGCACTGGTGGATCACAAGGGACATTTCACCAACATCAGCGTGGGATGGCCGGCAAAGGTGCATGATGCTTGCAACTTTAGGAACTCCGGACTGTTTGAGCAGCTGCAAGAAGGGACTTACTTCCCAGACCAGAAAATTACTGTTGGGGATGTTGGAATGCCAATAATTATCCTTGGAGACCCAGCCTACCCCTTGCTTTCATGGCTCATGAAGCCATACACAGGCAGCCTGGACAGTAGTAAGGAGCAGTTCAACTATAGGCTGAGCAAGTGCAGAATGGTGGTAGAATGTGCCTTTGGACATTTAAAAGCTCACTGGCTGTGTTTGCTGACTAGGTTAGACCTCAGTGCAACCAATAGTCCTATTGTTATTACTGCTTGCTGTGCACTCCATAATATCTGTGAGAGTAAGGGGGAGATTGCCAGTTTTGAACAGCCAGACACCAGGGCGATTAGAAGAGCACAGGTAGGCTTGCTGCACCTCAAAGAGGCTTTGAAAACCAGTTTCATGACTGGCCAGGCTATGGTGTGACAGTTGTGTGTGTTTCTCCTTGATGCAAACCATTCCCCTTTGTGGATTTTAATTCCCTGTAAGCCAACCACCCTCCCTCCTTCAATCACAGCTGGCAAAGGAGATAAAGTCACTATTGTTTTGAAACCATGCATTCTTTCTTTATTAGTTTTTAAAAAAGGGAGATAACTGATAAGGTAGCCTGAGTGAGGTGGGTAGGGTGGGGTGGGGGAGAAGGGGAGGACAAGGCCACATTGCTTATTGTAGCCACACTACAAATCAAAACTGTTTGAATGACAGCCTTCCGTTGCTTAGGCCATCCTCTGGTGTGGAGTGGCTGCGTGCCTGGAACCTCCCCACCCCACGTTCTTGGGCGTCTGGGTGAGGAGGATATGGAACTTGTGGAGGAGGGCAGGCAGTTGTACAGTGGATGCAGCAGTGGTCTGTGCTCTTGTTGGTTTTCCTGCAGCTCCACCAGACGCCTGAGCATGTCCGTTTGCTCCCCCATTAGCCTCAGCATTGCATCCTGCCTCTTCTCATTGCGCTCACTAAATACTTTCTTAACTCTGCCACTGAATGCCTCCATGAATTCAGCTGTGTCCTATCAGTGCGGGAGGACTACATGAGCTTGGAAAACATGTCATTGCAAGTGTGGTTTTTTTCACCTTCTAATCTGCGATAACCTCCGATGATAGGGGGAGCATAGAAAAATTTGCACCTGCAGGGGGATAAAAAGGGAGAGTAAAATTTAAGATGATACATTTCTGAGAACAAAAGGGAGACTCTTTCACAGTGAATCAAGCAATTCACAGTAGACAGCACATGTGCTTTAGGTACAAGGTTGCATTTTGCCTTTTATATTGAGCACCTGCCGGTATGGTGACACATCACACATAGCTGGGCAACAGAATTCGGTTTCCAGGCAGCCACGCTAAGCCAAAGGGTAGGCGGGTTTGGCTTCTAATGCCTTCATAACATATGGGAATGTTTTCAAACTGCAGTGCCCTCCTTTCCCATAGCAAGCAATGCCAGTTGGGTTGCCATTTAAAAGGAGGGGCTGCGGTTTTTGGGTGGATGTGCAGTACACATCTCACCCCACCCCTCCACGTAGCTATTTGGGATGATCCCTTCACCCCTCCCCCTGCCACATGGCTATTTTCAGGGATGATTCCTTTTAGCAGCCCGTCATGAACGGGGTCCTTTTACTGTTCCCTTACAAAAATTCCCCTATTTTAACCAGGTGACCCTGAATGATATCACTCTCCTGAGGCTAACACAGAAAGATAGAGACCAAATGTTGCTTGAATGCGACCAAAACCCAGGACCATTCGCTGCCATGCTTTGTGCTTCAGTGATTCCAGACTACTTGCTACTGGCTTGCCGTGGTAAAGTGTCCTACCGTGGAGGATGAAATAAGGCAGCCCTCCCCAGAAACCTTCTGGAAAGGCTTTCAGAGTACCTCCAGGAGAGCTTCATGGAGATGTCCCTGGAGGATTCCCACTCCATCCCCAGACACGTTAACAGACTTTTCCAGTAGCTGTACTGGCCGCGAATACATCCCAAGTCTTCAGGGCAAATAAAACATTAAACACTATTGCTTTTAAACCCTGTACTGTAGTTACAAATGTGCACTCACCAGAGGTGCCTTCTCTGCCTTCAGGGTTGGGGATCCCGCCTTGGGAGGGTATTGGCTCCAGGGTGATGAAAAGGTCCTGGCTGCCGGGGAGAACGGATTCACCGAGTGCATGCTGTACATTCTCCTCCTCCTCCTCTTCCTCTTCCTCATCCACAAAATCCTCCTCCTCTCACATGTTGCGTGAGACTCCCCCTTTGCACGTGTCCATGGGCAGTGATGGGGTAGTGGTAGGGTCCCACCCTAGAATGCCATGCAGCTGATCATAGAAGCGGCATGTATGGGGCTCTGACCCAGAGCAACCATTTGCCTCCTTTGTCTTTTGATAGGCTTGACTGAGCTCCTTGACTTTCACGCGGCACTGCTGTGTGTCTCTGTTGTAGCCTTGAGTCCGGACCTGCACTGCTCACTGGGCCATCGCCGTGAGGACATACAGCTCCCCTCCATGCCAGAGGCATTCGAGGCGGCAGCGGGCCTGTTGACACTCAGCACCGCCCTCGTCTCCCAGGAAGGAGAGGTCGCTGGTACCAATCGCAGGCCCCATACATTCTGTGGGCAAGCTGGCAATGATGTCTGCCATGAGGCCATCCCTGTTGCATTGACTGCCAGCACCGGGGGTTTCTACAGGGGAGATGCTCCAGTTCCCAAGCTGGCACCGATCCCCGGCACCATGAGGCTCCACTCCTTCCTGATCATCACAGTCAGAGACCTTGGAGGCAGAGTCCTTGTGCTCTAGCAGGAGCAGAAGATCCTGCTCCTGCCATGATTGTCATCCTTACCTGGCGCCCTGGCAGGGCCAGTGGCAATCTCCTCAGTGGCCCTTCTGGACACCTGGGGACTATCATCAAAGCCAGGGTTCCAGATTGGCATCAGTGGCCTCAGTTTCGGGCACTCCGACAGGACTCCCACAGTCCTCGGCACCACTCCCGACACCGATTGTGGCGGTGTCCATGCCCCCAATCCCGGAGGGGTTAACGGCCCTGATCCCAGAACTGATCCCTGCCCCAACTGAGGCACCACGCTTGGCGCCGACTGCCATCCTGTATCGCCCTGCCACTGATCAAAACGATTAGTGATGCCACCAAGACACTGTGGCTGCCTCGCTGTCACCTACCACCAAGAGATATGAGCAGAGGTACTTTGTTCCCTCGTGTGGATATGAACATTTGTACACCCACTCCCAGCTGGTCTCCCTGGTAGTGGATGCTGCTAACCAGCATGAGCGACAGGGCTACCAGGGGCCCTCTCCCAAGAACCATGAGGCCAAGAAATTGGACCTTTTTTGGGAGAAAAATGTACTTGACTGGAGGGTTGCAGCTCCGTATCGTTAACTATGAGGCGGTGGTTAGCAGATACAATTATAATACCTGTGGGGCTATGCAAAATTTCACTGAACTTCTGCCTTCTGACTCTCATGCAGAGTTCTCCGCACTAGTAGAGGAGGGCAAATTGATCTCCCGTACGTCCCTGCAGGTGGCCTTGGACACAGCAGATGCGGCCTCCCGCACGATGGCAACTGGGGTGGCCATTAGAAAGAGTTCCTGGCTGCAGGTTTCGGGCCTGCCATTTGAGGTGCAGCAGACGATTCAGGATCTCCCCTTTGAGGGTCAATCACTGTTTTCAGAGAAGACTGACTCACATTTGCACAGCCTCTAGGACTCTTGGGCCACCCTGGAGTCCTTGGATCTCCACATGCCTGAGACCCAAAGGAGGTACTTCAGGCCTCCCCCACCCCCAAAGAATTATCAGCCTTAGGGCAGACAGGAAGGGTCACGTAGGAGGAACAGGAACTCAAGAAAGAGACCTCACCCCTCCTTTGAGCAGGGCTCTGGCCAGTCTAAACCTTCCTCAGGCCAGAGGCAGGCCTTTTGAAGGTGCGCTAGGGGGTGATGCACCAGTGCAGAGACTGGATCCTCCCCACCTTACCTTTTCGTCCTGTCTATCTCCTTTCTACTCTGTGTGGGCCCGCATTACATCAGGGTGTTGGGTGCGCCTCATGGTAGAAAGGGGATATTCACTTCAATTCTCATCCCTCCCACCCTTCTACCCCACTTCCCTGTCCCTCTTCAGGGACGCTTCTCACAAGCAACTCCTTATCCAGGAGGTGCAATTGTTTCTCTTGCTAGGAGCAGTGGAAGAGGTTCCTCGGGGCTACAGGGACAGAGGCTTTTATTGCCCTCTACTTGAAGAACACGTACTTTCATATAGCAATAACTCCGTCCCACAGAAAATACTTCAGGTTTGTGGTGAGCAACAACCACTACCAGTTCACCGTCCTCCCATTTGGTCTGTCAGCGGTGCCTCGAGTATTCACCAAATACGTGGCAGTCATGGGAGATTTAGGTTAGATATTAGGAAAAACTTTCTAACTATAAAGATAGTTAAACTTTAGAATAGGTTTCCAGATAAGGTTTTGGAATTCACATGATTGGAAAATTTTAACTATAGGTTGGACAAATGCCTGTCAGGGATGGTCTAGGTTTACTTGTCCTGCCTCATCTTAGGGGGCTGGACTAGCTGACCTCTCGAGGTCCCTCGCAACCCTATATTTCTATGGTTTTATATGTATCAAAGGGCAGATTAGAGCTGAGTTACAACACTGAGTAGTAGGTTTTATCAACTGTTTTACATTCTGTTATTGATGCTGATTGTTTTCCCTCTCTCTTTCCCATGACTGATTGCTTACCTATTTTTCCTTAACAAAAGGAGGAAACATGCAAAATATTGTCACTGAGGTAGAGAAATAAAACACAAAGTTGAGAAATTCCAAAAGCTGTTTTTCTATTACAATGTTAATTTTGGCATGTTGCACATATGTATTATTTTCTGTTCTTTTTAATGTATTACTGTTTGGTTTCACATAGATCATATAATATTCTTCATGAGCAACGAGATTGAGTTAACTTTACAGTCAAAACCTTCACTTTTTGATTTCTCCACCTTTAATGTTACATTAACCATAGCTTTTGCATTACGTTGATCTTCAGTTATCAGCAATGTGAATGCTTAACTCTTCTGTTGTGTGTTTGTTTGTTTTTTTTGCAGCGTTCAGAATTCCCAGTATTGCACATGGAAACAATTGTGCATCTACTGCTTCAGGTTAATGATGCTTTGAGGTTTTTGCACTCACGTGGATTTATCCACCGTTCACTCACCTCTTATGCTATACAAATCGTTTCTGCTGGTGAGGCAAAGTTAACCAACTTGGAGTACATGATAGAAAGGTAAAGAATTATCACATTGTTACTTGAAAAGGTGGATGGGTGACGCCAAATTGAGGACTGAATTCTGTGGTCAGGGTGATCCTGCAGCTCTCCTGATTATTTGTGGGTTGCGGTGCATGAGCAAGGGCACAGAGATCCATCCTAATCTTTCTTTGACAACGTTGCAGATTTGACTGTAGGGAGAGGGGTTTTCACATCTCCATTACTCAGATACATGGTCAGTGCTCATTCAGTGTCATAAGTTTCAGGTGATCTCAATTTTTATGGCTTCCCTATAAATACCTGAAAATAGTGGATAACAATAGAAGAAAGGTCTTGCTCCACTCTAGTGTAAAGGCACTGCAATAGAGACTTGGAACAGAAAATGGAACCTGCATCTAGTGACCATACAGAGACAGAAATCCTATTGGAGACTTTAATTCTCTTCCTCTAGTGTAAATAGTTTCAATGTATTCAGATTATAATAAACCTCTGCTTATGAAATCTGATCCTACAAGATCCTGGGAGCCCCACAACTCCCACTGATATTAGGGATACTCAGCCCCTTGCATATATATATACACACATGGTGCAGTTTCTCTCTGAATAATATTATTTCACTATGAGATCCAGTCGTCTCCCATTACTGTTAATAGAAGGACTGTCATTAGCTAAATGGGAATTGAATCAGACCCAGAAAGAGGGTTCTAATATATATATGCATGTGCTCGCAGACACACCTCAAGTTATCTTTGAAAAAGCATCATATTTCAGCTTCTGTAGAAATACAGTTATTATTGGCAAAAAGAAAACAGCTCACGAAAGCTTATGCTCAGATACATTTGTTAGTCTCTAAGGTGCCACAAGTCCTCCTTTTCTTTTTGCGGATACAGACTAACATGGCTGCTACTCTGAAACCAGTTATTATTGCCATATATTAGCAGAGCCCTCTGTTGGTGAAAATGAGATAGAGCAGCCTCTTACCTAGCTTTATCACTTTCCTGTTGTCTTTTCTACACGTTTATTTCCTATGTGAAGGGATATTGTTAATTTGAACTTTTAAAAAAATAATTATTTTTTTAAATGGTTTTAAGTACTAAATAGTATGTCTTTAGTTGTTTTTTTAAAGTTCCATTTAAAATTTTTAAAAGTGCAGACGGGTTTTTCCACTTCCCAGGTGGTGATTATAGGTGTTTGCTGAGAGAAGGAGAAACTGGCTGATAAGATTATAAAGGAAAAGAGTGAAACTGAGTATAAGCCAAAAAAATTGCCCAAAGTACAAAGCAAATTAACTGACAGAAATAGAGAAATTTCCTCTCCACTCCTGTTAACTTCTTTCAGTTATAAATAAGTCTTAGGTCTTACTTGTATTAATGATAGGTACAATATTTTCTGACAGAAATGTGGTTTAAGTTAATTGTTTCTCTTGAATATACATGAAGTGTAGCCTGCAGCACTGCTTTTCACTAACATGGGGTCTCTACCTAAAATATCTGACCATGTTCCCTTAAGCAATATTAAATTAAGGGAAAATGAGCATCTGTAGAATGAGAAAAAAACCTTTGTCCTGGACAATGATTTTTAAAGAACACTTATTCTCAGTTTAAAGTGAAGAAGAATGAGATGTAACTATTGTGTGAGTAGAGGGAAGTTAACTTTTAGTCATTTAGAAGTACTGGCATTACACTGCCAAATGAATATAAACAAGCTAGACGGCACAACTCGCTAGTCTTTCATCTGTGCTATGAATGCTGACCGGAGTGAAATATGTGGTTGTAAAAATACTCCATAGTTTGGACATCTTTAACCTCTGGTTTGTCATTTGAGGATAAAGGTTTGAAAGAGACTGCTATATCTCATTTTTACCAACAGAGGTCTCTTCTATAATGTGCCAATACAAGCTGTTTTTGAGCTGGTTTAGCTTTTTTGGTAAATTTTGTGCATAGCATGGATCATTTAAAATAAATGCATATATGAAAATAAAGAAATGAATTGCTGGATCCCATACTGTCAGAGCTTCCAAAGGAGGCATTGCAGTTGTAGGTCTATTTTTAACTTAACATCCTGGACAGAATGAATCAAACATTCAGCTCAGTTGACATTGGTGGTTTGTTTCCCAGTTTTAACACGATTTATCAAATCCTTTTGTCTCTGACTACTCATCACATGTTATGGTTTCCCAAATTTGACCCTGTTTTGTGTTCTCTTCTGGCAGCAAGGATGGAGGGAACCACAGTGATCTCACACGTGTTCCTGTCCCAGCTCAGCTGTATAAGTGGTGTGCTCCTGAAGTGATCCTCGAAAAGGCCACCACAATCAAATCAGACATTTATAGCTTCTGTACAGTAATGCAGGAAGCCCTAACAGGTATAGTTAAAGACGTTCAGACTTCTGTCACTGAGAGTATGTCTACACTGCAATTAGACACCTGCGGCTGGCCCATGCTGGCTGACTCAGGGTCGTGGGGCTTGGGCTGTGGAGCTGTTTAATTGCAGTGTAGACTTCCAGGCTTGGGCTGGAGCCAGGGCTCTAGGACCCTGTGAGGTGAGAGGAGCCCAGCTGCCCAGAGCTCAGCCTGCAGCCTGAGGCAAAATGTCTACACAGCAACTAAACAGCTCAGCAGCCTGAGCTGAGTCAGCTGGCATAGGCCAGCCGTGGGTGTCTAATTGCAATGTAGACATACCCTGAGTTATCATGGAGTACCCTGAATACACGAAGTGTGAGTGCAATCTCCTTAGGTGATTGCATACCTCCTGCAAAGCTCCTTTAGTGATTAAAGTTTTCTTTTTATGGGAAGGAAAGTTGCAAAGAAAAGAAAACATTACACGTCTTATTTGTATGATCATAGAATCATAGAATATCAGCGTTGGAAGGGACTTCAGGAGGTCATCTAGTCCAACCCCCTGCTCAAAGCAGGACCAATCCCCAATTAAATCATCCCAGCCAGGGCTTTGTCAAGCCTGACCTTAAAAACTTCTAAGGAAGGAGATTCCACCACCTCCCTAGGTAACACATTCCAGTGTTTCACCACCCTCCTAGTGAAAAAGTTTTTCCTAATATCCAACCTAAATCTCCCCCACTGCAACTTGAGACCATTACTCCTTGTTCTGTCATCTGCTACCACTGAGAACAGTCTAGAGCCATCCTCTTTGGAACCCCCTTTCAGGTAGTTGAAAGCAGCTATCAAATCCCCCCTCATTCTTCTCTTTCATAGACTAAACATCCCCAGTTCCCTCAGCCTCTCCTCATAAGTCATGTGTTTCAGTCCCCTAATCATTTTTGTTGCCCTCCGCTGGAATCTTTCCAATTTTTCCACATCCTTCTTGTAGTGTGGGGCCCAAAACTGGACACAGTACTCCAGATGAGTACTGTATAAGTAGGGGCATAGCGAGCAGATCGAGGGACGTGATCGTTCCCCTCTATTCGACATTGGTGAGGCCTCATCTGGAGTATTGTGTCCAGTTTTGGGCCCCACACTTCAAGAAGGATGTGGATAAATTGGAGAGAGTCCAGCGAAGGGCAACAAAAATGATTAGGGGACTGGAACACATGAGTTATGAGGAGAGGCTGAGGGAGCTGGGATTGTTTAGCCTGCAGAAGAGAAGAATGAGGGGGGATTTGATAGCTGCTTTCAACTACCTGAAAGGGGGTTCCAAAGAGGATGGCTCTAGACTGTTCTCAATGGTAGCAGATGACAGAACGAGGAGTAATGGTCTCAAGTTGCAGTGGGGGAGGTTTAGATTGGATATTAGGAAAAACTTTTTCACTAGGAGGGTGGTGAAACACTGGAATGCGTTACCTAGGGAGGTGGTAGAATCTCCTTCCTTAGAGGTTTTTAAGGTCAGGCTTGACAAAGCCCTGGCTGGGATGATTTAACTGGGAATTGGTCCTGCTTCGAGCAGGGGGTTGGACTAGATGACCTTCTGGGGTCCCTTCCAACCCTGATATTCTATGATTCTATGAGGCCTCACCAGTGTCGAATAGAGGGGAACGATCACGTCCCTCGATCTGCTGGCAATGCCCCTACTTATACATCCCAAAATGCCATTGGCCTTCTTGGCAACAAGGGCACACTGTTGACTCATATCCAGCTTCTCGTCCACTATAACCCCTAGGTCCTTTTCTGCAGAACTGCTGCCTAGCCATTCGGTCCCTAGTCTGTAGCGGTGCATGGGATTCTTCTGTCCTAAGTGCAGGACTCTGCACTTGTCCTTGTTGAACCTCATCAGATTTCTTTTGGCCCAATCCTCCATGCGTGATATGTGCTCCTGTAACCTTCTGCATAACCTGCTGATATTTTGGGGAGAAGCTAGGAGTACCCTTTTTAACTAGTGAAATAAACATTGGATTCAGCAAAGTTTCTGGAGGGATAGTGAAGAAATAATAGATAATTTGCCTAAAAGTGTTTGTTTCAATATATCAAAATTTCATTATGGAGTTGTACTTGTACCATTAATCAATGATGGAGGGAAAGCGAGATGACAAAATTGGAGATGGCACAAAGTTAGTTAGGCTGGTGTAGACTGGAGAAGAATGGGAGGAATTTTCAAGCTGTTACCTAGCTAAATGAATGGGCAGCACCATGGCAGATAAAATTCCAGGCTGACAATCACCATTGAATGAAGGAATAATTGGAATTAAAGGTACATGTTGCTGGTATCTAAATTTACTATAATAACTCAGGATAAAGACATAGGCATCATTGTGGAGAAGTTAATGAAAACTCGACATGCACTGCTGGTCCAGAAAGCAAACAAAATATTAGGCTCTGTAAAGAACAGAATTGAACATTATACTAAAAATATGCTATGATACAAATGTGTGGTGCGCGCACTTGGAATACTATGTTCAGTTCTGATAATCCTATCTGAAAAATTATATATCAGAAATAAAAAGGGCTCAGAGAAAGGTAACAAAAATGACAGTAGCTTGGAAAGATTTTCATATGAAAAGAAACTGAAACACTTGGGATTGCTTTGTTTAAAGAGGAGGTTAGAGGAGGAGGTGAGCAAACAATGGTTTACAGAAGGTAAATGAGGCACTTCTTCCTATTTACCTTTTCTCGTAATGCTAAAACAAGAGGACAGTCAATGAAAATGTCAGGTAACAAATGAAACCAGATAAAAGAGACTCCTTCTTTACATAGCACACAGTTAACTTATGGAACTCATTGCCACAAGGTATCATAGAGGCAAAGAATCATAGAATATCAGGGTTGGAAGGGACCTCAGGAGGTCATCTAGTCCAACCCCCTGCTCAAAGCAGGACCAATCCCCAATTAAATCATCCCAGCCAGGGCTTTGTCAAGCCTGACCTTAAAAACTTCTAAGGAAGGAGATTCTACCACCTCCCTAGGTAATGCAAAGGGTTTATTAAAATTCTAAAAAGGATTAGACTTTTATATTGATAATGAGAACATCCACAGTTGTAGCAGATGGGATGAAAAAAAATTATCTTAGGGATAAACCAACCACTACTGAGAGGGTTTATGAAGAAATTTCCTCTGGGCAGGTTATTCCATAATTGTCCACTAGGAAATTTGTGGCAGCTTCCTCTGAAGCATCCAGTGTTGGCTACTGTCAGAGACAGGATACTGGACTAGACGGACTGCTGGTCTGATTTACAGTGGCAGTTGTTTCTGTGATTCTTCCCCTTCTTTGGTTACGGCCATGCTGTAAACCATACAGTATTTGTTATATGTTTTACAGAAACGCTTCCCTGGAATGGGCTTGAAAGCTCAGGTATTAGAGAACTCATAGTTTCTGGGCAACATTTGGAAACTGATGTCAGGCTTCCTAACCCGTACTATGACATTGTAAAGACAGGTCTAGAGCCTAAACAAAAGGACCGCTCCCTGAGTCTTCAGGATATTCGCTATATATTGAAGAATGACTTAAAGGTAACTCTCAGGATTGTAGCCTTTATGCTTTTAAAATCATAATTGGTTAATCAGAGTTAATTGTTTCCTAGAGGACAAGTCGTTCTGTTTAAGTCTGGGTCTGAGTTTTCTTTTGTTTATTTGGGCAAATGAGTTTAAAATAAAAGTTGAAGACATTGGAGTACCAAATAAACTTCTCCTCACAACCTTCCTTATGTTACAGGATTTGATTGAGTCTCGAATTGGTCGCTCTGATGAAAGCTCAACTGCACAAAGGCATGACATATTTCCAGATATAAACATCTATTTGGGGTCCTCATCTAATTACAAGAGGGAAATGCTGGAGCTGCAAGGAGAGGAGATAATAAAGACTGGTACGTTTCTATTCCTGGAGGGCATGTCGAGAGCCTTCACTCTGGTGTTTTCTCTTATCCCCCCAGGATGGGGGGGAACAATCTTAACAACTTGGCCACCGGTACTCAAACAGTTTTGTGCTGCCAGCAGCCATAGGCCAGTAGAAGATTTAGTAAAGTGTGTCCTATCATTTGGAAGGTATAATTCCACTGAGTTAGAGCCAAATCGTGGAACTAGCAAAGCTGTTGTAAGGAATTCCGATAGGGCTTTGGGGCAAGACATGTTTCTCCTTCTTTCCTTACTCCAAAACAGGTTGCAAAGGGCTGCAGTAGATCCCTGCTGTATCCACACTCTCTCTGCAGAAGAGAATTATGGACCCACCTCAGCTCTCAGAGCTCCATGGGCTGCAGGGAATATGGACCCATATGCAAATTCCCCATATACTCCTTTTGCTTCTGTAGTGGAACCATAGGTTCCAGGCTAGATCTGGTTGGGAATTTTCTGTCGGAATGATTTTCTGACAGAAAATGACTTTTTTGTACAGAATTTTCCATGGGAACATTTCAGTTTTGCTGAAAATTTTTGGTGTATTCATTGGGAAAATCGAAATGATGGTTCTCTGCCTCCCTGACTTTCTGCCTGTCCAGCAACTTTGTTGAGGGGGAAGCCGGGAGGTGGCAAGTGAAGTTCACAAGAGCATTCCAGATGGGTAGAAAGCTGAAAAAATCCTTTTTGGTTCTCCCAAAATGGAATCTTTCTGGAAATCCCTTCCCTTGACTTTTTTGTTCTGGTCTGGGAGGAAATTATTTTCAAAAATGTGAATTTTTTTGTGGGAAGTGATTTCCATTTTCTGGTCAGCTCTGATTAAAGTCATTTACATATGTAGAGGAAGGAAAATGGACATTAATTGTTAAAATGTGACTTTTCCAGGTCAGCACTAAAGATCTTGCGGTGCATTTTGAAATGAATAAGGCATAAGCCTAGTGTCCTACCCCACAGACCCCATTAAACAGAGTCTACTTTTCAAGACAGTATGTGATGATAATAGAAATGTTTATACACAGAGGGGTTGAATGCTGCTACTTGAATAACAAAAAGGGATTTAAAATGTCTAAGCAATATGTGTAATGGAGGCCTAAAAGAGTAGCTTAATATTAACATCTGATTTTTCAGATGGCAGCTTTACTGCACCAAAATGTTCAGTTTCTCCTGCTGAAAAAGAAACCATCACAGATCATGAGGATATAACTTGTATTCAGCCAGTTACACAGGATCTGACCCAAGATATAGCTTCTGAACTCCAGAGGACCTACAGTGTTAGTGATATGGACGACAGCCTCTGTAGTTTTGAAATCAATGAAATCTATGCGTGTTATCCAGAATTACATGAAGATGTTCTGGAAGAACTAGCTGGATTAGATTGTGCTTTGGAAGATCAAATAAAACAGCAAAATGTAGACGAGGACAGGGCCGTCTCCCAAATCCTACCTCCGCCTCCTAAAATACAGTTAGTGGAGCAGCCAAATTCTAGTGAGGAAGTCAGCTCTTCAGAAATGGGTACAGAGTACAGTATAGAGGAGGTAGAGAGACTAACTGAGGCATCTGAGTCATGCATGCTGCCCTGGTTGGGAGCAGATGTCAAGGAAAGTGTGCGTAGCCCATCCAAAACTGAGCAGCACATCAGCAAATGTGTCCTTAATCTCAAGATTTCTCAGACTTTATTGCAGCAGGCAACAGATTCCCTTTACAGAACAGAGGTGAAATTAGATAAATTAGAGACTGTTCAAAACCAACACAAGCTGCTTAAGGAAATCCAAGCAGATCAAGTTTCTAAGCAGAAGTCCATAGAGAGCTACTTAGATAAAATTGATGATATTCTCAAAAATATCAAGATCCCCTTTTCAGGAGCTGATGCTTTTTTGTGGAAGGCAGTAGGCCCTCCATCAAGGAACTATATACCACCACCGCTGCGAGTGCCTGCGGTGCAAAGTGCTTTGGAGGTTGACCATTTCCAGGCTATCTCAAAAGCTGTGAAGGAACCAAGGGCAATTCAGAGTGAGAAGGTTGAGTGCTTTGATCAAAGGCATAAGAATAAAGATAATGACTGCCAGGATGATTTCAGCTCCAACATGGCGAAGAGTACTGAGGCTCAAATAGTGCCAAACTATCAGGTAAAGGGGAGAGGAGTATGACTGGCCATATGGCTATTAATCGTATAACTATATTGTATATCAGGAGTGTAGCACTGACAAGATGCACAGGTCTGGATGCTCTTTCAAAAGACGACACTGGTTATCGCTTATTTGAATGTTTGTGTACTATACATGTTGTGCATTGAATAGAAAATGATCAGTCTAGTCCTGAGTGCAGTAATGTCAGACTTTTTTTGCTTTATCAAAATAGTAATTTTTCATACATATATTTCATCTTTATTTATGGCCACATTCTGCTAACTTGTATCCCATGGAGTCTTGTAATTGATAGTAAATGTAGCAAGATCATCTGGGTCATATGTTTAAAAACTGGCCTCTAATTTTGTGCTCATAATTTTTGCATTGGTGTGCGCAAATCTGTTTCAACATACAAATTTTAAAGGCTGATTTTGAAGATGGTTGAAAATGCCCATGTGTAAAAGCATAGGGAGGTCTTAGTTATATTTGCACATACAGTTGTTTTGCTTTTTTATTTATTTGAGTAATCTTCTGGTATGCGTGATGCTTCACAGATACAGCAATCAGACAAGGTTCCTGTAGTTTAGTTTAATTGAGACCAATCCAGTGGCACAGTAGAGAAAACATTTTGTCATAAGGTGGTGGGAGGAATATTATGAGTCAGAGCAAGCAGAAAGGGAGAGGTGTTTTTTGGGTTACAGACATGTGAGATGTTGTGTCATGGGGACTTATAGGTGTTTTTGGATGTTGAAATAATGATTTAACATGTTTAGCATGAAAGTGCTGGACTGTTAGTTAAAAAAAATGGGTTTGAAGGATGGATATGAGTCAACAGTGTAACACTATTGCAAAAAAAGCAAACATTCTGGGATGTATTAGCAGGAGTGTTGTAAGCAAGACACGAGAAGTAATTCTTCTCCTCTACTCTGTGCTGATTAGGCCTCAACTGGAGTATTATGTCCAGTTCTGGGGCCACAATTCAGGAAAGATGTGGACAAATTGGAGAGTCCAGAGAAGAGCAACAAATATGATTAAAAGTCTAGAAAACATTACCTATGAGGGAAGATTGAAGAATTTGGGTTTGTTTAGTCTGGAGAAGAGAAGACCGAGAGGGGAAATGACAGTTTTCAGGTACATAAAAGGTTGTTACAAGGAGGAGGGAGAAAAATTGTTCTCCTTAACCTCTGGTTGGCCGTTACGAAAAACTTCCTAATTGTCAGGGTGGTTAAACACTGGAATAAATTGCCTGGGGAAGTTGTGGAATCTCCGTCATTGGAGATTTTTAAGAACAGGTTAGACAAACACCTGCCGGGGTGATCTAGATAATACTTAGTCCTGCCTTGAATGCAGGGGACTGGACTAGAAGATCTCTCGAGGTCCCTTCCAGCCCTCTAATTCTACGATTTATGTACATTTCCATAAATTGTCTAGCACCAGTAATTCCCAGGAGGCACTTGCAGAATTGGGCCCTTTAGGATATAAAGAACCTGTTATGAGCTTTAGAGTGTACTTTTTCCTACTCCAGGGTCTGAACCTGCCACTTTTACTCATGTCAGTAGTGCCACTGAAATGGAGCCCAGTTAATAAAGAGTGCAGGATCCAGTGCTTTGTATGCATTTGGAGAAAACTAAGCTAATAATAAGCACATAGTGCCAGGCAAACTCTGAGTCATGGTGTGATGGCCTGATTTTTCAGCGATTGCATCCACGGTTGGTTGTAAGACGGAAGAAAAATGTCAACTTGCAACACCATAGAGGAACTGATTCAAGTTCTGGAGGAAGTGGAATCGAGGAAGAGAAATGGTGAGTTCTGTCTGTTACTTCAGTTCTAGTCACAAAGAAATAAATTCCTGTAGATTCCTCCCACTAAAACCTCTGTCAAAAGGAGACACCGCTAGGATTAAAACTGGCATTGCGTTTTTCTCAGCAAGCAAAAAGCCATCCATCCAATTAAGAGCCTTCCATGAAACAGACTCATTGTCAGCTACAGAGCTGACAAGATATCAACCAAGAGAGCTTAATACGGAGTCAGAATCTGTCAGTGCAGAATACCTATCCCTCTGGGATCTGTGCTCACCAGCCAAGAGGTGAAACAGGTAGGAATTGATGTGATAAATGATATCTCAGCATCTTACAATGGTTTTAGAAGTTTTCAATTCTTTTCTGTAACTTATACACGAATATCTGTTTGCATATATAACGTGTATGTGGAAACATCAATATACTGAAGGGGAGAGTGCCAAGTGAGTTAGTCTTAAACTGTGAAACTGACTAAGGAAACCAGTCTAGTTTCACTGTCACTGCTCAGTGAAGGTTTTTTTTAAATTTCCAAATAGCATGTCTGTCAGCAACTAAGCAGGATGTTTAAAGTTCCCTTGTAATATTCTGAAGTGCCATTAGCACCACAGTTAAAGGAATTGATTTTCTAATTGTTATTTTTATTTCTTGTCCCCTTTAAAGTACAACAGAATAAGTGTATTTTTGGTGTACGTGCATATTTTTGTTTGTGTAGATAGTAAGGGCCAAATCCTGGTCCCTGTGCATATTTTGATCCAAAGCTTAAAGTAAAGACTTCTGTTGACTTCCATGGGTCTTGGATCAATCCTTGTGATGCGGGTGGTGGAAACTGAATCCTCCCTCTAAACCCAGTGGCAAAGAAC
This sequence comes from Lepidochelys olivacea, assembly GCF_965140295.1. NCBI lineage: Eukaryota > Metazoa > Chordata > Testudines > Cheloniidae > Lepidochelys > Lepidochelys olivacea. The sequence goes on along the minus strand of NC_140427.1, from coordinate 4,798,505 downwards.
AGAGAACCTGTGCAGCCCTTCAGTAGCAGCTAGTGCAAACCTCAGCATTATACTCCATTATATGCAGTTCCCCTGACCTGGTGAGATAAGCTGTATTTTGTTCTTCTTATCTCTCTGTACCTAATATTTCCATACAGACATCAAAGTAAACGACAAAATTAAGTCAGTGGCAGAGCTGGGAATGGGAATAGGACCAGACACGTGTTCTAACCCTAGAAAGACTTCATAAGGTTAAACCAGCTAGAAAAAATCATGTTGCACTAACCTGTTAGTTTTTTTTGGAAAAAAGAGTAAGTAAAGGTGACCCTATGGATTAAAATCCCCTTGTTAAGGAAATAAATTACCAGACGACAAATGGGAAAGATTTGTCATGGGTTAAAAACAGGTGACATAGTCATGTCAGTCACTGCACTTTAGAATGGAATCAGGTTAATAGTTGGGTAGCCAAGGAATTGATAATGGGACCATTGGTATCCAAAATGGAGGTGCCAGGTGTTTTCAGCTCTCCACTGATCAGCTGATTGACCTACAGAGTATATATCTATATGACACTTAGAATCATATAGAATCGTAGAAGATTAGGGTTGGAAGAGACCTCAGGTCAACTTAGCCCAACTTAGCCCAACTCCCTGCTCAAAGCAAGACTTGGTGATGAGGAAGGCATAATGCCAAGATTTTTTGGCTTGTCCTTTGGAGATGCCCAGAGCCTTGTGGGATCAGATTCTAAAGCACTGATGGTGTCATGCTAATCCATAATGGGCTTAACTCATCCACTGCAATCTAGGCCATTGGGAAATCAATGTGCTAGTTCTGAGGGGCTTTTAGAACCTGTATGGTGGGAGACCTAGACTACGTCTACACAGCGGAGCCTATGCCAGCATGACTGCTTTGTTTAGATGCAGCCTATCCCAACAGAAGTTTTTCTGACACCACCTCCCCAAATGATGTTACCTATGTTGACAGAAACATCTACTCTGGAGTTTTTGTTGGCATAGCTATATCATTTTTTCACACCCCAACCAACATAGCTATGCTGATATAATTTTAAAGTGTCGACTTTGCATCCCAAAGCTCTTGGTGTTTTGCTAAATGGGGAACGGTTAATGATACATTTCTGTATTTATTAACAGAGATTTGTTTGATGCATCTTGTAACAATTTACTGTAGGTTTTTTCCAAAATCAGCATCTGAAATTTATAACACAAGGAGAAGTGAGGAGCAAAGGATGGTGCAGTCAGAATGGACGAGTGAGTAAACAGCAATGTTGATTAAACACTGGAGTTAACTAACATGTCCAAAACACGTTATTAGACCTTCCAATGACATTTTGTCCCTCATGAAAGAGCTTTATGCTGCTGTTGGGGCTCCTAGAATCCCCCCATATCGTCCTGTGTTTAGACAGTCCTAATCCCCCCCACCCCCACAAGCTCCCTTTGTGCCACTCTCACCTTCTGTTACAGGTATTCCCTGCAACTTTGCCCAGCCAGAGGTTCTGTGTGCCCCTTTCCTCCTCCTCCCATATCAGAGTCTCCCATTCTCTCTCCCCACCCCTCCAATAATTCTTCTTTCTGAGTGGAGATAAATCATTCAGGGTGTCAACCTACTCAACCCAGTTGGGAGGATAGTCAGAGAGGAAATAGAAGTATTGTTATGCTGGAAAGTGTTAATGGGTGCCATGGACAAGTTGTTTGATCTGTCAACAATTGCTTGAGGTGCTTGAGCTAGCCACCAGTTCACACACCCTCCATTTTCTCCCTCTCAGTTTTCTAATTTCCCCTCACATTAAGTGGGGTTTGGCCATTGATACTTAAAACATTCCCTGAAATTTTGGAATTGATCACAGGTGGTGTTCAGAAATTATCACTTTACAGCAAGACAGACAGACTTATAAGTGCCATTGAGTTGAGTGTAAAGTCTTTGTAGGCACCTAAATAAAGGCAGCCTGATTTTCACAGGTGCTGAGCACCTGCAGCTCCAATCTACTTCACTGGGAGTTTTGAGTAAAAATGGAATAGGGTACTCGAGATAGAGCCCATAGTCCAGGCAGTTAATTGTGTCTTCCTTTCTGTTTTTTCTGTGGTTTAAAAAAAAAAAAAGATACAGTGTATGCAACAGGGGCATCTTCAGTGTAGGGCATCATTCATCTTCCTCTTGAGGAAACACTGTGCATTCTGAAGGGAAGTCCTGTGTTCCCAGTACATCCAGCATGTGTGGGTTCAGTATAACCACATTAAGATGCTGTAGGAAACGTTAGCCCACTGTTCTTGAAGGAGTAACAAGAACAGCCTGGAACGAATCCAGTGAAGTATATGAATGGGATTTCTCCCTTGTGAGTCATTGCAACAGCTGCTAGATGGCAGTATAACATGAGTAATAGAAAGTTCCTATTACCAGAGATTGACCCATTCAAACATTCCTTGGTGAATGTGTATGTATAGAGGTTTCCCCATCAGTGTCTGCAGGATTTAAGCTTTCATTAAAACAGAAATAAGTTTCTAGCCAGTATGATTGTAAAGTAAAACCTTTTGGCTGTGGCTCTGGGGCAGTCTGCAGTCAGCCTGAAGCAACAGAGGGGAAGGACTGAACATCCAAATTGCAGGCAAGTTCTGCAGGAGGTTACTGAGAGACCTTAGTTTGTGACCAATGTTCTGAGAAGGTGAGCTTTGAGTATATACTTTTTGCCTAGCTGAAGTGAAGCAAATGGCTAAAAGAGTGGCGTCTGGGCAGCTGGGACTTCTCCCTCCATATCCGCCAAGTGAATGTACCTCAGAAAGCGAGGCAGAAAGCGTGAAGGAAGCCTTTCCACATATCACCTTCAGGGGCCAAGAATGTGCTGGCCGGCAGAGAAAGGATGATAGGTGGCACACAGGCGATGGCACTGAAACCCAGGATCTGGGCAGGAAGGAGATGGATGAGTCAGAGGAGAGTGACTTGGAGTCTGTATTCAGAAGTTTTACAGGTAATGCTGATGGAATTGGTCTTCCTGCCTTTCCAGTCAGACTGTTATGGTCACAGATGGCATGGCACAGGGAGATTGGAGATTATTTGACTTTTGGAGTGATCATTGGCCACTGTTGCTTCTAACGTTGCCCTCTAAAGAAGGTCAGTGAAGAGTACAGACTATGCACTGAACTGAGAAGTATACACTAAGGGGCAGATAAGGGGTCCCCTCCAGGGAAGTACTGAGCTCCCTCAGCTCCCATGGGCTTTGATGGGAATTGAGGGACCAAAGCCCTTGTCATGTTAGAGCCCATAGAGAGGGTCACATGCCTATATTTTAATGTCTGTGTATGTCTATAGAAGTCTACTGGACAGTGATATGGTAGCTGTCATGGCAGATGGTTAATCTGATTCCTGTAAAAAAGTCACATGACACTCACTTTATCTCTTCCTGAGCTGTGGTCTCCTACAAGTTTGGGGTAATATGAGGTAATCCAGTAGATGCATTGCCATGTTACAGCCAAAATAGATTAATGTGGCTTCATCAGGTGCTCCAAATATGGATTTCCCCAGCCCCTGCATTGTATCTGAATTGGCCCCAACAGATCTCCAAAGGGCTTGTGAATTGGTCCAGAGACACTGCTAATATACTCTCCATTTTAAAATTTGTAGCAATCAGGGCTATATCTTCACTTCCTAAGTGGATTTAGCTACTGCTAAATATGGTGTGAAGACATTAAAATACCCCCCCACACCCCACACACAGAAAGGCCACTGCTAAGTTCACAAAGGAAGTTTTAGCAATCAATATCTAATTGACTGTGGACCCCCACTTGGAGGCTCTGTCCCTGAGATCTCATGAAGAAATCAGGTTGATGGCTTGCAAAAGAGGAATCCAGTTGCTATATGTCTCACTGTAAACTCATGTTCCTCACAACCACACTGGGTAATGACCAAGGACAGGCCTCTTGGCAAAGACATGTACACAGAACCATAGATGAAAATGACTGTGTTTTGTCAGTGAAATAGTCACACCCCACATGAGACCAATGATCCGATCCCTACACCATGACAAATACCACTAGCAATAGGACAGAGTTCTGACTGACTTGTCCTATGGTTTGCATTTTATGTGCATGGAGCCTGAGATTTGTTCCTTATACAATGCATTGTTGCTGCATGGTGCTAGCTTAGATCCTAATAAATTGCTAATTGAGATTTTCAAAAATGAATCATTAGTGACATGCACATGGATGCGATTTTGAAGAAGAACATTTTCAGGACAATCCTCAGTGAAGATTCACATTTGGCTTTATGAATTGGGCATTTAATTGTTATTATCTTTCCATTTCCCGATAGATCATGTAGCTTTATGGCTGTTCATAGATTTATTCACATTTATATTCCATCAGTTGCACAAACCATTCAAGCCACATTATCCTTTACATAATAATTGTGTTCCATTCTGACATGCTTCAATTTGTTAGGCAGAAGTTGGCAGTCTCTAGCAAAAGATGAGCAAGCAGAGTGCGGAGCAAACCTTCCTAAGAATTCAATCAGTACAACAGAAGCTGAGAATCCTTGCTGTGTACGTACAGTAATCCAAGAAATATAATTACTATTAGTAATCTATGAGATCAGTTTTGTGACAGGTAGTTGTATATTTGTTTTGTTGCGTTGCATACTGAAAAATGAAGGCAGCCAGATATTGCTGATCTTTTAGCTATGAGTTCCCTAGGAGTCCTCCATTTGTTGTTTGGGCCTGTAAAACCACTAAAGCAATGTGAGCAGTGGAAGGGTAGGCTGAAATATACAGCAATCAAATGAAATATCTAGCATCGAGAATCTAAAGAAACTGGGAATAGGAGAAGAAAAGGTATGTCCAAATCTGAAATTGAATTGTGCTTTTAAAAGTAATTTTCAGAGTGGTGGCAAAGCACATGTATGCCTCTGCAATGTAGAAAAACTAGGCAGGAATGCATCCCAAAACACCTACAGAAATCCTTTTTGCATGCAAAGCCCATAGAGAGATGAGATTTTGCCCCCTCAAGTTTGCGATATGTACGATTATTGTATGGCTCAGTCAATATGTGATGCACATTTTATATCGCAGAATTACAGGTTTTTTAATACTGTGAAACACCAAGAGCTGCTTTTTATAAAATAAAAATAGTTTCTGCTGTATAGACAGTTATTACAATATATATATATATATATATATATATATATATATATATATATATACCCCCAAAAGAAAAGGAATACCTGTGGCACCTTAGAGACTAACTTGTTACTTGTTAGTCTCTAAGGTGCCACAGGTACTCCTTTTCTTTTTGCGGATACAGACTAACACGGCTGCTACTCTGAAACCTGTCTATATATACCCCAATGTCTTTAGGCACCCAAAGATGCAGATAGATAATTAGTGGGATTATCAGTTTAGGGACTAACTCCCATTGAAATCAACGAGAGCTAGATTACTGACATGCTTAGTCACTTCAAGTGCCTAAATACCTTTGAAAATCTGGCCTCATTGATTAAATTGCCCAGGTAATAATAATACTTCTCCCCTAAACCCACCTCCTCCCCAAACTCTTGGGAAAAGAGATGGGCCTTACAGTACATCTGGCAGGCCAACAAGATCTGTTTTACAACATGTCTGGGAGGTTTAACAGCACATTAGAACAGTTTAATGAAGGAAGTGAATAAAAACTCCAGGGCAATTTAGGTACCGTCAACAGTATGTAATTATCCAAGTTGGACTGTTGCCAGGGTAGACACTTATTCCAACAAAAAATGCCATTGGCTATTTTAGTGACCTTAAGAGATCAGAAAAATAGTCCCTCTGGCAACACAGCACTCTCTGACACTGCTTCAGGCATCTGGACTGATTCAGAGGGAAGAATACAACATACTGAATTGACAGTTCCACTTCTCATGGTACTAGGGCCATGTGTACACTACAGAATTATGTTGACCTAACTTACGTCGGCATACAGCCACTGCAGTTATTAAATTGCTTGTGTGTGTGCACAGTTGGCTCCTTGTGTCAGCAGTGTGCATCCTCATCAGGAGCATGTGTATTGATTGTATTGTCAGCGTGGGGCACTGTGGGACGGCTCCTGAAAGCCAGTAACAGTCAACATAAGCAAAGCAGTTTCTACACTGATGCTTTGCCAACCTAATTACCTTGACCATGACTCTGCGCCACTCAAGGATGTAGTGTTACTAAATCAGTATAGAGGGGCACTTACGTTGGCAGGAGCCAAATTTAAGTGACTACACTTCTGCAGCTAGGTCGATTCAAGGCACCTTACATTGACCTAATCCTGTAGGGTAGACCAGGCCTTAATGTCCTGGTGGGAGGTCTTTCGGAGCACTCCTCTAACATAGCTCCAGCTCTGCTTACCTGGGATCTGATGGGCCCACTGCACCAGGTGGTACACTAGCTGCTGGCACAATAGTCCCATAACAGCTGAAAGGATAATGCCAGAGTAATAATGTAAACGTAATAGCTATCCTAAAGGTGGACTTATTGAAAATGTAAGCAGAATAAAAGTTATACTCCTGAGTGAAGGAAGCTCATTGGTTTCAGTCTGAAATTACAATAAAATAACAAATGTTATTATTTAACGTTGTTGACTAAGAATATATTATACAAATATGGACATTGTTGTGAAGGCATCATAACTATGATATTTTATAACATCTTTCACAGGAGCATTCAAGTGAATTAACTTGTTCCCCCAATTCCTCTCCTGATATATCAGATGAGTTTTTCACTCCTGATCCGGATTATTTTTTCTCTCCAGCTGCTCAGGAAAACTCAGAACGAGAGGTAAAAGCAAAGTCTTCCCAGGAGTAAAATGTATCTCAAGCTTAAGGAAAAATAAAAACACCTGTGGTTCTGTTTATGTTGGTGTGGAAAAGAGCTATCTTTATTGTGACATCTTTATTGGCAAGCACTCCTTTTCCATACCCTCTGATAAATCTCTCAACAATTATCCCTATTCCTTAAAAAAAAGCAAAAAAACCCCCATGTTCTCCTGGCTTATTTTTTACAGGGAAATTAAGGCTTTTGTGTAACCTTAAAAGTAAAAACTCTGCTGTTAGGCCAAGACATTTTTTTGGCCACTCTTACACTAAGTTTCCCCCTCCCAGCACTCTTCATTTACTGTTGCATGTTTGGGAGACAGTTTTTATTCATTTCCTAGAGAAGATGAAATTATTTGTGAAGGATGTCAGATATAATGCATGCTGTTCATTATTGCACTAAAAATGAAAAACTCCTGAAAGATTTGCTTCTTTCCACGCTGATTAGGGTGTACATTGCACAGTGACAAGAGTTCTCCTATTATAGCTTGCCTGTGAGAAATTAAATTTGATGCATTGTGTCTCTTCAGACCTCAAGTTCTGAAGATAAGTTAGAAGTAACCCAAGAAGCCTGTGTACAAAAACCAACCTCTACGGATACAGGGTCAGGTAATACTTAGCTTCGACATTCTGATTACCTTCTCCAGACCTGAGGAAGAGCTCTGTGAAGCTCAAAAGCTTGTCTCTTTCATCAACAGAAGTTGGTCCAACTCACCTGCCTTGTCTCTCTCATATCCTGGGACCAATACAGCTACAACAACACTGTTAAATACATGTTTCCTCCTTGCAGGGATACTTCCGTGTCCTTACTTTTGTGGTGCAGGACTGCCAAATGTTGGCAGGCCTAATATTTAGTCAGCAACTTTCCCAGTAGGAAGCTGAAACTGGATTCATTTTGGCCTGGTTGCCTCCATTCCCAGTGAGTTTAATGGGAATTGAGGGCGCATGGTATCTTGTAGGATCAGGCCCATACATGGTAATCAGTGACATGTTGGAGTTGTGATGTTTTGATCATACACTTGTAGTACTGCAGCCAGAAATCTGTTGTGACCAATTTCTTTTGTACCTATTGCTGAGTTGGCAGCTTTGCATAATGTACTAGCAAGAGACATGGACATTGAATTAGAGGTTTTATATCTACGCTAATATTCCGATTGCCAGACTTCTCTTGGGTATGAGACCTGTTAGATCTGAAATAGTATGTCTGGAATGCAAAGAACAGCATTGTATGTCTGTTCTTTTGTCAGTCCTTATTCAATGAGGATTTGTAAATGTTTCAATATCCTCAATCCCCCATTGGCAGGATGGCTGGCAGCTGGAATATGTTTATAAAAATGCATCTTTAAAAATGCATTTGACTCTTAGAACAACCAAGACAGAGGTCACAAGAACTGAAAATATAATAAAGTTGTAATTTCCTGTTCAATAAGTTATGTCTCACTTTTTTATTTGAAAACCCAATAACAGGGAACATTTGCTATTTGTATTCAGGAGAGAAAATATTTATCTGCAACGCAGCAGTAAAAGGTCTTGGCAGTAACGAAGTGGGAATGAATCAAGTCAACCATACTCCTGTAGCCAGGTAGAAAGACTTATGCCACTTCAAACAAAAATTAGGCTATACAGAACATGCTCTCTCTTTATTAATCCTGCTGAAATACCTAATGCTCAAATAAACTGTCCATGGTGTTTTTTTTAAATGGTGATCTATGTATTTTCTAGCCAGGAAATATTGGAAGGGCTTTCACAAGCTGGATGAGTGAGGTTTTACCTTTTACTGTGTTACTATCCCTATCTTTGCTTAATGAGGGAGTTATGATAAAAAGAGAAAAAATAATTTTATGTGTGTTAGATGTAGTACATATACTGAAATGCCACCATCTTAAACAGACAAATGCCAGGTAATTAAGATCAAGAGCTCTTGCCTTGTGTTGTGCCTTAGTATTGCAGCTCAGGTGGCACTATTCGTTGTTGTTTATATTGTGGTCGTACTAGATGCTGTAGAAACCTGAAGAGAGACATGGCTCCTGACCCACAGATCACCGTTTAAAAAGACAAAAAAGAAATAGAAGGAGGTGCATGTGGTAGGGGAAGGATGGAATAGATGAGCGCAATGGACAGGGGTTTGTTGGTTCATGTTCTTTTGCTTGGTTTAATACATTTGAAATGTGAAACTTCTGCAACCTGTAAACACCTGATAAATTACAAACAGAGGCACAGCCAGAGCTTGGCTTTTAATTGAAACCGTATTGCTGTGTTTTTACTTACATTTCAAATAATATTGCAATGGCTCCCTAGGCTTTGCTGCCTGAGGGCCTCCTGTTGGACTTCACCTCTTACTGGACTTGCCATGAACAAGTCAGACGCTATTCACAGATGGCAATTCCTTGCTTTAATCTGCATCCTGGATGGAGTTGATTATGGGAGACATAACCATATGAGAGTGGGCAGAGACTCAGTCCACCTGAATTAGTACTGCATTTTGCACCAGTTTGCTGTTTAAGTAACTGGCTGGGCAAGTTTGCTGCATAGTAGAGAGCATGCCTTGTACAGGACACACTGATCAAAAGGATTGTCCTATAGTACACCCCATAAAATCCACAAAGCTATGCAAAATAAGGGAGAGTTAATGTGTGGGTATGTGGGGCGCAGGGAGGTAAGTCCATATGCAATATCCCATTTGTATGCACCGTTTCTCACAGCTGGGCTGTTACTTGGAGTGATTCACGCTGAGTAGGGGCCTTATTCATGGGTGACTCAAGAAGCTTTCTACCCCCTTCTGCACCTTCCTGGAGGAATGGGGTGTAGCTAGTGAATGTTACAGCCAGTGGCAGCACAGCTTCTGTGGGAAGGGAGATCAAGAGTGTGGTGCAGGGTGCAGAGGTGCACAGATGCCACAGGGATGGTTTCCCTGTCTCCTCTGTGGAGTTCCACTTCTCCTCCTCTGGATGGGAGGAGGCAGAATTTGAAGTAGACTTGTCCATGACCCCTGTCTGCAGTTAATAGTTCAGTATTTGGAGACTTGCAGCCATGTTTAACTCTCAGATGGGGTGTTTATGTTTCCATTATTCTCATTTGTTTGTATTACAATAATACATAGAGGCATCAGCCAAGATCAAGGCCCCACTGCACTAGGTCTTGTACATACACCTAATAAGAAAGAGTCCTAAAGAGCTTAGAATATAGAAAAGACGGACAAAAGGTGGGGAAAAGGAAGTAACGAAAAGTCTTAAACAAGTTTTGATTTAATTTTCAAATAGTTTTGTTTGAAATGACTGGCATTTATAATGCATACATTGATTGTGTAAGATACAGCACGGATTCATATCTACTATATACATAATCTTTTTTCCTACTCCTCTATACCTATGCTTCAAGACTTTAAGCAAGTTCTGATTTTGATGAGCTTCACGCTAGCCCAACAGAGCTAGTCTTTAAAGTTTCTTCAGTTTCCTTTATGCTCTTTAAAAAAGTTTATTTTCGTGATTTTTCAAGAGAATAGATGACTGTGAGCTCTTAATTTTTTCTCTTTCCAGTGCTGAAGCATCACAAGAAGTGATACCTAAGGAGACACTGAAAGAGTTCAAAGAGAAAGATATGTAAGGACACACACTGTTTCATAGTGAAACTGTAGCAAGTCAATCATTACCATTATAAGGGTTTTCTGTTTATTTAAAGTAAGAAAATGTGATGTTCAAATTCAGAAATTCAAAAACAGGATGCCATGCAAATTGCAGAAATATTATTTCATCATGATCAGCAGGGTGGGTAGGTACAAAAAATCAAACATCTACAGTTGACCTTAGCTTACTTCACAGTATTTTTATATCCGTGAGTAATTAAATTAATGAAAGAGAATGTCAGTTGGGTGTTGTGCATCGAAGTTAAAGTATTAGGAAATCACTGTTCCCTCTGAACATGTTAAATTGAAGATACAAACAAAATAACTTTAAATCATTAGTTTCCAGTTAAATACCTTTCACAGCAAACAAATATAGATCCCAACTAACATGATGGAGGTTTTTAACCTATTATTTTGGTAGGATAGAAGCACTTGGCAGAATGGATTTTGTGGACTGTGATTTTAAATTGAAAAGCGAATTTTTAAAAAAAAAATATGGGTGAAAGTCACATATAAACTTCTGAGACAATGGTCCACAGCTGAAATTTCCCTTCTGATCAACAAAGCATATTAAAGCACAGTCTTAACTTCAGAGAATAGCTGGTGGGGACGTTGGGTTTCTCGGTTTGGCCCCAGTCCTGCAAGCAGTTAAGCCCTCAAGAAGACACCAAGGTCTCTTTAGAGTATATGTGTGTAAGTTCCACTTAGTCCAAGTAATTCACTTGGAGGACAACTAAAGCTGTAAGAACCAAGAACGCTAAACTAGTCTGTGTTCCACTGAAGTCTCTTTTGTTCGTTCAGTCTTGAGATCCTTTCCTGAGCTGTGGAGACCATTTTGTTAGCATTCTCTTGTAGAGGGGGTAACCTACTACTGAGCACCTTGTGGATTAAAATTATTGTAGGGAAGAGGTTTTGAAAAGAAACTCAAGGTCGGTAGCTCAGTTATCCTTCCTCTTTCTAAGCTCTTCTGGGTCTCTGGACTAGGTAGCCCAGGAGTCAGCAATCTGTGACATGCGTGCCAAAGGCACGCGAGCTGATTTTTAGTGGCACTCTGCTGCCAGCTAGGGTCCCGGCTGCTGGCCCTGCTCATCCTGCTGCTGGCCTAGATGGACGGAACCCTGGGCTGGCAGTGGGCAGAGCAGGGCTCGCGGCTGGGACCCGGGCTGGCAGGGACCGGCGGATGGAACCCCAGACTGGCAGCAGGCTGAGTGGCTCAGCCTGCTGCCAGCCTGGGGTTCTGTCCATCTAGGCCAGCAGTGGGATGAACTGGGCTGGTGGCTGGGACCCCAGACTGGCAGTGCAGGCAGCAGATGGAACCCCAGACCGCTGCCGGTCTGGGGTTCTGTCCGCTGGCCCCTGACAGCCGGGGTCCCGGCTGCTGGCCCTGCTCAGCCTGCTGCCGGCCTGGGGTTCCGTCCTTCCAGGCCAGCAGCGGGATGAGCGGGGCTGGCGTCCGGGGCCCCAGACTGGCAGCGCGGGCGGCAGACGGAATCCCAGACCTGTAGCGCACTGAGCCGCTCAGCCCACTGCCGGTTGGGGTTCCGTCTGCTGCCTGCATTGCCGATCTGGGGTTCTGGCCGCTGGCCCCTGCCAACTGGGGTCCTGGCTGCCGACACTGCTCAGCCCACTGCCAGTCTGGGGTTCCGTCGGGGGGCCCCTGTAAATGTAAAATTTATTACTGGCACGTGAAACCTTAAATTAATGAAGACTTGACACACCACTTCTCAAAGGTTGCCGACCCCTGCTGTAGCCTTTTGAGAACTCCGCATGCAGTCATAAGGAATGTTTCACTTTCCTCTAGAAAACCAAACAAGATTAAACAATTCTAAACAACCTTCTAGAACCTGAGAGTAGCATGATGTAGTAACACAAAATGTGTAAGGAGGTAACAGTTAAAAATAGGTCTTCTAACCATCTGACTCTCTTTTACTGTCAATCCTCTAGATCATTAACAGATATTCAGGATTTGTCCAGTATTTCATGTGAGCGAGAGAATTCTTGTAAGGATATAACTTGTAAAACACCCAGAGTGAGTCATGCACCAACTTGTGTCAGCACTCCACTCAGCCCAGGTAACTGCAGAGCAGAGAGGATCAGAGAATTACTCAACCTTTTGGGGCTAGGAATCAAGATTTCCACTACATTTTGATTATTGAGCTTAAATATTATTTTAAAAAATAACATGTTGCTTTACCGTGCTCCATATTCCTTAACTCAGTATCTCTATCAGTTGAGTAGTCAAAGATTCATGAATGTGTGTCGTCTTTGTCATTGATGAACTGGAGATCCCAGTCACAATCAGCAATAATACCACTGAATTTCTGTGTAGGGAGCAACTATTGTGGGCAAAGATTTTTCAAAGTTTGGTATGCAACCACATATGTAAATTAACCATGCAATTACATGCCTGATTTCTTTAAAAATGTGACTCTGTGTATATTAAAATGCAACAGCAGTGTAGTTACAACAAAATAAAAAGCAAAGTCCACTTGCTAGCTTTTCTCTCGCCTTTTCTTCTCAGGGAAAAAAGTGTCATCAACCATCAAGAAATGCAGAGATTGCCATGAAATTCCCCTGGATACCTCTTGTTGGGCTACTCGGGAGACTTCCCTAACAGTGTCTAGTAGCTTCTTTACAGCCCATGAAAAGGAAAAGAACTCAAAAACCCCCTTTCTTTCTTCAGAAACCTCCTCCTCTGGATTGACTGAGCCTGTAAGTGTAGGAAATTGTACTTCCTTTATGCCAGCTAAATTCCTAAACTCTGTCCCCTCTCATATATTTTCAAAATACCTTAATATAACTGCAAGAAGTGATACTTATATGGAGTCATTTAGTTTTGTAAAGATTCTGGGTTAAATACTATCTCTGTTGGAATCAATGACAAAACTTATTGACTTCACTGGGCTCAGGATGTCAACTTCTGTTTTTAATAAGAATGTTAATATGCTTTGTGGAGTCCGGTGGTACCTTGAAGACTAACAGATTATTTGTTAACAAATCAATTTATTATTTAACACATAAATCTGTTAGTCTTTAAGGTGCCACCGGACTCCTCGTTGTTTTGGTGGATACAAACTAACACAGCTACCCCCTGATACTTGAATATGCTTTGTGAGTATAATTGTGTATGATAATATCTTCAAACAATTTGTGAACCCAGGATAGGCTTGGTATGCTATGAAGGACATGATAAAATTGAGAAAGTAATTTGTTTCATCTGTCTTATTTTTTGGCATCTTATTGGTAGGCAGGAAATCTCGCACTCCTCAGTGCATCTCACCCATCAATGTCTCACACAGCTCAGTATATAGAAATACAAAGAGGAATGTAAAATCTTGCATTGAATCTGAGCTCTCCTAGAAGTTAGCTGTTATATTGCTTGATCTGGAGTGTACTGAGCAGTTTGTTTGATAAAGAATGAAACTGGGAACTCTTGGTACTAAGATCAGTCCCTTCCTGCTCTCAATCCAAAAGACTTGTGTGCATGTAGAAGGTGGTATCTCAGAAGATATCAGTACCGTAGTGTTTGCAGCTGATTTATAAACCCCTTGATCTTTTTGTCTTGGTGAGGGTGAGAATTACATCTGCTCAGAAAGAGGTGTCAGTTTTCAAATTTGTAAATTTCAAGTTACACTTAGGAAGGGTGTCTTAAAATGGGGTTGGGGAGGGATGCGCAGGCAAAGAAGAATGGTTTCTTAATAAACAAATTACAAATTGAAGCATCCTGGGCATAAGGGTAGTTTGGATGTTCACAGCATTCAGAAAACCATTATATTAAGGGGTTTAATTTGTCCTTTTACTACATGCACAGGATTGGCGTTACATTGTCAGTTCTGTTGTGTCAAAAAATACCTCACTGTATAGAGACACCAGATTTCCAAGGAAACCTTAGCGTTTTCCACTGATCTTTTTGGAGCTGAAAATATTCTGGTGCCAGAACATTAGTTTGACTGCTATTCAAGAGGATTATATATAAACAGTTGCCTTAATGCCTTTCTTATTGTTATTCATTGGGGAGGTTGTCATTAGATTAAAGATTAAATTACGGTTTGTTCATCCAGAACAATGGCAGCCAGATTAACTGTCTTTAGGTCAGCTCTGCATCTTTAGATTTGCAGGGCAGATAGCTGGAGTTCATTAAATACATTAACAGCACAATTCTGCCTTGACTTGCGCTGCAGAGAAATTTACATTGCTGTCACTTACTCTCCTGAAAAATCGCTCTGGAATGAAGTTTTGGTACTAAGCCTCTATTTCCATTTTGAAAACGTGGTCTTGTCTGTGGTTACACACCTTCCTCCTTGTGTATATTACTGGGACATTTTTGTATCTAGTCACGACTAGCTTTTATAATTATAGATTTGCATGCGCATTCACACACACACACACACACACAGAATCCTTTAGGTGAAACTAACGGGTTCATCTCCTCTCAGGGGATGACAAAACTGGCCTCCTCACGGAGTCCTGTCCAGTTGTCTGTGGCTGGAAGGATGTTGATAATGCTACAATGAAGAGTTAAAACAGATGAAAATGGGATAATCTGATAGTATCATTAAGGACTGGTAGAACACTTAGCCCTGGTCTACACTAGGAGTTTAGGTCGAATTTAGCACCGTTAAATCAATGTAAACCTGCACCCGTCCACACAATGAAGCCCTTTTTTTAGACTTAAAAGGCTCTTAAAATCGATTTCCTTAATCCACCTCTGACAAGTGGATTAGCACTTAAATTGGCCTTGCCTGGTCAAATTTGGGGTACTGTGGACATAATTAGATGGTATTGGCCTCCGGGAGCTATCCCAGAGTGCTCTATTGTGACCGCTCTGGACAGCACTCTCAACTCAGATGCACTGGCCAGGTAGACAGGAAAAGGCCCACAAACTTTTGAATTTCAATTTCCTGTTTGCATGGTCACCTGCAGCTTGCCACGCTGGCCAGAGCTCATCAGCAGAGGTGACCATGATGGAGTCCCAGAATCGCAAAAGAGCTCCAGCATGGACCGAACAGGAGGTACGGGATCTGATCGCTGTATGGGGAGAGGAATCTGTGCTATCATAACTCCGTTCCAGTTTTCGAAATGCCAAAACCTTTGTCAAAATCTCCCAGGGCATGAAGGACAGAGGCCATAACAGGGACGCGAAGCAATGCCGCGTGAAACTTAAGGAGCTGAGGCAAGCCTACCAGAAAACCAGAGAGGCAAATGGCCGCTCCGGGTCAGAGCCCCAAACATGCCGCTTCTATGATGAGCTGCATGCCATTTTAGGGGGTTCAGCTGCCACTACCCCAGCCGCGTTGTTTGACTCCTTCAATGGAGATGGAGGCAACACAGAAGCAGGTTTTGGGGACGAGGAAGATGATGATGATGAAGTTATAGATAGCTCACAGCAAGCAAGCGGAGAAGCCGGTTTTCCCGACAGCCAGGAACTGTTTCTCACCCTGGACCTGGAGGCAGTCCCCCCCGGACCCACCCAAGGCTGCCTCCCGGACCCGCCAGGCGGAGAAGGGACCTCTGGTGAGTGTACCTTTTAAAATACTATACATGGTTTAAAAGCAAGCATGTTTAACGATTAATTTGCCCTGGCATTTGCAGCTCTCCTGGAAGTACTCCCAAAGCCTTTGCAAAAGGTTTCTGGGGAGGGCAGCCTTATTCCACCCACCATGGTAGGACACTTTACCACACCAGGCCAGTAGCACATACTCGGGAATCATTGTAGAACAAAGCATTGCAGTGTATGTTTGCTGGCATTCAAACAACATCTGTTCTTTATCTCTCTGTGTTTATCCTCAGGAGAGTGATATCATTCATGGTCACCTGGTTGAAATAGGGTGCTTTTCTTAAGGGGACATGCAGAGGTGCCTGTTCCTGCTGGGCTGTTTGCCTATGGCTGAACAGAAATGTTCCCTGCTGTTAGCTGGGGGCGGGGGGGGGGGTTGAGGGACTAGCCACGTGGTGGGGGGAGGCAAAATGCGACCTTGGAACGAAAGCACATGTGCTGTGTATGTAATGTTAACAGCAAGGTTTACCGTGAAAGAGTGTAGCCATTGTTCTAGAAAATGTGTCTTTTCAAATACCACTGCCTCTTTTTTTTTTCTCCACCAGCTGCATGTGTTTCAATAATCACAGGATCTTCTCCTTCCCAGAGGCTAGTGAAGATTAGAAGGCGAAAAAAACGCCCTCTTGATGAAATGTTCTCTGAGCTCATGGTGTCCTCCCACACTGACAGAGCACAGACAACTGCGTGGAGGCAGACAATGTCAGAGTGCAGGAAAGCACAATATGAGCGGGAGGAGAGATGGCGGGCTGAAGAGAGTAAGTGGCGGGCTGAAGAGAGGGCTGAAGCTCAAATGTGGCGGCAGCGTGATGAGAGGAGGCAGGATTCAATGCTGAGGCTGCTGGAAGATCAAACCAATATGCTTCAGTGTATGGTTGAGCTTCAGGAAGGGCAGCAGGAGCACAGACCGTGGCTACAGCCCCTGTGTAACCAACCGCCCTCCTCCCCAAGTTCCATAGCCTCCTCACCCAGATGCCCAAGAACGCGGTGGGGGGGCCTCCAGCCACCCGGCCACTCCACCCCAGAGGATTGCCCAAGCAACAGAAGGCTGGCATTCAATAAGTTTTAAAGTGCTGTGTGTCCCTGTCCTTCCCTCCTCCACCACCCCTCCTGGTGCTTCTCTCCTCCACCACCCCTCCTGGGCTACCTTGGTAGTTATCCCCCTATTTGTGTGATGAATGAATAAAGAATGCATGAATGTGAAGCAACAATGACTTTATTGCCTCTGACAGTGGTGATCGAAGGGAGGAGCGGAGGGTGGTTAGCTTACAGGGAAGTAGAGTGAACCAAGGGGCGGTGGGTTTCATCATGGAGAAACAAACAGAACTTTCACACCGTAGCCTGTCCAGTCATGAAACTGGTTTTCAAAGCTTCTCTGATGTGCACCGCGCCCTCCTGTGCTCTTCTAACCGCCCTGGTGTCTGGCTGTGCAAAACCAGCAGCCAGGCAATTTGCCTCAACCTCCTACCCCGCCATAAACGTCTCCCCCTTACTCTCACAGATATTATGGAGCGCACAGCAAGCAGTAATAACAGTGGGAATATTGGTTTCACTGAGGTCTAACTGAGTCAGTAAACTGCGCCAGCACGCCTTTAAACGTCCAAATGCACATTCTACCACCATTCTGCACTTGCTCAGCCTGTAGTTGAACAGCTCCTGACTACTGTCCAGGCTGCCTGTGCATGGCTTCATGAGCCATGGCATTAAGGGGTAGGCTGGGTCCCCAAAGATACATATAGGCATTTCAACGTCCCCAGCGGTTATTTTCTGGTCTGGGAATAAAGTCCCTTCTTGCAGCTTTTGAAACAGACCAGAGTTCCTGAAGATGCGAGCGTCATGTACCTTTCCCGGCCATCCCACGTTGATGTTGGTGAAATGTCCCTTGTGATCCACCAGTGCTTGTAGCACTATTGAAAAGTACCCCTTGCGGTTTATGTACTCGCTGGCTTAGTGCTCCGGTGCCAAGATAGGGATATGGGTTCCGTCTATGGCCCCACCACAGTTAGGGAATCCCATTGCAGCAAAGCCATCCACTATGACCTGCACATTTCCCAGGGTCACTACCCTTGATATCAGCAGATCTTTGATTGCGGTTGGCTACTTGCATCACATCAGCCCCCACAGTAGATTTGCCCACTCCAAATTGATTCCCTACTGACCGGTAGCTGTCTGGCGTTGCAAGCTTCCACAGGGCTATCGCCACTCGCATCTCAACTGTGAGGGCTGCTCTCATCTTGGTATTCTTGCACCTCAGGGCAGGGGAAAGCAAGTCACAAAGTTCCATAAAAGTGCCCTTACACATGCGAAAGTTTCGCAGCCACTGGGAATCATCCCAGACCCGCAACACTATGCGGTCCCACCAGTCTGTGCTTGTTTCCCGACCCCAGAATCGGCGTTCCACCGCATGAACCTGGCCCAATAGCACCATGATGCCCACATTGGCAGGGCCCATGCTTTCAGAGAAGTCTGTGTCCATGTCCTCATTACTCACGTTACCGCGCTGACGTTGCCTACTCGCCCGGTATCGCTTTGCCAGGTTCCGGTGCTGCATATACTGCTGGATAATGCGCGTGGTGTTTATTGTGCTCCTAATTGCCAAAGTGATCTGAGTGGACTCCATGCTTGCTGTGGTATGGCGTCTGCACAGGGAACTCAAGAAAAAAGGCGCAAAACGATTGTCTGCCCCTGCTTTCACAGAGGGAGTGAGGGAACAGGGCTCTGACGATATGTACCCAGAACCACCCGCGACAATGTTTTAGCCCCATCAGGCACTGGGATTTCTACCCAGAATTCAGATAGGCAGCGGAGACTGCGGGAACTGTGGGATAGCCACCCACAATGCAACGCTCCAGAAGTCGACAGTTGCCTCGGTACTGTGGACGCACTCCGCCGACTACATGCACTTAGAGCACTTGTGTGGGGACACACACAATGAACTGTATAAAACCGCTTTCTACAAAACCGACTTCTATAAATTCGACCTAATTTCGTAGTGTAGACATACCCTAAGGAGACCCATCACAATGTTTGTCTGAAGGGTGGCTGCTGCATTTGCTCCTTATCTTCCTATTGTATTCTGTGCTGCACACTGAGTGCATGATCTGCCTCTGGGGTTATGGGCCAGCACTAAGAATAGAACAGTTGAACTTTATGCTAATTGATTATTGCCTCCTCTCATCTTGGGTTTAGCAGAGGAGAAGAACACAGAAAAACAGTTTGTACTCCTATGCTTCATTTATACATGGTCTTTTACAGAGTGGTTTGTCAGCACTCAGTGCTTCTTCACTTTTGAGAAAGCCCAGGAAAGAATCTCGTAACCCATTTCCTGACACTCAGCAGAGTGACCTACGGAAAGGTACAGCAGATTATTAAAGAAATCTCACAGCTGCATTATTGTAAGGAACACGTTTCCAACCTGGCCTTAACCAGATCTCTACTTTTGCAGGGGCAGAGAACAGTGGGCAGTTTTTCACTTGCAAATGATTGAATTAAGTAACTCAGATCCCAGATTTCCTGTTCGCACCTGCAGATTAAGAATTTGGACACCTACTGTGATAGACCTAAATTATAGGTGCAAATAATTGTTGGCTCCAAATTGCATCCACAAAATTGAGGCCTGTAACTGCAAGTCTAGCTTTATGTCTAGCTTTAAATTATGAAATTATTGAAGGGTATTTGGTAGAATGTGAGTGAGCCCAGCTCAGGGAAGGTTTGTTAGATGTTGTCGTAATCAGAACTTGTATTATAATTATTATAGTCATCACTATTAGTTGATTAGACATTTTTTTCCAGCTGATTCGAGCCCAGCTTTCTCCCCGACATCAGACCACTTAATTAATGAGCTGCCTCCACCAGCCCAGGAGCTACTAGATGAAATTGGTAAGCAGCGTTAAAACCAAAATGTTTTGGGGCTTGCCAGTTACATTTTATATCCAGGGTCCTCCTCCTATGAGTGATCAGGATTTCCCAGCATGATGCACTAATACAAAATGCATAGGTGACCATATGGGAGATCTCGACCCAGCTGTTGCCAGGAGATGAGTAACAAATTAGATGTCAACAACTTAAATAATTGGCACCAAACTTCATAATGAATTGGGCCTTGGGGCTCCTGACTTGGCAGATTCACAAACATCACAGAACAGTTGTGACCAGTAATCCTGCCAGGTGATGGCAGTCAAGTTGCTGAGCATTGTTGTAATTTAACATTGAAACAAGTTCCACAAGTGAAGTAAGGCTAAAATCTTCAAAGATGCCTAAGGGATTTGGATACCCATTCTCCATTAAGATTAATGGAAGCTGGGCATCCAAATCCCTCAGGCATTATTGAAGAGCTCATCCTAAATTATTTAAGTTTCTTCTCTTATTTGGACATACCGCCAGACAGAAAATACAGTGGAAAATTTTCCATTGTTTCCCCCAAATATTCCCTTGGTTGTACAAAATTACTTCCTTCATCTCCCCCACCTCACTCTTACATTCAGATAATTGAGGATTATAATTGAATGTTTTTGTATTCCCAAACAAAGGCCAAATACATCCTCAAAGGAGTCTCTATTTTTTAGGTCACAGTGTTCGGTAAAAAATGGTTCTGCCAGGTTAGCTTCATTTACAGTTTGTTACCACGGTTCAGCAGCACCATGGAGAAGTCACTGCTTTTACATGTGATACTGAAGGTGACAAACAGATTTGAAGTCACATATTGCTTCTGGTCATGTCTCCATCTAAATCTCTTTGTAAAAGTTGGAATTTTATTTTTATATATATACCTAAAGCAAGCAAATGGGAGGTTGGCACAGAGAAGGTAGCTTGTGATCCTGTGCCAAATTGTAAGATTAAATTATGGATCAGTTTCAGATTACATATTCTTTATCTTGCATGTAAATAGAAAAAGTAACACACTGCCCCAGATAACATGGAATGGATTTTGAAACAATATCTGAAGCAGTAAAGAAAGAAGTGCTACTTTTTTTCAACAGAAAATTTAAAGCGGCAAGATGCCCACTATCAGGACTTTGAGGAGAAAGGATCCCATACCCGCAACATGCCAATGAATGGTTAGTTGCTGATAATAGAGAGCAATGAGATTGAGATTGCAAATACAAATAAACTTTACGTTGATGCAGAGCAGTTCTCGTTCTAAAATTGAATAACTCAAATAATGACTACTGGTATGTTTAGCTGTTGTGCTAAACTTTTATTTGCTGGCTTTTTAGGATCTGTGGTTGCCATCCTGACACAGAGGTTTGGAAGAACTTGAAAATATTTCCAGACTGGACTTGGGTATCATCCTTCTAAATCAGAACCCTTCAAATCAGTAGCAGAGGTTCTTTCCCATTGTTGCAATCTTTCTGTCCACTGAGCTCTCACTGAAGTCTGAGAGAGTCTTGCATGGAGAGAGGCTGCAGGATTGTTCTCTTTTAGTGTAACTTTAATAGTATCATGACACTACAGTTTTCATCTAAGATAGGCACTATAACCCAGAAAGGAGGGATAATGAACAGCTGGCTCAGGTTTTGCAGCAAAAGAGAGCTCAAGTTGTCAATCCGAGAGCAAATCAGTAAAGAGTGCTCCTTGCATTCTCCAAGGGTGCATCCTAATGATGTGGCAGTTTATTTTGTATTTAGATTACCCTTTCACAGTTCTTATAACTCTATGATCTCATACTCCAAGAAAATTGCAGCTGTTTGGCCAAGATTACAGAGCACATAGTGCTCCAATATCATCTGGTTCGCAATCTGTTTTAAGAGACCAAAGAACAGAATACTGAATTTCTCATGCCATTGAAACCCAGAATGATAATAGATGGGAGTCATGTTTTAGATGTGCAGCTCAAGTCACCAGGTGAATAGAAAACCTAAAATTTAATGAATGAGCTCTGCATTTGTTATTAGGAAGGCAGAAGGAAAAGGGGGAAAGCAGGTGAAAGCAAGTCAGAAACCTGAGTAACTCTGTATAGAGGCTAAAAAGATACTTGAGTATGATACTGGTGTTTGTGTTGCCCTACAAGTTGTGAGAGATCTTTACCCATTTAAAATAGTTACCTAGGATAAAGAAGCCACTGTGAGTGTTGATTCACAGGGGTATCTTGTTCTTAGATGATGAGGAATGCAGCATTCTGTGTTGCTTGCCGGTCAGTCAGCATGGGTTTTTGTATTTGCATAAAGTATAGCTATTTCAGATTTCATTCTAGTGACAGCCTGCTGCTGCCTGCTTATCATAGCTTAGCAGAAGGTTGCTGTGAATTAATTCATATGCTACAGGGAATAAAATTTACTAAGATAAGTCTAGGGAAAAATAAATAGTGTTGGATTCTGCTAAATGGGGCAGCAAAGCCAACATCTACAGGTTTCCTTTTGATTTTCTGCCATATCTAGAAGGGCAGGGGGGAAAGATTAAAGATTTATTTCCTCATGCATTTTCCATTTTACCATGCAGCAATATGTTAGCTTCTGTGAATATAGAAAGGTGGTAGATTTCACTACTTATGTGGGTCTTGCTACTGGCCTTTTCTAAAAGTAGATCCACAATGGACTTGTTTAATTGAAAATCAGATGATTTGGGGCAGGCGAACGTTTCTGAAGCACAGTAGGATGTACAAATGCATTTTAATTTCTTTAACCACTTCACTTGTATCTTTAACATTAAAAGTCACTCTGTTTATGCAAATAGTTCTCACTCAAATTAATCCAGAAGACAAAGAGGAGGAAGAAGAAATTGAGAATAAGGGAGAGATAGATCACAACGTATGGACTAAAGAGATATTGAATCTAGCAGAAGAAACAGAAAGGTACTAAAAGAGAAGAGTAAGGAGGCTGTTTCCAAAGCATTTTAGATCTCAGGAGGCAAAGTATTAAAGTAGAGTTCAATATGTTACATAAGAATGGCCATACTGGGTCAGACTAATGGTCCATCTAGCCCAGTATCCCATCTCTGACAAGTGGGCAGTGCCAGATGCTTCAGAGGGAATGAACAGAAAAGGTTAATTTTGAGTGATCCTCTCATCCAATGCTGTAGTCTAATCCCATCTTCTGGCAGTCTGAGGTTCAGGGATACCTGGAACATGGGGTTGAGTCAATTTTCTGTTGCTTTCCTTCATGTGTTATATTTAAATGGGACTGTTTTACATTTGACTATTCCTCACTTTCACCTACCTGTATTTTACCAACTTCTTTCCTATCCCCTTTATGAGGGTACAGATTTCCCCCTTTAATAAATTAATCCCTAATGGATGTCTCTGCCCAAATTTTGTGCTCCTCTGCATCTGTTGGCTTTCCCCTAGCCCTTAGTTTAAAAAATCTCTATAGCTTTTTACATTTTACATGCCAGCAATCTGATCCATTTTGGTTTAGGTGGAACCCATCCTTTCTGTATAGGCACGTCCTTTCCCAAAAGTTTCCTCAGTTCCTAATAAACCTAAAACCCTCCTCCCTACACTGTTGTTTCATCCATGCATTGAGACCCTGCAGTTCTACCTGTCTTTCTGGCCCTGCGTCTGAAACTAGAAGCATTTCAGAGAATGCTACTATGTTATAGGAGATTCCGTGCAGATAGCAAGTTGTCCCCCTCCATTATCCTGAACATTACTTCTGACCACTGCTTACTCCTCTAGTACACACCTGATAATTCCTGCTCCATGTATGATTGCACCATTGTAATGTTTGATAACAAACATTGAGGACTTGATTCTCATTTAAATAAAGGGCCCTTTATACTGGGCCTTAAGGGGGATATAAATCCTTAACATCCGAAACTCTGCAACTCTGTGCTGGTGGATAAGAACCTGCAAGTGAAACTGACTATAAATGATAATAAAGCTGCCAGGCCTATTTCCCCAGATATGAGAAACAAGAAATAAATAACATGAATGGTGAAAAATAAATTAGATATTTAAAATAAATGTTCTTTCAGTTTTAGTAATCTTGGGTAATTCAGGTAAAGAAATTGTTTGTTCAAAACATAAAGTATTTAACTTTACAGACTCCTTTTTAATCTCTCATTCAATAGAGCTCATTCTACTCTTGATGATCTCTTAGAAAAAATTCTCCAACCAATTCCAGAGGATGACGAAGTCCAAGGAGAACCTTGGGGATACCTTGTTAGGTTAGGAGATAATGGATATTTCATTCATAAGTATATTGTACTTTTATTTTGTGCATGAGACTATGCTGGGCCCTCTAGAAAGCAGATTGTCATTCTGGTGGCAGCAATGCTCTAGAGAACTTAGCAGGAGACATCAGGATTTGGGACTCTCACTACTAGACCTAGAGAGAAGTGACTGTGTTATTAAGGTAGTCTCTGGTAGGTGGAAAGTAAAAGTAGCTGTGAAACGGCATGGATCATCTTTCTAAAAGCTGGAGGTGACCTGCCATATTACTAGAGTTTGAAAAAATAGAAAAGAAGAATATATATAAAAAGAGAAGAGCCATGAAAGTTCTTTAGATTAAGGGATCTTATAAACAGAATGTTCTGATGAGGGCAATCATTTGTCAGTACAACTTGGGAAATAATTATGAAAATGGCAAATGTCATAGAAACATAGTTTAAAAAAGACTTTGTGTGTGTGTCAAATAATCTTTTCCCCCTTGTTAGCACCAGCAACCAGAGCCTAGCACATGCTGTGATAGTTGTGAGCAGTTCTCAGAAGATTCTGCCCCTTCCTTACCAACTGTCAAGTGTAATAGTCACTCCTACAATACAACTCCATTTTGGAGTCAAAGGAATGCACACAGTCCCATGTGGATACACATTAATTTGTTTGGCATCAAAATTTCTCTGCTCACGCAGCCCAAATATCCTGATGGAAAGGAAAGACATTGATGGAGGTGCAGGTAGGGTTACTTCAGATACGCACAGTCATGTTAGATAGAGGGCCTGATCCAAAGCCCATGGGTTTTGGATTGCTCCCATATAATGTCTAAGGTTTCAGGCATCTGCTGAGAGAAACCAAAGTGAAATACTGTATGGTGTCTACCTGCCGCTGCCTGCTGCTGTAGTACGCATCTGTCTTAAGTGATAATTCCTGATCCTCAACGGAGGGGGATGGAGGATCACCGGAGTCTGATTGTAAATGTAATGCACAGCTGCAAACTGATCTCCTGGCTCAACAGCGGAGGACAAGAGCAAAAAGCAGATGCTTAGCTGTTTTAGGGACTTATATATTAATGGTCTCTATTAAACTTCCCCCAAATAAAATATAAAATTGTGACTTGACACACAAATCTCTGTCATTGAAGGGCAACAAACCTTAAAGATCAAGGAGATGATGAAATGAAGAGTGGACTAGAGGAAGGTGGCACCAGGGCAGAAAGCAGAGAGACCAAAAGCTGTTCAGGGAATACCGAAGGTCTTTCTTAATTTGTAAAGATATAATATACTGTGCTTGGCAATGACTTGTTTATTATCCTGGCAGCAATGAGTTTATTAGTAATAAATATCTTGCACTGAGCAAGGCTGTTAGCTATTGTTCTCTTACTGATTGCTTTGCCCTTTGGAACACACTGATACCAGTTCTGTCCCAAGCTTTTAGAACAGAGGAAGCTGCTTTGGGGTAAAATTCTGTTTTATTATTAAACTTTGATTTTTACCAGCGTTGATCAAAGGTGTTAGCCTGACAGCCCATTGCTCTCTTGAGTTAAAGAACTGCTTACATGTGGGTAGTGAGAGTGCAGCTTCCCACACTGAGCTATCAACGCGCTTTGGAGGAACTGTGATCACACAGTGTCCATATCCCATTTAATCTGCTAAGGCACATTAAGGCCTTCACATTATAAAGGCTTTCAGCTACTGTTTGTGTGGGTTGGGGTTGAACACGTGACTTCCGCACTAACACTACCACGTCCCGGAGGGTTTGACTACACTGCAATAAAACACCTCTGGCTGGCCTAGGTCAGCTGACTCGGGCTCAAGGGGCTATAAAATTCTGGCCTAGACACTCGGGCTGGAGCCTTGGCTCCGAGACCCCAACATCTACACTGCCATTTTTAGCCCCGCAGCCTGAGTCAGCTGACCCATGCTCTAAAACACAGTGCCATGGGGTTTTATCACAGTGTAGATATACCCTAAGTCATCCTTCCCCTTTCTCCTCTCCTACTAGCTAGAGGTGGCGGAGGAGAGGAGTTGGTGAGGAGGACATACGTTCTTCATCAGGCGAAGGAGTCAGATCAAAGGAGCTTCCTTTGCTTTATATGCCTCTTAAAGGCGTAGTGGCCTTCCATTGAGTAGTGCTTGTGGCACCTTGCTGCAGCTGACTGACTTGTATCATCCACACTGTCTTACGCAGGTTCTTTAGATTAGGAGGAAGGAGCTACCTTTTACCACGTGGTGATAGCATGGCAGCTGAGGCACTTAGCTGTTGGTGTTACCCTTCCCTAGTGATCAACAGCCTGCCAGTGGGGCAAACTGGGAAGAATGTATTAGGTTCTAAAATTCAAGAGCTGATTTGAAAATATAAAACCCAAACAATGGGGTTTTACTCCAGTGGAGCTTCCCCTAGTCAAACAGTGTGACTAATAATATACCCTTAGCCGGTCAAAGTTCCTGGACTTGAGTGCGGTTGTTGAGAAGCAGCCACATAATCATTAGGCCAGCTGACCCCCAGCCTGGATACAAGGAACTGCAGAAATGAGAGAAGCGGGTAGGGATGGTAGTGACAGGAGAGCATCCCTGTACTCTGGCTGTCTTAGGCAACTGCACTTGAGTATAATCCTGTCTAGATCTTCATTGGAAACAGTTAAAAAAGATGTCCTGGAATTTTACAGCTAGTGAGTAATGTCAAATTAGACAGTAACACTTTCCTATTGTTTTCATTCTTTACCTGTTAAGAGAACTTCATTTAACATGGGGGAAGTTCGTAGGTTTGGATTTGTTATTGTATAAACAAACATGGTAGAATCTAGGGTCTCACTGCAAAAACAGGCTAATGCAGTCTTAAGGTTGTAGTCCTTGACTTTCAAAAGTGACTTGTGATTCTGAGTGCCTAGCATGAGAAGACTTAAAAGAGCCTGATGTTTAGAGAGTGGATGCTGAGCTTTCAAGTTGGGGGCCCAAAAGTTGCAGTTCCCAAATTACTAGTCACTTTTGAAAGTGTTGGCAATATATTTAAACACACAAGTCTGGAAACGAAAGGGTTAAATTCTAACTTTACACCTGTGTTAACAGTCTAGGACAATTTCAGTGGGGCTACTCCTGCAGGAGTTAGGGTGGCAGAATCAACCCCTGACTTGTTCAGTGCTGCCAGGAATGTTTTCCCCAGCAAAAGGTTCTGCAGAGAAGGTATAGTACAATCTACCTTTATAAGCACAGTAACAGATAGCCACTGGTTTCTGAATATAACTGCAGCTTAGTGGGCCCATTGAAGGGATTTTTAGCAGCAATCTCTGCAGCTTTTTTACATGCTGACAAAAACCTCCAAAGCTTTCCTAATGAAGTATTGTGGTGTAGGATGCGTGTGTTCTTATTGCTTCTGTACTTCCTTTCAAGCTACAAATCCTGAGGATCCAAAACCCAGCTTATGGCAGCGGCTGCCTTGGCCTTCTCCATTCAGGTAAACTTTTATTAGATATTTGTATGTGTGAAAGTCAGTTGTTCTGGTGATACCACAAATATGTGCTCCACTGTACTTTAGCTAATACAGTTGAAAGACAAAGAAGTTTCTCAACCTGATATTTGGCCTAGTGAGCAAAATAAATGGGATCAAAACCTAGCACAGTTTGGGGGTTTATGTTAAATTCTGCCCTAAGGCCGAGAATCTCAACAGTATTTAGCTGCCTAACTCATTGATTTCAACTCCCATTGGGAGGAGTTAGGTGCCTAAATACCTCTGAGGATCTGGGCCTGAGGTAGTGCCTATGCAAACCAAATTGTCACTCAGGTCGAAGTGAGAGAACTTACGCATTCTCCTTTTACTGCGTGTGCTAGGTATACCTTTTGTTCCAGCGCTCGGGAGACCGACATAATGCTTTAGAATCCCATTCCCATCACTGCTTATGAATTGCTCATACAAGAAAAACGTATTGTTTTGTTTAATCTCATTTTTTTATTTCAGGGTAATTGTCCTGGATCAGAGCAACGCACCTAAGTGATCAAAGTCGATAGCATATAAACCTTCAATAAGTTGTTTGACATCTTCCTATTTCTGTGATGTGCAATGCTGTTCACCAAATAAGCAGTCTTATAGTTCTCAGACTTCCTTTAATTGTAACAATCGATACAAAGAGACTGAATGGTTTGCTCTCCAAGTACATCTGGTATATTAAGTTTTGGTTCATTTTTTTTAGCAATCGCTTATAAATGAGAGGCAGCACTCTGAATTATGCTGTAAAATGGATTTGTTTTCCAAATATAACTGTGCCTGTTAAGCCTTCTACAGCTTTGTTTTCTCCCTAGCATGCACACTCACTTTCATAAGTTAAAGCATTTCTTGCTCTGTTGCATTATGCAGTTTTCGTTATTGACAAAAATGAGTCTCTTTAAATTGCTGCTGCTGCTCTTGCTCTCCTTAGCTTTTCAGTGCCAGGGAGTGGAACATGGTGTTACAGCCCATGTGTGCATTGCTTCGTTTGCTCATTAGATGTGACAAGGTAATTTCTTGTTTTCTCATTTTGTGGAATTCTTGTGACATAAATTGAACTGACTGAAATGATTTAGAGGATTTATCTTTGTGCAAAAGTGAATGAGAAAAAGTGAGTACTATGAAGGCAGCATAACATACATTTCTAGCTTCAGGCGGCGATGTGTGAATAACTGGTTGATAGTGTCAAAACCTCTCTTATTTAATCAAACCATGCCTCTGATGGGCCTGATCCAAAGCCTATCCAAAAGAAGAGTCCCATTGATTTAATTGGACTTCCAACCAGGTCCTAAATGGGCACAAGTACTTTAGAACTGAATGTCTGTTCTACAGCACTGTGTTGGTTCAGTAACCCTGTGAAGTTTAGAGCTGCTGCTGGTCACTTCAGCATAAATATTGTGCCACTTTATGTTAGGTTTTTAGCTGCACATGCTGTTATTGTGCACTTCATGAGTCTGTCTCTCTCTCTCTTCCCTGATTTTTTATGGTGAGATATTATGCATGCCTGTAGCCGTTACATGGTTTACTTATCTGAATGTTAACAATACTAATAAAAGTCTTCTGAGTTTAGCATGCTGCAATGTGGTATTTCTTGCTACTATTTACTGCCTTATATAAATGTATTTCTGTTTTAGATCATACATTTGGCTAATTTTTCAGTTCTGAGCTATTTCTGAAAATAATAATTAATAATTACCTACCTCTTATGTAGTGCTTTTCATTAGTAGATTTCAAAGTCTTCAGAATCTTTTTTTAATGACTTTCTCCGCATAATCCTCCTGGGAGGCAGGGCCCGGATGTTATCCCATTGTGCAGGTGGAGAACCGAGTGGCAGAGAGGTGAAGTGACTCAACTAGCATCACACAGGAAGTCTAGTGTCATAAATATAAAGGGAAGTGTAAACCCCTTTGAAATCCCTCCTGGCCAGGGGAAAGCTCCTCTCACCTGTAAAGGGTTAAGAAGCTAAAGGTAACCTCGCTGGCACCTGACCAAAATGACCAATGAGGAGACAAGATACTTCCAAAAGCTGGGAGGAGGGAGAGAAACAAAGGGTCTGTGTCTGTCTGTATGCTGGGTCTTTGCCGGGGATAGACCAGGAATGGAGTCTTAGAACTTTTAGTAAGTAATCTAGCTAGGTATGTGTTAGATTATGATTTCTTTAAATGGCTGAGAAAAGAATTGTGCTGAATAGAATAACTATTTCTGTCTGTGTATCTTTTTTGTAACTTAAGGTTTTGCCTAGAGGGGTTCTCTATGTTTTTGAATCTAATTACCCTTTAAGATATCTACCATCCTGATTTTACAGGGGGGATTTCTTTATTTCTATTTACTTCTATTTTTTATTAAAAGTCTTCTTGTAAGAAACTGAATGCTTTTTCATTGTTCTCAGATCCAAGGGTTTGGGTCTGTGGTCACCTATGCAAATTGGTGAGGCTTTTTATCCAACATTTCCCAGGAAAGGGGGGGTGCAAGTGTTGGGAGGATTGTTCATTGTTCTTAAGATCCAAGGGTCTGGGTCTGTAGTCACCTAGGCAAATTGGTGAGGCTTTTTACCAAACCTTGTCCAGGAAGTGGGGTGCAAGGTTTTGGGAAGTATTTTGGGGGGAAGGACGCGTCCAAACAGCTCTTCCCCTGTAACCAGTATTAGTTTGGTGGTGGTAGCGGCCAGTCCAAGGACAACGGGTGGAATATTTTGTACCTTGGGGAAGTTTTGACCTAAGCTGGTAAAGATAAGCTTAGGAGGTTTTTCATGCAGGTCCCCACATCTGTACCTTAGAGTCCAGAGTGGGGGAGGAACCTTGACATCTAGTGAAGCAGGAAATTGCACCTACGTCTCCCAAATCCTAGGCTAGTGCCCCACCGACCAGATAATTCTTACCCAGACTTTGTCAGATTTTGTTGGTGTTCTTTCAGTGAGCTCTTTTGGGGAAATGAAGTCCTTTTTCCAAGCTGATACCATGAGGTTTTCTTCTCATTCATCGTAATGATACTGACAGAACAACCAGCAACTGTGAGGTCATGGTTTCCAAATCTGCATCCTGAAGTTTGTTGTAGGCACAATTCCATGTTTCACTCGGTGGTGCTCAGTGCACTGCATGCGGGGTGGAGATTTCACTTGAACTTTTGTGCATTACATAATTATTTTTTCATCAAAGTTTTCTGTGGTAGGATTTTATTTTCTGCAGATGGGCTCATTTTATTAGCTTTTTTACAAACGCTTAAGTTTTCTATGTCTACATTCTGTGCCTTTGCCCCAGGCAGGTGGACTCTGGACTTGGGATAGTGTTGCTGGTGCAAGACTTGGTATGTGTCTACATGGGACTGTGGAAGGCATCATAATACGTTGCAGTCTGCCACAGGATCACGAATGGACAGTAGTGACAAATGCACACAAAGGCTCCTACCCTAAATGCAGTGTGAAATCCTGTCGTTGGTGGGTTGTACCTACTCCTGACAGATACCAGTGGGTATTTGTCTCTCTTACTCTTTGACAGCACGTGCATAAATTGCCATGCCAATAAAGCCTCACTGAATTGAACTGAAGTTGTGAAAGGCAAAAAAAAAAAAATAATAATAATAAAAAATGGGGGCGTGAACCAGAATTGGCTACTAGATCTGTATGCAGCAGGAATCCAATGGCCCCAAATACCCTGGAACCAGCAGTTTATGTCCATTACCCCCCTCCAATGCCGAGCAGTAGCCTTGCTGGACTCGCTGTATATACCCAGGGGTCTCAGAGTGCTGTATTGGGGCTGAGAATTCCATCCCACCAGCTGATGTTTGACTGCATTTTTCCATCTTCCCAGCCTTTTTATTCAGGCTTCATTCCCTTTCTTAAGAGTAGGTCATACACTATAGAGATAAACATTATCTTATCTGACATAGTATTGCAAATCCAGGATAATCTTACCTTTGAAGGGCAAGTATTATAGCTTCTGGCATCTATTTCAGTATATTAAAAATGCGTGAAGTACTGAATTTCCTTATTTTCCCTATATTTTCACCTGATGAAGCAAATGATATCTGGTGACTTAGCTATTTGGGAATGGGTCTGCATATGACCATCATCTCTTTGCTTCTTCTCTGTCTGAGAGACTAAAGAGACATGCAGCCCCATTGTTTCTATAGATCCCCTGGCTACTGACCAACAGCAGGAGCTTTATCGGCAAATTCAGAAGGAATTAAGTCAAAATCTGCTCTCAGTTACGTGACTGCCACTCCCTGTTTTGGCCCACTGCCTACTCAGCTATTGGTCACAATATTAAAAAAGCAAGAGGGGAAAGGTGGAATCAACTAGGGAGAGGGAAGGATTGGTTAAGACACAACTCTTTAACAATGTAAGATGCATTGGCAGTCTTTAAGATGTGTTTTGATATCTTTTTAAAAGAGATGCTCTAGCTCAAACTGAAATTATGGACTTGTTGCAGAAATTATTGACTGGGCTCTTTGGCCTGTGTTATGTAGCAGGTCAGACTAGGTGATCATAATGGTGCTGCTGGCCTTAAAAATCTATGGAAACAGGAACCTGGCGACTTGGCAAAGGCATGCTGGTGAATAGACACATAGTGGCTGAGTACTTACTGACTTACCTGTAGGTTGGTACTGACATATGGGTTGAATGAGTCAGGGAGAGTCGTGGGAGCTCAGCATTCCTGAATATCAGACCTGTAGACATGAAACCATTTCCTGAATGAGTTAGAATCATGCAGAAATCCTGGGAGGTAACCCCCTCTTTGATTCTCAGCTCACAACCTTTTCATGGAGTTACCCAGGAATGGATGCCGAGCTCATGCTCAGAGACGGACTCTAGAACTGGGCAGTAGCTGCAGCTGGACTCTGAGACAAGAAGGAGCAATCCAGTCAAGCAACAGCATCTCAGCAGAAAGGTAAATAAACAAGAGAGAAACATTACCATTGTCTGTACATCAGTGTGAGTAGTTTAAGAGAAATCGTTGATGAGCTGGAATGTCTGTGATGGGGACAGGAGCTGACAGTATCTGAACTTTCTCAAACACAGTGGAATGAATTTTGTTGATGGAATATTGTAGCTCCTTGTTCTGTGCTATACAGAAAAGATGAATTAGATCAAGTATGTGGGGGAGTAGGCTGTTCCATTGATTCACCCAAACTCCTGCTGCTGCCGGAAAGTCATGGAATCCGTGACTTCCGTGATCTCTGTGACAGACTGCAGCCTTATTTATTATTTGATTTACCATAATGCCTAGGAGCCCCTAGTCATGAACCATGACCCCCATTGTGCTAGGGGCTGTACAAAACAGAGCTAAAAGATAGTCCTTGCTCCAAAGATGTTATAGTCTAAGTTCATATTAACTGCTCAGTAGCCCACTCAAACGAGCCATGTTTATAGAGAGCAGCTTATACTATCCCCTCTGATGATAATATCAGAACAGTGGGTTGATCTTAAATCACCATGTAGGTTGCAATATCTAGACAACAGCATGCTGAGTAACTGAGTCTGTGTCTATACTTAAAATGCTACAGCAGCACAGCTTGCAGTGCTTCAGTGTAGATACTCACTACAGCAATGGGAGGTATTCTTCCATCACAGTAGTTAATCCACCCCCCCAAGAGGCAGTAGCTAGGTCAATGGAAGAATTCTTCTGGCAGCCTAGCACCTTCTACACCATGGGCTTAACTACGTCGTCCATGGGTGTGGATTTTTCAGTGTAGACCAGCCCTAAGTTACTTTTAGTTCCAGCCTTTCATTTTACCTGCAGTGCTGTTCAGAAGTTTACTTAATTATTAAACCAGCGGGTCTCATTTAACTGTGCAACTTTTGCCAATTTCATTCTCAATTTATTGCTAATTGAGAGATTTCACATGTAATTAATTTGATTGATTAAAGTTCAACAGCTGTAAATAAAAATGGGTAATGTATCAGATGGGAGAAAAATAAGGGACTGGTGGCATTTCTGAATGTTAGAGCTGCATAGAATTACAGCTGAATTGCAAAATAATTAATTGATTCAAGATAACTCCTGTTACATGATTATGTCCCGCATGATCTTGTCAATGTAACTTGTTCTCTCTTGTCACTTAATATCAAGCAGTAGGGGTTCAGGTGCACACATAAACTGACTTTAATGGGAAAAGCTGGCTCCTTTTGTGTCTCAACTGCCACCTAAAACAAAATGATGATATTCTTATTTATGATTTGTATTACAGTAGCATCTCCGGGCTCCTACTGAGATTGAGCACATACTAAGAGACAGCGTTTGCCCCAAAGCATTTGCAGTCTAAATAATTGTTTGGCTTAAGACAGTTTAATAGGAATACATTTGTCTATAAAGCATTTAAAAATACTGCATGCTTTCCTCTCCCAACAGCACTGCAATATTCTATAGCAATGGTCCAGAACTTGATAGCAGAGGGTTAAAGGGGTGCAGGGCATTAGTGTACAATTCTGTGGTTATTCTGAATCAGAGAGGCATTTTGTAGCATAATGGCCTCTTTTAACAAGCAAAAAAGTGTTTTCTTCTGAAAATGGCAGGTTTCTAAACCATTCTTCTTTGTTTCTTTGACCTGAGGATTTTTTAAGTTTACAATATCTCTGACTCTGCTTCCAGAGAGGGCACTTATAAAGTAGCCCCAGTGATGAGTAACTTCCTTGTTTGCTTCTGAAAGTCCATAGTACCTGACAGGCCCCATTTAGTGATCTGACCCATTTATTTTTCAGTGCTGCATATATAGGAATGATATTATACAGATGGAGGCCTGGTGTGCTGGAGGTGTATATCTAAATCATCACAATTATGATGGCCAAACCTCTCCGTGTGGTAAGAGCTTGCTCATGAGAACATGCCCTTCTAATGCAGTGTGGCTCATGGAGTTCCACAGCATGTTCCACTGTTGCCTTTTTCTTCAGTGCCTAAGTGCAGTCTGCAGATAACCTACTGGTCTGAGCATGCTGTGCTCTATCATGATTCAAGAAGCCTGGCAGATGGAGTACTGTTTGTGTGGACCTGTCCTGTCATCTGTCATGGCTGCAGCTTCATCTCATAGATGAGAGTAGCTCCATCTCATAGACAAGCTGCACCCCCTCAGGCTTCTTGCAAATGGCCAATGTGGCCCATGACTGGATGAAGTTTGGGTGCCTGTAATTCATATAAACATCAATGGGAAGACCTGGGTCTGTGAATGAGAGAATAGGCCCCATTGTAAGATGGTACAAATGGTTGTGGTGTGTATTGTTTGTTTGGTCGGAAGCTGCTGTTTAGGGTTATTGCTGATAAATAGGCTACTGTGGGGTTTTTGTCTGATGCTTTAGTTTCGGACTCATCTTTATCCTTTACCCAGTGCTATCGATTTTCTCTCTCACAGGCTGCATGTGCCAGCTTCCCAGAGATGAGAGATGGTCAATGTCCTGTCAGAGAATGGTGCAAACCGAAAGTAAGTTACTGCAAGCCTGGCTTAGCTGTTGGGATTTCACAATCTGCGGTTTTCTATTTAGAAGCCTCTTGGTGGGGGAGAGGTCTGATTTAACCAATGCTGTGATTGCCTGCTAGTTCTTAGTTAAAAATCTGGCAATATGGTACAATCAGCAGTTTTAACCAGTCTTTTTAAGAGCTGCATATTTGTCTGGCTCTGCACTCTTTAGCATTCTTGGGATTGTTCACAGCTTCTGGAAAATAATTCCAGGATTCCTTTTTGAGAAGATCCTTTGTTTTCATGGTGCAGTATGAACAGCATTAGTGTTATGTATGCCAGGACTGACAAAAGAGCTCTTTGGTCATCTAGTCCAACCCCAGCCCTGTGTAGAGAAGGATTTGCCTTTACACTATCCCTCCAAGCATTCTAATTTCCTTCTGAGTGCCTCTCTTCAATGGGAGTTAGGGACCTAAATACCTCTGAGGATCTGGAACCCATGTGTTAATACACTGTGATGGATCTTCAGAAGAAGGATGAAGGATGTAATCTTTGTGAAAAATCCCCCTGACTGAAGTCCATTTCCTAGAGGAGATATGGTTTAAATTAGCACATTCTGATCAGCATTTTTCTCAATGTTTTTCAGATTCTGGAACCAGTTTGAGAACATATAAAATATTTGCCAGCACTAAACTTGGTTCACAAGCCCTCACCCAATTAGATTAACATAAGAAAGATGAACTATAATGAGACAGATCTCAGATGGTGTAAATTGGCATAGCTCCATCTGGGTCAAGTGTTTCATTAAGACCTTTGGTGTAACTCAAAGTGTCCTTTGATTTCACGGGAGCTATGATAAATTACACCAGCAGAGGACCTGGCCCAGTGTTTCATTCAGGAGTTATTTGGATTGAATTTGACATACCTGCATAGGTAAATGTGGGCATATGGATGTGTGTGGATACAGATATATATTTGTGTGTGTGTGTGTGCAAGCACGTAATATCACAAATACATATCCAGTATATGCATGGAGTAGCATCATTTTTGCTTTGTTGCAAGGGTTAGCATGGCCATAATATTGTAGAAGGTCTCCAATTAAGCAAAAGGCGTGTGATAACCAGAGTCCCCCAGAATGAAGTAAAGCAAGAAAAAGCAAATGATCTAATGGTGGCATCAAAGAGGGTATGAACCCAACTACCGCTTGCACTTGTTACCTCATTGCTCTTTTCTCCCTACCTGTTTTCACTAAGGAGAAGGGAAACACAGCTTTGGGTGCAGTTGGCATTCATTATAATACATCACGGCAATAGAAATAATTTTTCCTTCCTAAAGCTTTTAAAGAGGTTAAAAAAAATCACATTTCATAATAATCTGTGCACCTCGAGAAAGGCTTAGCAGTTGCCATTGTAGCTGCTTATTATCAGCAGATTTGGAATTACTAATAATGGGGTAAGAGCCATTTAATTGTGTGAACCTATAAATGCAGTTACCCTCTGACTCCTTCATTTATGTGTTCTAACATCAAAGGCCGTAGATAGAAGGTCATGGAAGAGAAGGTCAGTGATCTTCTTGTCAGGAAAAACCATAATGACATGACACAAAAAGGAAACTCCTTTGAGAGCAGAGGTAACATTTTTCAAATGTGACTGAGGAGCCTAAGGCCTATTTTCAGAAGTGATCTTAGGCACTTTACGCCAGATTTTCAGAGGTTTTTAGGTGGCTAAAGATGCAGATAGGTGTCTAGTGGTATTTGGGAGCTAGGCACCTGGGTGCTTTTGAAAATTCCTACTTGCATTTTAGATGCCTAAATACCTTTAAAAATCAGACCCTTATTCAGTGGGACTTAGGATCCTAAGTCACTTAAGCACTTTGGAAAATGTTACACGAGTGCTTGCAATGTTCTCGAGCTACTAGATATAATGAAGGAGGTCAAGTAATGGTTATTGGAGGAAAAATCGCATCTGTTTAATGTTGTTGAATTTCTTCCTATTCATGTTGTGCATCTTTTGCTTTCTGCTATCGTCTCAGCCTTTATGGCCCCGGTGGCTTTATTGTGTTTTTTTTGTTACGTGACACAGAATCTTTTACAGGCTTTGTTTCACCTTTATTGCAAAATCAATGACTCTAAGGCCTTTCCTGATTGCCTCAGCTATAAATGAAATACAAATCTGCTGGGCTTCAGGCCCCTTGTTTTTGCGATATTGATCTTCTCCTTTGTCTCAGTGAGTGTGGCATTTTTCATGTGAAATAAAACTCCAGTTGTGGTTACTGGAGGTTACACCCTGCTGTCTGTTGGGGCCCTTTGCTAATTGCTTATTTGCTAATTGACTGCCCATGACAAGGAGACAGTGGTGTTTAAATGTCTGGATGTTTATTAACCCAATCCACTTGAACACACCTGCTAAATTTTCATTGGTTCACAGCCTGTCTTGAAGTTACACAAAAGGATCAACCAACACAAATCCTACTGTGTCTATAAAATAATGTGTATTGAAAATGTGCAGGGCTTTCTCCTGTTTTGCTCTGTGCAGTGAAATATATATTTAAATGAAATGAAGCCTATGCTTTTCCTAATGGGATTACTACTGCAGAAGTGCTCTTTTGGGCTTTAATGCTGGTAGTTTAATTATTCCTTGGCCTAGTAAAAGGTCCCCCATTATCATGCTTTAGCACTTCCCCCAGGGGGTAAGGAACTAGGAATGGGGGCTATTCCCACTGGGAGTGTGAACTGTTCTCTCTGATATTTACTCTCTAATATGATTGCTTTCCTGCCATTGAAGGGAATGTGTTTTACCTTCTATCTAAGTTTGCAGTGACAGGGCAGGGTACAGTGAATATTACTGGGAGCTCTAAGAAGAAATTTTTTATTACTTTCTGGTGTATATTTGGGCTATTAGAAAATAGCCAGCCTCTTTGCTCCTCTTTGTATTTATGCCAAATGAAACTGAGACGAATGTATGGAGCCAGCAGCTGCCATTCCTCCATGCAGGAATTGAAGCATCTGCACTGTTTACGATGGAGTCACCTTATTTCCGCATCC
The DNA here is from genome assembly GCF_965140295.1 of Lepidochelys olivacea. Taxonomy (NCBI): domain Eukaryota; kingdom Metazoa; phylum Chordata; order Testudines; family Cheloniidae; genus Lepidochelys; species Lepidochelys olivacea. Next base: position 4,760,515 of record NC_140427.1, on the reverse strand, counting down.
CTCCGAGGCTGATGAGATGCCTTTGGGGGCACCAGGCATAGCAGGAAAGGTTTCCGGCATCCCTGACGGGTTGCGATTGCAGCACATCATTTTCAGCAGGCAGTCCCGGAACTAATTGGGGAAAGCACATGTGTTACAGGAAAATTCACTAGATAAGAGAAGAAGGCAGGCTGCTAAACACACCTCTCCTGGGTCCCTTTATGTCAAACTACTATACCAGGTTTTGCTTTACCCAGATGCTGTAACCTGTGAGTTGGTGGTGCTCCTGTGAGATGCAACCTGGATGCTTTTGGCACACATGTAAGAACTGCTGTATTGGCTCAGACCAATGGCCCATTTAGCCCAGTATTCTGTGTCCGACGGTGGCCAGTACCAGAGCTTCAGGGGGAATGTACAGAACAGGGCAATGCTGAAGAGAACCACCCTCGTCTCCCCCTTACCCGGCTTCGGGCAGTCAGGGTTGCCCTGAGCATGGGGTTGTGTGTCCCTGCCCATCCTGGCTAATAGTCATTGATGGATCTAGCCTCCATGAATTTATCTAGTTCTTTTTTGAACCCAGCTGTATTTTTGGCCATCACAACATCCCATGGCAATGCGTTCCACAGGTTAATTGTGCATTGTGTGAAAAAATACTTCCTCTTGTTTGTATTGAATTTAATTTCATCAGATGACACCTGTTTTTTTAATTGTGGGAAAGGGGAAATAACACTTCTCTATTCACTTTTTCCACACCATTCATGATTTTATAATTTGCATTAACATTGTAGGTAGTAAACCTCCAAGGCAGGGGCTATGTGGACAATACCTAGCCCAGCGTGGAATGCAAATAATAATGTTCGCAAAAAGAAAAGGAGTACTTGTGGCACCTTAGAGACTAACCAATTTATTTGAGCATGAGCTTTCGTGAGCTACAGCTCACTTCATCAGATGCTGTAGCTCACGAAAGCTCATGCTCAAATAAATTGGTTAGTCTCTAAGGGGCCACAAGTACTCCTTTTCTTTTTGCGAATACAGACTAATACGGCTGTTACTCTGAAACAAATAACAATGTTGGGATCAGACTGGTTAGTGCCTGATCCTGCTCTTTGCAGGCTCTGGCAATTGATTGATAAACATCTGTCTGTTTGTTGTGCAAGCTCAATCAGGCAATTCATGATCCAAAATGTAGTCAGTTGCCCCTAGAAAATAATGGGTATGCAAAAGGATCGCTGGTTAAGGCCAGGTTGAAAATCAAGCTCCATCTCAATTTTATACCTTAGCCTTGCCTATTGTAAAGAAGCAATCAGTGGGATCTAGCATTTGACAGGAATCCCAATAGGATAGATATGCTATGCTATATTAGAATGCCCCATTACTGCTATTCCACTTCATTCCTATAAGTCCCTAGCTCTGTGAAGGCTCGTTTTCAATTGCTTTCTGATAATCTTCATGCTCTCACCTGTTTGTTCATGAAGATGTAGATAATTGGATTGTAAACTGTGGCTGTTTTGGAGAAGTATGAAGGCAGTGATGCTAGAGTTGGTTGGATGGGAATGTCTTTGTTTGTGGCAACCACCATGGCAAAGGTGGAATAGGGCAGCCAGCAGATAAGAAAGGCCATCACCATAGCAATCACCATTCGTGTCACCTTCCTCTCGGCTCGCTGACTTGTCTCAGATTCTTTTTGTTGTGCTGCAACCTACAGGCAATGTAAGGGAAACAGCCTGCTCTTTAATATGTCACTGCCTAATTCTATAGGAAATACTGATGTCCTATAAAATGGCATAGGCTGAGGGAAAATTTGCTGGACAAATGGGTATGTGGTACACTTGTTAGCCACATGATCCTCCCTTCCTGTTTAGTTGCCTGTTTGTAGTGTAGAAATCAACCTATGTTAACATCACACAAACAGCCATGAAAAATTACACTGAAAACCTGTGCTTGCAATGGTGTCAGCAGTACATGTGACTGTTCAGACTGAAATGTCTTTGTACTTACAGCTCGTAGTGTCATCAGCAGATTTGTATAGGAGAAGAGGATCAGACTGAGAGGAATAATGAAACAGGTAATAAATAAAGTCATGATGTAGCTGCTGTTGTTGCTGCCTCCGGTGTACCAGTTGGGACCACAGGAGGTTCTCAGACCTAGAACAATGAGATTTTAAACAATGCTAGGACAATCCTGAAGCATGATCAGGGACTTCAGTGGGAAAGGCACAAAGAGCAAATACCATCTACTGTTCTTGCTGAATTGTGCCTGTTTTCCGAAAGCAGCTCTCCAAATTCCAGCCAAATCACACAAACAACACTGGCGTCAGCCATGATGATTTCTGGCTGGCAACACCATTATTATTAATTTACAAACAAACCACAATGAGTCATAATAATAAAATTAAAGTACATTTCTAAATGAACAGGTTTTTAATAGGCTTGTTCTGTGCTTTAGCCATTTTGCTGAGCTACTCTGGGTGCAGTGACTGTAGTCAGCGACAGTACTCTGCTGCTCCTCTGTTCATCAGATGTTGTGTTAAGCATATGCATAATAAGAAAATAGATGTTCTGCAGTTTATTGTAATAAGCAGCTAACTTTTAAAGAGTGACATGTGAAAGGAAACCCTGTAATTAATGAGAAAACAAGGAGTCTTAGCACTTGGAGAACAAAGATAGCCACACAGTCAAAGACAGCTGTAAAATCATTGTGGTCTCTCCCCAAATATGTCATACTTAAAAAAAAAATTCCACCAATGACTGAAGAAAAAACTGTGCCCATCAGCCATTGCTGAAGCTACAGACTTGAATGCTTCCTTTGAAGAATGTGACACTCATACCTTCTGGCACATAGCTGCTCCAGCCTAACATTGGTGGGGCTGTCCAGAGAAGTGACCAAATCCAGGTGAACGCACAGCCCATCACTGCATGTTTGTGGTGAAATCGGAAATCTCCCATGGGTTTGCAGATGACGATATACCTTTCAAAGGCCAGGATCGCCAAGGACCAAAGCCCCACAATGCCTGAGAGAGATCACTAATGGTTAGTATGTGTGGAATAAATTTCAAATTGCTGTGCTATTAAATAATCTAGCAGCTTTCTGTGCTTAACTGCTAAATCTGAAGTGCCAGGTTTTCCTGAGCTATATTACTTCGTCCATGTAAGGACAGCTCCATAGAATGAGCTATATTCCAAGCAGCTGTCTTGCAGGTGCTTGAAATAGAGATTTCAAGCAAGCGGGCAAAACCAGCAGGGAAAAAATCTTTCACAATAACATCGTATTTTGATTACCATAAGAACAGCCACACTGGGTCAGACCAAAGGTCCATCTAGCCCAGTATCTGGTCTTCCGACAGTGGCCAATGCCAGGTGCCCCAGAGGGAATGAACAAAACAGGTAATCATCTAGTGATCCATCTCCTGTTGCCCATTCCCAGCTTCTGGCAAACAGAGGCTAGTGGCACCATCCATGCCCATCTTGGCTATTAGCCATTGATGGACCTATCCTCCATGAATTTATCTAGTTTTATCTAGAGTCTTATTCTTATTTATTTTATGATTGCACCCAGTACCCCCAGCGTTTCTTGTTTATTTAACTCTCTATTAATTAATCTGGGGCTGTCTGAAAGGATACACTGTATTTCCTAGGACATACAGTTTCCATTTTTAAAGGCAGTTTTCACATTTCTCAATGGAGTTTAGCTAGGATGCCTTAACAGATATGAGTACCACGTATGGTACTCTGATTCGCCAGCTGCAGGAGTGTCTGAAATGCAATTTCTCCACTGGAGTGTTTCCATCATGACACTGGAATTGGTGAATCATGTTCCTGATGCTCATAGAAATATTTTTAAAAATTGATATAAAAGAGCTGCAGAGTGGAATGGCATCAGGGCAAATGCCATGCACCCTGTTTCAGTGCCCCTTGCCCACACAGACACACCTCTGCTGGCCACTGATTGTTCACAGCAAAATGTATGAGAGCTTGTGTCTTCATTTTTATACCAGTACTATCACCAAAAACCTGACCATTCTGCCTTGTTAGCCCATGAACATCCAACCTAGCAGCTTGGGCAGCGGTAAGTGATGCAATCACGACATAAAGCATTATGATAAGTTACATGTGATATAAAAACATTCTATTTCTTCCTTTCCTGTTTTAAGCAAGATCAAACCTGAGGCTCTGCTCAACCAGTGTGTTCTGAACTCCCCAGGTGAGTAAGCACTTGCTCTCCCATTCCATGCCTGTGAGCATGTGGAATGATAACATGAATGATGCCCTGTCTTTGTTCTATGGTTTGAGAAGAGGCAAGGAGACATTTGATGGCCAAGGACAGCTAATGAGCCATAGTTGCTATGTCATAGTCTCTAGTCTTAGACCAGCTTTAGATCAAGTGCAGTGGCACGAGCAGAAGACAGAGAAAGAGACTAGCCAGCTGATTTCTGTAAACGTCCTTACCTGTTAAAGAGACCATGAAGCCTTCAAACTTGCACACCCTTTTGCCGAGCACAAAGAAGCCATTGATGTTATTCGAGAAACTGATAGTGCTTCCAAAGAAAGTCACCAGCAGATCAGCCACAGCCAGATTCACCAGGATGTAGTTCAGTGGGGATCTGAGTTTCTTGTACTTGATGGAAACCACAATGACCAAACCGTTCACAAAGGAGGCAAAAAACACTACGATGCCCATGAGCACAGCCACCGACGTGTAGATGCTTCTGGGCGCTAGGTGAGGCCACTGTGGACCATCAAATGCGCTGGGAGTTCCATATTGCAGAGGAGCCTGAGAAGTGTTTGAAACATACATGTCTCTTCAAGGAGATGAAAAACTTACACCCACAAAGACAAAGCAGGTGACCTACCTGAAAGGACAGTGGACCCTCTTTATAAAACCAGGGGCTTAGGGACCCCAAAGAGGATCTGTAGATTAAAAAGGCTTAAGGTGTTTTAATACAGAGTTTTTATAATCAGCTCTTTAATCATAAGGGGATAGAGAGTCACTCACAATCTGATGGATGAAAGCTACATCATTTAAATGAGTAGATTTTGATTGTGCTTTTTCTAGTAATGTAGTTAAATGGCTGCAGACACATTTTTATAAACACAGCCTTTTTAGAGCCTAATCCCCACCAATGTTGTATTTGAGTTTCCTGGAATCTAAATGATCACAATCTCTTGTGTGCTTATGGTCAGTGTTGTATTTCACTTGCATTTCAATCAGAGTTTGGGCTCTGAATGCAGGGATTGAAATACATGAATTCTGGTAATATTATTATTGTTAATTTGTATTGACAGTAGCACCTAATAGGCCAGGGCCACATTGAGCGGGGTGCAATACAGACATATCACAAAGAGAGGACCAGCCCCAGAGAGTCTGCAATCTACGTATAAAACTGTAGACAACAGGTGGCTAAAACAACAGTTGTGGGGAATGAAGCAGTAGGAAACAGTGAGATTATACCAATCAGCATTAAGGGTCCCTCTAAGGGTGCGGGGAGCAGAATCCTCCTGGCTGTTGTAAGGCTGTGAATAAATACATTTGGTCTCTAATGAGAAAGACAGTGGAGTTTTTTTGCTTAAAGTGCTCGGAAGGAAATATGGTCTTGCTGACTGTGCACCAGTGGCCCTTTGTTAGGTGTTAAGTTAGGCTGGTGCACCCTGATGACTGCACAGAACACACGGTCATCAAGAAGGTCAGAGTTTCCTAAATAAAAGCACATCATCTTTCAATATATTGACCTGCAGTGGGCCCAAATGAGCTTCTGTGGTTTTGGCTCAGAGAGGCTCTCTGGCCTGCCTGTACTGCAACAGGGTAATTGTGATTCTAAAGGGGGCATCAAGTTCTAACACAGGCCCTGGATTCTCCATTTCCTACCACTTGCCACCCCATCCCAAAATCAGAGGCCGTGACTGCATTTGGCTCATTTGGGAATTGATGCCAGGAAGCCCCAAAATGTACTAACACTGGGGTGAATTCTTTTAAGGGGCCACCGTGGAAAGAAGCCCTTCAGCTCTTCTCTGGCTGAAAGGTCAGGCACAGAGAGCAGTTTATGGCTCATAAGAATGGCCAAAATTGTAAACCAGGGAAGGACTGGCTTCATAGCTTGGTAATAAACTAGCTGGGCACACAAGGCTGTCCTATATAGTGTGTGCTTTGGTTTGTGCCATTGCTTATGCAGACTCCTTTTTGTGTTTTTTTTTTAATAGGGTTTTTGAGAACAGAGCCTGCTTCAGCTGCTGAGGGGTTTGCAGCTAAATCAAACAACCTTGGTGTGTTTTGGATTGGAGTGTTCCTACTCCAGTGAGAGGAGTGTTAATAAGAGGTATGTGTGTGAGAGTCCAGCCTGAGAGAGAGAGAGAGAGAGAGCCCAAAGCAGGCCTGCTCACTCTAAGGTCAGTGGGGACCATCATAATAAGCTAGACTGCCTGCACATTGCAGGCCTCAGAACCTCACCCACTCATCCGTGTAATAGACTTCTAACCTCTGGCTGAGTTATTGTAGTCCGCAAGTGCTTGCCAGGAAATATGCTCTTGCTGACTGTGTATTTGTCTTTTAATACCAGTGTAGGTATAAGATTAAGGAGAGAGATAAATGAGGTTGGGTAAATCAGTTTTGCTATTCAGGAAGCTATAGATAATGAAACACACACTAACCCTTTGGTCTCGGTGGACCCAGTGCTCAAACTTGGGGCCTAGTTAGGTTTCTAAATGGCCAGTAGCGCTCTGTTTGCAACTGTAGATGTCTAACTTTACTGTTAGATGTTTCTCTGTTGCTTCACTGTAGTGTCTGAGCATCTCACACCTGTTACTGATCTTAGCCCCCAGCATTCCTGTGAAGAAAGGAACAATTGTCTCCATTTTACAGAGCAGGGAGGGTAAGTGAGACACTGAGCTTAAGTGATGTGGCCAAGATCACGCAGGAATGATTGTGACAGAACCAGGCAGCCAATCCACCTCTGCTGAGTCCCAGTTCAGTGCCTTAATTAGACCATCTCCTTTGTATCTCACAACTGTGCAATGTATAGTTTCCTTCTTCAGTTTCTTCCTGACTGTATATTAAGGGTTAGTCTACACTGGCAATGCTAAAGTGCTGCCACGAAGAGCACGGATCCCAGCGCTGGGGCACTGTTTACACTGGCGCTTTACAGCGCTGCAACTTGCTGCACTCATGGCGGAGGGGTGTTTTTTCACATCCCTGAGCGAGAAAGTTGCAGCGCTGCTACTTGCCAGTGTAGACAAGCCCTAACAAACAGCAAGGAAAGAACAGAGCAGAGGGCCCAATTCTGCACCCAATGCTACCAAATGATGTAAATGGGAATTTTAAGTGGGTAAGGTTGCAGCACCATTGGGCCTTCAATGTTTTTAATAGAGGTCACAGGTTAGAACTGAATTGAAAAGAATATATATGAAATGCATTACCTAGACTGGCATGGGTACTACAAATCTAGGGAGCTGTTCTAATGATCTGATTAAAGTGAGCTTTATTGTCTAAACCTGCTGGGGAGGAAAAGAGAGACAGAGCAGAATACAAGCTAAATGCAACTTGGCAGCGTTAGTTGGGGAGGTCTTCACTGACTTTGAATGGGATTTGTGCACCTAAGTCCCTTGGGTACTATTGAAAACATCCTCCTTCGAGTTTGTTACTGTACTGTGAAAATGTCAGTGGGCATGTGAAAAGATATCTGCAACATTAATGCTCCCCGCCCACTATTACGGAGTGTTCACTGCTATTATTACTTGTCTAGTACAATTTTAAATATTTCAAGTGATGGAGCTTCTCCCACTTCCCCTTGGAGAGTTTTGCACAGTCAATGAGATCTTGATGTTAGGGTGTTTTTTCTGCTATTGAGCCTAAATGTTCTCTTCTAGTGATTCCCCCCCTGAATTGCAAACCAGTCGTTGCACGGAGTCACAAACCCTGTATTTGAAATCGCAACCCACCCCCCGCCACACACACACACACTTGGTGCTTCTACTGACTTTCTTCTGCAAACAGGCTTGTAAAATGCCTGCAAATTATTCAGTGCCAAAGGCTGGTTTGAAAACATGGCTTTGTATAAATAATACCTCCATAGATTTCAACAGGTCAGTATCATTGTCCCTACTTTACAGTTGGGGATCCTGAGGCACAGATAGGGGAAGTGACTTTCCCAATATCAGCCTGTAGGTCAGTAGCAGAGACAGAAATAGAACCTAGGTCCCTTGAGTCTCATTCCAGTGCTTTATCCACTAGGCAACAGTGTCTCTAACTGCATTAGCTATATGGAAGGTAGGTAGAGTCTATTTCTTGAGTCTCTGTATGTTCACAAATCAACATTTTACATAGCTGAAAGGTCAGCTCCTGACTGCCTTCCACCCTCAAAGTCTCTGCTGGGGTTGAGTAGGCAGGGAATGCAGTACAGTGTACTTAGATTGTTGTCTCTTTGGGGTGGGGGACCATCTTTTTGTTCTGTGTTTGTATAGTGCTTAGCACAGTGGGATCCAGGACTGGGGCTCCTACGTGCTACCACAATATCATTAATATTATTAATTAAGCCTTTTAAGTTCTGTCTACCCAGGAGCCAGATCCCCAGCAGGTGTAAATAGGTACAGTGCAATTACCTTGAGTGAAGCTACTTTGATTTACACAAACCGAGGATCTGGCTGATGGAGTTGTGATTGTGCAATGGAATTAAATATAATCTGATATTTTAAGGTGACTTTATCAAATTATTTGTGACATTTAATATGTAGCATCTTATTCACCAGTGTGATAGGTATGACACTGTAAAACAGGCACTCAGTAATTTTTCACATATGAAATATATTTTCAGTGGCTCTGATATACAGCAGGTAGTGCTGGTCCTGGGCACGCACGTTCTGTACTGGAAATATTAATTCTCATGTGTGAATGAGCAAATACGAAACTGGAATAGGTTTGGGAACTTTGGTATATGGGAGCATTACCCAAAATGGACTGTAGGAGGGGAGATCTTGATTTGAATAGTATATGCCAAAGCCAATGTATAAGCATTCTTTATTTTAACTTTGTTAAAAAGACAAGTCAAACCTAGTACATTAAATACAATGCATGCTCTTCCCTGCTTCATTAATTCAGTCCAAAAACCTTTGAAGTTACAACCAAATATTGATACAAACACAGAGGATTGCAATAAAAATGCCAGCCAACCAGTTTTACTATGCAAGTCAAGACCTAAGCATCTCCCCTATTCTCAGGAGAAACATGGAGGTCACAGAGAATAAGGGGGCAGGAGTATTAGAGACAAGTAAGAAAATTACAAAAACGACCTTCTCCTGGTATATATGGTAAATTTGTCCCAAGGTACTAGCTGGGGAATTCTAGTACATGAAGCTGTCCTTAGACCAAAACAGGTTTTGGATTAAAAGCTGAAAGGCAGACACTTTGGGTGGGGCGGATGGGAGGGGAAACAAGGTTTGGAGCAATGTTAATGCCCATTCAGTCTGTCAGTTTTTAAAAACATACTTACTGCAAAATCCAGTAAATATCTGCATTATGGAGCTGACTATTGAATAGCTGAGAATCTGCTGTGGTTGGCTGGAAAATCACTAACTGTTAGAAACTGCAATGCGTTTGGGGCAGCTGTGTAAACATAGACTCTGAATTTTTTTGTTGTCATTTAGCTCATTTTAAACAATATCAAGAAAAACTTAATGCTCAGTTATTTCTTTGTCTATAGAGAGCATGAATACAGGAAGCAGTTAACAGTGCTGAGCATTGCCACATAAACTTCTGATTTGCAACTGGAGCTGTTTTTTGTAAGAACACAATCACGCACTTTGCAACAAACAGAGGACAGCTAGCCAAGATGAGATAAGTGTCCAAATCTAGTATACATTTAGTTGCATATCGTGTATTAGGCTAGGCAGTTGATAAGTTGGTCCTATGTACACTGATGGGAAAACACATGCAGTTTGATATTTGGTAACAAAGAAGGACTCATGAGAAGGGACTCTTGGGAATATTCAGTAGGAAGTTTGAAATTCAAAGCTACTGCCTTCATTTTGAGATGCTGAATAAAAAAAGCTAGTATTGTTAAAGAGCCGGTGCTCCCTAAGCTAGATGCCACCCTTTAAATAGGATCTTCACCTCTGATACCAATTTAGCTACTCACTGTCTTGAACTCTGAATATAAACCCTTGGCAAATAAAGTTAAATCTTCCAAATCTACAGAACTCAGCTGAAAGTGGAATTCCACAGGTAGCTGTAATCTCATCTTTTGGATAAAATGACTTTAGAAATATTTCCTTGCTCCTTTATGTAGCTTTTATTTGAACAGCAAATTCACAAATTTGTCACTGCTTTCCTTGACGCATATTGGAAATACTATTTATCAATCATCTTAAGAGCCACAGAGCATGTTGTACCATTTGGCTAAAATAACCCCATGCACTGAAGCACTCTCAGAGCAGCCATATTCCTTTTAAAATGCCTCCCTGGTAATGTTACTAAATAACTCCTTTTAGTGACACTACTGGAAACCTCTGAACCCCACTCAGGGTTTTTCCACGCAATTTTAGTGCTTTAAATTTTCAAAGCGATGTACAAACCTCACAATGCCCCAGTGAGGTAGATAAATATCCCTGTTTTACAGATGGGGAGGCAGAGGCAGAGTGGCTAAGTGACTTTGCCCAAGGCCACACAGCAAGCCACAGGAAGAGCTGAGATTAAAATGCAGACGTTCCAACTCCAAAAATAAATCCACTAGCTAGCTCTACTCTGGGTTTTAATTTTGCACCTTTGATTTCCTCCACTAGGAAATACCTCTTTGTTGCTTAGTTCATCTGCTTCTGCTGCTTATTCCCCATGTGGATTCATAACCCTTTTTGAACCCAGCAGGTACTTGTAATGTCACAGAGAATATCTACTCTGAGTTTCTGTCAGGGGTCAGTATGCCTTGTAAAACAATCCTAAGGCAGCAAAACGATAGCATTTTTCGTGATGCACTTGTAACATTCCAACATTGTCCCAATACAAATTGGAAGCCAGATCCTGCTCTTCACTCAGCTGACTTCAGTAGGATTACTCACATGAGTAAAACAAGCAGGATTTTGCCCTTGGTTTTACAACTGGCAAAAGAAACATTTTTTTCCAGGTAGAATCAGCTGCTGCTGAGCAATTTTTGCCCCTGAAGAGCTCTGAAAAGTTAAGATCATAAAAAAAAGTGCATAAAATCCTAAACGATTCGTCTAGCGCCTGTGAAAATTGACACAACCTCAAAAGAGGTGAAAGTCTGTGTCATGTTCGTTGTCATTCCAGCATCTGAGAGTTTAAAATGCGGCATAGTGGACTGAGCGATTACTGTACAAATAGGGGGAGACTCAGAGCTGAACCTTTAGAATTCACCTTTTTTTTCCTTTTTATTTTGGGTTCTATTTATAAATATTAACAAATCCAACAAAAAGTACACATAGATAATACTGAAATACAAAATTGTTGTAGGATGCAGTTAAGGACAATTACTGCAGCCTTCACATTGTAGCAAAACATTGGTATCAAACATTTAACAAGTTCTTGCATGACAACAACCATCTTGCATGCAATTTATATATACAGCCCAGTTAAAAAAGACTTCAATACAAAATGAAAAAATGCACACATTATGTCCCACTCCACATTAGGCATAAACCAGTGTTATGGCAAAATATATGCTTAAACAAATGGTACTTTTAAAATAACTGACAAAAAGGGAGAGTCCCTATTATTCCTGGCCATTCTAAGAGCTTCATTATCAGAGCCCTTGAACACTTGCAGCTCCCATGGACGCCAGTGAGAGCTGTGGGGGCTCAGCACTTCTGAAATCAAGCCCTAAATATCCTGCTATATTTTAAAGTGCTGGAAAAGTACCATACATGGGCAAGAAAGAATTGGTGAGATCATCTAACTTGACATACTGTTGGCATTCAAATAAAATTCATGCATATCTGCATAATTCACTACAAATATTACATTGTTAAAAAGACCCTAAGAAGGTTTTCCCATATCTAACACGGTGTACTATTATTATAACTTTGAAAAATAAATGTAGATCTAAACAGATTTGATTGTTGCCAAAAAGTGACTTTCAGCCCCAAAATACATGTTTATGAACTACTACGTAGTAGAGAGTAAAGACTTGAATGTAACTATGGACCTTTTCAATAATGCATGGATTAAAGGCTTCTGAAAATTCTGACAACATGCAGCATTTTGCAGTTAGTTTAGCTCATTTGTGACTTCTTGTGTTTGCAGAAAAACCTGTGAACTGTCTTGGACAAGGTTAGGAAAATAGAACAGTGTGGTTAATGAAAGGAAGAGAGGAAACTTTGATCCAGTGTATGGTGTGACTGTGACAGAGTAGAGAATTTTGGTTTGGGAGCTATGTGTTTGGTAGCGGGAGAGATTCTAGAACCAGCTTTTTATTAGATTGGATCACTCTCAATAACTCAGACTTGCAGTTGTCCCTTGCACATTCCACCAGGGATTGATTATGTTCCCACAAAAGTACCAATGATGTCAGTAGGGCAAAATCAGGGCGTAAGTCTTTGGACACTGACTGGAGCCAGTCCAGATGCAAAGAACAGATTTGTAGAGGGGAATGGATAATTGGCCTACCTGGGGAGTTATGGAGTTACATACACTGTTAAGAAGGTTGAATAAAGGAAGAGACAAAGCCAAATTCTCGGTCCCTAACACGTGTGCAATGCCCACTGGAGTCCATGAAGGTTGTGTGCATGTAATCAAAGGCAGAATTTGATCCATGGCACTTACTGTAGCATCAAGTCTGCCTCCTCTTGCCCTTCTAGCTGGTGGCAAGTCTTTGGGGGTTCTGCTCATTCTCACCAACCTGAATGAAATGTCTGCACTAAAAGTAAAATCTGAAGGTAAGTTTAATTGAAAAATAGTCCTGTTCAAACCAGCTGTGTAGTTGACAGGAAGAAAGGCAGATTCATGGTTTCCTAAAAATAGCAGCTGCATGGAAGTGCTAGTGTGAAGTCCCACTGTCTGTAACAGAGCAAGAGTAAGTGCTGGAATGGAATGGTCTGTTGATTTTCTGATCTTTCTTAAATATCAAAACTTCTCTTAGCAAATGTGAAGCCTTATATTATTTCTGGTGAGGCTGCAAGTGCCTACTGTATATAAGGAAGTATGTGTGTATATATATATATAGCCTTATATAGCTGCACAGCCCTTTTAGCATACTGGTATACTTCTTATAGATTATCAGACAGGACAAGCATTACATTTCTGAAAGAAAAGCAAACAGTCCTCATCGATTATTGGAGAAGATGATCATTTCAAACCTGATGTTTAAGTGCATTTCGACTGTTCGGGCCCAAACCACAGAAACTGACAACCAGAAATGTGGCACAGTCGCCTTAGTAAAACAGTTCCATTTAATAATGCTTTTTGCTCATAGTAGCTACACAAACAAAAAGTGATCCATTCATTTTGCAAGGCAGCAAGAAGATAATTCAGTATATCAAATAGTTAGTAAATAAGTCACAATTCTAGTGCATGCAGGCCATTTTTTCTCTCAATTGACCATGTGTATGTGTGTGTTGGAGAGAGGGGGTGCTCAGAGACACCTGGGAGAAAACCCGAGGGGATCGCACCCACTGAACAGAGAAAATAAATTGTGTCTTGTTCAGTGGTATTTCCCTGCAGCCTGACCATCAGTTGGAATTTACCAAGCCACTCTTTCTTGCTGACTTAGTATCCTTTTAAATGTAGTAAGTAAACTAGAAGTCCAAAGGCATGAATTGTTCCTGGTTCTGGTTGTGAGAGAGAGAGCTGGGCTATCTTCAGGGTCCCGGGCCTGTCTTTAGGGTCAATCGCTGAGGATGGCTCCTGGCAGCTCGTTCGTTAGTGTGTGCCAGCGCTCTATTTTCTTGTCCTTGTTTTTCAGGCAATCAAACCAGTGCTTCAGCCGCTCACCTTTGGCATTAATTCCTAACACTACTCCACCTTAGCACAGAGAGAGAGACAGTCAGCTCATTCCACAGAGGTAAGCCAAGCTATGCCAGTAAAGACAGACAGAGAAGTCTGTTACTGACATTTGTTCAGCTATCCAGTGAGATATATGCAGTGTGACATTGCAAAGCTTTCCATGCTCCTTGGTAGCTATTGGAAACAGCTGTTTAGAGGGAGAAAGTGGAAAGGGAGTCCTCACTATCACACACAGGTACATTTTCTTCCTTTTAGTGTGGGTGGATGGGTGGAGGCTGCTAGCGAGCACAATCACTGGGTAGATGAAAGCTTCCTGACTAGATTATCCTGGCCCCACTCACTTGGAGCTGGGCGAAGAGGAAGGAGTACATCTTTCAAGCACTGCTAACGGGCTTGGCTCTGTCCCATGCTGCCTTTATGGTGCTGCCCCCATCCTCTGAGTTTAATACTCTCGACAATGTCAAATTACAAGTGATTTGTTTGTGTAATTTGTTGCCCTAGAAGTATCCATCTTGATTTAACAGGTCTCTTAGCGTGGGGGGAGGGGTTGGGCTAGAATCTGACCAAGAAATGGAAAGCCAGTTAAATCACATGCCAAAGTATTCTATACTCAGGGAAGCAAACATGGAAGCTGGAACAGGCTGTCCTTTTTTAAGGATGGCCCAGAGCGGGACTGCAAATGCCCCTCTCATTCCAAAGGCATAAGGCGGTAATGAATTCTCCTTGGCCATAAATCATTATGGCCACAAACAAAATGACCTCTAAATACTGCAAAGGTGGTTTGAAGCCTTTGCATTCAACAAAGACATATTAAGCCTCCACTGTCACTCGTCTCTGGCTTTCAGAAGAAAAGGCTTTGAAAATCAAGGTGGATGGAGACAGGCTCGTCCTACTGCAGAGTGGGAAGCCAGAGCTGAGCGTAAGGGCTTGTCTACATGAATGCTTAGTGCATGGGAATTACACCCGCCTGCCACACAAGTTCACTGGGGTACTTTAATCTACTCCCATTTCAAAGCAAGGTAGCAAAGTGCACAACAGAATTTGTGTGTGTGGCAGCAGGGTCCAATTGGGCAGGCTAGTGTGCGACAGATTTCTACCCCCGCTTGCCATAAGCTAAGTGGTCATACAGACAAGCCCTTAGTTGATTTATGTTAAAGGGCACATGCCCAAAGCAGCTTTAAACTTACTTCAAGATCATCTTACTTACCAATAAAATCATTTGATTTTCCAATGTCATAATCCCACACAGTGACTTCTAAGGTCTTCTTTGCCAGGTCACCATGCTTTATTTCATAACAAAATTCCTGTTGGGGAGAAGAGATCGAATTCAGGAGGCAACATGTCATCTCCAAAACCCTAGCTATGCTAGCGCAGTGCAGTGTGGTTTTACAGAGTATCCTCAATGCAGGATCAAAATGTTTCACAGGAAATGCTTGTAAGCTACAGCAATAAGGAAGGTTTGAAGGTGCTATTTAATAGGACTGACTGAGTGGCTTGCAGAGCATGTCAGCTGGATGGAACAGAGGAGCGGTAGGCCAGGAATAGAAGCAGTTGGCTCTGAGGAGCTAGTGCATAAAGAATTGCATCTACTTACTGGGATCACTGCATATATCCCTTGGTGTCATTTGTTTTCTGGGCCAGGAAAATTCTCATTTAACAATGACTAAACATATGCAAAGGGAGGTGAATCATGAGCCAATGCTTATGCTCTGTGTCACGAGCCATTGAGGAAGAGAGGGCTTTAATTTTATATGACTAACACTCATTGGCCATTCCAGGTGGTCCTACCATGGAGAGATCTAGCAAGTGGTGCACAGCAAGGTTTCTTTTTCACTTGCATTAACAGAAATAGGTGAATGAGAGAAAGGATTATCCAGTGGTTAGTGCACAAGCCTGGGACTTGGGAGACCTGGGTTCAATTTCCTGCTCTACTATAGCCTTCCTGCATGATCATGGGCAAGTCACTTAGGCCCTGACCCTGCTGTTAGACACCTAAATACCAGTGAGGATCTGGGGCTCAGTTTCCAGCATGTAAAATGAAGATAGTAGCACTTCTCTACCTCACAGAAGTGAGGAGAATCAATCCATTAAAGATAGTTAGGTGCTCGGAGGTGATGGTGATGGAGGTGGGGCCATAGAAGTACCAAAGCAGATAAAGCAAAGCATGAGCCAGGCTAGATAACCACCCTCATCCTCACTGAGCGCTTGTGAAAAATACAACTGCATAAACCAGACTTGTGTCCACTTCCATAACTGAGATGGGGATAAGGTGCCTCTACACCAGACCCACTGGGGTGGCAGATGCAAGGATCCCAGCCAGGAGTGCCAGAGGAAGGGTGTTTATTCACTGCTCAGATTGCAATAGAAGTATTTAAGTAAGGCAAGCAGAGGCAGCATATGATTGGATGTCCTGCAGCCGGGGAAACTGATGTGATTTATAGACCTATCCTCTTGATATGTGAGGCGCTCATTAGAGAGAGCAGCTATCAAATACAGTGTGGTGCAAAAGTACCTCATTGAATTCAGGATTTAGTGTTTTCTTTTTCACTGCAGTCTTGTGCTTTGATTTCTTGTCCTCATCTGGTTTCAAGTAGCTGTAATTATAATAAAGACGTTGATCAGAACACACAGCCATCTAGCTGACAGTCAGAATCTCTTTTTTACAAGTTTGACCTAAGTTGTTCCCACAATCAGTTGAATTGTATTCCCAGCTTTGCTGGTGACTCACTGTGTGACTACAGGTAAACTACTGGCCTGCCTTGAGCTATGGCTTCCTGTTTTGTAAAACAGTGGTATTATTTTTTACCTATCGTGGTTGACGTTCTTTGAGATCCTTGAGTGAAAGTCATTGCAGCAGTGGAAAGTAGCACATTGGCCTCTGACGTTAAAAAGAGGCACTGCTTCAACTCAGCTGAGCAGCTGTTCAGATTCTACTATACACCTTCTCATAGTGCAATGGTTATACCACACTCCAGTCCCTAGAGGCCACTAGAGCTGCATGCACAGCACAAGTGTGCTCTGAATAATTCCTGCCTCCAGAAATGCTGGCTTAAATCCTAGGTAGCCATGCATTAAAGACTCTAAAGTAGAGTACCAGTCCACGTCCAGTGGCACAAATCTAGATCCTTGCTGAGATACAAAGAACATTTATGAATGAGAGAGATTAGACATCAGTACTGCCATCCCCAAGCATTCAAAAATCTTGAGTTGGGTTCCCAGAGTCCCAGTTCAGTGCTCTGTCCTGCTGCCTTCTAAAGGTCATGGTGCCTTCTAAAGAAATAGTCACTTTAAAAAATCCCACATTTATGCCTGAACCATTTTTTACCTACTAATGTTACAAGCATCCCCTCAACTCAAAGAGGGTAGCAGGAACAAATATATTGGACAGCACTTTGCATGTAGCCAATTTGCTCTGCTCTTTACGTGCGTGTTTCACACAGCAAAGAAAAATAAAATCATACGGGAAGAAGGTGTTGAGCCTGAAATCTTTTAAGATTCACAAAGAGTTAAACGTAGTTAAAGTTGACGCTGCGCCTTTAAAAATCAGTTCTGTTTTCCTCTCATGTTTTCTGTATCTCACTCAGATTTAGGATTTATGCATGAAAACAACATACTTTCTAACGGCTCCTGCTTCTTAGTCATGCCCTGAAGCCATAATCTACTGTTTGTGTTAGCACAATAGGCAACTGCCAAAATGACTGTGTGGTAATAAACAGGGACTTATGTTACTTTGGAGAATATGCAGCCAAAGCTGATGCGCACTTAAAAAAAAATGCAAGGATTTATTTTTATGAAAAACACTCCATTCATAAAAAGCAATTAAGTAAAAAGCAGAAAACATTGCACAGAAATGTGATTGATTGCTTTGTTAACACCATTACCAAAGCAACACTCGAAGATGCTCTATTCTCATGGTAGATGAATTCTATTTCAAAACTGGGGTTGGCCAAAAGAAGAGCTTCATTCCAGTGCCTAGAGTGGCGTTGGAGCTGGGACTGGCCATGTGTCTGATGGTGCCAACTCTTACGCTGTCAGGGGATGTGACTATTTCAGCTTCAGTGGCATAGTAAAAAAAGAGATGGTTGAAGACAGCAGCTGAGCACCCAGAGAAGTGTCTGGAGACAGAGTTTAAAGCTTTTCTCCTACAGCGCTCTCCCTTCCCACCCCCCAACCAGGAAAAGTGTGGAGGGGAGGGGAGCTTCAGAATGCCTCTCACATGCACACATTTGGATACCCCAACCCCCAGGCTCAGGGCTTTGTGTTTATGGCATGCAGTGAGGCTGCTTGTTCTCAGTTCCCTGGCCTGGTCTCAGTGCTTGTGGCAGTCACAAAGCATGCCCATTTTCAGATTTTTTGGTCTTAGTAAGTTGTTTGTGGTATGAAATGAGCATGCGCACTCTCAGCAACTCCTCTCTTCTGGTCTCAGGGCTATATGCCTATGACATGCCCATTCTCAGCTCTCTTACAGTCAGTGTGCTATGGACCAAGTAGACATGGTCTCAGCACTGTGGCCCAGATCCAAAAAAGGGACTTAGGGATGGCTACGCTGAATATTGCCACACCTAACTTTTAGATGCTCAGAAAATCACTAGAGCAACAACAGGCTCCCCAAAGACTGAGGTAGGCACTTAGGCTCCCTCTTCACTGAAGGGGGAGAGATAGTGACCTAAAAACAGGACCCACAAAAGCCAGCACTCAAGGCAGGGAACTGCCTGAGCTAGCCACTGGGAGATGCTGAGAGGGGTGGGTATTAAGTCCTGCCTTTCACACAGGTTAGTGCCTGTGAGCCACACAGGATCCCCTCTCCTGGAGGCAGGGGACTTTGGGGCCTAAACTGTTTCTTGTGAGAGAGTTAGGCAGTTGCCTAACACCCTCAACCAACTGAGGAGAGAGGGGGAAAGAGCCAGAGGCCTTCTACGTAAACTACCCCAATGGTTTGGATACTTGCCTAGGATGTCGTTCAGTTCCCCAGCTCGCTTCCTGAGGTGGGATTTGAATAGACTTCTATCTCTCCAGTGGGTTTCCTAATCAGCTAAGGGATGTTGTGGTGTGGGTTGCTCCTCTTCTCTTGCTGAAGCTTTAATTAATTAATTGGAGGATGGGCGAGACTGATGGTGGGGGCCCCCCTTCTTGCCTGTTGGAGCTGTTCCGCTTTACTTAAGTAGTGTTTGGGCCAGCCAAAGAGTTAGAAACGCTCCCTAGTCCAGTAGCTGGGGACTTGTTTAGGAGGTAGGGGATTCTGGTTCAAATCCTGGTTCTGCCTGTTAAAGGGATTTGCAGTGGGATTCTTTGCCTTCCAGGGAACTTCTCAGTGAGGTGGGAACGCCATGTGAATCTCCTGGCTTTCTTTGGAGGATGTTTGTCCCAGAGAAGGTGAGACTGTTTGAACAGCGACATCCCGCTCTGAAGTTGCGTGGGAGGTGGGTGAGTACTCGGACCAGTGCTATTAAACATGTTAATAAATTATCTATAAAAAGGCTAAATGATGAGGCTGCAAAATTTGCAGATGATACAAAATTACGCAAGATAGTTAAGTCTAAAGCAGTCCTGTTTTGATTACATAGTTGCATCCTCAGTTGTATTTAGCTCTCTGCCAATTTTAGTCAAAATTAGACTAAGTTTCGACAAGCTATTGCCCTTTATATGATTTTTTTGTGGTTGACTGGATGCCCAATAACATTTAAACATCCAGTGGTATAGAAAAACTTCACCACTTGCAGCATCTCCATCCACGTTGGGGATGACCATCAGATATGTGTCTAACGTGTTAGCTATGAAATGTTTCTAGATGATGGGTTACCCCTAAGTGCCAAAAATGCGTACAGGCTGGTAGAATAGACTCAGCTCACACAGTTAGATCAGTAGTATCACCCTAAATGAAGCCAAAGGCCATTTGAAATTAAGTATATCCAAACCTGCTCTAAAAAGGATTAATGCCATGATCATCCTCTGCTGAAAAGGAGGAGGGTCATTACATAGCCCAGAGACCCTGGTCATACCTGCAGCGTGTTCTCACATCACCATGGGCATTGGCAGCCAGCAGCCTTTTGAATATTTTGTATGAAAACAGTCCAAAAGGTGAGTGGCTCTTTCTGGATTCCAATCAGCTAAGAGCTAACAGTGTGATTTTCAAGGCCTGATTTTCAAAGGGACCATCGCCCAGAACTCCAAGGAGACAAGCAGGTGCTTCCCCACAACCAGATTTGCATCGGATAGTAAAATACACAGGAATATAGCAGCCCCCTTTAATGCCATGGCACCTTTTACAGGGGCGTGGAGCAGGAGTCACACCCACGACTGGCACAGGTGACCCACAGCAGACAGCCAGAGAAGAGTTGTGTGCATCCCAGCTAAGGAGCAGGGTATGGTCCCTCCTGTGCAAATGCCTTCATCTGGTTTCCAGTCCACACTCTGCTTGCTGCTGCAGGTATGCAGCTGACAGGGATAGGAAAAGGCATAAATATACCTTTAGCACTGGGGGTATGGGCATTTTTGTCAGACTCCTTATATTCAGGCCATACAATTCTATCAATAGGAGCCCTGTTTTGGGTGTCGCATCACTTTAAAACAGCTCTTTGGGTCTTCCAATAACAGAAGTGTGTTTCGGGGAGGGAGAGCCCGCCCTCTGATGGGGATCGGCACATGGGTGCTAGCCAGCACAGCACGCATGGCTATGCCAGCACTTGTCAGTAGAAATTCAGTGACAGAACTCCACAGGGGAATCTAAAGTTAAGCCAAGTTATCAGTGGTCCCCAGTCCCTACACCCTTACAGCCTGTGCCCAGCTGATAAGAGACAACATACAATCTGAAAAGCCCCAGCAGGGCAATAGATCAGTCAGGCACTAATCAAGTTGTACTTGAAAGGGGAGGTCAAATCACATTCAGAAAGATACAGATTTAAAACTCAAATAGAACCCAGATTGGACTGCAGAGGCTGCCACTTCCCCCATGATTTACTAGGAACGCTACCAAAGCTGAGGGCTGTATTTATATCCTGACTCCTATTCCAAAGGGGTAAGCAGCAGCACACAAATATTGCATGGAACCCAGACAATATTTTAATATTGGATTGCTCTGTACCATGCACATATTTTCACTGCTCCATTTACTATGTAGGGAAAGAGCTCTGGTTCTCTGGATGCTAGAAACTCTGGATCTGAGTCTTAGTACAATAGTTTTATATTTTAGGAAGCTCCTTGGAATCTCATTTTCTCAGGCCTGGTCTACACAAGAAAGGGCTTACAGTACAAATATACTGATACAGCTATACAGGCCAATTCTCCTAGTGGAGAGACAGCTTATAGCATCTAAAGAGTTATTTTGCTGGTTTCACTTATACCAGTTCCCCAAATGAAATAAAATATGCTGGCAAAAGGCCATTTTTGCTGGTATAACAGTCTACACTGCGGGTTTTGCTGTGCAGCTGTGTTGGCTAGGGAAGTGATTTTTTCACACTCCCAGCTGACATGGCTATGCTGGCAAAACATTTAAGTGTAGATCAGGCCTAAGACCGGCAACTTCAAGAGACAGTGCTAAGGCGGGGGGAGGGAGTTTTGAAAAGAGTACATGTTATTTAGAAGTAAGGGCTTGTCTAAAACGAAATGTAGGACTGGAAGAGATAGATCATCTCAATAGATCATCTCGTCCAGTCCCCTGCACTCAAGGCAGAACTATGTAATAGCTAGACCATTCCTGACAGGTGAGTGTCTAACCTGTTCTTTAAAATCTCCAATGATGGAGATTCCACAACCTCCCTAGGCAATTTATTCCGGTGTTTAACCACCCTGACAGTTAGGAAGTTTTTCCTG
The DNA here is from genome assembly GCF_965140295.1 of Lepidochelys olivacea. NCBI lineage: Eukaryota > Metazoa > Chordata > Testudines > Cheloniidae > Lepidochelys > Lepidochelys olivacea. The sequence continues at coordinate 4,738,792 of NC_140427.1, read as the reverse complement.
TTGTCAACTTAAAAGTCACTTGCTGCAATTTAAGCCCATTGTTTCTTGTGCTATTCTCAGAGGCTAATAAGAACAATTTTTCACCCTCTTCCTTGTAACAACCTTGTATGTACTTGAAAACTGTTATGTCATGTCCCCCCTTAGTCGTCTTTTCTCCAAACTAAAACCAAATTTTTTCAACCTCTCCTCATAGGTCATGTTTTCTAAACCTTTAATCATTTTTCTTGCTCTTCTCTGGACTTTCACCAATTTGTCTATGTCTCTCCTGAAATGTGGTGCCCAGAACTGGACACAGTAACGTGAGGCCTTACCAGCACAGAGTAGAGCGGAAGAATCACTTCTCATTCTTGCTTACAACACTCCTGCTGATACATCTAGGTGAAAAGTCAGCCAAAGGGCATTTCAGGTATCCTGGATCAAAGTACATTTTCAGAGGAACAAAATTCTGCAGCCTACCGTGTTTATCAGTTAGAGACTGGAAGATAAAACTTCACGGAAATAAATCTACTCTGTCCTGCTGGAATCTGCCCTGAGGAATGAGGAAGCCAGCTAAATCACATGCCACTGACTTATGAAATTGGCATCTCTGCTCTACACGCTCTCCTTTAATTGTTTGTAGTTGTCACAGCTGGAAGGGCTTGGCAAGGACAGCCACCGTGAGAATGGCATGGCTATTACAAAGGAAAACAAGACAGTCTGCCAGTGAGACACCAATTAAGTAGGGAGCAGGGAGTACACTGATCTCCCTTTGGTGAAGAAATGACACATTGTTACCTGGATGGGATCACACTCAGAAAGGAGTGAGATGTAGACTTGATGATGCACTAAACATGTGAAAGCTCTTTGCAGGGGGTTAGGAGAGAGGTGTGGGTACACACACACAATACACCCACCCTACCTCCTCTCCAGAAAGTGCTGAAATAAATGCTGAGTCAACATGTCTTAATTCTCTTAGTTATAACATAGAGAAGACTTGGTTTGCGTCGCAAAAGATTCCAGATCTAATTTTGTTTGTATTCTTTATCTTTTCTTAATAATTTTTCTTTAACTAATTAGATTTTGATAAATTTTGTTTGTAAATTGTGTAATACAAACAATTGATTTATATTTTAACTATTAATGTTATATAGATAATTAAATGTTTCAAGAATAGCTAAGATTAGATAGCAAATGGCTAATATATTATTGGTGGCAGCAATCCCTCTTTCACAGGTGTTTGTTTTTTATGGATCCTTTGGTGACTGATGAGTCTGATCCTTGGGCCATAGGCTCATTGGCAAGTGTTGCAGGTGGTGTCATCTGAATAGGAATCTCTAACTATGAGGGAACAGATTTACATGGGAGAATATTCCCCCATGTGCTCACTGTCTGCAGCATTCTTATACCTTCTTCTGAAGCATCTGGTGTTGGCCACTGGCTGCGACAGGACACTGGATGAGGTGGGCCTTGGATCTGACTCTGTCTGGCAATTCCCATGTTCCTAGACATTTCCACAGCAGCCTGTCAGAGCCAGGTATAGATTCAGCCCCACAAGGAGCATGGATCTGCTCAGTTAGGAGGTGCCATTTTATATGTGCACTTCTCTGGCTACACCCAGCACTTTACTCTTCCAGAAGTCTGGTCCTGAAGAATCATAACTCTTGAAACTAAAAACTGTCTGCTTGAAATGCTGCCCTGGTTCTCTTCCCCGATGGAGCCAAGAGCATCGCTAACCCCAACCCACCATCCCCTGCAGCAGATGAAGGAGTCACTGATTTTATTCTCTCTCAGAGAAAAAATTGCACTGCATCTGAAAAGGCTGCTGCTCCTAACAAGCCTACTGTCTCTCAGAGTCCATGTATTATCACCCTGGAAGTGCATTCGTTTGGTCAGATCCCTGATGTCCTGGTTGGCTATGTCGCTGACAGCCTCTTGCAGGCCCCCTGAGAGCTGCCACAGCCCGTACTCATCAGGGGACCCACAACTTGGTCCCACATACTTCCAACATGGGAAAATAACTTAGAAACAAAACCTCATTAGGCCTCTCACTACTCTTTACAGGTTTCCCAGGTCCGCTCCAATGGCCTCTGCCTACTAACCACTCCTAGATCTCCCAACAGTCCTTGAATACGACTCCACTGGTGGGCACAGCTATTTGCAGGGGTGCTTGGACGCATGCACATGCCCTACACTGTATCTGCTGGTCTGATAGTGGAAGTTTTTCCACCTTGGTTCAGCTGTTGCTGCTGCCCAGTCTTTGGGGGCCCGATTACATCACTGTGCAGGGGGCACAAGGAAGCATGTTGAGAGCATTCGGTGGAAGTCTCAGAGGGAGAGGGACTGGTGCATTTAGGACAAGGAGAGTCACAGGAATGCTGCTGCTGCTGTGCCTGAAAGCCACTCACCTTATAAACCAAACTGAATATCCTACCGAAGGCAGCTAATGCAGTGGTCCTTCCAATGGTAGGCCTGGAGGAATGGCTCTGAGTTTGGAGGAGACTGCATTCGCTTTCTGCTCTTCACAGCTGGTGAGCTTTTTGTCCCCATCCTCCCAACCCTCCAATAAACTGCAGTCATGCTAAGGGGATCAAATTAAAAAAAAAATTTCATTCATGCTAGTTCATGGAACGGTCGCTTTTATTCAATGTCAAAGCACCCAGATAGCAACATCTCTGGAATGGGAGAAAATTCCTATTCAGATGGCATCTGGCAGCAAGCAAAGCACTTGCATGCTCCTGCAAAGGGTATGCGGTGTGTTACAGTGCGGCAAAATCTCCAGCAAAGAGCTGGCACTTGAAGCCCTGCTCACTCTGCTGCAATATGTTACTGAGCTTAGCTGCAACAGAGCACTGGGAAAAAATATCTGATCAGATCCAGGGTGAAAACAGAACAGGGGAGCCTGTTCAGCTCATTGCTGCTGAAACCAGTTTGGGACTATAGGCTTGATGGTTAATGGTGCATTAAAGGGCTGGGGTGAGAGATGGTTTGAACAGCTTGTGCAATAGAATTGGGCTCCTTTGTCCACAAGATCTGCATCAGGGATGGGCAACCCACTGTGGTAAGATCCAGCCTGGCTCAAATGTTTGACCCGGAGGCCACTGCACAATCTGCCAACAGGCAGCTGGGCTGACTGGTCCAGCAGCTGCCTCCTGAACCAGAGTAAACTTTGAATGTCAGGATCACATGGTCTGGTGAGGGGGGAAACCAGGCGAGCGGGGGGAGGGGTTAGAGCTACAATTACAGTGGGGGGTGGGGGCACTAGAACAGAACAGGGAAAGGAGAGAAGAGGAACAGGGAGAAGGGGTGAGGCAGGAACCTAGGAGTCATTCTGGAGCCTGTTGATGGCCCTTTGTGGATCCTTGTGCCCCATTGAAGTGGCACAAGGAGTGACAGGCATCTGAATACCTCCCCATTCCCTGTGAGCCCTACCACCTGAAGGATGGGTTGGCCTCCTCCGCCAATGAGGTGGGTTTGAAATCTTCACTGAGATCTCCCTGTGGCAACTGAAGGGTGATGCCCACAGGTCTCTGTCCGTGGGGAACTGCAGACCATGAGAAAGAACAACAGAATGTGCCATCAAGGTGTGGTGTGGTCCATGTCTCTGAGATGAGAGGTTTGATAGCGGATAGCCAGTGGATTTACAGTACATCCTTGTTTATCCAAATGGCGTGGGAGATCTGTTTATCCCACGCCCAGGTATCTGAAAGAATTGGACAGGCTGAACTACATTTCACTGACAGAGAAATAAAGGGAGTAATGCTGACATTTATTTAATACTTTGTACTCTATTAAAGTGTAAAACACTAACTTTATTGACGCTGTCCTATCAATTGTCCTGTTGTTGCTGAAACGGGATAGGTCTGAGGGCTTGTCTGCACTTCTAGTGCTGCAGCTGCACCGCTGTAGCACTTAGTGAAGACATTACCTACACCGATGGGAGGGCATCTTCTGTCGGCATAGGTACTCCACCTCCCTGAGAGACAGTAGCTCTGTTGACAGGAGAAGCCCTGCAGTGGACATAGGGCTGTCTACACTGGGAGTTAGGCTGATAGAACTAGTTGCTCTGGTAGTGTAGACCAAGCCTCAGTAAGTGCAGCTGACTGCTCACATCTACTGTACAAATACAAAGCCATTGATTAGCACTAGCAGGTGCTAAGAGGCTAATTGAGGAGTTATTAGCAGGTGATTAAGTAACATAGGGCTTCATGGGGGACACACTGGATTCGGATTACTAGGATTTTCAGATAAAGGGAATTGGGGTAACTGGAATTATATTGGGGCAGGGACTGCCTTGTCCTTCTGTGTGTATTGCCCCTAGCACAATGGGGCCCTGATCCTGCTTGGGAACAGGGACTGGAGTCTGAGGGGCAGTACAAGTCAGAAATAACAACATAGCTCCCACCTCCACATGCAGCACTGAGATCTGGGGTGGGGTGAGAAGGAAAAGTCTACATCTCGACTGGAGAAGCACTGTGCAGACCTGTGCCTAGAAAACTTCCACAGGCTTGGCTGAACCTGCAGCACTTTTCTGGACCGAGCCTGCCAGGTCCTGAGGGATGGCTGCTGTACTGACCGAATGTCCAGCACTAGTTATTGCCAGCCAACCCTGCTATCTGTCTGGCTAAATTCTCACATGCACGCTCCATGGGGGAAACTAACCCAGAAGAAAATGTTGGCGGGTTGTTTATTTTGTTGCTTGTCCACATCTGTCAGCCTTGTCTTGCTAGAACTGTCATCCATTCTAGTCTATGTTTGTAAAGCGCCTGGCACCTTGGGGGTCCCCCACCTTCCCGAGGGCCTACACACACCACCAGAATACATAACAACAACAACAGAGACAGTCCTGGCCACACCAGGGACCAGGGCAGGCAGTATTGCATTAAGCAGGCAGTGCACATGCTCAACCCCGTTTATTTGCAATACTCAACGCTCTGCTTATCTAAACACAGCCACCCCACCTCACTAAAATTCAGCATTAATCACACTCAAGAAGACAGTCATTTGGAAAAGAGGGAACAGCAGGTATTGGCTTCATCGGGACTGTCAGACCTGCACACAGCTGGCCTGGAGAATAAAGCCCTTTAATGAGCTAATGGAATCGTGCTGCAGGAAGAGTTCCGGATAGTTAGTGGGCTTCCCATCCTCCTCTGCCTACCTTGGAGAGGAACAGCTCTATTTGGGAGACATAATGAACTGCTGGGTCTGTAGCTAAGCGACAGCTGGACTCACAGGCACCTGGATTAGACAGGCCTTGCCCACGCTGGGAATTTGCCCCAGTTACAGGAAAACCCTTTCTAAACCACAACTAGTATCATGGCAGTTGACCCTTGATTCCACTCACCAGTGCAAATAGCAGCTTTGCCTGTCTACACACGGGGTTTTGATGGTACAGCTCTACTTAGACTGAAAGCTTTCTGGGGCAGAGACTGCCTCTTTGTCCACAAAAAGAAAAAGAGGACTTGTGGCACCTTAGAGACTAACAAATTTATTTGAGCATAAGCTTTTGTGAGCTACAGCTCACTTCATCGGATGCTCAAATAAATTTGTTAGTCTCTAAGGTGCCACAAGTCCTCCTTTTCTTTTTGCAGACACAGACTAACACGGCTGCTACTCTGAAACCCCTCTTTGTCCGGTTCATCCAGCCCCTAGCATAACGGGGTCCATAACTAGGTTTCCTAGGTGCTACAGCAATAAAACAATAAATAATAATTAGCTGATGTAACCCTGACGAACTCCAGTGTAGGCAAGGCCATAGACTGGGACTGCAAACTTACCCACCTTGGGCACATCTGATCAGCTCCTTCTACATTAGCCACTAGGGGAGAAGGAGAGAAGCATGTGTTCAGATTCTGGCATAATTTTGATAACACTTCTAATCCTGCTACGGGGGATTAGGAGCATAAATCCCAGTGGACTTTCATTGGCACTTGACTCCTAAATCATGTAGCTACTTAGAAATTCCCATCTGTAAAAAAAATCCCAAGACCAGGGAATCTGGTGAACTTTGTTTTTCCCCTCTCCCCTTTTTAAATAAATTAGCATCCATGAAATGTGAAGGGTAAAAAGAGCAAGAAACAGAGGTTTAAATTACACAAGGCAGGTTTCCATGTAAATTATTTTGATGCGCTGTAAAATAATCACTGGGGAATAACATGCTTGTAAAGAAATGCAATCTGCCACCATGATGTCCTTATTTGCATATCTTAATGAGATCCGTTAATTTCAATTATGTGGGGGTGGAGTTTCCAAACATAGGCTGGCCAGACTGAACTTAGTTGGCATTTTGTACAGACCTAGCAGCCATGCATCTGAATTGGGGCCCACATACTGCAGGTTGAAAAGGATCTATAGGGTAAAGGCACAGTCTGCAAGGTTAGCATAGGCACACGCACCATTCTATGGCGAGCCTTGCCTGCAAGACCTATAGTGGCACAAGATTCACAGGTAGCAGCTGACCTGCCTTTTGCTATGCTAGAAGGAAAGGAGCCAGGCAACAGCTGGGATCACAAATGCAAAACCTAGAAGAAATACAGGAGGTTGAGAATATATGTGCCCAGTTAAGCGAGCAGAGAAAGTGCATTTGTTTCTTCAAGTGGATGATGTTCCACAGAGCAGGGAAACAACCACAGGTAGCTTTGGACAGGTTCTCTCTAGTGACAATGGAATTCCCAGAGTGAATGGAATGTTCTTTGTATTCCTTTAGCCTCTTCCACCCTGAGGCTGGGATCTCCAGGTGCTGAGCAGAAACTCAGACTGAAATTTTCAAAACAGCTACAGCGTTTGGTCCCCCAGTTCCTGTTAATTTCCTATGAAAACTGGTTGCACAAATCTGACAGATGGATTTGAAAAATTTCAGCCTTAGATGTTAAGGCCAAAAGGGGCATCACACAGGCCAGAGACCCCAACCCAGTGATTCCAAACTCTCTCACAGTAATTAACCCACACAGCTCCATGTGAGACAGACAAGCATCATCCCCTATTTTAGAAGTCTCCCTTTCAAAGTGGAAACATCAGTCATTGCTAGAAAGCGATCCTGCTTACCTGCCCCAGAATGCATTCCTTAAGGGATAAACCGGGGCAACTGGATCGATAGGGGACTATCAGGATGTAGCCGCACTGAGAGTGTTTGCAGTACAAATGGCAAGGTGACCAAGAGGTATTCTCATGTAATTAGAAGTGGTTAGGCTGCTCACAGTAAGCATCACTGCCTGTACAGAACCATTATGCAGATTGGTTTTGCTACTGACATAATTGTCTCTCAGTACGGAACCACAAAATGTCATAACACCTGAGTACCGTGCATTGGACGGGGCTGATCACGTATGGTGAGAGCTACAGAGTGTTAGGTTGCACAGCACGACCCAGCTCCCGTTCGTAATGTGATGGTAGCACTAACGGTCTTGACTGGAGATCAGGGCCCTGCTGTTCTGAGCACTGCACATGTACACGCTAGAGACAGCCCCTGCCCTGCCCTGCCCAGCTTACGGTACATACCAATACAGACGTAACGCCCGGTTAGCGTTAAGGGTGGTATAGGGTCTGCCCAGCTCTAGTACTAGCCTGGTTCTTTAGCTGAAGCTGTAGTCTCATGGGTTTAGCACTGGCCCCTCGCTCAGTCCCTGGTGTGGGACAGGATGGTGGCTGTCACAGAACCACCCACCCCGGGGCAGCACTCCATGGCCAGCACGCTTCCCCCCCGACCCTGGCCTGGGCCTTTTTATTTTTTGTTGTGATTAGGGTTTGCAGAATCCCTTTGGCAGGAAGGAAATAAAAGTCAATCCTGTGCTCACGCTGCACGCTGCACCTGCTCTCTGACACAGCGAGAGAGAAAGAAGCATCTCAATTCACATCTCTGTAATTTAGCCACATCGAGTTTATGGGGCACAGATGGTTTGGACCTTCTTCAGACGTTACCGGCGTGGTTTCCCTGGGCAAGAGCCTTTAGCTTCCCTATTTTTTGAAAGCTATTCCCCTAGGAGAATAATGACCACTGGGGGATTCATATAAAAAGCTATTGCAGGTGCTCTGTCACCCTACAAGCATGGAGTGGAATAGCAATGAGGTCAGGGAGCTCATGGGGGTGTACTCCGACTCTGCTCAAACAGGCCATTTCTCCAGGGGCGGGGGCCACATTCCAGCTTTTAGACATCAGTCTTTTACAGGGCAAGAAGCTGGGTCCGGCTTTGCTGAATAACAATTCTTTCCCAGTGAACAATCACAGGCTCTCAAGGTGCAAGACAAAAAGAAAATGTGCCAACAGGTCAGCCTAAGAGCGAGGTGCAAGTACATCTGGGGCCTCCCATAGATCACAACCACCTGCTTCTCTGTTCAGGAAACTGGTGAGCTTGTAAGTTCTGCAACAGCGTCACACACATGAAATAGTTCCCAATAGTCCCTCCAGCTGCCTATCAACAATACAATTGGCACAGGCTGGGTTAGGCAGTAGTAATAAGGATGTCCTATATAGCATTTTGCAAACCTCAACATTGGCATCACAGGAACCACTTCATACACTGGCTGAAACGTCGCCACCTCTGGAGTGAAACACACCAGCTCCTAAGTAGAGCACAGCAACACCTCCAGTTAGGACAGGAAGCCTCTGTCTAACTGAGCTGAAAGGGGTGGGCGGGTAGGCAGAATGTAATTACCCACTTTGGGACTGAGCCATAGATACCGGCGTGAGCACACCTGCTCTGCAAAAATAAAAATACCACAGGCTCTTTAGACCACGCCTCTAACACAGTGCACCCGGGGCCCTCTTGGGTATACATGCACCCCCAAAGGGCAAGGACTCAGGAGTGGGGGGAATGCAGGCAGGTGTAGAATTAAGGATCCAACAGGCACAGTGCAAGCGAGGAGGAAGTTCACGTCTCAGCAATGCTGTATTTCTGAGATGAGCAAATGCAAGCTACCCTCTCCAACAGGCTCCGTTAGCCCATCTCCTCGGCCAGCCGTGTGCCCCTGCCAAGACACAATTCTGATGTCTGCAGATCCTGGGCTGGAACAGCGGCAGCAGCTGCCTGCTGTTTACAGGTCAGCTGATCCAATTATTTGTTAAGTGGTGGGACAGAGCTGGATGGGGGGCAGGGAGGATCATTCAGAACTGGTCCACTACACGCTACCTGCCCATGCACTATGGCAGGGAGCGGTGGGGGGAGATCATAGGGATACAGGGCTTTTGGCTTTTTCAGCCTGGCTGATTATCTCAGGCCACCTCTCACCCCCCACCCGTCTCTGCACATGAACCAGCCTGAACTGGAATTCAGCATACACTATCGCACCAATGGCTGCGGGCTTCTTGCATCATGGTCAGCACAGCCTGAAACACGCAGGACTCCCTGGTTTGCTATGGGTGAGACTTTCAAAGGGGCTGGGGATGCCCAATGCCCATCCAGATCTAACAGGAACTGGATGTCACACTACCAATGGCTCGGAAAATCTCAGCCTGTTTCTACAGAGGCCTCCCCCTTGCCAGGTGCTGCACAAACACATCCATGCCCTGGGAGGTGTCCGAGGCAGTGAGAAGACAGAAGAAGCGGGTGAGAGGATCGGGCTGCGGGCAGACAGGACAAAGGAGCAGCACGAACCGGAGGCTGTAGAAGAGACCAGCCGTGTGTACAGTTCACAGATGCCGAGTCGCAAGCAAAGAAATGACCACGTCCTCCTCTGGCTTCCCTTTAGCCAGCACTGTCCTGATACTTACAATCACCAGCTGCTCTCTTAGCCCTGCAGGTCACTGGCCTGGGGCCCTGGAGGAGGGAGGCAGGAAATTGAGCAGGAGCCAAAATCGTAAACCAGGAAGGAGGCACCTGTCTGTGATGGGACCCCGGACGGCTGAGTTCTTACCTGGAACCAGCAGGTGAACGGCTCCATGTCCGGCTCCCAGTCCCCCTAACTCCTGCCCAGGCTCCGAGATAAGATTCACTCGAACATCAGGGCTTCAATATCATGCCCAGTTTGCTCCCAGTCCACAACAAGGTGTCCTGGCCTCAGCCGATACCTATGCACATCACACAGCCGCCCCCCCCCCCCCCGGTGACACAAGGGAAGTTTCTCCTCAGGGGAAGCTCAGGGCTGAGACAGCAATGGGGTAGAGGTTAGGAGGGAGGTGCTTTGGCAGAGATCCCAGGAGTGGCTGTGGGTCACAACTGAGGAGCATCAGAAAAACTACATGTGCGGGGGGAGCCAAGGGCTGGAACAGTAGGGGGGCTGCTGGTCAGGAGTGAAGAACCTTCAGAGAACATGTGGGGGGATAAGTTTACTGCATCATGTCTTGCTCCATTGGCTGCTGTCTCCCTTTCACAGGCACTGGCTTTCACCCCCAACTCAAAATCAGCCTGCTGCATAGCCCTGTGCTATCCTTTAAAATCTATGTAAGGGAGGGAACTGGCCTGAGTTATTCTTTGGACTGAATCTTTCCAGGCTTCCCCAGCACAGGGAAATGAGCTCGTATTATGCAAACTATCAGGTTTGCTGAATTAATTAGGGCCCTAATCAAGATTAGACATCTCAATTATTCCCCCAAACTCTCCCCTCCCTTCTCAACAGCCAGAGGCCTCTGATATGAAAGAGAGGGAGGAAATTGCCGTGCTGGGGCTCCACAAACACATACACGCCCCCCACTGCCACTGGATCGCTGCAGCTGCTTGTAGCTGTCAGCCACCATGGGGTGATGATGGGAAGCCTCCAAGCCAAATGGCAGTGCCGGACAGACTCCTGGGGTGGGGGATCTGTTGCCCCAGAGATAATTACCCCCAGCTTTGCTGACAGTCTCACACAGCCTCCCAGGCCCCCCCGCTGCTCCAGGAATTGGACAGGAACAAATGAAAGGGAAGCTGCGACTCATTACTCATCTGCAGGGCATTAATGAGGGAGCCAGATTGGAGTGATGCAAAGCCAGAACCACTGCGACCTTTCCCAGGCATGGTGCATTACACCACGAGCTGTTTGGGAGTGCGGATGGGGGACTCCATGCACGCTGTTCTGCTAACCATCCTCTCCATGGTTCAAGGCTCCATGCACCCAGCAGCTCCTCTGGTCCATGCACCCAGCAGCTTTTACAGTGCATGGACCCCCACAATCCCACTCACTGAGAAGATTCTGCTGCCTCCCTAACCCCTTCAGCACCACAGTGAGTCAGCATTCCCATTCCGAGATCCCTGCACCAATTCCCCTCACCCACTCAGTGTTTGGTAAGCAAAATACTATCTCCCAGGTTCCACCAGGAAGGACTCTGCTCTGCAGACTGGTGGCTTATGGCCCATACTGTAGGTTGGGAAGCGCCAGCCCTAGCAGGTTTTTGCTAACACGCCCTCGTAGTGCAGGTGCTTGGCCAGGTAAGTAGCGCACAGACGAATACTCCTGCTTATTCTTCTCCCGGATGAGGAACCTGGCAGCACTAAGAACGCTTTTCTCTGCCATAGCACCTTTGACCCATGGATCTCAAAGAGCTTTACACTGCTACGCCCCATACTGTCTCTCTGACGGAGGCAAACAAAGCCACCCCTGTTTTTCAAGGCCACACAGGTGAGTCAAAGGCAGAGCGGGGAACAGAACCCAGGAAAGTTTGACTCCCAGTCCCCTGATCTAACCCTCTAGGCCTCCAGAGCATGTGCCAAGTTGCTTGATCTGACCACACGTGCGCCACTGGATCGCTCAAGTGCTCATCAGTGTGGGTGGATCAGAAGGCAGAGCATGGGTGGGGACAGTCTCTTGTAGGCTACTCAGGCTCCTCTCAAGGGGTTAAATATTCCTGTCTCATGATATGGGCACCAGCCCTGCATAATGTTTCCTGATTGCCTTGAATAATGACTTAACTGTGAACAATTAAATCATTACATTAGCTTGCAAGGAAAGTCACTGGATCATGTCAGAAGCAATTGCCTGATCGCTGTCCTCACACTGGCAACTAAAATCACATGTGGGACACCTGCCTCGCCCCATCTGTTATTGCGTCTTTACGACTCAAAGAGTGAGGCGGTTCCGGCTCACCAGAACCAGAGGATGTTGCCAGCTGCGGGCGGCACCGAACTGCCTCTGCCCTTTCAAGTGGCTATTTCCCTGCTGCCCCATCGTCTTGTAGCTGTAGCCAGGCAGCTGGGATTCCACAAGAGTTTCGGAACCCTCCCCCACAGTGCCCGTGGGCATATTTAGGCTCCTAAATACCTTTAAAAATCTGACCCTAGGAGACTTAGCACCCACCAGGCACTGGGCTCACTGTAACACATGGGAAGCCTTTTCTGGCTGAGGATGGGGAGGGGAGCGGGTTATTCCAAAGTCCTGGTCAGGGATGTGGAAGGGACAATCAGGATCATGTCCAGTTGCCAAGATTTCGCCTGCCTGCGATACAGCAGCCAGGACACACGTCCAGCGGTCGCCTCCTCACTGGGCGGGCTCCCAGGCCTGTGCTACACAGGGGGTCTGACCAGCTGATTGTAATGCCTCCTTCTGGCCGTAGAATTGAGGAATCATTAGGCGCTGGGCACCTCTGGCTCCTGTGACACTCCCAGTCTTCGTGGGCTATCTATCCAGGCTAGGGGCAGCTAACACCCCCCTCCACTCCCCCAGCCTCGTTGGCATGCACCGAGTCAGGAGACGGGGCATCGTCTTCTGGTCCCAGCACATAAGCCCATGGCCAGGCTAGTTTAAGGCTCCCTTCTCTCCACGCCAACTCTGCACAGGACCGGGGCTGGAATCCCCTGCAACAAACGAAGCCAGAAACAAGCCCTGGCCCTTCCGCCTGGTCGCTGGGGTGGATCGGCCGCCTCCATCTTCAAATCGCGCATCACGTACTTACGTTTTCACGTAGGGGTCAGAGTAGCCGTTGGCATCCATGGCAGCCAGGTGTGCGCAGCGGATGATGCCGACCAAGAGACCTTGCTTCTGGGAGCTGTACTTGAGGGAGATGAGGATCCGGCCGCGCTCCTCTAGGGACTTGTCTTCTGTTTTATCTATCTGGGGGAGTTGGGGGAAGAGAAACAAGCACAACTCAGTGAGCTGTTTGTTCCATCCACAGTGAAAATCCCATTGCCACCTGGAGCATTTTTAAAATGTTTTTTTAATATTTAAAAACTAAAAGGAAAGGAAACTTCAAAACAAAAAGTCATTTTGAATGAGACAATTGAAACACTTGGATTTTTTCAGATTTCTTTCCGACTGAAGCAATCTGGCAAAATGGACACGGATTCACACAGTGTTTCGGGGTCACCAAAACTGCATTTTTCACCAGAAACCCAGCTCTAGCCTTCAGCCACCTTGTCTGGGCTGCCCATTGCATCTGATGGACCCGGGCAGTGCAGCTACACCAATTACACCCGCTGCAGATGGGCCCCTCTTGGGCCAGTTCCCTGCTCTGGCGAGGAGCCATCCCAGTGGCTCTTTGCCTACAGCCTGGGGTCCGAAAGCTTACCAATACCGTAGCTCCACGGGCTGGGAGTCAGGGGCTGCTCAGGAGTGCTGCATGGGAGGGGAAACTCTCCTGGGCCCAGAGCCAAAGCGCATGAAACTCGGCCGACAGCACTCGCCTGGGGTGATAAATCACTGCCTAGCTACGATGAGGGCAGTTCAGGCCTGTTTGTTATTGCCAGGCCCTGCTTGCAAGCCGGGATTAAAAGCAGCCCAAATGATAACTAGTGGCACATCTAAGGAGGTTTTAGATTCAGTCACGGTGCCTCCCCCATGCACTCTTGGGCAAGGATTTCCTGGGTAGGGAATCTGGAGATGACTCATCCCAAGGCAAGCAATGTGTGGACTGGGCATGATGAGGCTGCTGGAGCACAAAGGGGATGTGCCTGGTACCCTGTGATGACCAAGGATGGGGCGGGTGCAACTGGGCCACCACCCCTCTGTTTGAATGCAACCCTGCACCAGGGCCTGGCTTTGCTCTTGCTCAGCCTGGGATAAGGCTAGTGGCTTCAATGGAGCATCTCCCATTTTAAATGGGTGTGACGGGGGCACGCGGGGAACTGGACCCAGGGAGTTTAATGATCCAATCAGCAGACGGATTGAGAGGCGGAAGGCTGAGGTTTCCAGCTGCCTAAGGACTTGGGAGAATTAATGAGAAGCAGGTGGTTTGGAAAGGCTCAGCCTGCAGGCAGCCTGCTTGCTCTGGCCCCATCAGAGTCAATGGCCAAACTGGCTTTAATGGCCTGGATTTCACTCCAGGGGTCTGACACGGCTCTCGCTCTCTCTTGCAGCGAGTAGCAGGAGACGCTCAGTTGAAGCCAATGCTGCCATTGGGAGGGTAGGACACCGAGGTGGCTGCACACCTCAGTGTAACAACATCCTTCACGGACCACTCGCTGCTGAGCCTACACGCCAAGGAAACACACAGCTCTCTCCGTGCACCTGCCTGGACACCCCAGCGGGACTAGAGACTGCAGTCATCTGCAACTGCCCCCCAGGCCCGAGAAAGGACATCTGCCATGAGACCCAGGAGCCAATAAGCCTTGCTGGGCTGATCGGCAGGACAAAGAGATTGGCTGGCTGTCAGGGCTGCTTAAGGGGAAGAAAAGGATGGATGGTTTTAAAGGACAACAGCATCTGTGATTTGTGTGTCCTGCACAAGTACATGGCTTAATATCCCCAAGAAGTGATCCGCACTGATAAAGGAGTCACTGCCCAGGGAAACATCCTGCAGCTCTGCTCCTCTTATCCAAAGGTGCTAGTGTGAGCAATTAGCCAGGACACCGGGCAGGATGACCTCTCCTCCCCACACTCTTCCAATGTGAAGAGTGGGATGAGCTGCAAAGCCAGCATTTCTAGGTGATCAGAGTTTAGCAGTTTGTTTATCCTACTGTAACAAGCCTCACTTCCATTGCACACCATGCAACACAGGACTGCAGGTGAACAGACCCCCCCTCAGATGCACACACTCCAAAAGCACAAACCCCAGCCATGTGAGCTAAAGGAGAATCTCCATTAGCAATGCGGGGTTTATGGCACATCGTCAAGTCGTTCTGATTCTATTCAATAGGGGGCAGCGGTGGCACACCCTAGCCTGCTCATGACCACACTTACACAAGTTCTCCTCCAAGGCTAAATAAGCTATGCTCTGGAGCCCATCACACCAAACCAAGCTGCGCTGCACGAACACGTGAGCTGGAATCTCTTTCCTCCTGGTGCTGTGGAGGGCTGCTGGCTTTGCATCTTTCCCCTCTGGCTGGCCCAAGTCCTTCTAGGCTGCCTTAGCCTGTCAGCTGCCATGGGGGAGAGGAGGGTGTCCTCCACCAGGCTGTTGCTGCTGGCCCCTTTGCAGCCCGGAGGCTCAGCAGCAGCTCTGCTGTTGGCATGCAGCCAAGCACGAGCCTTTAGAGGCAGAACTCACAATGGCCAGGCTGGCGAGGGGGCACTCCCTCCACACCCGTTTGGGGAGTGGGGCCCCCAAAGCGCCCCCTAAGCAGCTGAGGGAGGGCTGAAGAAGCAAAAAGGAGACGAGGCCAAAAGCAGAGCTGATCAGTCAAAGCTACATTCTACTCCACTGCCCGGTTACCCACCCCAGAGCCTTGCCCTCACTCACCGGCAGCTGCTTTTCCAGGCAGATGCTGAAGGTTTTGGTTTGGTTGGGCTTTAGCTTCTTCAGCGGGATTCTCGTCTCCCCGATGAACTCATTGTGGCGGAACTTGTCTTCGTCGCAGACAGAAATTCTGAAACACACACCAGGGGCAGGGGAATCAGTCCCGAGACAGGCTGGCAAAAGAGGAGGGGACAATCTGTATTTCCTGCTAATTGGGGGGTGAACTGAATGCCACATTCAGGGCTAAGCCTTCAAAGCACGGCCCAGACAGAGACTGAAATGAGCGACTCGCCACCCCAACATGAGCCAGATCCTTCACTAAGGGCTACGCGGGCACTGTCAGAAACGGGATGTCTCAGAGGTTTAGCATTTCTCAGTGCAGTGAGGGAAGCTATCTTCAGTGCTCCAAAGAAGGGGGCCCATACTCGACTCCTCCCCATCAGAAAGAGAGGGGAAGCAGAGCAGCCATAGGTGCACATTCCAGGATCACTGAAGTGCATTCCTTGAAGGATCCCAGACCACTTTACAAAGAGTGAATACATGTACCACCATTAAAATGGAGCCACCTCTGGTTTGGGGGGCATCAGCTGATGTACAGCCATGGAAGGGGTGAGACAATGTCAACAGAAGTCCACGGGCAAACTGAGTCCTGCAACAGCTCGTCTGATCTGTAACTCCCTCGCAGAGCGGGAAGGCCAGGGTTTAAACATGAGCCTCCACGCACACAGCGAACTGAGCGTATGCACTTTGGCTGGAAGGCTGCAGTCAATGCTTCTGCGCTGGACCCTGGCTGCAGCTATGTTGACCCTGATGGTTACACTGCGAAGCCACCCCTGACAGCTTTGTGCCAGTTCTTGACTTTTGGAATTTCACTCTGCTTGGATGGTGAAACAAGGCTGGTCAGTTTCATTATCCGGCTCCTGTGGCCTAGAACAAACTTAATAGATGTTGGGGACAGAGCGCTGGGAGAACAGGAGCACAGGCTGAGGTGGGGTGGGGGAGCTGGCCCAGGAGTGCCAGGGAATGAGAGCATAGTTTGCATTAAACACTGTTCAGAACACAAAACCTCCGGTGATGAACTCTTCCCTTCCCCTCTTCTCTGCTTAACACAAGTCCTGCTGCCGAGGCCCGAACTAGCTGACTGCCGCCCAGTCAAACTTTTCACTGCAAATTTTACACTCAGCCAAGTAAAAGGAGCAAATACAGGCACCTCCAGGCTGGAATCTCACTCCGCCACCACATGCTCTCAATGCTGGAAAGTTAAAGCAGCTGGAAATGTCACCTTGCATGTTGTTCCTCTGCGGCACTGCTTTTAAACAGCTAACGAGACCCAAAATGTAGCTAGAATAACTCAGCAGGCTGACCAGGGGCGATGCTGCAGATACAGCTCCAGGTGGGGGCTTCAAAGCTCCAAGCCCTGTAGCTGACAGACCGAGTTAGACTATGCTCATAGCTCATTTCCTGAGAGTGACAGCGTCAAGGGAACCACCGGTGGCTCTCAAACAATACGTGCTGGCGGAGGCAGGCTGGTGATCAAAGCAGGCGTGGGACTCACGCTCGCTCTTGCGTGTGCCAGTTGGCACCAGAGTGTGAACTGGAATAAGGCTCTCCCATGCTCAGCCCCCCTTGTGAGCAATGAAACACTAATGCATGCAACTCTCCTGCTTGCAGAGAACAATATAATGCGCCTGGCCAGCTCTCCCATACACACACACACACTCTCGCATGGCCCTACCTCAGGGTAGAGGCCACTGGCTCGCTGCCTCTCCCCTTGATGGCTCATTCAATATGCCTGGCCAATTCAATCCACTTTTCATTTGCTGGCAGCTGCAGAGCATTCATCATTCTGGTCAGGGTTGCTCTAAGTTTAAAATTACACACATTAACTTGTTCTGATATAGCCTACAAGGCCAAAGCCAGACACAGTCACGGATGGCTCGGAGAGACAGGAAATCCACACCTACAGTTCTGAGGCATCTTATCAACACCCAGAGAGATGCACAGCAGAGGGGTTCTTCCATTGCCTGAGATGGACAGGGGAAAACTGCCTACTCGTGTACTGGCACTTGGGCTACTGCAGGGGCATGCTCGTTCGCAGATTACTGGCCTGATCCTGAGCATTTCCACTGAAGTCAGCGGGAGTTGCAGGGTCAGGCCATAGAGCAGCAGGAAGCACTGCCGGGAAAATGGAGTTTGGGCTCCTGGATTCTAATCCCATCTCTGCTACCGATTAGCTGTATGACCTTGGGCAAGTCTTTTAACTTCATGCTCACCTAATGCTTGGGGCCAGCCTTATAGCGTGCTCTGAGATCTACAGATGAGACGCACCATCAAGTGCCAATTTATTCCTATTAATATTTACCAATTTGCATTACAGTAGCACCTAGAGGGACCCAACTGAGATCGGGGCCTCACTAGGCTGGGAGCTCCACAAACCTATAGGGAGAGACAGTCCCTGCCCCAAAGAGCTGCCAGTCTACTCTAAATAAACAAGGCAGCCAAGGACAGAGGGGAGGGGGAGGAGATGTGTTACTATCCCCATGTGACAGGTGGGGAGCTGAGGCACAGAGACTGAGTGGGATTTCCAAAAGCACTCCAAGTAGGTCTAACTATGAATGAGTTGGAAAACTCTGGCCCTAAGTGACTCGCCCAGAATCACGAGTCGGCGGCAGGGCTGGAATGGAGCCATGCCAGTCTGAATCCCAGCCAGCAACTCAGCAAGAAGTAGCTGTGTTTGTATTTTTGGCAGTAGCATTTCACAGACTCATAGATTTCTGGGCCAGAAGGGATCACTGTGATCACCTAGTCTGACCCCCTGTATAGCACAGGCCAGAGAACCAGCATTCCAAGAAAATCCCTAGAGCAGATCTTTTAGAAAAATGTCCAATCTTGATTTAACAATGGTCAGCGATAGAGAATCCACCATGACCCTTGGTAAGTTGTTCCAATGGTTAATTACCCTCACTATAAAAAATGTATGCTTTATTTCCGGTCGTATTTTGGTCCCCTTCAGATAAGATTTCTCTTGGGGAGAGGCTGATCCATAAAGATCGCAAAGCACTATTGGCAAAAATAAGGCCCTAACAGATTGTTTGCTCCTCAGTACAGAGACCACCTCTGTTTGCACAGCACCTCGTGCAATGGTGTCCTGGCGACTCCTAGGCATGGCCACCGACCAAATAATAAAACAACAACATTGGTGAGGTCTACTCACATTTCAACTCTGGAACATTACATTCTGCCTAGCTAAATCCTCTGCCCGTTTCATTTGGGTAAAGGATTCTGCTTCACTTTCTGTCGCAAACTGGTTCTGTCCTGCACCTCAGTGGTACCTGTATCTGAGTTGGTGTTTGAAGAGATCCTGCAGTTTAAAAGGTGCCATATAAATTCCTATTTCTTAAGGTTTCCTTGGCTCCGAGTGGAAAGAAATAATAAATATTGAGGGGAAAAATCCATCTGTACCCAGAACACTTTAATTTTTGTGTATGAGAGAAGTTATCATGTGGGTTTTATTAGAATTTTAGAGCCCAGGAGCAGAAGTGGCCACATTAATTTTAATTAAAGAATTCATGCATTCAGAGAGGTTTCACATTTGACATTAAAAACTTTCCCAGCCACCAACGCGCAGCTCCCAATCGTTTATCTCCAGGTATTTTTTCTTATGGAAACTATTATTTGCAGGATTGTCTCTTACTTTATGTATGCACAGCAGGATATGTATTATTTGCACAGCAGGACATGTATTATTTGCAGGATTGTCTCTTACTATATGTATGCACAGCACCTAGCACAATGGGGCCCCAGCCTCTGTGCGGGTCTCTAGCCACTATGGTAATAGAAACAAACAATTTATGGGCCCAATCCTGCAGCCTGGCCCCCTGAAGTGAATGGGACTCCTCACCTGAGTGGGGATTGGGTCCTACATTTCCAAAGTGCTTTAAAAACACAAACACACTGTTCATAATTATATGCATCACACTAGTGCTCAGCAGCCCCGATTTAGATCAGGGCCCCATTGTGCTGAATGCACAGAAATAAAAAATAGTTCCTGACAATCCCCAAGGCCCATCATGGATGCTGGGAACCTCACTTCCCTTTCGACTCGGTGTTTGTAAGCTTCTTCGGGGGGGGGTGTGTGTGTGTGTGTGTGTGAGCTCCTTGGGGCTGGCACAGGTGTGTCCATCTGTCTTCCAGGAGCTAACAATAAATAGGGTAGCCCGGATCAAGCTGTCCTGCAGACTCAAGAGCATGAGTACCAACCTCAGGGCAGACTGCTAAGACCCAGGGCACAACCCCCAAGTGGGCTGAGTTCTATATTTAGATTTCATCAACCAAGTATCCAGTATATATTCCTCAGGCAGTATAACAGCCAAACCATGGAGTCACAGACAGCCCCCTTGGGCATCCCCATCTGTCTCTTCATCTAGACAAGACTGTCTTTATGAGTGATGGGCCCTTGCCCCACGAATCACAGCAATATTCTGGTTATATCCAGTCCCAAAGGACCAGTCACTCACCCCAGGTCAATTGCACCTTAGATCTCACACCAAGAACAACGCTAGTAGCCAATCCTATCATAAACTATGTACTGATTTATTAGTAGGAAAAGGAAATAAGAGAATTATTTACAAGGTTAAAGCGGGTAAATGTACACACCCAAATGAGCTAAAGTCTTAAGTTTCAGAAGGTAATAGAAGGAAGCTCTAGATGTCCTTTAGGGCTAACGCAGGCTAAGCAACTGAGGATCCCTTGCATAAGTCTAGAAACCCCTTGCCCCCAGAGTCAAGCAACAATGAGGTCCAATTCCTCCTTGTTCCCCCTTCTGCTCTGAGCGGCAAACTCAGCTGATGGGAGGAATTAACTTGCAAGACTCATCTTCATGTGTGTATGGAGGAGGGAGCGGGGTGGAGGGGGGGAGTAACAACAAAGTGTTTTGTCCTTTTCAATGTTCCAGTCTAGCCTGTCTGGCATTGATAGGCCTTCCTTGTCAGGCAGGACACAACACCTTTGGTTGGGGACCAGCATTTCACAGGAGTTAATGTGTCTCTCCTGTCTGGTGGCTTACAATGCAGATGCTCAAATATCCCTTATGCCTTACAATATGGGATATAGGTGGCAGCAACTCACAAGCATTCAATGAAGTCTAAACGCTAAACACATTCTTATAGTTCTAATACCTATTTTAACACCACCAGCACACAGCTGAGCCAGACTGATTCCAGCTCTGTAATTGTCAGCGTTCAATTGAGGCCTGGGGACCTTGGCAATGAGCCACCACCTAGCCTGCCAGCCTCAGAGCCTGATCCCCCATTGTACAGCAGCAGACTTCGAAAGGCCAAGGTTAATGACCCACTGTCAGAGATGCTGAGCATCCACAAGTCCCAGCAAATCAGTGGCAGCTGCAGGTTTGAAAGTCAGGAGACAAGGACCCAATGCAGCCGCCTTTGAAGTGAACAGAAAAATTGGCTTCAGCGGGCTTTGGATCGGACCCTCCGTGACCTGCCCAAGGTCTGCGTGAGTCACTGGCACAGGGGGATGAGGCTCAGGGTTCCTGTGGCTGGCGCTAGGCTGGAACGTTGGACCACTGGGGTGCAGAAGTTGCGGTGTTGTGTGTGCAAGGCTTCAGGCACCCAGGCAGTGGAGCTGCAACACCTGCCAGGCACCTTTCGCTGCCTCTCGGAAGCGCTGCCTCTGGCTGAAACTCAGGGTCTGGGGAGGCAACTGCTGTTTGGATGAGGAATCAGTGAAGCAGGGGCAGGGCATCTCCTCTGTGAGATTTGTGAACATTCTCTGCTGACACAAGCTCCTGTTTCCTGGAATGGTACTGGGAACAGACCTGCCTGCAGACAGCTCCCTTGTGCCGGAGTCTCAGGCCAGGTGCCTTTCTGCCTTGTTCCTCTCTCTCACTCTCCAAGGATCCACACAGGCATGGCCCCTCAACAGAGAGACAGCCTATGACAACAGGATTTTGTCTCTCAGTGTAGGAGCATCACCATGTGGACAGAAGCCCTCTCCACCCAACACAGCTGTGTCTACACTGCGGGATTTGCCAGCATAGCCGTGTCAGTCAGGTTTTTCCACATCCCTGACTGATGTGGCTATGCAATGCAACTTTTAAGTGTAGATCATCAAGCAGCAGACACTCAGCAACACGCACACTCTGTTGCTCACTGCCCACACACCAATTTGGTCCCAGCCCCCTAGTTTGAAATCCAGTAAACCCATTAGCTGTACACTCCCCTCTGGGTCACGTGGCCAGGTCACGTGGCTCTGGGTGTCGGCCCTTTCCTTTGGAGGTGAGTGCTTCAGGCACCTGTTTGCTTTAACAATGTTTCCAACCCACTTTGGTTCCAAGACATCTGCCATTAACACCGGGCTTTCATCCCCATAGCTTGGCTGCCTTGCAGTCCATGCAGACTGTCTACAAAGCGCATGCACAAAATCCTGACAACGCGGCTGGGTTTCTCGCTCTACCCAAGGCATCCCACCTGGGCTGCCAATGCACGTGGACCTTGCTGCTCCTCTCCCTCCGGTTTCAGAGCACGCTCTCACTCTGTGTGTAGGCGAAGAGGGATGAGAGCCCTCCCTGTGCATCAAGATGAGAACAAACTCCCGCGTTTCCAAGTCGCGGAGATAGTTGATGTGATAAGGTTGTCACATTTATTTTAATTACAGTGGCTCAGTGTTCTTTTCCATGAGGAACTGGGGCCAAAACCAACATAATTGGAATAATTTAAATGTTACGACGAGTGCTTCCATGCATGCAGGATAAATTTTTTTTTGTACAGGGAAGAACAATTAAAAAAAATGTGACCAGTCTAAACGATCAAGGCAGCAAGAGTGCTAATAAATGTGTATGCTAACAATTCCAGAGCCTGTATTAGCAGCTAATGAAATCACCAGAGATTGGTTTATCATACTGGAGTCTATTCTCTATTCCGTGCTGGGGAGCACATTACTAGCAGAATCCAGCACAAATCCAGCAGGGGACAGATTCCCCCCACCTCACCCCCTCTATTGTTTCCTATTAGAATAAACTTGAATTTGGATAGAATTTTTTGAGGTTAAAGCCAAGGAAAGGACCCCAAGGGAACCCTGAAGAAAGTCCCCACATTAACAAGGGCCGCTTCGCTCCCAGGGAAGGAGAACCCTTTTAGAAGAGATGGACTTAAAGCAAAGCAGCCACAAGTGCGGATGCAGCTACAAAACATTGCAACTCGCCGGGCTAGGGGTTGGGGAGAGAGGAGATGGGGAACTTCTGGCGTGAGAATGGGTCCAGGGGACGGCTCATCTCCAAGGGCTGCATGTGCAGAAACAGCACCTACAAGGATGCTGTCCTAGAACATGCCTCTGGGTGCTAGCAGGTGAGGAGGAAGCCACGCCCCAAGCCCTCCTGCTCTGACTCATGCCAGGCTAGCTCACCAGCCTCTATCTTCCCACTCCTGCTCTGCATTGGGATTGCTCAATCTCTGACATTCTGGTCAGCTTTGCCTGCATGTGGCTCCTTGCACCTTCTCTTCCCCTGCTGCTTTCATCTAAGGTACTTATCTGTCCCCGACATCCAGACACCTCTCAATGTTTAATGGATTTATCCGCTCAATGCCCAGTGAGGCAGGGCTCTTACTCCCATTGTACAGATGGGAACCAAGGCACAAACAGGGTAAGTGACTTGCCCAAGGCCACACAGGAAGCGTGTGGCAGAGCAGGGAATTGAACCCAGCTCTCCCAAGTCCTAGGCCTGTTCCCTAACCACTGGACCGTCCTTCCCTTGAGCCTAGACATGTACATAGAGACAATGTAAGCCACCAAGGTGCATGTCTCAGTCCCTCTTTGCTCCTTTCTGGGACAGCAGGCAGCTAGAACAGAATCAGCCCTCCTTGATGCAGTACAGAATCGCAGCCTGCCATGATGTTATTCCCCCTACAACAGCCGGAGGAGTCATTTCCATTGCAAGATGAAAAGTCACATCTAACTAGGGGCTATGCAGGCAGTCTGTGGCTACTTTAATGGGCCACGGGATTCTATGGTCCTTCTTTTAACCCTCCCCTTCTTCCTGTGGTAATTGGCTGCTTCTGCCATTAAGCAGGAGCCCAGTAAGCTTCCCAGACCTCTCTCATGCTTTGCCCGGCAGCAAATTAACAGAGTAACTTAATTACCATGTACTTTCTTTAAGCAATTATTATAGCTGACCTCTTGCAAAAGTCACTTTCCTCAGCTGCTGAGTAAAAACAGAAAGCGCAGCCAGAAGTGCCTATAAAGAATAAGAGTCTGAACTGCCTAGCGCAGGGTATCTCAAACTTTATTGCACCACAACCCCCTTCTGACAACAAAAATTACTACACGACTCTGGGAAGGGGGACTGAAGACCAAGCCCCTCCGCCCTGGGCAAGGGGCCAAAGCCCAAGCCTGGCGGGGGGGTGGGGACCAGGAAGCCAAAGCTTGAAGCCCTCAGCCCTGGGCAGTGGGGCTCAGACTTTTGGCTTCAGCCCCAGGCCCCAGCAAGTGTAACGGCAGCTCTGGGTTGACCCACTTTGGGGTCCCAACCCACAGATTGAGAACCACTGGCCTAGCATGTATGGGCATCACCCCCCTCTACTGGATGGAAACAGAATTGCTCAGTTGTCTGTCACAGGCCCTGTACTGCTAGCGGGGAATCTCCTTGCGCTCAAGTGATGGGGACTGTAATTCTGGATCTGCGTTCTAGCCCCGCTAGAATCTGCCCTCTGATTCTGAGTGGTCAGGGTGTGCAGAGGAGCGATACCTGAGACGAAAGCCAGGATTTGTTACATATCTAATCTTGCTGTGGGCTTATTTGTTTGCTTATTTCATCCTCTGAAGAATTAATGTGGCAGACTTCAGTAATGAGTTTCTGTTTGCAGAGTGCTTTGGAGCTGCAAAGCCCTGTACAAATGCTAACCTTTTACCAGTTACTACTATCCATGTGAGGCTGGTCCTCACTCCAGAGGCTAGCGCTAAGCTCCCAAACGCAGCAGCCTCCCAGCTAGGGGTTTATCTTCCCACCATGGACCCAGAGATATGAAAGACAGAAGAGAGCCATTTGGGTTTCCTAAGCCTCTTGCCGTCAGCACAGGAGTGTTCCCTGGTACAGCCCAGCTGGGCCATCTGTCACCAGCTGGAATTGTCGGAGCATTCTCTGCAGTGGCCTGCGAATCACCTCCCCCAATCCTCCAGATACACCCACACAGGGCTCAGCTGCACCACAGCTGAACCCAGCATGGGCCAGTGTGGAGTGGGAAGAGGGCAGCTAGGGCATGCAAATCTCATGCCTTTGGGTACCTTGCTCCTTTAGGCCTCTCTGAAAATCCCAGCCTGGATACTTTGCACCCTACTGACACCTGGGGGTTGGTAAGATCTGGGGCATCCTCCCCAATACATCCCAACTGATGCATTCAGGACTCGCAGGAGGCAACATTATAAGTCAGTCCCTAATGGCTTGTGTGTGAACACACGTGCAGAACAGGGGATAAACTCCACCAGGGGGAGAGAAATCCAACCCCACACCCTGCTGTCCCCCATAATGCTCACGTGCTGAGCCCAGCCCCTGGTTATGAAAAGCACAGGGGTTTATGTAGGCGACTCTCCTTAACTTTAATCACAGCTGTGGATTGGGTAAGGCGAAGGGGAGGGAAAGGTGCATCCAACTGGGATGCTCCCACCCAGCCATCCCCAAGCAGGGATGGGTGGGATATTTTATAGGCAATTCTAGCGGTGTAATCGCCGGACTCCTTTCTATTTTATGGCGCCTGTGGCTGTCAGAGGATGCTGGAGATCAATGCAGAGCTCCTTCCACCTCAATCGAGCTGCATTAGCACCATTTCCAAAAGCCTTTCATCTCCACAGAATCCAGTGAAACCCCCTTCCCTAGCCAGCCCTGTCTGGTAATGACATTGAGGCCAATTCACTTGAATCGCAAGGCATCAAAGATTGCTTGGATGAGGAAAGACACATAACACCCACACTCAATACACAACTGAGCCAAGCTAGTTTCGGTGCTAGAAATCCACAAGCAGCCACTACCAAAAGGAGGAGATGTAGCTATTTCCAACCTCAGATCTTCTCAGGAGAGATTCAGAGTAGGACTGTTTATGTGAAAACCAGAGAGACAAGGTGGGTGAGGTGATATCTTTTATTGGACCAACTTCTGTTGACGAGAGAGGCAAACTTTCAAGCTTACCCAGACCTGAAGAAGAGCTGTGTGTGGTTCAAAACCTTGTCTCTCACCAGCAGAAGCTGGTCCAATAAAAGATATTACCTCACCCACCTTGTCTCTCTCATATCCTGGGACCAACACGGTTACAACACCACCGCATGAATCTATGTGAACATTAGTATTTACCTCCGACGAGCTAAATAGTCTACGTAAATCTCAACTTCCTAATTGGTTCATAAGAGGTAATGCTCCCTCTGGTCCTTGGCCCTGACCTGCCTTTGACAATGTTGATTCAGAAGTTCCACTAACGCTTCTTTATGTTTTTTTTTCTAAATTAAAACCCCCTGTTACGCCTCTGAAATTCATGGCTGTACTGGAGAGATTTTCAGACACTCCTGCTGCAGGCATGCAGAATGCAGGTCACAATCCATCCTCTGACTTCAGGATTCAGTGAACATTAGTGTTTCTCACCCTTTGAAGAAAATATTGACCAAGCCTCAGTCAATAACGACCTCTCAGGTCAACATATGTTGATAACCATAACTCAGTGCCTGCTTATTACAGATGGGCAATGTAGCCACAGAGAACATGGGAATGGCCAGACTGGATTAGAACCCAGGTCCATCTAGTCCAGTGCCCTGTCTCTGACAGAGGCCAGCACCAGATGCTTCAGAGAGAGGTGGAAGATAGGGATGTAAAATATTAAACAGTTAAATGGTTAACCGGTAAGCATGAGTCTTACTGGTTAACCCACCCTAACCGTTAACCCCAGCCCTGGGCCGACCCACCAGCCGGAGCTCTGGGCCAGGCAGCCGGCGCAACCCCAGCCCCAGGCCGGCCGGCGCAACCCCAGCCCCTCGCCCTTTAATCAGTTAACCAATTAAACAATATAATTTTAATGGTTTAAACAGTTAACTTTTTAAACGATATTTACATCCCTAGTGGAAGACTCCCACAATAATAGATGTAGGATAATCTACCCCCTCACCATTAGGTCTCTTCCTGGTCTCTGATAGTTCTAGATTGGCTTAAGCCCCTGAAGCATGAGGTTTAATATCCCTTCCAGAATTGTTACCACCACTAATCATGACAACTCTGGACCTCCTCCTCCTGGGATCTTTGAGTGACTTGCCCAAGGTCACACAGCGAGTCAGTATCTGAGCTGAGCTGGGATGATCTCTTTGCGTGTGTTCATACAGTGCCTAGTTCAACAGGGCCCCAGGCCAGGATGGGGGCCCTGAGTGTGACCACAATGCAAACACTAAATAATAAAAGAATCTAGAAACCATCCTTCCCAGTCTCCACTTCTACCCACAGGATGCTTCTCCACTACCCCAACATCTTCTACAAGGTAACCCTAAAAAAACCACAACTTGGGAGCCCCGAGTGCCTGCAAGGTCTTTCTTTCCCAGCTATTACCAGGTGACACCAAACACTAGTACCTAGCTGGTTAGAGGTTTAAGCTGCTCCTGACACTAGAATCCTCAGCTGTGGAGAGAGATTTCTCAGACAACAGTGCAGTTTACTGAGTAGCAACAATACCTTTGCAGAAGCGGCTTCATTAAAAGAGCTCTAATTAAGAAAAACGGACAAGGCAGCAGGAAAGCACTAAAATGCACTTGGCAATGGACACCTACCAGGGTGGTCAGTGGGACAAATCACCTGACACACACAGCGCACTTGATAAGACTCACTATGAGCTGAGGCAGCCCCCCCAAGATATCTTAAGAGCAAACTGACTCCAGCAGCCTGCAGCCTGGCACAGCGAGCAGCAGTCATGCAACTCCGGGCTGGTCGCCTTGTTACCTTTCCTCTATTGGAATACCCAAGTCATTTGTGACTAAAATAAAATTATTCTGAGCCAAGAGCCAGGCTGGCTGCTTCCTCTCCTGCCTGATCATGCTGCCAGAGAGGGCTCTTATTAAATTGCCTTCAAACGCCAGGGGCAGGAGAACCATGATTTCATTCAGCAATAGATCGAATTTTATTAAACTTTAATGAAGTCTGCACAAGTGCAGCTCCTAATGCCTTGCTTTGGAGAGACCCTCACCACCCAGGCTACCTCGCTTATACCAGTGTGAATCCAGAGTAAACCCACTGCCGTTAATGAAGTTACCCCGGCTGAACAGAGACTGCAGACTGCCTTAAATTAATTCCTTTTCATCCAGCTAATACAAGGAGTCTGCAGACTGCACGTCTTTCCAGCTATAAACTCCTAAGAGGGCTCCAGCCAGTTAACTAACAAATGGCTCATTTCAAACTGCAGGCGCTGAAGCAACAGGCCTCCCTGCTTAACACCCAGTGATCAGTGCTTTCCAAACCTGGGGCAGGGGGACAGGATTTGCCCCCAATATTATCACAGTGCAGTTAAACTGCTTTGCAAGTGGGAGTTGTAACAAGTCACGAAACAGAGGTAAAGCAGGCGGAGAGGTGCCAAGGGTGCTGTCCAGGAGGACACCGGGACAGGAGCAATGATACACACTGCCTCAGGCTCTCACACCTTAGGGGGCATGGGCTGCCCGAGAAACAAGGTAGGGGGAATGTCTTTGGGACACCAGGCTTTCACAGCCAGGCCCATAGGACCAGCTTACACACAAGCTGAGGAGTCTATCAGTTTTCTTTCTGCTTATGGTTTTGCTCTTTTGTACCAGACCTTCAGGAAAAGCCCTTACTGACCGTGATTAAGTTTTTCCTTCTGCTGAGCCATGAATCCACCTTCTTGTATTCCAAGAATTCTGTGGGGAGCAAGCTGAGGGTTTCCTCTCGGGGTCTGGAGTTCAGAGTGAGTTTAATGTTGGACATGGCCAACCACATCCCAAATATGTTCCAACCCTGCTGATGATCCTCCACCAATTAGGTATCTCCAGCTACACAGCTCTCTTAACAGCAAACAAACAGAGGTGCTGGCTGATTGCACATAATGGCAATAATTTGCTTACAGAGTTTCAGTGGTGCTCAGAGAATTTTCATCTCCATGCTAAATCTATAAATGCCTTTTCCGCACGGGCAGTTAATGAGTCATGTCTTCATTACTTTGCAGAGACCACTCTGAGCTTCAGGAGAGAAACCAGTGGAACGATAAATGCTCACTGCATGTGGAGCATCATGTTCCCTTGCTGCATCTTAAACTGTGATGCTTTCAAAACTGATGGATGTTTACTTGAATCAACTTAAGGCCAAGGGTCCATGCTTCACGCTGTGAGGGCTGAATGCTCCCAACAAAGGCTGTGCATGCTTGCTTATATCAGGATGTCTTGGGCTGATGGCACGTGGTCTGAAGTAGGCTTTACAATGGTCTTAGCCCCCTGTTGAGCCCGCAGCCTGCAGAAGTGCATGACAGAGGCAGCCTTGCAAGAGAGCGAGTGCAGAGATAAAATGGCAAGGAGCGGGGAGAGGGCAAAGCACACATAAGAAGGAACATGGGTAGGAAAGAAACAGCTCAAGGCTGTGCGCTCTCAGCAAAAGCGGCTTTGAACAAAGGGTTTCGGATCCATTGGAGGGAAGGAAGGGTCTCAGGCTGAACACGGGATGCTTCGTTCTGTTATTGTGTGTCCACAGACACTGGGCAAGAGGATGGGAGCAAGGGCTACTGGCAGGGTGCCACAACTGGTCCTAGGTTGTATACAATTGTGTCCCCTATACAGCATCAGGGCCTGCCAACGCTGTGAAAGGATGCTGTGTTGGAACACCTTTTAAGCTGCACAATGTTAACACACACCAATTTTGGGCTCTGCCAGACTCCCTGCATGACTGCAGTTGAGTTACTTTACCTCTCTGTGCCTTAGTATAACAGGCATAATGACACCTCCTTTGTCCTGTCTACTTAGCAAGCACAGGCCAGGGCAGAGACTGTCCCTTACTATGTGTATGACAGGATGGGAAAGGGAACTAGAAGTGCAGGGAAGGAAGCATTTAACAGATGAGAGTGCTTTCAGCTTTCTTAGTACAAGTATATGTTAGATAATAGAAGCTACCATTGTGACAGAGGCAGGAGGCTCCCAACACTAAGCACAGTGCAAGCATATAACAAATCATAATCCTGTTTAAATTCACTGCCCATCCAGCCATCACGTTCAGTGCCAAAACCCAATTATCCCTGACCAATCAAGAACCCCATCCAGTCCTCAGCCTGTCCCTTTCTCAAATGCCCAAGGACAGTTAACACCTTATCCACCAGTAAAATGCAGCCAACTCTTTACTTTGAGGAAGGTTGGCAAATCCAGGCTCTGACAGTCACAGTGTGAGGCAAAAAACCCTTTAGAAAACAGAAATTCTGTGTGTTAAGTTTTTGAGTTTAGGAACCTTCAACCAATCCCCAAGAGGCTGAAAATACGTAACCTATTTATTTAAATTAAGAGGACAGTGTCTTAAGAGATTTACCATTAACCAAGTCAAAACCAGTCGCTCCATTAACCAGTAAAGGGGAAAAGTTGGACCAACCACCTGTTCATTAGTTACTCCATTATCGGAGCACTGGACATGAGTTAGCATCGAGCACCAGGGGGCAGCACTTGAATCTGCATTGGACAGACAGAAAGCCCTCTTTCCTTGTATTGCGAATGTTGAATGATGCCAAACCATTAAAACTATTCAAACTCAAGTCCCACTAAAGCTGAATTCTCACTCTGAGCAACTCATCAGGATGGACAAAGACAGCAAACAGGGGTGGAGAGAGTCAACCCGCCCACAAGCAAGCCATATCACATTGCTACCGACCAGGTACGCTCTTCACCCACGCAGAAGGGATCCTGTTGGCTGACAGCTAGAAAAACCTACGCTTTTGTAAAAAAACAGCGGCAGGGTGGGGAATTCCCTCTGGGTTCCAAGAGAATTAAAGCTATTCATCGTAAGTGCTGCAAAGTCAATTCCCTCCAAGGATGCAGTTATTAGCCCATCAGTAAGAACTGGGTTAATAAGATAGCAGAGGCTGCAATGGAAATGGACACAGATGTAACAGGATGAGGTCCCGTTGACATTCTCGTTTGGATACAGCCATCTATCAAGGAGTATCAGGAGTGTTTGTGCCTTTGAACAGAGGCTAACGGTTTCACAGGAGACATGTTAACGTTTACAAGAAAGCTCCAATGCCAGTAGAAACAGGATCTTTCTTTAATTCACATCAGCAACCACAATCCCTTTGACCTGCTCGGTGCACCCGAGTTATTTGCAGGTTGGGATGTGGATGTTAAGTGTGCTGTCATCTTCTCTGCCTATCAGGGCTTTTTAAACATGCTATGCTAGAAGTGTATGAGTCTTGTATTTCATTGCAGCGGGAGTGTCACATCTGTTTGCAGCTCCCCACCTAGCCCTTCCCTTTGGTAACAGATGTAATTCAATTACACTTGTCTGAATTTTATTACAAGAAATCAATGCAATGGATTTTTGTATACTGTGGGTTATAAAATCTGATCCATGACAAACCGCAGTAGCAGAGCATCTGTCAGAAAGTTTGACTTGGCCATTATGAGTCCTTTAAAAAAAATTCCAGCCCCCTAACCCTAATCATATTCCATCGAGTCTCCCGTTTGGTTTGATGGCTTTTAATAGGGACTTGTTCCTGTCTTTGGCTCCTCGGTTTAGTAACGGTAAGAAGTATCTCCGGAGAAAACGAAGAAGCAAGTGAACAATCATTGCTCATTAAACTTTATTCTCCCTCCCACTGAATCAGGACTTTTGGGTTCTATTTCTGACTACCGCTGACTTACTATGTGATCCCGGGCTCATCACCACCTCTAAATCAGAACGCACAACTGTATAATAGATGTAACAACCTACGTAAGCTTGGGAAGGAGGGGAGAGGCTTGGGCACTTAGTGCGTTCCCATGGGGGTTCTCAAACTTATTCATAGTGTGATGCACATCTTATAGATAGTGCCTCTCATGGACACATCCCTTCCTAGCTGCAGTCCCTCTGTGTGTCTGTGGCAATTTCAGCAGGTGCTTAAATGGAGAAGTAGGTGTTCAGGTTATGCCTAGCTGTCCTTTAAGGACATCTGCCAGCCAGAAACAAGGAGGAGGAGCCAGTGTCAGGTGACCAGCCAGTACACTGGGGACAATGATATGGACTTGCCTTGTGAAGCACTTTGGGATCTGTTGTGATATAACAGCAAGGTGTTGTTGTGACTCCATGGGCCACTACCAAGAGCTCCACTAACCAAGGCTTAGGGATATCCTCATTAAAGTCAGTAAAGTATTTTGGGAACCTCAAGTGAAAGATACTCCAGAAACATACCCTCTTTCTCCCCCCCTCTCCATCTGTATCTGTTGTTTCTCGTCTTATATTTAGATTGTAAGTTCTTTGGGCCAGGGTCTGATTTTTGTCTGATATTTGTACAGCACCTGGCACAGTGGAGTCCTGGACCATGACTGGGGCTCCTGGGCACTACTGTAATACTCCTAATAAATACCAATTGTAATGTACAGCACCTAACAATAGCAGTGGGGTCAGGGGCCATAGCAAAGGTTCCTGGGTGCTCCAGTAACAAATAAAACATTAAAAATGTATGTTATTTATTAGATGTACTCAAGATAGTTAAGTGACTGTAAGCAGACTACGCAGAGTTACAAAAGGATGTCACGAAACTGGGCGACTGGCCAATAAAATGGCAGGTGAAATTCATTGTTGATAAATGCAAAGTAATGCATTTTGGAAAACATAATCCCATCTATACATATAAAATGATGGGGTCCAAATTAGCTGTTACCACTCAAGAAAGAGATCTTGGAGTCATTGTGGATAGTGCTCTGAAAACAGTCACTCAACGTGAAGCAGCAGTCAAAAAAGCTAACAGAATGTTGGGAATCATTAGGAAAGGGATAGATAATACAACAGAAAATATTGCCTCTACATAAATCCACATCTCGAATACTGCCTGCAGATCTGGTCGCCCTATCTCAAAAAAGATATATTGGAATTGGAAAAGGTTCAGAAAGGGGCAACAAAAATGATTAGGGGGTATGGAACAGCTTCCATATGAGGCGAGATTAATAGAACTGGAACTTTTCAGCTTGGAAAAGAGATGACTAAGGTGGGATATGATAGAGGTCTATAAAATCATGACTGGTGTGGAGAAAGTAAATACGGAAGTGTTATTTACTCCTTCTCATAATATAAGAACTGGGGCGGGGGGGTCACCAAATGAAATGAATAGGCAGCAGGTTTAAAACAAACAAAAGGAAGTATTTCTTCACACAACACACAGTCAACCTGTGGAACTCTTTGCCAGAGGATGTTGTGAAGGCCAAAACTATAAAAAGATTAAAAAAAAATTAGATAAGTTCATCGAGGATAGGTCCATCAATGGCTATTAGCCAGGATGGGCAGGGATGGTGCCACTAGCCTCTGTTTGCCAGAATCTGGGACTGGGTGACGGGATGGATCACTTGATGGTTACCTGTTCTGTTCATTACCTCTGGGGCACCTGGCATTGTCCACTGTCAGAGGACAGAATATTGGGCTAGATAGGCCTTTGGTCTGACCCAGTATAACCGTTCTTATGTATGTTCTTATGAACTGCTCCCATTTGTAAAATTATGCTTTTGATGAGTAATGCTGCTTGTCAAATTTATTATTAAACAAAGATTATAGGCATAGTAGACCAGCACTATAGGTGGCTGAATATTACATTCAATTAATAATGAATTATTTCTTCAATATATTTTTAGAAGATTAATTTTACTACCCAATATCTGACCAGTTCTAATATGTATTGGGTATAGGATTTATTTTATTGCATATCAGATTTAATTTAGGCAATTTGGTCTGCCTATCTACATTTATGCTGTTGCTTCAACAGAGTATAGTATTCTTCACTGGTAGTCCTTCCTGACATGTAGTGTTGCTTTACTCTGTTCAAAACAGTAAAAAGCTGCTGCATTACACCCCAGAGGGGGCTGACTTTTAATGGTGGGTAAGGGCAAGGGATAATTGTGCCTGTTGAAGTGAGTACCTCTGAAGCCTCAGGTAATACGCATATAATTAAAAAAAAATTAGAAATAATAGTTTGGGGCTTGACCCTGACCCTATTCAAGGGGAGGGGAAACCTTCCACTACTGCGAATGGTACAGGAACCAGTGTCCACGCCTTCAATGAAGGGGCTTTGAATCGGGCCTTTCAAAAGCCACAGCCTCAGGTGTTAGGAGAAGTCTGAAGTGGCTGTCTTATTTTGGAGGGTTGATTCATTAATACTAGTGTCTGCGTCCTTATCTCTAGGAGAGTAAGTACACACTCCATGCACCACTGGGCTGCCGAAGAACATCCCTGTCCTACTATACTTGCGATGGGTCTGTCAGCTGGACTGGACCCATCTGCAAGTGGTGAGTTTCTCCTGTTAGCCCCATGCGTTGTTCTTTAAAAAGAGTTATAATCCCGCCTGGTGCTTACACCCCCCTCCAAGTCTGACCCCCCTCCCTTGGACCATGGGAAGTGATCAGACTGACGAGCAAGCGACGAGAGTTTGCTCATTACGGGATTATCCCCCTGTGAGTGAGACACTCTCATTCCTCACTCTCCAATGTCACTGTCCTTTGGGAAGAGACAGAAGGAGAGAGGGAGGACAGGGCTGATTAAGGAAGGTTTCTCTGCAGTGACATCGCTACAGATGCAGCAATTCCATTTAGTGCCAGGTTCTCAGGAGCAAGGCCCCGGCCCGAACACACTATTCAAAAGCACTTTAAAAACAGCAAGCAGCCAGCCAGCCCAGAGCGGCCATCAACCCAAGGCATCACCAGGACAGCGGGGGTGGTCACCTGGTTTACAAGAGTCATGCAAGTCATGAAACAACCCACTGTCTTGCAAAAAGCTGCCCGGGCTGGATACTGCATGACTGGTAGCTTTCAGCACACTGTCTGCACCAGTCTGTGGCACTGTCCAAATGGTTAGAGCACATAACTGGACTCCTTAGGTTCTATTCTTGCTCTGCAACTGACTTTCTGCATAGCCTTGAAAGTGTCACCTAATCTCTCCGTGCCTTTGGTTACAGGCCTGAATTTTACTTCCCTATCATCCCAGGCTGGTGGATGGGTTAACCGTTAGCAAAGCACTTTGGCCTTGATCCAAAGCCCACTGAATTCAATGAACAGGCTTTGGATCAGGCCCTTCAAAATCCTGAGTGCTAAGGCAGTCCATGAAGTAGAAGTGTTATTTTAGGGGGTTGATTCATTAATAAAACCTTCCCTCCCAAGGGAATTTTCTAGGCTGTTTCCTCATTTTATTTCTCTTGTGAAGGCTTGCACTGGCCTGTGGAGCTGGATGAAGCCAAAGCACATCCTCAAAGCGTTGCTGTTCTCTTTTAATGTTGCCTCTTCCCGTGACTCAGTTCGTTAGAGCAGAGCCACCCCTGAAGCGCTGCTGAATTTTGACCCACTGAACTGACAATGACCTGTACTTTCCTGGTGCCCAGCTTCAGCAAGCGGCAATGTTCCTCTGCCACCCTGGAGACACAATGTCTCTGCTGCATTGGGGGCGAAGTGGGGGGGAGAGTAATCTGGTACAGCCCTTTGCAGAGGTGCCCCTACTCTGATCACTCATGAGGTGGGAGCATGTGGGAAGGAAAGCATGAGGCAAACAGCCCCTGCTCTCCCCCTGAGGGGCTGGAGCGACAATCCAGGCAGCATTAATGCCTCCATGAAGGAAGCATGTTCACCCCCTGCACTGATGCATTAGACCAAGGCATGATCCAGTCCATCAACCTTTAAAGCCAAGTGTGGAGTCCGCTAGCCCCTGGAGGACTTGGCTTGGGAGGGGAGGAAGATTTTTGGCTTCTGTTCCATTCCTGCTCTGCTGAGTCACCCAGCTTCCCAAATGGCAGGGAGGCGGGGACTGGCGGCAGCTTTGATTGGGTCCATTCTTTTTACATTAAAGAGACTCCAACATCGATTTCCCTGCCAGGCGGTGAATTTCAGCTCCAAAGAGGCATCTGGCAAGCGATCCCCTCTCAAACCAAGGGGGCGTCGCCCAGGTGTTTTCAACTTGTTACAGCTGCCTTTCAACGAAGCTGGGCTGATTAGCATGAGCACATCCGCCGTCCCTGCTGCTTTGAAGCGCACGGTTACCCACAGCACGCCAGGCATTTTTCATTAGATTATGGTCATACAAAGAACAGGAGAGAGGCAATATTCAGCAAGTGCTACTTTCACATTAGATTTGCACACACATGCACACCCTGTATGTGGTGTGGTTGTGTGTAAGCTGCAGCATCTTATTTTGCATGCTGAGTTGCTGTTATTTATTTGTATGATAGCAGTGCCTAGAGGCCCTATTGGGATCCCATTGCACTAGGTGCTGTACGAACACATAGTAAGAGGCAGTCTCTGGCCTGTGCTTTCTAAGTAGACGTGACAAAGGAGGTGTCTTTATGTCTGTTATACTGAGGCACAGAGAGGTAAAAGTAACAACTAAAGTCATGCAGGGAGTCTATGGCAAGGCCCGAAATTGAATCCCGCTCTCCTGAGGCCCCATCCAGCGCCTTAACCACACGGCTGTCCTTCCTCTTCAAGGAAAAGGCAAATGATCTTTCAAGCATATGGCCTGAGGATGCAGTTTACACCTTTGCTGCATGCAGAGGTGCAATATTTCACAACCTTATACCCACTCACCTTATTTTACATCCTCCATGGAAACTCAAGCTGTGAAGGGGAAAAAGGAAAATTTCCATGTTGTAGCAAATCTGTGAGAAGTCTGATCTCATCTGCAGGTTGACAATAAGATAATTCACTAAATAAAAACTGTATTGACTGAATTCCCCACTCACAAGGCAATAGGAAAGGAATGAGCAAGTTGGGAAATATTCTTAAGGAAAATGAGGGCTACTTGAATTTTTTTTTTTTTTTGGCTCCCCCATGGAAGTGATAAACAGGATCACTGTGATGGAAAACTTCACTCTGCCATGTTAATGTGTTGGCCACCAAAAACGGTGAACGTTTCCATGTGAAATTTTGCTAAATTAATTCAGCAAGGCATGTCAGCACATGCTTAACTTTAGGCAGGTACATAAATCCCATTGACTTCAATGGGATTTAAACCTACGCTTAAAGTTAAGCACGTGCTTGTCTTGAATGATGAGTGCTTTCGTGAACAGACCCTAGATGAATGAATAAATTAATGTTGGCACGACTTGTAGACTAGTGTCATGGTAGGAGGGATGGAAAGAGTGGGGCACCAGAACAAACCTCAGGCCAGACAAAAAGACTGCTCACTACAGGTGTGAAGAGCTGTGGCTGTACAGAGCAGTGCTGCCCTGCTGATTTCAGGGACTGCAATTCTTTAATTCCTTCCTTGAGCCTCTTCCGGAAAACAAACAAAGCGCCCCAAGTCAAACTTTCCCAGTTTTTGTTCACAAAATCTTCAGGCAGACACTGTGGAGAATCTAAGCCTGTTTAAACCATGGTACATTCATTCTGAGGTTTAGGTTATCTTTGTGGCTCCAGTCACCATAGTAACATATCAAGAATGCAATTCCCCCTTCCATCCCATGCAATAAAATGCTAATCCATCAGCCCAACTGCTGGTGCAGCAATGCAGAAAAGAGCTCTTAAAGTGCATGCAGGGGGGGAGGAAGGGGGATGCTGGCGAGGGTTCCTAAACTTTGAGCCTTGAATAATGATGGTAGGATGGGCACCTTAGTGACTCAGGGCGGGCAACATTTAGCCAGCTGCTCCTTTCCAAATGGCTGCTTGGCTGGGAGCATTTTCATGCCAGGCATGCAGGTGATGGCAAGTGGGCTTGTAGTCTCTCAACGCAGGCTGTCACATCAGCTTTGGGTGGGGATAGATTTGCACTGAATTCAGCTGTGTGGATTCACATACACACACACACGCTCCCAGCTGCAGGTATATAAGTCACCCTCTACACACGCTCCCAGCTGCAGGTATATAAGTCACCCTCTAACTAATGTGGAAGGGAAGGAACTTCCCGCGGGCCGTCTTATGTCTTCCCCTTGTGGCATATGGTGCTTGTCACTGAAGGTGATGGGACACTGGAAAGGACCCCTGGTAATTCCTATGCATACAACTCCACCCTCAGTAAATGGAGGTGGAAGGATAGACAATACCTCCAAAGGGGCAAAGGATGGGGGCGGGGTTACATAATAGATAACAGGCTGCTCTTCACTTGGAGCTGGGGGTGAAATTTCCAGCTTGCAGAGAGATGTACCTGCGCTTAGCTCTCATTGAGCTAGCATGCAGCCAGGGGAGGGACAGGCTGGCTGCCCCATGCACTTGCCTAGCATCTCCGACGGGTACGGACTTGGGGCAGCTAGCCAGGCCTGCGACTTGCGTCACCGCAGCTACGGTATTGTTAGCCTGCTAGCTGCATGGGACCTAGTGCAGCTACATCTACATCTACCCATGCTGGGAATTACACCCTCAAATCCAAGTGCAGATGTAACCACAGTTAAAATAAGCAGAACTGCTCCCTGGCGGAAGGGACTCAATACTCCCAATGCCAGCTGTAACCCAACGCCCGCCCGGCTTCCCCAATTGCTGTACTGTGGTGCTCCAGTATCAATGAGAATTACAGAATGGGGCTTGCTGCAGCTGGCAGCTGCTGTCCCCCAGCTGGAAGCTGCTGTCACTAGCTTCCCCTGCCAAGCTCTTTGGCTTGTATGGGTAACGTTTCCTCCTCTCCAGTCTGTCAGGATGCAACTCTGCTTCCTAGAAGATCTGAGGGCAAGAAGGGCAGTGGCATTAGACCTTCAGGAACACGGGGCATCGGTTTGCACAAGTCCACTAACACCCTTTGGAGAGTGGCTGTCCCTGCTCTCTGTGTCCACAAGCAGGCTAGGGTGCTAAGTGCAGGGGTAGCTGGGTGAAACCCTGTGTTATACGGAGAGGTCAGATGATCTAATGGTCCTGTCTGACCTTAAACTCTATTAATCGATTTGGACACACCCCACAGGCAGGCAGATTTTCTAACCTTTGGGTAGCTTTGGTTGGGCACCAATGCAATGGCCCCGTTTGCTGACAGCCTGGCTACGTGGAATAAAGGTCACTTGCTCTGGATTTTCCATCACCCTCTGGCAGGGAGCCAGGCTCTCCAGGACCAACGACATCCAAAGCCAAAATCTTTGTCACACTCTGTAGCACCAGAGAAGCAATTCAGCAGTGGGGCACTCTCCCTGCTGGCTCTGTGTTGAGCCAAACAGCCCAGCATGAGCTATGCTCCTGGGAGCAGTGCTGGGGACTCAGGAAGCCCTGCCCCGTATGTGGGGGTCTCTCCACTACCACTGCACTAGCATAGGGAAGTCCTACTCCCATTTTACAGATACAGAAGTGCAAGGAACTTGCCCAAGGTCTCACCATGTTGCACTAGTGGCAGAGCATCCGATGAAGTGAGCTGTAGCTCACGAAAGCTCATGCTCAAATAAATTGGTTAGTCTCTAAGGTGCCACAAGTCCTCCTTTTCTTTTTGCGAATACAGACTAACACGGCTGTTACTCTGAGAGCTGGGACTAGTATCCATGATTCCCAATTCCCATGCTCCAAGCACACTCCACTCCCTCCAAAACGAGAGGGATGGCATGCCATGCAGCTAATCTGAAAGTTGGGGGAAGTTTGGCCCCATTATGGTGTGCCCAGGTTACCATTCAATGCACACCCTTACAGTAGTGACGGTAGGCAATTCGTTACCCCGAGCGTATTGTATGGTTCCTCATGATGCAGGAGCCCAGAAAGGTTTTCAGTCAGTTATCTGCAAACACCAAGAAGTGAGAACTGTATTCCAGGTGCTCCTAGGAAGTGTGGAGCTAAGAAGAGACACAATTTCAATCCTTAATTATCACCTAATTAATTGAGAAAGTTGCAGCTGCAAAGATGTGATCTTAATACCTAACGGGGAAGAGAAGAACAAACTTTCAGAAGTTTGGCTGTTAACTTTTCCTAAAAGGAGGCGGCTCAGAATGTCACATAAGCAAGTGGCTTAAGATTCCGAATTGTATAGAGTGCTTTCAGCCAAGCAGATGTTATTCCTAGCTGAAGGGTTGCTTTTAACTAGAGGATCCACTGCAGCTTTTCAGAAAGCTTTACCATCATCTTAGCATAGTTAGCAACTATATCCATCTCTGGATATCTTATCAAGAGGCAGGGGCGCACGCACACACAGTTGAATTTCACACCCTGTCCAAAACTTGGGTCTTTTCTTTGACCCAGCAGCCTAGGTTATGGCTACATAGCCTCAATGTGAATGTACCCTGTGTAATTGCCCATTAATGGCACGCATGAGATTTCCATAATCGACTACCGGAATTCAAACTCACCACTCAAGCTCCCAGGGGAGTTGCCTCTCCCTGGTATAGGAAAGGGACCGCTCCCGTAGTGCAGCAAAGTGTGGGATGTGATATCTAATTAGGTCAGTTAAGTATCAGTAGTGGAGCAATCTTCTCCCACATCCTATGGAGTAGGAAAGGGGCCTGGCACAATGAGACAACACTCAAGCTACAAGAGATTCTCTGCCTGCAGCAGTGAGGGGGAAGGGAAACTTAATTAACACAAATGGAGAATAACTGTGTTTCACATTCAAATTCCATCTGCCTGAATTCTAGGGGGTCCCCATTTACCATAGTGACAAAAAGCCAGGATTAATCTGCTTTGCTTTCCTCCATCTGGGCATCCAAACTGTTCATGAGCTATCCCTAGAAAGCAAACTGATGCACAGATAAAGCCGTAACCTCGCCCTGGTGGAGGGCAATGCCATAAGTGCACCACAAAGCACCTAAAACCCTGAAAATTCACCTCTCCTGTAACACCTACAAAACACTCAGTGACAATGGCTAGGACGCGGATGTGCTTGCTGCCACTACTGTTCACAATCCTTCTCTGGCACATGCATGGACAAGACAACTGATTCTCCTCTCACTGACACCTGTGTCACTCCCTGACTTCTGCGGAGTTACTCCCAATTTGTACCAGTATACATGGATCAGAATCAGGCTCAGGAGGCTCAAATTTCTGTGGCCAAATCCTGAGCTATGTTGCATGGATGCGCTGGGGAACATGAGACTCCTCTTCTCCATATGCAACTGCAGGGTGTGATTCCTATCTAGGTTCCTAGCACAGATGGTACTCAGAGGGGTCTCAGCTGCTTGACCACATCCCCACAGGGTCTGGTTTGCTGTCTAAGAGGTGTTACTGGTCTCCCAGTCAGCTAGCAAAGACTGTAGTTGTTATTACATAACGTTAGCAGGGTGCAATCAAGCAGCATTAGAAGTTTTACGCCATAGGCTAGAGTCGGAGATGTTACGTAGAGGGAGTAATGTCAAACTTTGCCCAGGAAAAGAGAGGAAAAACAAAAAATCTTTCCGCTGCCTGTGTTGCCCAAGACTGATTCCTGTTAAACAGGCACCAAAGTGGTGGTAAAATAAACCAAAGATCGCCTTTGGAATCTCATCAGCCAGACACTGGGACTCCAACCCAGACGTGGTCCAGAATCTCCTAAGCAACGAGACGGTGACAGAACAAGACCCCAGCTCTGCTCCTCTCAGGCTGTTACATGGGGTCCAGATATCTCATCTCACCAGTCACTGACACTCCTCTGCTTCCTCATATCATTTCCTTTTGTCTCTCTCTGTCATTTCATTGGTGTGGTTATAAGTAAGGCTAAGATTTAGTCATGACTTTTACTAAAAATACCCATGGACAGGTCAGGGGCCATGAATTTTTATTTTTTGTCTGTGACCTGTCCATGACTTTTATTATAAACACCCATGATGACTAAATCTCTGACCCTGGGGCTCTGCTGCTCTGGGGACCCCTGCTCCAGTGGTGGGGGCTAACTACCCTCGGCAGCCTGTTGCTCCAAGGCCCCCAGGGACTGCTTTCCCGATGACCTCCAGGGCCAGCCGCAGCTCAGGCAGCTCTGGGGTCAGCTGCACCGGCCACTTCTGCAACCTCCGTGACAGAATTGCAGCCTTAGTTGTAAGTATCAAGATAGGCCTCATCAGCCCTTTACGCCAGTGCTACCCAAACTTTTCCTTGGATGCCCCCCCCTTACCAAGAATGCAATGTGTCTGCGCCCCCCTGGGCCGGGGGCTGGAGCTGCTGCCAGGGCCGGAGCAGAGCAGGGGGCAGAACAGGGCTGGCCAGGGTGCACCCTCCCCACCCCCCATGGGGGCTGACCCAGGCCCCACCGTGCCCCCCAGACATTCCTCCACACCCGCCGAGGCCCCACAGTTTGGAGACCATTGCTTAATGCATGCTCAGAAGCCTGTGGAATTCACTGCTGCTGGAAGATATAGTTAGATCCTATATCTGGACTCACCAACCCTGGATAATTTAATAACCAACAACATGTGAGGTTGCACCTGTTCAAGCAGGGCAACAGAGCCTCATGATTAAGGTTTTCAGCTAACCACCTTAGGGATTGGGAAGGAATTCACAGAGGGGTTTGCACACCCAGCTGTACTCTCCGGTGATTCTAACTGTGCTCCAAAGCATCAGAGGGCGGCTACTGCTGAATGCAGGATCTGGGGGTGATAGAGCATCTGGTATCACCTGGGGCAGCAAATTACGTGCTGAGATGTGATATAGGAAAATCGTCAACATATACACATAGCTCTTACACAGCACTTTGTAATCTACAGATCTCAAAAGTACTTTAGTAAATATCATTATCTTCATTACAGATGGGGGAACAGAGAGAGGGAAAGTGACTTGCCCAAGGTCCAACTGTGAGCCAGCGGCAGAACCCAGGTCTCCAGTGCTCCACTCCAATGCTCTAGCCACCGGGCCTGCCATCAGATCGAGACGGTGCCACTCCCCACGTTTTATTAACGTCTTCCCCCCTAAGCATCCCACCTCTGTGGTTCAAATTCTTTATAGCATCCCTGCTTCCAGACTCCTGGAACGGTGAACACAGCTTAAGGCAGCAGGAAGCTGTAACAAAGCCCGTTCTCACACGTGGAAGTTGGGGCTCTCGACCCCTGCTGAGGAAAGCCAGAGAGTGGAGGAAAGAGGAAGATAATCCTCTCTGCCAGTTATTATTACTAATAATTATTTGTGTTGCCATAGTGCGTAGGAACTCCTGTCACGGACCAGGACTCCCTTGTGCTAGAGGTTGTACGAACACATCACCAGCTGACGAGGAAGATGATAGCTGTGTCAGATCCCAAGATCAGGGATGTGCTAGGAATTGTAATTCCACCAGGAGGAGAACAAAGAGATTAAAAACTTTCAAATACGGAGGCTCCATTCCTACACTGCACTTGTCTGATCCCAAGAGATGATCACGCCACCCCAGTGGGGCTGGCCAGATGGCATTTCCTCAGCAAGAAACAATTAAGAGAGCTGATGGAAAGGTGAAGTCTGGATCCAAAACACTTTTTCTTCCCAGTGCATTTCAACAAACAACTCAGCCAGGCATCTTTCTATAAACCAATTTTCACACTTGAACTAGCTGAAAACTTCAAAGGCATGGAGGAAAAAGAATAACGAAACACAGGCTTTCCAGCCTGAGAAACCCACAGCACTTTCAGCATGACTAATATTTTCCATGTGAACTAATAATCTAGAGAGATAAATTTCTCATCAGTAAGTGAGTTATGGATGACAGGCAAGCTCAGAATCCAAATTCACCTACTAGTAAATAACTTTGTTACAGTGATATGTTTTCATTGCTTCCACGCAAAAATAAATTTACAGCATATACTTTAAGTAAAGATGTTCAGAATTCAGCCACGGAGCTAGAAAGCTGTCAATCCTAGATGCGATATGCAAAATCCTTCTTTAATTTTAATATATCTTACATTGATTTCCTTCTACATGGAGGAGCTTGCTAGAACGAAGAGATTTACAGATCACATACATAAGGAGTCAATACACCCACCACTGGGATTGAGCACGGCAATAGTTTAAAAGGCCAGAGCTAAAGGTTAATAGAAGTCTCTCCATTAACTTCAACTGCCTTTGGATCAGGCCCTAATAACAAGAGCAAGGGTTAAATGAGTGGGGCCCAGTTAAGCAGAGCCAGTTGAAGTGAGGGGATGTAGTTAGGTAGCAGGGAGTTATCCCAAACTGGAAGTTAGCCAAGACTTTACGGCAAACATCTCTGAGTGGCTAAAGGAACTTCAGTGTTGCATCCCATCGCAAAGGCAGCATTTCCTCGCTGCCAGTGCCATGCCAGGTTCAGAAAAAGGAATACCACCTACTGAACACACTGCCACCACTCCCTGCGCTCCTTGACCAGTCAGGACGCTGCTTTGCTCGCAAGGTATCAGATTCCTCATTTTTGCCAAGTTAAACCAAGTTCCATTTAGTTTTACAGCAATTTACAAATGCATTTCTGCCCTCCTCCTCCAAAACTCATCTTCAAATAGAGATCAGCAACTCAGCAAGAAGCAATAAATAAATAAGGTATGTTTAGCAACTTTGGGAATTATAAGGTTAAAAAAATTGCAGCTCAGACCCCAAGTTGATCAATTACGAAGCTTATAATGATGAAATGCTACAGGGCTCTTCACCAGCTATTCAAATCCAGGCAGTTTATAAATCAAATGTCTGTCACCAAAGGGCTGCAATTGATCCCTGCAGGAGGAGTGTGCAAATGAGGGGCCTTGGGAAATAATAATTATCTCTCGATCCGCTGGAGAGAAGGAGCTATAAATGTCCGATCAGGATTTCGTCTGAACAGC
This sequence comes from Lepidochelys olivacea, assembly GCF_965140295.1. Taxonomy (NCBI): domain Eukaryota; kingdom Metazoa; phylum Chordata; order Testudines; family Cheloniidae; genus Lepidochelys; species Lepidochelys olivacea. The sequence goes on along the minus strand of NC_140427.1, from coordinate 4,694,509 downwards.
ACGTGCACAGGTGACTGCTTGACACAGGCCAAAGGGAGAGTTCTGTGTTGTACCCTAATTATTGATATTCCATTATAAACACATCCCAGGCCTGGCATAGCCTAAAAGAACTGCTAGCTACATGGGCTGGCATTTTCAAAGAGGTCTGAAGAAGATAAGATGTCTAGCTTCCAATTATTTTCAGTGAGAACTGGGAACTTACCTCCCTTCAGCTCCTTTGAGCATCCCAGCCACGGCTGCTAGCAGTGAAAGTTTTAGACCTCTGAAGCTGGACGCCCGGTAATCTCAAAGAATGTCACATCTATTCTCAGTTGGTGGGCACCTGGGTGCAATGCGCTGTGTGGCTGACTGAAGGTGCTCAGATTTAGCTGAAATACAATGGGCCTGATTTTCTGGTGCTCTGCACCTTGGCTGGCCATTCACACCAGTGCAGATTGGTGACAGCAGGAGTATGGAGTGGAGTGGGGATTTTACTGGCTTCCCCTCTCAACGCATCACTGCAATATGCATTCTTTCCCTTCCCACACATAGCTCAAGTGAATACAAAGAAAGCTTTCTTTCCAAATAATGAGACATACGACCCACTCCGCCTGCATCTCCACGAGATGTCCCCAGGGGTACGCCTACCTTAGCGTCTTGCGAACCATATCCTCGTCTGTGATGCCATAGTAAGTGAGGGTCTCATTCCAGGTGGGATTCAGAGTGTTCCGCAAAGTTTTTGTTCTTAGCTTATTTGCCTGGAAAAAGCAAATAATACACCTGGTTAGTTAGCCTGCCCCAGGTAACTGCTTTGGTTTCAGGATGCAGGCAATGAATAAACCCTTGGGAAACGAAACAGTCCATGAAATGACGACACAGCATACCCAAGCAGCTCTCCTTTGGCCCACAGTTCTAATACATATCTAGCCACTTTGCACCATCCTGCTGATCCCCCCTGCACAGGATGGCAAAAATCCCCCTCAACCAGGCTGGTGCAGCAGGTATCTGGAGGTGCATAAAGGCAGTGGCCTTGTGGGTCATTTATAGAGCAATCCAATTATCCATCCAACACCCTGTACAATAAGCAGCAAGATCACGGGCAGCCTGGAAGAGAGCAGTAAGGGACCAGGGACTTCATTTTTGGGGGGGTGACGGGGGAAGAATTAACTCAGGCTTATTTAAAAAAAACCAACAGTTTGCTAGTCTGGATGTTTATGTGCATCCCTGTGTTTAGTGCAGCTACAGTTCCTGTCAGACCCAGAACCGTCTCCTGGATGCACATTTTATTAGATGTGGTAGCTTGTTTTAACTCCAAATTGCAAGGTGGCCTGTTAATACAGTGCTAGGTTGTACTGGAGGGACATGACACAGCGCCATAGCAGAGGGCAATTACCTTCCTAACAAGGCAAGAGGAAACTAGAGAGACATGTCAAGGCTTGGTGTTGGAGCTTGTGAGGGACAGTGATGGTGTTCTACCAAGTTCCACACTCAGTTCCAGGGTCCCCAAGTGTAACACAGCCCCTTTGGGACCAGCTGGCAAAGGGTTCACAGCAACTCCTCACAGGCCTGACCGACTCACTACACTTAGCACACTGCTTTCAAGAAACTGCGCTGGAAAGCACAGCCTAGGGACCCAAGGGACATTGTGACAGCTAAAATGTCACACAGAACTAACATGGGCATGGGGAAAAACACAATGGACCCAAAGCAGCACGACTATGCAGACAGGGATGCTAACCCACCAGTTTCAATGCTGGTGGTCCAATTTTCTAGCACAGAGAAGGCCATAACAGCTAGAAACCCTCAGTCCAGCTCCTGCAGAACAGTGTCAAACCAGGGACAACACCTTGTGCAGCAGGATACTAGAATGTAATTCTAAAACAGCACAGGGCCTTTTCCGTAAAGCATTGGCACCATAATTGAGTGTCACTAAAAAGCAAAATGCTGTACCAGTACATCAGATCCATTTCTGAAAATAAGTAACCATCCCAATGAGTATATTTTATTAATGCATTATTGAGATGCTTCCAAGAGCCATTGTCTGGATGGATTTATTTTCCTTTTTTTGTTCTTCTCTCAGTGCACATTATTAAATCATTGCTCATTCCTTGTAAGGCCTTGTGGGAAGTCTGCTCCACCTTGTTACGTGCACTGGCCACATCCTAGGGCACAGAGTTACCCAATACCTAAATATTAGCCTGGAACAGGCACTAGGAAGCTTACTGGGAATGTGTTCCACTCCCAGTGGAGATCACCAGAGCATCCCAGCTGCTTTCTGCCTATGAAATGAGTCAAGGCCCTGGCTTGTTTAAGGGTCTCTCATCAGCATATAAGTCCTATGGAGCCTTGCCAGAATACAGGCTTGTGAGGATCTCATTTTCGTACCCCTTGGCTGAACCACTTGATGAAAAGGCTGCCAGATCATTCAATTTGCTCCAGAGTTTGAATAAACCCAGTGGTTGCCAATGTAGAGGCCAAAATTAAGTGTCCGAGTCCAAATCCAGATGGTGGAAAATCTGTACTTAGTAGCCCCACACCACTACACTGAAACAACCAGAGTCTGTCTCTTTCCCTCCACTGGCTTCTGGCCAATCCTGCTGAGCAGCAGGACGTTTACAGGTAATAAGTTGCAGAACAGAAAAAAGCCACATCATGAACCACTTCCCCAGCTGGCTTGAATACCAGCACTTTCCGTAGTGGTGCCCAGGACAGAAAGGCAATGGAGACGACACCAATCTCCTAACTACGGGTCTGATCCAAAGCCCATTGCAGTGGGTGGACGGGAGAGTAAAAAGGGCTTCTCCCCAGCTTGCAAAGGATCCACTACCACACCCACAGGCTCTCTTAGGCAGTTTTACTGTCCCCACTTAAACAAAACAAAGCCATATCCTCAGTTTCCTGTGGGCTACAAACCCAAGGATGGTTCCCTTAAGCTTTACCTTTCAGGCTCCCACCGCCTCCCCTCCCAGGACTCTCACTGTCCTGCTGCTCCTGTGCCTATAGCTTCCTAACTCTGACTCACTGGATCTCTCTCATTAATAGGTCTCCCCCCACACACCCCAGGCGCCCCCTTTTAAAGCCTAATTTGGGTCAGCTGATGCGGCACAGGTACACTGGCCCTGCTCCCTCTTAAAGGGCCAGCATCATCCTGGATAGGGACTCTTTCCATTGGCTTTGCTAAGTTATGGCAGTCCTTTACAGAACGAGCCAGGGGCAACTGAAGGGCAGTCTGGCCTGCCACTGCCCATGCTGTACCTGCTCTGTGGAGAAAAGGAGAATGCTGTATCAGGGCTTAAGTCCATACCTAACTGCAAGCAAATGATTGACCCCCAATGGCTTCAGTGGGATTTGTGCATATGCTGTAACAGGATGAACCTCAGCATTTTTTAAAAGCAAACACACTTGCTTAGGATCACAACCAGAGAGGGGACTTCACACTCTAGGACGGTCAACCCTGCATCTTTCCCCAGGTCTGAAGTCCTTTTAAATCATCTTAAAGTGAGACTTGTCAATTCTCTCTTATAATTGCTCTTTCAGGGCACTATTGTAAACTCAGATAATTGTTTCACAACTCTTGCGATAGTTGGTGCTTTTCTCAAAGTCCCAGCTCCTGGAGTCAGGTGATCATGTTAGAACCTCAGATTTTTTTTTTCCATGCAACTTTCTAGCCCTTCTGGTTGCATAGAAAAGCTTGAAAATGTAGGAGGGAAAATCCCACCCAAAACCCAACATTTTTTAAAAAAATATCATGATATTGGGGGGAAAGGAGGAGCTGACTTGTCATTTTTGAGCACTTGGAATTGATAATACCAGGGTAACCAAAAGAAAATACATATGCTGCCATTGTATAACCACTGGGAACAGTAGATGGAATGGTTAGGAAGAATATCCAGCGGAATAAAACAAAAATGCGATGAAGATGGGCAATAAAACTATAAAGCATTAAGGGAATGGATACATAATCCATGTCACTTAAAACAATTTCTAGCTACGGTAGGAAAATACAGAGCAGGAATAAATTGGGTGGAGGCCCTCAGCTGCCCAGAATATGCAGCAATGGCAGCACAGGCCAAACAAAGCCTGATTTAAACAATGCCATCTAGACGAATGGACTAGTTACTTCCATTGTTCTTTATTTTGGATATCCTATCACACTCCTGGCAAGGCTGCACATGGCCAAAGCAAAGGCTGATGTGAACTGCTGATGCAGCAAATAAAAGCAGATGACAGGAAAAGTAGAGGCATTATCAAGCTGTAGGATGGCATAAATTAAGCCTTGCTTTTTATTTCTATTTTTCAATTTACAAAGTAACAGGAACAAATAATGAAAGACGCAACACCAGAGAAAACATGTTCAGAGCTGGGTGAAACCTTGTTATGGGCTGAGGTAAAACCTTCTTCAAACTGATGTGTGAACTCACCCTTCGCTTAAGATAGTTTGTAAGAAACACTTAGGGTGCAACACCTAAAACAAGGCCTAATAGATTCTGCCCAGAAACCAGCACTGCATGGGAACGGTGACCAAGCGGGTGTGAAGAAAGGCAGAACACACAGAAACTGAGAACAGACAAACCCCGAGAGAGAGGCAAAAGCAAGAAAGACAAGCCTGTGAGTACAGTGAGACCCTAGAAAAAGCTAGAAATAGCTTTTGGGTCTGTCGGCTAAAGAGGCTTTTTTGGGGGAGGTACAGGGGAAGAGGGATGTCAGCGAACGAACAGAATGTAAATTCAAACAAATACAAGGCAATACTTCCTTGCCCAGCGTGTAGTCAGCCAGCGGGGATCACAGACACAAATACTGCTGCTGGGTGTAAGATGGACTAACCAAACCTCATGAATTGGGGCATAAACTCATGACCTCCCAAGGGTTAGGAAGAAAGCCACACACCTCATCACCCACATCTCCTGCACAGAACAGCCTGCTTGACTGGGCATCAGATGTACCCCTCTGCTGGCAGCACAAAGTGAGGTGTCGCAGCCCCGCAATTCCAGCTGGCAGGGGGATCCAGAGGGATGATGTTTAATACATTCCCAGGCCGGGCTCATGCAACCACAGCAGCAGAGAACTGGTGTGACAATTGTGCCCCATTGTCTCCACAAATGAAAGAAACACCAGCGCTTTCCAAGTGAGGAAGGAAGACTGCTTCATCCCTTATTCTAGGGGAAATTTATTACCTCTGCGCACAGCCCATTTAGGAGCAAAAGAGGCTCTTTCAGAGGAATACTGGATGGCAAATGTCCCACCTATCCCCACCCTTCATGGTCCTTTCTACAGCCTGCTTTAAACTTGAGCTGAAAGATGTTCCCGCCAGGGGCCTGCATGAAACGAGTCTGTTGGGTCTCAGGCTATGTCCATGGGGATAGGTGGCCACGTCATAGATGCTGCACATCCCAAACTGCACAAGCTGACAGTCTCCTTGGAGAGGGGCTAAGTACTCAATGAAGGCCTGAGACAGAACTTGCTGAGGTCAATGGAAAGATTCCCTTTGATTTAACTGGCCATTGGATCAGGCCCTGGAGAACAAGCCACCTTCCTCCCTACTGGTGGGGCAGCAAGTGTGGGGCACCTTGCAGCACCACTCCCTACCATTTTAATCATCTTCAGGAGCTAGAGAGAAGGGGCCTCATCTCCAGGCTGCCGATCCAACATCTCTCTGCAGTGCTGAGTTCACGTAGCCCAAATGAGTGCTCCCTGAACAGTTTCATTCCATCACCAGCTTTCATCTTGGAGCCCAGAATGCCTTCTGGGTGAAAGAAGAAAGCAGAATCCCCGTGCTGAAAGTACGATCGATTTTAAGACAGGCTCTGTTCCCTCTCTCCGTCTGCCTCCTCCTCCTCCCCCACAGTGATAATGATGGATTGAGCTTAATACAACTTAGACCATTTTTTCCTCCTCCTGTTGGGGAGGAGAATGACACATCACTCTGTAGAAGAGGCCTGCTGATTTCAGGTAGGGCTTTTCCATTAATTCCCTGGCAGAGGGACAGGCTGAGCAAGCAACAATTTCCACTGTAATTGGGTGTAAAGTGGGAGAGTTCAATCCTCACTCTGGCCATTTCTCAGCGTAATCAGCTCTGATTAAATCAATACGTAAAAGTTGTCTGCAGAGTATTTTGGATGCATTGTTACATTCATCATCTTTGTTTTGCAAGCTCCACACTAGAGGTAAGCAGGGCACTTAGCACACAAGGAAGTAAAGGGTCTCTCTCATGCTTTAAGAACCAGTCTTGCTACTCAGATGGACTTGCTCCTTTACAAAAGGCATTCCAGATTCCGGAGCAGTTTTTCATTCCCGTCAAAGAAACTATAGAAAAAAATCACCCTTCAATTATCTTATCCAAGGGTTAAAAGAAGGCCTCCTGACCAGAAACACCCAACATTCATCAAGTAATCTGGCTTTAAGCTTGGCATAGATGAATAGGTTAAAAACAACCAAAATTCTTTCTTTATCGTCTCCTAACCAAACTGGAATGTCCCTCCCAGCAGAGAATAGACAGGACTCTACTGTAATTAATATACAAAGGGACATTTTATCAAGACCTCTGAACAGACAGACAGACCGACCCTGTGGTTCCCTCCGGTTCCTAGCAACCTGACAAACCAAATACAATCTTTTGTTGTCTGGTGTCACTAAGAAGGTGTCCCTAAATCTCAGCACACCCTAACGGCTTGTCTACACTTGAAACACTCCAGGGGCACGGCTGCAGCTGCGCCGCTGTAGGGCTGCAGTGTAAACACTACCTATACTGACAGGAGGGGTTCTCTCCCGGCACAGATAACCCACCTCCCCGAGAGATGGTAGCTAGGTCACTGGAAGACTTCTTCCTTCACCTAGCGCTGTCTATGCTGGGGGTTAGGAGGACTTAAATATCTCACTTGTTAAGATGACCTAATTTTCTACGTAGACCAGGCCTAAGCAATCGTGGGATGAGATTGCTGACTATACTGCACAGAACCTCACCCATGATTCAGACAGAACCCAGAGGCAGCAAAATCCAACAGGCAGGGGGCTGGGAGAGGAGTCCAGAGACCTGGGCTCTGGTTCTTGCCTTTTCCATGGACTTGCTGTGTGACTTTGGTTAAGTCACTTCCAATCCCCTCCCACCTGTCTGTCTTGTCTATCTAGAATGTAAGCCCTTTGGGGTTGTAACAGTCTCTTAGGGCTTGTCTACACAGGGAAGCTATATGGGGGTAAAGCAGGGTGTGAATGTAAACCTTTCTAGTTGTGCCAGTGCAGCTCCTCCATGTGGACACTCTTATTGCAGCATAGGAGAATCTTCTTCCAGTTTACCTTGTGTCTCTTTGGAAGCAGTTTAAGCTAAAATGAAAAAAGGCACTCTTATTCCAGAATTGGAGTGTCCACTCAAGGAGCTAGAGTGATATAAATACAGTGGTTATGGAGTTGAGGTTAACTGGTATAACTGGGAAAAGCTCCCATGTACAGAAGCCCTTCCTACATATTTGTACACCTCCCAGCACAACAGGGCTCTAATCTTGTGTGCATTATAGTAGTGCCTACAGGCCCCAACCAACACCACATACCAATCTTTGGCTGGGATCTGTGCAAAACATACCCATGTCTCTCCCCAGAGCTTTGTGCAGACCTGATTCATTTGGATTCATGTGGATTTAGGCCCTCTAGGATGGGAATGTCTAACTAGCATTTGACCCCTTCTATTTTGTATTGCTCCTTTTGATAGTTTTCAAAAGCAGTCTGGATTTGCCAACACTGCTAAGGTTTGTACAACACTGCTGAGGTTTATTCTACTATCATCACACAGGAAAGTTGGTTGGAAGAACACAAGAGGCTCCTGTAAGTGAAAGGGTCTTCTTTTGATCCTTCGGCTCCACCTGGAACACAAGGAGGGAATTGATTTATATGAACATCTAACACCCTGCAAAACCAATTGTATTTCATGTCAGTCAAGCAGAGCTCCCTTTCAGCATAAAATAAAATCAGTGAATCAACTAGTATGGCTGTCAGGTCACGAGGCAGCTTAGCTCTTCGAAAGGAAGCCCAAGTGAAAACAATCACTGCCTTGCAGGAGATGTTTCCATGGGGGGCAGGAGAGGAATAAAACCCCACAAGACCACAAAAAGAAATTATCTTTTCCAGCTTCAGCTGAGGTAGATTGTAATGCCTTGTTCACCTTAAATGTTTCCCAACTGTGTAAAATAGTTTCAAAATTAGACAGGTTCTCACAAGAGAGATTTAAGGAGGCACTGACAGCCATTTGTCTTCCTGGCAGAGTTCAGATCGCCTCTCTTTCATTTTATTAGTATCATTATCAACGGCACCAGGCATGTCTGGGAGCCACAGGCCAGGGGGAGGACTGGCTGTAAGTCTCCAGGCTCGCTTGGCACAAGATAAGCTGTTTATTAAGGCCGATTACCAGCGTGTTTTGAAAGATGGAGTAACTCAGTCGCAGGCAGGAATTGCATTAGGACAGAACGGCCAAACAAGCATGGAGGAAAACGCATGCTAAACAGTTCGTGTGTGTGGAATATTTTTGATCTCTGGCTGCTAGTTTGCATCATGCACTTAACAGGCCAGTGATACTGAAGTTCTGCTTCCCCCAACCCCTGGGAGGTTATTTATCATTTTCAATATATAGGAGAATACATCTACCATGTCCTCAAGGTGTGGATACAAGAAAAGTAACTCTCTGATCATTCATCAGCTAATGATACAGAAAATCTCCCGGACAAGGCAAGGAACTACACACTTCCTCAGGAAAGCCCTGGGTTAACAGGCCCGACAGCACCCGCTGAAAGTCAGGATTCAGTCAGAGCAAGGGAGGGGAGCAAGGACATGCTCAGCTTCCAATGTCCAGAGAGGAGTGAGTCGAGGGACTGTCAGCTGGAGGGGTGGCCTCCAAGGATCTAAAACGCACAGTGTTTTATATGGTAGATCAAACATAACTTCCTAAATTGTACCCAGCAATTGACTGGGGACCCAAGCATGAAACACAGCCAAGTAAGTTGGCAACACTAACTGAAGCTTCCCATCAGACTCCCAGGAGAAGCGCATTGCAATAACCCACTACAGGAGGTCACGAAGGTCCCCCATACAGAGCATTAACCATTAGCAAGAGAACAGAACAGACAACTCAAGAAAACTGCACCACTCACAACAGGGAGACAAAGCAGCTGTGGAGATTTTATTTGCTTTACAACAACAGTGGCCTGTGGTTTGGGGCTTTCCTGGCTGTTAATGATCACCTGGGATTAAACTTAAACTCCTCTGCCTGCTTGTTAATTTTCTTGTTTTAATATGGAACGCTTCACGAATTTGTGTGTCGTCCTTGTGCAGGGGCCATGCTAATCTTCTCTGTATCGTTCCGATTTTTGATATCCTCCTGCCTGAGCCTGCTCTCCCCTATTTGCACGAGCAGCACCATTCAGTGGGAACACTGGGCGGAAGACGGGAGTGGGAGGGATGGCCCACTCTCAGCCACACTCACTGAAGATGTCAGTATTTATTTAATTTCTCAGAGGCAAACTGAACGGGTTATTAAAACATGCAAGGGCTTCTATCCATCAGTGGAGGAAAGGGCTGGCATTGCACTAGCAACCTGTAGAGGGCCCCATGGGGGGAGGGGGTTGCTGGTGCTGTGCCAGTTTTTCCTAGCGTCACCTGAAATGTAGTTAGGCTGGGACTGAGGCATCGTTCCTGAATGGCCCTTGAACCTCCAGGCAGAGGGTTCAAGAGAAGCAGCTCCTAGTGCTTCACCAGGCCCACCAACACATGGAGGCCTGCTGACTGGGGGAGGGAGGTAGAAGGTTATTTCTTTGTCTTGTGGATCATTCTGGGGGTTCCTCCTCTCTCTCCTATCAATAACGTGACATGTTCTAGCCACACAGATTGACCAGCAGCTCCGCTAGGGCCAATATTCCAGCACCGATCAGCTGACTGGGAGGGAAATGCAACTGATGCCTTTGTATGTAACTTACTGTACAGTATCTCCACACTAGTGCCTCGTGATGAGAGCCGCAATCCAAGAGACTCCTTCCATTGACTTTAGTGGGAGTTGGAATAGGTCCTAGGGTGCGAACCCTTCTCCCACACACCATCCCGTAGTACTGTGGCTCTTCCAACATACTTCACAAACCCAGGCTCTCCCTGGGCAGTCAGGGCAGTGACCTGGACCTGAGTAAAGCTTACAGGAGGAAATTCAAAAGCAGGCAATGCTCATCCAGGCTTGGGTTTCATTATAAACCTGAAACTTGGGCCTATCTTCCAACGGACAGTGATCAAAGGCTGGCTGTTTCACGTAGTGGAATGGGCACTGCCAGAAACCTGGGGAGAGTCAGCTGATCTGAGTCAGTATATAATGAATAAATGAGGAGTACTTGTGGCACCTTAGAGACTAACACATTTATTTGGGCATAATAAATATGGGGTTAAAACCCAGTTCATCGGATGCATGCAGTGGAAAATACAGCAGGAAGATATATATACACGCAGAGAACATGAAAAAATGGGTGTTGCCATACCAACTGTAATGAAACCAATCAATTAAGGTGGGCTATTATCAGCAGGAGAAAAAAACTTTTGTAGTGATAATCAAGATGGCCCATTTCCAACAGTTCACAAGAAGGTGTGAGTAACAGTACGGGAAAAAATATGCCATCATGTGCCAGCAATGCCCCTCTGCCATGTACATGGCCAAACCGGACAGTCTCTACGCAAAAGAATAAATGGACACAAATCAGACATCAAGAATTATAACATGCAAAAACCAGTCAGAGAACACTTCAATCTCCCTGGTCACTCGATTTCAGACCTAAAAGCTGCAATTCTCCACAAAAAAAACGTCAAAAACAGACTCCAAAGAGAAACTGCAAAATTGGAATTAATTTGCGAACTGGACGCCATTAAATTAGGCTTGAATAAAGACTGGGAGTGGATGGGTCATTACGCAAAGTAAAAACTATTTCCCCATGCTAATTATGGTATGGCAATACCCATTTTTTCATGTTCTCTGTATTTTCCACTGCATGCGTCCGATGAAGTGAGTTTTAGCCTACAAAAGCTTATGCCCAAGTAAATGTGTTAGTCTCTAAGGTGTCATCCTAGTTTTTTTTGCTGATACAGACTAACACGGCTGCCACCCTGAAACCTGTCACCATGCAAGGCAGTGAATACATGCTATGCCTTCTCTCCCAAGCACTTACTAAAGACTATACCATCCACAGTTATAGTCAGACTCCTGCTAGGGCACCTCCGACGCTTAGTTAGTGATCACTCGGCTAGCTAGCTGGCTTGCCTAGGGAGGTCTGATCTGCTAGAGCAAGTTGTCTCAGACTCTCCGCAGACCATAACAGAGAAGTTTTCTTGCGTGCCAGCCACAATGGTCTGGCCCCACCTCTTCTCCCATTCTCCATTGCGCAGACCACTCCTCTCTCTGCCACAACCCCACATCACCACGCAGCTGCTTGCATGGCAGAGTAACATCAGGAGACCTTTCCCATGCCTTTGTGTAGCTTCTTTCAATGCAAGGAGCAGCCAGAGGCAAAGAGGAGTTAGCACCTCACGCCCAGCCAGCTCTGTGCGTCACCAGTGTGGCCCTGTGGCTCTCATTTTGAGAGCTGTTGCACTGGAGGCATTTACATGCACCCTCCCAACTGCAGGAAGAGAAGAGAAAGGGAAAAAGAAAAAGTACACAGGATGGGACAGCACCAGCTAGAGGGGGCATCTGTTTGTAATGAGCTGGGTTTCCAGTGATCCCTTCCCAAGCTCAGGTGCTAAGGAGATGCTTTTTGGATATCAGGCGGTGACGGACACAACACTAGCCCCTGAAGCACAGTGATACTTAGACAACGGATGGCAGCGTTTCCTCCTGCAGACCTGGAAGAAGCTGCAGAGAACACAGTAACCAGGAGAGCTGCGGTAGAGTGACAACAGCATGGGCGGTGTGCTAAGCATCAGACCAGTCCTGGAGAGCCAGTGCTGTCATGGTGCCACCACCATCCCCTGACCTGCTGTGAGCCAACACATTACTAATTCATCAAGGAAACCAAGATCAGCAAGAGACAGGGGAAATCTGCCAGTCATCACTCATCACCCAGCAGCTAAAAGGTGCCCCGCTGTTAAGCCCTAGCCCATGACTAATCCTGGTTTGTTTGGTTCATGCCGGGGGTTTCCAGTTCACTTCCCACAGCGGTTGTACAAAAGATTTGGAAGAGGTTTGCTTTATGAAGAGGGGGGGTTCAGGGGGCAAGCCAGCCCACCTAGCAGCGTGACAGTTACCCTGCCTGTCTGCACAGGTAGAATCTAACTTAGACATGCCGGGGTGGTTGGGTGAGGGTAATGGAAGAAGCTCAACTTCCCTTTTCCCCCCACTTTCAAGTTCCTATTTGGGTCACTTTTTCTACTTGCTTCTCCCACCTCCAAAATATAAACACAGCAAGTTTAATTCTGCCCAGTGTCTTTCGTAGCAACTCAGTCTCCCCCAAGTGCAGAAACACAGTTACAGAGCAGGGTGCATACCTGGGCACCCAAATCTCACATCTGGGCACTGAAGCAGGCCCCTGGGAACTGAGGACTGGTACTGACACACCTAAATGCTCTTTGCAACCTACTGGTATTGGAACACCTACATGTAGATGCCCAATTTAGCACCTAAATGTGATGCCCAGCCAACTGCTAGTGGAGAACCTACATCCAGATGCCAGACCTAGGTGACCACATGTAGTGAGACAGAGTGGCCTCCCTGTGGACCGGAGAGCGAGGGAGCACTACACTCCCTTTGGTGGGCGGAGCCAAACCCACCCCGCCCCCTGGCCGGAAGTATAAAAGGAAGGCTCTGCAGCTCAGGTGGGCTGGAGCCAACAGATGCCTCTGCCTTGCTGCGGCACCCAGGAGCGGAACCTGCACTCTGCCGCGCTCTGCCCCCAGAGGAGGCTAACGCAGAGGAGGAGTTGCCAGGACTAACACAGGCTGTATACCCTGAGGCGCCCGAGGACCTGTGGAGGCCAGAGGTACCAAATCCTGGGGAGGCAGGAAGTCACCCAGGGGCAGCTGATGACTGGCCAGCTACAGGGGCTGACCTCGTCTCAGTCGGCTCGGCGTGTTGTGGCTGGATCCCCGCCAACCCAGTGGCGGACCACTCTGCCACTGTTAGGGCCCTGGGCTGGGACACGGTGGAGTAGGATGGACCCGTGTCCCCCTGCCATCCCCATCCCTGGGTGACCGACTCCCCATCTTAGACCAGGAGGCCTATGCTCCGTGAACCCCCCTGCTAGCACCCTGGATGGTCTGCCGGGGTCACAAAGCCCTTTCAGGGCCCCTAGACTGTGTGGGCGCTCCCCCTTACCTAAATCCAAAGACTGTGTGTGTTTGCCAGCTGCCTGAGCTCCCAGATGAGGCTAAAGCCTGCCCCTTGCTCTGCCCTGCCCCAAAGGGCTAGAGCTTATTGACTTGGCATGTCTGCTGGCTGCCTGTGCTGGAAAGCTTAGGCTACATCCTGCTACTAGCCCAGTCCTGCCTATTGCAGGGCTGCGTGCGAACTAGAGACTACACAGGGCACTGCCTAGCCCAGGGACAGGGACAAGGGGCCCAGACTGTTGTTGTTGTGTTTGTCTCTGTCAGATTGTCCCAGAGCTCTAGACTTCTGACCCCTCAGCCCTGCTGGTGCGACCTCAGGCTGAGGACTAAACCCTAAGACAGAGAGGCAGAGTGGCCTCCCTCCCCACTGGAGAGTGAGGGAGCACTACACCCCATATGAAAATTAGGCCCAGCAAATTAAAGAAAACAAGAGCTAAAGTGTTAGCTGAAGGTGTGGAGGGACCGTGAATGTGTGTGTGGGTGGGTGGGGGGGGGAGGGTGTTGGGTGTTCTGGGCAGTTTGTGGAGCAGAAGCAGGTGGTGGGGAGGTATTAAGAGGTGGGCCTAAGACGGAAAAGGAGGAGAAGTAAATGGAGCTGCAGAGCCAGTGATGCTACCCAAGCAATGCGCTGTAATCCTTTGATCAAAGCAGCTTTCCCCTCCATGCACCATTTTAATGTGCCTTGGAGACAAAGGGTTAATACAGACCCTTATTTTCAGGTTGTTTTCCCAAGAGGATCCCAGTTTCCAGACACAGAAAAGGCCTGATGGACCCCTTCCCCTCCGCACCGCAGCAGAATCTTGTCCCCCCAGGAGGAGGTGCACTAGGAAGATTATTCTGCTACCTTCTAAGCAGAAGGTTAAGAACCACTCTGTTGCTGAAGGGCAAGGCAAAGAAGGCATCCTCCTTTTCAAACCCATGCTGGCTCTTCCTTAAACTGTCTGCACCCTGACAGCTTGTAAGGGAGAAGGGGTTGTTCATATCTGTGCTATAATGAGCTCCCTCTCTTTGAGAAGAGCCTCCGACCCGTTCCTAATATGACCCAGTGCTTTGAGGACTGAACTGGAAGCCAAGACTCCTGGTTCTATCTCGGCTCTGCCGCTGACTTCTTGGGTGACCTGAAGCCAGTCACTAGGGGGTGGGTTTTAAAAGACACTGGAGGAAGTTAAGTGCCTACGTCCTATTGATGGGTAATGGAGTTTAGAAGCCTAACATTCAGAGCTTTAGGGCTGAACTTTCTAAAACATCTGTGTGCTTCAGCTACACAATGTGTAAATAGCCATAATGAGGCTTAATCATCTTTGCAAAGCACTTTGAGCTGTGTAGATGAAAGGCCCTACATACAGTAAGTGCACAGTACTACTGCACCTTATAAAAACTAGAAATTTTTGGCACATGAATTTTTTGCAGCAAACGGGACACTCAGAATGCAAGTTATTCTAGGTGCAGCTGCATCGTTTATAAATTCAGCCAATCTCAAGACCGCTCCATTGCTCCTACTTTGCCCCTGCTACTGAAGAGTAGGAAATGGGATAGGAAAGTGTGGAGACTTCCACTTGCTCTTCACTACCTACAGCAGAAATTCCATCAGTGGGTTTGCAAAAATAAAAGGGACAGATAATATATACTGATGAAAGTGCTCATGGCTTTCCTTATCTTTAATGAAAATGGAAATGCACCATGGTAAAAACTCCCTCTAACGCCCTGGGAATTATGAATTAATTCAACTGAACTGCAACAAAAATATACCTCCCCAAAAAGGCCTGGCTATTTTGGTGGAAAAGGAGAGCGAGATTAATATTCATTATATATATGCATACAGTATTTAAATTCACCTACTTCATCAGTTACACTGACTTCTCACTACACTGCAGCATCATTAATTACATCACTCGCCAGCAAATTCAAACCATACATATATGGAAATATTTTCCTTCCAGTCTGTAATCTGTTTTATTATGGACTGCGGAGCTTAAAATGCAAAAGAAGAAGAGAAAGGAGCTGTTTGTCCAGAAACGCCCTTCTGCCTGGCTTGCATAGGCTTTACAACACTTCCACGCCCAGCTGCTTTCCAGCGAGTTCCTGAACTCAATCCACTCAGCCCCAGTAGTGAGCTAGAGGAGCTCTGCTGGTCATGCCAGCACTGCATGAGTGAACATGCAACTCTAGGCTCACTGTGGGAAGGATTTTCCGTGTTGAGGAAAGGGAGTCTCTGCAGAGTTGTGAACTATGACAGACATAAGCATCTGTATTAGTGACTTCCCTGGCAGCCTGCTCTACTGTCACTCAGCAGCTGGCTTTCAGCAGGCTTCTTACTGGGCCCAGGAAGCCTGTGAGCACTTCCATCACTCAAGATAAGTCAGTCATGGACAATGATTCCATGGAGTGGGTCACTATGCAGGCATAACATCTATGCATCTCACTGGTGACCATCCCAGACCTGGGTGAAATTCAATGTACTAGGGATCATCTTTAAAGCCCAGCATGTCTGGGACCCAGTTATTAAAGAGTGTGTCTGCATCTGTTGCAACAGCCAAGAGTTTTTCGATGGTGCGAGTGGCACAGTCTCATTGAAAGGCCTCCCTCTCCTGTTAGCACTTGCTACTAGAGTTGGTCAAAAACTGGATTTTCTTTCTCTGTGACAAATTTAGAGATTTTGAAAACAAAATTCATCCTGGATCAAGATGAAAAGACAAAATTTCTAGTTACTTTAGACTACTAATAGCCACTCATTAGAAAAAGAAAACCAGATCTGATGACTATATTCCTGTGTAGTATCTCTCTAAACAAAAGCTCACTGGGGTAAGGATTATCGTTTTCTTTCAGATATTTACATGGCAAGGATTTGTAAACCTGTTAATAAACAGTCACATCCATTTTTTTCACAAAACAAATTTGCAATTTTGTTTGTTTGTTTGGGGTCAACTCACACACATTGTTTTGATTCTGACCCTTTAAAACAGACATATAGATATACATAAATAAAGTAAATTTCAAAATAAAAATAAAAAAGCTTCCTTCTGAAAACATCAACATGGGACACTGACATTTCTGAAATTTTTCCAATTTTTTCCTCTAAACAAGATTTTGTTGAAATCTATAGAATTTTGCAAAAAAAATTGGTTTTGTCAAAATGACATTTTAAGACAGAAAACTGTTTCGACCAGCTCCACTCGCTACTCAGATTGCCCATGAACTCCAGATCACGCTACATTTTTTGTGCAGTCAGACTTTTGCCCCGACTGTACCTTGTTGCTTGTGCCTGGTTCTTTCTTTGATTGGAGAGTTTAGGCCCAGTAGACATTTAGGAGGGATACCCTAAACTCAAATCCGAGCTCTGTAGTTTTTGCTGGATGCTGTACTAAGTCTCAAAGGTGAAAATCCTGGTTCCATTAAAGTCAATGGCAAAAACTCCCATGCTCAGTCTGCTACGCCTCTCTGGTTTTTGGAAAGGAGGACGCGTTTGATTGGGTAGCTTTGACTTCAATGGTTCCAGGATATCACCCTATGTGCTTCTGACAGAGATGCTTACTAAGATAGTAAATGAAAAAGGTCAATGTACATTTTGAGTGTATGCAATTTAATCCGTGCACCCTTTCACCTATGTCTCTCTACTGATACCATTGCTTACATGGTCATTCATCAGTGTGCTAACTCAGCCCCTCTCTCTTTAAGGAGAGAGACTCTTTGGGGACTCTCTCTTTTGTTGTACGGTACAGCTCCAAGCACGTTGGCAATGCTAGAACATGGATGTACTTGCAAATTGTGCATGCATATTCAAAGGAGGCTTGCTGAAAATCTCCCCCCTAAAATACAGCACATTATTTTACATAGCCAACTTGCACTGGAAAATAAATCCCAACCCACAACAGCAGCATTATATATTGCTATACCTAGTCAGTATATGGTACAATTTCACAAGGCAGGCAGAATTGCATAGCTGAATTGTGCACACGACACAGATTTCAGATGGAATTTAAAAGACAACTCACCTTACTAGCGCCCGGGAGTAAGTGCAATTTGACATATGGATCAGCCAAACCATTATGATCCATTGGCTTCAGGCCCTGAAGAGGAGATAAAAAAAGGCAAGAAAGGTTACAAAGATTACAACAGAGGCCAGCTCTTTACTAATCCATTTTCTATATCAAGAAATATACCCACCTAACAATTATCTCATTTCCCCGGAACTGGTTGATAGAAATGTATCAATGCCATGGAACCCAAGCTGTGCAGCAAAAAACCAGACATTCGGAAGTCAAATGCAGGGTGCAATTCTGACCAAGAAAGAGCCTCTGGAAGACTTCACTCCCAGTACTTAGCATTGGTTGTATCACATCCCTGCTGTTATTTTAGTAGCCAATCCTGGCACCCAAATCACAATTAATTCAAGAGTTAGGTAACTCAGCTCAGCAATTTTGGAGATAAAATAACAGGGTTCTGCCGTTCCATAATTGCTTATGTGCAAACACACCTCTGCTGTTGTGGCGGTACTTCAATGCACACGATGAGGGGCTGATGGCACCTATCTAATCCCCGTTATGAAAGCACCGTGTGAGGAAAGAACAGCCTTCGAACAAGCAGGAAGCTGCTGTCAACTGCCTGATGCTTTATTTGCAATGAGACCCCGGAGGCAAGAGAGTATGTAAGTAATGAACCTCTCACAGCCCTTACACTGATTATAAGGCTAGAGGGGACCATTGTGATCAGAAAAGCCAGGTCTACTCTACAAATCTGGGTTGACACAAGTGATGTTGGCATGAAGCTGCCAGTTAGCACATCGCGTCTGCGCATGCATGCTCGGCTACACACAGCACCGATGCAAGGACTCACCAGGAGTGCTCGTGTCAACGTACAGTCCTGTGCACTATGGGTAAGTGTCCCACTGTGTAACCCACCGCCATCCAGTGCACTGACTTTTGGGAAGTCTGGCAATATATGGTGGGGCAGAAACAAATTGCTCAGGCCACCTTGACAGCGTGGAGGAAAGATTCAACTATGTACTCAGCAGGTGAGGAATGACAGTTGGATGCACTTTTGGAAGACTGAAGGGACGCTGGCATTATTACTCACAAGGCTGGATCTCACTGAAAAAACATCCCAATGGTTATAGCTGCCTGCTGTGTCCTGCATAACACCTGTGAAGCAAAGTGGGGAGAAGCTGCCACTGGGGTGGAGGGCAAGCTACTGTCTGCTGAACTTGAACGGCTAGACACAAAGGCGATTAGAAGAACTCAGCACGGAGCTATAGAGCTCTGGGAGGCTTTGAAAGAACACTTGGGCAGCGAGCCACAGTAGTGCGCTGTGGTGCACTGTGCTCTGCCTGGCCCTGCTGTCCTGGAGCCTGTTAGAAATTTTGTGGTGCTTGGTGTACATCTGTGAATAGAATACCGCCAGTGCGCTCGTTAATCTTGCGGTGCTTACTGTGCATCGATGACGATTACGCTGCGTTCGTTACTGATCCTGTGAGTTGCGTCACACTGCACAGTAACAAGTAAGTGGGTGCTTTCAGAACTGCCAGGCACTCCGCAGCATACGTTCGGAGCTAATAAAGAAGACTTATTTTCCAAATAATAGAATTTTATTCAGTAACAAAACCAGCACAAATTAAAATCTGTGCAATTTAAAGGCAAATACATTAAAAACTTAGTAAATTAACGGAAGAGAATTTAACAAGGGGAAAGAACATTCCTGTCCATTTTACCTACACATCTAGCAACCGTGGGTCTCACAGGTCAGTGTATGTGAAGCAGTGGTTCCCCTTAATGTCCCCTCGGGTGGAGTGGGATGGGCAGGAATTGTGGCCCCTGATGCCATGTGGAACGTTGAAGGGGGAGTTGAGAGGTGCTACAATGGAGTTCTCCATGGACTGCAAAGGGAGGCAAACCTGCAATAGCTGAACCTGCAGGACCACAAGAGTCTGCAGCATGTGTTTGCTGCTGGAGAAGCCCTATTATGCCCTGGTGCATCTCCCTCTCCTTTTCCTGCCAGGACTTCCTCCTGTCCGCTCTCTCCTTCTCCTGGCTGTTTGCAATGTCCACCCTTCAGGCCCTTTGCTCATGGTCACACCAGGCACCGCAGCCGCCGAAGAGCACAGGCACCAATCGGCCTCCCTTCAGCCCCTGTGCCAACAGAGGGATGAACAAAGCCCATTATCTCTGACCAGGAGAGAGCATGGGTGCATTCTCCCACCCCGGAAGCCTCACTAGTCCTGACATCAGCAACGCAGCTACCCACGCAGGTTACCTAGGTCCTTCCCTAATACCATGTCCCCTTCCAGGCCTTATAAACCATCCCTGTACATTCCAGGGAGCTTCCCCTCCTGAGATGGAATGGCCCCATGGAAGCACCACTCTCTCAGATTACTCTCTTATGTGGTTTCCCCACTCTGCTCACTTGCCCCAGTCAGACTCCTTGCTAGGCTGTGCAGTCCAGATGGTCCTGTATTCGGAAAAGCCACCTGGGCATCCAAACAACTACAGAACAGCAAAGGTCAGCAGTGACCTTTGGAAGTGCAGAGCAAGCAGATCATGTACACGGGGCAAAACCCCTGACCACCTCCCATACTGCAAACCCCATGGACCCTGTAACAGGCATTTGCTGGAAAGCTGAATATGTGGGTGGGGGCTGGAGCCAGGCGGATGCTGCCAATAGCCCTAGGGACCATCTGAGCATGGTGAGTCCTTCTTTGTTACTTTCCACGAACACTGAAGTGCATGGCTTCTGCCCACACACTAACAGCTTCGGAGGAACTATTTTATACCTGCACACAGCTCAGGGTATTGAACAGTTCACTCTCCTCCCATCATCCAGTCAGGCAGCAGCAACCATACCATGTGACCCAGTAACCCACCAAACCCCCTGCATGACAAAGTATGTATTGTCCAAGTTTAATCAGAGCAAACCACTGGCAGAAACATATTCACATCAACTACTGGTCCAGTGATTGCACACAATGAATAGGTTTGTGGAGATCAAAGCCTGCTTGTGGATAACTCAAAGCGGAAACATTGGGTTAAATCACTGGAATACAATAGAATAATCCACCTAGCTCCATACATTGTGCATGACCTCGGGGTGGAGGGGTCCTTTATTCTCACATATCCTGGATTTGCAGAGCAAGAGTTCTGGCTGTCTCTGGTTTGAGGGTTCTTGCAAGGAGTATGATGCTTCTCGTGGGCTTGGTGCATGCAGACCTCTCTCTACCCTACAGGGAATGAGTCGAAACAGCATTCTGGTCTGCAGAAAAAAGTGAATTTTGCTTCTAAATCAGAGCCATATAACCGCCAGTTGAAGGGATGAAAATATCATTGGTGAACACAGGCTAAATGGATTTGCTTTAACAATGTTGCATTTCAATTAATCTCCTCAACCCAGCAAGTGAGGAACAAAAGGAAAGAGAACCACTGGAGAAAGGCGATTACATTAGTTATGGAGCCACTGCCTGATAGGCTTCCCAGCTCCGGAGCTAGGCTCATGATACACAACAGAACAGCAGATCTCCTCTATTGTAAAATCTGGGGCCAGATCTTCAGCTAGTACAAACTGGCTTAGCGTCAGTGGCTCTATGCCAATTTATACCAGTCAACGATCTGACCCTATGGATTCAAGAAGAAAATAACAGACGGCAGCATAGTCTAGTTGGTAGGGCACTGGCTTGGGAATTAGAAGAGCTGGGTTTTCTTCCCCTGTTTCCTCTCCCACCCTATGTCTATCATGTCTCTTTAGAGAGTGTAAGTGCTTTGGGGAAAGGAATGTCTCTTTGTATAGCTTTGTCTACACACAAACTTGCATCAGTTTAATTTTGGCTTAAGAGTGGCCTACTTTGATTTAGTTTAAACTTGTTCTCTGTCGACTTAAGGAAAAGTCAATTGGGAACAGGTTTAAGTTAAACTGAGAAAAGCCACTCAAACCAAAATAAGAGCATCCACACAGAGGTTGAACCAATTTAACTAAAATAAGTTTAAATTCACATCTTCGCTTATACCATTGCAACAACTTTCCTGTGTAGACAAGCCGTGTGTGTTTGTGCAGTGCCTAGCACCATGGTGCCCCAATCTCCATTGATAATAATAAAGAACAGGATGGGAGAGACCAAGCTGGAGTGGGATAAGATGGGGGAGTCTCCAATCTCTGACAGCACGCGTTACTGATTCACCTGAAGAAGAGCTCTGTGTAGCTCGAAAGCTTGTCTCTTTCACCTACAGAAGTTGGTCCGATAAAAGGTATTTCCTCTCCCAGTTTGTCACCATTCCACCTGTCAAATGTGAACTCAGCAGAGCAAGACGATGCCATAATCCACCTCGTAAACCAAACTCACTGTTTTCTTCAGCCTCTGACATTTCATTACCAAGCAAATCCATGGGGTTATAATTAGGGAGGTATATAAGACTGTTTATTCCAAGCAGATGGCTGCAAGAGAGCCTTGAGCCAGCACTGAGCTTTACTGACAACACACTGTAGCAGACAAGTTTCAGAGCTGGGGATGGGGGTGCAGAAGCATTCTCTCTGCAGTATTTATTCACTGACAGAGAGTAAAGCTTGGGGGGAACTAGAGAGCAACCAGTAGTGCTTGTGATGCATGTGAGCTCAAACCCACAAAGCTGTTACCGTTACACCCAAAGGCCGCAGGTCTAGATACTTTTTGCAAATGATGCAATGATCCAATTTTAGGAATATTTTATGAATATGCATCACCTCATTTGCATTAATCCAACCCACCGTTAACTCCATCAATTCCCATTCTCTTCCCCATCAAATTAAAAAATCCTCCTTCTCAAACCCATAATTCCTGCCCAGCTCAGTTGCCCTCTGTCAGGAGACAGAAGCAGCAGTAGTAAATATTTATTTTGCCGGAGCTTCCGAACACTCCAGTTGGGATCAGGGCCTCAGGGCACAGGACATGCACAAACACAGGTGTGAGACAATCTTGGTCCTGAAGGATTTGCAATATAAAGCCTAGAAGCAGCTGCTCAGGAACACAGAAAAGGGAATCCAAATTCAGGAGTTTCTAGGCCAATTTGGAAGACCAACCTACAACAACATACCATAGCTACCCCATGCTGGTTTCAACTTGGATCCTGGTAATTTGCTGAGAATCCAGCTGCAGGAGGAGAGAGAAATGATGGCTTTATCCCTAATCCTCTTGAATGAAGGTGATTGAAATAGAAAATGGCATGAGTGTAGCTCAGTGGGGCCCGGGCCTCCTGGTGCTACTGCAAAACAGGTAATGAAAGCCATAATCTCTTCTCCTTAACCCCATGTCTTAACCAGAGAAGTTCGCTACTTATGCATGAAGTACTGTGCTAATGAAGAGAATGGCCTGATTCTGCCCCCACTTGCCCCGTCAATCGGGAGTTGCTCTGCTGAAGACAATGGAGTTAACTTGGGGATGGAGGCAACATTGGTGTTCACCACCTGAGAGCAGTTGCTCCCCCATTTACATTAGCTAATAAAATACGCAGGTGAAAGCACCCTCCTTGCACAAATTGTTCCCATCAACCAAGGATCCTAAAGCCTTTCCCAAACACTAAAAGCCCCTGTGAGACTGGGCACAGTATTATCCCTATTTCACAGACTGGCTAATGCAGGGGTAGGCTTAGCTTGACACATGGCTGAAGCTCATTTCTTGGGAGATGGGATTAAGGAGGTAAATGGAGCAGCAAGCTGGAAACAGAATGTCTGTACTAGTGAAGACAAGGGAGGAACCCCCAGGGAACTGTTCACAATGGACAAGAGAAGTCAGGAATGCAAAGATGAGGTAAAGAGTAAGTCGTGCATGGACAGAGCATACTGTACAAGGACTGGTTCCTGCAAAGTGATCAAGCCAATCCCAAAACGTGTGATGCAATGTATGGGAAATGCAATGTAATGTGTCAATGTATATAAAGGAAGAGGTCTTCTGTGTAACTTTGAATGTGTGGTATGCCCTATATCCACTGATCAACTCCACCTACCTTGTTATATGCCAAATAAAGGAACCTGAGCGACGAGACTCAAGTTGGACCAAACTCTTGGGGAACCGAGTGAATGAAATCTTAGGGGAACCCCAACAGCAGGCACAGAGGGAAGAAGGCATTGCAGAGAACAGAGAACCTGAGCTGTAGCCTGCTGAATTCAGTCCGAGTTTTTCTAGAGACATTACTGGGTTTTGGACAAGCCCAAAGTTCAGGAGCTTTGATTCCTGCCGCTTGCCTTTTATCACTAGGCAACATGCCCTTACTGCTCTCAAGGGGGACCCCCAGTACTGATAGTCCCAGCCCTGGGGGCCAGCCTTGCTCACAGCCTCCCTCTGTAAGGTGCTTTGCACTTGTCCGTCATGCCAGGCTGCAAATAAAGAAGTAAATGAGCGAATCCCTCATGAAGATAGATGGAAGAAGACAAGCCACTTTGTAATTCACCCACTGATTCATTTCAATTAAATTACCTTCAGAGTAGGCTATTAAGGGCTTTTTAAACAGATGCAGCCAGGAAAGCTGAGTGACAGAGGTTTGGAAAATGGTCAGAAGCTCCTGATGTCATTCCTCTCTCCCTCCCAAACTGCTTGATGTGATTTAGGCACATGGTATGGCTAATTTTAGCATGAAATAGACAAGCCCTTGCTACAGCCCAGTAGCTGCAGTTCATGTCTGCTGTGAATCCCCTCCCAGCTGGCCTCAAACACCCCCAGCTCCGAAGCTTGGGCCAATGTGCATCCAGCACTAGGATCAGGCAGCACCCACCAGAGGCCTTAGCTCCATCCCCATTCAAGGCTAGATGATTCTGGGCAGCCTCTATGCATGGGGCAGGGGAGAAAGCACAAGGAGTTCCCCCACCTTCCTGTGCCTGGCACAAGGGCTCGCCAGAACCTCACTGGGGAGCACAGGCCCTGCTCCCAGCAATTGCTCCGGCGGCCTGTGTGGAGGTGTGTCCATCGCGCACACACCACCCAGCAGGGCCAGCTGCTGTGCTAGGTGAGAACCCAGCCTATTCACAGCCTCACGGCAGAATCTTGCCCTCAGAGACACCCAAAGCAGTGCCACAACGAAAGCTCTCGGGTAGCATCCCAGCTCCCGCTGCCCCACCTTTGGAGCAACAAAGCCTTAGAAAAGCTCAAGGTAGAAGTTGAGTCTGGAGCTTAGGGCTCTGGACAGGGATCAGCAGATCTGGGGTCAGTTCCTGCTGAAATGGAGCTTGCAATCTGGGCTGCTCAATTCCCCAAAGTAATTAACGTGAAGCATACCCTGAGGTGCCTTCGCTCCAACACGAATGTGCCTTGCCCAGCCCTGCATCCCCACAATGAAGTGCAGACTCAGCTGCAGCCGATCAGTGTTTAAGCAATACAATCCAATCAGCATAACACCTTCCAATGCAAACGGTGGGTGACGTCACTTGGGTTTGCAGTATCAAAACAGGCTGAGAAAAAGTTAGATGGTAAGGATACTGACTGCCCTCACTGGGAGAGTGGGTCACCAAGGCAGCTTTCCCGTCTCGGAATCTGAGTCTCCATGCTGGTTTAGAAGGTCAACACGTGAAAATATGTTTGACCTCCTCCCAGGCCCCTTTGTCATGCATCACAAGGTCAATGCACTATTTGATGTGACTATCATGACTACTCAGGAAAAAGACGTATGACAGGAATGGCAGAGGTTGGGGGCTCCAAGTCTGGGTGGATGTCCATCAACAGATCTGCGTGTGGGGAGCTGTGAGTTGAAATTGAGCAGCATCAGCACGGCTGTGTAGAGGGAGCCTAGGACCAAAGTATACTAGGACAGAAGAGTTTAGCTGCATAGACAAAGCTGGCTGATCACACTATGCATGGATCTAGGTGATCCTATTACACCCTGATCCATCTCCTTTTTACACATCAATGGACAAACTCCTATGGGTTTTAATGTAGCTTCCCATTGGCTTCAACAGAAGTTGGATCTACCCCCACTTTCATGAGAACTCAAATCCATTCAAGCCCAGATGAATACAACAGTTCCCAGGATCCTCCTTCTTCCCTTTTTTAAAGATTGGCACTACATTAGCCTTTTTCGAGTCATCCGGGACTTCCCCCGTTCGCCACGAGTTTTCAAAGATAATGGCCAATGGCTCTGCAATCACAGCCGCCAATTCCTTTAGCACTCTCGGATGCAACTCGTCCGGCCCCATGGACTTGTGCACGTCCAGCTTTTCTAAATAGTCCCTAACCACCTCTTTCTCCACAGAGGGCTGGCCATCTACTCCCCATGTTGTGATGCCCAGCGCAGCAGTCTGGGAGCTGTCCTTGTTAGTGAAGACAGAGGCAAAACAAGCATTGAGCACATTAGCTTTTTCCACATCCTCTGTCACTAGGTTGCCTCCCTCATTCAGTAAGGGGCCCACACTTTCCTTGGCTTTCTTCTTGTTGCCAACATACCTGAAGAAACCCTTCTTGTTACTCTTGACATCTCTTGCTAGCTGCAGCTCCAGGTGCGATTTGGCCCTCCTGATTTCATTCCTACATGCCCGAGCAATATTTTTATACTCTTCCCTGGTCATATGTCCAACCTTCCACTTCTTGTAAGCTTCTTTTTTATGTTTTATGTTTAAGAGCTTTTATGTTTAAGAGCCACTAGGATTTCACCGTTAAGCCAAGCTGGTCGCCTGCCATATTTACTATTCTTTCGACTCATCGGGATGGTTTGTCCCTGTAACCTCGACAGGGATTCCTTGAAATACAGCCAGCTCTCCTGGACTCCTTTCCCCTTCATGTTAGTCCCCCAGGGGATCCTACCCATCCGTTCCCTGAGGGAGTCAAAGTTCCCTGCTTTCCTGAAGTCCAGGGTCCGCATCCTGCTGCTTACCTTTCTTCCCTGTGTCAGGATCCTGAACTCAACCAACTCATGGTCACTGCCTCCCAGGTTCCCGTCCACTTTTGCTTCCCCTACTAATTCTTCACAGTTTGTGAGCAGCAGGTCAAGAAGAGCTCTGCCCCTAGTTGGCTCGTCTAGCACTTGCACCAGGAAATTGTCCCCTATGCTTTCCAAAAACTTCCTGGATTGTCTATGCACCGCTGTATTGCTCTCTCAGCAGATATCAGGAAAATTAAAGTCACCCATGAGAACCAGGGCGTGCGATCTAGTAGCTTCTGTGAGTTGCCGGAAGAAAGCCTCATCCACCTCATCCCCCTGGTCCGGTGGTCTATAGCAAACTCCCACCACTACATCACTCTTGTTGCTCACACTTCTAAACTTAATCCAGACACACTCAGGTTTTTCTGCAGTTTTGTACCGGAGCTCTGAGCAGGTTTGTTCAATATCTTCATAAATGATCTGGAGGATGGTGTGGATTGCACTCTCAGCAAATTTGCGGATGATACTAAACTGGGAGGAGTGGTAGATACGCTGGAGGGCAGGGATAGGATACAGAGGGACCTAGACAAATTGGAGGATTGGGCCAAAAGAAATCTGATGAGGTTCAATAAGGATAAGTGCAGGGTCCTGCACTTAGGACGGAAGAACCCAATGCACAGCTACAGACTAGGGACCGAATGGCTAGGCAGCAGTTCTGCGGAAAAGGACCTAGGGATGACAGTGGAGGAGAAGCTGGATATGAGTCAGCAGTGTGCCTTTGTTGCCAAGAAGGCCAATGGCATTTTGGGATGTATAAGTAGGGGCATTGCCAGCAGATCGAGGGACGTGATCGTTCCGCTCTATTCGACATTGGTGAGGCCTCATCTGGAGTACTGTGTCCAGTTTTGGGCCCCACACTACAAGAAGCATGTGGATAAATTGGAGAGAGTCCAGCGAAGGGCAACAAAAATGATTAGGGGTCTGGAACACATGACTTATGAGGAGAGGCTGAGGGAACTGGGATTGTTTAGTCTGCAGAAGAGAAGAATGAGGGGGGATTTGATAGCTGCTTTCAACTGCCTGAGAGGTGGTTCCAGAGAGGATGGTTCTAGATTATTCTCAGTGGTAGAAGAGGACAGGACAAGGAGTAATGGTCTCAAGTTGCAGTGGGGGAGGTTTAGGTTGGATATTAGGAAAAACTTTTTCACTAGGAGGGTGGTGAAACACTGGAATGCGTTACCTAGGGAGGTGGTGGAATCTCCTTCCTTAGAAGTTTTTAAGGTCAGGCTTGACAAAGCCCTGGCCGGGACGATTTAATTGGGGATTGGTCCTGCTTTGAGCAGGGGGTTGGACTAGATGACCTCCTGAGGTCCCTTCCAACCCTGATATTCTATGATAACAATGCGATCTACCATGCTACTTGCCAGGCCGCGAGGAATTCTCCTGAAAAAGATTCATTTTCCAACTGCAAAAAAACGCACCACAACTCTCCAGAGATCAACGGCCTTGCTGCATTCTAGCCATTGCCAATTTCTCCCTGCACCCGCAACATGTAGCTCACGGCAGATCAATAGCATTTAATTACAAGCAGCGCTAATCAGCCTGTCTATTAACTACACGTTAGAACTGTATAGAAATCACAGGAGATAGATCGATTCCACCACCCTTGATACACACACAAGGTGGTTTCCGGAGAGCACTCTGGGCAGTTAAGAGGCAGCCTAGCAACCACTCTCTCAGAGCCTGAGGGCTCCTGCCATTAGTCAAGTTACCACAACAGTTCCCTAGACTGCCTTAGAGATCTAACCATACTCCTGGCCCTTCCCGTCAGAGGATTTTACAGCAGTGTAAGGAGGGGGTATGAATTATCACCCCTATAGGTAGGGAAGACACACTAACCATGGAGGCTGAGAGGGATTAAGAGCCTGGTTTCCAGAAGTCCTGGCCTCCCACATAATTCAATGGATGCTAGAGGTGACCAGCCACTCCGCAGAGGAGGCCTTCGGGGGCTTGCCCAAGGTCACTCAGTGGTGTCAGCGGCAGAGCTGAGAATGGGACACAGCGCTCCCAATTCCTAGTCCCCTGCTTTGGCTGCTAGATAATGGGGTTTCCCTGCATGGACCCCCACTGCCTGACAACGTGAAAATGAGAGGCTGCCAGGCTCTAATCATTAGACCATACTCCCTTTGTACAGCCAGCATGGGCTCTACAGTGCTACCAACCCCAGTTCCAAATGTAGTTTTCCACAAGGATGCCCTGTGCATTTTAATAAAGGAAACATCCAGCCCCAGAGTCTTACCTTGGGGTGAAATCATCCCTAATGGTTTTCCTGGCTATTTCTCTTCATTTGTAGTGAGTGTTGCCCCTTGCATGCCATTCTGGAGTGAGCATGCTGAGCCTGCAGCTTCCAAAGATGGGAAGTCACCATAATGTGACAAGTTAGGCAAGCCCTGGCTGGGGGCAGTTTCAATATCCCAGGAGTTTGACGTCCAACCAAATGATATTACCAGACTTTTACAGGGCCTGCTCAAAATTACTCAGAATTTCACAATTCAGGTCTCTGCACTTCTGAGTTGAAAAGGCTCCCTGCAGCCTCTTGCTCAATGAAATGAGCCAACTTTATACAGCCAAAGTCTGAGCTGGCTGAAAAAAGGATTTTTCCAGCTAACATTGCCTCTTCCCTACAAGCTAGTGCTAAGGCAATTGCCTGATTCACTACAACTGGGCTCATATGGTCTTTCCTCTGTTCAAGGAGAGAGTGTGTTAACCCTCTCCTCATCAAACACTGACTGGAGTCTGTACACAGGGGAGCACATTCTGCTCTCATTTACCCAGTGTGAATTCAGAGTGACTCTCACTGAATTTACGCTGGAGTAATTGAAGGTGGAACCGATGAGGAGGCAGCCACGAGAAGATGGATCCTAATGAGATAAAAGTGAATGAATGAAAAACCCTTTGCTGGCACAAACCTTGGCATCTATTTAAGGCAAGTGCAGCTGTTTGGATCTGCCTTTTTCTGCTGATGTACGTGTTTCATAAATAAACTTATCTGAAAATATAGGAACAGCATTTGGTGCCTCATCAAATGGAATAGTCCCATCGGCTTAAGCAAACAACAGTAACCCTACTGAGCATTGAGAAAAAGCTGGATAATTTTTATACCCATCAAGAACATCTGTGGCTATGCATGCTAAGATAAGGCTCAACATCAGAGCTCGTGCTTCAGGGTGTGAGCTACTGGGCTGCAAAGATCAGAAAGGAATTCAATCTCTTCTCCAGCATGGCAGAAATAACAAGGTTCACAATAGGGATGAATGGGTCTCCCTCTGAAGCATCAAGACAGTGACCACTGTCCTGGAAGAGAAACAAGACTAGAAAGGCCAACACTTAGGAAAAAATTCTATGGCATTTAATAGCAATGAAACCAATAGGGTTGTATAGAATTTAACATAGAACTATATGCTTTCTACTGAGCCACCCAAAAGAATTTCTATAGCGGGGTATAATTCTCTGTTATATTCTACAGCAGGGGTTGGCAACCTTTCAGAAGTGGGGTGCTGGGTCTTCATTTATTCACTCTAATTTAAGGTTTCGCGTGCCAGTAATACATTTTAACATTTTTAAAAGGTCTCTTTCTATAAGTCTACACTATATAACTAAACTATTGTTGTATGTAAAGTAAATAAGGTTTTTAAAATGTTTAAGCAGCTTCATTTAAAATTAAATTAGAATGCAGAGCCCCCTGGAGCGCTGGTGAGTGACTCATCCTCTAACATCAAACAGATAGATCTGGACTGAGAGCATTCCTTGCTCTCTTGTCCCAGATCTTTTACTACCTCCATCCTCCAACGCCCTCTGCTAATACATTCGGAATCATGCTCAGCTCTCAGAAAGTGCTTTGTATTTTCAAAGCTCTTTTACAAACTGGAATTCCTTTGCACAAAATCCGTGAGAGGTGGGTGTGTGCTGTTCTCCCCATTCAACAGCTGGGGAAACTGAGGCATGGAGATGGGAAGGCTCAACTGTTTGGCACCCAAGTCTACACTTAGGCATGTAAAGAACAGGCCTAATTTCCAGAGGAACTGAGGACCCCCCGCTTCCCATAGTACACAGCAGCTCTGAAAAATCAAGCCACCCATTATGGATTTAGGAACCCAACTTTAGGCACCTAAAGTGACACTGCAAATAAGCGTCAAGAGCAGGAGTGGAAGAGAGGAGTTCCTGAATCCAAGACATGCTGCTTCTCCTGACTAGACACCCATTCTTCGCTGCCTGGAAGTGCTGGAGTTTGGATCCTTGCAGAGAGCCAAAAGGCAGACCCGACGCAGGAGAGAAGGGGACATCCATCTACCAAGGCTGTTCAGGTGGCATCAAAGGGCCTAATTCACCACTGCCATAGGTTCCCTTCTCCCACCCTTCTTGTCTGTTTAGCCTGTTAGCAGTTTGGGGCAGGAACTGTCTCATACTATGTGTGTATGCTGCATCTAGCACAATGGGGCCAAGATCTGAGCTGGGCCCCAACAGCTACCATAATGCATGTAACCCTAATGGCAACACTGTGCTATTTGAGCTTCTTCAATATTCAAATCTGCAAAACGCATTTCAGTTCTAATAATCTAAAACATCTGCAGTAAAAAATGGTGACCTACCTTTCGTAACTGCTGTTCTTCGAGATGCATTGCTCATGTCCATTCCCTTCTAGGTGCATGCGTGCCCACATGCACAGTCGTCGAAGATTTTTGCCTTAGGGATGGTGTCCTGGCCGTGGGAGTAAAGATGCGCCAGATCCTTGAGAAACCTGATTGCCATGTCCTGAGTGAAAGCCAACCCCCCTTCCCCTGAAGCAGAAGATGGAAGGCCAAAATGGTGGCCAAGTGGACCTTAATAGATGAAAGAGACAGATCCTGGAGCTTGAAATGCAGAAGGTAGTCCAGGATTGACTGCAGTGAGGCCCGCACAGGCTGAATATCTTGGTCCAAGGTCCGTCACATAAACTGCTTCCATTTGGCCATGTAGGTCGCCCTGGAGGAGGGCTTTTTGCTCCCCAACAGGACTTGTTGGGCATGGGCCGAGCATTCCTGTTCCTCCGCATTCAACCATGCAGCAGCCAAGCCATCAGGTGCAACACTGCCAGATTTGAGTGCAGAAGGCTGCCCTGGTTCTGAGACAACCAGTTTGGTCTGGCCAGAACTGTAGAGTGCAACTCGAAAATATTATGTCAAGCACCCAACGGTCCAAAGTTACTTGTGAATATGCCGACCAAAAGGGGAGCAGTTGATTGAGGAAAAAACAGGAGGATGGATCCTGGAATGTGATGGGAGTGTAACCTCAAAATGCTGGAGATGGTTTGTCTGAGGTGGCCAGGGAGGAGTAGTGGGAATATGGAACAGGCATCATGGGCACACCTCAAGGGTTCCAAAAGGCCATTGAGCAGGCCACTGGCCCTGCTTCCACACCGATGCTGTGGTGGATGCTGGACCGGTTTCTGGGGCCAATGGGGATCCTCCTCTCGGCGAGGGGCTGAACTCTGGCTCTAACTCGGACCATTCCCCTTCTGGTGACCAAGGCAGGACTGTGGAAGACTAAGTCTGCAGGAGGACCTTTGTCAGAGACCAATGCCTAGGGGGCAGAGAGCGGCATCTGTCCAACAAGTGGTACCGGAGCAGTGGAGATTAGTGCCGCAACAGCAAGACCGACACCTGGGAGATTGTCTAGGCGATAGGGACTTACACCGGGGGGGGATCTCTGTCAAGATGCTGGCTGGTACCGAGAATATGGAGACTGGTGCCCCAATTCCGGTGTTCCATGCCTCATGGAAGGAGTGTGGTGCCGGAGACCTGGGTCTTCTGGCCAGAGACCAAGGTTGTGGGGATGGGGATATATGTCTGTGATCCGGGAATTGATGGTGCTTCACCGCTCTCTGGGGGAGGGGTCCCATGGCTGGCGGTACCAGCAAGCCCATGAGGTTGTTGGCCGCCTGGGCAGCTTTGGGTGTTGAAGGTCCCAATAGCAGCCAGGGTCCCCTGCCACTCCCAGGATTCGGATCCTCATTGGGCTAGGGGGTCCGACTGTAGCAGTACCGCCTTGTAGCTCCGGGGCAGGTGGGTGCCCTGAGCTAGGTCCTTTGCCCTCGAGCCCCCTTCCCCTCCTAAAACACCACTGGGGAGCCTCTTCTTTTCCAGCTTTTTGGGCACTGGTGAGGGGGAACGGTGCCAGACAGAGCCTGGTGCCGGCAGGGAGCTCTGTACCAATGCCAAGGTGCTAGGCGTGAAGACCAATCAAGAGGGCTCTGACGCTGGATGGAGTGCAGCCTCCATGAGGAGGGCCTTCAAGAGGATATCCCGCTCCTTCTGAGTTCTGGGACAGTTCTTGCAAATTCTGTACTTGTCCTTTATTTGGGATTCCCCCAAGCACTTCAAAGAGCTGCTGCGGGTGGGGGAGGGCGGCGGGGGTGTCTCTAACAGCCATCAGCCTGTTGCATGAAGAACATGGTTTGAAGCCCGGGAACAGGGCATGCCCCGCTCCAGGGCAAAGTCCGAGCCCCGACTGTAACAATTAAACTAACAACAAACATTGAACTAAATGGCTAACTAAGTACCTGAGAACTATATACAAAGAGAACAACAATGGGCTGTTAAGAACTGCTAATGTTCTTAAAAAGAAAAGGAGTACTTGTGGCACCTTAGAGACTAACCAATTTATTAGTTAGCTAATGTTCTTGCAATGCAAGACAAGGCTCTCTGACCAACTGTCATGGGAGGGGATAAGAAGGAACGGAGAGCGCATAGGGCCGGAAGCTCCTAACATACCAACGCATGATCGTGGCAGTCCAGAGGGTGCTACTGCTGACCCGACGGATACTGCTAAGGCAAACACCGACGACTGTGCACGTGGGCGCGCACACACTTAGAATGGAACAGCCATGAGCAACACATCTCGACCAAGGACAAAGGTAATGGAATTATGATTTTTATCATGACTGTGTCCCAAGACCATATTCCAGACTGACAGACAACTCCTACCCACTGTTGTCTGAGAATAGGACCTTCATGTTTCTGCTCGTTTTATTTTTCTATCTACTTTTAAAAACAATAATTTTCTAGGGCCCCAGTCGTGCAACGGAATCCACACAGGGACCCCATTGTGCTAGGTGGTGACACACACAGAACAAAAAGACACACTGGCTCAAAGAGCTAACAATCTAAGTAGAATTGCAGGATCATGGCCTAATTCCTTTAATGCTCACAATTTATATTGAGGTTACATCTATAAAGAGCTGATAAAGTGTCAATAAACAATTGCAAAAAGAAAAGGAGTACTTGTGGCACCTTAGAGACTAACCAATTTATTTGAGCATGAGCTTTCATGAGCTACAGCTCACTTCATCGGATGCTAGACATTACAAGCATGTTACAGACCTGAACAGTCTGTATTACAGCTGGCTGGAAGACATCTGTAGAAGGTATTCTAGATGTTTAGACTCTTGGATTCTATGTCAGCTGATTAACTAACTATTAATCATTTATTAATCCTTTATAAACTATTCATAACTGTGCTCTCAATACAAAGCACAACCTGCTGAAGTCAACTCTCTAATTCATTCTGGCAACTTTTTAATCTAATAGAGGAAAAAAAGAAAAAAAAAACCACCTGCTGATGAAACCATAGTGACTCAATTCTTGCCAAGCAGAGCCCAGAAGTTGCTGTGTGTCCTCACTTGCCCAGAAGAGTCTGCAGGACACTGCTCTCCATCCCTCTCCACCTGCCACGTGGGCACAAATTGAGTTCCAACAGTAAAAACCACCGTCTGCAGAGTGCGGGGAAAGGAGGGGGCTTCGTTACCTGGCACATTCTAAACATTTGTCTTATTTATAGACACTAAGGAGAGACTGGTCTGTGCAGAGGCCAGCTCACTGAACTGGAACTTCTGGAGGAAAAGAGCTTGGCGAAAGCTTGTATGGTCCCGTGAGGCCCGCTTCAGTCAGTGGGGGTTGCATGCGGCAGAGTGGCGCTTTCTGCAGGATTGGGGCATCAGGGAGAGCAATGCCAGATGGAACGGCAGTGTTTATCGGGTTTTCATTTCACTTTCTGCCCAACCTCCCCGCCCCACGCTCTAGTAAATTCCATCTAGCCCACAGGCCATTTTGGGAAACAATACCACTTTAAAAAAAATAAAAAATAAGCGCTTTTTATTTATTTTGTTTTTTAAAATGCTCAAGCAGTGCCCGGGTATCTATTTATTCACATTTCCAGTAGCTCCTACAGATGAGTCACTTCCCCCTCTGTCCTTTACTTCTCCTGCCTGTATAAGGGGGACAGTGACACTTGGCTGTTCTATGCAAAACAAACGGAGCTCTCGAGTTGGAAGGCTCTGTATACAAGTTGAGCGTTTTTACCATCTAATTGCCAATAACAATGACGCTTGGCCACCAAGCGGCACTTTTCAGCCTTCTGTCTCAAGTCGCTTTTGCAAAGACCAGTTGGTATCATTATGAATCTCACTTTGCAGATGGAGAAACTGAGCCGCCCGCAGAAGAAGTGACTTGCCCAAGATACAGGCCAGAAGGCAGGGGTGGAGCATGGAGGAAGAGAGACTCTTAGTTCAGCCAGAGCTGCCTCCCGAGAGGCACATTCTGTATGACTGAGAACAGAACAGGCCTGATTCACAGTTACTCGCGTCCTGAGCTGGTGGAAGGGATGGAATGGGAGGACTTTAAGCCACCTGCGCACTCCCAAAATTCAGGACCCATGAAGGACCCTGCCGAGCTTCCACTGTAAATTAAGCAGCTCCAGGACTCTTAGCATCTAAGCATGCCCTAGTCCTGCCTAACTCCCAGAAAACCCTTCCTCCACCTCTCCACTTGCCCAAACCTCCCATTTATCTAACTCACGGCACGTTTACATTGGGAACCCCTGGAAATCAGTAGTGCCTTTTCTTGAATGCCTGGAAAGCACCGAGCATCCTGATGGTCCCGCTGTCAATAAATAATAACAAAGCAAACCCCCTAACCTGTACCAGGAAATGTACCACAGAACACGTGCACTGTGCTGGCTGAATGGCCTAACCTTCCAATGAGTTCAATGGACAAAGGCTGCAGAGGAAAGAACTGCCAGCAATAGGATTCAATACACCTCACGTTATTTGATTCAACCTGCAGTAAATGCAGGCCAGGACCTCCTAGCCCCAGCGAGGAGCAGTTATCAGGACTCAGTAGATACTCATAAACAGATATAAAACAGCAGAAGATCAAAATAAATAGACAATAACAGGAGCAGATCAAAGGGGAAGGAGTTTTTATCTAAGAGGGGGTGGGACATGTTCCAAGAGCGGATGAAATACTGAAGGCTTCTAAATGCTGACTGTAAAAGCAGAGATGTAGCCTCAAGGAGGTGTCGTGCTGGAGAGACAACAAACTAGACTCGTCCCTGGTGGAGCCTCCATTGATGCCAATGGACATACATGGAGTTGTCCCAACAATCTCCCTGGCCAAAGGTGGTATTACTATTCATTTGTATTGCGGTAGTGCCCAGATGCCAGGCGCTGTACAAACACAAATCATACAAATGGTTCCCTCCTTATCGACTTACCCGTTCCTCCCCTGCCCCCAATTCTCTCACAATCTGTCTAGATTTGATCACACTCGAAGGCAAAACCTTTACCAGTGACCTCAGCACCTCCCAAATGCATGGAGTATGTGACAGTCAGCTGTGCTGATGATGTATTGAGATAGCGGATGTAAAAGCAGTGAGGTCACTGGGATGTGAGTTGAATGATGCTGGGGGTACACACTGCTTTTGGATATGCACTGGAGATGGAAATGGAAGCCTGAGGGCATGCTGGAATTCATACTTGACAGCACTGCAGGCTCTTGGAAGGTGCCAAGAATGCAAGAGTCTTGCCACGTAACCACTTACTTCCAGGACTTAAAGGCTTGGGAAGAATGGGGTGAGTCCTGCTGCAGCCTTAACTGTTACCAAGTGCAGCATGTGTTTGTTAACCCTGTACATCTCAGCACAGCTAATACTCAGCCTCCCTCCCTCCCTCTCTGTGCAGGAAGACTAGCGTATACGTATTAGTGCCACAGACAGGAGCCTGTAATAGGCTTCAGCAGCTTTGGCAGTCAAGAGAATGCTCCTTTCCATTAGCTTTATCCAAGCCAAGCTTTAACGTGAAGGTTCTCCCAATATCTACACACAGTCACACTGGGTCAATCCAGCAAACTGCATTTGTAATGCTATCAGAGCAATTCATTATCGAATACCACTCACCTTTCAACTGGATTAGCAAGGCTCTGGGTGCAGCTCATGGTCTCTGTGTATATAATGTCTTCATCGGATGCATGCTGTGGAAACTGCAGAAGTGAGCTGTAGCTCACGAAAGCTCATGCTCAAATCAATTGGTTAGTCTCTAAGGCGCCACAAGTACCCCTTTTCTTTTTGTGAATACAGACTAACACGGCTGTTACTCTGAAACCAGCTCTAGGTCTACATCTAGTTTTACATCTCTGCATCTACATAAAAGCTACATCTGGGAGATGGGGGTCCTGACCCTTACCTTTCTGTGAGTGAGTTTTGGCAGCTTTCCCCAGCCAAGAGATGAAATGAGAGTGGATGGATGGCACAACAAATAAAACAGAAAAGTGGAGAGAGTGAGAGAAGGATAGAAATAAACAGAACAGTAACGTTTGAATATCATGGCACAAACAGGCTGAGTTTTAAAGTGATTTTCCAGGATCAAGAGGCCTGTTCCCACCATTCACAGTGCTGTACAGCACCAAACGCAACAGGGCCCCAATCTTGACTGAGGCTGCCGGCAGCGACTGCAGTACAAATAAGGATGCACGGGCATCCCTCATGTTAATCAGAACAGGAGCTCCCCACAGCATAGCAAGGGAGGGAGGAGAATAATAGGAGAGGAGAATCTGCAACACTTACTCTGGTGGAGCAGTGCTTATGCCTGGGAGTCGTCCCAGGATGCCCAGCAGGGTATCTGCAATTCACTGGGACATCTCCCCAGCTATAGCCATTGGGGAAGACCATCATTCCTCCCTGGGTCCGTGAATGGAGGCACTGGGAGTGGGAGCCCTTCTACGGCTGGGGATCTGGCCTCTTTCACTGCCTGTATAGTTACTGGGCCTTCCCTGCCAAAGCACCCCCCCTCCCACTCCAAGCCTGAATTTCACAGGATGGCACTAGGCCTCCTGTATTAAAGGGGACAGAACAAAGAGACAATCCCTGCCCCACAGAGCTTACACGTCACCCACAACACCTGAATCCTTTCAGGCAACCCGCAGCAGGACGCCTTCCCTGCACAGAGGCCAAAGGATGGCACCTCCCACAACCCTCCTGTTAATCCTGGTGTTCTGACTACTGCTTCAATCTCACTTCCTAAGGACCCAGTGTTGTGCATGCAGAGAGCAAAGGAGGGTGTGGAAGGGGGAAGCACGAATCCACTCTAAGGGAGCAGGAGGATACGGCTAGTTATCTGGAAATGAGTCAAAGCTATTACTGACCCAGCCACAGGAGTAACGGGCTGGAAACAGAAGCATCAGGCTACATAGGAAAGGCTCCTCCCAGGAGATCACTGACCAATCCACCCAGACACTTGCGGCTTTTCAAAGTCCCTGGACAGCTGGTTCTCAAGAAAATGTCAGCCCAGACCATGGTACTCTGTGCAGTTTGGATCAGCTGTCAATCAGCATTCAGATATTGGGGTGCTTATTCAGAGTGAACCTCTTGCCCCTCACTAGCCCAAACACACAGGATCAACCAGAGGGGCAAAATGGCAGCTTCAAGGCTTCATCTCTCGAAGGGAGCTCCCTCAGGTGAGATCCCAGGCCCACCCCCCTCAGGTGGGATGCCAAGAGCAGCTGCAGCAGCTCCAGACCAGTAGAGTTATTGAAACTTGGCTTCTCGGGAGCCCCAGACTGCAGGTAATTTGATGCATTTGATAGGAAAGTTCCAGCCACAGGAGATTGGTTGGGTGCATTATGTCTTGCCCCACTGCACACTGCCCCTTTCCTGAAGCATATTTTAATAGGTTCACTCATGTTTCACTCTCCTTTATTATTGTACAGTGAGCTCAGAAACCGAAGAGTGCTCAATGCAGGGAAAATGGAAGGACAGCTTTGTGCGCATCTCCCTTTGTGTGTAAACAAGGGTCCTTGCTGGTACCCAAGAGCTGCCAAGAGCCAAAGAAATAGGAAAAATTCAAGGGGGCCCACACTTTTATACAGCCTTCAGCATAAATTAAAATGGCTCTGAATCCCTTTTTGCCCAGCTAATGGTTCCACAAGATCAGTTGGGGGAAGCAAACCCCTCTGTTTCAGATCCAAGACAGGCTAGGAAAAACAAACCCTCTGTCATTTGGGATGGGCTTAATTTGGTACAGGGAGTTGAGTCCTGTGGAGAGACTGGTGGTAAGATCAAAAGCACTTTCCAGACTTAACAGGCCCTGTTCAGTCATCAAAGAGCCCATCTAAGGTCCTGGCAGCTGGACAGCAGGCGGGGAATGGCCAATGCGGTGCCACTCTTGGCTGGTCACAGACACAACTGCTCTTCTCCGCGGCCAATGACAATGAACCCTTTTGTTTTCGCTGTGGATTTGTCCACATGGAGAACTGATTCCAGAATAAGGCAGGGCGTGAATCTAAATAGCTACAGCTATTCAGGAAGGAGAGTGTTCACACAGGATATGACTCTGTAGTGGCTATTCCAGTCAATTTCCACCTGTAGACAAGGCCTGCCTTTTGCAGTTGGGTCCCTTCCAGCTGCCTCGCCAGGAAGGATGGCTGTGGCACTTCCAAACAATGGGGGCACCTCAAATGGCCTGGAGTTTGGGCTTGTTTCACAGACGCACCTGAGGGTTTAGTCTTCTTTGTCTGTATTATGGTTGCGCTGAAACGCCACATGGGAGAGACATCAGTTCACACCAGCTGCGAATCTGGCTCACTGGCTCCAATGGAGCCGTGCTGACTTACACAAGTTGGGGATCTGAGCTCACCGATTCCAATGAAGCTGTGCCAATTGACACGAGCAGGGGATATGGGATGAGCTCTACAGACAAATCAGTCCTCATAGCTGGTAACTTCGGGCTTCACGTGTGTCTGTCTTTACCCCTTCAACGCCCAGCTGTGTGCTGGGTCTGCCTCATTTTGCACTGATCAGGTGAATAAGGCCTGGGCAGCAGCATCAAGAAGAGGAAAAACTAAAGAAAACCCAACCATGGCCACTAAAGGAAATAGTAAAAGAGCGCAATGGCTGCTGTCAGAACGAGCTGAAAGAGACTGAGCAGGCGGGTAATAAGTTCTGGCCTTACCAGATGGCTTCGTTCTGGAACAGGAATGGGTTCCCCTCTCCCATACCTGCAAATTGTGTCAACTTCTCCTTCAGTCTCACCATCAGTATATATCACTCTCTGCCTTGAGGTCTCCTTCCTCCTTGTCTTCCTCCCACTACAAACCCAATTATAAATATCCTCCTCAGCACAGCTCTCTAAATAAACCAACGGAGCAGCCTGACAATGAGGACTGCTTGAGCGTCAGCATTTTAAATTCACTCACTATGGCTAGGAGGACAGGAAAAGAAATCCCACCATTCATTTCTCTTATTGATCTATAATACCACCCCGAACTCTGCCTCTACAGCTACAACTCTCTATAGCTATAGGAATGCAGCTCCATGCTTTCCATTCAGCCACCTGACTCACACAGCACAGAGATTCATTCAACCGCATTCTCTTTTTTCCCTGCCTCAAGCATGTACACTGTGGGGGGAGGGGGGACAAATAACATCTTGTATGTTACACATTCATATTAAAAAAAAGGTGTTGGAGGATCAAAAACGGGATATTGATTAGACAACAGGACATCTTCCGACCCAGAGTTTAAGAGGAGGTTTCTTTAAGGAGGGAGGCAGTAATTCTGATGCCTATCACGTTGAGGGGAAAACTGATTTTAGAGCTGGAGATGGCATAGCGGGTACAATATCTGGGCATGTTCTGTGCACAGGGCGGATCGTCGCCTTTGTCCAGAAAGACACAGCACTGCTCCACTATGCACGGTGCTGAAGCAACACATTCATAGAATATCCACCTGCAGGATGAAATTAAGACCTTTTCCTTCCCAGTGTTTCTTAGGGTTAAAATCTACCTCCTCAGGGCTTCAGGAATCTGTATTTTCTTGTCATTTTGACTTAAAGCTGACAGAACAAATGTAGCACTGCACCACATACAATGGATCAAGCAAAATTTGGGAGGCAACTTGTTAGGAATACCGGAAGTTACGTGATTTCACTGCAGCTGTTTGAGAGGTAAGGCTGGGTGACTAGCAAAGGATGGGACGCATACCATAGGTAGATAGCAGGGTGGCTGTTCTCTGGATAGCCCAGATTACAAGGGACAACCCTGCCAGATTCACACCTTAAATGAGGTCCTGCTATCCTAGATCCTTGTCAGCCAGAAGACATCCTGCTTAAGACTGTAAGCTCTTTGGGGCAGAGACCATCTTTTTGTTCCATCTGTACAGCTCCAAGAACAATGAGGTTCTGGCCCATGACCATAAAGTACATATAAATAAATAAAAACCTTATCAGGCTTGGGTGGGGAGAATATTATAAAACAATTCCCATTATTTTCAGTCCCACTTCGCCACTTACTCCTGGGAGACTAACTCATTCCTTTTGGCAACCACGAGGCAGATTCAACTTGCAATGGATGCCCAAGAGCTGCTTGTACT
Source organism: Lepidochelys olivacea (assembly GCF_965140295.1). Taxonomy (NCBI): domain Eukaryota; kingdom Metazoa; phylum Chordata; order Testudines; family Cheloniidae; genus Lepidochelys; species Lepidochelys olivacea. Next base: position 4,653,669 of record NC_140427.1, on the reverse strand, counting down.
AGGAAGTTAGCACTCTGGCACTGTCCCCTTTCAGACCTTGTGCTCCTCACAGCAGGGATTAACTCCCTCCATCTGTGAAAATCTCATCACCTTCAATCAAAGGAGGCAGCCAGGAAATCATAAACAACATTCTCCTCCACTCTACAGAGCAGCAATCAGCTGCAATACGGAAAAAATCTATCCTCTCTCAAGATGCTCTTTCCAGGCTGCCAGCTGTTTGAAATGGCCCCCTGCTCTGGCGCAGGCAGTTTAACTAATATGCTGACAATGTACTGACCAATGGCACCCAGTAGGAGGCCAAATTCATCCCTACTGTGATCACAACTGAGCCCTAGTTTGCCTGCAGACACTGACCCCCAGGAGTTAAATGGAATGGTAGAGAGAAGGCAACAATTTCACTTATCCCAGCCACCATCTTTGGTGGCATACCCCTAGCCAGCTTGTCACCGTCGTCTTTACTGGATTATTTATTGCACTGCTCTAGGCTTGGCTATCACAGTCCTCTCACAAAACCTACTGATCGCCTTTCTCATCAACTTTGGCAGGAACAGAATCAGGCCCTAAGTAGGCAGTTTCTGCTCCAAAATGAGCATAAAAACCTAATCGCTTCAATTACCCTGACAGCAAAGGCGCAGAGGCAGAGTGCTTTGTGGCAATGATTAGCAGCATTTAACAGAGCCGTTTAAAAACTGACAGCCGGTCACAGCGTCAAGTAAATAATCATAATGTTGGATTGGTCTCTCTCTAGCTCTCTCTCTCTCTCTTTTTTTTTTTTGGTATAAATAGCTCTAACCATCTCCTCGATGCGCTAGTTTAAAAACCATTAAAAGCAAATGGCCATCAATCTCTCTCTGAAAATGCCACAACAAGAACAACAAAGCCAGAGGGCGGGGAGCTGGGGAAGGGCTGCATGGGCTGGCACAAGTGGTGACTGGAATACCAGAGCCACTGTTAGGATCCTTGGGTGGGAATTCTGAACCTGCAAAGACACCTACCCTCCTCCTCCAGTTACTTGCACATGAGAACGGTAGGGGTTTCACTGCAATGGAACTGAACCCATCTAGTGGCCTAATCACCAAACCATCCCTGCTCTTGCTCATATCTGTACACTGCCATTTCACAGCTTCTTCACACACCACAGGAAAATCCAGGTGCCTAGGGGTCAGATGGCCTAAATGGGTCTCTCTCCACGGATATCAATTTATACCAGCTGAGAATCTGGGCCTGGTTGCATGATGCTAAGCAGGGCAACGTTGCTGTCAATACCGATGGCCTAGCTACTCCAATTGGCCATGAACTGTCTCAAGATTTGAGCTAAGAGGTTTTAACTCAAGCCACTCCATCATATGAGGAATCTTTTGAAAGAGGCCAGGGGTTAGATAGGATTGTGAAGGCAAATTCAGACTAAGAACAGGACCAGTGACTATGCCAACAGCACTTCCTACCTCTGAAAACAGACAAATCAAAAGTTTAAGCAACCGGATTTGTTGTTCGTATAGGATACACTAGATCCCATCTACCATGAGATCTCCACCTACTCCCCCCTACTTCTGAATTGCACATTCCCTGGGCTTGCCAGTAGCATAGCTTGTGTCTGCCATAGTGGGATCGTGGCAGCTCAATGCCTCTCAGCTCAACTGAGGTGCTGTACAGTACAGAAAGGGTCAATGAGCACCTACCCATGAACTGGGTTCTATGGGATACCTGGCCAAAGGCATCACATGTCCCAGCAGGAACAACCTGAACATCAGCTTTCAGGAGTCCACTGATCTTTTTCTCTGCCAAGTCAGCACCATTGGACATATCACTGCTTGTCAAGGAGTCCTAACTCCTGAAGGGCTGAATCAGCAGAGGGCCACTGGGGTGATTAACATCAGCAAATGCTATGGGATGAGAGTCAAACCCATAGAAATCTTTCATAGACCAGGGGGCAAAGGAAAGAAAAGATATACAGGAGCATCAAAAACACAAACAGAAAGAGGAGGAGAGAAGCAGGAAAAGGAACGAGTTGAGATGAGGCCAGAAGAAAAAAAGAGAGGGAGATGAGGGTAAAGGAAAGCAAGACAGAGAGACAGTGATAGATCAAGGCGAGGGATAGCTACTCATCCTCCCCGCTCCTTTCTCCCTTCAACTCGGATATGAAACACCTCAGTGCTGCCCTGGAGATTGGAGGGAGACCAGCCATCTAACCACCCACTCTCCCATGAATGCCACAGCATGTTCAGCCCCTGCACCACTCCCACATTGCATTTTAATTTTAGTAAATACTTCAAAAGAGAGAACCTAGAACTCCAGGGATTTAGCTGCAGCCCGTGCAATGGAAATTCACAGAGCATCGCAGCCTATTGCTTATTACAGATCCACGAGTCACTGTCTCCGTAACAGATAGGAGCCAGAGTAGAGGTCATTAGATCTATGCATATTTAATTCTTGCTGCTTGTAGACTAGCATTGAGACATACCTTGGCTTTATTGATTGTGCAGTGGAGAGCATTGTTTTCTTGGTCGTACAGCAAACTGAAATCTAGTGTTCCCAGCGTAGCTGAAAAAGACAAAAGAGCCTTGTTAATGTGAGCTGCCCAGCAAATGCTGTTTTTACTCTCACTATAGGGGAATAAAGTGGAGGGCTGCTGGGGAAAGGGACCCAGGGAGATGCAAAAGATTCCGCTACAAGCCTGGTGTAAAATAGCCTGCAAACTCAGGGCCTGATTGTCAGAGGTGCTGACCAATCCCAGGTGCCGCTGAACTCATGGTGGGTGCTCAGCACTTTTGACAATCGGACCAGACATGTACAACTCCAAGGAGCAATTCACGAAACTCCCATTGGAACCAGATCGGACACTAGCACATACAATCACACTTAAGACACTGATGCTTTCAGCCACCCACGCCCTAGGCCATGGACATCCTCAGCTGGGTCTAGGAAACTGAGCTCCCAGTCTCATAAAGCCATCTCCCTTGCAGGACGGCTGGTCACCCCTGCTGAACTGGGAATAAGTCCCGATCCTTCTCTCCTGTAACACTGTGTATTATGGCACAAGTTCAACCACACCAAGCGGGCATAGCACCCCTCCATCGTAATGGGAGCTCCGCCCACCTGTGCCATGGCTGAATTTGGCTAACATAATGTAACTGCTAATTCTCCACCCATTTGATTCCGCCCACCCCGGCAGCCTTCAGCTCCTGCCACCCCGATCCTCCTCCTCACTCCCCCACCCCAACAGCCCCCACCTCCTTCACACCCAACCTTGGCAGGGTCCAGCCACCCTACAATCCCACTCCTTGGCAGGCTTCAGCTGTACCCCCCACCCTGCCTTCCTCCCAGGTTCCAACACGGAGCCAGCTCCACTGCCCCCCCAAATCCCATGTTCCAGATTTACCCCAGCCCCACTCCCACCAAGGGGAGGCTTCTGTGCAGGAGGCAAACAGGGGAGGCACCCTGCTGGGATCCCCCCAACTTACTGCAGTGTAATGGAGAGAAAGGGCAGCTGCTGCTGAGCTCAGTGTCAGGGGGCAGCTCCGCCATGCTCTCACTACTGGAGGGTGCCCTGCTCAGAGCAAACAGAGACTGCGGGCAGCAGCTACCACAGCCCCGGGCTTGACAAGCAGACTTTAGTGGCCAAAGCGGGAACTGCAGACAAAATCCCCCTGGCCGCTGATTGCCAGGCACCTCCCAGACCATGACACTCTTGCTGTTCCCGCGAGCGTTGAGCAAGCGCCGTGGGAACTGGCTCCAGCCCTTGACGGGACACTGGATGCACTTTCAATTTAGGTCAAGGTGCCTGAATATTACAGTGCAGGGCAGGTAGTGAACACACAATACAACAACAAACAATCGTTCCCGACCTTTGGGAGTCAGTGGGCTAGCAAGCACACCCTTCCACCCTCAGGGAAAGAAAGATGTGCTTTACCATTGCATCGCGAGGGCTGGCAGTTTGCAACTGACCCACAGCTATGGGAATTTGCTTGCCTTGTTTGGCCCCAAGCATTCCTTGCAGCTGAGAAAATGGGAGACAAGCTGATAGAACCGCAGAGCTGCCGTCTGCGATCACCCAGAATAACGAGTGAAAGCCAGAATAACCTTGGCTGCACAGCAGCTTCAACAGTTGGTGTAGCAGATGGGTGCAAACTAACACCCATGACAGCGGCTTCCTTTGAGGGGGGCCCGATCCTACTCTCACTTCCCCCTCCCCTTGCAACCTCGCTGGCCTCATCTACTCCAACAAACTCATTCTTGCCAGCCACCTCTTAATGCTGCTCTTTTTCCAGCTGGGTTTGCCATCACTGGGGCCCATGAAAAGAAAATCACGAAGGGTTTGTCTACACTGCATCTGGGAGCAAGCCGCCCAGCCCGGGGCCATAGCTTTGTGCTAGCAGGGCTCGCGCTAGCATACTAAAAATAGCTATGCAGACATTGAGAAAACCTGGATTTGTGCTGGAAATGGCCCACCTGATGATCACTTTAGATAAGCTATTACCAGCAGGACAGTGGGGTGGGAGGAGGTATTGGTTCATATTCTCTCTGTATATATAAAGTCTGCTGCAGTTTCCACGATATGCATCCGATGAAGTGAGCTGTAGCTCACGAAAGCTTATGCTCTAATAAATTGGTTAGTCTCTAAGGTGCCACAAGTACTCCTTTTCTTTTTGCGAATACAGACTAACACGGCTGTTACTCTGAAACCTATGCAGACATTGTGGCTCATCTCCCCGGGCTTGGCTCCAGCCCAAGCCACAACATTTACACAGCCATTTTTAGCACACTAACACAAGCTCTGCCAGCACAAGTCTGTAGATCTGAGCCAGGAAGCTCACCTCCAGATGCAGCATAGACATACCCTCAGGGATCAGGCCTGCACAAGAGGCCTTAGCTGCATTAAGGGTGCTGTTTGACCACTGATCCCCATTTTATCAACCACAAGTGGCATTAGGAACCAGCAAGGGCAGCAAATGCCCAGCGGTGCTGATAAACGGAAAATCTCCTGGCTTCTCAGTCATACAATCCAAAGCCCTCTCCTTCTCTGAAGTACTAGTGGGGCACAGCAGGTCCGAGATCTCCCAGTCTTTAGGGAGAGGTTCTGTTCCAGGCCTGTCTCTAGACAGCACATATCATGCAGCTTTCATGTGTTGAGGTTTGCAGGGTGTGGCTCTTGGATCATCGATTTCTGGCTTCCAAGGACAACGCAGGTGATAGGTAAAATCCAGAACAGGCATGAGCAGCTGCAGCTCCAGGGACTTCAGTAAGGCCCCTTAATGCAGCCAAGCAGCTCTCAGCACAAGTTCATGTATGCCTGTGCACCTGTGTACATATGTGCATGTAAGCTAAACCCCACTTTGCACATCCCCCTACCCCCAGTCCTGAGGCCACCTGAGAGCTGGGCCAGTTTCCAGCATAAATTAGAGCAGCCAATGGGTAACCACGTTGCTTACAGCCCTAAGGAGCTGTTCTGACAGCCAGAGGATAAGGATGCCCTGGTCTCACTCCCATTTCCCAGCCACCCTGTGCCAGTGGAAGGGAGGGAGGGCCCTAAGAGTAACTATGGTGGCTTCACACCACTCGAGGATTCCCAGAGGCGGAGGCGACCTGTAGCCAATCCTCTGGGGTTAAGGCTGCTCAGGCACACCAGCCCCAGTGTAGTCCTAGTGTGCAGACGAGGGCCCAGGTCTGAATGAAGCCTGGCACCTGGGAAAGCTTCCCTGAACACAGCAAGATCAGGGGTAACATTGCTCAGCATTTCTGTGCCGCCGAGCTCCCAGGTTCCAACCCAAACACCACAGTTTCCAGTTTAATTCTGCAGAGCCAAGAGGCCTGGGTAAGCATCCAAGAGTCTGAGAGCTCAGAACAGCCAGAGCTCTCCAAGGTTTCCCAAATGCTCTGTGCTCTATTTCATCCAGTCTAACCTAATCTCCTCCATCAATCTAGCTATCTATGAACCCCCCGTGCGCCCATCACCTGAGTCTAGTTTCTCTCACTTTCTGAGGTTTGTCATGGGGAAAAGTGTCCCACAGCTTTCTGGGCAGCAAATGGATAATTATGGTACAGTGAGTGGGGGGTAATTTTCTCCCCAAATCTGTTCAGAGCAAGTTTTGTTCCACAAAATCCAGACTGGAGTTCCTGGGATCTGGATGTCATTTATCCACATCTCCAAGCTGTGAGGGTTTGGATGAACCGTTCTGATTTTGGCCCATCACTAGAATAAATAACTACCCCAGGGTGAGTTTTCAGAGTGCTCCTGCCATACAAACCTCCTAGGCATAAGATGCACTTGAATCTCTGTACCCTTCTAGTTCCTGTAAAGCTCCTCCTGGCCTGCCTCCCTCAACCCAAGTCTCTTTCAGGCCCTCCATGGTCTATAAATTCAAAACACTCAACACAGCTATCCCTATACCCCCACAAGCTACAGGGGCTCAGAGACCTTGCCCTGTGCACCCCTATCTGCTCCAGGGCCAGCCACAGAAGCAAACCTCCAGCATGTCCCCCTTCAACTGAGTTCTCTCAGCCCTTTATAGGGATCACCTAAGCCAGGGGTGGGCAAGAATTTTTGCAGGGGGAGCCACTCCACAAATTCTGGTAAGTCGTCACGGGCCACACATTTCTACTATATTAATGGAGGGGTGCGAGGTCTGGGAGGGAGTTTGGGTGCAGGAGGGGGCTCTGGGCTGGGGCAGGAGCTTGGGGTGCGGGACGGGTGCGAGGTGCAGCCTCTGGCTGGGAGGAGCTTACCACAGGCGGCTCCCGGCCAGCGGCATAGCAGGGCTCAGGCAGGCTGCCTGCATGCTGTGGCCCCATGCCGCTCCCAGAAACATCTGTGGCCAGTTGCTGCTGGCACATCTCTGCACACCCCTTGTGGGGAGGAGGACAGCAAGTCTCCATACACCGCCCCCGCAGCTCCTGTTGGCCTGACCTAACCCCTTCTCAGTTCTGGGTCTGATAATTGAACCGAGCTGGCTCGCCCCAGGTACCCTGGCCCTTAGAGGGGCAGGTGCCCCACGACAGTCCCCTTCCAAGCAAGGTAAGCACTGAGGAGGAGCCACACAATGTGGGGCTAAGAACAGGTATGCTTTAAACACTGTGCTGTGTACTTACCTTTGACCTATCAAGCCATCGCAGATGGTTTAAACAGAGGCACATTAGAATTCACACCTTACGATCCACATTTTACAGAACAGGCACCGAGAAGTTAAATGACTTGTCCCAGGTCACACATTGAGCCTGTGTCAGAGCTGGGATTACAACTCAAGTCTCCCAGTTCTGACTCCCAGACTCAGGCTGTAAACACTAGACCACATTGCCACCTTCTACTACTCAGCCTAACAGCACCACCCATCGACTCGTCTCACCAAGAGGAAACAGACGTTCAGAGCACAGTATCACCACATAAACAGCACCATGAGGTCCCATATTCAGTGCCTCTCAGATCAGACTCAATCAGTTTACAAGATGTTTTTCCTAACTATCCGTCCCATCAGCTTAGCCTGGGATCACCCAGGAGTTTAGAAGACTCGTGTTAAAGAGCTTGTGACTGCCTTACTAGCTAAGGAGTGGGTTTTCCAGACACAGCACCAAGGATGTTTTGCGACAGGGGTTGCGCTCTCTCTGTGATATCAGTGAAAAGACCTTTATTGACTTCAAGCAGCTTTGGATTGGGCCATAGCTGAATGCAGGGAAAAGATTAAAAACAAGGGGGAACTGACTTGCTAAATTTAACTGGTTTTAGCATAAACAGTCAGAGGAAAGCATTTGAACACCAGCAATAATAATGATGAGATGGGGAAAATGGTGAATAGGCTTTAATGGGAACAGAATAACATCCTGCGCTGTTGTTGCTTTTTAAACTCTGAGTGGTGCCTTGGTTTGGAGTCTAGGCGGGTCTGAGGGCACAAAGGAAATCTGCGTTCCATTCAGCACTCCAGCCGGATGAGCAGGAGGATGCCATCCGGATTTCAGCACCTATGGAAATTGTAGAGGGTGCTTGCCTTGGTATTATTTACACCGCTGCTTCTTTAAAACAAGTCAGAGCCAGATGGCCTGGCTTAGCTGCACTGCTCTGTAGTGCCACATGGGAGATGCAGGTTTGATCCCCCAAGCTGGTTGCTCACAGCCTGCTTTTCAGGGGAGCTGAGCCTGTAATCTTTGAGAGAACACCCGTGCTTTGTTTACACAGGGTCACCCAGACGCTTGTTTATGGAGGGCCAGCAATTTTGTCTGGCTCTTGTTCATTCTCTTTGGAAACAGTTGCATTCTCATGCCCTTTTTCAGGCAGGTTGTAGGCTTCGTACCCTCCAGCTACCAGCATGAACGCTGACCTGTCCCCCTCTCTGTTTCTTTACTTGATTGTCAAGCCAACTTCATCAGCAAATATAACAGTTCATGGGTCAAGCTCTCTGCTGGCTGATGTAGCTCCACTGATTTCAGTTTACACCAGCAAAGAATTTGGTCCCAAATTCTTTAAAAAAAGTCTATCCACTGTCACCCCCAAGATCCTCCTTGTTCCCCAGACTCCTGACTCTCATGCTAAGACGGAAAGTCTACTTCTCTCTGTACCTTGTGTGCTAAGTACGAGTCTCCTACATGGAGGCTTTTCCCCCACAACTGCTGCTAAGTTTCATGTACATCCTTCCTGGACACCAGTATCTTTTACTCCTTCCTGATGCAACTGGGGCAAGGTGAAGTGAGGGCTTGTGTGTAGTTCGGCTTGCCGAAACAGCAAGAACTGAGAGCAATTAGCGCAACAAAGTAATTGTGCATGCCCACTGCACAACCACCATCCCCTTGGTACAGTTCACTGCCTGGCCACTGAGCCTAAGAACTGTTCAGGTGTAATAGTAATTACAGCTTACTGTGCCCACAAAGGCACCCCAGAGTCACTAACATTGAAATGCAGCCACCTCTGGGGTGATGGGGGGGATCTCGAATGAAAGGACCTCACTCTGCAAGGTCCCCTCCAAAGGCCACACACACTGTTTGCAGCGTGCTCACTTCATCTCTTGTGGAAGGATGAAGGGCTGAGCCAGCGCTGCTGGAATCGGAGCTTGTCTCTCCACAGAATTCCAGCTAACCTGATAGCCTCATCGATTTCAAAGCCACAAGTATCTTTACGACTGTCTAGACTGCAGAACGTAAGCTAAAGAATTTCACACAGCGCATCCATCTGTTGCATGCAACAGATGCAGCTACTGAATAAGCCACGCACTCTCCTGAGGAGCCAGGATTACAACCCAGCTTCTTCTGCTCCAAACACACAAGTCTCTACCCCTTAAGCTAGAGAAGACTGCCACAGACTTGGCTCACTGGCCTGCCCCATCCCTGCCACGCACCAGGTAACAATACGTCCCTGGTTGTTATTTTAAAACAGAACCTGCACTGTACGATAACTAATACCTTTTCCCTTTCCAAGGATGTTCTGCCTCCCATGTTGGAGCCCCGAATACCCTGCCCCAACCCCGTTACCCCCTGATTTACATCCTCTGGAGGAGGAGGTGACCCACACTGCAGCTATAGGCACCGTTGCCTTGGGTAAATGGAGTGGAAATTACCATCAACACTGCTCCTGAATCGTCAGAGGGATACAACACGGACAAGAGATTAGAAACAGAGAGAGATGGCTGCTGAGCCTGGAGAGAGGAATTCATTCCTGCTCTTAGTATTATACCTTTTGCCCTGAAGGAAGCAAACAGCGCGTGGCCCTGCCATCATGTCGTTTGCTATTGCAGATTTTAATGGCCCCAGGTGCAGAATAATTAGCACTGCTGTGAATGCCATTCCATGCGGTGCTTGTTCTTAATCGGACAGAGGCAGGTGCACTTTGGGCAGCAGCGTCCATTGCCTCAAGCTGAAAATGTGCCGCTCCCGGTCTTAAATGTGCACCTGCTGCCAGGAGTCTTTGCAAACACCAGGAGGCTCGAAGCAAACAGAGCTCCAATACGTAATTTTCAGTCAGGAGGAGTCTGGCATTTCCCTACATGAGAGGATAGCACTATATTAAGATGGACTCAAAATTCCGCCGAGCCGCTGTTAAGAGAACCAAACTGATTATTTTCCATCTTGGTAAGAGTTAAAGAATGCTCTGCACCAGAGACCATGCCTTGAAATATGATCCTGTCCATGCACTGACCACATGCCTGTCCATGGAGGTAAGATCAGATCTGTTCCCACATACACATGCTGGAAACGACTCCACAGTAGGCTGAAATAACTGCTCCACACACCTGCTGTAATTTCCACCATTCTTGGCATAAACAGAATGCACATTTGTATATTAACCCCTCTAGCCAAATGATCCACCAATGGGCACTATTCTCACGTCCTGCTGGACCCCAAATGTAAAACTAACTTGAAAAAGATATAAATATTTTGGGGTTAAATAAATAAAAACACAATATATTTTAAACAAATCAACATTCACCTGTTGTACATGCAACCAAGACACTGCAGCACTAGTAAAGTGCATAAGAATAAGAAAGTAAAGCTGACAGGAAACCAAAGTGACAATGAGTGGCCCAGTTTCATGGTCCCAGATGAGTGGAATGCAAAATACAGCAAACAAACAGTATGACTGGTGAAAAGCAAACTGGATTTTTAAATTCCTTTCTCTTCGGATGATCAGATGGATTGTCACTAACCCAGAGCTGTCTGTCCTTTACAATACTTATATAATATGAAGTAACTGGCTTAATCTGCAGCAGAGGAAATTTAAATTAGAAAGCTTTTTTCCTAATATCTAACTCTAAGGATAGACGCACTGGAACAGGCTTCCAAGGGAGGTTGTGGAATCCCTGTTATTGGAGGCTTTTATGAACAGGTTATACATCTGTCAGGAATGGTCTAGGTTTACTTGGTCTTGCCTCAGGGTGGAGGCTGGACTAGGTGACGGTCCCTTCCAATCCTACATTTCTAGGATTCTATGGTTATCCTAAGGTGTCCCTTTAAAATAGTCCTTCTTCAGAGACTCAGAACCATCTCCCCTACTCCAGCCAAATGAAGCCCTGGATTCTAGCACTTTCACTCATCCCCTAACAATATTTTCCAAAGTACAGCAGAGCCTGCCAGCAGTCCCTCAAGTTCAACAAAGTTTTTTCAGGTCACAAGCTCAAAGGGACATGAACTCACCAGCAGGCACGTTTTCTGTTTGTGCATTGTACACACGCATCTACCCTTTTGAACTCCACCCTCTGATCTAACACCACACCCAATCAAAAAATGGAATCCCACAACTGTTCCCTAGGTAACAGCACTCTCCTCGACATCACATACAGGATTCAGATAATGGAAAGAATCAAAACCAACATGCAAAGCATTTTCAATAAAATTACAAGATTCGGTGACTAGAAGAAGAAGTTAGACAAGTTCATGCTAGAAATAAGGCACACATTATTAAGTGAGGGTAATTAACCATTGGAGAGCAATTAAATTAGGGAGGTGGTGGATTCTCCATCACTTGAAGTCTTTAAACCAAGATCAGATGTCTTTCTAAAAGATGTGTTCTAGCTCAACCACAAGATATGGGCTCGAAGCAGGATTTACTTGGTGAAATTATGTGGCCTGTGTTAGTCAGGAGGTCAGACTAGATGATCCCTTCTGCTTTAAAAATCTATGAATTCTGAATGGCTAAAACAATGATAATCTAAGCAATGCGCACATTACAGGTGCTGAGAGGACCTGACCGCTGAGGAAAGAACTGCATAACTCACAGTATCCCTCTCTCGAATTAAGATGCTTGTGTCACTCACAGACCACTGAGGGCACCAGCAGTCATCCAGGCCCAACCATCACGTATATTCCACATGCGTATACTTTCACATACGCACAAATTTAGAGGTGGTGAGTAAAGCAGTGTAATTTAGGGAGTTTAATCGGGCCTACTTGTACCCATTCGAGTGATATCCAAAGGAATCTGAGGGCTTGTCTACACAAGGAAATCAAGCAGAATAGCTATTGCAAAATGAGATATTCCACAACAGTGATTCCAGAATAGCTCTTTATGTGGACACTCCATTCTGCAATAAAAATGACTTTATTCAGAGAATCAGTTACATGATTCTAACCATATAAATACTGAGCTAGAAGGGACCTCAAGGGGTCATCTCGTCCTAAACCATCCTGACAGGTGTTTATTTAACCTGTTTTTCAACGACAGGGATTCCACACGTCCCCGAAAGCCTATTCCAGAGCTTAATGATCCTTATAGTTAGAAAGCTTTCCCTAATATCTAACCTAAAACTCCCTTGCTGGGGATTAATACCATTACTTCTTATCCGTTACTTACTTTAATGGACATGGAGACCAATTGACCACAGTCCTCTTTATAACAGCCCTTAACATACTTGAAGACTTAACAGGTCCCCCCTCCTCAGTCTTCTTTTCTGTAGACTAAACATGCCCAGGTTTTTAAATCTTTCCTCATAGGTCAAGTTTTCTAAACCTTTTACCATTTTTGCTGCTCTGCTCTGGACTCTCTCTAATTTGTCCGCATCTTTTTTAAAGAGTAGTGCCCAGACACAGTTCTCCAACTGAGGCCTTACCTGTGCTGAGTAGAATGGGACAATTACTTCCTGTGTCTTACATATGACATTCATAATAATACACCCTGGAATGATATTAGCCTTTTCGGAACTGCATCACATTGCTGACTCTCATTTAATTTGTGACCCACTATAACCCCCAGATCTTTTTCATCTAGCCAGTTATTTCCCATTTTGTAGCTGTGTGTTTGATTTTTTCCTTCCTAAGTGTAGTACTTTGTACTTGTCTTTACTGAATGTAATCTTGTTGCTTTCAGGCCAATTCTCCAATTTATTACGGTCATTTTGAGTTCTAATCCTGTCCTCCGAAATGCTAGCAACCACTCCCAGGTTGGTGTCATCTGCAAGTTTTATAAGCATACTCTCCATGCTTTTATCCAAGTCCCTAATGAAAATATAGAACAGTAGCACGCCCACGACAGACCCCTACATTAAAATGAAAACTTGTCAAGTTCTGCTGACTCAGCATTAGCAACTGGGCTAGTTTGCAGTGGAAAATGGGAGCTATGTCTCTCAGTTTGCTGCAGGGGTGCCCGTTTACCATGAAGGATTCAGCTAATTATAGCCACAACTTATTGCAGAATAATTAGTGTGCTTCCAAATCCACTTTTATTCCAGAATACTGTATCCATGCAGGGAGTTAGTCTGGAACTGTTACTGCAGAAGAGCCTTAAATCAGTATAACATACAACAGAGAGCTCGAAGATGTAAATTAAAGCAGGAGGAGGGTTAGATTACATCACCTTGCACATTATTTCTGAATTTGGCCCACAGAGTCTAGTTATTATCTAGAGCGTTTAACTTCCTATATCATACATTGCCACGCTGCCAACTACTGGTGGCTGCACTTCAGGAGCAGGTAAGCGATCCCTGCTTATAGTTTGTAAAGCATGTTGGGATCCTGGAGATGAGGAGTTATAGAGACATAAGATCATTATTATTCAGACGCCAGAAAACGGTGGGCTCCATCCAAGTCTTCCACAGCCCTCCAAGCTGTGGCTATAATTAGTTGAATCCTCCATGACAAACAGGCGTCCCAGCAGCAGATTGAGACACATAGCTCCCATTTTCCAATGCCAACTATCCCATCTGCTAAAGCTGAGTCAGCCGAACTTCACAAGTCTTCAGGTCACCTTAGGTGTTGAAGAAATCTCCCAGAATTGGAGTTTGTGTATTTCCATGTGTTTGCTGAGAAGGCCCCTTAATCATTAATTTGCTGAGATCCCTGAATTCTAATTGTCCTGAGTTCAGCTAGAATAGTTTAATCTCATGAAGGGAGCTTTTAGCCTGATGGATTCTGTAATCTAAAAAACAAATTACAGGCTTGGCTTGAAACCGGAATTTGGCCAGGAAATGAACAAACCAATCATCCTCCCAGAAATGACTCTTCACCCTCAGGTGCTGCTGGTGCACAGAAATCCTAGTTCCAGCAAGGCAGACAAAATTTAAAGGAACCAAAACACTGAAGCAGATGCTCATATGTTTCTGCGTTTCTTTTAATGAAAAAGTGAAACATGCTGAGAACTGCAACCTATCTCCTTGGTGGAAGAATCTGGCCTCCTCTTTATCATGACTACTGAGATCAGCACTTTCTGCCGAGAGGGCCTGAAACTTTTGTTTGTATCCATTCAGCACTACTGTTCCATAAAGGTTGTCCGCAGACAAGTTGTAGTCTACATCCTACAGCACCTTTGCACCATACAGTTAGTTCTAAGAGGCAGCAGCATGACCTAGTGGACAGAGCACTGGACTGGGAATCAGAGACTTGGGTTCTATTCTGCTCTGCCGCTGCGAGACCTTGGGCAAGTCACTTCACCTCTCAGTTTCCCCATCTGTAAAATTGGGCTAATAATACTAGCCTCTTTTCTAAAGGGCTCTGAGAGCTACAGATGAAAAGCTGGGTGAAGATGAATATCATCATAGAATATCATAGAATATCAGGGTTGGAAGGGACCCCTGAAGGTCATCTAGTCCAACTCCCTGCTCGAAGCAGGACCAATTCCCAGTTAAATCATCCCAGCCAGGGCTTTGTCAAGCCTGACCTTAAAAACCTCTAAGGAAGGAGATTCTACCACCTCCCTAGGTAACGCATTCCAGTGTTTCACCACCCTCTTAGTGAAAAAGTTTTTCCTAATATCCAATCTAAACCTCCCCCACTGCAACTTGAGACCATTACTCCTCGTTCTGTCATCTGCTACCATTGAGAACAGTCTAGAGCCATCCTCTTTGGAACCCCCTTTCAGGTAGTTGAAAGCAGCTATCAAATCCCCCCTCATTCTTCTCTTCTGCAGGCTAAACAATCCCAGCTCCCTCAGCCTCTCCTCATAACTCATGTGTTCCAGTCCCCTAATCATTTTTGTTGCCCTTCGCTGGACTCTCTCCAATTTATCCACATCCTTCTTGAAGTGTGGGGCCCAAAACTGGACACAGTACTCCAGATGAGGCCTCACCAATGTCGAATAGAGGGGAACGATCACGTCCCTCGATCTGCTCGCTATGCCCCTACCTATACATCCCAAAATGCCATTGGCCTTCTTGGCAACAAGGGCACACTGCTGACTCATATCCAGCTTCTCCTCCACTGTCACCCCTAGGTCCTTTTCCGCAGAACTGCTGCCTAGCCATTCGGTTCCTAGTCTGTAGCGGTGCATTGGATTCTTCCATCCTAAGTGCAGGACCCTGCACTTATCCTTATTGAACCTCATCAGATTTCTTTTGGCCCAATCCTCCAATTTGTCTAGGTCCTTCTGTATCCTATCCCTCCCCTCCAGCGTATCTACCACTCCTCCCAGTTTAGTATCATCCGCAAATTTGCTGAGAGTGCAATCCACACCATCCTCCAGATCATTTATGAAGATATTGAACAAAACCGGCCCCAGGACCGACCCTTGGGGCACTCCACTTGATACCGGCTGCCAACTAGACATGGAGCCATTGATCACTACCCGTTGAGCCCGACAATCTAGCCAGCTTTCTATCCACCTTATAGTCCATTCATCCAGCCCATACTTCCTTAACTTGCTGACAAGAATACTGTGGGAGACCGTGTCAAAAGCTTTGCTAAAGTCAAGAAACAATACATCCACTGCTTTCCCTTCATCCACAGAACCAGTAATCTCATCATAAAAGGCGATTAGATTAGTCAGGCATGACCTTCCCTTGGTGAATCCATGCTGGCTGTTCCTGATCACTTTCCTCTCATGCAAGTGCTTCAGGATTGATTCTTTGAGGACCTGCTCCATGATTTTTCCAGGGACTGAGGTGAGGCTGACTGGCCTGTAGTTCCCAGGATCCTCCTTCTTCCCTTTTTTAAAGATTGGCACTACATTAGAATTTTTCCAGTCATCCGGGACTTCCCCGGTTCGCCATGAGTTTTCAAAGATAATGGCCAATGGCTCTGCAATCACAGCCGCCAATTCCTTCAGCACTCTCGGATGCAACTCGTCCGGCCCCATGGACTTGTGCACATCCAGCTTTTCTAAATAGTCCCTAACCACCTCTATCTCCACAGAGGGCTGGCCATCTCTTCCCCATTTTGTGATGCCCAGCGCAGCAGTCTGGGAGCTGACCTTGTTAGTGAAGACAGAGGCAAAAAAAGCATTGAGTACATTAGCTTTTTCCACATCCTCTGTCACTAGGTTGCCTCCCTCATTCAGTAAGGGGCCCACACTTTCCTTGGCTTTCTTCTTGTTGCCAACATACCTGAAGAAACCCTTCTTGTTACTCTTGACATCTCTCGCTAGCTGCAGCTCCAGGTGCGATTTGGCCCTCCTGATATCATTCCTACATGCCCGAGCAATATTTTTATACTCTTCCCTGGTCATATGTCCAACCTTACACTTCTTGTAAGCTTCTTTTTTATGTTTAAGATCCGCTAGGATTTCACCATTAAGCCAAGCTGGTCGCCTGCCATATTTACTATTCTTTCGACTCATTGGGATGGGTCGAAATGAGATGAGAGATAGGTATTATCACCTTACTAATGTGCTTGAGCGGAACCTCAAGCTAAGCAACTGGCCTTAAAAGTCAAACTCTTATGTGGTGATTGACAATGGGATAGGGAACCTTTTATCTCAAGGCTGGTCACAGTTCTTGGCAGGCAGCTGTCCATATTGGCACCTCTGTTACAGGTCAAACTGGCCTGCAGATCATCCTCAGACTCAACCTTTTAGGGCCTGATCTAGCTCTCGCTGGAGTCACTGGGAGTCCTTCCGTTGACTTTAGTGGCTTTAAGACTCCCCCATTGTTAACAATCACCATGTCAGAGCACAGATGCCAATCTAGAAACAGCTTTTGCTCTACAAATGTTATCATTCAGATTGAACAGCTATTAGAGGCCTCAGCTCAGAGCTGCATCCCATTGGGCTGCCCAGACACCCAGGAAGAGCTTACAGCGTACACAGACAAGCCAGGCTAAGAGTGGAAGGGGAAACAGCAGCAAAGGGAGTTGAAATGACATGCCCCAGGATGCAGCAGGTAAGTGGTGGAGCTGGGAATAGAACCCACGTCTCCCCTCTGCCAACCCAGTATGCCACCCACTGGACTACACTAGTTCTCTGCCTTCTGTGAGAGTCATTCATCCCAACAGATCCAGCTCACCTGCTCCACCTAATGTATTTAAGCATTCACAAGATACCGCTCACCTTATTAGCATCAGCTGTCTGTGTGTTCCTTCCCCATCCATACCCAATTTCTCTAGCTCAGCTTCCCTGATATCAGGTGCTGAATCAGTTGTTTCCTCTGGGGTTCCCACAGCCCTTTCCACTCACTGCAAAGCCTCCTTTACCCAGCAACTCAAAGTTAAAGGTCTGGAGCAGTCCACACAGCCAGCCTCACTTTCCAGAACTCTCATGTATACAGCATCCTCTTTGCTGGAAGGGGGGATAAAAAAGGACCCACCACAAAGAAGTCCCCAGAAGATTAAAGATACTTATCCTGTTTCACTAGCTGTGGCAATAGGTCCATCGGGTGACATCCAGCTGTATTTGTTTTGGGCTCTTAACAGAGAAGCGCAAATGCATTATCATCTTGTCTCACATGTCAAGACACAAAGAGCTAGTATACCCACAGGAAATTACTGAATTTTATATGCCTGACCCCAAAGCATTTTGGAGTAATTAATTTAAAGGACCCTCCATGAGGCATGTGTTTAGTCTTTGGATGGCTATTTTCCCCTTTTTACTGGGGTTTCTATGGGGGTAACATAGCACAAAGTCTGGAATAACACATCAGTCTTCATCTAGAGAGAGGCTCAGACTGGAGCACAGCCCCCACATTTTGGGAGTGCAGAGGGATAAAAGTCAAACTCCCCTCTCTAGGTCAGAACGTGACACTGAGGATCCAGACCCTACCCCTTGTATGCAGACCATTCCCATGAAAGGGTTTGACTGTGCAGATGCACATGGTGTACATGAGAAAGACTCTGTGAAAGAATCCCTAATGCCTCCACCCTCAGCAACTCGCCTGGCAGAAAATTATAATGGCATATCTCTGAGAAAAGGGCTTATAGTGGATAGGATGACAGTTCCTGTAATTATATGTTTACTTGCAGTATATTATTCAGCCACTAGAGGTCTCTGTGTGCTGTACAGAGTTCCAAGCAGGGTGTGGTAAACAAAGGAGAAAAAGCTGGAACTCAAGCTATGGGGGTATTTGTTTGATTGTGTCTGTAGCTATTTTTTTAAATAAATACCTACTGTTTCAGAAAACATGTGGATTCCATATATCATGACCTGGTGCCAGAAGTAAACCTGTGAAAGACTGAGTGTTCATGACTGTAAACAAGATGCCTAAATTTGTTGAGCTGGAGCATCTAAACTTTACCAGACTCGCAGAATGGAGCAGCGTGACACATGCTTTCAGGTGACCATCAAGCTCAGAAGAGAGAAAGGTGGCTTCCAGGTGAGCTCTTTCATTTATACATTGTGTAGAGAAGCTGAGTATGTTTTCAGCACTTATGTGCTGGAGGAACAAACACATCTGAGGGACTGAGACACAGTCCTTAGGAAGTCCGATGGTTGCTTTGTCAGCCAGGAAAGAACTTGCACCAGTGCAGTACAGAGCCCGGAGAACCAGTCAAAGCATGTGTTAGAAGTCTACTAGGAGTAAGAGGAACACTGGGAATTTGGGGCCAGTAAAAGTGAGCACATTTGGGACAAAATCATAGCTGGCATTTCTGATAAGGACTTAGAAGATGCCATCAAATTTAGATCTCACACGAGAGAATGCAATTGAGATGCCTCTACATTCAAACTATTCAAAGCCAAGAGACGGCAAATGCACTTGAAGGAATATAATATCCCCAACCCAGCAATGGAAGCAGATGGTGCAAACATTCACAGCCAAAATACCTACACCACAGACAAGCAGCAGGTAATCCACAACGTGCACTCAACCTCAGTACTTCCACCCTTTTTTTCAAGTCACCTTTAAGTGATGGGCCTTCATATATCAGGACCTACAGCAGGATTCCTCTATTAGAGGACAGAATTAGAGTCCAAAGCTTATCAACTCTAATGGAAAGACTCCCAATGCCTATGTAGGCTTTGAATGGGGCCGTTAATGAAGCTAAGCAGAATTCTTGCTTGTTTTGTTACTTTCCGCCCCCCCCCGGGTTCTTACCAAACGTCACATTTGAGTTGAAAACTAGGATGGTGCTTTTGAGAAGCAAGTTTCTCAAAGATGAAAGGACAGCAATTAGACCGGAAACACTGCTTACTAGACATATTTTAGAAAGTTCTGGGCTATTCCTGGCACTGACCTTTAATCATACAGATTGCAAATAAAAAAAATTAAAATAAAATAAAACAGGCCTCCATAAGGAATTATAAAACTGCCACATAGAAATCTCAAGACAATAGCCAGGATACATTATTACATTATAATTCTGCTCCTATGATAAAATAACCATTAGGAGACCTGAACTCATTAGCAGGTTTTGATCCTTTTTCCATCTATAAACTATGAAAGATTGATGGGAAGGTGCTAGCCAAGTTTGGCATTTAACACAGGATTTAAAAGGGAGATAAATCTGATGTGTACAGGAACGTGGTCTCTTTTATTGGCAGTCCTTGGACATTAGGATTAATTCAACAGGCCACAAAATAATTTACAGGGTGGAATAAAATGCTGATGCATCTCAGAACCTGGCCTTGAGATACCTCTCATCTGTTTTGGAACCTATCAGCCAATGAGGTGTCAGGGAGTGGCAGTTTGTATGGCTATTACTGGCACAGTCCAGATAAACTGTTTACTGCTGGCATTTCCTATCAGCACGCTGGGTGACTGAGAGGCTGAGGCAGGCAGCTTCTATTTATACCCTCTGAATAACAGGCAAGTACAACGATAAATCTCTATTTGTCTCCTAAACTATTAGGGCCTCAGTTTATAAGGGATGATAGAATGCATGGGCTCTTTCAGACAACAGGTCAGAAAGGTGCAAGGGCGCTGGAATACTGCCAGAATCAATTAAAGCTAGAGATTGCCACAGAACTGAGATTTGGATCTTGAGCATCCCAAGCGAAAGGGACAACCGTTCTGACCCACCTCAGTCTAGACATTAAACAGGCCCTCTATCATCTTGGGACCAAAATGCTTCCCTTGCAATGTAAGTCAGGTGCCCTCTTGCTGTATAATGCCAAAGAGAAGAACTCAGTGCAGCACGAAAGCTTGTCTCTTTCACCAACAGAAGTTGGTCCGATAAAAGGTATTTCCTCACCCACCACCTTGTGTCTCCGATACCTTGGGACCAACAAGACAACAACAATGCAAACAAAATGTTTTCCATGCTCAACTGGCGTCATCGTGGTTCAACCTTCTCGAGGATAAACAGCAGCTAACCAGGACTGCATAGGGCAGAACTGAGCGGCTAACCTTGGCCATCCAGCTGGACATGGATAGGCGTCATACTGGGTTTGGTTCTGGGCATCTCATTATCAGAGAGACAAGGGAATTCAGAGAAGAGCAAATGAAACAATTAAAGGGCTACAGGGCTTGACTGTCTAGAAAAGACGGAAAGAACTTGCATAGGTGTTACTTGGCTTAAGCAGCAATCAGCAGGAGGATATTAGAACCATCTCAGACTATCTGCAGGGCGTCCATGACACAAAGAAAGAAGAATTATTTAGCCCAGTGCAAGGTGCTGACATTATGTCACAGAATATCAGGGTTGGAAGGGACCTCAGGAGGTCATCTAGTCCAACCCCCTGCTCGCTCAAAGCAGGACGAATCCCCAGTTTTTTTGCCCCAAATGGCCCCCTCAAGGATTGAACTCACAACCCTGGGTTTAGCAGGCCAATGCTCAAACCACTGAGCTATCCCTCCCCTCATCAGCAAAGGTGAAATGTTCCTGATGGTGAGATCTATTCAGCTGTGGAACAGTTCCCTGGTGGGATGCGGACGAAGCCCTATCGTTTGGATAACTGGACCAAACTTAGCAAAGCAATTGTAGGAACAGTCTTACTCCAACTAAAGGGGAAGGAATTTATGACTTGAGAGGGGTTCCCCCCTGCCATTCCTATTTTTACATTTCAGGGACTAACGATTATTGGGGGAAAAACCCACAAGATTGTGTGGTGGAGAGAAGGGAGGTGTGTACCAAAAAATGCTACAGAACTATTTACAAGGGAGTCTGTAAGCTTTAAGTCCCTATACTTATCAGCAATACTGCTCCCAAGATAATCTGCTCATGGATTTTGTGCCAGGCAGATCAGAGGAGCCATGAAAAGACTGCCAGGGGATTGGCTGGATTAGCTCGCCCTCAGAGAAAGCACAGGTTCAGTAACCTTCTTCAGAAACTGGGTTTTTAAAATGCACTATAAAAGACAGGTCCCTGTTCTGCCACTGCTTTAATTCCTCCCCGCATTGGAACTAATTTTTAAGGCCCCGAAAAGCAACAAGTAAAGCTGTGAATTTAGAGCCCCATGCAAATGTCAGTACATGACTCCTCAGAAGGAATGGAGATAATTTACTGCAATTTCAGCCAAGTATTACCCAAGATCTCTTCAGCAGGTAGAGGCTCAGGCGCTCTTGCCTCCGTTTGTAATCTAATTACAGCTCGTCAAGGGCTTTTGGGGGGTGAGATAATGCTACATTCGGAATCAACTGCATGCTGCGAGCTGACATGTAGGTGCATTCGTGTATCTGTTGCACATCCACAGGGTTTTTTTTTTTTTTTTTTTTTACAGCTGCAAAGCCTGATTCGCCCCGACTTGCACTGGTGTAAATCAGGAATAAATCCATGGAAGTTAATGGAGTTACACTGTGTAATCCAGCCCAGCAGTTTACTAGGGATGACGGAAGAGCTGACTGCTTTCTCCACAGCAACTGTGATTACAGTCAGAACAGTAACACCCTCTACATCTAGAGCGCTTCTCATCCAGACAGGAACCCCAGGCCCTTTCCAGACTAAAGTATAAAAAGAGATCTCTCCAGCCCAACAGTGACCGCTGCATGGTCTCACAGCACTCGCTGCGGTCCGTGGTGGGTAAGGGAGCTGAAGCTACTAGGGATCGAGAACAGTTTGCATATGACACTGCAACTAACATGTCTACCTTGGTGAAAAGTTCCAAAGGACTTCTGGGGACAGATCCTGCAAGGTGTGAAGTGTGCCCACAATACCTCTAGACCTCGATGACCATAAGCAGTCAGGGCTTTAAGGTGGGACTTATCATTGGTCTAACTGCTCCTGTTGAAGTCAATGTGAGTTTTAGCATTGACTCCAAATGGGGGTGGGGGGTGGGGGGGGAAGAGTTAGGCTGAAACTGAGTGCTTTTGAAAATCCTGCCCTTCAGACTATCCAAGAGGCATGCTAGCACTATTCTTGGGAATGGGTTCAGCACGGATTCAGAGGACAGGACCCTCCACTGGATTACCAACCTCCCCTTGCTGCAACACCTGATTTTTCCATGCAAGTCTCCCATCCCTGGATTGCCCCTGGTTTACTCCACTGAGCTAGTGAGCTCTGGTAAGGTCAGAGCCCAAGGTGGGCTGGCTACAGGCTCTCTGGGTCACAGGAGAAAACATTTCAATTCAGACAGTGCATGCCTTCAAGCAAACAGGAGAGAGCAGGGGTCCTTTCCTGCCTGTGGGAACGGATTCTACTCCTTTCAGCCACAAAGGACGTTTTTCTGTTGACTTCAGTGGAATCAGGAATGAGAAAGTAACAAAACTCTTCAAGCTTCCACCTTCTCAGAAGATTTTTGTTTGTTTGTTTTCCCCAAAAAAGCTTAAGCCTACAGGCTTAATGACTACTTCTCCATTTTCCAGAGGTTACGGACCAAGATAGTGTCGAACCTCTGATGGGCTCCCGCCTGCTGAGCCCATTCTTTGTGTAGCCAGATGATGGAGTGCTCATAGGTCTTCTATCTTCTCAAACTAGGAGCGTTCACTTATCTCCTCAGAACAGTTCAGAGATGCAATTATGTTTTACAGGACTAAATGGTCCCTGATGTCATGAGCAATTACACTTTCAGCAATTTCAATTTAGAAATGGCCTTCAAATCTCTCTCTCTTGCTCTCTTTTTTTAATGAAATTCAGCATTGCAATTAACAACCAAAAATATTGCCTTTAGTGTTAAATATAAAGATGAAGAACTTAGCAAGCACTTGGGCTTTGGAATATCTGAGCGATGAGTGAACAGATCAGTCATGGAGCCGCTGGTAAGAGGAGGTCCCTGCACACATGCAATGTGACTCACCAACACAGTACAACAGCAGTGCTGCTGCTAAGGGGCCAGAGGAGAGGCTCACCACCATGCACAGGGGTCACTGACCTCTTCTCAGCATTAAGAGCCACACTGAGAGGAGATGCTTTTAAAGCCCTACCTTTCATGGCGTTTGACTGCTGAGCAACAAGAGAATAACTGCAAAGGACAGAAAATTATCCTGCAGAAATGTAGGGAGGAGGAAATCTTTGATAGCTACAAGCTCATACAAACCAAAACCAAGTGACTGGTCTTCCAGGAGCTGCCTGTGGAAATTCAGTCTCAACAAGCCAAATGAGAGTTGAGGGTACTCAGCACCTGGCAGCCCATAGGGCCTGTTCCTGCAGTGCCCTCAACTCCCATTAACTCCAGCCCTCTTCAGGGTCATCAGGCAGCTGCAATCACAACTGTGACTCTCCTTCCTGTGCGCACATCCTGCTACCCTGGGCATTTTGCTTTTCAGCACTGGACCTATGACACATTTTGGAAGACCATATCCTTGGGAAGTCTCTTGCTGGCAGCGCAGTAGTGGTCTCACTGTACACAGATGCAATTTAATAGCTATTTTCGGTGGACTAATAAAATACAGCACTATCCTTAATGATCACCCATGCCATCGCTGCAGGCATGCTTAACGAAGATGCTGTGCCCAGGAGCACGTGCAAAAAGCTGAGAAGGGGGAAAGGAGGAAGCTGCATTACCTGGGCCTGCTTGAAAGCTTCTTGAAGTTGGCAAGAATCTTCCATTGACTCCAGTAGGCTTTGGCTCAGGGTGGATTTGATTTAAATCATGATTTAAATCACTAGTCAGGAAGACTATTTAATTATGGATTTCTACATAAAAGTGCATTCTCGTTGATTGTTATAACCTTAATACATATTCTTCACAACTCAGAGATAGATGAGACCCAAACTGGTGTCTAGTGAGAGAATGGTATTGTAGATCTCAAATCAATGAAGGCTACACTCAGAAAGACCTCAAGACTTCTGGAATATGCTGCTCAAACAGTTTCACTTTTGTTTCTACTGCCTGTCCCTCCCGTCTCACATTTATCTCCAGACTTCTTCTCCTTGTCCAGATCTATTCCTCCCCCAACAATCTTCTATTCATTGAACTTTTTGAAACTTTGCCCTTTTAGAGCGAGGTAAGGGATGGACTCTGTGTACACAAATTTGCAGAGGGACAATTTGAGGTTGTGGTCTATTCTTTCTCACCTCTATATATTTATTTATTTATTTTAAAACATTTTTGCTGTTAACAAGCATGTTATCTCTGGAGACACAACCCCACAGTTTGAGAACTGCAAAATTAAGCATCTCTGATGGTATCTTCTAGACTTAGCACTGAGTTCCATTGGGTAGATAGAAAGATTAACCTTAATAAACTATACAGAAGCCCCTGGAACCCCATAAGATTGGGTCCCTAATCCATGAACTATTGGAACTCATTTACAAAGCTTTTCTTAAACATCACACGAATATATTGTCTCATACTATAGAATTAGAATTTATAATCCCTATTCCACGATGAGATATCTTTGAGCTACAATTTACCTTAATTAAAACTATCTTTAGATCGGTTTTTTCCTCAAAAAGCATTTTAACCAAAAAAATCCGATTTAAATAAAAAATTCGATTTTTTTTTAAATCATTGATTTTTATCCACTCTGCTTTGGCTCATGGCCAATGGGAGTAAAATCCATGGCTTGGGAGATGATTATCTCCAGTCAGCAAGTTTGGTTACAGAATCCCTTCTGATCCATGGCTGCCTATTTTGCTACTAGCAATTGCCTTGGAAAGGAGCTTGTCTGGAGTGTTGTTCTCCTACACAGCCTCCGCTGAAGGAGATGGGATGAAAAGGTTAACAAATGGCACACTGCAGGGGGTGGGAAGAGCCAGCCCACTCAAAATTAGGCCTATTATTAAGATGATTCCACATGGTCCACTCATTAGCCTGAACTGCTTGAGGCTACTGGCAAAATGGTTCCTTTCTGTGGCAGGCCTGTGCTCAGATCTTCACTGCAGCCAGGAGGACGAAGATGGACACCTGGACAGACATGAGCACTGTGTGCAGACTGCCCCCGGAGATCCTACCTGAGTCTCCCCTCCTGGGGTCTCAGGAGGAGGATTGGGAATTGGGGAGACAGAACACAAGCTAGATTGATCCCCGACCCCTGCCGCTTTGTGGAGGCAGATAACATCAAGCTTTCCTAGATGCCACCCTTAGCTCACACAGAAGATGTCCTGGGGCAAATTCAACCCTGGTGTAAGTGGAGACAGTCTTACATGGTAATAGCACCTGGTTTCTCTGGGGGCTGAGTTTGGCTCACAGCTGGGGACATGTCAGGACAGAAGATGTAGCTGGTATGTAGAGAGGAAGAACAGTCTAGTGATTAAAGCACTAGCCTATGACTTAGGAGGTTCAAGTCCTTGCCCACCACAAACTTCCTGAGCGACCTCTGGCAAGGGTATGTCTGTGTCAACAGAAGGGGTTTTTCTCCTCTGAGAGGGGGTAACTAGGCTGACGGAATAATTCTTTCAACAACCTACCTGCATCTACAGTGCAGTTTAGGTTGACTTAACTACATCACAAAGGGTGTAATTTTTTCCACAGCCCTGACTGATATTGCTAGGTCAACCTAAGTTTTAGGTGTGGACCAGGCTCAAGTCTCTCTCTGCCTCAGTTCCCTTCCATACACTGGAGATAATAATACTGCCCTACCTTATGGGGTGTTGTAAGGAGAAATGAATTAAAGATTGTGAGGTGCTCAGACACAAAGATAATGGGGGCCAAATAAGCACCTCAGATAGATGGGAATTCCAGCCTGGTCCCACCCTAACAGTTCTCTACCAGGAAAGAGTCTGATTAGCTTAGACAAAATCCATTCACCGCTGAGCTGTTTTGTTGAACGCTTCTCACAGTAGCTACAGTGCCAACAAGTGCCCCCCGAAAACTGCAGCAAAAACACCTCAGAAAGGAACAGTGCCCTACTCCCAAAGAAAAGCTCTGAGCCCATAGGGTACCGGAGCTCTTGGTGAACTACGTGTACACAAAAAGAACAGGAGGACGTGTGGCACCTCAGAGACTAACCCATTTATTTGAGCATGAGCTTTCGTGAGCTATTTGTTAGTCTCTAAGGTGCCACAAGGCATCCGCTGAAGTGAGCTGTAGCTCACGAAAGCTCATGCTCAAATAAATGGGTTAGTCTCTGAGGTGCCACAAGTCCTCCTCTTCTTTTTGCGCATACAGACTAACACAGCTGCTACTCTGAACCCTGTCATTATACATGTACACAGATCACATTCCCCACCACTGAAATGCAGCCACCACTTAGTGTGGAACATGGCAGCTTTTCACCAATATGCAGCAACACTGCACTATGTCTCAGGGTAAGTAGTAAAGAAGATATATATTTATCCCATATAAATGCCTTTCAATCAGTAAAATATCTCAAGTGAAACTGCAAGGGGACTTCCAGGTCTGATTGGTTCATTACTCAAGCTGGAAGCTGGCCAACCCCCTAGGTTTAACACCTCTCTACTTGCAAAAAGGGTCACAAGCTCTTTAATGCACTTAAACCTTGGATTTAACATCTCACTTATGTGTATAAAACACTTCCATTGCCTTTATGAGCTGCTGGCAAGTTGGACTTGATACAGTGTCAATAAAATTACTATAATATTATCCAGACACCTGTTGAAATCAATGGCAATTTGTGTAGTAAAAATATTTTTTTTGCATAATCTGGATCGCAAAGACAAATGAAAGGTTATTAATAGCAGCAGCAACATATGCTAAGGAGCTGCTTTGAGGATGTAAATATCCTGATCATTTCCAAACTGTTTTCTCTCCCCCTTGCTTATTCTCAGCATCTTTGTTAGCAACTCTGTGTTGTCTGCTAACATTGCCATGTCATCTGTAGATTCTGCATCCCTTGCTACTTTTGTTCTTATCACCACCTTTAAACAGCTGGTAGTTAATATCTTCATTATGACTTTGGCTGCTTAATGATTTTCTTCACCCAAAATAAGTGTCTTCCTAAGAAACCTCTCTCAGTGAATCACTTGTAGCAGATGTCACAAGATGCAATACATCAGGATAGGCCTGCGATCTGGGCTAGAAATAATATTTTCTACAGCTGATATTTATAACACTATCATGGCTGAGCTGCGTGGAAGCAAAATTCTTCTGCAGGGCCTTGCAGGTCAGCTTCCTGTCGGAGGAGTTTGGGTATATTCTAAATGTAATTTCCTTCGATTACACATACACACCCACCATGAGACAGAGGCAGGCACAAGTAGCATCAGCAGTCTCCTCTTTCAGAAATCTCAACCCACCTGCCAATGCCCATGTTCCCAAGAAACTACCTCGTCGCAAGAACTGCCTTCAAAAATAAAGTACTGAGCAAACTCTGCGGTATCTGCCACAGCTTCTCTCTGGCAAAGACCAGCGTATCACGAACAACGACGCAGCACTTCTTCAAGAACTAAAAGCTCACTCACACACTGTGAAAAAGAATTATTGAAGTATGTGTAACAGTGCCCTCCGGTGACTCCTGCCTTAACAATTCTGAGAGTTACAGTGTTCCTATAATGCCTACCTATATTGCATTCATATGGCACTTTTCATCAGAGGATCCCAAAGCACTTTACTAAAGTAGATAGGTATTATCGTGCTTGTTTTACAGGTGGGGAACTGCAGCAGAGGATAAGGGACTTGCCAAAATTCACAGACAGTCAGTGATGGTGTCACAAACAGAACCCAGTTTCCCTGGCTCCCAGCCCTATGCCCCAAACACGACGCCATGCTGCTAAGATTGGCTTACTTTATATGTAAACAAAGATATCATTAGTGTTTGACAGACCGTCTGGGAATAACCAATTACTCTGGACTAGCGAGCTGATTGTGCAGCAAAAGGAAACATGAGCAACAGCTGTAACAATGTGAATGCAGCCCTGAGGATGATCTGGCATAATTTCCCTAAGAACAGCAAATACTATAGCAATAATTAATAACTGATAATAAAATCCATGCACATGCACTCTTTGCAGTGTATTATAAAGGAAACACCATAGAAGACAGTTTTTCAATCTATTTTGCTTTCTGTGCTTATGTTGGTGCCCAGACACCACGGTAATGGGTGCAATACACAGACTTGTTTCACTGGAAGGTTGCAGGCTACTGGGAAGTAGATGAGAGAACTATGATCTTCCAATAAATCTATAGTGAGTTCCTTCCCCACTGTCAAAAAGACATTATGTTACAATTACTTCTGATCCGATAAAATGCCCCAAACTGTGATTTTTTGGGTGTTTGCTTTTTTTTCTCCCCTCCAGTCACTACCCCCTAACGCTCTCTTCTCCTCAATTGGTATAAGTGCTTTGACACCTCATTAGCAGCTCAATTATGAACAATTAAAACCATCTGATGAAAACAAACTCAATGGAACAAAGGGTAGTACTTCTCAAAGTCTCAGCCAGATTTTGAATCATGTATAGCAAGCAACCTGAGTACAGGAATAAAAATCCAGCATGTTCCATTGGCACTGAGACCCCACAGAGAGAGATGGACACAGCACCTCCTAAACATGCACAAGCTCACCTGGGAAGTGTCATTATCTCTACAAAACACTTTAGGCACAGGGAGGGGGAGTGACTTATCCAAGGTCTCAGGGAAACTCAGAGCAGTGATAAAACCAAAGAATCTTGTCTGAGTCCTAGTTCAGGGCTCCCTTCCACCCCTAGGCTGACAGACATTGCAAGGGCCACTGATGACAATCAGCATTTGCACTTGAGGCTTAAAGCACACTTCTTGACAATGTTAGGCTGTTGGTGTGCTGAGACCACTGCTGAGCATGCTGACCAACGTTGTCTCAATGTTTTCCTTTGCTTTTCTGTCTGTTTCCATCTCTTGTCTTATACTTAGATTGTAAGCTGCCTGGGGCAGAGACTGTCTGTGTGTTCTGTGTTTGTACAGCCCCTAGCATTGCAAAATGGGGTCATGGTCCGTCCATGACTGGGGCTCCTACAAGCTATAATAATGCAATTAATAATAAATAATAATAATTCTGTGGCCCTCAGAGTATAATTGTCTAGTGCTATTCCTCCCTCCAGCTTGCCTGGTGTGCCACGAACTACCCCATTGGGAGAGATTTCTCCTTAACTTTCTAGCTTCACCCCTTTGATCCATCAGGGATTTTATTCCTCAGTCACAGCTACTTCACTGGCTTCTCCTGCCTTTGCGTCAGCCTTTCCCTGTGGCCAGAATACAGGGCAAGGGGGCAGGAGACATGGTCTGGGCTTTGCTGTTCCCTTCTCTATTTCTCAGCATCCCCATCTGTAAGCCAGGGATCATGCCCACTTGCCTGTCAGTGGTTTGTGAGGCTTCTTTCACCCCAGTTCGCAAAGTACTTGGTGATCCAGGGATAACTGGTATTGCAGAAGGACCAAGTGTCGTTATAGTATGATAAAGGACCTTGCAAGTGCCCCCTGCCCTGACAAGCATGTCCATTGTGTATGTGATGGTAAGGGCTGGCTCCACACTACTCCCATCTCTCCCGGAGCCTTCCTGACATTTCCCCCTCATTATCTGCTCCACTGGGCCCCTCCAAGCCTGCTCGCTCACTGCAGCTCTCACAGCCGGCATTCAACAGGCTGATTATTGCCTCTCCTTCGCTGGTCTGTGGGGACTAGAGTTGTTTTCCTCAGCTCCTCCGAAATCTTCCACAGCTCCCTGAAGAGCTGCTGTAACCAGGCCACTGTTCTATTCCCCTTCACTGCAATCTGCGTCTGCTCCCTCCTCTGGGGGCTCTCTCCCTGGTCTATTCCTCCTTGCTTTCTGCCAGTCAGGGCAAAGCCCAGGCTGAGCGTTGGGCCCCTCTCTCCTGGTGGAGAAGACCCAGTGCAGCAGGTCACGTCCGGTATGCACCATCTCCGGCAGCTGGAAATTCCAGTCCCAGTGGTTTCTCTCTGCACCCCTAAGCCTTGTGTCTGGATCACTCCCTTGAAGGAATCCTCGTTCCTCTTTGCTCCTTATGATTTTGATTTAGCAAAGCACCAGAATTAAACACACAGTTCTGCTCTTAAAAGCAATGATGCAGACAGCGGGTTTTCTCCCTGCATTCTCTAAGCCTTTGGAAATTTAGAAGAATCTCTAAGAAGGAGACAAGATGTAACTGAAGGCTTCTGCCTCCTGGGCTGAAACCCCGGTGGAGTCCTTACTCAGTCTTTCTTCCCTTCTTGCTCAGCCAAAAAACTCCCCCAACCTCAGTAAGAGTTTGCCTGAGGGATGCACTCCTCTGGAAGGAGGGAGTTGCTTGCTAGAGAAGCAGATGGTTTGAAGGGGGTGTCTAGGAGATAGGTTAGAGTAGATTACTGATGGCGTTTTAAAATGGGATTGGACTGAGGGCTGGAACCTCCACTGTAAGGAGCAAACCCATACTGTCCAGAGAATGGACCAGAGGGGACCTGGCAGGTCCTTCTAGAATGTCTCTTTCTATGATCACACTGGAGACATTTCTATATGGGTGGCAGGGTAGGGGGGCAGGCCAGAAGGCTGAACAGGTCTGTTCCATTTCTCTCTTCCATCTGAACTGATTCTTCAACAGTGATCTCAGTGGGGGGCCGCAGCTTGCTGGTCCACTTGGCCACCTCCTGCCATCTCCAATCCCCCTCCTGCTACCTCTGGAACTATTGGGGGCAGGGTTGGGAAATACCCGTGTCAAAGGAGAACGGTCAAACTGAAAAGAGCAAAAAAAGAAAGGTGGTGATGAAATAACATCAGGCTAGAGAAGTAAACCGAGCTGGAAAGGAGACTCTGGGCTACTCCAGAACAAGGCTGCCTGATAATCCCAAAGGGCCTTCCAAACAGAAGGGAATTACTACCCCCTGAAGGGTGGGTAAATTTCATTATTCCCATTTTACAGGTAGGGAAACTGAGGCACGGATTGGTGAAGTGACTTGCCTAAAATCACACAGTGAATCACTGGCCAAGCCAAGAATTGGAGCCACATCACCTGACCAGACTTTATCCACAGCATCATCCTTCCCCTCCAGGCTGTGCCAATACCCACAGTTCATCCCCAGGGAAGGCTGAATGCTGTTACCCATCACTGGGAGTGTCTCCTTGGAGCTAGGTGAGAAGTGCAGCCATAGGGAGAGCTCTGTGAATCCTCTCTGTGGGAGATAATATCTAGTAATAGACGTTTCCCTGAGTTCCTGCAGCATTCCTGCAGGGCAAGACTTGCATTTCAACAAGAGAGGCTGAGTGCAAGATGTGATCAGCAGCCTGTATCTACCTGATGCCTCACTAGCATTGCTTTGTCATGGTCAGCAAGGAATCTCACAAGCCAGGAGGGACGCTTTTGACACTGAGGCCCATGTGGGGCAGTGACCTTGCTCCTCTGGGCTGAGCAGATGATGCCTGACGTCTCTTCACTCAGATCATCCAGGCCTTGGCGAGATGCTGTCTCAGTGGTAATGTTATTTCTCTGGAAAAGCCTGTAGAGAGTCCAATCAGCTAGGAAGTGTTCTGACCTTTGGAACCCCAGAAGGTCCCTGTATTGTATCTTGCACAGACACTTTGCTCACAGCACTTACTGCTCCAAGAGTAAAGGCACCAATGCTTCTAAATCATCACTGTTATTTCTATGCCAAGACATTAATCTAGGTGTTCAAGGGCATTCCAGATTCATGCATCAGTCAGTGAAGATGTGAGGTTAACGTACTGGACTTAGACCTAGGAGATCTGTGTCCAAATCCCAGCTCTGACACTGACTTCCTGTGGGACCTTGGGCCAGTCCCTCAACCTCGGGCCAGTCCCTCAACCTCACTGTGCCTCAGTTTCCAATCCCTAAAATAGGGATAATAATCCTTCCTTCACCTGTCTTTTCTATTTAGATTGTAAACTCGGAGGAGGAGGAGCTGTTCCTTACTATGTGTATGTAGAGTGACTAGCACAATGCGGCCCCGAACTCGGTTGGGACGGTTAGGTGCTGCTGTCATACAAATAACCACCAAGCATTAACTGCTCTGTCACCAGCAGGAAGAGCTTATTAGTTCTTGCATCTTTACTAGTGGAAAAATAACCACATCTGGCAAACCAGCATCAGCAGTTTTGCTGCCACCTGTTATACTGTAAGAAACATATTTTTAACTTTAGCTGCAACAAGACAAACACCAGCTGGCCCACTGGAAACCAGTTTAATTGATTCCATGGTGTCAATGAGAAGGACCAGGATGCCCTTAGTCCTTCCAAATGACTACTTAGTGGGGCGTGGGAAGTGGGTTTTAGAGCCCAAAGCCGAACATCCTGAAATCCTAGCAGCTGATCTTCCAGTAGCCAAGAAAAGAGATGCAGAGCCCCTTAGCACTTTGCTTCTGCATGCATCTCTGCCCCCACCACTAAATGCTCCAATTTCTATTGTCAGGATGAACAAAGATGATCCAATAATTACAGTAGCAAATAACCCAAATCTGGCTAAAGTTGTTATTAACAGTTTGGCTGGGAGTTCAGCTTAATATTGCACTTTCATCACTTGCAGACCAGAATGGTTCAGCAAGACAGCTCCCAAGCAGAGGGCATGTGCCACCAAACCCGGGTTATAAGGCCATGAACACAGAAAAGAGTAGTTTGGGGTTCACACTTGCTCAGAGTCACCAAAGGCCAAATTCTGCCACTTTGCCAGCAGTTTGGACCACTGGATTCATACTAGGCAGATTCTGATCTCAGAGGTCGCTGTACAATTTCCAGGGTAACTACAGTGACTTTAAGGGAGTTACTCCAGGGTGATCAGGATCTGGCTCACGTCTGCAGCCTGAGTTTAGCTAGCTATTGGCAAGGAAGCATAGAAGCAACAATAGACGGCTATGACATTTCTCAAAGAGAAGACTACACCCTTCTCAATGCAGGACCCTAAAGAGCATCTGTAGCTTCCTGGGGGGGTCGTCCTTTCCTCCAAGTGAGGCTCAGCACCTCCGGGCAATGTCGGCTCTTAACTGGTCTCCTTCCCTAGTCATCTCCTTGTTTCAAACTTTGAGCCTGAAAGGAGCCAAGCACCCTCAACTCCCATAGGCGTCAACGCCTGACAGGATCGGGCCCCTCTTCATTAACTACAGGCAGCTGCTGATCCAGCCACCCTGTTCAACGCAGCCAGACATCCACGGCTCTAACACCGGGCGGGAAGGACATTGCGGGTGGGGAGGGGTTAAATCTAGCCGCAAACACCCGCATGTAACAAAGCGGTGCCTTCCGCAAGGGAAACACTTAACATGCTCCGCCCGTGCGGCTCCCGCTCCGGAGTTGCCCGAGAGGGGTTGGCCGGAGACTTGCTGGGCAGCGGCCCCTTAAAGAGCCCCGGTCCGCGAGCCTGGAGAGCCCGACACCCCCCAGCGAGCTGAGCCGCGGAGCCCCCGCCCCGACCAGGCAGAGCCGCGGCAACTGGTGGCTCTTTGCAGCCGGGGACCAGGGCACCGGAGCCGCGGTCCCTCCTCCAGCCCTACATGCGCTGCCGGGGGGGGGGCTCTCCAGGCGAGCTTCGAGCCCAGGGCCCGGCCGGCCGGGGAGCGCCGCGGGCGGGCACTGAGACCCGGGCCGTGGGGCGGGGAGCTCCGGCCAGGGACCGGGGGGGACTTGGCAACTTACTGCAGTCGTCGGACTCGTAGCCCTCGGCGTCGGCCGCCTCCTCCTCGGCCGGGCGCGGGGCCGGCTGCTCGGCGGGGCCGCTGGCGCCGTACGCCCCGAAGAGCCGGTCCACGTCCTCGTCCTCGTCGCGGGGCGGCTCGGCGGGGCTGAGGGGCGGGCGGCTGGCGGGGCGGCTGGCGGCGGCGGGCAGGCCGCGCGGGAAGCGGGGGAAGTAGTCGGAGATCTGCTTGATGGGCTTGATGGGGCCGGGGCAGACGTCGATGGCCATGTGCTCCTGGATGCTGATGGTCGCTCTCTCCCCCTTGCGGAGTGTCATGCAGGCGGCTGCGGGCGGGACGCGCCCCCCCGGCGGCGGCGGCTGAGGAGAGGAGAGGAGAGGAGAGGCGGGCGGGCTCCCGGGGGCAGCGCGGGCGGGCGCTCTCGCCCCTGCCAGCCTCGCCGCGCACCGCCGCTGCCGCCGGCCGCCCTGGCAGACAGTGCCCGCGCCGCCCGCGCGCGCG
Organism: Lepidochelys olivacea; assembly: GCF_965140295.1. Taxonomy (NCBI): domain Eukaryota; kingdom Metazoa; phylum Chordata; order Testudines; family Cheloniidae; genus Lepidochelys; species Lepidochelys olivacea. The sequence continues at coordinate 4,619,304 of NC_140427.1, read as the reverse complement.
GGGGGAGAGGGGGCCGCGGCTCCGAGGCGGCTGGGGGGGGGCGGCGAAGGGGGGGGGGCGGCACGCGGGTGATGTCACCGGCTCGCCGCCAAGCGCTGCACCGGAATGCGGCCGGGGCAGGTGTGCGGCTCGGGGCCCCCCATCGCCGTGCCCGGGCGGGGCCGCTCCCGCCCCGCGCCCCGCCCCCCAGGGGCAGGGCACCGGCTCCCGCCCCCCTGCCCCACGCGGGCAGCCACGCGCCAGCCTCCGCGCGGGGGCGAGGTTCGCCTCTTCCCCCGCGGAGCGGAGCTCGCGGCTTCCTCCGGTGGGGGGCCGCCCGCCCGCCGGTGCCCGGGCTGGAGCAGTCCTGCCTCGCCTTCCCCTGCAGCCCGGGGGAGCGGGGCTGAGCCGGCTCCGCGGCGCGCCGGGGCTGTGAAGACGCAGGGGGACTTCGGCCCAGGTGGGCTGCAGCGCCCAACGGGGGGAGCGTTCGCCCCGCACTAGGGGGAGCGTTCACACGGAGCCCCGCTCCGGAGTGGGTCTTGGGCAGCGCACCGCAGCAGGGAGCAAGAACCCTTCGCGCTCCTCTTGCCCCCTGCCTGCCCTGAGCGTCCCCCCAGCACCTGGGCAAGGTAGGGAGGCCCGAAGGGAAACTAGGTTTCCTTGCAGAGAAACCGCCGATCAGCCCAAGTGTCCAGGCAGGGAAGCTGAGACAGAGAAGCCCTTTTTTGCCCCCAAAGCCCCAGAGGGAGTGTGGTCCAGGCAGGCCAAGCACTCAGCTCCCGGTCCTGGGCTGGGATCACTAATGGCCTTTTGGGCTCCTATACGCGCCTTCAGAGAAGCTTTGCAGGGTAAGTGCCCAGGAAACCTAGTGAAACGACTCGACCTTTTTGCCTAATGAACAATTCAGCTTTCAGGCAGCTGTTGAGAAGCGTTCATGAGTGTCCTGGAGTCACAGGGCAAACACCACGCCCACGAAGCCTAATTGACCTGCTACACGTTTGAGCATATTCCTCGCCTGCAACAACCAAACTTGCCCTTGTTCCCACCTAGCTGATGCTTTGGGGATGAATATCAGAACATGAAAACAGGCGATCCTCTCCTTACTCCCATGTCCTGCTCTCTGGGGTGGGTTTCCTCTTCAAGGCTGTTCTGGCTTGCTGCACAGAGATGGTTTGTGGTTTCAGGGTAAAGAAATTAGTGCTGCCCTTTGGTCCCTACCCAACAGCCTGGGCTGGAACTGCTGTTTCTGCACTGCTATGAGACTCAGAATATTTTCATTTTGGTCACTGTCCACATGGAAGCCTCAGATATATACTTTGTGTTTAGGGGATTTAGACTGAGCGACCCTATGGTTAGGGGCCAAACAGACAAGGTCAAACTACATGAACATTACAAACAGCAGGAAGGGTAGTTGCTTCTAGGCTTGGTTCTGGCAGTATGTATTCATTTATCCAGTGCCCATTTCTGGGTGCAGCATAGGGGCTGCTTTTGGACTTCAGACAGAATTAGGCCTGATGTCCAGAAAATGCAGCTATTCTCTCATTCATTATATATATAGCCCAAATAATCATTATTTGTATTACTAATGCCCCCTTATTCTCAGTGATTCGTCACAGAGCTTACCTTCCAAATAGACAAGAAAGGGAGGATTTTACAAATGGGGAACAGACACACAGAGGTGAATGACTGGCCCAACCTGATTTAACCTTAACCAGGAGGCCATCCTGTATCTCCATGTAACCTAGAGTAGTAAATTTATGATTCTTGGAAATCTAACCAACTTGGCAAAGCCAGGATCAGGGGCTAAATGGGGGACTCCCAAGTTCCCAGGAGCAGCAGCAGGTGCTCAGAAACTCAGAGGAGGTTGTTAGCATCAGGCCCTAAGGCATGATAGGACTGTCACTACCCACCATGATTGGAAGGGTATGAACAGCACCAAGGTCAGGATACGGTTCTACAAAGAGGGTGGAAGTAGGAGTGGGATCAAATTTAGAAAAGGGAAGTTTAGGTTAACTAGTCCCAGCTCTACTAAATTATGGGATTATCTTCCAGAAGGAAGAGATGGGAGCCCTGTCCTGGGGGCCTTTAGAAGTGGGCTGGACAGAGTATTAGAAAAATCTCTTGCTGGAAACTGCCTAGATAACCTAATAGCTTTATAGTCTGTGGGACTGATCCAAAGCCTGTTGAAGTCAATAGGAGTCTTTTCATTGATCTTAATGTGCTTAGGATCAGACCTTATGACCTGGAAACTAAAGTATAAGATTATTTACATTAAACTCTTCCTATCAACCAACTCATGCCCTAGCATTTCACTCCCTTGCCCACACTTACACAGGCTGGAATCTCCAGGCCACAGCATACAGGATTATACTGGAGTACTGTACTCAACCAGACTTGCCATGTGCTTCTTTGAGTGTGGATTAGGCTGGCTACATAATCAGGTAGCAGACCTGACCTACACACATGCTGACAAGCCAACAATACAATAGGTAGAGACGACACAAAAATAGTGAGAGGTATTAATTGGGCCGGGAGACAAAAGCAGGCTTGGGGATAGAGAACCAGTTTCCAGGTAAAGCTTTTAATTCCCACCGTCTGTCTAATGCCTGGAAAGTAACATTATTTGACCCCTAGCTCCAGCAGCATGATTCACTGCTACCGTACTGCACGGACGTTCCCTCTTTACTGAGAGGGGTGAATGTTCCCTTCCTAATGAAAGGGAGGAAGATACATGATCATTTAAATATTACAGAGCGGTCTTCAGCAGCCTGACAACTCTACAGTGAAAGGAAGAGAGACTCTCAGCACAGACCCTCCCTGCTGCTATTGCACTGAGAGATCCTATCCTGGGAAGAGTGGGGGAGGGGGACCTTTATCCCTTTGAGAAGATGAAATTGACCAAAGCAAAATTAACATCAAAGCTGTAACCCTATGATGGCCAAGTAAGTACATCAACCCTAATGTACAACTGTATATTGTTGGCAATTACAGCACCAGCTCACTACACACAGTCTTGCAGGTCAGCAACTTGTGTTGCTCCTCAGAGTGACACTAAGCAAAAGCAAGGTTCAGCAACTAATTTCAGATCAAGGCATTGATCGATGTGCTGACATCCAAAGCAAAGAGGTCCTCTAGTAAGCAGAGGACTGGGAGTCAGTCATCTCTCCAACTCTGGCACTGATTCAGGACAGCAATTCAGCACATGCTTAACGTTGAAGTGAAGTGTTATCCTGAACGGAGATGGAAAGTATATGTGGTTAAATCCCAAATCAAAGCCTCTGCCACTGGCTCAGTCTGTGATCTTGGACAAGTCTCTTAACATCTCTGTACCTTAGGGAGATGACTATGGCTAGCGGTCGTACTGCACAGTCCGCTGCCAGCAAGATGTATAAAGATAGATGAAGTGGCTCAAAACAAGAAATAGACCAGATTTGTTTTGTATTCATTTTCTCCTCCCTCCCTCTGTGAAATCAACAGCCTGCTAAACCCAGTTTTGAGTTCTATCCTTGAGGGGGCCACTCAGTTTCTCACAAAGCCACCCCCTTTGTTGATTTTAATTCCCTGTAAGCCAACCCTGTAAGCCATGTTGTCAGTTGCCCCTCCCTCTGTCAGGGCAAAGGCAGACAATTGTTCCACGCTTTTTTTCTGTGCAGACGCCATGCCACAGCAAGCATAGAGCCCACTCAGATCACTTTGGCAATTAGGAGCACATTAAACACCACACGCATTATCCAGCAGTATATGCAGCACCAGAACCTGGCAAAGCGAAACCAGGCGAGTAGGCGATGTCAGCGCGGTGACGAGAGCGATGAGGACATGGACACAGACTTCTCAAAGCACGGGCCCTGGCAATGCGGGCATCATGGTGCTAATGGGGCAGGCTCATGCAGTGGAACACCGATTCTGGGCCCGGGAAACAAGCACAGATTTGTGGAACCGCATAGTGTTGCGGGTCTGGGACAATTCCCAGTGGCTGCGAAACTTTCACATGCGTAAGGGCACTTTCATGGAACTTTGTGACTTGCTTTCCCCTGCCCTGACGCACAAGAACACCAAGATGAGAGCAACCCTCACAGTTGAGAAGCGAGTGACAATAGCCCTGTGGAAGCTTGCAACACCAGACAGCTACCGGTCAGTCGGGAATCAACTTGGAGTGGGCAAATCTACTGTGGGGGCTGCTGTGATGCAAGTAGCCAACGCAATCAAAGATCTGCTTATATCAAGGGTAGTGACCCTGGGAAAACTGCAGGTCATAGTGGATGGCTTTGCTGCAATGGGATTCCCTAACTGTGGTGGGGCCATAGACGGAACCCATATCCCTATCTTGGCACCGGAGCACTAAGCCAGCGAGTACATAAACCGCAAGGGGTACTTTTCAATAGTGCTGCAAGCACTTGTGGATCACAAGGGATGTTTCACTAACATCAACCTGGGATGGCCGGGAAAGGTACATGACGCTCGCATCTTCAGGAACTCTGGTCTGTTTCAAAAGCTGCAGGAAGGGACTTTATTCCCAGACCAGAAAATAACTGTTGGGGATGTTGAAATGTCTATAGTTATCCTTGGGGACCCAACCTACCCCTTAATGCCACGGCTCATGAAGCCGTACACAGGCAGCCTGGACAGTAGTCAGGAGCTGTTCAACTACAGGCTGAGCAAGTGCAGAATGGTGGTAGAATGTGCATTTGGATGTTTAAAAGCGTGCTGGCGCAGTTTACTGACTCGGTTAGACCTCAGTGAAACCAATATTCCCACTGTTATTACTGCTTGCTGTGAGCTCCACAATATCTGTGAGAGTAAGGGGGAAAACGTTTATGGTGAGGTGGGAGGTTGAAGCAAATCATCTGGCTGCTGGTTACGCACAGCCAAACACCAGGGCGGTTAGAAGAGCACAGGAGGGCATGTTGTGCATCAGAGAAGCTCTGAAAACCAGTTTCGTGACTGGCCAGGCTACGGTGTGAAAGTTCTGTTTGTTTATCCTTGATGAAACCCCCCTGCCCCTTGGTTCATTCTACTTCCCTGTAAGCTAACCGCCCTCCCCTCCTCCCTTCGATCACCGCTTGCAGAGGCAATAAAGTCATTGTTGCTTCACATTCATGCATTCTTTATTAATTCATCACACAAATAGGGGGACGACTACCAAGGTAGCCCAGGAGGGGTGGTGGAGGAGGGAAGGACAAGGCCACACAGCACTTCAAAAGTTTAAAACTTATTGAATGCCAGCCTTCTGTTGCTTGGGCAATCGTTCTTGGGCATCTGGGTGAGGAGGCTATGGAACTTGGGGAGGAGGGCGGTTGACTACACAGGGGCTGTAGCGACGGTCTGTGCTCCTGCTGCCTTTCCTGCAGCTCAACCATACTCTGGAGCATATTAGTTTGATCCTCCAGCAGCCTCAGCATTGAATCCTGCCTCCTCATCACACTGCCGCCACATTTGAGCTTCAGCCCTCTCTTCAGCCCACCACCTCTCCTCCTGGTCATTTTGTGCTTTCCTGCACTCTGACAATGTCTGCCTCCACGCATTCGTCTGTGCTCTGTCAATGTGGGAGGACAGCATGAGCTCAGAGAACATTTCATCGCGAGTGCGTTTTTTTCGCCTTCTAATCTTTGCTAGCCTCTGGGAAGGAGAAGATCCTGTGATCCTTGAAACACATGCAGCTGGTGGAGAAAAAAAAAGGGACAGTGGTATTTAAAAAGACATTTTATAGAGCAATGGGTACACTCTTTCACAATAAACCTTGCTGTTAACATTACATACATAGCACATGTGCTTCCATTCCAAGGTTGCATTTTGCCTCCCCACAGCGCGTGGCTAGCCCCTCCCCCGTCCCCGTGGCTAACAGCGGGGAACATTTCTGTTCAGCCACAGGCAAACAGCCCAGCAGGAATGGGCACCTCTGAATGTCCCCTTAGGAAAAGCACCCTATTTCAACCAGGCGACCATGAATGTTATCCTCAGGAGAGTGATATCACAGAGAGATAAAGAACGGATGTTGTTTGAATGCCAGCAAACATACACTGCAATGCTTTGTTCTACAACGATTCCTGAGTACGTGCTGCTGGCCTGGAGTGGTAAAGTGTCCTACCATGGTGGATGGAATAAGGCTGCCCTCCCCAGAAACCTTTTGCAAAGGCTTTGGGAGTACATCCAGGAGAGCCACGAATGCCAGGGCAAATTAATCATTAAACATGCTTGCTTTTAAACCAGGTATAGTATTTTAAAAGGTACACTCACCAGAGGTCCCTTCTCCACCTGGCGGGTCCAGGAGAAAGCCTTGGGTGGGTTCGGGGGGGTACTGGCTTCAGGTCCAGGGTGAGAAACAGTTCCTGGCTGTCGGGAAAACCGGTTTCTCCGCTTGCTTGCTGTGAGCTATCATCATCTTCCTCGTCCCCAAAACCTGCTTCCGTGTTGCCTCCATCTCCATTGAAGGAGTCAAACAACACGGCTGGGGTAGTGGTGGCTGAACCCCCTAAAATGGCATGTAGCTCATCATAGAAGCAGCACGTTTTGCGCTCTGACCCGGAGCGGCCGTTCGCCTCTCTGGTTTTCTGGTAGGCTTGCCTCAGCTCCTTAAGTTTCACGCGGCACTGCTTCGGGTCCCTGTTATGGCCTCTGTTCTTCATGCCCTGGGAGATTTTGACAAAGGTTTTGGCATTTTGAAAACTGGAATGGAGTTCTGATAGCATGGATTCCTCTCCCCATACAGCGATCAGATCCCGTACCTCCCGTTCGGTCCATGCTGGAGCTCTTTTGCGATTCTGGGACTCCATCATGGTCACCTCTGCTGATGAGCTCTGCATGGTCACCTGCAGCTTGCCACGCTGGCCAAACAGGAAATTGAAATTCAAAAGTTCGTGGGCCTTTTCCTGTCTACCTGGCCAGTGCATCTGAGTTGAGAGTGCTGTCCAGAGCAGTCACAATGGAGCACTCTGGGATAGCTCCCAGAGGTCAATACCATCTAATTGCATCCACAGTACCCCAAATTCGACCCAGCAAGGCCGATTTCAGCGCTAATCCCCTTGTTGGGGGTGGAGTAAGGAAATCAATTTTAAGAGCCCTTTAAGTAGAAAAAAAAAAAGGCTTAGTCGTGTGGACGGGTGCAGGGTTAAATCTATTTAACGCTGCTAAATTCTACCTCAACTACTAGTTTAGACCAGGGCTGAGCTTCCTCATCTGAAAAGTATTGGAAATACCTTACAAGGCTGCTGTTATTCTTATTTGTATTGCTGTAGCACACGGGGGCCCCTACTGTGCTAGGCTCTATACAAACACAGAGCCAAGAGACCATCCCTGCCCCAAAGAGGGAACAAACTTCATCTGAAGCCTGCTTCCTAAATGAAGAATATCTCTGTGGCAAATTTCAACCTAATCTTCTCATTCAAAAAGTAGGGCCAATTTCTGCTCTTTTACTCCAGATTTACACCAGTGAAACTGATTGTGGAATCTAGTCCACTAATTTCTTTGTTATGGCATTTACAAATGATCCTACCACTTACAGTGGAGATGAGAGGTAGCATTTCTAAGGGATCTTTATTTATGGTTTCATTAGACATAAGCTCTGGGTATCCACTTCTCTGGTGAAAAACAAAACCATACACACCAAGAAACCACCTTCCTGCTGTGCTTGGCAGGGCTAGTCAAGGTCACACATGGTTAGAATGATTTGCTCAAAACTGATCCCATGTTAAAGTTTACCATAAGGCATCACTACAAATAATAATTTACATTCCATCCAAGGACCTCAAAAGCACATTGAAACATAATTGTCAAGGAGAGCTCACTGCACGCTTGTGAGATAAGGAAGTAGCATTTGCCTCATTTTACATCTGGGAAAACTGATGCACAGACTGGTGACATGACTTGCCGAAGATCATGCAGTGAGTCACTGTCAGAACTTGAGAACAGAACCTAGCAAGTCCTATATCCCACTCCCCTGCTCTAACCACTTCCAGGGCTGGATTAAGGCATAGGCACTTTAGGCCAGTGGCTCCTGGAGCCAGGTGGTAACATTAGAATTTCATCTTTTCTTAAAAGAGTGTCTAGCTCTTGTGGTTGCAAAGAAAAATCTTGAAAATGTGATCCAAGCACACCTGCTGCAATATTGTCTGCCTGAGTCCGCAGAGAGCCTGAAATAATATCTCTGAAATGTGTGAACTTCACAGCGTATTGCAGAGGGCACTAACACCAAGATCCACTGCTCTGGAGGTGCCAACCCAAGAGAGGATTCAATTGGACAGAAGAGAAGAGAAGAGTGCAGTGAGCCTGACCCACCCTCCCAATCAGATCCACCCTAGCTGTTGCCCCACTACTCTCAAGGGGAGGGGGACCCCTCCTGCCATTGCAGGGTTTGGGGAAGGCACCCCACTAGCCCTGTGGGGGGGGGGACCCCTGCCACTCCTGGGAGAAGGTGGGGTGAGACCCTGGGTGCTGTGGTGTGACTAGGTGCCTTAATCCTGCCTTAATCCAGCCCTGCTGTTAGACATGGGCATATTTGTTTTTTCCTTCTAGTGAGCTTCACTACAGTGTGTGTGGAGGGGGGGTGGGTGAGCTGAAAGTCAGTGTGCACCTTCCTCCATGACTGACTATGGGGCATTACTTCCTAGTGGATGCTCAGCTGTTGGGAATGAACCTACTTCCTCTGAAGTCAATGAGAGTTCGGCCATCCACTACAATGGTATCTTGACGGAGCCCCTTACATGCACGGCACATATCCTACCTGGTTAAACACTCATTGCATTTGCTAAATAAAGCAGTAAGAGCAAGTAGGAAACTCGGTTAAATCATCCCAAGAGGCTTACTACAGGCTGGGCAGATTCAGGCTCCTCAGCAGCATTGTATACATGGCACATCCTGGCCTCCGCTGTTAATCTGTGCAAGTAATACACAAGGTTATCCATTCTCAAGCAAGTCCAGCTAAACACCATCATTTGACCAGATTTAACCAGTAATTACTGGCTGTGAACACTGTGGTAAAATACAGCCCACACGCCTTTGCAAAACAGACACAAACAAAACCCTTTTGAAAAGCCAGTCAAAATGCAAACTGCTGCAAGAAAGAGCCCTCTTTGCTCTCTTTATCACTGCTTAAGATTCATAAACATGGGAATGGATGGAGGATTTTTTTCTGCTTTCCTACCACCAGATCCATCAGCAAGGACATTGGAAAAAGCAAGAGGACATGCTGGTTTCTACATTTTCAGTGCAATTTGGGATGATCCCAGATTAGCCTGTGACTCACTATGACCATATGGTTAATGGCAGTGTGGCCAACTCTCGCAGTTTTGTTGCGAATCTCGCAATATTTGATACTTTTCTTAAGGTGGGAGCATCTGGAATCCAGTGATTATGTGAGAATCTCAGCTCTCCATTTAAAAATTAAGTTTTTAGCCCTCCTGATTACAGAGAGAAGCTTGAAACAGTGACCCAATTTTACCCTCATGGCTCAAAAACCAAAAGACAATGATAAAGAACCCAAAGATTCTGTAAAACCTACTAATTTCTAAGCCACTCCTGATTTTTGAATGCTCAGAGCTGGCAATACTCAGCACATATTCTGCCAGTTTAATACCTCCCCCTTCACGTAGAAATCCTTCTGCAATGAAACCCAACTCCTGAATCAAGTCCCCCCTCCGAGCATATGATCACAGCATTGCTCAAAAACTAAGTGGGGTGGGTTTAGTTAGTATGTGAATAGGCAACCACGTATGCCCTAGCTCCCCTAGTGACAGTGGGTGCTCCATTACCTCCCGGCTAGATACCATCTCAGTTCTCAATGAGTTCCTTTACCACAAGCCAACAAACATCCTTATCTTGCTTTTCCGGACTGGAGGCATGCAGCAAGGGAGCTTGAAAGAGATGGATGTATTGAATTTTAGTGCTTATTTGTCAATAGTCAGAAGGTGCCTCAGGTTATCATGTATACAGGGCTGGGAGGCAGAAGGAAGGTTTTCAGAGGAAAGGCTCCAGCCATGTGGTATGTGACACTGCAGCCTGTGTGCGTGTGTTACTGACATCAGTGGCACTATTACATGTGTGTGGACGACAAGATCTGGAAGCTTTGCTGCAGCTGAAGGTCTGAGAGAGTGTTTCAGGAAGAAGTTTCCTTGTTAAGATTTTAGTTGCCCAGCCATTTCAGTCTGAGACAGGCTGGATTATGACATGCAAATTATCAGTGCTGAAGAGCTCAGGAGAAATGGCAATGAAGTCTTAATTAAACACTGCCTCACTGGTTTGCAGTACAGAGGAGGGGAGTGTGTGTGCTGGCCCTTGATTCTTATGGGCTTGCATGCATTGCTCGTCACAGAGAAGGTTAAAGCCAAGAGAAATCGATCATGAGGGCAGGCTGGAGGAAGCTCATGGCAAAGAGGACATCGAGATGGTACCTGGTGAAAGTAGCTTCATACCAAGATGCCCAGGGAGCTGTCTGGGAAGGCTCCAAGTTTGCTGAGAGCAGCTGTTGGATCTTTTGCTCTTTACACAACAAAAACAACATGAAGGAACCCCAAGGGCACAACCAGGTCCCAAGTACCCATGTTACCTATCTATACACAAACATGTCAGGCTGGTTACGTACACACTGCTTCTCTGGCAGGATTCTGGAGGTTTCTAACACGTAGAAGACAGTGAGAGATACTCCAAGCCTCACTAACTATTTAAAAAAAAAGGAGTACTTGTGGCACCTTAGAGACTAACCAATTTATTTGAGCATGAGCTTTCGTGAGCTACAGCTCACTTCATCGGATGCATACCGATGCATAAACTGGCAGTTTATGCATCGGTATGCATCCGATGAAGTGAGCTGTAGCTCACGAAAGCTCATGCTCAAATAATGCATCGGTATGCATCCGATGAAGTGAGCTGTAGCTCACGAAAGCTCATGCTCAAATAAATTGGTTAGTCTCTAAGGTGCCACAAGTCCTCCTTTTCTTTTTGTGAATACAGACTAACACGGCTGTTACTCTGAAACCTGTAACTATTTAAAGGGACATTACCCTATTCCTATCCACTACAGCACTGATGGTAGCTAAATCAGTTTAGAGACCAGAAGAGAGTGATCAGATGAGGGATTTTGTTCAGGCATATCTCTAAAAAGAATGAGAGAGAGCATTCCTCCCCACCTTATTATTTGTATCCAGAGGGTTCATTGCGCTAGGTAGAAGAGTCTCTGCCCCACAGCTTAACTCACAAGACAGATGAAATGGGAAACAGAAGCACAGAGAGGGAAGTCTTAGGTCACTTAGCAGGTCAGTGGCAAAGCCAAGCATAGAACTCGGATTCCTGGCAGCTCCCACTCCAGTGGCTACCCATTGGACCACACTGCCTCTCATCAGCTAATCCAGCTCTCAGTCAATGCACAATGGTTCCCTTTGTCCAGCCCAATTTTAAATGGCCCAAGAAATGTCTTCCAGTGAAGACTGTTCCATGGTCTAATAATTGATCTTCAGTGGTAGAAATATTTTCCTAATAGCTATCCTCTTGTTCCCATTTCAATTCATTGTGTCCCCCTCAGTTATACCCTACCCTGACCCTAGATCCTTAGCAATGGCTTTGCTGGCCAAAACTGCTGGCAGAGTCTGTCTGCTTCACTCTTTTCAGTTGCAGTGTCTCCTTTCCTTATGGAACTGTAAACTAAACTGCAGAGTAAACCTGATGTGTCCAAGGGTGGGGTGAGAGTACTGCATAGCATCAATTCCTGCTAGGCTAATTTCATCTGCTCTGAGTGCATCAGCCAGCCCGAGTCAGCATTCAGTGAGATTATCCAGCTGACTTCCCTGAGCAGGTTTTTTCCTGTATTTCCCTCTTATCCTCCAGCCTTCCCCTTTCGCTCTCACTCCAGGATGACGACAGCACCATTTTTAATTTTTTTGCTGGCAGGAGGGATAGAAACCTCACATTTACTCTGGAATCAATACCACCCACAGGGTGTGGGTCAGATAAATAGCAGCGCTCTGGAAGGAGCAGGGTCTTTATACAGGTGTATAGGGCCCAAAGGTCAGATTGGGAAGTGATACAGTAGTACCATAAAACATAGCATAGCATTGTGGGTATGGCCAAATGTCCAGAATTGCTGGATGTCCAGCAACCAAAGAGTTAACAATGACATTTAGGGCTTGGCCCTGCAGCCATGGAAGACCAGGGCCTTATGTGATCATCATCAGATTTCAAGAGTCAACACCCATTGAGCTGAATGGGGGCATGAAGTCAATTTATCCCTCTGAGATCAATTCTTTCTATTTGTTTCCAGACTCAAATTGACCAGCACTGGGTCACATTGAGAAGGGTGTCCACCACTTCTGGCAGGGCTGGAAAGGAAAGCTGATACTTTCCATAATGGCCTCAGATTTTAGAAACCTGATGTTTTGGGAGATCTGAACATTAGACTCTTGGGCCACATTTTCAAGTGCTTGGCTTCACAAATTGGGACCAGATTCCCCAAAAAGCCCAGTTCCCATGAAGGCATCATGCCTCTCCATTCACCACAGCGCTTAACCATATGCTTAACTTCAAGCATCATTGGCTTTAATGGAACGTAAATGCACGTTTAAATGCTTTACTGGATTGAGCCTCCTCCCCCAGAATAATCAACACCACCACCATGCTCTTATATTGCACTTTTCATCAGTACTTTTCAAAGTGTTTTACAAAGGAGGTCATTGTCCCCATTTTACAGATAGGGAAACTGAGGCACAGAGAGGGGCAGCGCCTTGCCCAAGATCACTCAGATCCATGGCAGAGCCAGGAACAGAACCAATGTATCCTGGGTGCCAATCAGCACTCTAGCCACTAGACCAGATTTTCAGAAGAGCTCCTTGCAAAATCTGGCCCCAGCTGAGAGGTTTCAGCAATTGAAAAGTCTGTCTCTTGGCTCTGATTTGCTGAGATGCTGAACACCCACAACTCCATCCATGGCAGCTGCAGGTGCTCAGCACTTTCTAAAAAAAAACAGGCCCTTGGTTTCAAGCTGGACACCCCAAAACTGATGCACCCCAAACTAGTTACTACTCTGGAAGGTGTTGGTCCAATTTTCATTTTTAAACAAATGCTTAAACTGTGCAGAATCTGTTGGTGCCACAAGAAAGTCCTGGCAGGAGACACAGCTTCTATCAGACCCTTCTGTGCCCATGATTGTGGTACAGCTTGCTAGTAGGACGTATGGAAACCCAGAGTAAAAACCCGAGCTGAGCCATGCCACATTAGCACCAATTCCAGGCTTGATCCAAAGCCCATTGAAGTCAAAGGGAATCTCTTCCCTGATTTGGATCAGCCCCTTTACCAGACACAAGCACTAAGAATACACACACTACAAGGGAGAAACTCCTGTCCTGCACACTCCTCACTGAGTTTTCAGGGCATAGACACAGCTGCAGAGAAAAGATCATCAGTGCTCCTGCAGTATGAAAATGCCACATGCTGAGCTATGGGGATTCATAAAAACAACTTATTGGTTTCACCAAATTAAAGAGCAATTTGGCTGCATTGAGAGCACATTATAAATACTCCTCAGCCACATATACATCAGACTAATGACGTCCTGTCAAAACCAATCCAAGCAAAACTTTGCTTACGTGCTAACTGCTACTTATTACTGTAGATGTGCCTGTCACTGCCTCGAAAACGTTTGCACACCTCCATCCTTAGTGCTTCCCTACCCACTTCTCCCCAGGCCCTGCCAGGCAGGAGGGTAATTGTCCTGCTGCCTTCATCACAAGGAAGCTATAAACACACATCGACTAGCCGAGTGGTGGCAAATCCTGGCTGTGCTTGAGTGAGCCCTTCCCGTTTCGAAGCTGCTGGGGTGCATGGCAAGGGACCGCCTCACACTGGATTTTTTTATGCAAAACCACTCTGAAAATACCATTTTCATGCCCCATGTCCCCTGTTGGGAGGAGTGACATGACACAAGGAACTGTCGGGGGGAGGGATAGCTCAGTGATTTGAGCATTGGCCTGCTAAACCCAGGGTTGTGAGTTCAATCCTTGAGGGGGCCATTTAGGGATCTGGGGCAAAAATAAGGGATGGTACTTGGTCCTCCTGTGACGGCAGGAGACTGGACTTGATGACCTTTCAAGGCTCCTTCCAGCTCTATGAGATAGGTGTATCTCCATATTAAAAACCTGTGAGTTGCTAAGAAGAAGGGACCAAATTCTGCTCCCAGATCCAGTGGTGTAAATCTGGAATGCTTTTCATACACTAATCTGGCTCCTCAGCTGGTGTAAATTGATTGATACCAGCTTTGGATCTGGCCCCTCGTGATTAGAGAGAATGGCAGGACAGAGATACCGTCTCCAAAACCTACAACAGAGGGAGAAGTGTAAGTAGGAGAGAAAATGTAAACAGAAACTTCCTGGCAGCAAGATCTACTACATTAGGCCATAGATGAGGGAGTCCTCCCCAAGGAGCAGGAGGAGGAAGACCCATTGCTTAGCCTGAAAATAAACACTAGGAATAGAAAATGTACCACAGGGAGCTGGCCCTCGGCTTTTTCCCCTCCCTGCCTTCTTTGGCCAACAGCTCTGCACTCTTCACTGCTATCTACCTGCAAGAGGCTGCCAATACACCCCGCTGATAAATGGCTCCTGTCAGAGGCAGACAGGCAAGCCCTGAAGAAGTGACCTTGCCCAAGGTGAGCGGAGCCCTACAGCACGGAAAGAGGAAAGACTACGAGCAGGAGCAGCCATCCTAGACTTAATGAGGAAAGGGAGTTAGAGCGATTCTTCATTGCATTCTATGGCAAAGACACCAAGCTGCGGCTGCGCTTGAGAGTTGACATCGTAACCTGCCCCAGACATGAAGTTAGCATGTGGCTGGGAATAATCCCACTGTGAGTTGGCTTTTTTCAAAGCACTGTAAAAGGGAGGCAGTATAGGCCCATGGCTAGGGCTCCAGGCTAGGAGTCAGGAGAGCAGAGTTCCAGTGCAGGCTCTCCCACTTACCTGCTGTGTGCATGTGCTCTGTGCCTCAGTTTCCCCACGTGTAAAATGATAACTGGCTTCCTTGCTAAAGTGCTTTGAGATCAACGGATAAGGACAAAACATTATTATTCAGACTGAGGTTTCCTTCATAGGGTTTGCCTTTCAGGATAGGATCCTTAGCCCCTCACATCTGGGGTCTTGACTCTGGTGGTAGCCTGTACCGCATGCTTCAGTATGAAGTGAAACCCTCACCTTAGACACTTAGCTCAATTCCTTCCTGACCCCGGCACACTATCACCTTCTGCCTCCAAGATTACACTTACACCTTGCATAAGAACAGGCCATATTAGTAGCTTACAATCTCATCTCCCTGTTTAAAACCGTTTGATCTGCTAGTATCATGTGGCCATGAGTTTCACAGGATGAACATACCTGTAAATTAACTTGGGACAAGCTCATGGTCCCCTTGTTTTCATATCACAAGGGGGTTAAAGAGGAGGGACGGAGTGGGTTTCACTACCTGACTCTGTTACATCAACTATTATAGCTGCCCTGGGCAAGGGAGCTGGAGACTGGAGTGAGCCTACCCCCAGCACAGCCCCTGAAGCATGGGCTAGGGAGGCTGGCCTGTGTTACTGGCAGAGTTCCAGGTCCTGTGAGGGTACAGCATCTCTATGCCCCCACTCTCCCAGTCCACGCGGACTAGAGCAGCTGTAAGTGCTGCCATTGAACATGCTCCGTGTCTGGAGCAATCTTACCTCCCTCCTGCCCAAAGAGCAGGGTTTTCACCATGCGTCTAACTCTCCTCCTGGTGTAGTGAATGTGCATTTGATCACGGACTTCAATGGGAGAACAGTTAGGCCAACACTAAGAGCTTTAATTCCATCCAGAATATAGGCAGCTCCCCTCCCGGGAGAAGCCCACCTCCTCCCGCACTGCAAATCCAGCCCCTGCCTCAGAGCACAGCCTTGCATAGTCAGTCATTGACAAGCCACCTGGAAGGGTAACTTTAAACAGGGTGACCAGATGGCAAGTGAGAAAAATCGGGATGGGGGTAATAGGCACCTATTTAAGACAAAGCCCCGAATATCGGGACTGTCCCTATAAAATCAGGACATCTGGTCACCTTAAGTTTAAATGACAAACTCCATCTTTTCTAGCTCTGCAGTTTCTATCCCAGGAGGGGGGTGAGCCAGAGGAGGGGTCTCTGACTAACTCAGAGCATAGATCACATCTCAGAGAGGTCATCTCATACCTACCTCCCCTCCCATTCACAAAAGCTCTGAGCCACCTCCCCTCCCATTGGCCATCATCACGCAGCAGCCACAGGATTGCTTCCATGGGAAAATAGCTAATGGTTTTGTAGTTTCTTTTAATGCAGTTTAGCAGCTGGAAAGGATGATGAGCCAGCACCATGTGACTTGCCTGCTCCACAGATCAGGGCTTGAGAACCTCTCAGCTGGAGGATTTTAGCCAGTGGTGAGAAATTCTCTACCCTGCTCTAAAGTCATGCTCCAGTTATCCTACCTCCCAGGTTCAGTGAGTCACCCTCAGAAGCGATGCTGGCTGGGCACTGAGCCCATTCCATTTCCGATTAGATCTACAATATATTTAGATCTGTTATCTTGTGTCAACCACAGTGAGTCAACATGGTACAATATCCACTCAGACTCAGGAGCCGCACCCCACCCCCAAGAACTTTCCATACCTGTTACCCAGGGAGAGCTGAAATTGCGGCGTTTTGTAGCCTGGGTACTAGTCACGGATGTACGGGCTCACTTGCAGGAGTGTGTTGGCCGATAAGATCATCCACCAGTGGCACCTCTCCAGGGACAACAAGGAGAATGAGCCACAGCTGTTTGCCACATGGTTAGCAGAGACCAGTGTTTTCATGACTAGCCTGGGGGTCGACGTGCCAATCACATGCATCATCCTTAGTCTGAAGATTGTGCAATTCCCTCACATGGCGTGGGGGCCATCAGGAGCCTGCAAGGAAGAAGAGTTCATTTCTCAGTGTCTGAGCTCAGAGGAGAGAGCAGAAGCTGCACATATCCCTGGCCCTCTGACAGCTGCCTGGTGACATGCTGTCTGCAGAACTACAGCCCTGCAGTTTTTCCACACAGTCCTGTTGTCAATGTGACTAGCCCAGCATGGCACATGCCAGCCTCTAGGACTACACACCCAGCCAGAACCACTTGTTTGGGAGCGGAGAAGGCAGCTCAGGTCTCGTTGTGTCACCGGCCAGGATGGTCTGCTACAATCCATCAGCCCCAGCAGCATATCGCCTCTCCAGTGCGGATCCAGCAGCTCCTTCCCTGTTTTCTCCAGCTGGATGGCGACTGGCCTGTATGTTGGGCTGGCTGGGTGCAATTTTAAAAGCTTGTACTTATGCCCAGCCAGGCCAACATACGGGCCATTAACCAGACAGAGTGGGACGCTGTCAGTTACAGTCTCGAGACCCATCCTGAACTGGACGGGACCCAACTATAAGTGTCACATTCAGGCCAGGTTGGATCTGAAAAGAGCCTGACCCACGCAGGCCGAGATGGTCTCTGAGCACCTCCTACCCAGGGGGTCAACCCAGTGGCAGCAGCTGCATGTACTGCTTCTCTTGGCCATCCCCCTTTTGCTGCGCTCTCTCAAAACAAAAAAAGGAGAATGCCGACAGAGATGGGCAATGGGCATGGGGAGCGAGAAGCCCCCCACCAGGCTGAGCCCTAAGGATGAGACAGCAGCACTGACAGGTTCTAGGGGACATGTCCGGTTCAGGTTGGGTCTGAAGATGACTTGACACTCGTGGGTTGGGTTCGGGTCAGCTAGGCTCGGCTTGCGTTCGGGTCTGGGCTAGGCTTCAAAATTAGGCCTGAGCAGACATCTAGTGTCAGTATCCTAAATTGCCCCGGACCAGCCCTCTGCGTGCCAGGATAAAAGGGACATTACACATCTCTTTACTCCCCTTCAGTCATTTAATTGTTGGGGGCACAAACCTGCCTGCCTTGCCCACCTACATTACCACCATTCAAGTCAAACTACTCCAGGGATTTCACTTGGGGTTAGCTCAGACCTATCCATCACTACTCAGCCTGAGTAAGGGCAGAACCTAATCAGTAGTCTCGGAAGCACCTTCCCCTTGTTTCCCTTGATGGGATACACAAGGAACACGCAGGGTTGGCGGGTCTCTGATTGCCTAGCTCAGGCTAGCTCAGCGTGGCTCCGAGATGTTCCATTCTGTCAGTTCACCCGACAAAGCCAGCGCGGACGCTCCTGGAGGTGCCAGTCCCCACGTGCAGCATAGCTACATGTAGGATGAAACCCACCATGCAGGGGAGCAGCGCAAGGCTCAAGCACCCCTTCATTCTCAACACAAGTACTTAGGTGGTGCATAGGCCTCTGTGCAGGGGTGAATTTCGCTCACCAGTGAGGGCAGCCACTGGATGAGACACCATCCAAAGTGCCCAATCTGGCAGGTTTAAGCAAGCAAAACTCCCACCGACTTCTGTGGGAATGACGTGGGCATATATAGGCTAGTGGGGAAGGCCCTGATTGCTAAGCAGGGGAGGCCCTGATTGCTTTCTCTCCTCTCCACTTACACAGCACTACAGCATCTGGCTGCATCTGTTCCAAGACTGAGCAGCACTCACGTGGAGGCAGCCAAATCCAGGGACATTTTCATTCTCCTTTTCCCCGCCTCCTCTGCTGAGCGCTTGGAAATTTCCCCAATGATTCCTGCCTTTCCTCACCAGGAATTATTGCTACGGAAATACAGGCTGAGCTAGGGCTGATTAATCTCCCTGTCATTGCACACTTACCATCCCTTTTTACAGGCTGCGAAGTCCTGAGTGGTTTTAATTCCAGCTCAGCCATAGCAGGACTAACTAGGTAAAGCTGCTCTCCTATTAGGGCATGGCTAGTAATGGTGAATGTGCTTTACGCAAGCACTGGTAAATGCCACTGCCCGGGCCACTACTGTGAAGCTGGAGGGTCATGATCTCTATCATAGTTTTTCCACCGGGAATCCAAACAGGCATTCTGCAGGGACCCTCGTGCTTCTTCAAAGCCAGGCAAGGTCACAGGCCCTGATTCAGCCAGGGCTGCAAGGAAAGCTGTGGATGGAGCGGAGATGGAGGGACATGGCTCATTTGTAGCAATGATGCAGTGGGGTGGGAAAGAAATGGCTCAAGTAGGAGTGGATAGAACTTTACTAGGAACAATTACACGGGGGGCGGGAGTGGGAAGGGATGACTCAGTTAGGAACAATTACTCCAGGGTGGACAGAGTTAATCTAGGAGTGGTTTCTTTGCATGGGGATGATGGCCCAGAAGAACAGCTTGTTACTCTGCTGTGTGCAAGATAATACTCAACTAAGGAGCAGTTACCTGCTGGATCTGATGGTCCCCAGAGGAACCATTACACAGGGAGGGCCAAAGAACAAACCTTTGTTAGGAGTAGAACAGAAGTAAGCAATTTAAGGCAATCCCAGTTGCAGGACAGTGCTTTGTGCCCTAAATTGGTGGGCTTTAGCACTGCGTGGCACCTTAAGGTGCTAGGGACTGGAGGGTCCATAAAGCCTTAGGCTGTTAGATCATTTCACTGCTGGGCTTTGTGGGCTAGTGCACTAGCTGTTAGTGCTAAAGGCACACTACGTCTATCTTGGGTATAAGTCACTATTGTAGCAGCCAAGCCCCTCATTGTTCCAATAGGGAATGGAAGCACAGAGAGATTAAATGACTTGCTCAAGGACACAAACATTTTGTGGTATGTCAGGGAATTTAACCCAGGCCTCAAGTCCCAGGTCAGTACCCTAACCACTCGACCATCCTTCCTGCATTCAGGGAATCCCTGGACATGAAAGGGTTAACCTTGATAGTTGCTTGTGGGTCTCGCTCACACTGTGGGCTAGGGTGGGCTAAGCTATACAGTGTTATTGTAACCGAGCTCAGGCAGATGGCAATCTGAAAGCTCCTAGACTGCAAAGGTGACACAGGAGGGTGAGGGTCATTGCTCTTTGCTCCCGTTGGTGTCCACATGTGCAGCCCTTCATCCCCTGCACCCACTGTCAGAACAGAGATTTACAGGGGAAGGGAACTGGGCTGGCAAAGTAAACCAGTGCTCCGGCTGCCACCTGGCTGCTATTAACAAAACAGGGCACACCTGCCTTGCTGCCAGTGAACCAGATAGCTCAGCCCTGGTCTACACTAGGACTTTAGGTCGAATTTAGCAGCATTAAATCGATGTAAACCTGCACCCGTCCACACGATGAAGCCCTTTATTTCGACTTAAAGGGCTCTTAAAATCGATTTCCTTACTCCACCACTGACAAGTGGATTAGCGCTTAAATCAGCCTTGCCGGCTCGAATTTGGGGTACTGTGGACACAATTCGACGGTATTGGCCTCCAGGAGCTATCCCAGAGTGCTCCATTGTGACCGCTCTGGACAGCACTCTCAACTCAGATGCACTGGCCAGGTAGACAGGAAAAGGCCCGCGAACTTTTGAATCTCATTTCCTGTTTGGCCAGCGTGGCAAGCTGCAGGTGACCATGCAGAGCTCATCAGCAGAGGTGACCATGATGGAGTCCCAGAATCGCAAAAGAGCTCCAGCATGGACCGAACGGGAGGTATGGGATCTGATCGCTGTTTGGGGAGAGGAATCCGTGCTATCAGAACTCTGTTCCAGTTTTCGAAATGCCAAAACCTTTGTCAAAAACTCCCAGGGCATGAAGGACAGAGACCATAACAGGGACCCGAAGCAGTGCCGCGTGAAACTGAAGGAGCTGAGGCAAGCCTACCAGAAAACCAGAGAGGCGAACGGCCGCTCCGGGTCAGAGCCCCAAACATGCCGCTTCTATGATGAGCTGCATGCCATTTTAGGGGGTTCAGCCACCACTACCCCAGCCGTGTTGTTTGACTCCTTCAATGGAGATGGAGGCAATACGGAAGCAGGTTTTGGGGACGAGGAAGATGATGATGAGGAGGAGGTTGTAGATAGCTCACAGCAAGCAAGCGGAGAAACCAGTTTTCCCGACAGCCAGGAATTGTTTCTCACCCTGGACCTGGAGCCAGTACCCCCCGAACCCACCCAAGGCTGCCTCCTGGACCCAGCAGGCGGAGAAGGGACCTCCGGTGAGTGTACCTTTTAAAATACTATACATAGTTTAAAAGCAAGCATGTGAAAGGATTACTTTGCCCTGGCATTCGCGGTTCTCCTGGATGTACTCCCAAAGCCTTTGCAAAAGGTTTCTGGGGAGGGAGCCTTATTGCGTCCTTCATGGTAGGACACTTTACCACTCCAGGCCAGTAACACGTACTCGGGAATCATTGTAGAACAAAGCATTGCAGTGTATGTTTGCTGGCGTTCAAACAACATCCGTTCTTTATCTCTCTGTGTTATCCTCAGGAGAGTGAGATATAATTCATGGTCACCTGGTTGAAATAGAGTGCTTTTCTTCAGGGGACACTCAGAGGAGCCCATTCCTGCTGGGCTGTTTGCCTGTGGCTAAACAGAAATGTTCCCCGCTGTTAGCCACAGGGAGGGGGGAAGGTTGAGGGGGTAGCCACGCGGTGAGGGGAGGCAAAATGCGACCTTGTAACGAAAGCACATGTGCTATGTATGTAATGTTAACAGCAAGGTTTACCCTGAAAGAGTGTAGCCACTGTTTTATAAAATGTGTCTTTTTAAATACCGCTGTCCCTTTTTTTTTCCTCCACCAGCTGCATGTGTTTCAATGATCACAGGATCTTCTCCTTCCCAGAGGCTAGTGAAGCTTAGAAAGAAAAAAAAAACAAAAAAACAAAAAAACACGCACTCGCGATGAAATGTTCTCCGAGCTCATGCTGTCCTCCCACACTGACAGAGCACAGACGAATGCGTGGAGGCAGACATTGTCAGAGTGCAGGAAAGCACAAAATGACCGGGAGGAGGGGTGGCGGGCTGAAGAGAGGGCTGAAGCTCAAATGTGGCGGCAGCGTGATGAGAGGAGGCAGGATTCAATGCTGAGGCTGCTGGAGGACCAAACCAGCATGCTCCAGTGTATGGTTGAGCTGCAGCAAAGGCAGCTGGAGCACAGACTGCCACTACAGCCCCTGTGTAACCAACCACCCTCCTCCCCAAGTTCCATAGCCTCCACACCCAGACGCCCAAGAACACAGTGGGGGGGCCTCCGGCCAACCAGCCTCTCCACCACAGAGGATTTCCCAAAAAAAAGAAGGCTGTCATTCAATAAATTTTAAAGTTGTAAACTTTTAAAGAGCTGTGCTTAAAGTGCTGTGTGGCATTTTCCTTCCCTCCTCCACCACCCCTCCTGGGCTACCTTGGTAGTCATCCCCCTATTTGTGTGATGAATGAATAACTAATGCATGAATGTGAAGCAACAATGACTTTATTGCCTCTGCAAGCGTGACTGAAGGGAAGAGGGGAGGGTGATTAGCTTACAGGGAAGTAGAGTGAACCAAGGGGCGGGGGGTTTCATCAAGGAGAAACAAACAGAACTTTCACACCGTAGCCTGGCCAGTCATGAAACTGGTTTTCAAAGCTTCTCTGATGCGTACCGCGCCCTCCTGTGCTCTTCTAACCGCCCTGGTGTTTGGCTGCACATAACCAGCAGCCAGGCGATTTGCCTCAACCTCCCACCCCGCCATAAACGTCTCCCCCTTACTCTCACAGATATTGTGGAGCTCACAGCAAGCAGTAATAACAATGGGAATATTGGTTTCGCTGAGGTCTAAGCGAGTCAGTAAACTGCGCCTGCGTGCTTTTAAATGTCCAAATGCACATTCTACCACCATTCTGCACTTGCTCAGCCTGTAGTTGAATAGCTCCTGACTACTGTCCAGGCTGCCTGTGTACGGCTTCATGAGCCATGGCATTAAGGGGTAGGCTGGGTCCCCAAAGATACATATAGGCATTTCAACATCCCCAACAGTTATTTTCTGGTCTGGGAATAAAGTCCCTTCCTGCAGCTTTTGAAACAGACCAGAGTTCCTGAAGATGCAAGCGTCATGTACCTTTCCCGGCCATCCCACGTTGATGTTGGTGAAACGTCCCTTGTGATCCACCAGACCTTGCAGCACTATTGAAAAGTACCCCTTGCGGTTTATGTACTCTGCGGCTTGGTGCTCTGGTGCCAAAATAGGGATATGGGTTCCGTCTATGGCCCCACCACAGTTAGGGAATCCCATTGCAGCAAAGCCATCCACTATGACCTGCACATTTCCTAGGGTCACTACCCTTGATATCAGCAGATCTTTGATTGCGTGGGCTACTTGCATCACAGCAGCCCCAACCTTAGATTTGCCCACTCCAAATTGATTCCCAACTGACCGGTAGCTGTCTGGCGTTGCAAGCTTCCACAGGGCTATCGCCACTCGCTTCTCAACTGTGAGGGTTGCTCTCATCTTGGTATTCATGCGCCTCAGGGCAGGGGAAAGCAAGTCACAAAGTTCCATACAAGTGCCCTTACGCATGCGAAAGTTTCGCAGCCACTGGGAATCGTCTCAGACCTGCAACACTATGCGGTCCCACCAGCCTGTGCTTGTTTCCCGAGCCCAGAATCGGCGTTCCACAGCATGAACCTGCCCCATTAGCACCACGATGCATGCATTGGCAGGGCCCATGCTTTCAGAGAAATCTGTGTCCATGTCCTGATCACTCACGTGACCGCGCTAACGTCGCCTCCTCGCCCGGTATCGCTTTGCCAGGTTCTGGTGCTGCATATACTGCTGGAGAATGCGCGTGGTGTTTAATGTGCTCCTAATTGCCAAAGTGAGCTGAGCGGCCTCCGTGCTTGCCTTGGTACGGCGTCCGCACAGAAAAAAGGCGCGGAATGATTGTCTGCCGTTGCTCTGACGGAGGGAGGGGCGCCTGACGACACAGCTTACAGGGTTGGCTTCAGGGAGCTAAAATCAACAAAGGGGGTGGCTTTACATCAAGGAGTATTTCAGGCAGGACTTCACGGAGGGTTCCAATAAGAAATGGTACACCTAAGTTATTGTTCTTATTGGAACGAGGAGGTTAGCCTGGCCTCTGATTGATACATGGCTAGATTTACCTCGCTGCACCTTCTCTGTGAGTGACTGCAGCGTGACCTAGAGGAATAAGTCCCCTAGATGGGGGAGGGGGGGAAGCAAATGAATACAAAACAAATCTGGTCTATTTCTTGTTTTGATCCACTCCATCTATCTTTTACATCTTTGGCTGGCAGCAGACGGTGCAGAAGGACTGCATGCCAATCACATCTCATGGCTGCTCAGCAGAAGATGGTACAGTACGACTGCTAGCAATCCGTATCGCCTGCCTGCTTACCATAAGATGGTTCAATAGGACTGACTGCAGGACTAAAGAGAATGACCTGGTCAAGTCACTCCAAATTTAGTCCCTGCGCCCATGTCTGTCCAGGCACTCCCAGCCAACGTGGCCAGGAGCACCTCGGACATGACGATGACGGCTACCAGTCGTATTGTACCGTCTGCTGCCACAAGGCAAGGGGTTGCTGCTACTGTGTAGCAATGCCGTACCGCGTCTGCCAGCTCCCAGGAGACATAGGGTGACAGTTACCTGAGCGGGCTCCATGCTTGCCGTGGTATGGCGTCTGCACAGGTAACTCAGGAAAAAAGGCGCGAAACGATTGTCTGCCCTTGCTTTCACGGAGGGAGGGAGGAAAGGAAGGGGGGCCTGACGATATGTACCCAGAACCACCCGCAACAATGTTTTAGCCCCATCAGGCATTGGGATCTCAACCCAGAATTCCAATGGGCAGCGGAGACTGCGGGAACTGTGGGATAGCTATCCATAGTGCAATGCTCCGGAAGTCGACTCTAGCCTCTAGTGTGGAAGCACTCCGCCGAGTTAATGCACTTAGAGCATTTTCTGTGGGGACACACACACACTCGAATGTATAAAACTGATTTCTAAAAAACCGACTTCTATAAATTCGACCTTATTCCGTAGTGTAGACATACCCTCAGGGGCAGAACAGGGAATTCAGTTGGCCAGCGAGTTCAAGAGGAGGTGAATGAGAATGCAAGTCACCTGGTGGCTGCGTCTAAACAGGCTCTTAGAACAAGCGGCAGGTGGAGATATTAGGGAATAAGGTATTTCCAGAGACTGTGGCGGCTGCTCTGCTAAGCAATGGGGCTTAGCGTAACAGCCACCATGATGCATTTTCTATTAAAAAAAAGAAAAAAGTAGCAAGTTCTTCTCCTTTATTATTTGTGAGCCAGAGCAGGCCCAAACCCACCTCAAGCTGGGGTAAGTTCTGATCCAGATCCCGTCCTCACAGGTGGCTAGTACCTTAGTGGACCTGAAAGCTGGTGGAATGAGCTTGGGGTGGGCACAAAATCCTACAGAACACATGAGGCACCAAAAGCAGCAATGCAAACTCCCACCGAGTTGCCAAGCCTGGAGGTTACACGGATATCAAGAGGGTGTTTAGACAAGTCCATGCAGATGTGAGCACCCACCTCTGGAATACAGATGCCCTCGGTAGGTAGGGGCACCCCTCACCACAGGGCAACCCTGAACATTCATCTGGCTATTTATTACTGGCATTGGCAGGCAGCATTGCAACAGAGCTGTGGGCTTGGTTTCCTTCACTGCTTGGTTTGGTGCTAGTGTTCACTCAAGGGGGAGAAAAAAAATTCAACATGCACAACTCAAATAACTCTAAGAATCTGCAAGAAATGTTTAATTTTAAACAAAACAAAACGCTAATGGCTAGTTGGTGAGAGTCACTAATGAAAGACCAAACCTCAAGCTATGGCTTCACTTAAACCATTACAGCGGCACAGCTGTGATGCTACAGCCTTCAGTGTGGAGACGACCTACGCTGATAGGGGGAGGTGGACCACCTAAGCCCAGGAGGCAGTAGCTAGGTTTACAGAAGAATTCTTCTGTTGCCTTAGTGCTGTCTATGCCGGGGGTTAGGTTGGCATAGCCCCATCTCCCAGGAGTGAGGATTTGTCACACCCCGAGAGATGCAGCTATGACAATGTAAGTTCCCAGCACAGAGCAGCTCTCAGTCTCAACAAAGAGCTTTGTCCCCACTCAGACAGTTCTCTTTTACGGATGGACAATCAACCCCAGGACCTCATAGTGCATGGACTCCAGTAGAGCTAGCCTTAGAATCATAGAAGATTAGGGTTGGAAGAGACGTCAGGAGGTCATCTGATCCAAACCCCCTGCTCAAAGCGGGATCAACACCAACTAAATCATCCCAGCCAGGGCTTTGTCAAGCCGGGCCTTAAAAACCTCTAAGGATGGAGATTCCACCACCTCCCTGGGTGACCCATTCCAGCGCTTCACCATCCTCCTAGTGAAATAGTTTTCCCCCCGCCCCAAATCCAACCTAGACCTCCCCCACTACAACTTGAGACCATTGCTTCTTGTTCTATCATCTGCCACCACTGAGAACAGCCGAGCTCCATCCTCTTTGGAACCCCCCCTTCAGGTAGTTGAAGGCTTCTATCAAATCCCCCGACTCTTCTCTTCTGCAGACTAAACAAGCCCAGTTCCTTCAGCCTCTCCTCATAAGTCATGAGCCCCAGCCCCCTAATAGTTTTCATTGCCCTCCGCTGGACTCTCTCCAATTTGTCCACATCCTTTCTGTAGTGGAGGGCCCAAAACTGGATGCAATACTCCAGATGTGGCCTCACCAGTGACAAATAGAGGGGAATAATCACTTCCCTCGATCTGCTGGCAATGCACCTACTAATGCAGCCCAATATGCAGTTAGCCTTCTTGGCAACTGACACACTGTTGACTCATATCCAGCTTCTCATCCACTGTAATCCCTAGGTCCTTTTCTGCAGAACTACCGCTTAGCCAGTCGGTCCCTAGCCTGTAGCAGTGCATGGGATTCTTCCGTCCTAACTGCAAGACTCTGCACTTGTCTTCATTGAGCCTCATCAGATTTATTTTAGCCTAATCCTCCAACTTGTCTAGGTCACTCTGGACCCTATCCGTACCCTCCAGTGTATCTACCTCTCCCCCCAGCTTAGTGTCATCCATGAATTTGCTGAGGGTGCAATCCATCCCATCATCCAGATCATTAATGAAGTGTTGAACAAAACTGGCCCCATGACAGACCCCTGGGGCACTCCACTTGATACCGGCTGCCAACCAGACATGGAGCCGTTGATCACTACCCATTGAGCCAGACAATCTAGCCAGCTTTCTACCCACCTTATAGACTTTCTGGATAGAAGTTAGTGTTTGGTACTGCAGGCATAGCATGCTGAAGAATCAGAGAAGGCAGTGCAGAACGGGGAAGAAAATTGGCAGCATGTGATCTCCAAAGGAAGAAAGAGGAGAACCCACGTATCCCCAATGCAGATAGAGGTAAGTAACCGTTTTCAGGCTCTCAGCACAGGTACTACGGCGGAGAATGGTTTGGAAGAGTCAGCTGAGGGAAGGGATCAGAAGGAGACACCATGACCAGAAGGCATGGGATGCCTAGTCCTAGGGATGGGGGTTCCACGACCACCACTCCCAAGCGTGCTGCTTGCCTGGAGCTAGAATTCAGGATGTGACGGAGCGTCTGCCAAGAGTGATCAAGCCCACGGACCGCTACCCCTTCCTACTTCTCGCCTTGCCCATGCCCACTGATGCAATAGCTAGCATCAGGACACAATAAGGGTGGAATAAACAAGGGCTCTTGTCTTTTTCAGCTGGTTACCAGCAGTTAAGCAGAGCAGGACAATGGAGACTGGTACTCTATGTCCAGGGTGGGCATCAGGCAGAATGACAGTATCCTTAAGCATAAGCGAAATGCAGTGCTGCTGTAGCAACCCTGCTCCAGGCACGTCAATGGTGTAGATCCCCAGTGACTCCTGTGAGACTGAGCAGAATCCAGCCCACTGTGAAGGTTACTGCCCTGAAGCACGAGATCGGATTGCCCGCACACGCACCCATTTCCCTTACTCACACGTATGGAAAGCCACCAACACACCTATATCCAGCCCCTGTCGAGTCCAACAGTGTCTTGCTGTGCATGGTACAGACAGAGGCCCCAATCCTGGCTGGGGTACATAAGAGGGGAAACAGTGCCTGTGTACCCCTTCCCTCCACTGTGTCTGGCTACTGGAGGAGACAGACTAGCAAAGCCAGCAATGCTGTAGGCTCCAGTGGGGACCTGGTCCATGGCTGACTAGGTACGGGCTGTGGCTAACCCTAGCATCCACCATTGCATAGCAGCCATGGGGCAGCAGTCAGGTTGTGGGGGGGGCATGGCGGGCTGGAGGAGAGGTGCATTCCTGGAGACATTATGCCCAGTCCTGACCTCTGCTGGCATATTGCCTCCAGCTGTCCCTGGTGGAGCTTTACCTCTCCTCCCAACCAGAGGTCTGGCTCACAACGACACCCACAGCAGGTCGGCACTTGCTTCACAACTGAAAATCAAACCAGCTATCTGCCATTCACTGAAGGGCTCAAGTGGGTATCAGGAGTGACATGGCAGCTCCAGGAGTTTCCACAAAACAAGGCACCTCTCTCTTCCAAATGGTGCTGCACAGACCCTCCCAACCCCACTCTTTATGGAAACTGCTGAACTCTGAGACCTTTCGCTACCAGGGACACATGACACATTGTCACACAATATGGCTCCAGTCAGAGTGCTGCCCATGGCCTACTGGGTATCGAAGCTCAAGCGGTGATGTCCACTCCCTACTCAAACACAGTCACGGCTAGGCAGAGGGAATAGACATGCTCCCAGAGCTGGAGCAACCCTGCCTGGGTGTTTGTACAGGATAGGAAGAACCTCCCTCTTCCTATCTGTTCTGTGCACAGTGGCACTGAAAGCTAATAAGGACACAAATCACGACAGCGTGGCAGCATCTAGGCAAGCGGCCAGCTGGACTCCTGCTAAACTCTGCTAGTTACCATATCCTGCTACTCCCCTCTCCATTTGCCTGCTTTGGTTCTCTGGTGCCTCCTGCCTGCCGAGCGTCTGTTCTCTGGGCCAGGGACTGTCTCCTCCATTATTCTCGTACACAGTGCCCGGCACAGAGAGGGGTTCCTAGGCCCTCCCATAGGATAAATCCGAACCAACCACTGAGCGTTCAACCCGTCTATGCAGTGCTAACTCCCCGGTACCGCAGAAAGACACATTCTATCAAGCCATAAAGAAAAGCTGGACCGGAGGGTTCAGCACATTCCTCCGCGTGTTACGCTCAATGTACAATGCTATGTAAATCATCATCTGTGAATCCTAGCTCAAGGGAGCACTCAGGGAGCTGACCAAAGCCCAGGAACTGGACAGAAGCGGTCGGACGACGGTGGCACAGAATGTGGGGTATGCTTTGGAGGGAGCTTGTACAACAGGCGGTTGCTGGGGAATGGAAGCCTCCTGCCCTAATCCCCCAACCGAGGGAGGTAGATACACATCTCCCTGTACCTACATGACCCCTATTACATCGCATCTGAGCACCTCCAGCTCTAATGCATTTATCCTCCACTGCCCTGGCAAGGGCTCGTTTCTCCGTTTTACAGATGGGGAGCTGAGGCCCAGAGAGACTAAGTGACTCAGCTAAGGTCACCAAAGAAGCCTAGGGTGGAGCAGGGAATTGAACCAAGGTCTGCTGAGTCCCAGTCTACGGCTCTAACTCCTCTGCATCCATGCCCACTTCACAGGGACATTTTCCATTGACTGAGTGGCCTTGGGAGCACAGGTCCTAGTGAACGCCTGAGGGCGGGGCTACTAAATCCCTTCAAAATCTCCCCAGATTGCTTACCATTCTCACCACTAAGTATATTAAGGTACACAACAGCTACCAGGTGGGTTCAGCTCATGGGAAGCAATGGGCATGCTCCAGTGGTTCTCAGCCTTTTCACCTTTGAGGACCCCTACAAAATCTCAAATGGCCATGCAGACCCCTTTGGAAATCTTAGACATGACCCCCAAGGTCTGCGAACCACAGACTGAAAAATCACTGCCCCAGATGAAGCAGTTCCTACACAAGCAGAGCTCCCAGAGCTGTGCGTGTTCTCAGCGACTCTCCCAGCCACCCAAGTGAAGACTCGCATAAAGCAGCCCGGGACAGGTTCTGCTGGTTTCCAGCTGCAGGAAGATACCAGTCAGCACATGTCAAGTGGGAAAGGGCAGAGGGCAGATCCTGGATCTTAGTCACAGCTGTATGAACACAGCCTATTAAGTCCTGGGGCTGATAGGTGGAGCCCAAAGTAAGCAAAGGAAGGTCATGCCTTAGAAGGAGGGAAGGGCTACAGGAAATATGTATGGGGGACAAAAATAAATGAACGAAAAGGGATGGGGTGCAGGCCATACGGTTAGTGACAGGACACCCAACACAGAACCCCAGACAACACCTGACATGCTGAGGAGTCCAAGGAATCCAGCCGCTGCTCTGCAGACAAGGAGTGACTCCAGATTCACACCAGTTTAAGCAGAGATGAAAACCTATTCCCAGACTCAACGTCTCAGAGGGTGGTCTGGAGGGCAGAGCGTGCTGAGGGGAAGCAGGAAGGCAGAGGAATGAGAAGAGCATATCAGACGGGGAGGGCGAAGAACTTGGGCTGGGATGCTGTTTTCATACTGTCAAGCTCATCAGGCCCTTTCAGCGAGACAAAACTCCCGGCTGGCATTTCCCAGCATGGATTAAAGCTGGGTCCCGCAGGTCCTGAGGCAGTGAGCAAGCCTTCCCTTCAGTCAGGTATCAGCTTTCTAGCTCCATCTCCTCAATTATTAAGGACGCGTGGTTGAGGAGAAAAGCTGGAAAATGGGACTCAAGAGCTCCCCAAAGGCTCAGAAGCCAGCAAGCAAAGAGAACCCAACACGGATTTTTTTTAAATCTGAGTTTTCATCTCAATCTCATGATTTTGGGGGCCTGATTCCTCACACGTGGGTTTGGCAATACTGAGGTCACGGGCTGTGGAGCCAGGGGGATCACCCAGGCCATGGCCCAACTAATTTTTGGCCAGGCCAAACCTGAGAGGCACCGCAACCTTGTGTGCTGAATTGCAGTGCCATGCACTCAGATTTGGAGGGGATGGGGATGGAAGCTCATGGATCTGGGGTCAGAAGGCAAATCTATGCCCCCCCCCCACATTTTAAATGATGCTCCGCAGCCCCTGACTGAGGACATCATCCCACAGATGGGATCCCTGCCATGGGACCAGGATTGGGCACAATAAAGCCCTGAAATCACATTGGAGTAATACAGTGGCAGCATCAGATTTATGCTACCATAAAAATTAAGTGGGCTCCTTCTCCCCCGGACTCACAGTGTAACCTTCAGATAAAGCCATTCCACTATTAAAATGGAACAACGGTAATAGAGTAGAAAGTCCTACAGCCCACCTGCAAAATTACACGGCTAGGAGCATTTAACCAGCCACAGAGCAGCTGTCTGATTGACTAAATGTCCCTAAGTGCTTTTTAATAGAACACTGCACAGACCATTTGCAGAGCCCTTTGGCAGGCCAGGCCCTAACGATCGTGTCAGGTGTGCCCAGGAGGTTTGTACTCATTCTCCAGACATCTCCACTTATATAAATGGCCCATATTTTCTTAACACGTTATTCGCAAATGCAGACCTAAAAGACGGACAAAGGATCATGCCGAAGTCCCAACTATCTCCAGAGATTCAGACCAGGAAAATCTTTTAAGCCACTGAAAGCTTTGCTGCAAATTGTAGAGACTTGTTGCTAGCTCTTGGCCTGCGTGACCCAGACGGCTACTCTGCTTTGTCCATGCTGCACTATCCCTATGCTTTAGAGTTGCCCAAGATAAGCAGGAGCAGCAGAGGGAGAAGAGACTCATAAAGGGAAGTTTGTCAGAATGTGCCTCTTCATCAGTGCAAACAAAAGATTTTTCCATTGAAAGCAAGCCAGAGCTCAAACCAGATAGTCTGACACCCGAGCATCTGTCCATCCAATTAAACCGACATGTCCTTGATTCCTCTCCATCCCCACCCCTCCACCAGCACCTGTTTCCTGCGCATTACGAAGTTTAGGGAAGTTAAACAAAAACAAACCCAAACCACCACAAAGCATGCTGTAGAGACCAAGTCTGCCTAGGCAAGGATCAGAGTGGCTGACTGGGTCCTTTCCCACCTCTTAGATCTAGGAAAAGCAGAGAGATTGTTCTTCATAATGGACACAAAGAACCCACATGTTCAGCTAGCCAATCTCAAGCCAGTCCAGTGACCACGTACCCAATTTTACAGATGCAAGCAGTTGGATGTGCAAGATCAACATCCCCCTCCCCCAAAACCTCATAGCACGAAATATCAGCAGAGGGACAGGGAACAGAGTCTTATAGTAAAGGCACAAACACAGGAGTTAGGAGAGCTGTGTTCTTTTCCCATCTCGGTCACTGACTCCCTGAGTGACTTTAGAGCCATTCACTTATCCTGTTCCCAGTCAGTTAAATGGGGGAGAATATTTACTTACCCCATAGGCGGATAGCATGGTAGTGGTTGGAAAGCATGGTGAGGTCCTTGGACAGAGAGTGACTGAGAAGCACCATGAATCATTAGTGACTTACTGGTTCACATATTTATATTTAATGTAACAAAGTATAAAACTATTGTGTAATACATGCATTAGCTGCATTTCAGACCTTCAAATCAAAAGAAACAAAAAAATAAGCACAGGATAAGTCAGAGAAACCCAACCTTAAGAGGGCGCTAGTGCCCAGAATTGTGTATAGGAGGGGAAGTGTTCATGAGATGGTCTCTCTGTGAAGATGTGGTCCAGGCTACACAAGGCTCTGTGAAGCCCTGTGGTGTAGGAAGACAGCCAGCTTTTGGTTTTTAAACTAGGAAATGTTTCACACATAGTGACTAGACTGCCGCTTGGATGAACAACTGGCCTCTGTTCTTCTGAATGCCTGCTCTACTACTCAGACACAAGCTGCATTTGCCATTCAGAACGGGGACAAACGCCCTGCACTACCTGGACAGAAGACGCTGATCCCATTTTGCTGATTTATTTTACAAACAAGAAAAGGGAAATGAAAACATTGACAAAATACATTTGCAGATTAAAGTGCACACAGTGTGGCTGGCGAAATACAAGCATCTCTGCCAAAGTAATTAACCTTATGCAGATTTCTACAACAGCCTTTGTGACTAGCTAACACCAGGAGAACCTGCCTCCCTGGAGACTCCAGCCCCTGTGCTTACCATTCAGATGCAGCTCTGGATTCCCCTGTGCCAGCTCTTCTCTGCCACCCCAGCCCTTTCCTCTGACCTCTCCATCTATCTACAGGGCAGCAATAGTAGAAGGGTCCCAGACTTTCTAACAGCAGGGTTTGAACTCGGGACCCACAGTGCTCTCTGCAGGAGCCTCTGGCGCTGAAGGATTCAGTCCCTAGCCGCTGCAGTGCTCTTCGATCTCTTATGAGGACAAAGAGCCCATCTTCTCCTTGTGTGGTTATGCAATCTTCACCCACACTGGCCGCCCAGTCCCGTTTGTGAGGGTGAGAGAAAGGTAGCTCAGTACGCAGGTCCCACGGAGACAGTAACAGAGCCAAGGCAGTGCCGTTGGAAACAGGGCAATGCTGGTCCATTGGGAATTGGACCTGAGACCCACTCAGTTTATTCCACACTAGATATTATTGAAATACAGCAGCTTCACCCACAGTGCAAGTAACCCCAGTGACCTTCAGGGGGTGCATGTAGCCTCTCTCTCACCGCCGCCCCCTTCTGTCATTTTAGGTGCATCTGCTGGGTTGCATGGGTTAGTCTGAACAGAGCAGCTGTCTGCCAGTCCCAGGCCTTTCTGGTGCTCTCATCCAACACTGGCTGTTGTGTCTTCCCAGTCTAGCCTTGGGCGGACAGACCCTTCGCATAAGCCATGAATCTCTTCCAAGAGATCACATCCTTCCCCTACCCCCACCCCCGCCATGCTCACTGGCTTTCAGTCTCCCACAGGCAGC
Organism: Lepidochelys olivacea; assembly: GCF_965140295.1. NCBI lineage: Eukaryota > Metazoa > Chordata > Testudines > Cheloniidae > Lepidochelys > Lepidochelys olivacea. The sequence goes on along the minus strand of NC_140427.1, from coordinate 4,585,522 downwards.
ACCCACACTCGGGGTTTGTTTTCCTTTTCGTCCTGCATTGCAGCTTTCAAAGGCAGAACACACCCAAATAAAAAGCAAGCCTCGTAAATGCATCAGTCTTTCATTGCGCACAGAGGCACTGATCAGCAGCATTACTCGTAAGCCTGACAGCCATACAGATAGAGCATCTGATTCTGGCAGCATGCCACCTGGGGAGCATTCAGCACTAAGCCAGCCAGTTGGAGCCTTGATTAAGTGTTAAATAAACATATACAGTAGATTTTGCTTATTAATAATGCCTCAGATGCCAGCAAAAAGTTGCCATTATCCAGCAGTTGCTAAAAAGTGGAAGGCAGGTTTCTGAGGCTGCAGTCAGGGAAGGAATCTCTGGGATGTACCTTCCCTGGCTGCAGCCCCACGTTTGCCTGCAGGCAGGGCAGCAGCAGGGAAAGGCAAGTTTGTTATCAAACCCATTTTTCACATTGGAAACTGCCACTTTTCACATGGAGAAACTGAGGCACACAGAGAGAGAAGAAAGTGACTTAACCTCTAGGTCACACAGGGAAATCAATGGCAGAGCCAGGAACATAACCTCGGGATCAGAGGGAAGGGATGGAATGGGATGTTGTTGCATGGACTCCTTGGCTCATTTGTTGAATGGCTCCCTCTGACGTATTAACTACATTGTGTGTAAGTTACCTGGTCTGTGTGGGTTAAACAGCATGATGGTTCTGCATGGGAGCATGTGGAAGGAAATGATGCAATATTTAGCAGTTAAAGCTGAACGGGTGGGAGTCAAGATTGCAGGATTCCTCGCCCTCCAACCCTTTTGCTCTCACTTCCCACCTTAGCAAAGCAGCTGCCAGGGTTCATAGCCATGCAAGAGAGTGGGCAACTCTGCCTTCTCAATTGCTCCGCAGCTGGTAAAACATGGAGGGGTGGGGTGGGGGAGACTGACTGTGAGAACACACAAATGATCTTCACTGGTCTTATTACACTTCAATGGCAAGCCAACAAAAAAAAGGCTGTACCAGTGCAGCACTGTTGTTGTTTCTCTTTATAAAACACTCATCATTCCAACCCCGCAGCCTCAAGCAGGGACAGATTGGGAGTAGCGATCAGATGAATATCATTGTGCAACTGCCTGCAGAATAATAAAACAGCCTATAAACCATTGCAACGGTACGACAAATGGTAAGTGAGAGACAGAGCCTCGAGCTTACTAGTTCAAATCCAGCTTTGGCCAATTGTTTGGTGACCCACATGTATTATTTAACATATTTATATTGTAGTAGTGCTTGAAAGCCTCAGCCAGTGCCCACATAGCGCTAGGCGCTGTACAAAACAGTACAGGACCATCCCTGCCTCATCTAATGACTTGGGTAATTCTCAGCTCGCTTCCTAAGGGAGGAATGCCCTCATCAAAAAACATGTAGACCCACAGCACTATAATTGTCCAAGAGGACAAGGCAGACTAAACACCCCTCCTAGTCTTAGAAGAGATGCCATCAGAGCAGGGCTGAGGCACTGTGTTCTGTGTTTGTACAGTGCCTAGCGCAGGGTTGGTACATGACTGGGGATGCTCGGTTCAGCAGTAATACCATAGGTGGAGCAGTGTGTGTCATTGCCCAGGCTGTCCTTGGGTAGGGTTGCCACCTCTCTGCTTGCTGGTAACTGGACCCCCAAGACCCTGCCCCTGCCCTGCCTCTTTCCCCAAGGCCCCGCCTCCATTGCTCACTCCTCCCCCCTCGCTGGATAGTGTCCATCTCCCACCCACCCTAGCTAGGCTCCCTCTGCTCCGGGGCTGGGATGGGAGCTGCTGCAGCCTGACAAAGAGCCTGCTGAGCAGGGGCTGGCATGGGTTAATGACCAGGCACCTCCTGCCTCCCACAGTAACCAGACTTTCGGTGTCCGGCCAGTACATCTGACAGGGCACTGCCTGGTCCCCTTTTAAACTGGATTTTCTGGTCAAAAACCAGGTACGTGGCAATCCTAAATGGTATGCAGACACAGAAGTCAAATCCTGGATGGGAGGCAACCCTATAATGTGCTGTGGAGAGCAAGTAGTCCCTTCCTGATGGCCCAGGATCCCAGATTCTGAAAACTGCAGCAGGAGCAATCACCACTTCGGACTAGCCTGAGCCAGCCGGCTGCTCCCACATAAAGAAGTAACATCGAACAAGCTCAAGCTTCAGCAGCTTACTCTTCATGCCACCCATGACCAGGCAATCCTGCAATAGTGAGGCATAAGGGAAAATGCCAAGGTGGCGGGGAGCCAATTGAAATAGAAGCCATTTGAGGTCAAAATCTAGGCCTAACCAAGTTTCGTATTTAGTACCTTTTACGCCAAGGCTCCCTGGTGATGTGAATCATGCAGATCCCTCACAGGTGGAGTTAGAAAGATGGATACTCTTCATTTGCACTTTTTAGCTTATTTTCCTTCCCCCAAGGCACTGCCATAATGGCTGTTTCATGACTGCTTCGCAGCACATCATTCTGGGTGAGACTGGCTGCCTGAAAGCGATCTAGAAATGACACTTGGTCCCCTTGCTGCCCTCAGGAGCATTTAAACCAGGGCCCGAATGCAAGCAGACTTTCCAGAACCTGCCCCTGAGAAGATTCCATCTTGTGGATGAGAGAGAGAATGCAGAGATGGCAAAGCAATGGGCTTGTCCATTAGCATATGCAGCTAGTGTCCCTTTGCCTTGCTATCTCGCACTGGGGGGGGAGTGGAAAGGTGGTGGTACTCTTCCATGCTTCACCCACAATATTAGCTCCATCCCCTCGAAATGCTGAAGTGAGATGGTAGATTGTGCCAAGGTTCAAAGGTTCTGCAGGGCCACCCACCCATGGTGTTTAAATGCACACTCAGGCTCTGCTGGGCTCCAGGATGCAGCTACCCGTCTATGGGGCACAGACGCCCCATTGGGAAAGGTGGTTTCAATTCCCCCTCACTAGAGCTCAGATAGGCCCTGCTGGGCTTCATGAGCTTGGCTCCTTGACCAGGAGAACACAAAGTAAATGGTGGAATTCGACTCTCTCTATGGTCTGACAGCTGCTTAAATCAGGGGGGTATCCTGTATATTAGTCTGGATTCTGGAGGGTAAAGACAAGTGTGTTTAGAGACGTGGCACAGGGACTACTCAAACAGTGCCACCGCTTGCTTGTGCAATGCTAGTAAAGTCATTTCAAAGCAAGGCAGCACCTTGGGGCGGGCACCAGCCACAAAGCAGCTAATTCTCATCCTTCCTCCCCAGCTTCCAGTTTAATCAGCAAGAATCTCAGCGTCTAGAAGGCAGTTCAGAGAGCAGCCCCTGCTGGGAAACGAGGCTGCTCTGATGGGAAGTGGGAGGCCACTGATGATTAAAAGGAATTTCATCTGGCAGCAGTACTGGGCTAATTACACTGAACTATCCCAATAAGTAGCAGTCAACGGAGCCTTGAGAGCACAAAACCTCATATCTCCCCTCCTCCCCCATCCCCTTCACTAAAAACAGCTCTAATGAGGATGTAATTAATAGAAAAAAAAAGTCTCAAACACAACATAATAGCTATTTACACTGATTAACCTTAAACAGCTTGGAGCCCTGACAGGAAAGACACCCCACACCCCAGTAGAGCAAAAGCTACAGGGCAACATGAAAGCCCATTGAGTTAGTACAGCCTCTCACCTGCAGGCCACTGGTTCAAAGGGAGCGCAGGCCAGCAGTGACTGAACCGTGTTACCATAGAGGGCTGTTTTGTGGCCTACAAGACAAGCCTGGCAGCTCTCATTCCAGTTCCTGGTCATCACATGTAGCCAGATCCAGTGCTACAAGTGGCACCAGCTACATGCCTTTTGGAAGTCTCATCAGGGAGGCCAGTGGATTCTCCTTCCCCCCCACCCATGGCCCTAGCAGTGATCCCTCCCGGTGAGGGGCTGCAGCACTTGGGCGGGAGCAGGAGCAGCTTGCACCACTGCTGCCTGTCCTTTTCTGGGGAAAGATCCTGAACCTTCTCCCTGGAGTCAGAATGGCAGCGGTATTAAACCAGCGTGAGCAGAGAATCAGGCATCAAGCATGGGCTTCCTTCTCCAGGACCATCAATCTGGCACCTTTCACCAGCGTGAGATGGCGTTCAGCCGTCATGAAAGGAGGGGATCACGGGTGAAGGTAGGAAACTGGCAGGCCAGCCTGGTAACATGTGATGCTAGAGAATTGACTTGAGGGGACATGGTGCTTTAACCTGCAATTCCTAGGCAGACTCTCCAGCCCAGGCTGATGCAAACTGATGACTCATTATCATTCTACCCTACAAACCACAGACACAGATTTTTGTCTTTAAAGCTTGCGGCTAATATTAAGCAGCCATCCTGATCTTGGGCTGTCTCTGTGTCTCAGGGAACATTCTGGCTATAAGACTTTTAGTATTAGAATATTTACAATACATTCCTCCCCTGGAGCAACTAGATTCCAGCAAAAATGATGGAGCTGGAGAGCTGGGGCGGGGGCATCTGACTATCAGGGTTAGCAGGTGCTAAAAGCAGAGATCAGCCCTCTGCATACATGGGCAGCTAGGAGAATCTGCACCGAGCTTAGCAATGGTTAGGCCTCTGCCCAGCACCCAAGAATTGCAGATCCAGAACTGTTTCCATAAGAGCATCAATATTTTATTTTCCCAAACCAGATGTTAAAGCTAGTTAAAGTGTCTGAAAGGCAGAGGAGAATGACAGCTCTTTGCAGCCCATTTCCCCAGGTGACTTGCCATTCTTCGTGGGCCATTGCTATTTAATAGGCAAGCTTAAAGTACAGGCTTGGTTATATTTTTTGCAAGAGGTAGAAAGATCAGATCCACATGCACAGATTTTCCAGCCTCTCAAGGTGAGGGTGAAAGAATTCCCTTCCCAAGCAGCTTCTGATTTTGTACAGCCCATTTCTACCCATGCAGTTATCTGCGCATGCAGGTGAACAAGCCTGGTGTTTTGCACACACAGATCAGGCAAGCTGGCTGCCTGACTGCACAACTTGAGCATCCACAACTCTCTATAGTTTGTAGCAGAAGGAGATGCAGCTAGTGGACCAGCTGAGATACAACTGAAGGGAGTTTTAAACTATACCACCGCTCCCAACAGGAGTTGGGCTTTTATAGGTGAAGGCAGAAGTCAGCTCTAGGAATCCTGAAGCCAAGAAAAGGTCACATCCTATAGTCCAATGGTACTGAGCTATTGTTTGGGGGTAGCTAATTAACATTATGCACTGTCCAATGATCTTGATCTCCCTGCTCTTTACAAACACTGATTAAGTCTCAAACACTCTGGCAAGATGGGTACCAACATTTCACATATGGAGAAGCTGCAGCACAGAGAAATCAAGTGACTCTCCCCAGGTCAAACAGCAAGTCAGTGGCAGAACGAGGAACAGTATGCAGGAGTCCTGCCTGTCAGTCCTACGCTGTAACCCTGAGACAAACATAGAATATCAGGGTTGGAAGGGACCTCAGGAGGTCATCTAGTCCAACCCCCTCCTCAAAGCAGGACCAATCCCCAATTAAATCATCCCGGCCAGGGCTTTGTCAAGCTTGACCTTAAAAACTTCTAAGGAAGGAGATTCTACCACCTCCTTAGGTAACGCATTCCAGTGTTTCACCACCCTCCTAGTGAAAAAGTTTTTCCTAATATCCAACCTAAACCTCCCCCACTGCAACTTGAGACCATTAATCCTTGTCCTGTCCTCTTCTACCACTGAGAATAGTCTAGAACCATCCTCTCTGGAACCCCCTTTCAGGTAGTTGAAAGCAGCTATCAAATCCCCCCTCATTCTTCTCTTCTGCAGGCTAAACAATCCCAGTTCCCTCAGCCTCTCCTCATAAGTCATGTGTTCCAGACCCCTAATCATTTTTGTTGCCCTTCGCTGGATTCTCTCCAATTTACCCACATCCTTCTTGTAGTGTGGGGCCCAAAACTGGACACAGTACTCCAGATGAGGCCTCACCAATGTCAAATAGAGGGGAACGATCACATCCCTCAATCTGCTCACTATGCCCCTACTTATACATCCCAAAATGCCATTGGCCTTCTTGGCAACAAGGGCACACTGCTGACTCATATCCAGCTTCTCGTCCGCAGAACTGCTGCCTAGCCATTCAGTCCCTAGTCTGTAGCTATGCATTGGGTTCTTCCGTCCTAAGTACAGGACCCTGCACTTATCCTTATTGAACCTCATCAGATTTCTTTTGGCCCAATCCTCTAATTTGTCTAGGTCCCTCTGTATCCTATCCCTGCCCTCCAGCGTATCTACCACTCCTCCCAGTTTAGTATCATCTGCAAATTTGCTGAGAGTGCAATCCACACCATCCTCCAGATCATTTATGAAGATATTGAACAAAACCGGCCCCAGGACCAACCCCTGGGGCACTCCACTTGACACAGGCTGCCAACTAGACATGCTCTCTTAAACCTATGTTTGTAGGGGGCTTCAGAGATTCAAGATCAGGAAGTCTGAGCAAAATCTTTCAGCAGGTCTAAGAAGCTCCCTGTTGACAGGTTTTCTTCTTTTAGGGTCTGGAATGAAAGGCTTCGCTTTAATGTGAAAGTCAAATGGCAAACAAATTCTGCCATATAGAATGACTGCTATGGCATCAGCTTCTTCCATCTCAGTTATGGGTGGGATTTTTACCACTGGCCACACCACTGAGAATAAAAGGAATGAGCAGAGAAGGGCAGGCTGGGCACTGACAGCCCCTCTGATCTTGCTTGTGTGTACGGAAGGGGGAGGCTGCTTTCTGAAGGGATCTGCAATAATGGTTCTCTCGATGTGCAAGAGACTAGTAGGAATACAAAAGAAAACATCGCTGCCATTCAGCCCACAGGGAATCAGTCTGATCAGAGCCTCGGGCTAGAGCCCTGTACAGTTTGTACAGCTCTGATGCACGCCTTTCGGAGGTGAGCAGTGTGTTGGCACCTTGACAAAGCTGTACAGTGCATCATTTGGGAGGAAGGCAGTTAGAAAATATTGCCACGAAAAGGGATCGTGGTCTGGAGCCCTGGATATCCACCCAACTGAGTGTAGAACCCCCCACTTCCCTGAGGACATGAGCCTGTGAGCCAGAGGGTTCAGGCTAGTTTGGGACTCTGTAGGGACTTCTACAATTAGATCTCTGCAGACCTAGCTATAACAGGTGCTTATCACATCCCTCTCCCAACCACTGTAATATCTGAGCACTTCACCGTCTTTGTACTTATTCTCACAACATCCCTGTAAGGAACAGAAGCACTGCATTACCCCCATTTACAGAATGGGGCACAGAGACTAAGCGACTCACCCAAGGTCACACAGGAATTCTGTTGCAGAACAGGGAATAAAACCTGGGTCCCAGGCTAGTGCCCTAAGCCCTGGACCATCCTTCTGCCTGCCACACCCATCACAGTATTGAAGCGCTCACTTATAAAACGCCTTGAGAGAAGATGTAGGGCGACAGGCTGCCTCCATGCATGGGCTGGATGCAAGAGCCTCTGCTCAGCTGACATCACCAGCTAGCACCAACCACACTCTCCACAGCCACAAACCTAAGTTCTACGTTTTGAAGGCAATTGAACAGAATCTGCCCCATAGCTGGGAGGGTTAATGGAGCTGCTGTCCAGTTACTGAGGTAACACCACTGGCTTCATGCCACCAGCACCAATAGCACCGAATCCAGCCCCCGTTTATGTTGTGCTATCACTGACAATAAACTAGAGCCCTTTCCTGCTACTTGATGCCGCCACTTCTCCCCCGTACTGTCACTTTCTTCGCCCTGGAGCCTCGGCACAGACGCCAGCAGCTTGGGGACTGCGTGGTCCAGGCCGCAGGTGTTTGCTAGAGGTGTGCTGAACTGCTGCAGTATGCTACGCTCAACTCTGCAGCAGCGGAAGTGTGTGTGTGGGGGGGGGGGGGGAACAAGGGGGGCAGGGGAACCCTGGAAGGGAAGGAGAGAAGCATCACAGGCTAGATTGGAGAGAGACATCAGGGGAGCAAAGGAACCAGCAAAGGGAAAACAGGTTCGTGGGGCAGAGGGGAACAAGTCACAGCCAGTGTTTCTAAAAGCTAATCTGCCTCCACAGCTTTATTCCAGGGCAGAGGCACAGGGTATTCTAATGAGGATACCTTGAAAGCAAACAGTCATTAAGTCAGACTGTCTCAACCAGCTGCTAGACCATCCTGTGTTGCTAAAACCTCCACCCCAGTTGGAGCCCTGCTATATAGGAGGGAGATCCAGATCTGATAAAGGCTGAGAACCACTGTATTAAGGAACAGACCCAGACAAACTGTATTAGTAAGGTTACGATCTTATCACAGAGGTCATGGAAGGCACAGATCCGAGACTCCTGAGACCGCCATAACTTCAGCCTGCAGCAGCTGGGAGCTGCAGGATCCCCTGGAGCTCTAAGCAGGCAGGCGGGGGGAAAAGACCCCAGAGCTGAGCTCCCCGTTTTGTCACGGATATTTTCTTTATTGCCCTTGACCTGTCTGGGACTTTTACTAAAAATATCCATGACAAAATCTTAGCCTTAGGCATTACCAGACTGGGAAAGTGAGGTTTATTGGCTGCACCTAGATTACACTGTAAATTGGGGGCAGATCAGAGAATAGAATCCAGGAGTCCAGACTCCCAGACCCCTGCTCTTTCCACTACTACAACACATACTAACTTACAATCTAACCTTTACTTTAAGGGTTAATAGTTCCTCTTATGCATCCACCCCATACTTGCCTCTCAGCTATGCGCCTGTTAGTAAGAGGTCCATAATGCCCTGTGATGCAAAAGGATGCTAGACACATCCATCCTCTCTGGAACTTAAATGGATTTAGTAAGAAGTCTGCTGTCAGTTACAGAGGATACAAAGTCCACTGAATTTATCGGGGCTGCAGCAGATGTAGACAGAGCCAAATTCTGTTCTGTCATAAAATGGTATTAAATAGACCATTTACATTAGGCTTAATCAATTTCCAAGAATAAGTTACAAACCGGCTAAGAATGGTTTGCACACAGAGGGGCCATCTGCTGCTCTTGGTTGCTGTAGATCTGGCGTGACTCCATAGGGGTCAAAGGCATTATTGAGTATCGGGGGTAGCCGTGTTAGTCTGTTTCCACAAAAACAACAAGGAGTCCGGTGGCACCTTAAAGACTAACAGATTTATTTGAGCATAAGCTTTCGTGGGTAAAAACCCCACTTCTTCAGATGCATTGGATTATTCTGCATTTCCACCAGTATCTGAGAGAACAGAATTTGGGCCCTGGGTACAAACCCCACACTTAGCAACTAAGGCCTTTATTTATTCCTCCCTTTACATGATCAATGGAGAATGTGACCAAATTAACTTAATTATTTAGCCTAAAATCAGAGCATACAAGGAGTGACTTGCATATTAGGCTTGGCTAGTTCAGGATCAACTCTGCCCTGCTGAACTAAGACAGCTTCAGGAATTCGAAAATACAAATATTTCCAGCAATAAAGTACCAGAGGGCCAGATTCCCATCTCCATTTCACTGGAGTCTGTTAATTTTGGGTAAATTGCTTCAGATTTACATGGCTGTAATAGTAGAATTTGGCCCTTCAGACCTGGTAGCGTCTAGTGCTGATGCCAGTCGTTTTTCAGCAAGAGTTTCTTTCTACATACTGCAAGGAGCTGAGCCCTCCAGCCCCAAACCAGCAGAACATTTAAGCACAACATGACTAGCCCCACCGAAATCAGTGCCAAAAGACAAGCGTGTGTATTAAGTGCTCTGTTGGACTGGGGTCACAATGCCCAGCACCTGGTAGGATGAGCCACAAAGATGGAAACCAAGTGATCTTAGCCTTTTTATTTTTAATCAGAAAATAATTGATCTATTGATTAAAGGGACTACAGAGAATGCCACAAAATGCTTACAGGTGCAGGGTGTGTGGGAAGAGAGAGAAGTGGAATTAATGAAGGCTGTTCATTGTGCACAAGATAAACGTAATGACAATCAAAATGCCTTTCAAATGCAACTTGCTTCTTCCAACCCCCCACATAAATACAAAATGCCACCCACTCCTGAGTGAAAAGCAAGCACCATTATCCATCCATGATTATCTGAACAGCTTTATGTCACACAGAAAGAGGGCAAAGAAAAAAAATGCTATTGATGAATGCAAATAAATCCACAGAACCTCTGCAAAGCTCCACCACATGAGCACCTAACCTCCTTCTCCAGGGGATTTGAATTAATTTACTCCAAGGTGCAACTTGCAGTCAAACTGGAGCAGAGCGCCAACTTTTCATGCTACATAATATTCTCCAAGGGACACATGGAAAAGCAGCTCAGGAGATGGAAATGTTAAAAAAGCAGCATTACAGTACATTAGCTTTGGATTTTTACCATTAAGATAAGAAGAAATATTTCTCCCATGAAAGAGGCGGAGTGGGATGTGTATAAATATTTGTGCGCGTGTCTCTGATGCTAAGCTTCACTGGCAGACACACATCTTGGTGTTCTAATCTTTAAACTGCAGCATGGCTCCATGGGAATCAGGATTTCGGGTTTATGTGACTGCATCATTCGAGACTCACCCTTTAAAAAAAAAAAAAAAGAAACCAAAAAACTGTCACCCTCCTGAAAATTCACCCTAAGGAACTCACTGTGTGTCCTAGAATCCCACCTGCCTTCTAATGGATGGAATTGCTCAACTGTGTGTCATATGGCCTCTGCAGTTAATACTGGAGAGTCTCCTTTAGCTGAAGCAGGAGGAGCCTGCGCTTTTGGAACAGGAAGATCTAAGTTCTCCTCCTGTTTCCCCCATGACATTCCTAATAGCCCCTCCATGTAATCAAAAGGTGGAGCCTCATGTTGAGGACAAGTCCAAACTGGGAAACTTCAGCCAAGTGACAATCAGTTCCCCTATTATCAACCCCAGATTCCCCCTCAAAGCCATGAATTTTGGGTCAAATCAAGGACAACTGGGTTATTCACACAGTGCAGAGTCCAATGGCAGCTGGAAATGATCTGCGTGCTAAACTAGGAGAAGACTTACTTGGATAAATTAGAGTTAAGACGCACAGGGAGGAGGAGATTTCACACAGTCTAGCACCAGACTGTGTCTACACAAGGCAGGGGGACTGGCAGAATTTGGGATTAAATTTACACTGTATGAAGTTAAACCGTTGCCAAAGGGTTACATGGACCCTCTTGTTTCAGTATAAGAATGGCTTATTTTGGTTCAGTTAAGCCTGTTCCTAATCAGCTTCAGCAAAACCAAAATAAGCCACTCTCATACTGCAACAACTCTGTCCATACTGCCTTTAGCATCAGTTTGGCTAGAGAGATTTAAATTCACACCTGAACTTATACCAGCATGTTACATGACTCACCATTCTGGAGCACCCCTTCTGGTCAGACCCAGTGTTGCAGCACTTCTGCCTCTGTGTCCCCACTCTGATCTTCAGCCTCTGCCAGTCAAATCACTTTAAAGCATCCAACCCCTTCCAGAGTAACAGAGTCCCTTAGTCCAAGTCAAACACAGTATTGTGGAAAGGCATGCCCCAGGGTGCCCACTCATGGGCTTGGGTGGCCCTGCAGGCACCTTGCCTCAATTTCCAAAAATAACTCACAGCTGCAGTCTTTAAAATATCATCCCCCTTTTCCTGGACTCTAAACAGCAGCCGCCTCCCAAGAGAGGCCCTTTAGCCCCTCTTCAGTTCAGAGTTTCACAGCCCTGCTCCTGGGGGCTGTGTCCCAGCTGAGTTCTTCCCCCCAGGCTAGCAAGATGGCTCCCTCAGAAACTTTGGGCTGGGAGCCTCCTTTTGATTCACTTGCCCTGTCAGCTAATCAGTCTCTTAATCCTTCCCAGGTGGGCCTAATTACCCACCCCTACACTTATGTGCACTGGCTGGGCCCCATCCACTCTACAAGGCCCCAGGCCCATAAAGCAACAATGGGGGGGAAAGGAGTAGCCCCATGGCTTCCCTCTCCCAGAGGCCGACCGCTCCAACAACTGCTTCAGTTATTTCCCAGCCTTAATCTGCCTCCCTGGAACCATGGAGCCAGCTAAAGGGCCTCTTGCTCTGAAGGCCAGTGATCTGTTACAAACATCAAAGCAAACCTTGGGCCCTGCGGGACTCAGCTTTCAGACCCTTCTTTACAGGCAGGCTCCCAGCGGCAACAGCCTAACCGCTGGTGCCTGGGTTCCAACCATTTGGGATGGGGCCTCGTCTACCCTTCCCCTCACGGCATCTGTCAGGCCACAGCTCTCAACCACTTCTGAGCTCCAACCTGGCTTCTTGCCTCACCTGAGAAGATCCTGTGCGCTCACCCCCAACCTCTGGGCTTCCCTCCTCTTAGTCCACCCCCCCACAGCTGTTCATCCTTTTTTCTTCTCTGGCTGCCCTCTCTCCTCAGACTAGCTACAGCCACAAGAAACCTCCTGCTCTTCCTCAGCTAGTCTAGCCTGCCTCTTCCCTGCTGGGGATTCTGACAGGGTTTCCCTGCCCGGGACCCTGCCTCCAAGCTTCCTCTTCCTCCTTTTAAGTCTCACACAGTGCATAGGTGCAGTGACATAGGGCTAATTGCACAGGGCTGGCTGGCCCAAGCACGTCACTTCAGCTCAATTCTCAAAGGCATTTAAGCCCCTGAGTTCCACTGTAATCAAAGGTATTTAGGTGCCTAACTCCCACTGAGGATTTGGGCCTTGGTTTCCCTGTCCCTCAGTTCCTCATCTGTGCAATGGGGATAATAGCAGTGCCCTGATAAATACATTAAAAGGTTGTGAGGTGCTCAGATACTGTAATGATGGGGACCATAGAAATCTGTAGGAGATTCCCTTTGTTAGTCAATCTTCAGAGTAAAGGCTGCATCTTTTTCCTCAAAAGCACCATGAACATTTATGGTGTGATTTAAATATTAAATGCTACTAACAATGATGATGATCTGGGCTGCCTTTGAATCTGTGACCAAGTGCAGATAAAGTGAGAATGGCCACACTGGGTCAGACCAAAGGTCCATCTAGCCCAGTATCCTGTTTTCCAACAGCAGCCAATGCCAGGTGCCCCAGAGGGAATGACCACCACAGATAATCAAGTGATCCATCCCCTGTCGCCCATTCCCGGCTTCTGGCAGAGGCGAGGGACACCATCCTTGCCCATCCTGGCTAATAGCCATTAATAGACCTATCCTCCATGAATTTATCTAGTTCTTTTTTGAACCCTGTTATAGTCTTGGCCTTCACAACATCCTCTAGCAAGGAGTTCCACATAAGCCATTACTAACACCACGTGCCAGCCAGCCCCTGCTGTTTTCCCTGCGTTTAACTGCAATTCTTGTTTGCAGCGCTGGGTCTTGTTTGCAGCGTAGCCACTTTGGTCCCCAGATATTAGAGACACAGGTAGGTGGGGTAATATCTTTCAGTGGATCAAATTCTGTTGGAGAAAGAGACAAGCTTAGCTACACAGAGCTCGTCTTCAGGTCTGGGGAAGGTACTCAGTGTCACACTTCACTTTGACTGGGCTCTTGTGTTAACTTCTTATTGGTCCCACCTTGTATTTAGCTGTAACACTCTGAAGACAAGCTCTGTGTAAGCTCAAGAGACTCTCTCTCAACTGTAGAAGTTGGTCCCATAAAAGATATTACCTCACCCACCTTGCCTCTAACTGCAATGTAAGTAATGCCCTCAGCAGCCAGTCAGTCAAACCCACCGCCTAGCACGCTTTCTACCGCACGTACCTGTGGAGACGAGGAGTGTCATCAGAAGAACGTTTTTCATACTGGAATCGAAGCAACTGATGGAAGCATTGGATAGAAACTGAAAGGAAAGGCTGCATGTAAAGGAAGAGAAGAGGAACCTTACAAGAAATGCCAGGGCCTGGGATGGTGACCGACACTTCACACCCTGCTACTGTGATTGAGAAATGATCTCATTTGCAGAGTTAATACTGGGACTTCAATTTACAAATGAACTATAAAAGCTACCCAGAGACTATCTGCCATTTTAAGGCAATAATGGTAATCACCGCCACCTGTATGTGTTAAAATGGAATAGTCAAAAAGCTCTGATTGTCAGCCTGTTGTCTTCAGCACCTGATTTATTAATGAGCACTCACAAAACATGCATTAGGGTTGCCAACCCTCCACGATTATCCTGGAGTCTCCAGGAATTAACGATTAATCGTTCATTAAAGATTATGTCATGTGATGAAACCTCTAGAAAGACATTCAACCAAAATTAGCAATCCTAGTTGGCAGCCCATTTGCTTCAGCATGTTAAGTAACTATAATATATACGTGGGGATTTTTTTCAACCAGATTAGATCCTGAAGCTTCACTGCTTTAAAATGAACAATGAGGGAAACATTTAAGTTTGGTAGTTCACGGCCAGCATTTTCCCACCTCAAAGATGGCAGAACTGACTCCCCTCTATACTTGACCTCATGGTGAAAGGAGGGTGAGGGAGGAGGGGAGAATTATAGGAGCTGTATAGTACTTGACAAGCTGCATCCTCAAGTCAATGACAGCACCCAAGCACCATCATCAGAACAATCGCAACAGCAATTTGCAAGATGAGTTTAAAACGGAAAAGCAAAACAGGTATTAAAAAGCCATTTGAAACCTTGAAATTAAATGCACGGTGGGACAAAAAACACACATGTGTATATCTAGCTATATAGCTTTATTGAACAATACTGTAGATGTTTCTTGGTGGAGAATATTAAATAGACCCTAATTGCCAGACGAGTGACAAGCTTCACAAGGCCAAGAATGACGACTCTTTGCAGACTGGCAATTACTGCTGTATTATGCTTAGTGCTTTCAGCAGAGAAAGAAACTCTACAAAAAGGCTAAAAATGTACCTGTGGATCAGCTTCCATTGCCCCATTTAGATATCTAAGAGGTGGGAATACAGAAAACAGGACCTTGAGGTTCAGCATTCTTGTTAATTACCTGTGATTCACGAGCCCGGTGCTGGAATTAGCTCCCTGCTGGAAGCAGCCTGAAGATTTGAAGAATATTTGTAACTTGGGAACAGAGAAATTTTGTATTATTTCAGGAAGGCCAGGCAGTTGGTGCAGCGTCAAAGCTTTATTATTTCCAATTCTAAAATGTTACACAACACGATGAGGGAAGGGAGGGACACACACAACAACCTATTAAATGGAGACCCATTCACATTCCCTTTCCTTCCCTCCCCACCCCCCAACTAAAAACACAGGCATTGTTACAAGTTATAAAGAAGATAAAGACCTGGTTGAAGACATGTAAACACACATTAGGGTGAAGTACACCTTTGAGATGAAAAATCTCAATCGTGAAAAGTATTAGCACGGAGTTGTGCATGTCTGCATACCGCATTTGAATGGGTGGATGTCTACACTTCAAGCTGAAGATGTAAATTCCAGTTCAAGGAGCATGCTAAAAATAGAGCATACTCACAGTTGTGGGACAGTTGCCCTGAGTATGTATGTGGGATCGCAGACTGGTGCTACAGCAGCTATCCTCTATTTTTAGCATGCTAGCTTGATGAGAGCTAGTGCAGGTATGTCTCCTTGAGCTGAAATTTACACTTTCCAGCTCCAAGTGTAGACATATCGACAATCGACATGGATTGGGCCTGGGTCTTCTCTCACTTGAGGCCTGGATCCAGTATCCACTTCAACAGGTTCCAGATCCGACTCTGAATCAGGGACAACTCTGCTGAAGTCAACAGAATTACACAGGTGTGAGCAAGGGGGGTGAATAGGGTTTTGGGACAGTATCAGCCTCACGTCTGTGCTTAAGCAAGAGTGTTTCACAAAACAATGTTAACTGAAGCATTTTCAGGATTTAAAGCAACCCAACAAACCAGTGAGGAGTATGTCAGGAGTAAAACATCCACCCTGTAGTGCTGGCGATTTATATGTGCTGGTGAACAAGAACCAAAAAGCGAAAGTGGCTGTGAAACACAACAAAACTGACTCGGCGGTTTTCATTGTCCAAGCTGAGTGAAGTATAACAAGGAAACAAACAGAATGGATGGTGAAAAGGAAAATTTGATTCTGCCTTACTAACGCAAAGTGGTGGTAAATAAGAAAGAGAAGGAAACTGGGTTCTAAAAATCTGGGGTAACAGTTTCAAAAGTGCCCAAGAGACTTAGATGCTTAAGTCCCATTTTCAGAAGTAACGTAGGCACGTAAGGCCAGATTTTCAAAGGTATTTAGGCACAAGAAGATGGAGATAGGCGCTTTTGAAAATCCCATTTGGCACCTAGGCGTCTATCTACATCTTTAGGTACCTAAATACCTTTGAAAATCTGGCCCTACATGTCTTAGTCTCATAACCCAGACCAAAAGTTAAAATGTCCATCCTGTAGCACATCACCCCAACAGGCAGCACAAACAGCAACAGCAGGGTGCTTGGTTGGATGCAAAACCACTTGGGGTTGGGAGCCCCAGTACCTGATCTCATTTATCTTTATACTATAGTCATTTGTAAAATCCAATGTGTGTATATGTACATTGCAGGGTATTTTCCTATTAAAAACAAATATTCTCCCACCACCCCAACCTCATATAAATACCCCAATTTCTGCAAGTCTGCTCCTCAGGAGCAACCC
Organism: Lepidochelys olivacea; assembly: GCF_965140295.1. Taxonomy (NCBI): domain Eukaryota; kingdom Metazoa; phylum Chordata; order Testudines; family Cheloniidae; genus Lepidochelys; species Lepidochelys olivacea. The sequence continues at coordinate 4,568,985 of NC_140427.1, read as the reverse complement.
TACAAAAACAAACTGATATATAACTCTACAATCAATTAATGAGCTGGGAAGGAGGAGGAGAAATTGTTTAAACTGATCAGAGTGGCTAGTTTACAAAGGGGAAGGTGACTCACTAGTGGCAGTGAATTGCTTTTGAAGTGATCAGTCGTCCCTGGACAGCACTCTTTGGAGTCTCTGGATCCCTTCGGAATATGTGCCTCATACAAAGCCCTCTGAAGTCAACTGAAGGACTCCCATTCATCTCTGGGCTTTGGCTCAGGCCTTAAAATGCTTGATCACTTTATAGGAGTCATGGGCTTGGCCTCTAGGCATCTGCCAGACATTGGGGAAGAGTGTATAGCTCAGAGAAGAGGTGGGGATGGCACCAGACTAGCAGCTCTCTCCAGGTTAGATCAATGCCAAAGACCCAAATATTAGCATGTAAGAAATTGCAGCCAGACAGATGTATGAGATCTGGGGACAGCAAGGAGAAAACACAGACCTGGCTCCTTCCACCTTCACAAGGGAAAGTAGCTTTCTTTTTAGAGCACATGGCTGAGCTGACTGCCCAGTGCCATCCAGGTGCCATCAGGGCATGAGTAGGACTCTCCCACTAAAAGGTAAAACACACACCGTTGGCAGCACAGAGAGAGGCTGCTCACAACACTGACTTCAACACACCAGAAACTGGAAAGGAGAGGAAACATCCTACCAGAGACAGATTAAAGGAATCGCACCAGCGATCCTCTACCACAGCTCCCTTCCTCTCTAAATAAACAACCATCCCCAGGAGGCAGCCATGTTAAGAAGGTCCCTTGGAAGGGAGGAGGATGGAGTGTCATCACACCAGTTAATGGGGATACCCAATTAAAACAGTAATAAACCCAGCAATAACTGTGATGATAATACTCAGGATGGAAACCTGGCCCCATGGAAGTTGGTAGCAAAATTCTCATTGACTTCATGAGAGCCAGGATTTCACCCTCCCCTCTTAGGGAAGTTCACCCAGTGCAGAGAAGCAGCACAAAGCTACGTGCCACTCACACGCTCTATTTCAAGGGCTTTCCTGGGCGTCAGTGACGTGCAGGCCTGTGTGGGGGGGGTGAATCTCACATAGTGCTGTTCACCTGTGGATCTCAAAGCACTTCACAAAAAGCAGGCAGAACTCTTTTACAGAAACCATTTACAGGCGAGGAATCTCAGTCACAGAGATGCACAACGTGATTTGCTCAAGGTCACTCAGCGGCCCAGGAATACAACACAAGCATCTTGACCCTAGTTCAGTGCTCTCACCACGCTGCACTGAGATGTCCTTACCAAGGTGAGTAAGTGCTGGGCTCTCCATTGTATGCTGGGGGGGGGGGAATGGCAGGAGGGGTGGAGAAATGAATCTCAGTAGAAATACTAATACATAGCTGGCTGGTTACTATGGTGTCACCGTCTCCCTTCCTCACTCAGAAGAGCATCCCTCCAACCCAAACGTTTCCCATTCTCCTGCAGCCAGCAGGAGGCAAAAACAAAAGCAGGACAAACTACGCCGAGTGGACAGCAATGTCTCTTTCCAGCCAACGGCAAGTAAATTAAGGTCCGCGTGGAATCATGGCGACTCAGAAGCCACAGAATGCTGGGGTTCGCTCCATCCGTGTGGAGAGTACAAGACTGGATGTGTCAGACAAGCGTGTTGGATCCAGGTGAAGCAGTGAGACATCGACTCCCATCAACACCAGGGACTCGGGTGGATGCGTCGTTTGCCTTTGAAATAAATAAAGACAAAGATTTGGTAGGCTGTGGGAGGGGGAGCAGCTTGACACAATTATTTTGTGTTGCTTTCACCTCCTCCGCGTCATTTGAAAAGCTCGCTAGGAACAGCAGTGATGAGAATGACTGTGGATCATTACCGGGGGGGGGGGGGGGCTGCATCAGCAGTCTAGCTCCATTAAACTTTATTAAAGGAAGCAGAGCTGAGGAAGGAGAGAATGGGTGAGAAAGAAAACAAACAGAAGGGTTGCTCATGGAACAGGAGAATTGGTTGAGCTGCCTTCTTCACTGAACTCCTGGGAGGTGCCAAGCCTCAATTCCCAGGGTTTCAAAAGGAATTTACGATGTCCAGCACTTTCATAGATTCACAGTGTTTATGGCCAGAAGGGATCATTAGCTCATGTAGTCTGATTTCCAGCATATCACAGGCCATTAAATTTTACCCACATACCATTACATTGAGCCCATGTGACTTCAGTTAGACTAAAGGATTTCAGTCCTCAGGAGAGTAAGCTACTGTGTGTGCCACAGAAGAAACTGAGGTTCCCTCAGGCCCCTGTGATGGCATGAAATTGATTAGATGAGATGTACCCAGACGATGCTAGCAGGTGACTTGCCCCACACTGCAGAGGAAGTTGAACCCCCACGCCAAGATCCCTGCCAATCTGATGGGGGTGGGGAGAGATTCCTTCCCAGCCCCACATCTGGTGATCATTTTGACCCTGAGGACGTGAGTAAGAGACATCAGCCTGACATCTAAGAAAGAGAACGTTCTGTACCACCTCACATTGGCCCATGCCAGCAGTGTTCTATCTATCTCCAGCTGTGGCTGCACCCTGATGCATCAGAGGAAAGCGACCCGCCCACACCTCCAGCAGATTACATCTAGCTAATTGTGCACTGGGGAAAAAATCCTTCCTGACCCTTACAGGCAACTGGCTCAAGCCCTGAAGCATGAGCTTTGATTATAGTTACTGTCTTAATCAGTCAATTTGGTTCTTTCTAAGGCGCAGGGATGAAGGGAATGAACAGAGGGATTCACAGACTCCACAGCCAGAAAGGACCACTGCAACCACCCAGCCCGACCACCCCCAGCCATAGACCTTCTCCTAGAAGTTGGATTAAAGAGCTCCATCTTAAAGACTCCAAGCCACAGGGAGTCCGCCCCCTCCCCTGGTAAGCTGTTCCAATGTTTAATTATCCTCACAGCTAGGAGACTGCATCTTATTTCAAGGTTGAATGCCTCTGACTTCAGCTTCCAGCCATTGAATCTTGTTATGCCTTTGTCAGCAAGGCTGAAAAGCCCCAACGATCAGATCTCTTCTCCATGCACAAGCACCTACACAGGGTGAGCAAACCACCTCTTACCCTTCTCTTTGATAAACTGAATAAACTGAGCTCCTTAAGCTTCATGTCGTACAGCTTGATTTCCAGCCCTCAGATCATCTTTATGCCCCTCTTCTGAACTCTCTCCAGTATTTCCACATCCTACTTCAAGGCCCCAGACTGGGAACAGTATCCCAGTAGTGGCCTAACCAATGCTGTGTAAGGAGATCACTTCCTGCCTCTGCTTGATAGTCCCTTTTACACATCCAAGGACCACAATACCCCTGTTAGCCACAGCACTGAGAGCGCCTCCCCTTCCCCTGCTGGACCCCGAAGCCCAAGCCCCCCCGCCGCCGGCACATGGCCCCCCAGTCCCCGAGCGCTGCGTGAGAGGTGTGACTCCCCCCAGTCCCTCCCGAGCATAGAATCATAGAATATCAGGGTTGGAAGGGACCTCAGAAGGTCATCTAGTCCAACCCCCTGCTCAAAGCAGGACCAATCCCCAACTAAATCATTCCAGCCAGGGCTTTGTCAAGCCTGACCTTAAAAACGTCTAAGGAAGGAGATTCCACCACCTCCCTAGGTAACGCATTCCAGTGCCTCACCACCCTCCTAGTGAAAAAGTTTTTCCTAATATCCAACCTAAACCTCCCCCACTGCAACTTGAGACCATTACTCCTTGTTCTGTCATCTGCTACCACTGAGAACAGTCTAGATCCATCCTCTTTGGAACCCCCTTTCAGGTAGTTGAAAGAAGCTATCAAATCCCCCCTCATTCTTCTCTGCCGCAGACTAAACAATCCCAGTTCCCTCAGCCTCTCCTCATAAGTCATGTGTTCCAGTCCCCTAATCATTTTTGTTGACCTCCGCTGGACATTTTCCAATTTTTTCACATCCTTCTTGCAGTGTGGGGCTCAAAACTGGACACAGTACTCCAGATGAGGCCTCACCAATGTCGAACAGAGTGGAACAATCATGTCCCTCAATCTGCTGGCAATGCCCCTACATATACATCCCAAAATGCCATTGGCCTTCTTGGCAACAAGGGCACACTGTTGACTCATATCCAGCTTCTCGTCCACTGTAACCCCTAGGTCCTTTTCTGCAGAACTGCTGCCGAGCCATTCAGTCCCTAGTCTGTAGTGGTGCATGGGATTCTTTCATCCTAAATGCAGGATTCTGCTCTTGTCCTTGTTGAACCTCATCAAATTTCTTTTGGCCCAATCCTCTAATTTGTCTAGGTCCCTCTGTATCCTATCCCTACCCTCCAGTTTGTCATCTGCAAACTTGCTGAGGGTGCAATCCTCGCCATCCTCCAGATCATGTATGAAGATATTGAACAAAACCGGTCCCAGGACCGACCCTTGGGGCACTCCACTTGATATCGGCTGCCAACTAGACATGGAGCCATTGATCACTACCCGTCGAGCCCGACAATCTAGCCAGCTTTCTATCCACCTTATAGTCCATTCATCCAGCCCATACCTCTTTAACTTGTTGGCAAGAATACTGTGGGAGACCATGTCAAAAGCTTTGCTAAAGTCAAGGAATAACACGTCCACTGCTTTCCCCTCATCCACAGAGCCAGTTATCTCGTCATAGAAGGTAATTAGATTAGTCAGACATGACTTGCCCTTGGTGAATCCATGCTGACTGTTCCTGATCACTTTCCTCTCCTTTAAGTGCTTCAGAATTGATTCCTTGAGGACCTGCTCCATGATTTTTCCAGGGACTGAGGTGTGAGGCTGACTGGCCTGTAGTTCCCAGGATCCTCCTTCTTCCCTTTTTCCAAAATGGGCACTACATTAGCCTTTTTCCAGTCGTCCGGGTCCTCCCCCGATCGCCATGAGTTTTCAAAGATAATGGCCAATGGCTCTGCAAACACAGCTGCCAACTCCTTTAGCACTCTCGGGTGGAGCGCATCTGGCCCCATGGACTTGTGCTCGTCCAGCTTTTCTAAATAGTCTCGAACCACTTCTTTCTCCAGAGGGCTGGTCACCTTCTCCCCATGCTGTGTTGCCCAGTGCAGCAGTCTGGAAGCTGACCTTATTTGCGAAGACAGAGGCAAAAAAAGCATCGAGTACATTAGCTTTTTCCACATCCTCTGTCACTAGGTTGCCTCCCTCATTCAGTATGGGGGCCGACACTTTCCTTGACTTTCTTCTTGTTGCTAACATACCTGAAGAAACCCTTCTTGTTACTCTTAACATCTCTTGCTAGCTGCAACTCCAAATGTGATTTGGCCTTCCTGATTTCATTCCTGCATGCCCGAGCAATATTTTTATACTCTTCCCTGGCCATCTGTCCAATCTTCCACTTCCTGTAAGCTTCTTTTTTGAGTTTAAGACCAAAAAGGATTTCATTGTTAAGCCAAGCTGGTTGCCTGCCATATTTACTATTCTTTCTACACATCGGGATGATTTGTCCCTGTAACCTCAATAAGGATTCTTTATAATACAGCCAGCTCTCCTGGACTCCTTTCCCCCTCATGTTATTCTCCCAGGGATCCTGCCCATCAGTTCCCTGAGGGAGTCAAAGTCTGCTTTTCTGAAGTCCAGGGTCTGTATTCTGCTGCTCTCCTTTCTTCCTTGTATCAGGATCCTGAACTCGACCATCTCATGGTCACTGCCTCCCAGGTTCCCATCCACTTTTGCTTCCCCTACTAATTCTTCCCAGTTTGTGAGCAGCAGGTCAAGAAAAGCTCTGCCCCTAGTTGGTTCCTCCAGCACTTGCACCAGGAAATTGTCCCCTACACTTTCCAAAAAACTTCCTGGATTGTCTGTGCACTGCTGTATTGTTCTCCCAGCAGATATCAGGGTGGGCAGCCCCCCACAGCCAAGTGCCAGGTGGCATGGCCCCAGCACCCGGGGGTCCCCCAGCGGTGAGCGGCCCCAGCCACTGCAAGTCCCAGCCGCAGGCCAGTGGTGGCTGCCCTAGCCCTAGCCCCAAGCTGGCTTCATGGAAGATGAGCAGCCCACCTGGACTGGGGCTAAGGGCAAGCAGGAGTTGCCTCAGGGTGGAGCATGGGTGGGGCCACGCCGGGCTGCTTGGGGAGGCCCAGCCTCCCCCACCCTATGATATGAGCCGTCCATGCATTGGATCCTGCCAAGATAGAATTTAGCCCTCCTGGAGGGCTGGGGACAAAATGGGAATCATGAGACAAACCCAGTGGAACCCTGCACAATCCACTCTCTGCAGGGGGAACCTCCTTCTGGTGATCAGCAAACCCCAGGGCACCACAGAGCCAGGGCTGGAACAGAACAGCCAGATTCCCTATGGGCCGCACTTGGACTGCGGCTTTTTTCCTCCCCTTCATTTATAAAATACATGCCACGACTCAGGGTGCATCTGCAGGACCTAACCCTCCACCCCAGTCATCGCTCCCCAGAACTCAGGCCACCCTGATCCTCCTCTGGGAAGACAAAGGGCCTAGCACTGGGTCCTAACAGGCAGCATCCTCACGAGATTTAATCACATCTAAACTTGACCATTTGCAACCTGAGTCAGGCAGCACGCCGCTGACTGGTCAGTGAAAACAAGTTACACTCAGCGCCAAGTCGTTGGCCAGCCAGCGTTCACTCAGGACTAGAATCAGAGGAAATGCCAGCCTGGGTCGGACCAAGGTCCCTATAGCCCAGCAACCTGTCTCTGACTGCAGCCTGCACCAGATGAACCCCGCAGCAGGCAGTTTTAGAAGGAAGCCATCCCTGGGGGAAAGTTATCCCAAGCCCATTGAGCTGGGTGATGCTGAACATGACATGTCCTGTCTGCCCTGCCTCAACAGCCATGGGCAGCATGGGGCCAGCTAACCTGATTGTTAAACCACAGTTACACTTCCTAGAGAAAAGGAGCCCCAAGCCTCCACAACCTACTGTGCCAAGGCAGTGGGAACTGGAGCCTCCTCTGTCCCCATGTACTTATGGGGCTCCCCTCGCCTGAACCTCTGAGCACAGACCACACCTGGCCCCAGAGGACACTAGGGGCCAGATTTCCAGATGGGCTGAAAAGCACCTGTAGCTCCCAGAGGGGTTGTGGGTCTCGGTGGTTCTCAGGATCAGACTCCATTACCGCCCACTGTCCCAGTGACCTTGACTGGAATGGCAAATCACGGCGATAGACAGACAGACTGACCCTGCTAGCCAGAACCGAAGCCCTGCAAGAAGGGGCAGCAGGGCAAAGTGCAGCCCACATCCTGCTAGAAGCAGAGGGCAGCTACCCTTCATCTCCTGGGTTTGGGGGAGCAGCACTACCTCACAGCTGCCCCTCCTCTTTAGCTTGAGCTTCCCAAGGTCAGCAGCCGGTGCACTAAGGAAGCCCGTGCATTTGCTGGTGTAATGCATTCCCACTGGCTGGCTGTGAATCGCACAGAACTGCCTCTGGCTAATAGAGTGGGGCACTCTCTCTGTGAAGCTTTGGCAGCAAGCACTGCCCCACTGAAGTGTCTGCCATGGCTGTCACAGGAGGACTGCTGGTGGAGCCAGTTGCTCGCTCAGCTTCCTGCTAGCTAAACAAACCTGTTGGAATTAATCGCTTCAAGACGCACTTGCAGCAGCAAAAGCCCACTGATTTAGGCGGCTCTGTGAGACCTTTGGGAATGGCAGCAGGGCCCACCCAGCAGGCACCAGGCAGCCTAAGGTCCACGATCACTTCCTGCTGGGCTAGCGTCCAGCTCACAATCCCAGCTAAGATGTACCCTTTGCTGCCACTCCCAGCAGAGAAATCGAGGACTGGATTGGCCACAGAACACCTCCTTTCTCCCCTACATGCAGTTCTTTGACACTTGTCTTACGCGCCCATCCCCTCCTCGTTCTGTTAACAGCAGCCTCCACAGATGTCACCACGCTCACTCCATAGAGTAGAGAGAAATACAGGTAATGGCCACACTTTTCAAGAGCCGCTTGTAAATTTTGGGGTGCCCAACTGGAGATGCCTCAAAGGAGCCTGGTTTTCACAAAGTGCTGAGCACCCATTCTCTGAAGTCCAGGCCTCTTTATGGCATCTCAAATTGGATGCCCCAAAACTGCAGTGTCCAAATGCACTCATCGCTTCTGAAGATGTAGACCCCTGTGTTTAGAGATCTAGGCACAGATTCTCAAAGCTGCGGAGGGGATCTGGACACCCAGTCATTTTAATGGGAATCAGGCAGTCAAATGATGTGGCTTGGAAAAGTTCAGCCACAAATGTTACAAATACACTGGAAGTTCCTGGCCTTTTTCACCAGTCCCTTGTCTTCCCCTACAACCAGACCGTTGGCCATGCCCCCTTCCCAGCCCTCTCGCCTCCCCCTTCCCAGAGCCGGAGTGGGAGAGCTATAGACTGTCAGGGTAAAATTGCTTTGGAATCATCACAGGAACTCTTCAGCAAGATAGCGACTCAGGATTTGTTCTTAGGATGCGAAAGGCAGCTGAGAGTTGCACTTTGGTACAGAATTAGAGAAGAGGCGAGAATGAGATCTGCATTAAAAATAAAATAAAAAAAGAACAACACTTAAGCTACTGCTATGAGACGCAAGTTGGTATCGTTAGAGTGTTATAGAGCATTGTATTGGTGTCTCTCTCCTTTTCTCTTTGTTTACCAGGTACCGGTGGTTCTCTTACATGTACCCCTGGGGGTATGCCGAGGTCTTTCAGGGGGTAGGTCAACTCATCTAGATCAGTGTCGTTTCTCAACTTGCAGGTTGTGACCCTCAGGGGCAGGGGTGTCACAGGATGGGTTGTGGGTCAGAAGTTCAGGGCCAGCATTAGGAGGTGGCAAGCAGGGCAACTGCCCAGGGAACCATGCCACAGGGGGTCCCATGAAGGTAAGTTACATGCTTCAGCCCTGGGAGGTGAGGCTTGGGCTTTAGACTCCTGAAAGGGCCACAGTAGTCAGGAAAGGTTGAGAACCACTGACTTACACCACATGGTTGGCAAGGTGGTGGGGCTTGTGCATTTATTATTGTGGACTATGGAATGTATGATTTAAACTACTCATGAAGGTGTTGTATAGAACACAAGGACATCATATGTGTATGACAGTATATTACTGACAGCTGTGTTCATGCATAATGTACCACAATTGCCATTAAACTCTGCACACACCACATTGCTGCAGCATCTCCCTAGTTTTGGGAATGCTACCGTCATGTTAATGGCTTGCAGAGCCATTCATTTTAGGATCATGTCATCTGTGCACAGTGGAGAAAATTGTTTTTGGAGGGTTGGAACCCAGAATTGTTTTGGAAGGAAAACAGAGCTTTAAAAATTAAAGCAAAAACCCTTTCCCAAACCTGCAGATTGTGCTTTATATAATGCCTTCAAATGAGAGAGGCCCGGCAGGGGGTGTGAGGATAAAGTACTCAGCCAAGGAAACAGACCATACACATGCCAGACCGACTGTCTCTTGCAATCAACAGAAGCAGCTGAATAGTTTAGTACGTGGCTGGGATCGCTGAGGTATCTGCATGAGTGCAGGACAGAAATGGAGCCCGAGCCTGTTCGCTCTAGACAGAGCTGATGTGCAGGCTGGGGCATGATCCCCCAGCACGCCTGTAACACAATGTGTGTCTACACACCCAAGTGCTGCCAAGGGCACATACCTTTTGGATGAGGCTTGCTTTGGGCACACCTGGCAGCGCCTCTGCTGTGCCATTCCGCACTGCACTGGAGCCAGGGTGAGCAGGGATCCCTGGTATGATTAGCCCTGAGGGTGGAAGTAGTCCTCCAAATGCCATGCCGAGGGGCACAGGTCACTGCTTAGATGGCCTGTCTAATCTAACCCCTACAATCCAATGCACGGGACGAGGTGGATGCTTTGTGGCCCACAAGGCTCCCACGCTGGCGTGAGACGCTGCATTCTGCTCCCAACAGGGCCACCAGCCTGCCGTCAGCTGTCCACAATCAAATCAAGTACAAAAATCAAACAGACTTGGGCAGAAACGGCTACTGCTCCTCCCCCGCCCTGCCATCGCCAGGGTTATGCAAGTCACAGGAAAGAACTCATCCACCAAAAGAACCAGTGTCTGAATGAAAGAATTCCAGCATGCACGGTTCTGCGGCAGGAATGGGAAGTGAACGACCTCCGGCCAAAAAGAAGGTACTTTGAAAACGTTTTCTAGTTGGCCATGCAAACCTGACTGCCCCTCCTCTGAGCCAGGATCCCACCTACACCCTAGGCGGCTATTTTCGCGGGGCACATGCTTTAGTAGCCCAGAGAAAGTCGCAGTCCTAGATACATGCCATATGTCACCCTGAACATTCATTTGCCAGGCAGTGCAGAACCTGACTGCGAGAGGTTAACCCCTGCATTTCGGGGTCCGATTTTATACAGCAGGGAGGGAGGATTTTTAAGCTGATGACTCCCAGCAGGCCAAGTGCGGGAAGGAGGTGGCACAGGAATTATTGTTGCACTGGGTGATCAACCTCTTCACTATTCTCTCAAATCTAAATTTATACCTTGACACACAAGCCATGAAACTGACTCAAGAACCAAAAGGAACGGTTGCCAGAAGGGTGACAGGAACAGCTGGGAGGGAGAGGTGTTAAATGATAACCTCCGGGGTTACTGTGTATATAAATGTGAACTGCAGAGAGAAAATATATGTGTTGCTTCCAGCTGCTCCAGATCAGAAGTGAAAGCAGCGTGCAGATCTGCTGTCACACTCAGCTAATTCCTCTGAGCTTGCTGGGGATGGAGTGGGGAGGTCAAGTTTACACTGCAGAGGGTTGGGAAGTGACTTGTTTTAATTTACAAGCCAGCCAGACATATACAAAGCATTTTATTCCCCCGGAAAACACCTGCATTTGCACTTTGCTTCAACAAAGTTCAGATCCATGCTGCTGCAGGTGCAAACGCTGGGATTTAATGGGCAAACGTAGGAGTGTTTGGGGAAGTCCCATCACTGGGGAAAGTCCAGTGTGACGAACAGAGCCTGAAAGTCAGCCATGACCTTGGACAAGATGCTTAGAATCATAGAGTTCAAGGCCAGAAGTGACCACCGGATAATCCGGTCTGACTTCCTCTATATCACAGGCCATCACCACCAGCATCTGGCCCCTAAACCCCGGGCTTCTCTGACCTCACGCAAGGGCCACACGCGCCTCTCTGACAATGCTGGGCATGGACTCCAATTAGAAGCGCATGGGGGTTTTCTCAGCAGCCTTCTCTCAGCTCAGTGGGCCGGGCTGCCTGCCTGTGGGGTTCAGGAGGGGTGCTGTGCCATGTGCTTCTAGAGAGGAAGCCAGCCTGGGGGCATTGATGCCTTTCACTCACCGCGGGCACTTCTGCTGGCATCGCTGTCGCACTCCTCTGCCAGCAGGTCATTCTGGCAGCTCTCGGTAGCACTTGGGCCTCCCCTGCGCTCGCTGCCCAGGCTGCTGCGGCTCTCCGAGAAGGCGTTGGAGTGGGTGCTCCCGCTGGGAGTCCTGGGGGAGTCGCTGCCAGCCACTGCAGAGACACAGGGGAGAGGTTTGCTGCAGGGCTGTCTCGATCTGGGGGAGCTGCTGGGGTTTATGGGTGTGCAAGGGGCTGTGTTGCTGGCCCTAGACATTCACAGAGCAGACACGAGGCCAGCTTCCCACACCCACCCTGCCAGCATGCCTCCTCCTGACCCGGGCAGGGCCCATCGCCAGGAGCTCAGTCTCCCTTGCCACCCTGCTCCAGTGGTAATTCTGATTACTGTGGAGTCATGTGCACGAGGAACCAGACTGAGTTCTCCAGGTGCCCAACCCACCCTCAGATGGGAACCACTCACATTCCCTCACTGCCAGCCTGGGCAGGAGGGACTCCTGGGTCAACTCACTCTTTTATATTTGCTGGCACCAGGCCTGCCCTAGCTCGGTGTGATATGCTACCCCACGGAGCTCACCACCCAACAGACAGCCACACATCCAGCTTCAGAGGTGGAGAGGCCAACACCAAAGCAATGCCACTGTTTTGATGTGAGACCATACACCACAGGTTTGAAACACACTCCCACATATGGGTGGGGAGTGAGAGCTGAAAGGCTTCGTGGCTGCAGGGATTGGAGTGGCAGGAGGCTGGTCCCTTTAGCAAACCAGCAACCTCACCACGGTGGGACGACTCTTCCCATCGCCAGTCCTACCGAGGCATCCTGTCTCCCATTATTATTAACCACTCTAGTCCAGTCACACTCAAGGGCCCCAGCTGGGCTCAGGGTACGGCTGTGCCATACACTCTGCAAACACACATGATGGAGATTCTGTCCTTCCCCAAGCAGGCTCTCAACTTCAGCACTAGCCCGTAATTTCTGGGGGTAGCCAGACCCTCAGCTGACGTAAAGTGAAGCCAGCAGAACGATGCCAATTTACAGCAGCTGAGGAGTTGGTCCAGGGTGCACAGTAACAATTGTCACCCTACGGTACATTTCCATCACCCATTTCCGTGCCCACATTCAGGGGTAACAGCCGATTCCTCACCTGATTCCGCCTGATGCTTCCTGATCTTCAAGCCCTTGGACCCCCCAGGCAAGGACTTGTCATCCAGACTAGAGGAGCTGAATTCTGAGTCACTCTCGCTGTCACTAGAAACCACTGGAAGAGACAGAGAGGGAGGGGAGTCAGAGCCATTCCCAACATTCACAGTCCTTACCGCAGAGGGCCAGATGGAGCCGAAAGACAACACAGAAACATAATGACTTGAAGGCTTTGTCCACACTAGCACGTCTGTCAATAACATTTTTGTTGTGAAAACAACACAAAAGCGCCGGTGTGGACAGTGGTATGTCAGTGGGAGATGCTCTCCTGTTGCCACAGCTACTGCCGCTCGTTAGGGGTGGTTTAATTATGCTGGCGGGAGAGCTCTCTCCTCCTGGCATAGGGCGGCTACACAGGAGACCTTACAGTGGCATAGCTGCAGTAGTAGCTGTGTCCTTCTCCAAGGTGCGATTCACCTGTAGCTCCCTCGCAGCTGTTCACACTTGGTTGGGCTTTCCTTTCTATAGGGGTTTTACGATTCAGGGCAGCGTAGGGGTTTTACAGACTCAGTTCAAGTACTGGCCCAGTCACTTAGCACTCCTCCCACCCCCTGCCACTGGTTTGCAGCACGGCTGCACAGATTACATAGAGGGCCACGCGGCCACAGCCTGTCCTCATGCTGACCCGCACTGACAACACAAGCAGCCGCCCTGGTTTCAATGGAGTGAAGTGCCACTCAGCGGATCATAGTGTGGGCCACGGTTACTATTTATGGAGTGCTTTGCTCATGAACAGCGATGGAAGTGCTGCATAAGCACCCAAGGAGGTGGCACAGTCTAGCAGGCAGAGTGGTGACCAGGCTAGGGAGCCAGGAGAGCTGGTTCTAGTCCCATTTGACTTGCTCCTGTGAGAATCTTCCTCTCTCTGTTCTCCAGTTCCCCATGCGTGAAGTGGGGACAATGACACCAAGAACTTGTCTTCACATGGAGTTGTTCCTGAATGACTCTGGGTGTGGACATTCTTATTCCAGAATAGGAGTGTCCACATAGGGAACTATTCTGGAACAGCTGCAATGCTTTCAATTCACATCCTACCTCCATTCGAGTTAGCTTCCACATGTAGACGAGCCCTAACTCTCCTTTGTGAATCTATGATGAAAAGTGCCAGTTAAATCCTCAGTATTACAATGTCAATCACATTCGCTTCTATTCTATACAGGGTTTCCCATGCTCATCATGGTAGTATCTGATCCGAGCACATTCCAGTCATGCATTCAGCCACCTTAATCTATCACATGCCGTCTATTCTCTCATCCTCTCCCCAGAAGAAAAATTGTGTGCAGAGGAGTGTCTTGTTTTGGCAGGTGTGGCTGGTTGGTTGGTTGAACCTGTTGCTGTGTATTTATATCAGAGAAGGCAACATCAAAGCAACGCACCTTGGACTTGGAGTGGAAAGTGGGGAGGTTTGGGATGGTCCTTTGTTCCCGGGGGAGTTCGTTCCATCGCCTCAGCCCACCCCCAAAGCAGGTTCTGTCTCCTGCACCGGTGAGCTTCATCCTTATTGTTCAGAGTTCCATTGGGCCAGAGGACCAGAGCTGTTGCCCGTGGTTTTCATCACAGAGCTTTAATGACCTTTTAGATGTCCTGAGCGCTCCAGGGAGCTCCTTGAAGAGAAGGCCCAAAACCCTGACCTTAATTTGAGTCTGTGGAAAGCCAGTGTAGAGAGCGAACGACAGACTGGCACATTCCTAGTAGCCCGTGCTGCTGGGGAAACACGCCGCAGCTTTCAGCACTAGTTGGGGTTTTCTAAGTGCTGCTGACTTTGTGCCAGGTATATCACATTGCTGAGGTCCAGCCAAGTAGTGACAACAACGTGAATCACTGAGGCCAGGTCTGGGTCACCGGGATGGGATGGCATTTCTGAGGCAAGCAGAGATGTTACAAAGCATTATTCACGGATGCCATCATGTGAGAGCTCAGCATCAGGGAGGAATCCAAGAGGAATCCTAGACTATAGCCTGCACTGATCAATTGTGCGTGTGTATCTTCAACCAGTGGAGACTGCACCATGGCGGCACGCTCTTCAGAACGCTTCCCTCTGCCTGCCAGCATCACCTCAATCATGCTTGCTCAGGTTCAACTTACTGACAGGTTCACAGAAATCATCGCTGGACGAGACCTGTTTGCCCATCCCCTGCCCAGGGCAGGAGTGCTCCCTACAATGTCTCTTCTGGCACTCTGCCTATCCTGCCTCTAGACATCTACCCAATGGGGTTCCTCGCACTTTCCCTGAGAGGCTAATCCATGGCTGGACAGCAAGGGCATCCCATTCAAGGCTGCTTTCATTCCCCAGTGTTTCGCAAGCTCCATTGAGAGAGCCTCTATTTGTAAAGGGTGCTCCTTGAAGGGGTAAAGCATTCCCACTTTCCAGCTGGAATACGCAAGCACTTCTGCTCCTTCAATCCCATAAGAAAATCCATTGTAGCTGCCAGCTGCTTTATGTCGAGTGAGAAAGGAGCTGTTGCAAAGGACAGCCTTCCTGGCTCACCCCAGCCCAGAGACTTTGGGATGGATTTGTCTCCTGGATTGGTTGGGTGGCTTTTGCTCATTTGATTCAGGCAGGTATATCTGCAGCCCAATAACCATGGGCTCATTCTCAAATATGGTTCAAAATTCCTTGTGGCAAGTGTGAAGTTAGCTCATCTCAGCCTTAAGAGAGTCAAAGTGACAAGCTGAAACATCCCCATAAAGAAAACTCTCTCTGGTAAGCTTTTCTATCACCATAATATCTGAGCATCTTGCCAAACATGCAGAGAGTCACCCCTGTGAAGTAAGAAATTATCATTATCCCCAGCGAGAGGCAGGAAAACAGAGGCACGCAGATTAAGTAACTGGCCCACGATCACCCAAGAAGTTGGTGGCAGAATCCAGGGCTGCTGGGTCCCAGTCCCTCAACCCTGGTACCAGCAAGGTGACTACAGAACTCCAGCACAAGGAACTGGGCACAAGTTATGTGTCCAGCCTAAGGAAGAATATTAACGAGCCACAGGTTTTGAGCCTGGGGCCTCACAACAGTCCAAGCACCTTTGAAATCAAAGGGAGGTAAGGGTGCTCTGTGCTTTGCTAGATCAGGCTCTTGATAAGCTAGCTATGCTCGGACAGCGTGGGCGAGAAAGAGCAACGCCCAGACAGGTCCTCGCGGGAGCAAGTTCCTCCAGAGCCTCCTGCCCCTCACCAGAAACCCGAGTGAGCCCAGAAAACAAAGCATACAGTGGGTGGCTTTCAGCCCTGTGCCGAGAACCAGCACTACATCTATGCAGCAGTTCAATCCCACGGATGGGCCCACGGCCTGACCCTCTGCGCAGGGGGAATTTCACCCCAAGCCCCATCCCAGCACAAGGAAAAGTTCAGCTGTCTGGAGGGTACAGAAAGGACTGAATATATAATGGAGGATAAATGGAGCTTCCCCCCTCCCCCAGGTCTTTGGGGGAAGAAGCTTGCCTTGCTGCCAAACTGTGCACTGTAGTTATTCTCCAGATCAAGAAAGGACATTTTTGCCCATTGCAGAGAGGAAGAAGAGCCCAGTGGTCAGGGTGCTAGTCTGGGATTCAATTCCCTATTCTGCCACTGACTCTCTCTATAACCCTGGGCAAGTCACTTGGTCTGTGGCCACAGTTCCCCACCTGTACAATGGAGACAGTGGAAATGCCCTGCCTCACTGGGATATTGGAAAGATAAGTGCTTCAGAGACTGTGAGATGTTCAGATATTATGGCAATGGATGATATAGAGTACCTAAAACAGGGTTGTCACCTTTCACCAGCACTCAGATTAACACACGTGCTTTGCAAAGCTACACACTGATTTACATTGTATAGGACAGAGGCAGGACAAGGGCTAGTATATTTCCCCGCATGCAGGCAGGCTGTTGAACTGTTCCACCAAGGTCCTCTGCGAGCATTATCGCGTACAGGCAGCTAGCTGTAGGACATGAATTTTTTTTACTACAAAAATTTTAATATCTAAAATAAAGCATTTCTTGAGTTATCATCTCTGAGTATATTAAACCTGGCTGCTGGCATTATTGGAAGGCTATAGAAATTGACCTTGCTGCCAGCTATCTTCACAGGGCAATCTTGATCGGAATGTCTCTGCGGAGCTGAAGAGCGAGTGCAGCCCGCCAGCCAATTTTCTCACTCCAATCAGCTTGTTCCTCAATTGCAGCAACTCTTATTGTGTTTACGATTCACCCTCCTGGACTGGCCCAGACTTCAGCTGTCTAACCGTGCTGTCAGAAGTCAGTCGCACCTCTCATCTGCTTTAATAAATTCTGCTGAGAAAGGAGCCATGCATAGCAGAGACCATAACTGCATTACAAATGGGAATGTACCAGCAGGCATGGATCTTCTGTCCAAGAGCCTTAAAACAAAGGGGTTTATTTTGTTAAGAAAAGTCGTTACCAAGAATCAACCAGGAATGAAAAATCGCAGGTCAGTCACTATAAACCACAGGCCTCAGCTAATTGGTCCATTCCGATTCTATGGCCTCCGGTGGGGAGTTTCACAGAAGCCCATGGGAGTTAGGCATGCAGTTCCCACTGACAGTCACCTAACTCCCTCAGGCACTCCACCCTCCAGGTTCTACTGCTTGGTTTCTATAATCACAGAAATGTCAGGCTGGAAGGGACCTTGAGAGGTCACCTAGTCCAGCCATCCGCACTGAGGCAGAACCAAATAAACCAATAGCATCTCTGTGACAGGAGTTAGTCTAACCTGTTCTTTAAAACCTCCAATGACGGGATTCTTCAACCTCTCCTGGAAGCCTGTTCCAGAGCTTAAATACCCTTCAAGTCAGGAAGCTTATCCTAATATGTAGCTTAAATCCCCTCCCCCATGCTGAAAAGTAAGCAGACCCTTTGAGGTCTATTACCAAGGTGTTTAGATTAACAAATTCTTCCATCTCTGCTCCTGCCTCCTACAGCCACTTAAAAAGAAAAGTGGGTGGGGGGTTATTTGGGAGAGGTCTCCTTTATGTCTTGCATGATGTAGAGGTGACTGTTAAGGAGGGCCCACTGATGAATCAAGGGGAGATGGTTTTATCTTGCCACTCTGTTTGGCTTGAAATGCTCCAGCGAGGGACTGCTTGGGATGAGACAGATATTAATGATTGCAAGACACCACTGGTGGCAGGAGCAGCCCACTCTGCTCTAGTTTCCACTGCTGCTGTTAGTGTAGATACACCCATAGTGCTGATGTTTCTTTTTAGAAGTAATTTTTCTCCCAAGGCTGCTTGGCTTGTTGCTGGAGCATTGCAGTGCCCAGACAACATAAATCTGGCGCTCAAGCAGATGCTGATATCACTAGGAGTCTTCGGGGTGGCTGTATTTTCAGAGCATGTGACAGCTATCTTTGTCCTTCATCATCTCGTTCAGACTGAGATTGTGTTTTTAAGCAATCCTTTAGATTTGGCCTCTGCTGCCTTTTGAATGAGAATGGACACCCAGCTCCTAATCTGCTTTTGGTAATTAAAGATCTCCATCAGTGTCCCATCTAGCAGCCTCTGCCATCTTCCACTCTCCTCTATCCCTCCGCTCCACCTCCAGGATCTTCGGGTTCGTAGCCTCCCACCTGAGCAGACCTGGGTCAGTTTTACTGAGCCTGTTCAAACCCTGTGACCAATCATGAAACCAACAAGAGCCACATGCATTTCAGATGCTTAGGAAATCTGTGAACACTAGAGCTGTAGCCCCCAGAACTAGCATCTGCCCTACTGCCCTCTGATCGGCAGGTGCTGTCTTCTGGCTGGCGGGGAAAGTTTTTGGCAATAAAGAGACTCTGGGGCCTCCAATTCCCCCTTCAGTAAATGCCTCCCATGCAGAAGCCTGAGTAGAGAGCCCAGAAGGGCCTTGTAGCAAGCACTGAAACCCAACAAACCCTGGCTTCGCCACCCCGACAGGAGAACCATACTGCAGGGCAGAGCCGCCCCCGCTGACCATCAAGTTCTAAGCGTCAGTAAAATCTTGCAGGTGCTCCGTGGCCACAAGCTCTGGGGATGAAGACCGCAGCGAACAACTTCACTCCTCTGGCACAATGGAACTCTCTACAAATAAGGGTGAAGCTCATCTGCTTGGGAGACATGGCATTCTCAGGGGGTGGCCTGGGATGGAGCAATTAACTCCTCTGGGAACTAAAGACCATCCCAAACCTCTCCACCTCCCACTCCAATTGCCAGGCACAATTCTTTGACCTGCCATCTCTGACATTAACACATGTATATTTCAGAAAACAAAACCTAAAACCCTGCTGCACCGGACACGCCTCTCCCCCAGAGAGAGGATGAGAGAACGAACACATGACAGATGTTGGTTACGTTGCTGAATGCCTGACTGGAAGCGCTCAGACACTGGAAAGCAATATAAGAACCTATACAGAAGAGAATACATAATACCCCACAGCTAGGAACTGTTGCTTCAACACGCTTGTGAAGTGTGTGATGTTCCATACACTCCTAGTGAGTTGTCTACATGGAGGATAATAGCCTACTACTGCTGCCAGTTCATGGAGTTACTCCTTTAACTCCTGTGATAGAGATGTGTGCTGTGTTTTTTTTATAGTCCCGAGTTCAGATGCTGCTCCTGACCCCAGCAGATAGTCTTTACATTATCAAGAGCATCCAAGCTGGTTTTAGGTATTGAGGGTATAGCAGGGATACCAATAGTTCAGGACCACATAACTTTTGAGCATAGACTTGGCCTAAGACGTAAAGTTGACCCAGCTACGTTGCTCAAGGGTCTGAAAAATGTACACCCTGAGTAACGTAGTTAAGCTGACCTAGCGCTGTCTACACCAAGGGGTTTCTCGAACTTCATTGAACCATGACGTCCTTCTGACAATAAAAAATAGTACATGACCCCAGGAAGGGGGACCAAAGCTCCACCGCCCTGTGGGTGGGGCTCAGACTTTGGCTTCAGCCCCGGGCCCCAGCAAGTCTAATGCCAGCCCTGGCAACCCCATTAAAATGGGGTCCCAACCCACACTTTGAGAACCACTGGTCTACACCCAGGGTTAGGTTGATGGAAGATGGATTACCTGCACGGATGGGAGAACCCCTCCTTTCGCTGTAGTGAGTGTCAACACTGATGCACTGTAGAGTTTCAAGCGTATACTAGCCCTCGCTCTTTCTGCATAGTTCTAAAGTAGGTGCAGGGTCCGGTGAGTGCACGTACATGTCTGCCCGGAGAGACAGAATTTTGAAAACTTAGGAGACGAGAGTTTGAAATCCGTCCTTCCCTAGGATTTACTTGTAACTGAACACAAAGCCAAAACTAGCTTTATGTCTCAATGAGGCAAAGGCAATTCTCTCTATTTATGGTCCACCAAAGGCCTGTACTAAGTGATTTTCATGTCCCATTTTCCAAAAGTACTTGTGTGGGGATCCATGACAAACATCCCCCACCAAGGAAGCCGAGAGCCTTCCCCGTGAGTGCTGGGTAGCACCCTGGCAGATGCAGAGGGCTGCTAGCTGGTTTTCCTTTGATAATTGGTTGTGGCTCATGTTGATGCATGAAAACAGATGAGTGCAGGCTAAGCTATCCGGCTGTAACGTGACAAAATGTAAAAGGCCTGACTGAAGCCTTCCCAGCACGACAGGAGAGGAGAGTCACTGCTGGCTTCAGAAATGCTGCAAACAGCAATAAATCATCCAAGGTAATCCCTGGGCTAGGACTCCAAGATTGCCTGTAAAGAGCGAGGGCTGGGGCCAAGCAAGACAGCGAAGAGGCGTCACGAGGCACAGATGCTCAGCATCTGGAAGTCAAATTAAAAGAGAGCAGCAGCCCAGCCCAGCAGATAAGGCAATGAAGAGGGACTCTGGTTCCACTCCCAGCTCTGCTGTGTGACCTTGGGCAAGTTACCTGGGTGAGCTCTCTCTGGTTCCGTTTCCCCTCCAACGCCGTGTTTGTCTTGTTTAGACTGTGAGCCTATCAGAATGGGGCCCGGATCTCAGCTGTGTGGGGTCTCTAGGCGCCAACATAATAAACCAACAGTTTCTGTTGATGTCTACTGATCTGAAAGACTGACTCCTATCCACACTCTCCTGGGCACGAGGGCATCTGAATCTGGGGTGAAGAAAGAGAAATCAGGAGGGATTCTGGGGAGGTTGGAGAACCCAGATAGACATTTATGAAAGGTCAACATGCCCCTTCCCTTCGATAGCCCTGTGAATAAGCTCTTATTAAAGATAATACCTGACACTTGGATAACACCTGTCACCGAAAGATCTTAGAGAGCTTTACAAACATTAAGTAACTAAGACAACACACTGTTAAAAAGGGATAAATATAGGGATTACCTCTCC
Organism: Lepidochelys olivacea; assembly: GCF_965140295.1. Taxonomy (NCBI): domain Eukaryota; kingdom Metazoa; phylum Chordata; order Testudines; family Cheloniidae; genus Lepidochelys; species Lepidochelys olivacea. Next base: position 4,548,156 of record NC_140427.1, on the reverse strand, counting down.
TGCAGCCACGTCTGGAGCGGAACACAGTGGCTCTTTTAACAGCTCATAGCAACACTACACAATAGGTCAGGAAATGAAGAAGAATACTGTACTCTAATTAAAACTGCAGGAGGATTTTAGGTAGACAGACCAGAAGCCAGTTGAAATTTGGCAAAGACAGCAGAGTCAACACCATTACTCTTAAGAAAAAGCAGCAGACAACAGGTGATCAGGACCTTGGCCTTCTGTCTCCTGGCTGCTGTCAGAGGCACAGCGCCCTCTGAGCCCACGGTGAAATCTGACTGAGTGGGAAGAGCAGAATGCCTCCTGCTGATTCACCAGTACCATACCATTCCCGGATGCTTTCTCAAACAAGTGCTGACCCAGCAGACCCTGCTTGGCCTGGGAGGACAGCACAAGGTTTTGTAGTCTCAGAGAAATAAATCAGACAAATCCCTGACTGCTTTTGTACCCTCTTGCCTGCAACGGGATGGTCTTACCAAGCAAATCCTTCACAGCGGAGATGGGCACCAAGTCCCACGCATTCGAGCTGTGTTTACCAGTCGAGTGTAGCTGAGTGTTGACATCATGTTTTTAAAGAGCACTTTCTGAGCTCTTTCTCCTGGAGCAATCAGCCCCAGGTACTGTGGGGGAGAAGTGTCTAACAACAACAAACCCCCATAAAATATCAGGGGAAAGGTGCAGAGAAAACACCTGCTTAGCTCACACTCACAGGAAAAGACCAACTACAAACTGCAAGTGCCACTGGGGGCAGCCCTGACAAGTGACGCGTTCAGGGATGCAGGGCCATGCAAGGTGCCCTGTGCCATTGTTAGACCCCAGGTTCCTTTGTGCACAGTGCAGTTATGGTGCTGCGACTGCAAAGGACAGGAGGGATGTTTTCTTTGGAAAGAGGCAAAGGTGGCAGGCACTGGAGAGGGAGGCAGGGAGGCTGATCTTGGGGTAAGTCAATCTAAGGCACTTCCATGGCCCTCCCAATCTTTAATGTATTTCTCCTCACAGCCCCTCTGTGAGGCAGGGCAGGGCTGTTAGGCACGGAGAGGCTAAGCGACTTCCCCAAGGTCACACAGCATATCTGTGCCAGAGCAGGGAACTGACCCTGGGTCTCCAGCATCCCAGGCTAGTGCCCTAATCACCAAATCAGGCCTCTGGAGATTGGTGTTCAACTTTCAACTTCCCCATGGGGCCTTAGGAAGCCATTTGATCTGTGTGCCACAGGCAGTGGGTACTACAGTGATGGAGGCCATATCAGTACCTGGGTGGAGAGGGGACAGGAAGAGGTGGAATGAAAGGAGGGGACAGGTAGAGGGTTTGACGGGGGGGATGGCAAAAGAGTGGTGTGGTGGCTGAGGGGGAAAGGAATGTTCTGGGGGAGTCAAGTCCTGTTGATAATAAACGATTTTTTCACTCTTTAATTGAGCATAACACACATTAATTGAGTGCCACAACCTGGGGATATAATTCCTGCGCAAAGACGCTGCAGGACACTAAGCTGCATTGTCTGGGCCCACAGCTGCTCTGTGCTGCCTGCAGAGTGACTGACACATCAGCACGTCCCATGGCAACAGGACTTGTGCCCATTGTTAGAAGAGACAAGAGCTGGAGAACATGGCTGTGTGAAATTCTGATACCACACACGATGCCACTGCTTAGGGACCAGACCCTTATTTTGGACTCCTTCAATTTTTCTCCTGCAGGCTTCAAAGGTGCCTGAAGAAAGTGTCTGCTATTAATTTGGCACCTCTCCCCTAACTGCCCAAGCCCCTCCTTTCCCATTGCCAACACCCAAACGCTCCATCATAGCTAGCAGAGCTGTCCTCAAGGACAGGAAACATGCCTGCCATTCTCATGGTGACAATACATATTTGTGACTTAAATAATAGCAGAGTTCCCACGCCAACTGCTTGTTTATTACAGAAAACCTAAGGGAACAGCAAATCCTGGTGTCAGCGAGGGAGAATGGGTGTGCACAAACGCTTGCTTTTCTTCCATTAAGCATACTCGCAGGTGTCAGGCCGTGAGCAGTGACCAAGCCCGTTTCAATGGCTTTGTACCTCCCTCACCCCACCACCCCCTTCAGCTCAATGTCCCAAACAGAGGTCCATTTCTGGTTGGCTTTCTCCTTCCCACCCCAGGTCTTCATAGATGGGCACAGGACACAATATACAGTTACCAGGATCCTACACAGATCCCTTATGGAGTTGGGGGGTAGGGGTGGGGGGAATGAGGAATGGCATTTTAGTTACGCTCCGCCCATGATCCTGAACTCCACCCACTGAAGTAAGCTTCACTCACTGTCCCAAAACAGCTGCATGCGTCTGTTAGGGGAAGCAAAGGCTTTAACATGGCTTCAGAGTCACTGAAGTGAGCACGGGGGTAGCTTGCTCCTGTCTGAGCTGCTGTTTCAGAGGGCAGGACAAAGGGTCACACGCAGGGAAAGTTTCTTCACAGCCAGGAAGGCTAGAATTATTTGTGTGTTAAAAGGAACATTTCAAGTCCTGGGGTGTTGGACGGATTTGTTCACAATTTAGCTGGGCCGTCAGAGCTGGTAAACGTGGGTCACATGTTGCAATATTTCACATTTACACAGTGCCCTTTATCCCAAGGTTCACACACCCAGCACTGCCAAAATGCAGCCTGCTCTGGGCCGAGGCTCAGCAGCCGACTGGCACTGAATGCAGATGTTGGCCAAGGATACGTGGACAAACCCCTGATCTTCTGAAACATGCCTGGCTGGACATGGGGTTTTAAACTCTTCCTTGAAAAGCCTCATGCACAGCTAACAGGTCCACGTTGCTGGAATTCACACGAGTGGTTCCACCAAGCCTAAGGATTTCATTTGTGATGCTTAAACCATTGAGCCATCCCCTCACCCCTCAGCAGTCACAGTGCAAGAACAAGTCATTGCTTGGGGATTGATCACATTGACAGGCGGGAGCTTGTTCTACCTAGGTCCTTCTGTGGCCCCACCGCTGTAGTATCTGAGCAATTCGGCCTCTACTGCATCTCCCTCAACGCCCCTGCGAGGTAGGGCAAGGCTATTATCCCTGTTTTACAGATGGAGAGCTGAGATGCAGAGAGACCGAGTGACTTGCTCCACATAACACAGGGAGTCTGTGGAGGAGCCTGGAATTGAACCCAGATTTCCAGAGACCCACTGGATCATCCTTCCCCTTGGATCAGCGCATGGGACTCAAAAATCAGCCAACCGACCTAATCCCCATGTGACGTTATTCAGCAGCCACAGCAACTGCCTGGTGTACTCTGCTGCAGGGGCTTTTACCCGAGTATTGGAACATACACAGCTAGAATCACCAATAGAAACCTTTCTCTGGGGTATGTAAAATATGATGTGACAAATGTTCACCTCAGTCTGACAGCCAGGATGAGGAGCCCCTTATGCTGGGATATGACAGAGATTTCAGCTTCCGGACTTGCTGCTGCATACACCTGAGCTGTCAAACTACCCAGCTACGGGAGCAGGTTAATTATGCTCCTGCTGTCAAGCAGGTTTTTCCTTTAATTCACCTTGATGCCAAGGCTTGATCCCATGTCTCCTGTGCTTTGCTTCAGCTCTTCAAAAGCCTGGAGGACTGAGGTCACTGCAAAGCCTCACAAGAGGCATTTGTCTGCCTTAAGCCAATGATCTTCCCCTTACTGTCGCCCAAGGGAACAAAAAGCCCATTAGGAGCAGCCTCAGAAGTTAACCTCTCTGATTTTGCTAGAGAGGCAGGTACATTAATGCCACGATTCCTTTCTGAGCACATCTGCTCAATAGAGGTGGGATTTTATATGGCGGCCGTACTGGTCTTGTGTGCCCTAGGCTTTGGAAGGTGTTGGCCAACACACGTTAACCGCCTGGTAGTGGTAAGACATGTGCCACTAACGTGTTAAACTGGTCGAGTTTGCCAGCTGAACATGTGCCAATGGCAATGTCTTGTCTAAAGCAGGCTGTTAACATGTGTTACCTAGCACCTTCCATACCCTAGCCCAGATGAGATGTGGCTTTCAATTCATGCTGGCGACATAACTGCAGCTCATGGCTGGGTGCCTAGCGGATGCCAGCTCAGCACAGGGCCTAGCAGCCTGATTATCTGAAAAGGCTGCACTGAAAGAGGCAGGCAGAGCCAAAGGGAGTGGGTTAAACATCTGAGCAAGAGGAGCCTGGCGACAGGAGCAGAGAGGGACAGAGTGCTAACGTGTGGGCACCAGAGGGGTGGGAAATCAGAGTGCAAATGATTTATGGCTCAACTCATTCACCTGGAGAACTTCCTCTACCTGGGCCTCAGCTCCTCACCTGTAAAACAGGAGTAATGACCCTCCCTTGCCCATCCACTTTGTCTGCCTAGTCTAATTAGACTAGCAGCTCTTAGTGGCAGGGACTCCCTCTACCTGTGTGCTTGTACAGCGACCAGCATCATAGGGGTGGGGGGACTGTCTGTTACAGCTGGGGAGGGCAGATACCATACGACACATGGGAAGGGGGCCGGAGGAAGCAGATCCCCAGCAAGATCCAGCCTGCATCAGGGAAAGGAAGGTTGTACCCACACTGGAGATGGTGATTTTGTGGCAACCACAGCACTAGAGGCATGTCGGAGAAGAACAAGGGAAGAAAGCGACAGGATAGTAAATGTGGTAAGGACCAGTTTGAGATTATTTCTCCCATAAATCACAACAAACCACGGATCTGTAAGCGCACGAGAAAGGAACAGCACCGCTTGGATCAGTGAAGGGGCCCGGTTTATCAAAGTGGCTTTGTTATTCCTGGGCTGCCTCTTCACTGCTGCTGGTGCCTGCATGGTATTTATGGGAGCTCCTTATTCAAAACAAACTTGCCAGCCTACTCTGAGAGCAACGTCCAACTTGAGCATCCCTGCCTCTCTTCTGACGTTTCTACCAGCATTTGAAACAGAAAGGCCTTCGCGGACAGCAGTGGGCTTCAGAAATGTACTAATAAGTATCAGCCTGTAGAATCTGTCTGAATGTAGGAAGGATGGAGTATGTTTGGGTAGGATTTTATTACACTAGTTGCATCTCTTAGACTGAAAACTCTTTGGGGTAGGGTCTTTGTAATGGTTTCTGCACAATATGCACGGACAATGACAGCGGTAAGCAAATACGTATTAGTAATGTTGTTTACACTTGCAATTATTTTTTCTGGAGAAAGGCCAATAACTGTACCCAGCACCATGCAAAAGATGACTCCCAACACCATTTTGCCTCCATTTAACAGATGGAGAAACTGAGGCATCATGGCTAAGCTACTGGCTCGCAGACAGAGTCAGTGCCACTGACTCACAGTCCTGTGCTCAGATCACACTCTCTTTAAAGAAATAAATGATGAGTAGCTCATTTGGGCTGATTCCTCTACTTCACCAATGTGTGGTTTTCCACCTCTCGTTTCACATGCACCTTCTACGCACCTCAAAAAGAGTGAAATGCTGATCGTGCCAAAGGCTTTGGCACGGAGATGGACATGATGGGTACCCCGAAGGAAGCCATCTATATCTTCACTGTGAACAACATTCAGAAGAGAGAAGCCAAAATTCATTAGAGGTCTGATCTCCCTTGCACTGAAACCAAGGAGAGATTTTGTCACTGACTCCAATGGGAGAAGGACCAGAGCCTACAGGTATGTCTATACTGCAATGGGGGGGGACCCCTGTCCACCTGAGTCAACAGACTCCGGCTCACAGGGCTTGTGCTATGGGATCAAAGAGAACAGTGTAGAAATTCCTGCAAGGGCTGGAGCCCAAGCTCTGAAACATGGAGAGGATTTTGGAGCCCGGGCTCCAGCAGGAATGTCCACACAGCTATTTTCAGTCCCGTAGCACAAGACTCATGAGTCCAGTCAGCTGACCCAGAGACTTGTGGCCATGGGTTTGGTTTTGTTGTGTAGTGTAGATGTACCCAAAGGGATCATTTGAAAAGTCACTGGAACAAATTTTGCTCTCAATTACTCTGGCATAATTCCATGGTAGCCTCATTAGCTGCAACAGACCCACTCCAGATTTACACTAGTGTAATAGGGTAGAACCCTGCCTGCTTACTATTTCATTAGGACAAATATAACCTTTTTAGTTCCCGTATCCTATCTGTTACAATCCAGGACAAGACACCCGGTACAAGAATAAGCTTCCAGGGTACTGGTTTTAGGCACCCTGGGCTCAATCCAAAACCTGCTAAAGTCAATGGTAAGACTCCCACCAAATTCCATTAGCTTTGGATCAGCCAACCTCTTAAAGGAAGAACATTTTAGTTGAGGTACTCGGCGTCCTTAAATACATCACTTGGTCCATTTGCCAAGACAACCTCCTCTAACCCTCTCCTGGGTGAAAACACAACCGGCCGCTCTTGATCAATTTTGTCTTTAATTAGGAAAATTTCAGTAGGGGCTGGGAGTGCTACCTTAGCCTGGGCCTTAATATGATGTTAGCAATATCAAACCCCCAAGACTCATTATTAAAAACGCTATTTCCTGCATTAACACTGATGAGATTTAGCCCCAAGCATGAGAGAAAGAGTACTAAGAACACTTCAAAGTTCCCCTGATTTGGAAGGCTTAATGGTAAGAGACAGAGGGACAGTGAGAGCAGGCAATTCTGCTAATCTGCACTGGAAAGAAACAGAGAGGAACCAACACAACATGGTGGTGCTTTAGTTCTGCAGCATTGATCAGCCGGTCCACAAACGAACCCGGCAGCTTGGCTCTCCAAAGACACCCAATTGTTTGTCACCCCGATGACACTAGGAAAACCAAGTTCCGCTGCGGCTGTGATTAACAGCAGAGCTGGGTGTGACCAAACAAAAGCGGCGGCTCGACACAGCGAAGGCAGCGACTGGGGACCGTCTGTGTACGTGGAGGATGCGAGGGGGACAGGGGAAGCGTTATAGTGCTGGAATGTGTGCTCTGCGGCCTTGGGAGAGGCGCTTCTGCCCCACAGCTACCACATCCAGACACTCGTTCAGAGGGGAACAGCACAGCACACATCCCATTTGCTGATGGCCTCAGGGCCAGACTGAGACATGCCTGGGGCCCATTTCTGGGCAGGACTACCGGCTGAGGCCCTGACACCTCCTTGCCACTCACCAGATGAGAAGGCCCACGGCCCCCAATATGCTGGGATGGCAGTGCTAGGGGGCCGCGACAGGGCAGGCACGCCCCTTCCTGCCTCAGTTTCTCTTCTCTCAGGGCCCTTTGAGAATTCCACACAATCCGAAGAGGTGTAAGACTATCCCCTGTTGGGGTTCCACTTTATTAAAGCCAACTAAACATGAAATAAAGTCTGACCCCTTGGGCTGATGAGATGCCCAGCCCTCCTCTTTGAGACCTGAGGTCTGTGGGAGCATCTCTCTGAGGACCACCCTGAAACTGAGCCCTGATGGCTTTTTAGCAGGCCCAGGTGCTTGTTATTCAATGAACTACCCAGAGGGGCTTATTGCCCTTTCATTAGCTTGGACCTGGATTCCCCTTGACTACCGGTGACTCCAGCTCCTCTCCTATTCCCTCAGAAGAGGGTTTTATACCACTTCCAAGGCAATATAAGGTAAACTTGGAAAAATGCTCCCTTCTGCTGGAATATGAGCTTCCACAAGGGAAGGTATTCCTGTATAACTATAGCAGTATAATTATATCAGTAATTCCCCAATGTGGACAAGCCCTTATTCAGTACCTGTTAAGTTTTGCTGGAGAGAGAAAGTGAGTCTTTCATTTTACCTAAAAAGAAAAGGAGTACTTGTGGCACCTTAGACACTAACAAATTTATTTGAACATAAGCTTTCATGAGCTACAGCTCACTTCATCGGATGCATTCAGTGGAAAATACAGTGGGAAGATTTATATACATACAGAACATGAAACAATGGGTGTTATCATACACACTGTAAGGAGAGTGATCACTTAAGGTGAGCTATTACCAGCAGGAGAGCGGGGTGGCGGTGGGGGGGAACCTTTTGTAGTGATAATCAAGGTGGGCCATTTCCAGCAGTTGACAAGAACGACTGAGGAACAGTGGGGGGTGGAGGGGGGGGAATAAACATGGGAAAATAGTTTTACTTTGTGTAATGACCCATCCACTCCCAGTCTCTATTCAAGCCTAAGTTAATTGTATCCACTTTGCAAATTAATTCCAATTCAGCAGTCTCTCGTTGGAGTCTGGTTTTGAATTTTTTTTTGTTGAAGAATTGCAACTTTTAGGTCTGTAATCGAGTGGCCAAAGAGATTGAAGTGTTCTCCGACTGGTTTTTGAATGTTATAATTCCTGACATCTGATTTGCGTCCATGGATTCTTTTACGTAGAGACTGTCCAGTTTGACCAACATGCATGGCGGGGGGCATTGCTGGCACAGGATGGCATATATCACATTGGTAGATGTGCAGATGAACAAGCCTCTGATAGTGTGGCTGATGTGATTAGGCCCTATGATGGTGTCCCCTGAATAGATATGTGGACACAGTTGGCAACAGGCTTTGTTGCAAGGATAGGTTCCTGGGTTAGTGGCTCTGGTTGCTGGTGAGTATTTGCTTCAGGTTGGGGGGCTGTCTGTAAGCAAGGACTGGCCTGTCTCCCAAGATCTGTGAGAGTGATGGGTCATCCTTCAGGATAGGTTGTAGATCCTTGATGATGCGTTGGAGAGGTTTTTGTTGGGGGCTGAAGGTGATAGCTAATGGCGTTCTGTTATTTTCTTTGTTGTGTGGGCCATGCTAGAGCCACCCACACTAAAGCATAGGAGCCTCCAGGCCAGATAAGAACATTGATCCGTCTACTTTATCTGCTTCTGGCAATGACCAATGCTTCAGAGGATGGCAGAAATCCCAAGCTCTTTGTAGGCTGCTATCCCAGGGCTGGGGAGGAGTGCACTTTCATACCTATCCATTTGTGCTGTGAACCCCTTCTGCACTCCACTGACGCACACGAGCTCCAGGGGAATGAAGGCCAACAGCTTCATTTCACCAAGCCTGAGACAGTTCGTTCAACTCCTCTCTGATCCGTCTGCCTGGAAACAGTTGTCAACCCGTGCTGCACTCCAGCAGCAGTTACTATTCTGCCCAAACACGAGCAGGTGCAGATGGCTCGGGAGGATCCGCAGAGCCTTTTGCCTCTGGACATGGGGCTAAATTAGCAGACACTGAACATGGTCACCGTCTACCAGCTAAATCAGTGGGAAAGGTTAAATGTGCTGGTGGAACGGATGGGATGCCGCAGCCTCGGTCTCAGCAGATAGGTGCTACATCACAACCAATCCTTCTATTTGCAGCCTCGGCAGAGGGCTCAAGGATGGAATAGCCCAGTGGTTCTCAGGCGCCAGTCCCTGAGACCTTCCTGATGCAGTTTATGAAGGCAGCAAGCCAGTTTCTGGTTATCAGAAAGGGTGAGAAACGCTGGGAGAGACCACAGAGGTTTGAACGCCCCTCTAACCCCTAGCAGAACAGCCCTTAACTTCATCTACATCACTTTGGTGTGCAAGAGAGAAGGATACAGGGTCTCAGACAACAGAAGCCAGCCTCTCCCGTTTGGAAAAGCAGGCATCTCTTATCAGTGAATGATCCCACTCATCTGCCTCCGACAGCGAGCTCTCCTGCCTGTAATAAATGCAATGTGCACACCACATGTACAGAGCAGCCACGCCCCATCTGGCCTCTCTCTCAGTCCTGTAATCAATCATTATTAGCAAGGATTGTGGGGGGAGGGTGAGATGAGCAGTGCTTTGCCTTGCACACACTAATAATCCCTTGTGGGAGGTGGGGCAGTATCATTATCCCCTAGCTACAGGGGGGAAACTGAGGCACGGAGTTTGGGGAAAGGATTTGAGTCACACATTGCGCGAGTGGCAGAAACCAAGAGCTCCCAGTTCCATATGCTAATCACTAGGAAACACGCACTACTGCACCACTGACTCGCTCCCCGTCCTCCCAAGACAGGAAAACACAGGGAAGAAATTAACGACTGACCTCTCCCTCTGGCCCAGGTGTAGGAGCGGTTGGTCCCGACGCCCTTCACTTCTTGCACATCTGGCTCGGCTTGTCGAGGCCGCAGGTGCAGTTCGTTGGCTTTAGTGGTTTTCAAAGGCATGATGTACTTAGGCAGCCCTTTGTAGAACCATGCACCGGACCTCTTCCAAACCTGTTCAGAGACAGAGACGCGTTTACCCATCGGCCAGTGCATGTTCATAGCGGGAGCATGTGGGCTCAGAGACTGCCCCATCGACCGTGCTAGGCCAGCAGGCTTTGGCTGGCTAGCCCTAACACCAGTTCCCTGGAGCAAGTTATTGTGTGACCATCAGGACATCCCTGTGAGGATAACGCTTATCACTGCTAGAACGACATTCCTTTCCCCAGGCCCTCCTCTGAAGCTCCATCTCTCTCCTCCCAAGACAAACACCAAAGGAAGGAGAGTTCAAAAGGCTCATCTGGAGCAGACTCAGCAAGCTTTGCAAGGTTTGCCAGTCAGACCCACTGCAAGAACTCGGTGACCCCCGGGGCACCCCCTGCAATGAACAACCTCCCCCACATGGCAGCAACAGATTAACAGAGATTTCAATAAACCAGATAAATTCACATTAGAAATAGGGCACAACTTTATAACAGTGAGGTCAGGTTAGCTGATTAGCTACTGCAACCAGCTAGCAGGGGAAGCCGTGGATACTCTGTCTCTTGAGGTCTTGGTGGGATGCCTTCCTGGGACGTGCTTTAGTCAAATAAACTCCAGGATTAACAGGATGAAATCCTATGCCCAAAATTTATACCCCAAGCTCTCTTCCCACCAGGCCAGGAGGAGGACAAACTGCTACCTGTCAGGTGGGGCCAAATTTCTTTCCAACGAACCTCCCATCCCTTTGCCCCATCTCCATTCGCTCTTTCTTGCTGCTGAGTATAACAAATGGAAGCCCCTACCAATACCTAGTCTGGGATATCCCCTATCTGTACACATGCTCTCACTAGCTAGTCTACTGGTCCCTTGTGGCCTCAAAAATCTATGACAAGACACAAACCTCCTGCAACAAATAGATCTGAAAGAGCATGCTCGGCTCAAATGGGCAAGTTCCATTAGCTTCCAACACAGCTACTCATGCGCTTAAAGTAATAAATGGGCCAAAGAGTGTTGCTGCATCAGGCCACTTTGCTTTTGAGTCCTAAGGGACAATGCTAACAAACCCCAACATAAAATGGATGCGAGCGACAATATTTCTGCAGTAGTAACAACTGGCTTTTGGTGCTGCATTGTGGGGGCTTGACGTTCATCTTAAAGAGGGATTCCAGCTGAGACCATTTAGCAAGGGTATACCTGCACCTGCCTCCTCTGGAGGAAGGCTGCTACAACTGACATGCACTTGGTGAACACTCTGGGGGCTGTTGATAGACCGAATGGGAGGACCGTGAACTGATAATGTTTGTGGTTGACCACAAACCGTAGGAATCATCTGTGCGCAGGCTGAATGGCTATGTGAAAGTATGCGTATTTCACGGCAAGGGCGGCATACCAGTCTCCCGGAACCAGGGAAGGGATAACTTCACCATGAATTCGTTGAGTCCTCGCAGGTCTAGGATGGGACTGAGACCCCCCTTTGCCTTGGGGATTAGGAAATAATGGGAGTAGAATCCCTTGCCCCTGAGCTCCTAAGGAACCTCCTCCACTGCTCCTATGGCAAAGGACCACCTGCACCTCCTGGATAAGGAGTTGCTCGTGAGAAGGGTCCCTGAAGAGGGACGAGAAGGGAGCATGGGAGGGAGTGGAGGAGCAGAAGTGGAGAGAATATCCCACTTCTATCATGTGAAGGACCCAGCAGGCCAATGTTATTTGGAATCAAGCACAGAAGAAGTGGAATAGACGATTCATAAAACAAGGGGAAAGGATCCAGTGTCGTGGCAGGTGCGCTGTCTTCGGGCACCCCTTCAAAAGGCCTGCTTACAGCCCAGTGAAGGTTGGTCAGACCTTGGCCCTGCCCAGAAGGGGGATTGGAAGGTTTACTTCTGCCGTTTCTGCCCGTGTCTATAAAAATCCTGCCTCGGCTGAGGAGGATATGGGCGCTGCTGCTGCGGTTGGAGCTTGAAATGTTTTCGTTGGGTTGCCGGCGTGTGCATGCCCAACAATCTCATAGTTGCCCGGGAGTCCTTTAAGCTGTGCAGCTTGGAGTCTGTTTGCTCCAAAATAACCCTGTGCCGTCAAATGGTAGGTCCTGCAGAGTTTGCTGCAGCTCCGGGGCAACCCGGACACCTGTAGGCATGAGCTCCTCCTCATGGCTATTCCTGAGGAAAGAGTATGGGTGGCCGAGTCCGCGGAGTCTAACAAAGCCTGCAAAGAGGTCCACGCCACTGCCTTCCCTTCATCAACAATAGCCGAGAACTCGGTTCTGGAGTCTGGTGGAATTAGTTCCTTATACTTCAACATGAAGTCCCAAAAGTTGAAGTTATATCTACTGAGGCTAGCTTGCAGGTTAGCGATCCTCAGCTGCAGGCCACCAATTGTGTACACCTTCCTGCCATCCTTTTCGACTCTTTGGATTTAGGGGCTGGCCCCTGCTGCCCCCATCTCTCTTTCTCATTAACTGCCAACACTACCGAAGAGCATAGTTGCGTGTGAGAGAACAGATACTCGTATCCCTTAGAGGGGACAAAGTACTTGCACTCAACACCTCCGGCTATAGGTGGGATTGAAGCAGGGATCTGCCACAGAGTCTTAATATTGTTCTGGATCGTCTTTATTAGTGACAGAGTTACATGGGATGGACCCTCTGATGCGAGGATGTTGACCATGGGGTCCTCGGGTCCTCTGCCTGTAACCCCATGTTGTGGGCAATCCTCTGGAGAAGGTCCTGGTGGGCCCTGTGATCAACTGGAGGAGGGCCCAAGATTGAAGCTCCTGCCACCGCCTTGTCTGGGGACGAAGATGAGGAGGCCAGAGGTGGAACGGGGTTCTCCTGGCCCTTGGGCTCCCTGACCTCCCCGTGGACAGAGTCTGGGGCCTCTGTGGCGACTGTAGCCATGGTGGCAGTAGCCCAGCCTTGCAATGGGTCTTGCCTTAGAGTCACCTCAGTGGCGACATGGGCCAGCGGTGGGGCTTGTGCCAAAGTCACCTCGGATCCCCAGGGCATAGGTCAGTCCTTGGCTGGCTGGGGTGGTTGGTGCTCAGAGGCCACCGAGTGGGAACCCCTGGAAAAGGAGCTCTGGGCCTGATGGTAAGCCCAGGGGGTCCAAAAGGGCCACTGTGCCAGAGGCTGCCACTGGAAGTGCCAAGCCACTGGTTCTTCCCTCCATCGCCTGTCAGATCTGTGTCGGCTGCTATGGGAATAGAAGGAGTCACCATCCAAGTCTGATGAGACAGATCTTAACTGGTACTCGAAGGGTACTGTGCCAGGCACCGGTGCTGAGCTGACGATGCAGAGGACTGGTGTCGAGGGGCCCGTGCCGGTCCTCTCTCAGAGCCAGGGATTGGTGCCGCTCCGTCCTCTGTGCCAGGGAAGAGAAGCAACGTCCCACTGGTGTCGGGAACCCAGAACAGAATCCGGTGCCAGAGCCTGGTGTCTTGGTGATGGTGTTCTGGAGCAGTGCCCAGGCAAATGGTGCCAGGCAGGGGAAGGCGACTGCTGCATCATGCTCGGCTTGCTTCTAGATGGCGCCAGTTGCGACGGTGCCGAGGCTTATCTTTGACCACTGGGGGCTGAGGAGCCATCATGGCAATTAAAGCTCTGGCAGCTTCAAAAGTGTCTGGGGTGGAGGGTAGCTCTAACTCCTCCACCTGGCACTGCTCCTCCAGTGAGTTGCTGGGCACCAGACTCGACGGTCCTCTTGGGGGAACCGAAGTCGACAGTGCCGACTCTTGCTGCTTGGGTGCTCCTTCAAGGGACACACTAGTGCGGTGCTTGCCGGTCCCACTGTTTTCGGCACCGGGGAGCACCCTCTGTTGGCTTTTCTATGCTGCTTGTATGGCATCAGTGAGTGCAAGTGGTGCCGGGTTGTCTCCTCAGTGTGCAGTGCCAGAGTGCGTTAGTGCCGAGGGTCTCTTATTCCAGAGTCCTTCCTCGGCACCGTGTCAAGTACCGATGCCGGGGCAATCTCCGTATGGACGCGCTTGGTGCTGGGCCCTGGTGGTCCTCAGCAGACTGGGGACAAAGAGCAGATTCCATGGGCAATTGCTTATGTCGGAAATCTTTTTTGTCCTGGGGCAGAAAGCCGTGCAGATCTTACACCTTTCTGTCTGGTGTGCCTCCCCCATACACACTTCAGACTTGAGTCGTGGGGGTCACTTGTTGGCACTGGTTTACTGCAGGCTCAGCAGTGTTAAAAGAGGAGAAAGCTCAGACAATTCAAATGTGCTGCTGGCATGGAAAGGGCAGTAACCTGTAATCTCTCTCCAACTTAGTTTTTAATACCAACATTGTGATGAAGCAACCATGTTAAACATATTTAACATAAAGTGTGGGGATTCAGAGGAGATACGCAGCAGAGAAGAAGAATAAATACCGGAAAATGCAATTTCATTTGTGCCTCCCAGCACACAGAATAATGAACTAACGAGACACGCTGTCCAAGAAAATGTGAATATATTACAGATATATTCCCACTGCAGTTGCATCAAGTACTTGTTCAAATCAAGTACAGATCAAATACTTAAATATTTCATGCAGAATGTGAATCTTGCAGTTCTGCTTGGAGCTGATGCAGCTGACAGAGGAAATAGCCATACTTGGTGATTCTTATTGAACTTTTCATCCGGCGTTCCCAAAACACTTTGCAAATGTGGGCCTCAATACAAACAGAGGTGCAATAGTGGGCATGCTTAATTTCATCAGGGATTCTGCAACTTGCATTTTTACAACAGGGCATAATCAAAGGGTGCTTGAAATGCTCGATGATGATAACAGTGTTTAGCATTGCTAGAGGACTTTTTACATGCAGGGAAGAATCAGCATCATCCCTGTTTCACAGATGGGGAAACTGAGGCACAGAGAAGTGAAGTGATTTACCCACGGTCTGATGGTAGATTAGAGGCCAAGTGGGGAACAAATCTCAAGTTTATCGATTCTCAATCCAGTGTCCTCTGCGCTGATCCATGCTGCTGTACCAGGTCAGCCCCGGCGTAGCGCTGATTATTTTTAGTAAGCCAGCTGCACAGGCCTCTAACATGCTTGAATGTGAAAAGATTTGAGGGCTGAAAATGAACCACGAGAGCAAACAGCCACCAGTGACTGGACCAGAAACCCCCTTCTGAAGCGTGACTGACCCTGGGTTGAGTCGTGAGCTGAGCCACTGTGCACCTCCATAAGAAGAGGTGGATTCTGAGAGGGCACGGGTAAAGAAGTGTGGTTCCCAATTCCTTCCCCAGCATAGCGACAAAAACAATAGCAATTAAGCAGAGTTATGCTCCAGACAGCCAAATCTCTGACACCTGCCCCCCACTTGCTAGCTAATAAAGAACATGTTTGTCATTTCACATTGCTCCTACAACATTGTCTCTGCTGATAAATATAAGAGGGAGTGGAGACTTTTCGAGGGAGCTAGCATCTGGGCTGCCAGCATTGAGAGCACGCTCTCCCACTGACATAGTGCTGTGCACACCGGGGGTTAGGCTGATAGAATTGTGTCGCTCAAGGGTATGGATTTTTCACACCCCTAAGGGACACAGTTATAGCGATGCAAGTCTGTGGTGTAGACCTGGCCTCAGACATGGGCCTAAAGTCAGAGTGGATACAGTTTCACGCAGCGGAAGCTGAGTCTGCGGAAAGCCTCCCCAGCTGGCTGCAAAAGGGCAGCGCTGCCTCTGAGGTCCAGCCTACGAAGAATGTGCTCCTCACCTGTATTAGGGGCTATGACCTAACATAAAGCAACAGCCCACACTCTCTTTCCATGGTGCCTCTACACTACAACTGCAGGCATACCCACAGCTAGCTAGCTTTAATCTAGCTAGCAAGACCACCAGGAGCAGCAAAGCCGTGGCAGCAGGGGATTCAGGGACCCTGGATAACTATTCTGGTGGCTAGCCCCCACTCCAGTCCGTGCTGAAGAGGTCACTGATATTGTTATCAAAGCTAGCTCAATTATGTCTACACATACTGCGATCCCACCTCTGACTGCAGTGTGGGCATAGCCTAAACTCTCATGATTTTATGGCAAGTTTCATCTGATGTTTAAGTTAAAGCCCCAGCTCCTGGAGTCAGGTGATTATGCAACAATCCCAGCTTTTTTTTTTTTTTTTTTTTTTTTTTTTTACAGCTATGAGAACTAGAAACTTCTTTTAAAAAAAGAAAGTATGAAAATGGAACCTGCGCTCACTCTAGCGTGTCTCCTACAGGCTCAGAGATCAAATATACAGAGCCCCAATTTTCTTTTAAATAAAAAACCTGATGGTTCCTAAGCCAATCTCATAATTTTCGAACAGCTGGGATTGATGATACAGAGTGTTTCCATGTATCTGTTGTGGGAGACAGAAGTACTCCGCTTTTCTCTTTATTCATTCACCTCTCAATATGCCAGGTCTCTGTAAAATACCCAACAGCAAGGGGAGCCAATACCTTCAAGCAACGTACAGTCCCAAGTGCACCCCCACTGAAGTACACACTGAAAGGATCATAGTAAGTAAAGGTGGATCTACGCATAGGTTTTTGTCCTGTTATAACTAGACTGGCTTAGAAACTGATACAGCTGAATAGGTACAACACGCCATGGATTACACACACACACACAAACCTAGTTACAGCAGTACAAAAACCTGTGTTTGGACCAATCCCAACACAGAATGAAAACAAGAGAGTTTATCCACTATTAATTCCATACACTCAGCTGTGTTACTGGCAGGCACAATGTCTGAAATAGTCTATGCTTTATATTCTTTTCGAGCCAGGACACATGACGTTTAGCTCTAGTGGCCATGAATCAAAATCATGGACACAGCAAACAGGCCAGCAGTGCAATCGATGAAGATGAAAGAGCATGACTCTTGATTAACTTTAAATAAAATACACCTGCAGTGATGCTTCAAAAATAAAAGACAGCATATAATCCTTCAGTTTGGGTCTTTTAATACTGAGCTTTACGCTTTCCAAGGAAAGCAGTGTTTACTCTTGCTGGTTACACAAACATTCGGAGGGAACTCCTAGCCCCACTGACGTCAATGAGAGTTTCAGTGGGATCTGGATTTCACCATAGGACTGCTTATCAGGAGAGATAGATAGCGAAACTGTTCAATATATAATAGCACTGAGCTCGTACATTGCTATTTTTATCCACAGCTCTCAAAGCGCTTAAAAGGAGGGTAAATCTCATCACCATTGTAAAGCTAAGGAAACAGAGGCACAGAGATGGGATGGGACTTCCCAAGATCACCCAGCCAGCAGGAAGAGAACCCAGGCTGCCTGCCTCCCATTGTCCAGTTCACTATCCTGTGGGCTGCTCTACCTCCCTGCCCCTGAACTCTCAGGCTTTGCTTGTGGGCCACAATATCGTAAGAGAAACGGCTTTGTGTTTCTGTGGGCAGACGCACGAACGATGAAGCTGATGTTGAACAATGACACCGGCCCTATTTGGGCTCAGGTAGACCTGCCTCGGGGGAGATTTTGTTCACCCTAACCAAATTAAAATACTGGACAGCAGATTCAGCTGTTCATTATGGAAAACAATTTAAACAGCCATGTCTGCAACGAGCCCAGAACATTCACTGTGATTTTATAGCTCTGCTGCTATTCCCATTGCAGTTGCATCGAGTACTTGTTCACGTTATAGGAGGAGAGTTGCAACCAGGTACTTGGAGACAAATGTCTATTTTATCCAAGTCAATTTAGCCTCAGCTGGGAAACTTGGAAGCGACTCGAGGTGGAGAAGCGATCCCAACCCAGCCAATTCAAGGAGGCTGGGGTGCTACACCTGGACCTGCAAAGGGCTTCCAGAGAGCAAGAGGAGGAGAAGGGTGTGACTGGGTCAGGCTGTGCCTGCAGAAGGGAAGCCATGTGGTATGCTTAAGGTGTGCCCAGCCTGGGCACATTACACAGAACTGTCCAGAGATGGAGTGTGATTGCCTAGACTGCTGTGACAGCAGGACCATGTGGTGGGGATCCACTCAAAGCTGGGGGCAATGACTCTCCACCTTGGTATCCCAAGGCCAGCACCACCCCCTTCCTCTTCTGGAACAGAACAACTGGCACTAGATTCCTATGGGGTGGGGAAGGGACAAGGAGGAATCCTTGGCTCCTGGTCTCAGCAGCTGCTCCAACCAAGGAGCACAGAGTTGCTGGGGCAGCCAAGCTGCAACCCACTGATGCAGCCTTCCAGAGGCCACCTACCCGCCAGTGCCAGTGCAGGGGTTTGTTAGGAGGTGAAGAGAAAGAGCCAGGTTTCTAGACAGGCCATCTCTTGTTAGAGTGCACTGCCTGGTAGAACACAATTACTCTGGGGACAGAGAGGAGGGACCAAGCTGCACTAGAAGAGGGTGTATCTGTACCTAATGCACACATTCTTCTGCTCTAAGGACGGCAGCAACACCTGCGTTCTAGTCCCAGCTCTTATGCAGATTCCTTTACTGGCCTTGAGCATCTCTGGACCTCCTGGCCTCAATTTCCCTATGCGTAAAACAAAGATAGCAGTGGTTTCTTAATTAGCATCTGTGGTACTCTTGGAAGATGCAAAGCCTTATGTAAATGCGAGCTCTTGTATTACACTGCACTGGGATAACATTTATTATTGACGCCCATGTGTGGGATGTGCCTGAACACTCATTTCAATCCAACCCTACGGCCCGGCACAAGGAGGATAAGCTACACAAGCGAGCGCTCTTTAGTTTCATTGTTTGCCTTCATCTGCTCTTCCGTAACGTGGAGATTTCCAATTCCATTATTTACACCCAGCTGTCTTTACTCCTACCTTTAGGCATCGGAGGACAAGCAAATTGAAGGGCAGCAAAACTGCCATTCTGCCATCACTTACTGAATAGCAAAATCAACCGCATCTCTGACCCAAGCATTTGCTACAATACAGTGGCTGCTGGGCTTCAATTATTCTGCATTGCACCCTCAATCAGGCCTCCATTATGTCATGGGTCTGTGATGGAGAATGTTATTTAAATTCTATACATTCACTCTCAGCCCCCAAAATAGTATCTCTGTATTTCAAAGGAGTTCACCAATAGCAAACAGGTGCGTGGCCCTTGGATTGGATCCAGAGTAACCCAAAATAAATGATCCTCTGTCAGCGGGGTATTTTGCCAAAAACCACCCCAGGAAAGGCATAACCCTTAGCTATGGCCATTTATAATGAGCCTGGGAGGAGATGAAATATGTTCTTCCAGAGCAGCAATCTTCCGCCTATTTGTGGTTTTACTGTGATAAACCAAGAGATGCAGCCAGCCTTGAAAACGTCATTTAGCAAAGAGAGGTAAAAAAACAGAGGGGGTTGATGAAGCCAGGATGGAGCTTTTGTTAGGTTCCTGATGGCGTTTCATTCTCCTTGAGATTGAATGGCTGGGCTTTTTTTTTTTTTTTTTTTTTTTTTAAGATTTCCCCCTTTGCCCCCACTTAAGTTGTTTTCGTTATCACTGTGAATATGGCTGTGTCAATTCAGATGTAAATGTGCATGAACGCTTCCAAGAGGATTTTAATTATGATGATAGCATCACTAATTATTGATATATAAATATAGAGAGATATAAAGTAAGTGGTAATTCAGGAAGGCGCTTGGTAGAACCTGGCAGGATCAGTCAAAGCCAGCCAAAGTACAGCGCTAATGGACCATGCAGGACTCAGAAAAATAACAGGAAGGAAGGCCGTTTGCCCACCAGGACAGGCATGGAAAAGCACTGTGGTGAGTTGGGGCAGCCTCTCCCCCACACATTAAGATGGGTATTTCATGCCAGTTGATAGACAGCCCCTGGCCCTGCCCTGGGTGGGAAATCGTGAGACCCACAGAACTGTGGGTACAAGGAATCACAAGGTGAAGATTCTCATTCTCACACCAAACTGTCTTTCAGCAATGGAGGACGGCCTCCAGGCAACTCGAGTTGTCACAGCACAGGCTTCTGGGAACCACACCTGCTGCCACAAATGCCCTGATTAGAGCCCTCAAGACCTGGGCCTTATTCCACTGATAGCTGTCACAACAAGTTCCACTTGTGCCTCTGCCAGTGAACCAACTGTGCCGGCTGTGCATCTACACTACCCCGGCATCCTTGAGAGCGGCTTACTGCTTTACCAACCTCAGCCAGGTTAGCAATTGGCCTTGTTACAATCCCCTTGCTGACAACAGTCTGGATGGAAGAGGGAGAGCTGCCCTATCAAGCCAGGCGATGGAGATAGCTAGATTACATGCTTGTTTACGGAGAGAAATTTGCTAGACTGGATCAGTCCATGGGCCTGTCCTATCCAGTCTCCTGTCTGGGGTCTCCTCAGAAGCAGGTTAGATGTAACTCCGGCTAATGCTCCTTGCCAGTTCTGTGATGCTGTGCAGGGGTGAAGGGTAAGACTTGCTTTCAGATCCCCACAGTGATGAGCTCGGCCTCTGGAACATGAGATTGGACTGCCTTTATCTGAGCCCGCATTGCTACAGATGGCACTGTGGGCTGTACACATCATCCAGGTCCCATTTAAAATCCATCTGTAGCCTTGGATGCATCTGTTAGGAAAACTTGCCCAGAAAGAACAGTGCCTTTATCACAAGTGCTAAGCTACAGTAAACAACACCGGGGAGGGGGGCAGTGGCACAGCTGGGGCTGCTTGTGTGTCACCGAGAGAACAGTCGTAGCCTAATGCAGATCAGATCAACTGCATTTCACGGCAAGAGACACAAACCCTCTCCTTCCACGGCAGGATGGGAATGCGGATTGCACAGCTGATCTTTGATCAGGAACTGTATCCAGGCTCCATCCAGTTTACCTGCCCGTGTTATTGCTCAGCAGCACTTTCGCTCATGGGTGGGTGCGTGCATGCGTGTTATTTCTGCACACAACACTTAGTAAAATAAGCGCTGCTGAACATGGTGTTTTGCTTCTGGATGGCTGGGGCACCAGCCGCAGGCAGAATCCATTAATCACCGCAGCTCTCCAGAAATAAGACACTGTGTCAGAGGAACTTGTTCCTTATTGCTATTCAAAGCAGCCTGCTCAGCAGATGCTTCAAGGAAACAGAGCAATGAGGACTCTGAATGACTGTGTCTGAGATTTCCAAAGGGGCCTAGGGGAGTTGGGCACTTAACTCCCATTCAAAGTCAATGTAAATACCAGTCTCTGTTATTTGGGCCTTGTTTTCGGCCCAGACCCATTGGGGAGCTAACTGCAGTCGTGGCCGTGCAGATACCATCTCCCCTGCACTGTGAATGGCTCCAGCGTGCGAAGGAAAGGAGGGAGACAGTGAGACAGAACAGGTGCCATTGCAGAACTACACGGCCTCCTCAGTGCAGCAGGAGGATGCTCTCTAGGCCAAATCATCAGAGTCAGAGACCGAATTAACCTGTTTTGCTTCTCCATTCCAGCAGCCAGCCAGAGCAGGCTCGTTCTGATAGAAAAGGGACGTTTTTCAGGCAGCCAGGGGAGCCTCAGGCTTCTAAGTACAGGAGATCTGACTTGAGGTAAACTGTCCTAAAGGATGACCCAACACTCTCACAAATCTTGGGAGACAGGCCAGTCCTTGCCTACAGACAGCCCCGCAACCTGAAGCAAATACTCACCAACAACCACATACCACACAACAGAACCACTAACCCAGGAACTTATCCTTGCAACAAAGCCCGTTGCCAACTGTGCCCACATATCTATTCAGGGGACACCATCACAGGGCCTAATAACATCAGCCACACTATCAGAGGCTCGTTCACCTGCACATCCACCAATGTGATATATGCCATCATGTGCCAGCAATGCCCCTCTGCCATGTACATTGGTCAAACTGGACAGTCTCTACGTAAAAGAATAAATGGACACAAATCAGATGTCAAGAATTGTAACATTCATAAACCAGTCGGAGAACACTTCAATCTCTCTGGTCACGCGATCACAGACATGAAGGTCGCTATCTTAAAACAAAAAAACTTCAAATCCAGACTCCAGCGAGAAACTGCTGAATTGGAATTCATTTGCAAATTGGATACTATTAATTTAGGCTTAAATAGAGACTTGGAGTGGCTAAGTCATTATGCAAGGTAGCCTGTTTCCTCTTGTTTTTTCCTACCCCCCCCCCCCCCCAGATGTTCTGGTTTAACTTGGATTTTAACTTGAAGAGTGGTCAGTTTGGATGAGCTATTACCAGCAGGAGAGTGAGTTTCTGTGTGTATGGGGGTGGGGGGATGTGAGAACCTGGATTTATGCAGGAAATAGCCCAGCTTGATTGTCATGCACATTGTGTAAAGAGTTGTCACTTTGGATGGGCTATCACCAGCAGGAGAGTGAATTTGTGTGGGGGGGTGGAGGGTGAGAAAACCTGGATTTGTGCTGGAAATCACTTTAGATAAGCTATTACCAGCAGGACAGTGGGGTGGGAATAGGTATTGTTTCATATTCTCTGTGTATATATAAAGCCTGCTGCAGTTTCCACGATATGCATCTGAGGAAGTGAGCTGTAGCTCACGAAAGCTTATGCTCTAATAAATTGGTTAGTCTCTAAGGTGCCACAAGTCCTCCTTTTCTTTTTGCAAATACAGACTAACACGGCTGCTACTCTGAAACCTGTCCTCTGAGTGTGATTCCAGTAATGCCCAGGACAAAGTGACGTGACCCAGCAAGTCAGTGGCAGGGCGAGGAACAGAACCAGGGGCACCGACTCCCAGTCTGCTGCTGTCCCTCCCAGATGTCCCGACTGACAAAGTGTCCCCCTCCTCCCCAGCCTCCACGCCCTTCTGCAAGGGCATTCCCAGTGGCTCACCATATCACCTGGCTGCTAATTCAAGGGCAGGTATCCAGTACTAGCATGCAGTGAGGCAAACCATCGTGGGTGCTCACAAGCCCCGGTACTACTTCTCGCGAGTCTGAGGCAGACTCAAAGTGCAGAGCTGCACAGTCATGCTCCTGCCCTGAGCAAGCGGTGCTGTGCCACTGCCAAAATACCGTGCCCACCACTGGGCCACAAGAGCCATTCTCCTGTATGTTACTACGGCATGTCTGGGACCAGGTGATGCTTTACGGGAAACCATGTGTCTGCGTTATGCCACACGCGTAGTGAGGACACGCACCCAAGGCGGCACTGCTGGCTTTCTGGATGGATAATTTGGACACTTCCGTGTATTACCTTGGAAGCAATCAGCAGCAGAGAGCAAAGCTTCCATTCCCATTAGCTTCTCAATGCCTGCTGCTCAGTTACAGCAAAAAGCCTTCTGTGGAACCCACCTCTGTGCACGGCAAGCATCCATTTGGAATTCAGTTTTGGACCCACTGCTAATTCCATAGCTCTGGCCTTCAACCAGCATGGGTGCATGAAAGGCCATGTTAATGCTCTTATTCCAGAGCCACTGTTCAAAGGCAGATCAAACGTGGGGCTGAATGTGCAGCCCCCCGGCTCTCCTTCATCCACTGAATCAAGGGAGGATTTACAGACCTGCCTTGGTGAACCGTGACACAGGCAATGGGCGTGAAAGCACTGATGTTGTACATATAGGAAGCAATGCACAGCTATGCCACATGCGTTAAATTAACACACCACCACACCCCCAAAACAAGCACTCAGCTGACATGACAGCACCACATGCTGCTAATAAACAAAACTAAGCTTCATGTCCTTACTGGGCCAGTGACTTTTGTTTAAAAGCAACCCGTTTCCAAGCACACGTCAAACAATCTGTAGGATTCACAATGGGCTAAGCAGGGAGGGAGGTGTGAAGATGTGCTGTGTTGAGCACTAGTCATTAGGAAAAGGAAGCAGCTTTAGAATGACCTGGAAGCAAAAACCTCCCTTTGTCCCCTGAGCCCTCCAATCTCTCGCTGTTCAATTATTAGGCAGATGGCTAAGAACACTGTGTCATCACTTGCCCAGCAGCACGCTCCTGTCCCAGCCTTGCTACCGATCCCTTCGGAAGGAATATTCCCCTAGAACAGATTGGCACAGACATGGTGTGTGAGTTTGTGTGTGTGCGCCCTTTCCGCTGCAGAATGGGGCGCGGGTCATCGACCGAGCATAGCCCACCTAATCGATTTCCTGCCATTGCAGGGGCATCCGTGCCATCTCAGTCTCTCTCGTTCTCTGCCGGTGGCACACACAACAGTTTAGTCTCCTGAGGACATAAGTCTGTAAAATGGGGTGACAGAACTTGTCCACTTTGCCAGGCGGTGGGGGGTTCAGAGTGGACACTGACCAATGCTGGGAAAGAGCTTGGCTGAAGAGACTGGCATAAAAGTACAGAGGCTCATTGTTTTCTCAAGGAAGCATTTTCCTTGAGGGCTGTGCTGCAGTTCATTCTGTACATCTCATGCTCCAAGACGTTTCACAAGGGATTTAAAACAAGGACATTTTCAGTCACCACAGGCTGATAGACACCGTCCTCCCAAGCATAACGGCAGAGAGGCACATGCTATTGCACCTCCCAATCCCACCTACACAAATAACCCATTGCTCAGAGAACAGAACTCCAGGTAAACGGTGTGCGTCTCTCAAGCTGCAAAACACACAAAAACGCCTTGAGAACAGAACACTGCTAAGCAAGAAATGACTGAAAGTCCCCTCCTCTGCACAGATACACACAGCAATCATCGTGCATTTCAAAAGGGAACAATGGTAAAATAATTCATTTTCTCTGTAACCCACCACTCCAGCCTAATGCACTAGCGGGGTTTTAAATGGTAAGGCAGTGGAGGGAGAAAAGCAGGAAGGGGAACATTTGGGATGCCTGGAGTTATGGTTTTATCCTGCTGTCACTTAGAACACAGGACTGGGCAAGAGGGGGCAGAGTGCTTTATACAAGATCAAGGTGATTTACGCAGCTTCTGGGTCAGACCGAAATAAAAAAGCTATGTGGTTGCTCCCAAACTCAGCCCCAAGTCAGGAAAGCATGCCCACTTTGGGGAAGTAATTAAACTGGGATTTCCGGGCATGCTGCAAGTTAAGCACGTGATTCAAAACGGCCCTGGTTTGAACCACAGGCTTTGCTTGTGCCAGCATTTTCCCACCTCTGTACTAGCATCAAAGTAGCTCCACTAGTGGAAGAGCTAGCGTCGAGAGGGCGTCGCTGTTTTTACCACCAGAACATTTCACTGAATGGGGAAGGCAACCTAGTGAGAGACAATGTGGAAAAAGCTGAAGTACTCAATACTTTTTTTGCCTCTGTCTTCACAGACAAGGTCAGCTCCCAGACTGCTGCACTGGGCAGCACAGTATGGGGAGGAGGTGACAGTCCTCAATAGTGAAAGAACAGCTTAAGGACTATTTAGAAAAGCTGGACATGCACAAGTCCATGGGGCCGGATCTAATGCATCCAAGGGTGTTGAGGGAGTTGGCTGATGTGACTGCAGAGCCATTGGCCATTATCTTTGAAAACTCGAGGCAATCGGGGGAAGTCCCAGAAGATTGGAAAAGGCAAATATAGTGCCCATCTTTAAAAAAGGGAAGAAGGAGAATCCGGGGAACTATAGCCTCACCTCAGTCCCTGGAAAAATCACGGAGCAGGTCCTCAAGGAATGCATTTTGAAGCACTTGGAGGAGAAGAAGGTGATCAGGAACAGTCAGCATGGATTCACCAAGGGCAAGTCATGCATGACCACCCTGATTGCCTTCTATGATGAGATAACTGGCTCTGTGGATATGGGGAAAGCGGTGGATGTGATATATCTTGACTTTAGCAAAGCTTTCGATATGGTCTCCCATAGTATTCTTGCCAGCAAGTTTAAAAAGTATGGATTGGATGAATGGACTATAAGGTGGATAGAAAGCTGGCTAGATCGTCGGGCTCAACGGGTAGTGATCGACGGCTCGATGTATCTAGCTGGCAGCCGGTATCAAGCGGAGTGCCCGAGGGGTCTGTCGTGGGGCCAGTTTTGTTCAACACTTCATTAATGATCTGGATGATGGGATGGATTGCACCCTCAGCAAGTTTGCAGATGACACTTAGCTGGGGCGGGTGGGGGGGGGGAAGATATGCTGGAGAGTAGGGATAGGGTCCAGAGTGACTGACACAAATTGGAGGATTGGGCTAAAAGAAATCTGATGAGGACAAGTGCAAAATCCTGCACTTAGGATGGAAAAATCCCATGCACTACTACAGGCTGGGGACCGACTGGCTAAGCGGCAGTTCTGCAGAAAAGGACCTGGGGATTACAGTGGACGAGAAGCTGGATATGAGTCAACAGTGTGCCCTTGTTGCCAAGAAGGCTAATGGCACATTGGGCTGCATTACTAGGAGCACTGCCAGCAAATCAAGGGAGGTGATTATTCCCCTCTATTCGGCACTGGTGAGGCTACATCTGAAGTACTGCATCCGGTTTTGGGGCCCCCACTACAAAAAGGATGTGGACAAATTGGGGAGAGTCCAGCGGAGGTCAACAAAAATGATTAGGGGGCTAGGGCACATGACTTATAAGGAGAGGCTGAGGGAACTGGGGTTATCTAGTCTGCAGAAGAGAAGAGTGAGGGGGGATTTGATAGCAGCCTTCAACTACCTGAAGGGGGGTTCCAAAGAGGACGGAGCTAGGCTGTTCTCAGTGGTGGCAGATGACAGGACAAGGAGCAATGGTCTCAAGTTGTAGTGGGGGAGGTGTAGGTTGGATACTAGGAAATACTATTCACTAGGAGGGTGGTGAAGCGCTGGATGGGTTCCCTAGGGAGGTGGTAGAATCTCCATCCTTAGAGGTTTTTAAGGCCCAACTTAAAGCCCTGGCTGGGATGATTTAGTTGGGATTGGTCCTGCTTTGATAGCAGCACCAGACAACACAGTGCTAAAACACAGGCAGCCAAAGGCACCTTGTCTATGCCAAGGTTATGCTACACCTCTGGTTGAGCAATCCGTGCAGCTATTCTGGAGCTGTCCCTTCAGCATAGACGAAGACAGCACTGACTGAGTTAATGCAAACCCCAGCTTGCCATGGTCTACACATGGGGCCAGTGCTGATGCTGCTACACCAACAGCTGTCTGGGGGCTATGTGGAGTGTAGACCAGAGCTAATGCTCCCACCATGGCTAAACTGGGGCCAGCGTTCAGTAGAGGTGGTAGGGCAGGGCCCCATCAGAGCTCACCAGTACACGAGGCAAGGATACGTAGAGAATCCAGCAAAGGAGCAGGGAGTCAGCAAAACAAAACAAAAGGCAGCAAAATGAGCTCCATGGAGCCCTTTCAACAACACACACAGCTCGCTGTCCAGTATCTCTCTTGTTCCTTGTTACACTGCTCAGACAGACAGAGTACTGCAATTCACTCAATTTGCATTCCTCCAGGGAGGCCACAGTAACACCCCTGCTGGGTAAGCACCAGTCAGGCCAGGCATCCAGATAGATAAGGTGCTGCACCAGAGCTCTGCATGCCAGTCTAAGAGCTGGCCCAGCTCTAAATCCTGGGACTGACCTTGAAGGTGCTGCCTGGAAGGGCCCCGGCTATCTCAGAGATGGGCTCTCTATAGGCTCTCCACCATGGAAGTGGAAACCAGCAGCCCCCAGCGAGGAACTCCTGGGAACTGGAAAGGAGAGAGCAGATGCCCAAGCCTGCGGAAGGGACTCAGCTGAGTTGCAGCCCTACCAGTCACTGGGCGTGTGCAAGATCTCTCCCTATGTGGCCAGTGCTGGGCTGTGGCTCTGTCTGAGGCTGGGGAGGGCATACTCAGGTGCTGTTGTGATGGACACCTGCACGACATCAACCATGACACAGGCAGCATCCTGAGCATGGAAGCACATGGCAATTAACGGAGACTCCCTCACTCTGCACGCAGAGGCTGCTGAAGGGAAAATTTTGTTTGGCAGGGAAGAGAGCCCAGGTTTATAAGATTTAGTAAATCGGCTTCTGTGCTATTTAGTCCATAAAGGTTCCCCACAGTGGATCCAAATTCCTTCCCCCTCTCACTTGTCAGCATAGCACAATGAGGTTAAGAACTCCATAAATATCATGCACAGATAGCCAGTAATTTTCTGAGCCATGGCTCTGGCTGACACCAGAGTGTTGATGAGGTGCCGAGAGCTGGCTAGCTGGAGGCATCACATATGGAGTGTGTCTGCTGGGGGCACGTCTCCTGAATGCCACAGAGTGGTGTAATAATTACAGGCCACCCACTCTTGGGTCTGCTAAGACAGGGATTGAATGGGGAGTGGTCTGAGCACAGGACTGGAAGCCAGGAGTTTTGATTGCAGTTCTGAGACCAACTCTCCAGGGCCTTCGGCAAGTCACCTAAGTCCCAATGCAGCAAACACTTAAGCGTGACATTAAAGTTAAACACGTGCTTAAATCCAGCTGACTCAGTGAGATAAGCACATGCTTAAGTGCATTGCTGAAGCTGCCTCTAGTTCTCTGCCTGCTCCCAACTTGTCAAACAGGGATCTATAGTTCCCTCCCACACCAGGGGACTGTAGAAATTCACTGCTGTTTGCAAAAGGCTACAGTAGCTCTTAGCTCCATGATATCACAGCCTCTGAGCCACCTTCTACAACTGGCTCGAGCATGGCACATACTAGGCACAACCCCAGCACTGCCAACTGCAGGAGCCTGCTTGCCACAGCGCCACTCTCACTGCAGTACTAATAAAGCAGGGAAAAAGGACTTGTTTTCTGGGCATTAGATTTTTCTCTAATTCCTTTGCTTTTTGAGGCAGGGGAGGAATATCGCAAAATGGGTTGGTAGCCCAAAGCACGTCACCAGGGCAGAGGAATCGTATAATACAGAACACCAGCTCTTACATAGCACTTTTCATCAGTAGATCTCAAAGCGCTTTTACAAAGGTCAGTATCATCGTCCCCATTTTACAGACAGGGAAACTGAGGCAGAGAACAGTGATGTGATTTGCCCGAGATCACTCAGCAGCAGCACTGGGAATAGAACCCAGAGCTCTCGAGTCCCCCTCCAGTGCTCTTTGCTGTGTCACTATCTGTTCTGGCACTTTGCTGTCCAAGGTTGCCCAAGCCATTACTTTTCGCTGGCGAGCAACACGAAAAGAAACCGAAGAGACAGAATTGAGGGGGGAGGGGGGAGAGGGGAGGAGATAAGGCTATTTTACTGTTTGTCTAAGAAGAAAGGTTCCATCAGTTTTCATTAGACAGAGAAGCACTTTGGTTGGAGCTGTGGTTTCAGCTACAGAGAAAGCTCTGAAGGTTATCGTCACCTGGCATGCTGGGCACATATAACACTTATTACTGGACATTTTAATGTTCTTTTCTGTCTAGTGATCATGGCTTTTATTATTTTTATATAAAGACCTTTTAAAAAGGCAGTTAAACCAAGATGGGAAAAGATAATGCACGGGAAAGAGAGAGAGTAAAGCCAGAGACTGATTTCAGTTCAGCTCCAGCACCCGGCTCTCTGTAGAGCACAAAGCATGCCTTGACTTACGTTACAAACCTGGACCTGAGTCAGGGGAACAGAACATGTGGATGGCCCACTAGCTTGAGAATTACCTCCCTGGAGATCACTAGAGGCTCATCACCCAGCACGGCCTCTTCCTTTTGTGAACCCAGAATTATCCACACAAGGCGTCCACGGACACTGAGCTAGAGCTAAACGTGAGCTTGCCAATTGCACCCGCACAGAAACAACTTTTCCATTTAAAATCTAGGTACACGGAGTTACGCAGCTGCCGAACGACTGCAAGAAGGGTTTTCTTGGGCCAAGTTAGTTCTGCAATTTGTCACACTGGGGCATCTTCACCTATCGGACACAGTTCCATGTTTCAAGATTTCATCTACACTTTTTGGGGTTAGTTTTTGCAGTTTAAGAGGCCCTATTCTGATCTATGCAACCAAAGCAACCTCTGGAAGAGCTATCTGTAGAGACTTTGCACCCCAAATGCCTCCCTCGGAGCCCAACAGATTCTAGAGATGGCTGGGGCAAAGATCCCCCAAGAACTAGATGCAGTTTGATGCTTCTGAAACTGCCATACAACTAAGGGGATATCTACACTGCAAAGAGAGGTGTGACTGGAGCATGAAAAGACACAGCTGAGCTAGCTTCAATCCAGCTAGCACAAATAACCATAGCAGCCAAGGGGCGGCAGGCTTGGCTGTACATGCCCACCTGGGACCCTGGGTATGTATTTGAGCGACTATCCTACCCTGCTGCAGCTTCACTGTTATTTACTGGAATTAGCTAGATCATAGCTTAGCTTGGGTATGTCTACACATTCTGCAATCACGCCTCTGACTGCAGTGTAGACACCCCGGAGTGCTAAGCAGATGACAAGAAGGGAAGCATTGGCTGGGCTTTAGAGTTCAAATGGGACTGGGTTAGTGTGTGGGTTTCATAGGTGTAGACGCTTAGATACCATAGTGAAAGGCACTTGATAGACAGAGAGTCAGATCTGAAGCCAATGGAAAGATTCCCATAAACTTCAATGGGCTCTGGGTGAGGCCCATGGTTGGGGGATGCCAGACATTAAATAATCGTGGAAGCAGTCTAGGACTCTGCAACACAAAGCCCCAAGGTGGAAATTACAGTGCTTTTGCTCTGGAACCAGTAGGACAAATATCACTGCAGCTATGTGATAGGTTTTCTCTACCACTATGTAAGGGCCAGCACTGTGCAAAGTGGTAGTCTTGTTTACACTGCCTACGGAAAACCAGCGGAAGGGCAGGGAACAGAACCCACGTCGCCGGACTCCCAGTCCGGTGCCCTACCCACCAGACCATGCTAGGTGTCCCCTATGGCCAATGACTCACCAGAAAGGAAGCATTAAGAGATCCACACCACTACTCCTCCCGTCTCCCTCAGAAGCTAGACCTCTTGCCTCAGTGTGCCTCTGTCAGGCTAACCTGACCATGAGCTTAGTATCGCAAGTCCACCCCACACTCCCTCCCCCTCTCTCGGAGGCACAGCACATGAGGTTCTGACACCAGGCATTTATTTCTTACACAGATTTATGTTGGGGAAAGGCACCGCTCTCCCTTGTAGCTCTTTACCTCTCTTTGTTCACTGCAGATTTTGCACAGCCACAGAGGGCGTTTCTGGGTCCCAAGACTTTCAATTCCACATTTGGTGCAGACTTTCTGAAAATAAGAAGAGAGAAAGAGAAGGACACAAAACAAAGTCAATAGCTCCAACTCCTCACAATGCCACTCTGAAGGCAAGTTTCCCCCCAGAATTTAGGTTCTGCAAAAACAATTATTTTGATGCTCCTTTCATTTACACCAGCGTAACTAGTGATCCCAGGGGAGTCACTCCTGATCTACACTGGAATCAGTGAGAGGAGAATCCGACCCACTGCCTCCAGTTGTGTTACTCCTGATTTAAACATTTAAACAAAACCTGAGACCCTCAGAAATAATTTCCCAAGTTGGGCATTTTTTTACAATGATCCCCAAATGAAGTAATCATTTCCCTACAAACTCTAAGACCCAAACATAGCAGCACTGAAACTGACAAGAAACACAAATGAAATGATCTCATCCATTTTCACTGCAATATAAAAGTTAAACATGGAAAAACTGTTAGAGTTTTAAAATTCTTTCAATTTGAGTAAGTCAGGTAAAAGAACCCCACCCTCCCTATGTGATTTTTTAACCTGACAGTCTCCCTTTCAAAAAGTGGCTGGGCAGTTATTGATTCTCTGCTGATTTGGAAATGGAGTAGACCATACAAACAGGTGTATTTCCTGGAGACAACACCTGAATAGCATTTTATGGAATCTGTTTCTGCACAAGGAAACTTCCATGTCTCCACTGGCATAACAAGTCATTTAGAGCTTGACTCATCTAATATACTCTAACAAAGCTGATGCATCTCAATCTTGGTCTACAGTTTGAATGAGGAATGGGACGGAGCCTTTGAGCCTCTTTGGCCATCACAGCAAAAGCCACTCACCCAAGGGCCTAGGAGAGCAAAATCTTGTTTACAGCAATGCAAATTAAAGCCCCCAGTTGGGATTTTACATATTCCTCTGCTCTGCCTCAAGCCCTGGTCTGCGGCTTGGTTTTCCTTCCCATCTGTTGTCCATATAGGCGTAAGCTCTTTGGGGCAGGCACTCTGACTACGTGTCTGCACAGCACCTGACACAATGGGACCCCGATCTCGGCTGGGGCCTCTAAGCACCAGCTACTGCAATAGAGATAATAAACCCACTCTATCAGTTACACAAAACAACCCCAACTGCTTCTTCCTTCCCGAGTTGGGATTTCAAGGAGAACATGCAGAGCCACAGCTTTCTGCCATAGGTGCGAGCCACTGACGGGGAGAGCAGACAGCCTGGCCGGGGATGGGGAAATGGAATCTTTTACCTTGGGGTCTGTCATAAATATAAAGGGAAGGGTAAACACCTTTAAAATCCCTCCTGGCCAGAGGAAAAACCCTTTTACCTGTAAAGGGTTAAGAAGCTAGGATAACCTTGCTGGCACCTGACCAAAATGACCAATGAGGAGACAAAATACTTTCAAAGCTGGAAGGGGGGGAGAAACAAAGGTTCTCTCCATCTGTGTGATGCTTTTGCCAGGAACAGAAAAGGAATGGAGTCTTAGAACTTAGTAAGTAATCTAGCTAGATATGCGTTCGATTCTGTTTTGTTTAAATGGGTGATAAAATAGCTGTGCTGATTGGAATGTAGATTCCTGTTTTTGTGTCTTTTTGTAACTTAAGGTTTTGCCTAGAGGGACTCTCTATGTTTTGAATCTGATGACCCTGTAAGGTATTTACCATCCTGATTTTACAGAGGTGATTCTTTTACTTTTTTTCTTCAATTAAAATTCTTCTTTTAAGAACCTGATTGGTTTTTCATTTCTTAAGATCCAAGGGTTTGGGTCTGTGTTCACCTATGCAAATTGGTGAGGATTTTTATCAAGCCTTCCCCAGGAAAGGGGGTGTAGGTTTCGGGAGGATTTTGGGGGGAAAGACGTTTCCAAGCGGGCTCCTTCCCGGTTATATATCTGTTAGACGCTTGGTGGTGGCAGCAATAAAGTCCAAAGGCAAAAGGTAAAACAGTTTGTACCTTGGGGAAGTTTTAACCTAAGCTGGTAAAAATAAGCTTACGGGGTTTTCATGCAGGTCCCCACATCTGTACCCTAGAGTCCAGAGTGGGGAAGGAACCTTGACAGGGTCTAAATTGGCAATGAGCCGATAACGTAACTTACCCTTATTCCAGCCACAAGTGGGGCTTGAACATGACCCTCTGTCACTGGAGCTAAGGGGCCCAACTCCACGATTGATACCAATATAATCCAAGAGGCTGACGAAGAGCCCTGCAGTGCATCAGGTGATGGAAACATTGCTGACGGTCCTATCTCACCCTTGGCCCAGGACTCCGATCTCGCTCCCAGCTAGTTTGGGACAGGGCATCTCCCGACACTTCCGGTGGATGAAAACAGCATGGCCATGTCCCCCTCTTCTCTGAACCCCCTTCCGTTCACTATATGGCTCATAATACAGGCTGGAGGCAGCTCTGCCAGCATCGCTCCAGCAGCATCAACCAACCAGCATGCAAATGCAGCCCCTTGTGGGCAGAGACAGCTGAGGACAAACGGGCCCGAGAGACCAAACTCCACTCCACGGTTCCAGAACAAGGTACCGGAGCCACCCACAATGGAGGGAACAAACAACTGTGCCCTGTACGCTGTGCTCTGCATGGCCGGCCAGCCAGCCGACATGGCGGCAGCTGGGGGTGGTGGTGGGGGGAGATTAACTGGAGAAAGCACTAAACAATTCCACAGAGTTACTGTTCTTTGTTTCTCCCCAATTCTCATCCCTCCCCTCTGCTGTGAAATAACTAGTAACTGGCTGTCCCCACTTGGAATGGGGCTGTCAGGACTCAATGCCTTGCCACACAAACTGACAGGGACAGTAGATTTAAGCAGCAGAGGGTGCAGTCATTACCCGTTGCCCATTTCACTGCACCCCAACCTCCTCCTCTCTCTGAAGACTGACTCAGAAACTCAGCCTTTAATACACTGGCAAATTTAAAATGCCACATGGCATAATGCATTCAAATGCTCCCCCTAGTGGAGATTTGCAGAACTTTTATTCAATTTTAACTCCATATTTTAACACACAGAGAGTTTGGGGTTTTTGTGTTTTGTTTTTCTCAGACTTGCTGGAAAACTGGAATCTTAACCCAAAAACCTCACTGTCAGGTTCTGAAGAAGCCTCAAATAAATAGGTATGTGGATTTGCAGACACTTAAAAATAAACCCTGTCATCCATTAGCTGAAATGCCAGACTCTTTCTTCTTCACCTATTACAGGTTTATATTTATGATATATTTATGATAGTCATTATTGACACATCCTCAGTACGTGGAATATCAGACTGGGTCTCATTGCTGTTATTGCTGCATGTAGACTATGCATTTAAATGCTATGCTGATTTCACACTTGTTGTGTTGTATTTATTTCTGAAATAATAAAAACTCTTTAATATTGAAAAGAAACAAATACTAAACCAGAAGGTAGGACCGAGAAAACCCACAGGATTCAAAGGGCTGGAAGCCTCTATATTTTGCAGCAGCAACTCACTTAAGATGTATTCATTGCTCTGTTTCGTATACATTATGTTGCATTCATTACCAAAATTCCTGTTATTGGTCTACATGTGGAGGGTGTTGGGATTCCAGTGAGATGGCAGCATTAGCAAGAAATTTATGAACTTCAGAAATCCATAATCTCCTGACAAGTCACTGCTTATTGCACAAAACATGGAACAAGTGACAGAGCTCTCCTTAGGGGAGGGAGCATGAAGTTATGTTACATCTTTCTACCTGCTGAGGCTTAAGAGTCTGCAGTACATTATGTCTGGTCACTACCCACCCCCACCATGCTGCTGAAAGTGAAGTAAAAGAAACCAACCATAAGCCCTCAAACAAGTGGCATCCAGTGCTCTCAAAGCCTCAGGAGTCCTCACAGCAAGAGGTTCCTATCACCATACATAATGACAGGTTTCAGAGTAACAGCCGTGTTAGTCTGTATTCGCAAAAAGAAAAGGAGTACTTGTGGCACCTTAGAGACTAACCAATTTATTTGAGCATAAGCTTTCGTGAGCTGAAGTGAGCTGTAGCTCACGAAAGCTTATGCTCAAATAAATTGGTTAGTCCCTAAGGTGCCACAAGTACTCCTTTTCTTATCACCATACAGTTGCTGTGAAATTCACTAGAGTTCTTCCCTGAATTCCAGCTGACTTTTTCTGATCAGTGTCCAGTGAATTCCTGACTAAAGAGGAATTGTCTGGAAAAAACAAATAACTTTGCCCTTGGACAGACCTACCATGCAAGGATCTCAAGGTGCTTTAGGGTTCCCAACACACCCATGTGCCCTGCAGTGAAGGTAAAGTTATTATCCCTGTTTCACAGAGGGGGTAGCTGAGGGACAGTTCATGCAACCCTCTGCCCCATCCTCAGCACATGGGACTCACTGGAAGGTGGACCAGAAAATGCCCCAGTAAATAGACGTTTCCCTACAGTTCTAAGCTAGCTGGTTGTGGATGTGCTGAAAGCAGGATTTTCCAGGGGAAGAGGGTGGGGAGCCCGGCATGTCCTGTTATTCTCCTCACTTGAAATGAAGGAAATAAATAGCAGTCTCCCGTCCACTGGCCCTTATCTCCCTATGAGCAACAGAGAGTTGCAGGATTTGTGCCCAAGCTATCCGAGTGACCTTTGCCCTCTGCTCCACCAAGGACAGTTGCTCAGATGACCCAGTTTGCCCCATCTCTGTGCCCAGGATCTATGTGACCAGGCCTTCTCAGTTCAAGGACCACCTCCACCATGCAGGTGCCTCCTTCGTTACATCTTCTAGGGGGATTATCTCCTTCCTTCCGCCTGTGTTCCGAGTTGAGGATCTCTCTGAAATAATCTGGGCCTTGTGGTTCACATATTGGCACACACTCACCCCAGCACTGCTGCGAACAGTTGGGAAATCAATCTACATACACCTTCTGAATTCCAGTTTGATTTTATTAACTCTCTGTATCCTTCCTTGTGTCTTAGAACTTCACTGAGTTCTCATTGTGCTAAGGAGGCAGAGCAGTGGCACCTGGGTTGGGTGGGTGGACTATTGACATTCGGCCTAGATCTAACAGTGCAATACAATGGGTATGTTAAAGACGATGGCCAAAATAAGAAAAGGAGTTCTGTCCAGTTGGGCTGGTAACTAAGCAACAGCTTGCCTAGCAGGGGACTTTGTCGGGTGCACTTTTGGAGGAGAAGGCATGTGCGGGAGGGGGATTGAATCCCAAAGGATGCTTAGGAGTGGTGAGGAAACTGAGGCAGGGAAGGGCATGCGGTATAACTTGGCATAGCCTGCGTGCAGTCTAAAGAAAAGAGTAACTGTTCTGGAAGCCTTTGCAAAGCCTGTGTGTCCTGTGCTTCAATTATCACATGTTCCTGGAGAGAGGAACAGTAACCCAGGGCACCCACAAGGCTGGACCTCTGCAGCACCATCTGCTTAAGCTATTGGGATGTCTTAGGGGGTCTGCACTGGTCCTGGGGCCTCGGGCAGCTGGACTATGAGGTCCCACTTCTATGAAGGGGTAACAGAGAGTCTGTGCCCAGGGGTGCACCAGTGGGACTAGAGAGACAGTGCTGGAACCTGCCCAGTCCAAAGGAAGACCGAGAGGACCGCTGGATGGGTTGCATGCTGTGGGCTCCATGTGGCCACCTCCCCTGTAGTGGTGGGACTGGGGTCCATGGAGCAGCTCCAGCTGCCACACAGGCCTCACTTTAGCCACTGCTACCTAGAGAGGATATTGCCAATATGGGTGGCTCCCTTCAGCCTGCTTAAAAGGCTGAGCTGGGCCCTGAATAGACAGCTGCTCCAAGCCAGGTGCCTATGCTCATGCTTCCCTGTGCATGTCACTGAGGCAGAACTATGGAAAAGGGAGATTTCTCCCAGGGCAAGATGGGTTTCAAGTGTATGAAAAAAGCAACATCCCAGCAGAGGCTCTCAGATGATGTGGTGGTTGCCTTGGAGATCGTCATCTCCGCAGCTCTCCAGCTTAACCCCTTGGTTGCTGGAGTCCGGACAAGCAGTGGTCTCCCATCCAAGTATTGCACTGCAGCAAAAACCCTGCAAACTGAAGCCCACCATCTATTTCAACAGCACGGATGTCACTGGGACAGCAACATGCTGTAAGCTTGCAGCAAAGATTTAACCGTGTACCAGCCAGGGGGATGGCTCAGGGGACTACATATTAGCCCTGAAATAGCTGTAGTTCCAAAATGGATGGATCTGAAGTAGAGAAACTGAGCACCTTGCAGTTACAGGGCTGACGTTCGGATGAGACCTCGATAATGAGGCGCATGGAGTTTGCTGTGAGAGTTCCCCATTGAGCATAATTGCTGCCCCCTCCCCCCACTGTTTACCTAACTGATGTCTTCCACCCCAGACGTAGCTGCAGTTCATTGGGGTTCTAGACACAGGGCTTGTAAAGCTCTTTTGGGATCTTGAGGGAAATGAGAGATATTAAGGACTGGGCAGGGACCAGATACTTTGGGTTTTTATGACAAAGCACCCCACAGTTAAACGCTATTCAGTCAGCTACCACCCTCACCCCTGCAAGATGAGCCCGAGCTGGATTAGCCTCCTGGGTATT
Organism: Lepidochelys olivacea; assembly: GCF_965140295.1. Lineage (NCBI taxonomy): Eukaryota > Metazoa > Chordata > Testudines > Cheloniidae > Lepidochelys > Lepidochelys olivacea. Next base: position 4,510,571 of record NC_140427.1, on the reverse strand, counting down.
TATCGGAAAACAAGATGCCAGGAAGCTCACCTTTTTGCAATCCTGACAGAAGACTGATGTGGTCCCCAGCAGACCCAGCAGCTCACCACAGAGTAAGCACTGAGACAGCCCATTCCCCATCACGTTCTTCCTCATGTTTTCCAGCCGCTCCACCAGGCGCCTGTAGGGGAGCAGAGATTAGAGGAGATGACTCTGGAATTACTGCAGTGAGGCAGACTCTGTAGGGAGGAGCATGGGCTAGTGGTTAGATCTGGACACCTGGGTTCTGTTCCTGGTCCCCCACCCCTCTTCGTGAGGCTTTGAGCAAATCATTTAATCCTCGTGACTCGGTTTACCCACCTGCAAAATGGGAATAACAACACCCAGCTAACATAATATAATCAAACCGGGGACAGCCATGTTATATCCCTGGCTTGGCCCGTGAGTGCAGAGCAGAGAAGTTATGCTCACAGTGCATGCAGGGGATGTTTCAGCATTCTAACGAAGGGTGGCTAATAGGGTAGCTTCATACGGGTTGTATGGCCTTCAGCTTGCAGCACGGAGCAAAGGTTTCGCGCCTTTGGAACCCAGATGGGCTTTAAATGCGTATGTCAGAAAGCAGGGCTCCTACAGGAAAACAATCCATCCCAAAATGAAGGGCACAGAGGAAGCTGGGTAATCCCCACTGGCAACAGCTCAGGTTCTAGGACATTACCATGGGCTGCCAGTGCAAGGTGCAAGCTATGGAGACACCACCCTATGCCTGGCTGTGAGGTGGGAAGCCCAAACTCTGAGGCCACAGGACCCCAAGCGGGATGGGGAACACCAGCAAGCCTTTGCATTAATAAATAGGCGGCTTTCCATGCAAAAAGAGCAAAAGTCTGCTTGTGAGGGTTCCACAGCAGCTGGAGTGGGAATGCAGGGGCTGTCAACTTGACCACAGAACATGGATGGCGTACAGAGCTAGGATTATGGCGCTAGCTCACCAGCACTGCTTCTATTTATACATGGAGCAAAACAATAATAATGCAGTTTATCAAAGGCAGAAACCAGCAGCAGCTGTGCATGTGGGTGCACTAAGGGAGAAAAGGCAAGGCCATTTTTTACCCACCTACGTTCTCATTAGGACCAGAGCCTCATAAAGCAAGCCAGGCACCGATGGGAAAGCAAGGTCTGTTTGGAAGGGGTGCACACCTTATAGTGAGGAGGTTGGGCCAGACAGCAGAGCCATAAGGAGCCATCGCTGCTGATTTTGTAACCCGTGGCCTCCACATAACAGAACTTTAAAGAGTTAGTAGAAGAACTTCAACGAGGACTTTAACAAGCAAGGGGCTGGTGCTTAGAGGGACCTAGGGCTTTCCACGCTTAGCTCACCAGCCAAGTGGGAGCGGTTACCATCTGATGCTTGCACAGTAGCTTTCACATATGATGGGGCTTACACCATACTCTCACAAAACACCACCGTGGCTAGCACTAAATAGCACCCTCCCCGAGGTCCGGGCATGTCAGTTTCCAGGGAAAGGTTCTGGCAAGTCGGGGGAATTTTGCACAAACTGTGCCTAATCCAGGGGTCTTCCTTTCTTCTCACCCTTTAACAACAAGCCCCCAGTGGCTTCCTGCTGGGCGACTCGCCTGCTTTGATACAGTCAGGTGCAGGGTTAACACTGTCCTGTCTGCCAGGCCAGTCCTTTAGCTTAGCCAAAAGTCAAATGAAACATGGCGTGGCGAAGATACCGACAGACGAGGATGGTGCCAGTGAATTAATGACTCCGGCTAACAAACCGTTCCCAAGGAGTCAGCCAGCCAGAACACTCCACACTCACTGCTCTGAGCAAACAACCCCAGAGAATTCCTGGGCAGCCAGAGACTGTCACCCGGGAGTTCTGACTGCAGCCCCAACAGCAGCTGTGCAGCTCAGTCTGGTTCCTAAGGCCTTGGCCAGAGCCATGCGTGTGGCTAACGTAGCCAGGCCAAGCTCACCCCCCAGCTACACGAGGTGTTGCCTCAGTGGCTGTAGTCAGAGCAAACCCCTGGTCTAGACAATACCCAAGTATGGGAGTGAGAAGAGAGCTCCTGTCCTGCCTTTCGCCCAGCCCAAACCAGAGCTAGACAGACTGGGTGAGGGAGCCACTGACAGAACTGATGCTCAGCCTGTGTGGTGATTGGACCACAGCAGGACCGGAGAGCCACCCTCCTAGGATGGATCCTATGCCCTCCTCCAGGGAGAAATAAACAGCAAGTCCTTAGCTGGGAGGGGCGACCGTACCCGATTCGCTGCTGCTCAACAAGGTCCAGCTTCTCTGCCCTGCGGATGACCTCCAGGATGACCTCCAGCTCCTTCGGGTTCAGCACCTGTGTTTTCCTCTGCTTGTCAGTCTGGTTTGTGTGCACCGACCAGCCAGTTTGGAGCCTGCAGGGTGGGCAGTGTCACACTGAAGGCTGGAACAGCACAGAAAGCCTCTGCCACGCCCAGGTGCTGAGTCTGGGAGCCTAGAAAATCACAACCATCGACTTGCCTGCAGAGATGCTGGGTCCCAAGCAGGAATCTATCGACACGACTGTTTCACATCCTGCACTTCACCTTTCCCATAGGGCTGAGAACCGATCTCCTGCCACTAACCTAACTCCTCCCGCCCTTGGATTCCCCTTCTTTTGAGCAGGTCTAGTTTTCATTTTACATCTGAGTGTCATTACCCCAGGTGGGGTGTCAGCAGGAGAAGGAAGCATTGTCTAGTGGTTAAAGCAGGGGTCTGGGCCTAAACTTTCCAAGATGACCAGTGATGTTAAATACCTCCATTTTCCACTGCCCCTAAGACACCTTAGAGCAGTGGTTCTCAACCAGGGGTATGCGTAACCTTAGGGGTACACAGAGGTCTCCCGGGGGGCACATCAACTCATCTAGATATTTGCCTAGTTTTACAACAGGCTACAGAAAAAGCACTAGCGAAGTCAGTACAAACTAAAATTTCATACAGACAATGATTGTTTACACTGCTCTATATACAGGTTGAACCGCTCTAGTCTGGCACCCTTGGGACCTGACTGGTGTCAAACCAGAGAATTTGCCGACCCACAGGAGGTCAATGCAGAGTGCCAGCGGGTCTCCAGAGGCACAGGAAGAAGGAGTGGGGGATGCTGTAGCAGGGAGTGCCAGATTAGAGAGGTTCGACCTGTACTATGCACTGAAATGTAAGTACAATATTTATATTCCAATTGATTTATAACTATAGGGTAAAAATCAGAAAGTCAGCAATTGTTCAGTAATAGTGTGCTGTGACACTTTTGTATTTTTATGTCTGATTTTGTAAGCAAGTGGTTTTTACGTGAGGTGAAACTTGGGGGTACGCAAGACAAATCAGGCTCCTGAAAGGGGTGCAGTAGTCTGGAAAGGTTGAGAGCCACTGTCTTAGAGGATCCTGATTTCCAGAAGCGCTGAGTGCCCCTGCCACACACACACACTGACAGGCTCCTTTAAGGCATCTCATGCTGAGCATCCAACATTATTAGGTACTTTTGGAACCACAGGCCTGGGAGTTCATCCCCAGCTCAGCCACTGACCTGCGGGGTGACCTGGGGGATGTCACTGTCCCTCCTCTCTGTCAAATGATTTAATTCTCCTACCCCTCACAGGCTTACAGGCCTAACTCACTAGCATCTCAGTAAAGGGTTCTGAGACCACTAAATGACCTCAGATATGCTCGAGCAGCACAGAGTACCATGATAACATGCGGCTCAGTGCCAGATAGCCAACCCTAAGGGGAGCTCCACAGCAGAGACTGCAGGAGGCTCTGTCCTGCCCATACAACGCTTACAGCCACTGTCCTGTCCAGCTGGGCACTGTTACATTTTTAAGCCATCTGAAGCAGACCCCCAGGAGGTTCAGCTGGGAGCAAGACTGGGGGCAACTGGGCGCAGGCTGCTGCCAAAGGAAAGCAGCTAGAACAAATACAATTCAAGCCACTGACTTATCCCAGTCCCCTCCCCACCAGCAATCTGACTTGGGGGACAAAACAAGATCAAATGACATGTGCCTCCAAACAAAAGAGCAGGCACCAGCTGGGGGAGGCCATGAATTATAGATGGGGTGCTGCTAGGACTGGCTTTTGCATCCACCAACTTTGCTTATTAAATATAGGGTCGGTGGTGGGAACTCAAAGGAGGGTGGGGGTTGCAAGCTATTGCGCAGGAAGGAAACTCCAGACAGCATCCAAGCACAGGGCTGCGCCTCAAGAGGCATCCGAGCAGCGATTCCTGTGGCTGCCCTCAGGGAAGCCAAATGACATAGTTGGCCTCCACAAGGCAGCTGCATTGACACTAAAACACCTGGAGCAGGGCAGCACTAGGGGTCCTGGCAGATTTCACAAGCTAAGCAAGGTCAGGTCATTGCATGGATGGGAGACTGGCTGGGGCAGCTAGGTACTGCTCTCAGTGGGGCGGGCAAGCCACTAGCTGGTCCACATTTGGCCCAAGGAGGGGGGGGTGGGCTGCACTGCAGTGACACACTGATCACTGCACAGCTTGTGTATCAGTTTCAGATTTTAGAGCACGTTCAATCCCTTTAGGCAAGGAGGAGTGATAGCAGCGATGCAGGATGTTATTACGCACCTGCCCTCCTCAGCACAGGAGCAAAGCCACCAACTCCGAGGAAGCTCAGGTCTCACGGGGAGCAGGAGAGACCTCTCCCCTCCTACTCCTGCCCAAGCCGGGTCTGAAAAGCAGCCACAGCTGTGGGTGTGGAGAGACCCAGCTCTCCCCTAGTCTCTAGATCAGGCAAAGAGACAGGGCATGACCCTATCATGAGCAGGGCAGGCTGGGAACCCTCTCCAAGGTCTGGAATGAGAGCTAGGGCTTGGGCTACCCACAAACCAGAAAGAAAGTAACTAACTGGGTTTTGATCCGCCCCATTACCTACTTGGCTGCAAGTGTGTCTGTGAGCAGCAGCTGTTCAGAATGGAAGTGTCCTATGTCCACTGAATGGCTTTGGTTTTCATGTGCTAATCCCACACTCAGACTTGCATGGGGAGAACATAAAACGGTTCCAGTTTGTGTGTGGACCAGCCCTGGGCAGGGTGGAAGTCAGTCTGGTGAAGGAAAACCCTCACAGGCCTGGCAAGGGAAGCCAGTTTGGAGGGATGGATTGTGGGGGGGGTGGAGGGGGGTTTCCACTGGTTTCCTCTCGCATGGCCAATAATAAACTGGGTTTTGGCCTATCTATGCGGGTACTTATATGCACCGTAGCATCTGAGTGCCCGATAGCCTTTAACGTATGTATCCTTACAACACCTCTCTCGCTTGCCTCAGAATACACAGGAAGCTTGTGGGAGAGCCAGGAATTGAACCCAGGGCTCCCAAACCCCAGACCACTGCTCTAACCACTGGAAAATCCTTCCTCCCCACTTACAGGCTTTGTCTTTGCAGTTTGGATGCTCTGAGATCCAGGGGCCTTGCCTCACAGGCAACTAGCACCGCCCCTTCTGCCCGAGTCTCACAGCCTGAGAATCAGCCTGGGGGCAAGAGTAAACCCTGTAAGAGATCACGCTCTGTGGCCACTGCTGTTAACAGAGAGAGAAGGAAGAGCAGGAAGCACTCACTTGGCTCTCAGCGCCAGCTGCCGGTCATTGGGACACACCCACTGATCACTGCCGTTGCCAAAGATAGTATCAGCCATGGCAGGAAACTGGAGAGAAGGCCGGAGGAATCACACCTGTAAGAAAAGGAAACAGCACCAAACAACTAAGTCAGTCATTAACCAACGCCTGCCTAGAGTGAGCACAGCCCAGGGCTCTGCTCAGAACCCAGCTCCATGTGCTGCTCTCAGCAGCAGACGACAGAACATGGGAGCAGAGCTTCAGCATTCAGATCCAAGGGCAGAGCTTGGCTCGTGGTCTGAACACATCAGGGCACTAACCAAGGGCAGCGCTCATGTACCTTTGCACAGCAAGACTCAAGATCTCAGGAGAAACTCTCTCCTCAGAGCAGCGCACTGGAGAGCTGGGACCTGACGCTGGGAATGGGCAGGCCCAGGAGGCTAGTGCTCTGCCCTGCCATGCAGGAGACATGCGTTCTGTTTTTGTGCCTGGACTCTTATTGCCCAAGGCCAGCAAAGGGCTGGTGACAGATTCTGCATGACTGAGTAAGTTGCATTTTGATGGTCCTAAAAGCATGAAGCCAGGAAAACCATCTACGCCAAACTTTCTTGCCACACTGATCTGTGCTGCAAGAATCGTGGCCTCTTTGTCCTTCCACAAAATGAACGTTGGCTGCCGCTCAAAACACCAGCATGTGATCGCTTTAGACACAACCCCTGTACATGCCAGACCATCTCTGTGTACCCATTACTGCCTTCCAATGGAATAGCCAGCGATGAACCGCGGATCATTCCATAATCAGTGATCACTGTTTAATTCCAGACCAATGCATCCACACAGAGACAATACTAGTTAACTCTAGTCTCTATCTGCTGCTCCAGGGGAGGAAATTATTTGTCTTCAACAGCTGCTATAGGCCTGTAGATGTTCTGGACAAAAAAACAATTGAGGCTTTAAGCTGATCTACATAAGGAAATGTATTTAATCAAGATGGCAGGTTGGCTAACAGGTGAACATGCTGCACTGAACAGCTTTCTCCAGGTGTAATTTACTTGCTTTCACCTACAGCTCTCATCAGAAGCCTGTGCTTTGTGGATGCTGAGGATTTTATACACAGGGGCTCGCTTATCATATTGCAAAACCTTGTTGATTTGGCCCAGGGAAGCATACAGACAAACTCTTTCATAAGAAGTGATTTAAGCTTGAACTGGTTTTCTAACATTTCAGGAACACCAGGGTAATCAATGAGAGGGGAGGAAATGTGAACAGCTGCTGGCTCTATGTCCCTCCTGGCTTGATCTATATAGTTTTGATTCCAGCTGGGACAAGAAAGAAAAACATTGAAAGACTCTTGATCAAAGTACATTGTCTACAGTCAATAAAAGCTCCCAAGTCTTTTCACCAAGCTTGTCTATCATCCAAGTGCTCTCAGCCAGATGACACAAGACATTCCCCAAGCAGCAGTTTCAGAGCGAGAGATTCTCCTGAATCCCCAGCAAAATGCTGTAAAAGTGCCGGTAGGTTTTTGCAGTTCCTGCTGAAGCGAAAACCGCTTGGCACTTAAGAGTTATCGGGTCCATTTATTTTTTAATTTACAAAATATGCCTGATGCCAGTAGCTCAGGGAGTGCATGCTTCATTTAATGCACTGGATTTTATAAACAGTGTTCAAACAAAAAAACCCACTCTCTGACGCTATCTGGATCCTCCCAACTTTGCACTACACCTTCAATGCAATATACTCCTGCTCTATCAGACCAGCAGAATCAAGGGGCTTCCCCTGAGAATGTGTGTGTAGATGTTTGCATCTGGGGACGGTTAGCTTGATCCCAGCTGCTGCAGAGACCCAAGGGGGGAGGGAGGTGTTATTTGGACAGTATATAGTGTAAATACAGTGGCACTTCCCATCAGGTGAGCTCAAAGCTCTGTGCAAATATTAGTTAGGCTTCACAACTCCCCCCACCTGGTGAAGGAGGTGAATATCATCACCCCATTTTACTGACACATAAGCTGAGGTAGAGAGAGGGGAACTGATCAATCAGGAGTCCTGTCTCATGGGTCCACGCTCTCACTGGAAATATGGACTGTGGGAAGAGAGTTTGCAATCATTTGCCGTAAACTTCTAAACCCTAAAGGAGTTTTAAAGCGAGATATAAATCTTGGGGCGAGTGCATTCCGGGGTGTGATCCTTGGAAGGAGAACTGCACAGCAGGTGTGGAATCTGCTCACAGACCAAGCATGCTGCAGAGCGCAACAGCACTCTGGAAGGCAGGGTCCTCACTGCTTTGCATATTAACAGTTGAGGCTGAACTGCAAAGCAGTAGTACGCGCACAGGTTCCTTGTGCTAGCTGCTTGATAGCAGCAAGTTCTGGGTTCAGCATTTATGCTCGGCTTTGGGTGCCAGTGACTGACAGGGAATTCACCTTCGCATCCCAGTAGGGCTGGCAGAAAAGCCACAGACTGTGCTAAGTAGTAAATCAAAGTAAACATGACATGTGTGCCTAGCGATGCTCCGTGCACAGCACAGCCGAAGGCACCCCACACCAGGGAAGCAGGGAGGTTACATGTGGGAACTTTCACTAGAGTTTGTGGATGTCCATTGCTTAAGTGGGGAGAGAATGTTTCCCTCTGCATTGGAATCAGCCCGCTTCTCACGTCTAACCTAGATAGGCCCCGCATGAGAGGGACGGAAAGACAGACATCTAGGCCTATAGAGAAGCCAATGTAGTCTGCAGGGTCTGTAGCCTGGATTTTCAGAGGTGGGTACATCTACCCTCATCACCTGGGAAGACTCACAATGATGCACGTAAGCAGGGCAGTCACACTCATTTCCACTGGCCAAAACCTACAGCTTTCAAGTTTATCGTCCCTGGTTTAGCAGCTGGGAGGATGTCGTCTTCCGCTCCTACAGAGCAATGCCACATGAGAGGCAGCATAATGGCTACGGAAGGACAGGAAGAAGCACGGAATCACACGTGCTCAACCTACCTAGATAATTCACGGGGTGACTCAGAGCAAGCTCAGAAGGCTGCACGTCACCCTGTAGAATGGCATGGGAAACAAGAGACCCCAAAGGTAACGAGCTGGAGCACTGTCAGGTGTTTCATGTCATTACTGCATCGTCACTTGTCTCATAGTTCATCTCACCCAGCCAGGAACATATGCCCTTTCTATAGTCAAAAAATATCTGAGCAAGAAGCTGTGACCCCTCTCCATCTCCATTCCACCACACACGTCTCCAGCGGGATAGTCAGACTTGCCTATCCCCAGCTAGATGCTAGCAAGGAAGGACCAGGGCTAGGAGAACCAAGCCAGGTTGGTTACAGTAAAAATCCACCCAAATCACCAGCTGTTTGAGAGATCACAGGTAAGTATCCATATCCAGTAGACCTTTTCTTCTTTGTAGCAACTGCAGAATTCCTAGTCTGTTGTCTAGGTAAGCAATGGGACAAAGCACAACTTATGCTTCACACTGAAGAACTGCAAAGCACCCCTCCGGATTACCTTACTGCTCTGAGGTCTGACCAGCCTAGAAATTAGCAGCTTTGTAGCCAGGCTGCCTGTACAATCTGGGCAGGGCTCAAAGAGCATCAAACCACTTACACTTTGCAATAATGCCACAGGCTTCTAAACAGACAGCAACTCAGGAGTCAGATTCACTCCAGTTGAACTCATGTGTGTGCAAGTTAACACTTTATTGCCTGGATTAATACAGGACACAGTGCAAAGCACATGACCTTCAATACGATACAAAATGCGGTAGCACTTCAAGCAACTGCTAGCTGTATTACAGGTTGCTTCCCCTTTGGGGAATAATTGCATTAACGAGCAATCACATTGCCAACACACCAGTTACCTCAGCTACATAGGGATGAGACGTGAAAAGCACACTGGGAGTTTTACCTCTGACTGAAATGGGGCCCAGATTTCACCCGCTGTGTGCTAATCTCCACAACAATAAACATACCACAAATTGTGTGTGTCACTGTGAGATTTCCAGTTACACCTGGCAATAAAAACATTACAGGTCTCCACTTCAAAACCCAACCCTTCAATAAACACCCTCCATTTTAAGATGTGGCTTGAAGTTTTGATTTTATAAAAACTAAGAAAACCCCACAGATGCTAGTAATTTTTACCATGACTTTTTCTTCTAATCCAGTTTGTTTTGAACAAAAATGCACTATCGTGTTTGCAATGCTAGCATTGCAGCCCTGCCAAGCTGACTGTCTACAAAGAAAAAGAAAACAGACATTGATGGTTTTCACAGTCCTGAGATGCAAAAATTAAACCATCAGCATAAACAGGACCAAGACTATTGGTTCTGCAAAACGCTCTCCATGTTAATTATCTAAGATGATATTAACCACCCCCAACCAATTGTAATCATCTTGTTTACAATGTCTGATGTTTGATGCCATAGCGTCTGTCAAAAGAACTTCTAGTGCCCCTGTCCTCTACCAGTATGACCACGCCAGGGGCTCCTGCTGTTCAGTTACAATAAGATTGTACGCAGATCACAATGTGCCACCACCACAACAGGAAGAGAAGGTCTCCACTTCATTGCACTTCTGTAGGCCTCTTTGCAGCTAAGCAACCTTGTGCCTCTTCAGCCGAAAGCACAAAGGGACTGAACAGCAGAAAAAGCTTTGGCGGACACAAAGTCAGACCTGCTATACTGAGCTGCCTGTGGTCAGGTCTCTCCAGCAAAGCAGCTGTTGCATAAGCACTAATATTAAGTATATAGATTCACACATATCAATATTTACCTGCCCTGGTGGCGACATTTCCTAGCATTAAAACTGTACTTGCTGGGCAGAGATAACCTGGCTATTTAAATGTATGAACGATGGGCAAATACTCATCTGCCATTTGTTAATACCAAACAAGTCACATCACCAACAAAAAGTACAGCAAACCCAAGAAAACACATGTTCCAGTCTCCATAAATAGCGCACTTACCCCGACACGCTGCTGTTCAGTTGGCTGAGCCTACGCTCCCTTTCTGCTGCTGATACACACAGCTTGCTGTTTCCATGCAAGGCGCAGATGCGCCACAAGCAGCATGGCCTTGGCCCTTTTCCACAGAAAAGCACACAGCTTGAGCAAACAGATCACTCCCCTGCACTAAGCTCACCAGTGCAGCACTGGCTGAGTATTTCATGCACTTCACAGCACTCCCACCTCGAGGCACAGGAATACCAGCCACGCGACAGAACAGTTATTTTGTTCCAAACTCTCCTTGAGCTTTGCGAACCTAAATAATAAGGACTCAAGTCAACCAGTGGATTCTCTCCTCCTTGCCAGAGCTGAGCTGGGACTCGTTACCCAACAGTACAAGTGTAGGAACAACAAAGGATGAAAAGAATGGATTTTTGCTGGTGCCGGAGGAAGGTGGTGTTTAGGAAAAGCTCAGTGAGTGGGACAGCAGGGTGAAGGCTATACCAACACAGCATAACACTCATCAGCTGCATCTGATCCCACGGCACACCCAGCACTGGGAGAAGTACTGCAACAATTATTCAGCTGCAAGATTGGACCTCAGGAAGTCGAGCCAGGAAGGGAAGACAGAGAGAAATGCTGTGCGATTTTATTCATTACATTACACTAATCAAAAAGATGACCCAGTTAAAAAAAAAATAGGTGATATTTACTAGATGAAATCCTGGTATCTGAGATGATAGGACAAAGATGAGCGCTCTAATCTTAAAGTTCATATCACTGGGCACTTTCCCTGCATGGTCACTTATCCTGATTGTTTTGTAACACTTGCATTTCTTTTACAGCTCCTAATGACCCTAGAGGGCCTGGTGAGCAGGGCCTTGTATACTTTTTATACTTGGCCTGCTCACGCAAAGGGGGCGGTCAAACCTTCTACACCTAGAATCCCTGGAGTGGGCAAGCAAACAAACCTGCAATTTTAAATCAGGGTTACAGAACCCCTGGCTTTGAAGAGTGGAGATGTTTTCCAAGATTAGGACACATCTTTAAAGGGGACCAACTTCACCCCGGTGTAATTCCACTGATTTCACGGAACACTGATATGCAGTGACCAACTCTTGAGCCCATAAGAGCATAATGCCCTTCAGACCTGGGATTCACTCCTTCCTGGTGGGACAGAGAAGCCTGCTCTGCTGGCAGTTGTATTTTCCATAGGGTGGAGAGGCCCATAAGCCCCTTATCTTTGGAGCTTTAGCTCCTTTGGTATTGATGATGACAGGTTGGAATAAAGCAGTATTCGATCAAGGCTTACATACACCGAGAGGTATCGTGTGCATGCTTTGTCTCCCTTAGGCACACACTTTAAACAGCTTTCCTGACACACCACATGTACTCCCTACATTTCTACATACCTGAAAGATAACACAGCCCAGACATCCAATTCCCACTGGTGTAAGTCTGATCAGTTCAAGGTGCTACAGAAACATGCAAATATTTTTAGGCTAATACTGAGGGCTCCAGACTGACCCCAACATGCAAGATACATGGATTCGGCTCCCATAGCCCCAACGTACTGCAAAGCCACCCAAGCCAGGCAGAAGTCTAGAACAGTCAAGACTGATTTGCATCTACATTTACCAGAAAATAACCCCAATGTCACTTCAGCACGTCACGGCTGGAATCAGTCTGAGAACCAGCTGTTTTGCGACAGTCCCATGGTGATGTTATGAAGGGCATCACATGCCCTTGTCGGCAGATGCTGCAGCAGATGTTTATTGGCTGATGTTATTTTGTATGCATGCTCTGGTCCAAAACAATGCTATTGAGCCTGGGACAAAACCATTACCTTATTCTATTCAGATCAAGGGTATCAGACCCAGGGCTGATCCATCTGCCCACAGCTGCAGGAGGGGCCCTGAACAAACGGGTGCCCACGTAGCCAAAAGGTGGTAACTAAAGCCAAGAAGCTCTCTCAGACAAGCCAGAGAACTCCCCAGGAATTGCTTTGTTGTAGACCACTGGCTCCAAATCTAATCATTCCGGTCCAAATTCAGCAAAACACTTAGAGCACATGCTTAAGTCCCACTGAAGTCACCTGCTTCCGTGCTTTGCTGAATGCTTTGCTCAATCAGGGCCTGCATGCCAGCTTTGAACCAGGGCTACGCTGGTGCAAATCTGGAGATGGTAGATTAACACCAGCATAACAGAGATCAGACTTAGTCCCTGAACTCCCAGCAACGACAGCTGGATGCTCTTCCATTTGCTCGCAGTATCCTGATATGCTACACTTACATGAAACACATGAAAAAAAAATATCAGAGCCAGCAGCATCATGAGTAGCGTGATGAGTGAGAGGAGGCTTCATTAATATAGCATTCAACACACTAGACTCTAAAGCTTGGATTTGGCTCATTCAGGGAACTTACAGCCCCTTAGCTGGATCATAAATCAGATGCTGCATATGCACTGGGTCAGTGACGCAACTTATCTCTGTCAAATGCTCCCTGCATGGTGAAAGGGAGCAGAAAGTAAGGAAATGCGCCAACTCCTCCTCCCCTGCTACATTCTTATCACTATCTGATCTGCTGCCCTAGAGATCATCCAAACGCAGGCCAGCCAACTGCAGCGACTGAGTTTTCCAAATCCAGCATGAGTTTTCCGCAGCTGCCTAGGGGATTTAGACACAAGTGGGAATGGGGTGTCCAAATTCCCTAGACAGCTTTGAAAACCTCAGCCTGCCTCTTTATTCCCACATGTGAAACTGACGGTGCAATAAAATTTAAGAATTTGAAGTGAACATTGTATTGTGTAAAGTATAGTGGGATAAGAATTAGAAACTAAATCTGAGATTTATTATTCCACTTTGTGCTGGCCAATTGATTTCAGACAGGGATGCCTGAAGAAGTCAGTAATGGGATTACTCCTTAAGGGTTTGTCGTACATTCGGGGAAGTCTAAAAGCAACTTCACTCCCACCGTCAGGCCTTGTGCAGACCAAGTGAAGTAACAAGCATGCACATTGCAGCAAAGGGAGAAAACCACCTTAGCTGGTTCCTTCTAAAATCCAAACCAGTGTCACTTCCCTTTCTCAATTCACAGGAGTTCTGTGTAAATACACAGACCAGGGCAACTTGCATCACTGTTGCATTAACCTACTGAACTTGACACTGCTGCAGAAACTAGAGCTGCTGCTCCCTTGCTTCTAAAAGCTGGCCATGTCCTTTTGCAGCTCACATGACAATTGTTCTCAGCAGAAAAACATCCTGTTTTAGAGCCAGCTCTTGGGCTGTGACAGGTTTAAAGGCACAGCGCTGGAGTATGGTGGAGTTCACCCACATTTCCCCTATGACGGCTGCTGGGTCAACCAGGGAGGTGCAGATTGAGGATACGCGCAGCAGCCGCCTATTGGATCTCGCTTCCCAGGCCTTTTATACTCACACTCAGAATAACAGATCTAAGGGGGCAAGTTTTGTTAGACACAGGGGACCACCTTCACCCCGGTGTAATTCCACTGATTTCATGGAACACTGATATGCAGTGACCAACTCTGGAGCCCATAAGAGCATAATGCCCTTCAGACCTGGGATTCAGTCCTTCCTGGTGGGACAGAGAAGCCTGCTCTGCTGGCAGTTGTATTTTCCATAGGGTGGAGAGGCCCATAAGCCCCTTATCTTTGGAGCTTTAGCTCCTTTGGTATTGATGATGACAGGTTGGAATAAAGCAGCATTCGATCAAGGCTTTCCATCAGGACAGATCTGAGCATGTTCTCTAGACACACCAGAGAAAATAAGGAATGTTCTCCCAGCATGACTGATCAAAACACATAGCATCACGCTCTTTTGCTTCTCATTACCCGGAACGCTTGTCTGGCTCCCCACAGTTCTCTGAACACTGCCTGCAGAGAGAGAAGGGGTGGGGGAAGGGAGTAGGGACATGGCTCAGGGGACTCACCAAGACCCAGGACTAGTCTTTAGATGGATTATTCTATACACTAGTTGAAGTGGATTCATTATTTCTGCTGGCTTTTAACTGGTACCGAGGATCTAGTCCTCCCACGGATTTCACCTGTAGTTGTGGGTGGCTCAACACCTCTCCCTCTGAGGAATCAGATCCACGAAGGACCTCACATGGTTTGACACAGCTATTTCCAGCAGCGAAGCAAGGGAGCACAGAGAGAACTTAGTCTGGTATCTTGCACGTCCTCAGGTTTGTACGCTGCCATAGAGACAGGATTAGCTCTGGGAAGCCATGAGGTGTTGGGACACTACTCAGACCTAAGTATCTCAGCACAAAAGGGTGTACAACAGAGCCTGCTCATCAGGAACACGGTCAGGTAAGATCACACTGAGAGCCAGGAGAGAACTCATGCATTGCGTAAATGGGCCCTGCTCCTTACATGGCGAAACTTCATTCTGCCTATAGTACAATTTCACTTCCTTAAATCTGGTTCCTCTCTGTGAATCTCTTGGGAATGCACTATGTATGTACGATCCAAGCCCTTTTCCACCTACAGAGCCACCAGCGAGATGCTGCTCCTCGGTGAGCAGACATGGCCGGCGCAGCTGGCAACAGGATAAGATGCCTAGAGAACATGAATCAGGCTGGACCCAGGGTGCGCGTGCATGTGTGTAGGAGTGGGGAACAGCTCCAGATGAGTCACATGCATCAGTGAGCAACACCGCACAGTGCTAAAAATCTGTACTTCAGACGAACTCCCTACAGAATACCCATCAGACGGCAAAGAGCCAAAGATTCTTTTCAATTAGCCAAGCCGCTCAAGGACAGCCCAAAGCAGAGAGATACAGGAGGCCACGTGAAGACAACACCCTGCTAAGGCAGTCACTCATGCGAGAGACTGCACAGAGCGCTTCAGTCAACCAAGTCTAGATTAGAAGAGACTTCTATGTAACTCTGCACATGCCTCTCCAAAGATGAGCCACAGAAGCCTCCATCAGAAACAGGGGAAGGGAGCGACCTTCGACAGAAAGGGATCCCCGGCAACACATAGACCCTTCCGATGACTGTCAAGGTGCAAACAAATCTCACTCACCATGGTGAGGTGCTGTGCAGGTGACATGCATCTCTGCAGGAGCAGGCAGAGCCTGGGGAAAGCCTGCGTATGACGAGACAA
Source organism: Lepidochelys olivacea (assembly GCF_965140295.1). Lineage (NCBI taxonomy): Eukaryota > Metazoa > Chordata > Testudines > Cheloniidae > Lepidochelys > Lepidochelys olivacea. Next base: position 4,494,933 of record NC_140427.1, on the reverse strand, counting down.
ACCACAGGGCCACGCTGAGCAGCTAGATGTGACATGGCAGAAGGTAGGATCTCACTCAGGCAGGGAGGAAAAGGTTTTCGGTTTTGTAGGTAAACATAAAACATGCTGCTTGTCGGGAAGCGGGGAGCAACTAGAGAAAGGTGGCTAGGGGGAGGCTATTAAATGTCTCCTGGGCCCTCTCAATGTAAACCTATTAAGAGAAGTTACCTATGCAGAACCTCAATAGGAAACTAGCAGGAATATCACCTGTCTCCCACCCTGTGTCTGTCTTGTTAGTTTCAACCGTAAGCTCTGTGGGGCAGCGTCTGTGAAGAGAGTGGCCGCCTTTAGGGCGCAGACCAATCTCTGAACAATGGGAAGAAACCTGCACAGAGGGTAGATTATCCCCCTGTGACAAAACCGGAATTGCTCTCTAGTGTCATATGGATACGGTATGTTGATCGGGTTGCTGGGATGTTTACTGCATGAACATATTGGCTTAGTATTAGGGGGCTGTAAGCAAGAAGGAAAGCAATAGCTCAGAATAAGCCATGCCTTGGTAAACACTTCAGGGTTGTTAAGAGACCCTGCCCCAGCGATAAGCTCTGCAGATTCTAGCCCCTGGATCCAGCCAATTTACCAAATTGGTTTGGCTGTGCATGGCAAAAGCCCAAAAACTGACATTCAAAGGGATCCCCCTCTCAAGAGGGAAAGGAGATGTTTGTGGGGACACGGCTGACCCCCCAGGACCTGGTAGGACATCTGGAAAAGCCAGGCCTGGCCAAGGCTCTCATCAGGGGATGGTAAACCTTTGGGTAAGAGAGATTGGCAGGGGTTTAAAACCCTTTTTCTATGTTCCACCCCTGCTGTTGAAATAATCCATCCTTTGGTTTAAGGAGGCTGCCTGGTTGCTGTATCTTCTGATCACAGACTGCCAAAGAGAGCAATGCCAGGTGTTGCATCCAGGCAGACCTGCTGGGTAAGCACAACTGATAGACACCCAGGGCACTGAACCCAAGGCCTGGTGTAGGAGTAGCAAAATGGTGGCATTCTGCCCCAGAAGAGGTGAAGGCATGAGGCCTGACACCAGAGGGGGTGCATTCAAAGAGACCACAATGGATGGTGCAGTCAGCCCTGGAACCATGACACCCACACCTGCCTACCGTGGGGTTCATATGCTTTTCCTCCGAGGCCACTGTGAAAGACAGGAGACCGAACCAAATTGGTTTTGGCTTGGATCCAGCCTGGCAAGGACTATGGACCAGATCCACAAATGTATTTAGGTGCCTAACTCCCAATGGTTTCAGTGTGGAATTAGACACCTAAATACCTTTAAGGATGTGGGCCTATGCTACTAGAGAAAAAGCAGAATCACAAGGCTCAGGAAACAAAGGAGAAGAATGTTGTATTCAAGGGGTTTGGCTTGGAATCTTTCTTTGAGCTAATGATCCTCACTAACACTGCAGCATCTGTTAGAAGCAGGTCCTATCGCTAGTGGATAGGGCTAATGGGCACAAAGGACTCAGTGCGCAGACGCCCTCCACTCCGATCAGCTTGGCCAATGAACCTCTGGGCGTTAAGCATCAGTACACACTGGCCTGTTGCTTCCCCTCTACTCCAAGCAATTCGCCTGCAAAACGCAAAGAGGCTGGCCCAGAATACAAAGGGCAAATGGAAGCTCTACGACCGGGATTTCAGGCCACCGCTGCAGATAGATATTGTGACGGGATGTGGGGGGAGAGAATAGTTCTCTCTGTTCCTGGCAATGCTCGTAGAGAACGAAGCCATCTCTCAGTTTACAACTAATAGTGATCACGTTAAATGTCACAGGCCTCTAGTCTTCAAGAGGAATCAGCTTAATACTTCACTCCTCTGTCACGGCCTGTTTATTCTACAGAGAGAGATTTTTGCCCTCTTTATTCCTAAATGCACGCAATTAGTCCAGGCAGTTCTAAAGCACTGCATATGTCCCCCATTCAGCATAACGCCGTGGCTTTGGAATCACTTACGTGGGTTAGGCACTTGGAGACAGCTCCTGAAATGTGTTCTGATGAACCAAGGTGTTACTTACCAATGGGAGCTGGGAATGCAGGGGGGATGTGTCACCACCTTCATACCTCATGGTGCGGGATGCAGCCATAGGCAATGTACAGTGATATAGCCTTGGACACCAGGCCCTTCACAGAAGGGCGAAGGCTGTGTCTTCACTGCAAAGAAAGGTGTGTTTTTACAAGGTGGCAGCTGGCTCAATGTAAACCCAACTGGAGACAAGACACTGTAGTTTTCAGTCTCTGGTCCAGGTCAGTCCCATACCGCTCTACATCTGAGATTGACCTCAATTAAGTACATGGAGGTCCAACCTACCTGGGCCTTCTTTCCACTAGGACTTTACATTGAGATAGCTACCTTAATGTAGAAACAGACCGTCCTTTGCAGTGAAGACATAGCCTGAGCTGGCCTTCAGGGGGAACTAATTCACATGTAGTTTGGCCAACACAGCATGAATCCTAGCAGGCCAATTCATATAGAAATGTCCTATATGGCCATACAAGCAAGCTGCAGGAGATCTCTGATGGGCTTTGATTTGCTAATCAGCTTAGCTAACCAGTCTCACACCTATATCAAATTCGTGAATTAGTTAGGCAATTCATAATTTATTTTTTTAAAAGACACAAGGGGCCAGCCTGAGCCAAGTTCTTGGTCTGCAGCATCTGTCCTGCTAATGCAATTAACAGGCCGCCTGCTCAGCAAGCTACCTATGGGGCATGCCCTGCTTCCCCCAGGACCACCAGCTCAGCTCATGTGCAGTTATACCCTGGTTTTCCTTTAGCTGCTACTCGCTCAGTGATGCTGTGTAATTAGTCTCTGAGGCCACACACCAGCACCCATTATCCCGAGGAAACCTTAGCAACAAGAACAAACATTCACTAAGTTGCTATAACAGAAAGTAAATGACTAGTAAAGAAAGAAAAGGTTAAACCACATCCTTGCCTCCTGTTCTCTCCCAGCACTGACAGCGTGTATTGCGGACCTGGGTCTCTCCCCTCCTGGCATCACAGCAGTATTTCCAAATTCAGGGCCTTTGCAACAATAGATTAATCCCAAATTCTTAAAATTGCAAGTGTGCCTAATGACAGTGCACTCCACCAAAGCTGATCTTTAAGGACGTGCTTAAATCCCAGGCTCCAAGGCGCATAAGTACCTGACTGAGCCAGGGTCTAATACAACAACTCACACCCCAGGATCTCACTTGAGACACACACACAATCTCAGCCCACCCCCCAGGGAAACAGGCAAGTGTCCATATTTTACAAATAAGCCAGCCTGGGGTTAAGCAGCTTGCAAGCAGTCGCACGACAAGCTGACAGGAGTTCGGAACAGCCCAACAACAGCAGGAAGTGCCCTCTTAGCTCGCAGGAGAGCCAGGGACATTCAAGCCAATCAAGCAGTCAGATTAGATGAAGTTCCATAATGTCAGAATGCACTATTGTGAGGGGCAGTGGGGCAGGTAGGATTGGCATAAACGGGCCTGTCTCTCTTCTGTTTGGCCATGCAGCTGGCCTCCATGACGGTAAGTACCTATCAACAATAGTCCCCAGTGCTAGTGCAAGCCGTTAGGACTGGACTGACTATCTCCCTAACATTATGCAGGTGCTTTTGGGTTAGGACACACTCACACTCCATTTTTCAGTCAGCAGAGAACGAGAGCTGTGCAGCCAGACGCCGGACCAATGAACCTCCATGGAAGCCTCACCAAGTTTGAGTCAATCCCATTAGAAAACCACTGTCAAATTAAACTCCCCAAAGCCCCTCCCACAATGATGACTTGATTTAAGCAGCCCCAATTAAGGTTTTTCTTTTATTTACTTGCAAACCTTCCAGTTATAAGCTGAGCCCCTGTGCCCCCTCCCTGTACTCACAGGTGTGTGTACATGGTTATGAACCTTCATCAGACAACAAGTCACCCCACTCCTTGCATCCATACAGAACGACATGACCAGGATCTCTCTGAACATCAGCTGCAGCTATTCCAGCAGTGGGCTGATTTTTCATTATCGCTCCTCTGAGCCTCATAACAACTCTTCCATGCCTTGCCTGCTGTGAGACAATCATCCTATTAAAAGGGCATGCCCCACAGTCCCTCCCACATGCCAAACCCCACCTCCCACTACCTTACTTGGCAGGCAAAAGTTGGTTTACAGAACACAGCTAGCAGCTGTCTCCAGAGCGATCAAACCAGATAACCATTGTGTCCTCACATCTCCAGAGCAATCCCTCCTGCACCTCAGCAGGGCACACAACGTGCCACAGCTCAGCTGCTTCAATGTAACTCGCAGCTCTGTGCGATACTACTGCATCCTAGCACTGGCTGTCATTTAGGTTACACTTAGAATCAGATATGAGCACGCAGCCACCCTAACTTCTCACGTGTCACGCTGGTTCTGAGAAGTTTCAAATGTAGCTAGGAGGCTGCAGTGCTGGTGCCCTTTGGAAGTTACATGCTTGGAGTAACCCACACTACCAAGATCTGTAAAACCTAATAACAAGAAGTCTTTACAGACCTCTACATCCATGCATGATTAACTCCATAAACCAAGCACTCACCTAATTAACTCTACAGGCCTGACTCAAAACCGCAGCACTTCCACAGGAAACAAGATCCTGGTCTTAACGGCAAAACAAGCTGAGGCAGCACGGGCCAGACAAATGTACACCAGACTGGGGGCCTGTGTTTATTTCTGCTTCTGCCACTGGACTGCCGGGCAACCTTGGTTAAGTTACTGCCTTGCTCTGTGCCTCTGTCTCCCCATCTGTAAAACAGAGATAATGATACTCACCTTCCTCTGCACATTGTTTTGAGATCTATGGATGGTAAGCACTAAATATGAAGAATAGTATATGATTGTTCTGGCTCCTCCATCCCTTGTATGGAAGCTGTGCAACATGAACAAGAATTATTTTATTTTATTTTAAATGCAGTTTTACAAATACTTCCACAAAGAAGGGGGGGGGGGGTTGGGAATCCAGAGTCAAAATGTACAGCTAGGGCTGGCTCAAAAATTTGCCAGCCACCATGGTCTGAACACCAAGAGCCAGTTTGTATAACTGGCCCCAACTGTACACTAAACACAGTAGAGATATTAAGTGAACCTGACACAGCATGATAAAAGCAGGCCTCTTTGCCATCACTCATCTCTGAGCTAGCAGCTTTGCAAAGAACTCCCAACCCCAGGCTGTGAAAACAAACCCACAGTGCCAGGAACCGTACTATGTCTCGGTTCCCTCATATCTGCTGCATTGGTAGAGGCAGTGCATTCATATAGGCAATACCCAAGTGGGTGGACAAGCATATCAGGCTGAAGATAAGTGGCATAGGAGGTGCACAGAGGAAATTCCGACAATCATCATCTTCTAGCTTACACGACACTTCATTTCTGATCAGAGATATTTTGCCACTAGGACATTCAAGAGGGTTTTAAATCAAAGGATCTGCGTTGTGCAGGGCACCACCTAAGAAATACACAGAGCCCATGGGTTTGAGGTCACAAGAGCTGAGCTTGACCTTTAGCTCTGAGTTGAGATGGGTCCAGACTGCAGAGATCAGATGCAAACTTCCCTAAACTTTGGACAAGTTTTGATCTGGGCGAGGAGAGGGGCGCATGTGGGTTGGTTTGCCCCACTGCAGTCACTGGTCAGCTATGACGTTTGGGTCTACAGCAAATACATGCAAAGTTCAGAGGATCTTTGAATCCAGGGGCTGAGTTGGGTCCAGCTCTAGTTCCAAGCTCAAAATGAACCCAAGAACATCAAACAAAACTGAGCTAAATGCACTGGGATTTGCCAGACCCAGGTGAGTTGGATGGAAAAAGGTTGGTACCACTCCACACTGAAGACTGGATTTGACAACCCAGCATCCTCTGTCCCAGCTGGAGGATAAAGGGCTCCAATGCAGCACCTGGGACACACCACATATCATGAGCAGGTTCAATTCTAGCATGTCCCTTTACCAGAGCTGCCACAGGGAGCCACCTGGATCACCCATTGCTAGGTGGGTGGGATTCTATTTTCATTATCAAATGATTTACTACTGGACTTCCACACACAGAGAAGTACCAAGAATTCCAAGGTATCTAGTCCCCTATTGATACCCAGATTATCTGAACATTAATGGAGACCTGGATTGTTCTTTAGTAATCTAACTGCTCAGAACCAAATGCATAAAATGGATTCAATCTGATGATGTGAGGCGCCACCTAACAGACACACAATTCATGCTACTCTCTGGCTACACAGCATTGGTGTTCGTTTTTCCACATGATCTCTGCAGCATCTGTTACCCTGGGGCTGATTCACACTTCAAAATAAAGAGTTTCACATGTCCAACCGGAAGCAGAAACGCCCCTGATGTCAAATGGAGCCCAGGGTCACTCTCTTTGAGAGTGTCAGGGGTTTCACTCTCTACAGCATGCCAACAGGGTCAAAGCCATTGATTGATATGCTCAGTATGAGGACGACTTTCCCAGGGCAAAATCACACACAAGGATCTCATCAGAGCCAAGGAGCAATGAGCTCCACTGGGAAAGCAGTAGACATGTCCGTACAGCTTTTCTGTTAGTACCAACAAGGTCATGCTGTAAAGAACATTCCATTAGCCAAACAGAAAGGTCCTTACAGGACACCCCTGGGGTTCAAGGAGAAGGAGAGTTGCTGCAATGTTCCACCCTACCCAGGACTTGTCCCTACTAAGCTCATCTCTCAGACCTTGGCCCTGCTTCACTGTGGTCAGGTGTATTCATGCTAAGTAAATCATTCACAAATGCATCACGCTCTGCTCTTCCCAGTCACATGTCCGGTGAACAGGCTTCTCTGGGGAAGGCTCAGGAGATGCCAATTAGCCTATAAACTTCCAGTTAGATACCTGTCCCTGTTTTGATACGTTAATGAATCCAAGGGGCCCTTGGGTTGTGGGAGGTCAGCAGAACCCACTGACCAGGCTGCAGACTAGCTTCGAGTTTCTGAGAAAGAGTTGGACCAGTGCAGGAGTGTGCAAAATAGGCAGGCCTTGTCCAGAAATCTGCTGGCTGGGAGCGCTCGCGGGGTCTTTATTTCACCTGGAGCCTTGTCTAAACCAGGAAGAGCATGTCCATTACTTACTGACAGCAGGCCCGCATGAACCAGCACCTAGTAGTTTAACTTCAAGCCCAGCCAAGGATGAACCATCTCCAGCACCTTTCAGAACCCTAGGGTTTGTAATTAGACCTCACAACACCACTTGGCTGTTAGGTCTTTGATGAGACATGGGCAATTTGGGGAATGAATTACTGATTTGGATTATTTCTACTCTACATGAGAACCTTGGGGCTCCCTTGGTGATCATTCAAAAATGCACTAAACCAACAGATCCATCAGTTACCCTGAGACTCTAGCAACAACATTTAATTCTCACACACTTAGCTACACATCACCCACCTCTTTATAGGCAAGAGCTTTGCAGCATGCGCTGATGGAGAAACGTGGGCTATCCTGGACTAAAGTCTGTGGTTGAGTGCAGTGCAAGCTATTGCTCCACACATTTAAAAGCTGCCCATCACCACAGTTTCTGGGAACCCTTAGCAAGGCTCCACTGGCTCTAAGGCTAAGGCTATCTCTGCACTTCACTGTAAACCTGGGTCTGTGGGACCCAGGCTTATGGACTCAGGGTATGTCTAGGCTGCAATAGAAGTCCCACAGCACAGTTGCGGCTGGCCTAGGTTAGCTGACTCAGTCTCGCGGGGCTCAGGCTGTGGGGCTATAAAATTGGAGAGTAGATGTTTGGGATCAGGCTGGAGCCCAGGCATTAAGACCCACCCCTCTCGCGGGGAGATTTTTATTGCAGTGCAGATGTACCCCCAGTGTTTCCAACCCCATGTTTGAGCATCCACACTGCATCATAAATCTGGGTTTACAATTGCTAGACCTGGGTCTCACAGCCATACTGCCCTATGCAGACCCTCTGACTTGGGTCTGTGGCTTGAGTTGCATCCACACTGCAAAATGACAGGGCTTGGACCTGAGTAACCACAAGACTCAGGCTCTGACCCAGGCCCCCACAGGGTCCTAGAACCTGGATACTTGCTGACCCAACTCAGACCGATTTGTGTGTGGACAGAAGTGGGCCTTAGACCCGAGTCAGAGTTCGGGCTTAGTGTGCAGTGCAGATGTGCCCTAAACGGCTCCTCCATGATACACACCCATCCATACAGTGTCAAAATGGCTCAGAATGACTGGGCACAAGAGCCCTGGGGAACATGCCACATTCACCAACATTCAGATTACCGGTGCCATTTTTGATCCCTTACTTATTATTTTTCATGCAGTTGTTTCAAATCCTCTCATTTGTGGTCAGTTAATTTAATTAAGCTAAGATCCATCTAAGCAGCCAGAAAACAAGCTCAACCTGATGCAATTCACCTTGCAGCATTACTGGAACATTTTCAGTAATGTTTTAATTAGTCACAGGTCTTGGTCACTTGAGCATCATGCTGTATACTGCAGCCCCCCTTAAGTAACCAGCAGGGAACACATCAGACTCCAAAACCAAGTAAGAGTCCTCTGAATTTTAGAAAGTCAGCATGCTCTGCTCCCATGCAAAGGGTGTCAGTTGAATGGGACCAGGAATGGAAACAAGTATCTCTCAAAGACACAAAAGGGTTGCATGAAATACTGCTGGGGGCAGAGGATGAATTCATACGGAAAGGGGTTGAAGCTTTATATAGCAAATATACAAACCCATTAATGGGGATCAGCCATTACACCTGGCCTACTTTAAATTAATTCTGAATAAGCTATGGAGGAAAATAGCTGTAGGACTGATGAAGTGATCACAGCCAAGTTGATCACAGGCTGATCTGCTTTTCGGGTCCTGTTTCTTCCTTTTGGAACTGAGGACTATTTGTTTCTTTAACACAAGGATCTGGAAATCTCACTACAGGCCAGTTCCACACTTGGTAATCATTACACCCAAGCTGCCAAGTTCACATACACACGGTAAAAGAGCTTTGCTAAGTAACCAATCTGCTTGGCTTTGGTGTGACTCGCAGTTTACAAGCCTAGAGCATGTGATGTGAATAGTAAAAGTCTAATTAATAAACATTTAAACTCCAGAAGTCCAAGGCAGAAGTCAAAAATGTGCATGCAGCTGCAGTTGCTATGACCGCGCATGCAGATGAGGTGTTCGCACACACTGAAACAAATAATTAGATTGTTTTTTGGGCCTGCAAATATCCAATTCGTGTTCAACCAGGATAGCTGTCAGTGCAAATTAACTACACACATTTTACATGGGATCTTAGCCTCTCAGGACAGATCCACAACTAGTGTAAATCATCACTGCTCCATTAAGGCTGCCATTGCTCCAACGACAGCTGAGGGACCTGCCTGGCTGAGTTCTGGAAGTCAGGACCTTACAGCGTAATGTACATGCAGCGGGCTCTGCTTCTGCTCTAGGATTTCCCTGCTATGCTCTCACTGAAATGCTATATTATGAGCAGCCCTGAGGATGGAGAGAAGTGGACAGCCTAAGATAACTAGTGAGTTTTAAACATTCAAAGTCTGTAGCTAATATTGAAATTCCCAGCTTTGGCTAGAGCTTTTCATTCGACAATAGGTAACATGACCTTTCAAGCTCCAGTCGCCTGCTTTGGTGAACTACAGAGCCAAGAAACTCTACTTTTCATGTCAAGAGAAGCTGGCAGAAGAAGCCTGGATGATGCTGCTGATCAAGGACCCAATCCTGCAAGTCATGCTCCTGGGAGAAGATCTTGTTCACACAGGCAACTTCAACAAAGCCTCTCTAGTGGCTGCAGGCTCCGGGCCTGAGCCATATGAACACACACAAAACAACATATACAAGATCTATCAGAAGTTCCATTTTTCCTTCTTTCAGGGGTCGATCCTACGTCTCTAGTTCAGCAAAAAGACTTGAGCACGAGACCCATTGGAGTTAATGACGGGTTTAAAGTTAAGAACATGCTCAAGTGCTCTGCTGGATCAGGGCCAGAGTGCTCAGCTCCCTGCAGCACCAAGCTCTGCTGCACTGCTTTGGATTTTATTGTTGGTGACAGATCTTTGCTTCTCTACATTTTGAACAAATATGGGACAAAGAATAATAAATCACTCGGGAAAATCCGTGGAGCAACATGGAAGTCTGGAGCTGCTCACAACTTCTCCCTCTGCTACTGCATTTCCTACCACACGCTTCGCAGACCATCTCTGCTTGTTTTGCTCCATTACAAACTCTCACGCTCACATAGGAGGCATGGCCAAAGGATCAAAACCCACCAGGAAATGAGCTACTCCAGTGTGCAGCTCTATCCCACTGTCAGCAGGGCTTTGAAGGCGTCCGTGCTATTTCACTGTGCACAGCAGTATGCTTCCCATTAACACTAGTACTAGTAACAGGGCTACACTGTGTGGTTTTCTGTGTAGAAGAACATGCTCAGGTATTCAGGGGAGCCAACAGGAAACAACAGGCCTTTCAGGAGAGCCCACGGGGAAACAACAAAGAGCAAAGCAGGGTGTTTGGATTTCTAACTAAGATCTTCTTTCTGCACACACAAGTAAAGAGTGGCCAACTCAGAATGAGAAGACCCACGGTGAGACTCACCATGCCCACCGAGATGGTCACACGGCTCCTTAGCTGCCAGCTCCCGCAGGCAGGGACAGTGTCCTCATCTGTCGGACGAGGCAGCTGTTGTGTACTCCCGGGCAACATGAGGTACATTCTAGACAACTTGCATTACTCAGCCCTTAAATAAATATGTGGCAGCAATCAGTGAACTGTACAGCTGGAGCTAAACAAAGGCCTGGATTTGCAGCTACGGTGGAGCTGGACTACAGATACTAATCAGGAGTCATTAAGGTCTTGTCTACATACAGCAGTCGTACCGCCTTAACTATACCAGGTTTCAGAGTAACAGCCGTGTTAGTCTGTATTCGCAAAAAGAAACGGAGTACTTGTGGCACCTTAGAGACTAACCAATTTATTTGAGCATAAGCTTTCGTGATGCATCCAGTGAAGTGAGCTGTAGCTCACGAAAGCTTATGCTCAAATAAATTGGTTAGTCTCTAAAGTGCCACAAGTCCTCCTTTTCTTTTAAACTATACCAGAACAGTGAAACCAGTACAAACCCCTCCTCCCCAACCCCAAGCATAGGCGCAAGTGCACTGCTATCAAGGTGCTGATCTCAAAGCTAGTGAAGGAATCGCTTTCCCCCGCTAAAGCACCTTTACGCTGGTATAACCGCATCTGCACTGGTATAACGATATCCATTAAAAAAAACCACCCCACTCCTCACTGAAATGGTTATACTGGTACAAGAACTGCGTGTTGAGCAGAAAGCGGAGGGGCATTTCTCTCCAGTGCTCGGCACAGGGAGACCCTCCCTCCCTCGGAGGGAACCCCCGCTCCTCTGATGATTTCATTCATCAGAAGGCAGGCAGTCACACCTGATAATTCTCTAAAAGGCACTGATGGGACCAAAATTACTCTCCCCCTCACCCCCATGGTCTAATGGCCCACTGTACCCAGTACTGACTGACCGGATCCTATGTATTCTGTTGGTCTCGTCAGCCCTTTATTAGCAGTCCCTGCATCCCATTACTTTGCAGCTCTGTGTCGTCCCACCAATCACCCAAGGCCAGCCAGCAACCACGTATGGTAAAGGTCCAAGCACACAGCAGAAGATTTAATACGTTGCAGCCCAGGTTTCCAGGTGACCAGAGAAAACACACACAGCACAGACATTTTCGATTGGTCATTTTAAAGATTTTTCCATACATCAGATACTGATATTAACAAATCAACCACGAACAGAAGGCAGTGGTCAAACAAACAGGCAAGGCAAGAGACCGCTCCAATACAGAGAGCGAGTGAGCTGGCTTGGTTTACGTACACTCTGCTTTAATGGGGAGAAGGTTACAGAGAGAAAGAAAGACCCCTCCCCTTTGTCTGTCTTGTCTATTTCAACGCTAAGCTCTTTAGGGCAGGGACTGTCTCTTATTACCTGTGTACACAGCACCTAGCACAGTGGGGCCCTGATCTTAGTTGGGATCCTGTGGCACCACTGTAATACAACAACAGAATGAAACGAGAGCAAAAACCACCCTTTAATAACATTAAGTTACTACAACAGCCAATCATTTTTTAACTGTGCCCTCTACATACTTGCGGATAAAACTTGACAGCGAGCACTCTGTCCTTCTGACAACACATCAAGAAGACCCATGCTAAAATCCAGTCGAGAGTTGGACTCCTCTCCAAGACTGCTGGCCACTCACTGGGCACCAGCACGCAACTCTATGGACATCTACCAATGCCCTAATTCCTGCACCTGCTAAATGCCTTGCGGCAGCATAGGACCCAACCATCAATGTGGCAAGTTGGACTCAATGATGGACTCTGCCCTTCGTATCATCACCGGTGCGACCTGAACAATGCCAGCCTCCAACCTTTCGGTCCCAGCGGGCATTGCTCCCCAGGCGATTAGGTATGAAGCCAGGGCCCTGGCTGCATTGCTGCATGCAGGCAACCATCAGTACAGCTTACTTCATGATTTCATCTAAAGGCCACATACAAAATGAGGGCTACAGTCAAGATGCCCCTTTTCTGAAATAGCTAAGACCCTCAAACAGTACATCAGAGATGACCGTTCTATGGAACGGCAGCAACAGGTGGCACAGGACTATACTTTGGATCCATAGTATATTTTTTGGCAGGCAGACAATGCAGAGCTACCCCCCTGCTTGCACACAGCCCCAGCTACCTTCTCCCTGCACCCTGAGCTACCCCCTGCTCACACACAGCCCCTAGCTGCACCCTGCCCCCACACAGCCCCTAGCTAAACCCTCCCTACATCCTGAGCAGTTTTCAAACTTTTTGAGCTGAACCCCCACCACACACAACCCAGACAGACTGGGTGGTCTGCTGAGGTGATTCAGGGGGTGGAGGTGGCGCTGCCTTCCTGGACACTGCTGTGAAGAGCTGGTCCAAAACGCACTGGCCCCTGCCCCCCCAAAATAGGAGTCAAACTATCTCTATGCCTGAGGGCCCACCACCGGACCTGGGTCCTGAGTCCCCGCCCACCATTGGACCCTGGAGTTTTTACAGCATGTTGAGGGGGGCCTCAGAAAGAAAAAGGTTGAGAACCCCTGATCTAGAAGTTAAATAAAGCATGAGGAGTCAGGACGACCCGTAAGTCCTAGTTCCAGCTCTGGGAGATCTAGATGTTAAAGCAGGGGACTGCTACTCAGGACTCCTGGGTTCTATTTCCAACTCAGCTGCTGCCATCCTGTGTGACACTGCACAGGTCATTTTTGTATCTCTGTCAAATAGCCACTGGTAGGCTGTAAGAACTCACTTACATTTGTAAAATCCTTGGATAACAAGAAAAAAATATTTCAACCAGCAAATTAGCCACTGAACAACAGAGGGCCCCATTCTAAAAAACAGAATTCTTCCCATGCAGGAGCAGTTGGAGTTTTCAAAGTGTAGTTACTACACAGATGAAAGCACAGGGAAGATTTGCCTCCTGTCCTGGATTGTTGGCAACAGAGTAAAAGAATATTTGGATCCCACTGATGCTATAAAAGGACTGGCCTACAGCTTTTCCACGTCAATAGGAGCCCTTGTTTGTGTGAAGGGCTGTAAACCAGGTAAAGTTTCATACCCAAAGTACGTGTACACGACAGGCCAATATTAACTCAGCTGGTCTGTTTCACAGGTCTGCAAAAGCTGAGAATGGTTCCTTTTATATTATCTATTTCTGTTGCTTTGTCTCCACTCCCTAGCAGGTCATTGCAATACACACACTTCGCTTTACAATTCAAAAGCGCCAAACAAACATGAATTAGTGCTCAGAAGGGTGCAGTGACTTGCCCAAGGTCACACAGGGAGTCAGTGGCACCAGAGAACTCAGAAGGAACTGCTATAACACAAATAATAACAGGAGATAATTAATTCTCCCTGATTTACACTGATCATCAACCAAAGGACAAACTGGGAACTTTCTACAAAGCGTGAGGGTCAGAACTGGTGAATGCTGCTATAAGCCACAGTCATTCTGAACTTCCATTCCCCTTCCTAATGTGATCCATCCCTTCTAAGCTAATTGCTTTATAGCACATAAACAGCCCTTTTACAAAAATGTTACTCTGATCCTTTCAGCTGTCAGCCAGTCAGTTTTTACTCTTCCCGAGAACTGTGTGTGTGTTTTTTTTTTTTTTTCCATAAAGAGATAGACAGTTCAGTCGCTAACCTGAAAGAAACTCATCCTGCCCACCGGAAAATGTAATAACGCCAAAACAATTTTTAAAAAAGCAATTAGGTTTCCTGGCCAACAAATCTCCCTTTTCACCACCTGAAAAAATCAACTCCCCACTCTGATCCACTGTTTTCTTTACATGTGTTTCAGTTCCAGCTATCGCAGTCTTCATGTTCCCCTCCATAATCTGGATTGGTCTCTAGTGGCATTTTAAACATTTCATAGGGTGATTTTCCATGGGCTCAGTTTGATAACATTAAGTCCAGCTCCCACACTTTTGCAGTACAGAAGTCAGACCTATTTTGGTTTGAATTGGACCCTTAGGAGAAATCCAAAAGTGACTTCTCTGCATGGCTGTATCTAAAGCTGAGAAGTACATTGACTTCCTGCATTAAGAAAGGGTGAAATTCTGCCCGTTGGATCACACTTTGGCCCACTGCATTGCGATGCTCAGTAAACACACTAATACATCAGATCACAACAACACAACATCACCACCACAATTCAATACCAGGACATCAACTGGGATGCCATTTAGCAAGCATCCAGTTCTGCAAGGCTGCATTTCACTACCCTACCAACCGCCATCTACTGGACAGATACAAGAACTGCTCAAATGTGTCATATGCCCTGTACTGCGAGCAGAGATTCTCTTGGATCTCATTTGTTCAGAACCCTTGTTTTTAGAGCAGTAAGACCTGCAGCTCCTGTGAAGGACCAAATGGTCATAGCAACAACCATGAAGTCTGATTTGGCTACTACAATATATTAAAGGGCTGATCCCCATCCCATTAAAGCCACTGGGAATTTTGCCACTGACTTCAGCTACCACAGGAACCCTAATGCAGCAGATCTAACTAAGGCAATGAGAGACTGTGCTGTTGTTTCTGAGTAATTGGAATGGTTTTTCCTTACTGGTCGCAGAAATACTACTATACTTAGATCTCAGCAAACATCACCATCCACGCACCAGTTTACATTAAATATTCTACACACTTACTCTGAAACTTGCTTAAAATAGTTGGGCCTTCGCCCAAGTCACTGATTCAATGGACTAATAAAACATCCACACACACATACATGGTCTCTGTGAGGAGTCACTTTTCAAAGCCAGATTGTACTTCCACTCTGCTGTGGATGAAGGGCCTTCAATTTTTTCTCCCTAGCAGCAACAATTCTAGCGGGCAGAAAAACTACTAATTTTACAAACAATCAGGATATGGGAATTAATCACAAACCTCCACAGTCAGAGGTGCCGGCCTGTTGCATTCATCAGATTTCATACTGAACTGTAGGTCGTCATGACAACCCTATTTCAAAGAGGACAAGTACATTGCTACCTTTACTTCATTTTACATTAATAATGCAGGCAGCTAAGATTAAAGGAGACAGTGGGAACAGTTAAGCAAATTTAAGGCTTGATCTAGTAATGCTTACTCCCATTAGTCCTCCAACTGATTTGAGTGATTCTACTCATGAGAGCAAGGTTTAAGGAATGGGCCTTTATCTTAAATTGTAGTATTTTAAAATCTTATATTATTAAAAACGTTTATGCCTCCATGTAAAATATACACAACCTGAATATTTATTACATACACATATACCAATAAGCATATTACAAATAGTACTGATAGATTAGTTACAGTGAAATTACCCTTATATTGATAAAGGAGTGGACCAGTATTAAGGATCCATAATTCCATATTGGCACTGCTCCAGAACAGAAGATTAGAATGAGTTTACAATAAAACTTGGATTTACTGGGATTTGATTTATAACACCTTGGTAAATTTTAACACCCTTTGTTAAATGCATTCACTTAAACCCTGCAAACTCTCTTATAGAACCAACTTTATTTTTCTATCACTGGTATTTTTTTTATTTTCATATTTCATTTTGGTTAATATAATCAACATCCATTTATAGAAATGTTAGTTTGTCTTTTAGCTAAACAACCCAACACTCAATGAATACATGGAAAACATGGGATGAGCAGTTGGTTAATTAATCTGGGTTTTACACTGTATCTGCCAGACCATCTTCATATCTGTCTTGGATACCGAGTGGTCAAAAAAATATTACAGCAGTGCATTCTTTCTGTACTCAGCAACATTTTATAGATCTACCCTGGGAAATGAGTATTCAAGAGCACCCATACACGCTGAAACCCTCCGAGGATTAAGGAACATTTATTATCTGTATTATTGCAGTACATAGAGGCCCACTGAGATCGAGCCCCACTGGGCAGGGCGCTGTATATACTCATACTAAGAGACATTGCCTGCTTCAAAGAGCTTACAGTTTAAACAGGCAAGGAAGATTCAGAGTGAGTGGGAGGGAAACAGAGGTACAGAGAGAAGAAATGACTTGTCCAAGGTCACCCAGCAATTCAGTGGCAGAGCCTCTCACAGTTTACAATCAAAGGACCTGATTCTGCATGATTCCAGCATCCAGGCTGAAGCCGATCACTGCACCTGCATGAAGCCCTACTGAATGGAACAGGGCCTGAAGTACACAAGACAGACAAAAGATGGGGGAAAGGGATACCATTATTCCCATTTACAAGCAGGAATTCAACAGAAGTATCAATGGCAGCATGGGAACTGAGCCCATTTCTCCAGAGTCAAAATCCACTACCTTACTCATGAGTCAATCCTATGACATTTACATTTATTATGAGACTGATGAAACCGCAGGCAGAGTACATAAGAACATAAGAACAGCCACACTGGGTCAGACCAAAGGTCCATCTAGCCCAGTATCCTGTCTTCCAACAGTGGCCAATGCCAGGTGCCCCAGAGGGAATGAACAGAACAGGTAATCATCAAGTGATCCCTTTCCCTGTTGCTCATTCCCAGCTTCTGGCAAAGAGAGGCTAGGGATACTATCCCTGCCCATCCTGGCTAATAGCCATTCATGGACCTATCCTCCATAAATTTATCTAACACTTTTTTGAACCCTGTTATAGTCTTGGCCTTCACAACATCCTCAGGCAGAGCTCCACAGGTTCACTGTGTGAAGAAATACTTTCTTTTGTTTGTTTTAAATCTGGTGCCTATTAATTTAATTTGGTGACACCTAGTTCTTGTGTTATAAGAAATAGTAAATAACACTTCCTTATTTACTTTCTCCACACCAGTCATGATTTTACAGACCTCAAACACATCCCCCCTTAATATCGTCTCTTTTCCAAGCCGAAAAGTCCGTTTTATTAATCTCTCCTCATATGGAAGCTGTTCCATACCCCTAATCATTTTTGTTGCTCTTTTCTGAACCTTTTCCAATTCCAATGTCTCTCTTTTGAGATGGGGCGACCACATCTGCATGCAGTTTTCAAGATGTGGGCGTACCATGGATTTATATAGAGGCAATATGATATTTTCGGTCTTATTATCTATCCCTTTCTTAATGATGCCCAACATTTTGTTTGCTTTTTTGGACTGCAACTCCACACTGAGTGGATGTTTTCAAAGAACTATCCACGACTCCAAGATCTCTTTCTTGAGTGGTAACAGCTAATTTAGCCAATCATTTTATATGTATAGTTGGGATGATGTTTTCCAATGTGCATTTCTCTGCATTATTCAACATTGAATTTCATCTGCCATTTTGTTGCCCAGTCACCTAGTTTTGAAAGATCCTTTTATAGCTCTTCGCAGTCTGCTTGGGACTTAACTATGTTGACTAGTTTTGTGTCATTTGCAAATTTAGCCACCTCACTGTTTACTCCTTTTTCCAGATCATTTATGAATATGCTGAACAGGACTGGTCCCCATACAGACCCCTGGGGAACACCACTATTTACCTCTCCATTCTGAAAACTGACCATTTATTCCAAACCTTTGTTTCCTATCTTTTAACCAGTTACCAATCCATGAGAGGACCTTCACTCTTATCCCTTGACTGCTTGCTTTGCTTAAGTAATTTCTGCAGTTTCCACGATATGCATCTGAGGAAGTGAGCTGTAGCTCACGAAAGCTTATGCTCTAATAAATTGGTTAGTCTCTAAGGTGCCACAAGTCCTCCTTTTCTTTTTGCGAATACAGACTAACACGGCTGCTACTCTGAAACCTAATAATACTGTAGTCATTTCCCCCAAAATGACTGAAAGCAGCCTCCCCAACTTTCATTCTGTATCTCCCACAGTCCATTCGCCCCACAATCTTTATCATCATTATAAGCTCTGAAAGCTTCTCCCCCAAACTTTAACCAAAATAACAAACATTTTAACCATTTCCCCCCCACATCCTGCTTAGGAGTGTATATTGATAGCACAGTGCAAATACATACCAAGGGTTTGTCCACACTAGAAACGCTACAATGGGACAGCTGCAGCAGCACTACTGTCGCTTAGACACTCCCTACAGCAAGGGAAGGGCTCCTTCCATCACGGTAGTAAATCCACCTCTCCGACTGGCAGGTGCTAGGTCAATGGAAGGGCTCCTTCCATCACGGTAGTAAATCCACCTCTCCGACTGGCAGGTGCTAGGTCAATGGAAGGGCTCCTTCCATCACGGTAGTAAATCCACCTCTCTGACTGGCAAGTGCTAAGTCAATGGAAGAATTCTGTTGTCAACCTACTGCTGTCTACACTAGGGCTTAGGTCGGCTTAACCATGTCTCTCAGGGGTTTACATTTTTCACACCCCTGAGTGATGTAGCTCAGTTGACCTAACTTTCTAATGTAGACCAGCCCTAAGATGGCAGGGAATAGATGGACTGAACAAACAGCTCACTGGAGAGAAGCTGTCAGAAAGATGAACCGTCATCTCGCTGTGTGTGCCTACAGCACCAAGTACAACAGAGCTCTGCTCCTGGTTGGAGTCCCCAGACCTTATTGTCATGCACATCAAGCATAACAGCAATAGCCAGTTCTCTGTAGGCCACACAGTCCACAAAACTCTTATATTCTGAGTTATTTTATAACAGATCACTGCAGTTGCTCCTGTTTTCCATTCCCCTCCCCCCCCCCCCCCTTTCTGATCCCACAGGGAACTATTAGCTATTGTGCAGCATCAGGAATACCCATCATCAAGAAATCCCTGCTACTGACATTTTGAAACTAGAACAAAACTATTAACTGTTGTCAGAGAACAGCTGCCTGTAGCTCGAGGTCTGTTTTAGGAGAAAGCTCCTGGGAGTCTGATTTCATAACAACTTGCCTGAGCACAAAGCTTGTTGCCAAACTTTGCATCTAAACAGAACTGGGAATAGGCATAATTGCTTAGAGCCCTGAGCAGCTCAGGGGGGCCCCCTATTAACTATTAGTATGGGGAGGCAAAATATTCCTGTTTAAGGCCCCCAAATGGGCTAGCATCAGCTCTGCATTGAAGCCTCTCAATCTCCGGAAGTGGGGGAAATAGAGAGAAGTCAGCAGAATGCAACTCAATCCCCCTTCATGTCAAGGAAGTGAGAGAACATTTTGCTTTTGCTTCAGTAACTACATTGTAAATGCTTTTCACCCAGGTTCACTTCTGGATTAGAGACACAAGCAGTTCGGCTTTAAAAAAAACAACTAAAAAAAATACAAAAAAAACCCCACCCCCCCTGCAAACAGTTCATATGCCATAAAACCAAATGCAGAGAGATCTAGCATTGAACCAACTCCAGAGTATATGTAAAAAGAAAAGGAGTACTTGTGGCACCTTAGAGACTAACCAATTTATTTGAGCATGAGCTTTCGTGAGCTACAGCTCACTTCATCGGATGCATACCGTGGAAACTGCAGCAGACTTTATATACACACAGAGAATATGAAACAATACCTCCTCCCACCCCACTGTCCTGCTGGTAATAGCTTATCTAAAGTGATCATCAAGTTAGGCCATTTCCAGCACAAATCCAGGTTTTCTCACCCTCCACCCCCCCACACAAATTCACTCTCCTGCTGGTGATAGCCCATCCAAAGTGACAACTCTCTACACAATGTGCATGATAATCAAGTTGGGCCATTTCCTGCACAAATCCAGGTTCTCTCACAGCCCCGCAACCTGAAGCAAATACTCACCAACAACCACATACCACACAACAGAACCACTAACCCAGGAACTTATCCTTGCAACAAAGCCCGTTGCCAACTGTGCCCACATATCTATTCAGGGGACACCATCACAGGGCCTAATAACATCAGCCACACTATCAGAGGCTCGTTCACCTGCACATCCACCAGTGTGATATATGCCATCATGTGCCAGCAATGCCCCTCTGCCATGTACATTAGTCAAACTGGACAGTCTCTACGTAAAAGAATAAATGGACACAAATCAGATGTCAAGAATTATAACATTCATAAACCAGTCGGAGAACACTTCAATCTCTCTGGTCACGCAATCACAGACATGAAGGTCGCTATCTTTAAAAAAAAAACTTCAAATCCAGACTCCAGTGAGAAACTGCTGAATTGGAATTCATTTGCAAATTGGATACTATTAATTTAGGCTTAAATAGAGACTGGGAGTGGCTAAGTCATTATGCAAGGTAGCCTATTTCCCCTTGTTTTTTCCTACCCCCCCCCCCCCAGACGTTCTGGTTTAACTTGGATTTAAACTTGGAGAGTGGTCAGTTTGGATGAGCTATTACCAGCAGGAGAGTGAGTTTGTGTGTGTATGGGGGTGGGGGGGGGTGTGAGAAAACCTGGATTTGTGCTGGAAATGGCCCACCTTGATTATCATGCACATTGTAGGGAGAGTGGTCACTTTGGATGAGCTATTACCAGCAGGATAGTGAGTTTGTGTGTGTGGTTTTTGGGAGGGGGGTGAGAGAACCTGGATTTGTGCAGGAAATGGCCCAATTTGATTATCATGCACATTGTGTAGAGAGTTGTCACTTTGGATGGGCTATCACCAGCAGGACAGTGAATTTGTGTGGGGGGGTGGAGGGTGAGAAAACCTGGATTTGTGCTGGAAATGGCCCAACTTGATGATCACTTTAGATAAGCTATTACCAGCAGGACAGTGGGGTGGGAGGAGGTATTGTTTCATATTCTCTGTGTGTATATAAAGTCTGCTGCAGTTTCCACGGTATGCATCTGATGAAGTGAGCTGTAGCTCACGAAAGCTCATGCTCAAATAAATTGGTTAGTCTCTAAGGTGCCACAAGTACTCCTTTTCTTTTTGCGAATACAGACTAACACGGCTGTTACTCTGAAACCAGAGTATATGTAGTGATTTATCGCCAGGGTTAGAAGCCTTTTAACAGACGGATCCTCATCACCTCTAATCCTGAACTGATTGTTGATTCTTTTTTGGGAGGAGGGTGGGAAAGGTCAATTCACCCTTTTGCTTATATCCACGCTAACATGGTGCGTAAAAAGGAGTACTTGTGGCACCTTAGAGACTAACAAATTTATTTGAGCATAAGCTTTCGTGAGTTACAGCTCACTTCATCGGATGCATACTGTGAAAAATACAGAAGATGTTTTTATACACACAGACCATGAAAAAAAAATAAAAATCGCCCCGCAGCCTGTCTCTGGTTTTGCTCCACCGTCCTAAACTAAACGGCTGTCCCACCCCAGCCACCCACCCTGCTTGCTGCAGAGACTGACACTGTCCCAGGAGGCTGGCACACCCTCAGCGATTATTGCCCAGGGTTATTTTGTTTTCTTTTCTGAATTGCGAAGTACAAAAACTTCCTGCAAAAGCGGCTTGAGCCCGAGCCGCTCCCAGTCACCCCATAACAACGAACACTTTGCACTGGTAGATTTAAATACAACCACATTCCCCCTCCTCAGCAAGCTCCTCTTTTGTGGGGGAGAGGGGGTTGTTTGAAAAATGCCCGTGACCACATCTAACAGGAGCTACTGCTAATCCTCACCACCAGGCACGCTCTCTTTGCGAGTGTGGCTGTTGTGTTTGGCGCTCACTGATTGCTTGATTGAAGGCTGGAGGCTGCAAGTAACCACGTCCCCCGACCCTCTCACCGTGCATACACGTTGGTTGCTGCTCCCTTTCCATGCACCCTCGTTGCCCTCTAGCGACAACTGCAAGGAAGCGGGAGTCGGGAAGCGGCGAGATCACGCCAGCCCCGGCTCCTGCCCAGCCAATCAGAGCATCCCAGCAGGAGGCAGCCCCAGGGCTGTGCAGAGCTGGGAGCACGAGCCCAGGCGTTAACTGTCACCGTGCGTGCAGAGTTGGGCCCAGGGGTCACACACTGCTGCAAGAGCATTACGAGGTGCAGATTGCAGCCCTGGGCAAAGCCTCACCTGCTTGCAGGGTGCATGCAGCAGTATCAGCACTGGAAATTGCATGCGGAGCTGAGCCATGGCTCGCTTGCAGAGAAACGCCAGGGTTTCTGGCTGGCTGAGTTGGTCATAGTCTACCTTACTTGCTTGGTTTTCTCAAGTTGGGACACTTGAAAAGAAGGGACATGGGAGACTTCGCCTGATAATTCGAACCTTTTGCAAAGTGCTTCATCTGCTGGAAATCTGCTTTTAAGTCCTTCCCAAGGAGTCAGACTGGGACCAGTGTGTTGCCTGTTTCCCCCACTCCTCACATGCCAGTGCCGCTGAAGGGATCTCCTTGCAAAGGAGACTCAGCCCAGCTCTGCCAGGCCCATGCAATGGCATTGGTGCTGCTGCTTGCTCAGTAATAAGGAGGGATGCAGAGCCTGCTGGCAGTCCCTGAAGCAGACGGAGTTTTGACCATCACTGGCGGATGGCTGGAACGTGGTCTCAGTCCTGTTCCTAAGGCACAAGCATTCATATCACAAAAACATCTCATATTTATTTGCTTAGGTGTGCTATGCATTTCTTCCCTCACTCCAGGAACCATCACTGAAACCCTTTGCTTTGAGATGGGGGGGAGAAGAGAAATAGGCAGTATTGGGGACACTGGGGCATGGCCACTAGGTAACTCGAGGGGATGGAAGACCATGAGTGTGGATGAAGCCCCCTCGCACTAGGCCCAGGTGTCCTTGGCCCCCCCTCCCGCCTGGAGGCACTCGCAGCAGCTTTGCGTACTAGGCCCAAGTGTCCTTGGCCCCCCAGCCTGGAGGCACACACAGCAGTTATGCTGAGGATCTGCAACAATATGTTGCAGAGTCAGATTGCCTGAAACTAAGCAAGGCCAAACAGGGCAGATGTGGAAGAACAATGCTGAATAAAGCAGCTTTATGTATAGTTTAACAAATGATACAGAGAATCAGGGAACTAGCTGCAAACTGGATTGGCTGGCTATATGGATACTTGGGGCAGCTTGCTATTGGATAAGTATGCTGGGAAAAAGGATGTATAAAAGCCTGTGTAACTTCCTGCTCTGTGTGCAGGATTTGAGATTTTATTCTCCCTGTACCTTTTTGCAGCTGCAAATAAACTTTTCTGCTTCTCCACCCCGTTGTGATTCTTGGGTGTAGCACACCGGGTCACGAACCACTCAAGCTGTTGTTCAGCCTCTCGGCACTGGGTGCCAGCAACATGGGTGAGTCTGACACCCAAAACAATAACATTCAACACAAAATATGATTTTTTTTCAATCATGTTTTTCAGTCTGTCTTTTACCTTGAACTCCCCTGCCAATGGGTGTGTGAGAATTTCTGGTTGAAAAGTCAACATTTAATGCACACAGAAATGCCTGCCTATCCCTGGCTGCTCACACAGTCTCCACTGACCCTGCTCAGCTCTAAGGCAGGGGAACTGCCAGTCATTTCCTGTGACTCTCTTGCCCGAACAGCAACACGTCTCTGCGTCCTGCTGCCCGGGGACATCTCTATCTAGGAGTCAGAAGCAGCACTTCCCTGACTCTCCCACCTGGGAATTCACCTATCCCTGGGTCCCAGCAGCACCAAGTCCCCAGCTCCCATTGCCCCAGATCCCCTCTCTGCTCTAGGATCATACATAAAGGGAGTGATCAGTGGCAGGGCTGGTCTACGACCTGAGGCCCCCAGGCTCTCACAAAGAGCTCTGCCCACATACCGAGCCCTGCAATCTGCAGGAAGGGAAAAATTCATCACAACAGCTCCTCCTGCTGGCGACAAAATCCCATGGCCCGCGGCCAGCCCAGGAGAGTTGGCAACACATCAACACTGGCTGCTTCCCCCCTTGGCTGGCAGAGCTGCCATCTGAACACACAGCACCCTCCTTAGTCTCTCTCCCGCCCTCCATTCCTCTACACCCCATAAATCTGTCTCCTGCTCCCCCCTCTCTCTCCCTGCCCCTTCTCACAGTGTCCCTGTTGCTCCTCCCAGCTCCTGCATCCAGTCTCCTGAGCCACGGATGATGGAGCGGCACGCATTTCGCCTGTAGGCTGGCTTTAGTCTCACTGAAAATAGGGGGAGGCAGCAGCCAGCTTTACTAAGGGCAGCCTGACTTCCACACATGGCTCGACTGCAGGAAAACAGCGGCCATGTTGCTGGTGTCAGCCCCCTTGACAGTAACAGGAGAAAGCAAACATTCGTAGGCTGGCGCTTTTCAGCAGGTTTTCAGGAGACAGGTAAGACCAAAAAAACTCACATCGCAAGATTTTTGATAACCTGGTGAGAACTGGCAATACTGCATAGGGGTCATTCCCTAACAGGCCCCACTTCCTTTCTCCAGCTAACCCCTGTGAGGTTGGAGTAGTGGACTGAGCACAGGGCTGGCTGGCCATCAGCACTTCTCTTTCCACCTCTGCCACTGACTCACTGAGTGGCCTCTGTCTCTGGCTCCAATACCCTGCTAACACACTTCTGTTTAGTACTGACAATACCTCTCCCTTGTAACACTAGGAATGCTCCAGCCCTTTCTGCTGAGAGCTGCAAGAGTGACTGGTAAACACTTCTGTCACTTTCCAAATGCTAGGGGCCAACACTCAGTGCCTGCCAGCATACACACTAGTTAACTAAGCCCCCCACAAGCCTCTTCATCACTCTCCTTTCCCCCAGAAGGCAAGGCTTTATTCTCTTCTTTTGACAGGTGAAGAAACTGAGGCACAGAGACTAGTTCAAAATAATACTCTACAATAACACAGTGCACTAAACACATCATTGCAACACATGATTATTGGTCCAATTCTACTCGTATTTGCAATGGAAGAGAAAACTGAGTAAGACCTGAATTCATGTGGCTTAGCCCGAGATTCTCAAGGAGAAAACCCATGTTAGGTAATGAGTTATAGACAGGAGGATCATTTACTCTCTTAGGACTTCAGGAATCATGCATCATTTACAGACCTTTATGGAGATGAATTTCTGGCTCACATGGCAACTTGTGTCACCTCCTGACTTCTCCACATTGCATAAATCATCCCTCTTGCTGACAGGCTGCTGCAAACAGGCTCTTCTCCTCCCTCCCATCCAACCAATTACTCAGCAGAGGGGAGACAAAACAGCCTTCCCAAAGCACCTGTTAGCAGCAGAGGAGCAGGCAGGCCACACATAGGAGAGAGTGAGTGCCTGAAAGCCTGCCAAGCTTGCCCCTCGTCACTATACATCTGCTAGGATTGCCTCCAGCATTCGCGTTTGGACACTGTGACTACATGGACCAGGAGGACTTTGGCCCAAGAGCCCTGGATGGGAGGGGAATTTGTGTAGCAAAAGTCCTAGTAGGTGAAGGGAATGATGGGGCGTAGAGAAGCAGAGCTACAGGGTCACTACAGGGCAAGGGGTTGAGGCAGTGGTTAAGAGAGGCTGAGGTTTAACTAACTCGGGTATATGAAAATAGAATCATGATTTTGTAACAGGCATAAGAGGTTTAAAACACCAGGCGATTGGGCAAAGGCTGCAGGAGATCTTTGCAAATGGGACAGGTAGCTGCAGGGTGACAGGCAGCAAACTATAATAACAGATTTCAGAGTAGCAGCCGTGTTAGTCTGTATTCGCAAAAAGAAAAGGAGGACTTGTGGCACCTTAGAGACTAACCAATTTATTAGAGCATAAGCTTTCGTGAGCTACAGCTCACTTCAGAGTTAGTTAGTCCCTGATCCTACAAAGACTTAGGCACAGGCTTCAATTTACACCCAGTATGAGCATGTGGTGACCTTTCCACACTCACAGAGCATAAAATTAAGCCCATGTACAAATCTCTGCAGGATCAGGGCCACCAACAGAGACTCTATTCAGGTTCTTCTACCATACCCATCACCAGAGTCTATGAACTCCTGTTAGCAAGAGGAATTACAGTGTTTGAGCGTCATCCCTATGAAGTACTGACCATAAACTCCCTGAACATTAAATCCCACCAAATGGGAGTAAATCCATCCTCATCATCGTATCCATTCATTATACTCCACACCTGAACATAGCCATTGTATGAACAACATACCCCATATCTCAATGTCTGTACTTTGACCCGTTAACCTTTTACCCCAAATCGGGAAGACTGCAGATTATGTATTCTGTAGGCCACCCCTTCCTAAACCGAATTTCGCACCCCTTGATAATCTGTACCTTATTCCCTGATAACCAGAAACTTCTATGCTTAAACTCTGTCCCGTTTTCTTTCCACTTCAACATCATCTCAACACAATTATTAAACCTGGTTAAAAGGAAAGGGAAGAAAAACCGGCATTCTGCCTTTCAGCCAGGGGAGACTAATTGGAGCAATGTCACGACTGCTCCCATTTACCCTTTGTACAGGAGCATGAGAGTCACGGACACTAGCCAGCAGAGCTCTGGCGAGGGCTAACCAGGGACCCGAGCAAAGGCAGGGCATTACTGGAGAGCCCCTTACGTGCCTTCGGAGCCGCCCCGCGCGCTGCTATCGACCCTGCTGGGGGCCTGCTGGGCTCGGCGCCGCGCCACAGAGAAGGAGGGCAAGCGGCCTGTGACACGAAGCGGTCACAAGCCAGCTCGGACAAGCTCGGTAACAGAGGCCAGGCTCGCCCTGGGCCGTGCAATGGGCTCTGGCGCTGAGGTAGGGCGCGGGTCACACCCGTCAGGGCTGGCGGGGTGGCGGGCCCCGACCCGGGCCCCTGGCGGCTGTGGTGGGCAGGGCGGCAGGCCCGTCGCCTTGGAGACGGAACAGCCCGTTGACGAGCCGCTGCCGCCCTCCCCCGCCTGCAGCGCGGGGTCCGCGCCCGGCTCGGGGCGGGGCCCGGCGCTCGAGGCGGGGGTCGGGGGCGCACGGACTATTTGTTCTCGCGGAGGGCGCGGGCGCTGGCGCTGAGTCGCTGCCATGGAGACGCGTCCGGAGGGGACGGGGGCGGGGGAGCCGGCGGCGCGGTCCGGGCCCTGGGGAGAGGCGGTGGCTCCGGGGGGGAAGGTGAGCTCCGGCACCCCGGCGGGGGGAGCGCTGTGAGGGCAGGACTAGGGGTCTGGGGAGCAGGGGCCAGCAGAGACGGGGGGCTATGGGGGAGTAGGGTCGAGGGCAGGGTCTCTGGGGCTCTCTGGAGAATAGGGGTTGGGGGAGGGACTCTGGGGAGTGGGGGGCTGGGGGCCCTCAGGGGAGCTGAATCCAGGGGGTAGGGCCTGGGGAGAACAGGGGTCTCTGGGGGCAGATGCCTGGGGGGTAGAGGCCAGAGCGACATGGACTGGGGGTAGAGATATAGGAGAGATCACTAGAGAGTAGGATCAAGGAGGCAGGGATTGGGGGGACTGAGGGCTCTGGGGGGTAGGGTCCACAGGGCAGGGACTGAGGACTCTGCAGGGGGGCCTCTGGCATCAGGTCCTGGGGGCTCTGGGGAGTACGATGCAGGAGAACAGACTTGGGGGAAGGGTGATGCAGCAGGAGATGAACTGAGTGGACTAGGTGCGGGGGGGGGAGCTGAGGGGGGTTGTGTGGGCCCTCTGCTAGGAAGATGGTGGACTGTGCAGCAGATGAAAGGGGCACCGAAAGGCCCTTCAACAAGTCTTTCCCCCTATTTGCAGGCTCAGCAGTAGCTCGGTGTGACAGCCAGTGTGTGCCCCATGCAGAAGAGCCAAGGATGCAAAGGGGTGCAGAAATTGCTGCCTGGCAAGAAGAGAGGCAAGGCCAGCAGCAAGAAGCTGGCTAAGGGGTTCCTAACCCCTATGCTGTCCTCATCCCCACCACAGGCCACAGGCAAGAAGAAGCCAAAGAAGAAGAAAAAGAAAGCAGACCAGGATGACAGTAACTCCAGGAGCAGCGGGCATGGCAGCAGCCCCTCCACCTCTGAGGAGACAGGTTAGCAAAGCTGTGTTATAGCAATGGGTGCCAGTGGGCACAGCACCTGAGGGATGGGGGCACAGCCTAAAAGAAGTGGATGGGATGCAGGTGTGCATGGTGGAAAGCAGCTGTCACTTCTCAAAGGCCACACTGCTTCTGGCTACGGCCAGGTTGGCTTTTGCATAACATATTGCTAGCTCCAGTGGGCCCAGTGCTCCAGTGCCTTGGACCATCACTTACACCAGCACAGTGAACGGAACATGCTACCAAATGAGAATGGCAGATTTATGCCCTCTTTGCCCGGTGCACATGACCACACAAAGGGTAAGGTAGTGGAGAATCGAGTCTGTCTCCACTCTGCTGTCCCTGCTGTTTGTGAGGGAAGTGCATTATCACCTTTAGAGGTTATGGGTATAGTTACTGACTGTGCTTACTGATCAGCCAGCATACGTACAGATTGCCTGCTATACCCGTGTGTGTATGTTGGAGGGTATGAGGCTCTGAATCTTGGGGAAAGACCCTACACCCCCATGTTCATCCTTATAATATGATTGTGTGGTATCCAACGCAAAGTTTGTCATGTCGGGTGTCTTCGGAAGGCTTATGATGTACTGAGCATTGTTGTTATAGTAATGTTATAGGTTGTAATTTCATGTATATAGTTATGAGGCTGAAAATGTGTCCTCATGGCTTAAAACAAGCCCAGGCAAAACTCTCCAGGAACAGAGAGGCAGTTCACACCTCATCATGGCATGTAAGGGACAAACCCAGCCTAGCCTCACAGGAACAAAGGACACTGGCCTAGGAAACAACAAACGACCTGTTGGACTCTTGAGTGCGTAACCCCGCTTCCCTTGGTCAGTTTGGGACTACGATGAGGTAATGCTCACCTGACCCTGAAGGGAGGGGGCAAAGCCAAGAGGGAAGAAAGAACATGATAAAAGGGAGACGTTTGCCATGCTCTTCCTCCTCCATCTACAAACATCACCACCAAGCGCTGAAGCACTGATCAAAGTGGAAAGCCTGGCTGAAGAGCAACCAGCCAGCCTGTGCTGAGAAACATCTAAGTTTGTAAGGGCACTGAAAGTGTTAAGATCTGCTTAGAATGCATTCTGCTTTTATTTCATTTGACCAAATCTGACTTCTTGTACTTTAACTTATAATCACTGAAAATCTCTCTTTGTAGTTAATAAATGTGTTTGTTTATTCTACCTGAAAGAGTGCGTTTGGTTTGAAGCATGTCAGAAACTCCCCTTGGGATAACAAGCCTGGTACATATCAATTTCTTTGTTAAATTGATGAACTCATATAAGTTTGCAGAGTCCAGCAGACATAACTGGACACTGCAAGACGGAGATTCCTAGAGTTGTGTCTGGGACCGGAGATATTGGCTAGTGTCATTCAGTTGCACAATCCAAGCAGTTTATGTGCCAGAGGCTGTCCGTGAACAGCCCAGGAGTGGGGGTTCTCACAGCAGAGTAGGGTAACGCTGGCTCCCAGAGTCGAGGATTGGAGTGACCCAGCAGATCATCAGTCCAGATAACACCACTTTTGGTGCATACTTTTTGGAATGGGTAGCTATAAATATAGAAGCACACACAGTCTTGAGCTGAGATTGGCTCTATTTACGTACCTGTTCATAATGTAGAAAACTACTATTATACTGGGATAATTAGACATCCTTTTTCACTACAGTGCAATCATAGGAAAAAAAGAAGAGATTGGTTACTGTAGATCCCAGGAAATAAATCTGGGCTTTTGGTGAGAAGGAATCTTGTGCATTTTAGAACCTCCACCTAGAATTATAGCCTGTTAGTACTTCTTGCTGTAGCCTTTGCTTTTGTTTTTTTAAACAAATGGTTTATTGGAAGGTTTCAGAGTAGCAGCCATGTTAGCCTGTATTTGCAAAAAGAAAAGGAGGACTTGTGGCACCTTAGAGACTAACCAATTTATTTGAGCTCAAATCAATTTGTTAGTCTCTAAGGTGCCACGAGTCCTCCTTTTCTTTTTGGTTTATTGGAAGTACATGTAGCTCCCTCATGTGGACTGTAGGAGGCATAGGACATCTGTCTGAGAGCAGGTAGTTTCACAAAACTGTAGCAAGATTTGAGATAGCTGGATATATTTTAGATTTTCTTTCACAGAGCTGAACTGCAGTTGGTTGAATGTTCAACATTTAATTGATGCAAGTCAAAATCTATCTGACCTCTAACAAACAGTATTTGGCTTGCTGGTACAGCAACAGAGTGGGGGTTAATTTCAAAACTTCTTAACTGGGGAGGTTTTCTTCAATCATGTAAAGAAACAGAACTATTCAGTTCAGTACAATTGTAGAACGCCTGTTAAAATTATGTCAGGCATCTTATTAAAATAACATTACTCACACTATTAAAACATCAGGGATTTTAAAAAAATCTGACTGTTTTGTGAAGTTAAACTTTAGAAGGGAGCAGGATTAATTTATTACAATGACAAAAGTTAGTTAGTATAACCATTGGTGGAAGCTGAGACCTAAATGGAGCAAGACTTTAAAAAATAGCTCCAGCACAGATTGCAAGAGAAATTTTTTTCTCAGTGGTATCATTTCACTAGCTCTTTAACTGGAGAGACAAATTAAAACTGAAATTAATCCTAGTTGTAGCAGGTAACAAACTCTCAATCTGATTTTTTGAGGGAGGATTTATGAAAACTTCCTCTCGTTTAGGACTGTAAACTTTTTGGCACAGGGACCATCTCATTTCCCTGGTTGGCAGAGCATTAAAAGCCTGAGGTGGTGTTCAAATAATGGCCAGAATTTCTCATTTCAATTTCTGCCATTCTTTTAACTCAAATGTTTAACATTCACATTGGAAAAAATACAACACTAAAGTGCACACAACTACTTTACAAAAGCGCAATAGTCATACTGGTCCAATGGACATGATGCTTGTATCAAAGTGTTATGAGTACGTATTCCTAAGTACATTTATATGAGTACAGTTGTTCTATAAATGGCATCAGTCATTGAGCTAAATACATATTTCCCCTCAACAATGAGCTTTTATGTGATAGATATTTTGTTAACAAATCTGGTTTCTTGACAGTGAGTCTGTGCTATGTTTAATTATTTTTTTATCTGTAACTTTCTCATTACCATGTGAACAGTAAAGCCAGAGGTGACAGTGATGCCATATAAGCTCTCTGCTAATAATATTTATCATTGCAACAGATAAACATCACAGCAAAAGCAAGAAGCATCAGACCCTCTCTGCTCAGTTACTTGAAATACTAAGTCTCAGGAACGATCGTGACCCAGCACAAGGTGCTGTAAAGGGGATTCACATTGATGCAGAAATTAATAAGCTTTTATTATCAGCTTCCACTACTTCAGGCTCTACCCAAACAGAGCAGGACATTTCTGATCAGATTAATGAGAGCCTTCGATGGGATGGGATTCTTGAAGATCCTGCTGCTGAGGAAGAAAGACTGCGTATCTATAAACTGAACAGAAGGAAACGCTATAGGTTATATGTCCAGCAACAGCTACCCGCAGAGCCACGTCTGACTCTCAAGCATTTCCCATTACTTCAAAACAAAGATCCATACACAAATAGTGGTCAGACAGCATGTCAAAAGGATCGCTCCAGTCCTTATTTTCAGGAAAATAAAGATGAAGAGGTCATGAATGCTGAGCTAGCTACAAAAGTGTCTGAACTGCAACCAGCAGCATTACCAAATATTTCTCAGGAAGTTGTGTAAACCAGTATTGTTCTCTATTTTATATCTGTATTTAAAACAGTAATGGCAACAAAACCATTACTTTTAAACTTTGTATATACCTTTGTTCACGGCCACGTTGTTAGTGGGATTAATTCCCCCTACTAACAGGGTATTCTGTTTACTTCTGCCAGACCTTTTATAAAACACTACATAGAAAGTGGACAATAAAACAATTATTTTGATGGTTTTATTAAAGGTTCTCTACATCCTACTACTCTGCCCTCAAGTACCCTCTTACTGCTTATATGTTATTCATAAATAGTAGTGTCCTACTGGATTATCTCATTGCTTTTCAAACATGAATGCATTAAGCCTCACAGTACCTCAGTGAAGTGGGCAGGTGTTAGCCCATGTTGCAGATGGGGAAACTGAGGCAGTAAGTAGCTAAGTGATTTGATACTGTGCGTAGAGGGTAAGCGACATGCAGATAGGCTTACCTAAGGTCACATACAGTGCAGAATCAGGATTAAAATCCAGGTCTCAGTGCCTGGTTTGCTCTCTAACTGCTAGACAATACTACTTTCTTCTGTTACAAAAACGTATTGTATTGTTCCGTGAACTTGGAGATTTAAATCAGAAACAAAGTGTACTAAATTGAAAAGTGCCCTTTTCTCAAGTGACAGGATTGTCCTTGTCAGTATCGTGATTGCTGCAGCAACGTGCATCGGTGACAAAAATGAACTAAAAAAAAATTAGTCTTTCACTTAATAGGTTTCCCTGCCCAATCCATCAGCCTCTCAGATGCCCTTGCTTTTCATCACACACAGTAATGTCTTTCATACAAACTCCCTCAGAATACTTTTACAATATTAGAATATTTTAAAATAGCCAAGGGCAGACAAAAGGAGATGTTCTGGGGAAAAAAAGACCAAGCATCTGAAAGGAGAGAGACAAGAAGTTCTCGTAACTTCCCTCCACCTGCTCAGAAATATGTTCCTTTGATTTTAAAACACTTCTTAAACCCTGTTTGTATGCATTGGTCTTTTCTAACAACTATTGTCTTATATGCATAGGACTCCTCTGTTTTCTGTAATATTTTATCACTGAATGATCTTCTAATCCTATTGCCTTTAATTGGCTGCATGCCACTGGCACTTTTGCAATGGCAGGTTGGTTCTTTATAAATATATTCTGTTTCAAGACTAGATTCCAACGTCATTATTTGAAAACCAAGTGCTTTTGCAAAGGGGTGGACAAATGAGCAGCAAAAAAAGTAAACAAAAAACTCTATTAGGAATTAAAGAATTGGTATTTTGTTGCATCAATTCCTACCCTTCTGTTGATATTAAAAATAAAATCCATAAGCCTGGAAATTCAGAAGCATTTAACAAGACAGTAGGCATCCAGACACATAAGTTCTCTGACAAGAACAGCTTGTCACAAATCAAAAAAAAATTTTTAATATATAATAAATTCTAGTAACTTTTTATATACCGTGCCCATCACTGTGGCATCTGAGCACCTGAACTCTCCCCCCCACTTTTAAATCCACAATCAAAAGAGAGTTTTGTCTGTTTAAATACTCAGTTCATTTGAAAACAACAACTGCTTTGTTTGCAGTATGTGCCAAAATACATATCAGAAACCAGAACTAGCTCATTAGGAATAAAATGGTACCAGATGTGAAATACATGCCGTGGAGAGGATTTCCAATGGTCTTAAAAGCACTTCTTCAAGTGTCTTATTAAACTCATGAAGCCATAGCATTTGTATTATATTTTTATAGGGAATTTTATACTTGATATGGCTTATTAGAGAATTTAGCAACAATCAAGTCTGATAAAAGAAACAGAAGATCTAAGATCAGTTGAATATATTAAGTCTTTAGTTCTCAGTGAATCATGTAATAAATGATATCTAACTCTTCCACATAGTACTTACCCACTAATTTCAGTAATAACTCCCAGCCAGCCAGAGTTAACGCAGTAGAGATGAACCAGCCATTTGTGACTCTAGTTTGCATTCAAGACCAAACAACCACCAATAAGGCTTGAATTAAAAAGAGACTTCCCTACAATTATGGTTTTCATATAATTTATTACTAGTTAAATGAGAAAAAGCAAATTGAAACTTTGTTTTTTTGGGGGAGGAATCATGTCACAGAGAGCAGAACATATTGGACCTTGCACAGTGAGAACCAAGGTGTTGCTATATAGTAACCTGAATTTTTTAAAAAGCATCTTCTATCCGTTACCATCTTTTTAAAGAGGAACATCAATAAATCTGTGTTTTTAAAGCATGTGTTGTGTCCTAGACCATAGTGTAAGAGTTATTTCTAATTTAACTTGGAACAGGTCATGGTTACAATTTTAAAATAAAACTTCTCTCCAAAATCTTGTAATGAACTCAGGGGAAAAGTGATAGTGGAGTAAACCAGGCATCCATTCTAGTGCAGTATCGTGTCTCCTACAGTGGCAGGAGGAAAGTACAAACTAGCAATAATGGAATAACCTGTCCAACAGAGAAGTTATGTTTGAAACCCCTACACACAGAGGGTGGCTTATGCCCTGTCGTAAGTGCACTTCTGGCAAACGTTAAGGAATGGTCTTAGTGGGAATGTAATGAGCATTTCTTAAATAGTACAGACTAGATTCAATGCATTGGTACTACGCTATGCTACTCATGTTGGTAGTTCTGGCCCTGATTCACATCCCAGGCAGTTCCAATAGTTTCAGTGGGGTCAAAGGTCTTGTCAGAATTCCAGGACCCATAGTCTCTTATGGGGATGGCTATTTAAACTCAGCATTCCAAGTCTCCCTTGGAAATGTTTTAGCACATCTGGGTTTGTGGGCAGGAAACAAAGAAACTACTGATTCAAGGGAATAAACAGGTACAAAAAAACCCAACAAATCCCCTCTTCCATTACACTTTCAGTCTCTTGAATCATTTCAGCTCACACTAGTACCACATTGCAGAATATACCTCTACACAGGCCATTTGTAACACCTGCCGGATCTATTTTACTGCAGCCCCAATAATAATCTCCAGCTAGAACACATTCTACATTCCTCGCTCTCCACTGATGACATTTTCCCTTGTCCCTATGCCCTGCATAAGTCCCCTTTTGAGAGGTGGTCTTGGGCTGTTGCTCTATAGGGGATGAATTTTGTCCCATGTGAGTTTGGGGAGATATATATAAAAAAAGACAAGAGCCAGCTTCTATGGAACATCCACAATACCGGTACTACACCAACAAAGAGTATAAGCCACATCTTCAAAAGCACCCACTTTCCATGCTGCTCTCCTCTCTTTCAACAAAGAAACAAAAATTCTGGAGATTTAGAAAGCCACATGTTCTGGTTGGTCAAAGTGCATGATAGACAAAGACAATGTTAAGGTGCAGGTTATTCTGAAGTGATTATTCTCACCACCTCTCTCCTGCCCACTCCCCAACCCCCAGTGATCTCCAGTTGAAATGCACTCTGATTTGTTACTGCAGGGCTACTCAGGAAGCTCCGGGTATCGAAGACCTCCCTTGCCCTAGTGGAATCATCAACACCATCAGATCGAAAACTTAGACAGAATAATGATCTTTGTGAAGTCCAACAGGGAAAGCACAGACATAGCTGTGGATCTAGCCAGTTGACAGTTTTGCATTCCCTTTGTTGCAATGCCTTCCTTGGCAAGTCACTCCCACATACCCCTAGGTGATGCTGCTGGATTCCCAGGTTTCTGCTTCCACCTTATGACTTCCACCCTGTGGATTTCCTAACATTTTTCCACTGTTGCAGCTCCCCTTGAGTGAGAAACAGTGCCAGCATTACATAGTGGTTTGAAACTAGCGGATGTCTACACTTGGATTTCCAAAATTAATTACCCCTCAGAGATAATTTTCTGCGTAATAGTCGTTACAGTACAGTGCCTGCAAATTCTAGTATCTGCTGCACTGACAAATAGTTGCACAAGTTTGAGGCTGGGTTAACTAACTGAAAAGTATACAAGATCTTCTGTAAGATTAGGGGAGCCTGAAGAAAGATAACCCAGTTCCTTCTATGCCTACCCAAATGCAATTTAACTCTTGCTCTAATCAAACCTCCTCCTCCCCCCCCTCCCCCCGCCTTAAAGGAACATCTTTAAAAACAGGCATGAATGAGATTAAAAAACATCTGTTTAAATACAAAATTCTGGATTTCCCATCAGCTAGCCTATGCCAAAGGATGTCAGCACTTTCTGCTTTATCAAGGTCCTGTGACCAAAGCTGACATTAATTATGGCTCTCTGTTTACAAGTCGCTGAATTATCTGCTAAATTTTCTGCAGCAAGAGAATTGTCATTGGTTTTACACATCAGCATGAAGAATCTTACATTTTTCCACTGTCCCAGACTCTCCCTTATCTGTGAAAGAGCAATTAACTTTTCCTCTTTGGAAACATTTCCCTTATTTTCACCTTAATACTGCAATGTGGGAGCAGGGAAGGAAATCAGCAGCTCTAAAGGAGGATAAACTGATATCTCGAAAAGCTAAATTCCCATAGAAAATTAAATGCAGGCCATTTTGAATTTATGAGCTAGGACAGAGGTAGCGACAGGTAAGTTTCCCTTAGAGTGACTGGGCAATTAGGGTTTTTTTTTACCCACTTTAGCTAGTGGAGAGTTAGTACAGTACAGTAGAAAGGGACTAGGATGGATCATAGCAAGAGAGGCAGATGTCAGTCAGCAGCCATCCAGGAGGTAATCGTTCCCAGGGTATTCTGCAGACTCCAGCTCTATGCTGGACAAGAACCGCCGCATGGACTTCCTGCAGTTGTAATCCAGAGTGGTGGTGTACACAGTTTTGGTGTGTTTTGGGTAGACAATGGTGGTGCTGGTGAAACGCAGAGGCTTGTTCCGAGGCTCAAAGTGGACCTCGACTTTGTAACTGCGCCAGGTGCAATCAGGGATGCAGACGACCGTTTGGCTGCACGAGGAAACACCTAACCCCACCGGCATATAGACATCATCGATGAAGTGCTTGTCTGAGTCATACTTCACTGAGGAGGTGTACCTGAAACACAGAAGAGAGACCCTAGTGTGAATCTCACTTTGCTCCAGCAGCCAGTGCTCACTGGGAGATGTAGCTAGCCAAAGACACTACGGGAGGCAGGGTGATCTCCTAGCTAGGGCACTGAACTAGAACTCGATGGGTTCCATTCCCAGCTCTGCAATATGACCTCAGGCTAGCCACTTCCTCTCTCCGGGCCTCAGTTTCCTCATCTGTAAAATGGGGCTGACAATCCTGATCTCCTTTGTCACGTGCTTTGAGATCCATGGATGAAAAGTGCCGGATAAACACTAGGATTCCTAGTCCAAAGGCTTTTTTTATTTAAAATATACACATCCTCCCATTGATATCTATTTCCATTTAGGGGAAGAAGAAAACCACCTTCTGTTTGTAGCACACCTGGCGTTTTCATTGTTTGTCCAAGCACAATCTCTAGGCAGGATCTCCTTTTCTATTGGAATTTCCAGAAATGCCATCAGTGTAACCATCTTCTTAGCCTGGTGGGGCCTAGACAACCATTTTCAGACTCTGGCAGCACAGCCAGGCACCTAGATCCATATTTAGACTCCCTGTGGCCTGATTTTCATAATTGTCGACCCCTTGGAGCTTCCATGGAAGCAGATGCTGTTTTCTGTATTCTTATCCATCACGGGTCTTGTGGGAGTTCTTTATCCTTCCACATCCTTGGGGTCATCAGCCAAGGCAAATGCAATTATACCCACTTGTTTCCATGAGAAAACCCACCATGGACTCGACTGGCAGAAAATAATACAACTAGTGTATTGAGCATTTCTGATGTGAAAATTAATATCAGGAATGTCTGGGTTTGTCATATGAGATGGGACTTGAAGACTGTGTGTACCGAAAAAGATTTTCCCCCTCTGCTACACACCAGGCCTGATCCTGCATGGTACCAAGCATCAATTCCAACCTCAGGATTGGGTCCTTTGTCAACACTAGTGACAATTTTTTAAATCCTCTATCAGCATGCTGTTTGAGCGATACAATTGTTCTACTTATGCCTATAGAAAGGGAAACTTTGTTCCTTTTTACTGCAAAATTATGTCCAAAGGAACAATTCACATGCTATGAACTAAGGCAGTGTATTAAGAAAATTCCACATCTCAAAATATTAGTTTTTCCCTCCAGTTCACAGGATTACCTCTTGCTGATAAGTTAGAACCTTCTGCTATAAAACCATCAGCTTAAGAAAGTGGAATTCCTTTCTGCTAATAAAACAACCCTTTAGAAAGCTACTCCCTTTGAAGATCTTTGCTCCTGATTACCTTTCAAGTGATTAAACAGAACCCAAGATTTAGCAGCTGTACAATGAACTAAGAAGCATAATAAAGAGACACGGGAAGCCTTCCCTTGAAAATTCTTCTAGGAGGTGGTTAAAGGAAACAGAACATTCCTTTGCAAAGGGCTGGTTGAAGGCAGAAGTGGAGGAATGTACTGGCTGGGTGGAACTGAGCTTGAACCTCGGGCACAAATTGATAAATGCTATTGCTCCTTTGCACAGTACCTCTGTTAAACCTTTACTGCTTCCTATGCCCCTGAGAAGGGGAAGTTTAAACACTAACTGATTGTAACACTGTATTTACCTTATTTCCTTTGGTGGCAGAGGGTCAAACTCAACTCCTTCGCCAAAGGATAAAGGGCATAACCTCGCAGGGCAGCTGGAGAGCAGAGGGTTGGGGGAGAACACAGCATTCTGCAAAAGTGCAAAGAGAGCGCCTTTAATATAGCAATTCGGTACAATCCCAAGAGGGGATGTTTATTTAGTCACCCCCTAAGTCAAGGACAAGGTTAACATTACCCAAAACAGACATATCTGTAAATGACTGACAGTTCCATGGGCTTCCATGGAGACCCACGGATTTACACAATAGGTTTGCCTGGTACTTCTGGGGCATTCATACAGAGAAGGTCCTTCCCCACCATGAGGGGCTGGAGTCAGTACATCCTCCATGGATAGTATGGTGTCACTGCTTCGGGGATTTATGTTTGGGTTTTTTTTATCATTAATATTTTGAAAAGTGTGTATGAAACCTCTCAGCACTGGATTCATCCATCAATTCTGTACATAAATTGCAACAGAAACCTTCATGGGTTATTAAATTGCATGAACTTCCGAAGAGCCTTCCCAGCTTCCTATTTCCCAAGCTCAGCTGCATCCAGTATGTACTTGCACTTCAAGAAAGGGGGAACTCTTTCTAGCTTGGGGTTTCTCAGGAATGAAATGAAGAAGTCGCACGTCTGGTCCCTTAAGGGACCATATGAACTGTGAGACGGTTTCCCTTCTGCCAAGGCCCCCCAGCTGGGAAGGAGGAGCACGGTCACATGCTGAGGCGAGCACAGCACCTCTAAGCAGGCGAATTCTGCTTTTCTTTAACACAGCTTTGGAAATGCTCCTTTAAGACCCCTGGACGTTACGAGAATCTTATTGTTTGATCTTTGGCATGTCTAAGCTGTTCTCCCTTTTCCCATCTTAACAAATACATCTTTGATCTAGGTAAGCCAGTGAGGTATCCGTTGTCTACAATAAAAGGCCTGATTTTCAGAGGTACTGAGCACCCCAAACTCCAAGGGAAATTAGTGAGATGCGGGTACTCAGCACCTTTGAAAAAAAATCAGCCCCCAGAATTCAGCCCCCAGAGCCCAGGCTGGTATTCTAAGGGCACTATCCTGCTGATGCCACTTTGCGGCTTTCACTCCGGCAAGACCCGAGCGTGTGACAGACCTTTAAAAAGGCCTGGTGGAAAACAACTCCAGACAGTCTGAGTGCAAGAGTGACAGGCCGTATGGAATTCCTGTCACAGGCAGAAAGCTGGGAGGTTTTGTAAATGAATAACTCAGTTTCATGATTCTACGGTTCTGCCACCAGCCACTGTTACTGATGTCTGTACTTCCATCATGCCAAGAGTGTGCTGGGCACTTTGTGGGTACAGCCCCTGCACAGATAAATTAAACAGTAACGCAGCAGCAGTTCTGAGTGAAGGGGAGGGGAAGTCAGGTCAGTTGTTTTCGACCGCTCTCTTGTCCAGGTGCATTCTTCCAGGTGAAAATCTGTACCAGTTCTAACTGTAACGCTGATGCGACTGGGTTTTTAAATGTATGCTCAAGGCTTGGATGGATGCCGTCTTGTGTGATTTGAGACGAAAATCTAAATAAAAACAATCTACAGCCAGCTAAACAACCCAGCCTTTCCTTTACAATTTATTCATGGCAGACACCTGCCCCCTGGCTTAGGGAGACGTTACCAAAAAATGCGCAAACCGTTCTGCGGAGAGGCGCTGACTTGTCAGCAAAGGGATCACGCTTTCCAGCAGCTGCTGCGCCGCCAGCCAGAGGGGAGAGAACTGGCCGAGGGCATCTCTGCACACCACAAGCAGACGAGACACAAGAGGATTTGTGAGCTCGGCTGTGATTCTGTCTACTCTGCCGAGCAGGAGAGCCAAAGAATTGCATCGCTCCGCAGGTAGGACCCGCATCTTTGCGGAGAGGGGACAGGCGGAGGGGGGAAGGGGTGCGCACAGGGATCCCCAGAGCCAGCCACTTTTTGTGCTGCCCCCACCCACGTTCGGTCACACCGGGAGGTGCAGCCACTGCGAAGGGTGAAGCAGGGACGAGCCCTGCTGGGGATGCACGATCATCCGGAAGGGAAACTTCCACAGCCCGAACCTAGCACCCCCAGCACAACCCCGGCGCCCCTCGGCGACCCCCACCAAAGATGCCTGCCCGGGCAGCCCCGAGTCCCGCTGCCCTGTGCACGCAGCCATGCGCCCCCTGGCAGCCCCGGGTCCCTGCGCCGTGCACGTACCCATGCGCCCCCTGGCAGCCACCCCCAACTCAGTGCACGCCCAGCGCCCCGAGCGGCACTGCCCCGGACCGTGCAATACTCACCGGCGGCGCCTGGCCCGCGGCGTCCGGCTCGGGCAGCCCGGGGGCCGCAGCGCGCTCGGGGCCGGCGGCCAGCAGCCAGTGGCTGGGGCTGGGCGGCAGGCCGGAGTCGGGGCTGTCCAGCACCCGCTCGCCGCGCCGCTTCCTGTCCAGCGGCTCGGGCCCCTCGGGCAGCGCCAGCGTCCCCACCATGGCCCGGCCCGGCAGCACTGGCCACGCTCCCGGGCCGCCGGCTCCTGGGCAGCAGGGCCCGCCCCCGGGCGCGGGGATTGGAGCGGGCGGGGCCCGGGAGTCCCACCCCTCCGCCCCGTCCCGCTGTAAGGAGGGGGCCGCCCGGGGCCGGGGCACCAGCCTGGGAAGGGGGCGGGGGACCCTGCCCCTCTGAAATCCCCAGACGCCGCACGCAGCCTCCAGAGCACGCCAGCACTGGGGCAGGGGGGTTCCACCCAGCCCTGAGGTTCTGGTTGTTTCGGTACTACAGCGAGAGCCTGCTTCGTCTCTGCTTTACGTGGCTCCGGTGACAAAATGCCAGTTATTGATGGGGCCCTATTATGGGCTAAACAGCGCTCTCCCTTCCCTAGCGCCTTGCAGGTAAGGTTCTCAGAGCAGGTCACAAACCTACTTTAAGCCTCACACCAGCAGGGAAGTGGCATTACCACCCTTTCACAGGTAGGGAAACAAAGGCACGGACGGCAGAGTCACTTGCCCTAGGTTACCCAGCAGACCAGTGGTCGAGACTCACACGTACTGCTCTGTAGCACCCAGCTCGCCTCTGTCCCACTCCAGCTGAGCTAAGACACCACTCTGGTCTGTGACTCTCAGATTGTTATATGTTATTAAATTTGCAAGGAATTCTGCTTGACTGGACTTTAGGAATAAGGGGTGAAACCCTGGCCCCACCGAAGTCAATGGCAAAGCTCCCAGTGACTTCAACGGAGCCAGAATTTCACCCAGAGCATCTCCACCCACCAGTCACTGGGTCAGTGCTTCTAGAGGGCTGAGCTGAGAGAGACAGCAAATCCGTACAATAGTGGAAGTGGAGATCCTGTGCTGATGCAGCTGCCCATCAGTACCACTCCATGAGTCTGTCCTGGCTTTTGTTATGAAGACGAGTAAGATCTAGTGCTGTTCCTGTCTACACAAGCCAGGCAGCCATCAGGGTCACAGCCTTGCCCGTCCTTCCAGAGCTTGACACTAACCCTTCTGCCTGCCTGAACAAAGGTACTGTTAATCCAGGACGTTATTTATCTGCCTGCGGTCTCCCTCAGAGGAGGAAACAAATGGATTTTCCTACACTGGCCTACTGGGGACCCAAAGGGCTAGTGGCCCCTACTTCACTGTAGTCACATTCCAGCAGCCAGCACTCCCTGCCTCCAACGGTTTCAAATTGGGCCAAATGCAACCTGCATAATTTATGGTGTAAACATCTTCACATCCCCTCATTTAACGCAAATTCACCCCTGTCCAGTCCCACAGTGCATGACTGTACATCCTGCACACCCCAAGAGAGGGCTGAGTCACAGTTTTGAACCCGGGAGTGACACTCTTCCACGTTGTCCCTGTACAAAGTCACTCCCCTGATTTTATCAACTGGAAGTAGGTTTAGTTATTAACGCAAACAGCCGAGCACTCATTTGGCTATATATTTCAGATCTTGTGACTCCAGGGGAGCAGCCTATTTACTGAAACCATGTGCAAGTGTGAAATATAACTGCTGAGGGATTATTTATCTTTGGTGTCACTGCATTTTTTAAACTCAAAGGCAGATCGTAAAACAGAGGCTTGGTACCTAGCTAGGGCACGTGTGTACTGTACTCCAGAGGTGGTCTGAAGACAGGCTGCTGCCCTAGACCCTCCTTCCAGCTTTAAACGGTTTATATTCACCCTGGAGAAAAATCTCAACGACCACAGAAGAAACATGAAAAACGCAGCCACATGGAACATGAAACGGCCCTGCCAAGGTAGTTCAGAGCAGCAAACCCTGAGCTAGATTTACATTTCCCCTGCCCTAGCACACACGGGAGGAGTTCTAAGCAGCCATGGTCAAAGTCAGAGCTTTCTGAGCACCTGATTGTCACTGCTTGGGAGGGAGGGGGAAAATATGGCTGTGCTGTTACTCCATCTAGAATTGCCGGGGAAAAGGTGTGGCTACATAATTCAGTCAGAGCCCAGGGGGTGGGTGGGTGTTTATTTATAAGGAGTCAAGTGGATATGATTTCCTTTAATTTCAGCAACCTCCGAGATCCTCTGGCAATGTCCCTGTGTTTATTCAGAGCAGCCAGCAGTGCGCGTTCCCAGAGCCTAAAACCTGAGCTCCTTATTCAGGCTGCTGTCCTGCAAACTCTTCTGAACATGCTTAACTTTACTCCTGGGAGTAGTCCCACTGAAGTCACACACATGATGTTAGGCACTCGTGTTAAGGGTTTGTGGGATCAAGGCCCAGTAGGGCTTTGCCTGCACACAGAAGTTGCACCAGCACAATGGTGTAGACGCTTCCTACACTGACAGAAGGTTTTTTCTCTCAGTGTAGTTAATTTACCTCTCTGGGAGAAGATAGCTAGGTCGATGGAATCCTTCCATGTACAGCAGGGCGTTAGGTCAACCTAACTATGGAGCTCAGGGTGTGAAAATTTTACAAGCTGAGTGATGCAAGGTCGACCCAAAGTTTTAGGTGTAGGCCAGGCCTTAAAGATGCTATTTAAAAATGATTTAGTTAATCTGGGGCAAACCCCTCTAGGCGCACACTTATATTGTCTTAAATACATTTTGTCTAGCAGCTTAGCCTGCCCTTGTAAATTTACAAGGGCAGGCTACACCACTATAAACCAGGTTTAAACTGATATGAGTGACTCCACACCAAAGTTGCACTAATTCAGTTTAAAGGCACACTTTTTATTAAAGCGATGCAA
Organism: Lepidochelys olivacea; assembly: GCF_965140295.1. Taxonomy (NCBI): domain Eukaryota; kingdom Metazoa; phylum Chordata; order Testudines; family Cheloniidae; genus Lepidochelys; species Lepidochelys olivacea. The sequence continues at coordinate 4,451,068 of NC_140427.1, read as the reverse complement.
CTTTGTGTATAGGCCATAGTCCTTTCCAAGGCAAACTTCCACTTATGATTTTGCCCCATATAAATAGCACTTGGCTGGTTAATTGAATTTCTGAATGGCCACTGCTACTGAGGCAGAGTTGATGGGGGTGCAGAGGATCAGAGGGAAAGGTCTCCAGATTCCTGTAGTACTAGGAAGGCTAATGGAATGGCTTTTGGAAAATCCTAATTAAATAATCATGCAGCATCATCAGATTTGATGGGGAAGACTCCTCTAGGGGAAAGAAAATCTTTGCTGGCAGCCAAAGCAAACACATTGCTGTACAGTAACACACAATCTAGCCTGATGGGCCCAGCACAAGTGAACCCAAACCCTTCAAAAGAATTCCTTTGCTACCCCCAAATTAAAACCAGAACAGAGCCTTCAGCCAGAGGCGTCTGTGGTTTGCAGCTATGTACTGCTGGGAACTCCGGATACTTATTCCTAAAGGAATTTACATTCCTTTGAAGAAATGCTATTAGGTTGTTTGTCTTCACTGAAAAATGTGGATTTAAAAAAAGTACATTAAAAACCTGAATCAAATCAGCGGAGTCAGAGCAAAAGTGCTGGACAGGTGGTTTGTTGCTTTTGTTTTAAATACACCCAAGGCCGGACATTTTGGTCTCTCTAACACTGGGAAAGCAGATCACCTTTAACTTCCAAATCTGCCATCAAAAACCCTTTATGAAATGAGAGGCCCCGAAAGGCTCAAGGAGCCATGTCCAAGCTAACACGATTATTATTTCGGAGTTGCCACCAAGCTCCTCAGATCAGAGGCCACTCAGCTGATAATGTAGTTAGAGAAATGTAATGGGGGTGCAGTGGGGGGAAGCTAGATTTCCACTATCAAGAAGTCTGAATTTACAACATGCTAAAACTGCCGAAAGATGATGGATTTATTTCATTTAGAACTTTGGTCCATTCAGCAGAGGCCAACACTTCCATAAAGAGCTAAACTGGAGATGAGGCAGGAACACACCAGATCGCTCCTCTCTGTACAGCTGTAGTAAAAGCACCAGTGTCATGGTCCCAAAAGCTTTCACTCCTTGCAGAAAGCCAAAGAGTTCAGTGTCCTGTGTTTATTGCCTTCTCTTTACTGAAGTCCACTAAATCAAATGCTAAACCTGATTTGACAGCCTGGAGCAAGAGTCTCTCATGTTCATATTGCACCTTTTACCCTGAAGAATCCCAAAGCACTTCCACAAGCTGCATTCAGGGACCATTCACCTACCACTGCAATGTGGCAACTGTTAGACAGTGCACAGCAATGTTACGTTCTAACTTAGAACAGACGGTAAAGAACATCAAACCCAACTGATAATGCAAGTTAAAGAACCCTCTCTTATGAAAAGTGTCATGGGAACTTTAATAACTACAAGTCACCAAGTTCTAGGTTTTACCCCTCATCTGAAAGACACAAAAGTGGTATATGGGGTCTGGCTTCAGGACTGATTCAGAGCACGTCTCCTGAATCACTATCCCCTCCTTCATCAAGTGCCTTGGTTGTCTTTGAACGTTTCCCATCCAAGGGCTGACCCAGCCCAGTACTGAGAGCTGATGGGACACAGCACCAAGTTACTGCTCAACTTCAACCAAAGAGGAAGAGGTTTGTGAGACCGTGGGTGCAGTGTGCAATTCCAGTGTGGGTCACAAATGTTCCTGTCACTCCATGTAAGATGGGAGGGAAATTATTTTCAAAAGTGACTAGTGATTTTAGATGCCCATTGTGAGATCCCTTAAAGGAGCCCACACTCTCAGCCCCTCCTGAAAGCCTGGCTGGCCCCTTTAAGGCATCTCAAGGTGGGCACCCAAAATCACTAGTCTTTTGAAAATCTTTGCCAGTGTGTGTAAGTAACAGCTTGTTTGCCCATCTCATTTGCCTCCACTGATGCCTGCATGCATCCATTATACAAGTAATTTATCAGGACCCTTGTTCCACAGGGGACTTTCCACACAGGCCCAGCTTTCTGAGCTTAATCAGTCATCACACAATAGCTACACTGATGTTGGTCCAGAGGAGAAATCAATGAGAGAGAAAACACAACAGGAGCAATCTGAGTTATTTGATAATGATGAAAAAATCATTTCCAAACAATGGGAAATTCCAGGCTTCTCACCCCAGCATGGTCTGTGAAAACATAAGGTGCTTGAATCACACTCAGTTAAACTACAAGGCAGGTGATTTAATATGTGCTCTATAAATGTTTGTTTCACTGGGATGCAGACTAAATTCATGAACATCAACTGCATGTAACTCTGGTTATTAGAAGTCCTGATCAGTTTCCAGCAGTTCCCTCTGCTGCACAGCACAGAATCATTGCTGTGTCGGAGCACCTTTCCAAACACGTTAAACCCTGTGTTGGAGGATGCACTCCTCTTCCACTCTCAGTTGCTGGTAGCAGCTGGGATTCTGGCAGGTGGCTCACTCTTCCCCTTAGCAATTGGATCTAGTTCCTCACGGCACCCAACAGGTTCACTTCTGTTTGCTGCCTAATATGGCCCCTTTTTAACCAACATGAAGAAAGCACTGTGGTCTAGTGACATCTCAGCACGGAGCCAGGAGCCACAAACTCCTCTATGTTATACTGACTCACTGGGTGGTCTTGAACAGGTCACAAGATTTTGGTACCTCTCCTTCCCCCTCTGTAAAATTGACATAACATTCACCTACCTCAAGAGGTGCTTGGGAAGCTCAGTTAACATTTGTGAAGCGCTCTGTACGTGCTAAGCGTTACCAGCAGGCAGGAAACTGAGCTCTGTTGGCAATAAAGCTGAAAATAAGCAAAGGGTTTGGTGAGATTAACAGAAATGTTTGCTATATTTTCCATTTCACTATTTCCTGCCCTGAATGATAATTACTGCTCCTTTTATTAACTGTATCCTCCTGGGCACTCCAGAAGAAAAGATCCCCAAGAAAATGGCCCTTTTAACAAGGTCACGAGATGCACAACCTGCTGAGAGCCTACAAGGTGACCCAGTGCAAGAACATCTCAACACAAGACAAGACAGAGTCAAAACATTGAACCAGTCCACGTCCTCTCGTGCTGTAACTGAACTCAGTGACATATTCATCAATGTCAGCGCAGATCACTTTGCAGCGTTAGAAAATGGGTTTCATGGTGGTTTGGACAGAAGAAAATCAACACAAACAGGAAAGGGATTTTTTATTTGCAGCCTGATGAGCTAACAAATCAACCAACAGAACACTAAAACATGTTCATCTTGTACTACCTGAATTCGGGCAAGCCTGTCTTGGAAAATATATAATATCCATACCGGGAGGATTGCAGCTGACGTTCTGCAGTGCATGCTTTTATTAATAAAAGCCAATGGCTACCACAACATTGCACATACAACTACATACAAAGAACATTATTAAGGTTGCAAAGTCAAGAACTCAAAAGTTAGGAAACGCCAGAATTAAGGTCGTCTCTGGAAAAAATAGTAAGGGATCACAGAATTAAAGATTGTATCATATTGCACACACACACAAGGGTGCTGAATTAAGGTTGCACAGAAAAAGAATTAGTCCTGGCATTTCCTAACTTTTGAGAGCTTGACTTTGCAACCTTCATGTTATTTTAACATAGTTTTTTGGTGTGTAACTTCCTAGATTTTTAAAAAAGCAAACTGAAGAAACAGAAAATCCATTATGAAGCATTATATCAACACCACATGGGTCGTCAGTAAGGTTGGAACCTTTAGATCCACCTGACAGAGCTAATGGAGTAACTACTAGCAGTGGTAGGCTGTCATCCTTTATTGGGAACAGCTCTAGAGAGATACAGGACACTTTGCTGGGTTTCATAGACATTTGCTTACAGCAGAGCGATGATGAGACAGACACCTGGCATGAAAAATTTCAGCCCAAACAGTTAGGATTTGGCAAAGGTATAAGGAATAGAAAACAGGGTCTTATAATGGGAAATGTCAAGCAACCTTAATGATAGCCAATAGGTGGTGCTACCAGCCCCACCTATACCAACTCACACACAGAGGAATGTGTTTTGTTCAAACAACTTGTCATATAGCCAGAAATAAAACATTTCAGCTCATGTAAGTACAGCATGTTAAAGAGCCAACCTGTCTTAAATTGCCTGTTGACGGGAACACCTCTGTCACCCCTCCCAACCTGCAATTAGGAGAAACTCACTATAACTCACATGATATAACCCAGAGAGTCACATTCATCACTGCAAATTTGGTGAAAGAGGTGCACATTTCTGGCTGATCACTTGATGGAGGAAGAGCAAAGGGAAACGTACTGGAAAGAGAAATGAACCACTGACTCTCAGAGCAAAAGAAGTGGACTAAAATAAAATAATATTTATTGTATTCTAAAAGTCACCGACTTTTCATTATTAATAATGGAAACAGGAGGTTCCCCAGAAGTCTTTTCTGGAAGGTAAACAGCAGAGACATTACAAATCATCATCTAATTATTGACTAACACAAGATTAACTTTCCTGGACTGCCTCCCACCTGGGCTGGGCAGGGAAGAATCCCATTGGCTCTGCTGCTACTAATACAAATACTGTCTGTGAAAGGTCACTTTGCTGGAGCCATAGAGATATGCGAGGTGGAAAGATGATAAGAGGGAAACTCCATCTGCTAAGAGAGGGGAAGAAATGAGATACAGAAAGGTTTGTAAAAGTTTACAAGGCCAGCATGTGTCATACTATACCATGAGCACCACGCAAGAGGATTTTAAAACACATCAGGTAACACTCGGTGGTGGATACAAAGATAGGAATATAATTCTTCATGCAAACGCCCTCAGGACAAAGGCTGCATTCTGTGCAGTGCAGGTGTGTGTATGGGCACGTGTACACACAGCTTTCAGATTCCCTCCCCCCAAAGGCAAATCGGATCCAGTTTGTTCTGTATAAATTGCTACAAAACACAGGCTAGAAGAGGATCATTAGTAATGATTTAATTGGCTTTCATGTCACATTCCAATATACATCAAGAAATTACTTCCTGCACAGAAAACTTTAAAAGGTATTTTATACAGAAACACAATTTCTTTATCCTCAGAAAATGTACAACTCAGCCAGCTGACACTTACACTTTCAGAAGAGCCCACTCTGATAAATACCAAAGAACAAGAGAAGAAAATTTCAAATCAAGGAAGACAAATGCAAACATGTCCTTTACAGGGTACAATTCAATGCACCTGGATTTCTAACGTTCTTCTGATTTGTTTATTATTTTTGTTAACCTTTCCTTTTATCTCTAGAATTCTGAATGGCAAAGAATGACAATTTAGGAGTCTCCAGGGTAAAGAAACATGGAAATAGTTCAGATTTCATCCCCACAAAGTATATTACAGCACTGACCACGCTATTGCTAATTTTCATTGGGAGGAAAAAAATAGTTTAAAGTGAAGTTACTAGTCCAGCACGCAGATAATGAATCTATGCAAACAACCTGCATTCCCATATGGCTTGTCACTGCATTTGGTAATAATAATAACCCACATTGAGTTTAATTATTTGTTCTGCAGGAAAGGCAGACTACACACCCTCTTTTCTTAGGTTGTCTTTTGTAAACTGATCAGTAAGAAGTGCAAACACCACTCCCTGAGAATGCAGGTTGTGAAACTAGCAGAAGGGTCAGAAACAATAATCAGCACCTAGGGGAAGTGGTGTGATCCAACAAGAGGCTTTCTGATAAGGATTCAGAAGTTCACATAATTGGAGCTTGTCGTCACCCCTTTTAGCCAAGTTTACAGAAATTCCTACCACTGCTAACACTGCTTCAGGTGCATGCTTAGCGATAGAGGACTCCCCAGTGTACGTGTCTGGCTGCCTCCAACACCTGTCTACACTAGGACTCCCAGCATTTTAACACCAGCACACCATTCGAACCAGTTTCAATAGTAAGAGTTTTTTGTAAAGGTTTCCTCGTGTAGACGAGGTTAATGTAGGTGTTACAATATCTGAACTTTCATTTAGGTGTCAGTACTTATTTTAACAGTTTTGGTCAGATACAAATGATTTTATCTGCTGATTTACCAATTCTACTGTAATCAGTCTCTCAGTTCATAAACTATTAGGACACAGGCTGATTTATCAGTCTTGGAAAAATCACTATTACTAGCCCAGGCACAGAATCTACTGTCCCACTCACACGGGGCTGATACGGGAAAAACACTGGAGCCTATGTTTTCAAAAATGACTAGTGATTGGGTGCCCGACTCGAGTCGCCTTAAAGAGGCCTGATTTTCCAAAGGCACTAAACATCCAACTTCTGAAAATCAGGCCCACTGAAGGTGTCTCAAGCCAGAAATCCAAAAATCACCAATGACTTTGGAAAATGTAGGCTTAATATATTATTTGCCAATACAAAAAAAAATAAAAATAATAGCAAAACTTCTTATTCCAACAGAACTGTTCGCAGCTGGCCTATAATCATATGAGAATGATACTTGGGGAATGTTAAAGGGAAGTGAAGGAAAGTTATGGGACCTTTTCCAAAACATTAATATCTGATTCCACTTTTAAAAACCTATGACAGAAACAGGGTCACCCCAACCACTGAATGCTGGGAATGAGCCAGATATAGAGAAGGTAGGAACTTCAGCAGTTTGCCTTACCACATGCTGGAAATTAGCAAATGATGGCAAAGGAAACAAGGCAGGGATGGAGCATGAATATTAGATTTGTTCAAGACCTAGACATCAATAAAGGTCTTTTGAGGAGGGACAGGAGAGTATTAATGCTCAGTAACATGAATAGTTATCTTCATTTAGGGCCCATCAAGTAAACTATCAGTAAAGGAAATGCAGTAATGCAGAATATTGCACATATCGCAACCGTTATCTGTTATTTGAGCAGCGTTTGGTTCAGGTTTTTGTTTTATGACATCCAGTTTTTAACAGATCTCTATCCTACTTGTAACAGGATCGAAACAAATCCCGCACCACTGCATGGGCTACCACCAGTCTCCTCAGCTATGAGCACGGAAGCCATAATCCAGGATAGAGGGGGTGGGGGTGTGGGTGTGTGTGTGGGGGTGTGTGTCCCTCTCTCCCTTCGCACATGGGAAGGAGCAGGTGGAGTGAGAGGGGACAGGACAGCACAAAAAGATGAACATGAAGCTAGTGTCAGGCCAGATTTTCAGTCTCAACAAGGACATTTCTAATTTGGTGGCCCCCACTCCTGAGTGTCACAGGAACTCTGGAGGGTTTTTAATTTTAGACACAGGTCTGTGCGTGTGGAGTTTGGTTAAAATAAATCTGTACTTGATCTGGAATGTTCTCTCCCTCTCCCGCAAGTGAACTACATATCCCTGAACAGTGGCTGCAAACACTAACCAACCTGTATCTACAGCAGGCCCCAAATCAATACTATAATGAGAAGCAAGCTGGAAGTGCCCTGGAGTGCGATTCTCCTGAGACGATTGCTAGTCAGCTGCAGTGACTCCTCACCTGACACAAACACCGCATGCATGTGCCCCTGCAGAATGGGTAGGAAAGCATGGATTACAATACGGAAGCTGCACATGAACTCTCCTGCCACCAAAATCCCTGTAGTCTTGTATCATCACCTGGACTGAAACACACCTTTAGCACTAGGTGGAGAGATTGCCAGGGGGTTTGGGAAGAAATCCAGTGGTGATAATGAGGTGATTTGTGTCACTCAGTTAAGGCTTCTCAGGCAAGCATGTGTCAAGATGAGCACTTTTCACACAAACACTTTACAATTTAGATCCATCAACCCAAATCCTGCTGTTACTGAAATCAAGGAGCATTTTGTGGCCGACTCCAATGGGAACTGGATTGCAACTCCGGTTACTTTAAAACAAGCTGTGTTGTGAGATTTGGGGCCCAATTCTCCCCTCAGATATTCCAGTGCAAATCTGGAGCCACTCAATACAAGTTGCAACAGCGTAAGCGAGAGGAGAACCAGGTCCTTTAAATTTAAAGCCAGTGAGAGGGTTCCATCCTGTGAAGAAATCCTGGCAGCAGCAGGCCTATAATTAAAACTAACATTTCCAGCGGCTCTGCCTTCAGGGCAGCGATGGTGCCAAAGTGGCACACCCATCTTCTGGACTCCAGCTGGCATGAAACAGGCGGCCACAAGCATGGTGGGATAGTACCATTTGGTGCTTGGCTTCCAAGGCCTTATTCCATGAACAGCCCTTTGTGGAGGAGGGAGAGAGGTGTAGTGTAGGTTAGAGAGGGCGGGGTAGCCCAGTGCACGTGAGAAAATAATGAGAAGCTGAAGACAGCTTCAGCAGATGTAGAATTTGGCCTTAAAGCAGCAAAAGCAATAGAGACTGCTGGCTTGTTAACAGTAAGGTGTGATTTGACCGGTGAATGCAGTGATTTTGCCCCCTCCTTGCTTCCCACAGAGGGTTCTCCTTGCTGTTTTACTGATAGCTTGACCACACGCTCCTGCCCTCGGAGCACAGGGGAGACATTGCAGTGTCCTGTCCTGGGCATTTATAAAGAGCTCAGTAGAGTCCTGGGGGCCAGGAGCCAGCGATTTAAGGGGATCTTATTTTTAAAGAAACAAGCAGCTCTATGATGGGGAAGGAATGTCGTCTTGTCACTTTCAGGGCAGAGTCCAACACTGGGAGACCCCAAATGGGAACTGCAGCTAGACGCTGAGAAAGTAGCATTGTATGAGCAGCTGGCAAACCTTGGATGTAATTCAATCAAAGCATTTTCATAGCCTGCAGTCTCCAACTCACTGCATCTCCTCCAAGCTGTGGGCCTGGAGAAGCCCCAGTGAGACAGATTTCCCTCGGCTAATCTATCCCTGGGGCACAGAGCTCTGGAAAGATTCATCCCTTGCCAAAATCATGCTGCTTCTCCATTCAGAAGAATATGGTTAATGCCTCTCAGGGCGTGGCATGGATTCGGCAGCTATTTTTCTGTGATGAAGTGTAGGATAATGGGGAGCCTGCACAAGACCTGGCCAAAGTTGCTTCGGGGCAGCAGATGTTGCTTCTGTCCATCTACAGTCTCTTCTTGATGAGCTTCTCCAGTTTTCGTATTCGGGAGGACTCCTGCTCAGGTGTGGGAGCCGTCAGGGACATGGAGCTGGTGTTCTCTCCCCCAGAGGGAGGGGTGGGAAGCCTCTGGCGGAACAGTTCCAACATACTGCTTTGCTCACTTCTCTTTAGGCCCTGTTAAGAAACAAAAAAAAGTGGAATTACAATACACAGTGAGAGCACTACTGAACCTGGACAGTGGATGCCGGAAAAGAGCTACTGCAGACCCAGGTTCAAATCTCAGTCTTCTCTTCCTCCCCTGCAAGGGCAGGATACAGCCACCCCACTGTTCTAGACAAAGGAAAGCTAAGCCTGAAGCCAGGGATTGAACTCCCAAGTCAGTAGGTAAAGGGAAAGCAGGGTAAGTGGCATCAATCAGTAGCAGCTCTCCAGGCTTTCAGAGCAGGGAGGATGCATTTGTTCTGTAAATTGCCTTTTCATATTTCAGAAGCCCCACACATTTCTACTGAAACGGTTGCCAAGGCATTCAGATTTCTCCAGAGGGGGACTTTATTAGAGGACAATAAATTCTGCTGGGTTGGTTCTAACCTTCATGTCTAATATCTTCTGGAAAGTGTCTGTGCTGCAGTCAGCAAGGAGTTTGATGTAATTGTCAACAAACACAACAGGTGGCTCATGAGGGGCCATAACCACCTGCAGAGAGAGAGAAGGGGGGGGGGCATCAGACACAAGCTATGAACATATAAACCCACCAACCAGCTATACAAAGAGCCATAACAATGGTGGATGGAGAAGTTTCTCCTGACATGTAAGTGGAGCTTCTAAAAGCCCAACTGAAATTCATTAGGTTGAATTATCCCCTACACAACCTGGCATCTGCAAAGGATGAAGAACCGTTACCGTTTAAACTAGATTCAGGCAGAGGGATTCTGGAGAGGAGGGGAATGATGCACATTTTACAAGAGCCAAAAGTCCTGCTCCAACTTTACCTGAGTAAAGGCAAACTCTTCTTTTTAAACAGCAGGATAAATCTTTGTGCTTTAAAAGAGCAAAGCTATGAAGGGCTCAGGACAACAGTCTCCTGCTCACTCCCTGTGCTTTGTCCTGCCAACAATCTCCACACAAAAAGAAAAGGAGTACTTGTGGCACCTTAGAGACTAACCAATTTATTTGAGCATGAGCTTTCGTGAGCTACAGCTCACTTCATCGGATGCATCCGATGAAGTGAGCTGTAGCTCACGAAAGCTCATGCTCAAATAAATTGGTTAGTCTCTAAGGTGCCACAAGTACTCCTTTTCTTTTTGCGAATACAGACTAACACGGCTGTTACTCTGAAATCTCCACCCAGACTTCCAAGGCCTTTCACCCAGAGCCCAAAGCAGAGTTGTCTTACAATGGAACTGTCTGGGCAACATGCCAGAGACACTGCTGTGGGTAGCTTGCGGTATCCATGTAGAACAACAGCGTACAGTCTCGTCTCATCTGTGCAAACCAGTGGAACCTACAATGGCTAAAGAACGGAAAAGAGGCCATACACGCTTACTTTTACTGAAAGGTGCGAGCAAGTTAGTAGGAGCAAAGCAGCGATGAATCCCAGAGCAGGGAGGAGTGATGGGTCCCGTTTATGAACTGTCAATTGTTACTCAGAAGCTGAACAGATCCGAGAGGCTGCAGGGACTGCGTATTGTGTTGAAGCTGTTGTAGGGCTCTCCCTCCCAGCTTGTGGGCTGGCAGGCACTGGGGGTGGGGTTCGAAATTTCATTTTATTAACCTGGGAAGCATGAGTCTCTTCAATACCACCGGGAGAAGAGCCATGAACGTGGCACTGGTGAAAAGCCCCAGCTGACATCCTCTGCTCAGGACAGGCAGCATGTGCACAGTGGGAGCCCAGAGTTCCCCCTTGCTGCCCCATCAATGAGCCTCAACCCTAACCTGAATTGCTTATTACCCAAGCTCCCTTTCCACTGTACAGAGCAGACACAGTATCCCGTCGGGGTAGCAGGAGAAGATTACGTCTCCATCATTCATCTCCCCAGGAAAGCACAGTTTAGGGTCACTGCTTCACACCAAGGGCCTGCTTGTCACTCCATTTCAGAGCTAGGCTGCCTGAGGAAGCTACTTGAGACAACGATTAGGGTCAACATGGGGACAGTGGCACCCCCATGGATTGGGATCAGCGAGCAGAACTGTGGGGAAACTCCACACTGGCTTTGGGGCGATTTCAGCTAACGAGTTCACCTCCTGAGCTGCATTGTCCCAAAGCTACCAAATCTCCAGTGAAACCATCTGAGGGGGAAAAAGAAGGTTTCACTCAAAAGCCGGGTCAGGTTCATGTTCCTGGTCGGGATTGGTGCCTGAAGCAGACTAGTTTCTCATGGTTTTGGAAGGTTTGCCCAATTCTATTAGTTGACCAGGCTACTGTTGCTTTACATACCATGAAGTGAGCCACGGATATCAGCATTGGTGGGTTGTTCGAAGGCATCTGACATTTAACCCCATGGTCTCTGAGTACCCAGAGTCACTCCACACCAGAGCATGTTATTACATTACTGACATTAATGGCCCCTCTATCTCTGACAAGGCTCTCTGGACATATCTGTATGCAACACTTCTCCATAAGAAGTCCCAGTAGGAGAGGAGTGCAAACTCCCTCACAGCACTCCAACACATCAACACCACTTACAAGTTAAGTGCCCGAGCACAGATGCCAGGTTTGTGGATGTGAGGAGACTGATTAATAAAAAAAGAACAGGAACCACTGACGATTGGATTGTTTTGGGTGCATAAGCCAACCAATTAGTCCGGTCACCAGTTTATTACCGGGACTGTGGGCTCACAGCGGGACTCTGGTGAGCGTGGTGGTATGAAATATGGTAAAGAAAATATTGACTAGAGGGAGAATAGCTAAAGGTTCCACTGGCACTAAAGGACACCCTCAGCGTCAGCAAAAGTATTTTTACACACTAGCACTGACAGTCTGTGCTGTCTGAAAAGCAGACCTGCGACTAATGCAAGGTCTCTGCATTACATGAATAGTTGCACTGCTATCCTGCATTGCCCAGAGGATCTGCGGATCTGCTGCAACGTCAATACAAGTGTCTCACCACTCGCACTGGCTTCACAGCGTGACTGACCACGCCAGTATGATAAGGGGGGATAAAAACCTTTTGTTTTGTCTATCTAGAGCATAAGCTCTTTGGGGAAGGGATTTGCTTTTACTACGGTCCTGTGGTCGCACAATGGAGCCTTGATCTCAGCTGGGGCCTCTACGTGCGGTGTCGCTGTCATACAGTAACTAGTAGTCTTTTCTTTTCTTTTGGTTCAATTGTTTTCTGAATTCAATACTATTGTTTTAAACTTTCTAGTCTTTACTGTCCCATGCGACTCTGACAAGAAAGGAAATTCAGATTTAAAACTCCTACCATGCCCTTAGCCTGGCAAGCATGTGTCGAACAAACCAATTCTCTGAGCCAGCAGGCAGCACCGAAGTGCACAGGGCTGAGGACAAAGCGACTGCCTTAAAACTGAATCCACTCACTTTCCTCTTCCCTAGTTTAAATTAGACTCTCATTGTTGTGTTAGCTTAGCTTGGATATTATAACTGATCCCAGCTCCCACGGATTCTCGCACACAAAACCATCTGCACTATTTTGTTAACAAACAGAAGACAGCACCATCCACAGGAGATATGGGAGGTCATGACCTTCAGCACTGCTGTGCCAGCCCTTGGTATTAGTTCAGCCTCAAATCTGATATATTACTCCAAGGATACAACAAGCTCTGGTGTTTTCACATCAATTGTTCATTTATAGTATGACAAAAATTGTTCTTGGGTCATTTTACAGTCACGGGCTTCAAAAAGCGAAAGAGGACCCCACTCAACAAGGTAATGGAGCTGTGTCTGGACTGGCTCTCCTGCTAGACAGCAAACAGGTGCCACCACCTCACTTGGCTCTCGCCAACCAGCTATGCGTGAAAGTCTCCAAGTAATTTTAGCGGTAGCATTTGCTCTGAAGCATATGGGGAGGGATTTTTGAAGGTGCCATAGGGAATTAGGATCCCAAACCCTATTGTAAGTCAATGGGATTTGAGTGCCCAACTCCCTGATGTCCTGGAAACGCCAACCACACCATACCAATGTGCACATACGCGCATGTATTCTCGGTAACGTCGGGTTCCAAAGAAATGGCCCCATGGCAGTCACACTCCGAGTTTCCAGGTCAAGCAGACTCAAAATAAAGAATCTTGAGAGTTACCTTCAGGATCATTTCAGCCCGCGTCATGCCCTTCACCACTATCTTTGTGTAGCTGGCAGGAGCCTTCCTCACCACCTGGGACCCAATGGAAGGCAGATCCAAGAGAACCATCTTCAGAGAGTGAGTGTCCAACAGCAGCTGTAATAGTTAATCGCACTCCGCTGTTATACTTTCCCCAGCTACTAAGTGTCATTAGCAGCTAGAATGCCACAAAGTCTAAAAGTTAAACTCTTTACAATCCCAGAACATCTTGGCATTTACATCACTGTTGGCACAGAAGGAATGAATCACCATGATGGAGCCTCAAAGAACTAGTCCCCTCAGTTGGGGTATATCAGCAGATCTGCCCTGACCTTAATGGAGCCATGGTGATTTACGCCAGCTCAGGATCTGGCTCACAGCATGTCACCCATTTGTAAACTGGAATGTTAACTCGTTCCTAAGATCAACTCAGTAACACCTTGATCCCTTTGCCTCCCAACCTCCAATGCTATCCATTGTTCTGCATTCACTCAAACACTAGTAAAACTACAGAACAGTACCTATACTGACAGCTACCCACCTAACGTGCTGCACTCACTGACTCAGTGTCACTCTCCGTACAGTGCATGTGAACTTTCACTAAACTGGCCTCTACCAACACTTCAGGCAGCATAATGGGAAAAGGGCTGCTGCTCAGCAATAGCTAAACTGGAAAAGGTGCCCTCAGCCAGAGCTTAATTACCATAAATCCGTCAGGTCCGAATTAGAAAGCAGGATGGAGACCAGCCGCGGAGCAGAGACCTGAGTCATTTGGGCTGTATTTTTGCTTAACCAGAAGTGGAGCACAATTTGATTGGTTAACATGGGACAGGAAACACTCTGGGTATTCAGATCCACAGCTCATTCCTGCAAAGGGGCTAGAATCAGGCGGAAGTGGGCTCCCCACAACCTTACCAGTGCTGCAAAAATCCCCACAATAGTTAAGGACGTTTGTGTTACGGTCCTAAGCACACAGAATTTAGTTAACATATGAAGGCTATCGGACGTTAGTTAATATACTTGGGATATTGATTCCAAAGGGAGTGGCCATGGCAAGTTCACCAGCTCAAATGTGGACCAGATTAAAAAAGGGACACTCTACGATGGCTGTCTCAAGGCGTGTGAGAGATGAATTGATGGTCTCAGTTCAGTGGGGACAGGATTCCATATAATAAAAAAAAAAACATGTTCACAAACATGGTACTGGTGCCTGGATTTGAATACAACTGCTGTTAAATAGCTGAGAAACTCCCTTCAGAGATCAGCAGTGGCAGTAAAAAGCAGCACTATTATGGTAACGTTTGCACCAGGGGCCAGATTTACAAAGGTCTTTAGACAACTAATGATGCAGATAGGGGCTTAGTGGGATTTTCAAAAGTGCCTAGAGCAGTTAGGCACCTGACTGCCATTGAAAATCAATAGGAGTTAGTCACCTACCACACGCACGTGCTTTGGGAAATCTCACTAAGTGCCTATCCATCTTTGTCAATCCAGCCCCAAGAGAACAAGCATCACTCAGAATGAAATGGATTCAGGGTATAGATCAAAGCCTAACAGACCTGCACTGTTCAGTTTGCATTAGACAACACAGCGATCAGAGAGCTGAAATGGACAAGTTATTCCATTACCCTAATAATTAAACACACAAATGCACTGCTGGTAATGGGCTAATCAATTTAACCACATGGTCATTCAGAAAAGCTCCAGTGACAACCTGGAGTCTCTAATGATGTTTATTATACAAGATAACTAGGAATTGTACTTCAGCCACTTGCTTTCTATTCGGGAAAGCAGCAGGAGTTCAGTCTTTACACAAACACAGCAACATCTTTTTATTTTTTAAAGAAAGATCCTGTTCCATTTCGCAAAAGCCTGTTGCTCAGAGATTCTGACTCCTTGGCAGCCGGCAGCTTTGAAGACATCCATCAAAAGTTCACTGTTCTCCCATCTGAAAGCCTGTCCCATTCAAGCCACGTCTTCAAACAAAGAGCAGTGGTGTCCCAGCCACCAGACAGGTGTATGAAGATAGAAAAGCTGAGGCGACAGACCCAGCACCTGCACCCCGAATGCAAAGATAATGCAAACTCTCCCGATGTGTCCAGTCATTTGCATTCCCTGATACATGGCTACGTATCAAAGTTCACTGTTTCAGTATATGTCAAAGATATTGACAAAACCACTTGCTTTCTTAAGGCTGCTATTTGCTGTCTGTTAATTTTGGGGCTATCTAGGGAAGATACAGAAAAGAAAGGAGACAAAGAACTGGGAGTCAGGAGCTCAGAGTTCTAGTCCTGAGCCTGCCATTGGCCCCACTGTGTGACCTTAGACAAACCACTTCAGTGCTTTGGTTTCCCCATCTCTAAAACTGAGAATATTGTGGTGCGGCTGAAATGGTTTGTAAAGCACATGGAGATCCTGAGATGAAAGGCATTTTATAAGTGCCACAGCATTTTTCATCCAGCAACACCCCAAAGGGTTTGCCAAGCTCCATTCAGCAGCCATTCTGTATCAGCACTACCACACCAGAGTGTTTTTTAAAGAGAGAAGTATCATATCCATCTGGAAATACAAGAGGAACTGCAGGAGGCAGAATATAATTGCCCACACTGGAAATTAGCCAGGACACATGGCTTAACATCAACTCCTGACAAAACTGCCATGAGATCTCTGATTGTCACCAGATTTCCTATCAGAATCCTCAGCAGGACCGCCACTTTACTTACGCTTGAGATGAGACACACTCACAGCCCATGGGATGTACAACACTGAGCATTTTCATTATAAAACCTGTACAAAAGTGGGTTACGAATTCATGCAAACAAATTTGCTTTGGGCTGTACCTTGGCACAAATTCTCAGCCTTAAAAAAAAACAAAAAAACAAAAAAACAACAGTTTGGCTGCTTTTAATTACACAAGAGTTAAAAAAACAAACAAACAAACCAGACAGACATTTACTGGTTTTAGAAGCACATGGATTAAGAGTAAGGTCAGGATTTTTAAAACCCACTAGTGAGTTTGAGTGCCTTAGATTTTGGATGTCCAAACTGAGACATTTTAACTGGGCCTAATTTTCAGCAAGTGGGAGTTCAGTATTTTCTGAAAATTAGGACCTTTTAAAGGCGGTGCACTCAAAATCGAGGCATTCAAAGTCACATCCTGACAAATATTATTTCTCTTCCAATTCCTTTCTCCACCCAGAACTCTTGAACTTCCTCCCTTACCCACAGACTCTTCCTCTCAGTCTCACTCCCCCATCACAGGCCCCATAACATCTAAAAGGACTCCTCAATCTTCTTTTCCCTAAACCCTTCCCAACCAGACCTTCTCGCTGACTCACGGCTGCATTCATCCATCTTGAGCCACCAGACCAGTGTCAGGCCTCCACCTGCCTGTTTAAAAGCTTCATAAAAAGCCAAGACCCATCAGATGAACACTAACTTATGCGTGCAGCTGGAATTTCCATGGCAAGCTCAGGTATGCAGGATGGAGAAATGCTGCAAAAAACTGGAAAGAATGCTGCAAGCACCTGTAAAAAACCACAAATGGCACCGCTGGGAGCTACACCTCTTAGCCCCAGGCCCTATAAAGGATGCTATTTTTTCTTTAAACTACATTCACAGTAAGTCGTTCACAGCTCCAAAGTCAGTCATGGTCTACTGCAGCAATCCACGCTTTTGTGCAGCATTTTGTTCCCCAAACTGCTATAAAAGGAAATACAAACAAGGATCTACACAATCCACATTCTAACATCCTGTTTGAACAAAACATTAGCTGGGAAACAAACTAACAAAGCCAAGGAAAGACAGAAACTTCTTTCTCTCACACTTCCATTATTTTTCTTAATCTTACTATTATTACAGCACGTTCATCAGCAACTGATCTCAGCACCTTGGTAGAACAGGGTTCATTCTAGCTGTAACTCAGGAGTCCAAGGCTTCTGCTGGATTGGGTTACAACTTTTACATTATTTAAAAGCCACTTGGAGGGTGTTGGCTGGACGTTTCACTGTGAAACATTCCCCCATGCCTCAGCTCCCACTACTAAATACAGACACCTACACAGGTCAGGGGCTGTGCACCTGAGAAGCTTCAAAAGCCAGGGCGGCTACTATAAAAACGGCCTCCTTTTCCTTTAACATTAGCTAGTCTCTCAGGAACTGTTCTGAACACCATCAACACACCCCTCTCTCTCTAGTTAAGATTAAATGAAACTTCTTGTTCTCAAGAAATCAGGTTCTACCGACTAACTAAAATAACTTTACAAAGTCACACAATATTTTCCCTGTTATGAATCCAGCCATGTTATCATGATTCGATTTCTCTCTCAAAAGACGATGAACTTAAAAACCTGACAGACTCTGCATTTCGGTAATAAAAGAAACCAAGAGAGCCGCTCTCCAGAAGATGTTTGCATCATTACAAATCTTCTAGCACTTAGAAAAGCAACAACCAAATGAAAATCCAACATTCCTAACCAATCATCTTCATGGTTTGTTTGCCATGGCCATGTCTGGGGACCAGGAACAAAAACTAATACGAATGCTATGGATATACGACTGCTATGGATATTGACTGATTACTGAGCACTACGAGGCAAGGGCAATCATTCAGAACTGAGCTGCTGGCATTGAGTTGGAGGCAATGTCAGGACCTGCTCAGAATTCTCACCATCAAGGAGGCAATGTTTGCAGCTGAGCTTCCTTTTCCAGGTTGACAAACCAATGTGCATTGGCACCTCTCTAGACTATTTGCTATGCAAACAGCTTTGCCCTCCCACTGTGGCTGCTCTTACGCTGCTTTTCAGGCTTTAAATGACTGGATTTGGAAAAGCCACAGCAGCCAACTCATTTACAGTTGAACTGCCACCTGGCGCCTTCTGCATCAATTCCTTTTTCAAGATCAGACATTTATATGAATAATAGATGAAATTCACCATTGCACAGGGCCCTCTGCACCATTTAAGCACTGTGTTGGACCAAGTTTGGAGGCATGGGGGCACATCTGGTACAGCTATCCAGGGATGGCTCTGCACCAAGCCTTCTGATGATGTGGGCTAATCACAGAGCATCCTCTGGTTGTGTTCACAGGACTGCAGGTGGACAGCACAATATGTGGTTGTGGGAGGTTGGGTGGGTTACCCAGGGAGGATCCTAGACACACAAACTACCTTTATTTCCCATGAGGAGATCTGTACTGCCTACAGTACTTTAGCCATAAATAACATTTCACTCATCGCGCGTGCTTTTCACCAGGCTCTTTAGGAGCATTAAATCTCATTACAGCACCGTGAGGCAGGTACTGTAAGCTTCACTATCCTCATTTTATGCAAGGATAATCTTAGGTCCAGAGAAATGAAGGGACTTTGTCCCAAGTCATTCAATGAGGCAGCAGCAGAGTTGGAAACAAAATCCAGGAACCTGAACTCTTCCCTGATCTAACCCTAGACCACACTGCCTACCAGCGCATGGCAATCTTTCGTATCCCACTCCCCAAAATGTATCATGACATCACTGATCAGAAAGTCGTAAAATCACCATTGAACACTTACTTATATTGAAATTCAGACAATGCATCACCCGCAACACCCCACTTCTTTAGCAACAAATGCCCTAGTTTGGTGCAATTTGACACAGACACCAGGAAGCTGAGAGCTCTACAGCAGGATGTAATTAATTTTTCTCACCTGTTCTGCCCCCACCATGCTAATCGGTTTGCACTTGAACAGATGGTTGATGAACTTGGGAATGAAGGAGCTGCGGAGAAGAAGAGTACCAAAATTACATATTTGAATTTCAATATTCAGAGTCACATAAAATCTTAAGCGAACCCTGTGCAAAATAAATCAGGGTTTCCATTATGGTACTGCAAGTGCATACAGCTCTCAAATGGATTCTGAGCATACAGTATTTTTTTAAATATACAAATAGGTTAAGTAGAGTTCTTTTTCTTTAACCATGCTGATCTAAAAGTTAATCTGGAGGCCAAGTACATGTTATATGTAAGTATTTCTGTAAAAATGGAGCAATATATTATAGTGTCAGTTGAAGTATCAGTTAAGTAAGTTATCATACTACACAATAAACATCAAAACACCGGGACAATAACTGTTCATGGAGTGGAAACATCTTTATAACAAGAACCTATTCTGTACAGGATATAGAAATACTATTTACATAAAAATAAGTATTACAGAAGTACCGTGAGATTCCCACCAAGATCAGAGGTCCACTGTGTGAGGTGCTGTGTGTATATACATACACACACACACACACACACACACACACACACACACAGAGTAAGAGAAAATCCCTGTTCTAAAGACCTTACAGTCCACGCAGGTAAGACAAAAGGTGGGAAGAAAGGCAGCTTTACTATCACATTTTACAGCTAGGGAAAGGAAGCTGCCAGAGTTTGTGTCACATGGTCAGTCTTTAGCAGAGCTGGGAACTGAATCCAGATCTTCTGATTCTCAGTTCAGTGCTTAAACACAAGCCCACCCGGAACAATGGAACAATACATGATAGAACGTAGATTTTCTGGGTTAGGTTTCTGTTTTTTCTTGATTTTAAGTTTTTTTTTTGGGGGGGGGGTGATTTTTATAATGGAAAAAGAGCTTCTCTCCTCTCCCCTCCTTGAGAAGGGAAGTCTTATCAATGTTAAATGTGTTTTCCTTGTCAATCTGGCACCCTTTGAAGCCCCATGCTCCCAGGGATGGTCTCCCAGCAGGTGGATGGTTATTCTAGGGCCCCTCCCTACGCTGACAAAGGGCTACATCTGGGTATATGTTTCGCGGGTGAAAAAAGCTGTTCTCAAACGTTTGCTTAGGTGGGATCTCACTGGTTGACCCTTCAGTCCAAAAGACATGGTTAAGGTATTATAGTGTCTATGCCACAGTGTATCAAAAATAAAACACACACAAAAGACATATTATGTCTATATTTCAGTATTTTATGCATGTCTGAATTTTACACATGTTGACGATCAAAAAGGCCAAGCTACACAGGACACCACCCAGTTACACTACCCCGGCAGTAACACCCTCATTAAGGCCCCTTTACACTGCCAGAGTGATGTAAAGGGGCCTTAAAGCAAATCGGACTCAGGCCCACAATATTCACCAATAAAACCAAAGGGCCGCACTAGATGCATTCAGTAGCCAAACTCAAGGAGAGTGGCTAGCACAAGCAAAAGGAAGTTATCTAGACCCCGATGAGCAGCTTGGTAGGACCACATCATTAACGTCCCCTTTTCCTCTTATTCGCTCATTTGTAATTTACTTGGCTTCCTTCACCTGGCCTCCATTTGGCTGAACACTTGCATGTCTCATGTTTCCGGTCCCATGTCTGGGACCCAGCGACAGGTTTAGACTTTAATGGCTCAGTCCTGTATTTTGTTTGAGTTGGTCTGTTTTCTTTCCCCTTGCAGAAAGCTCCACTTACTGCAGTGACTGGAATTCAGTTTGGTTTTCCCTTTGCATCTGTCAAGCTATTTATTTCCATCCCGCGAAGGAAGCAGCCTGGTCAAGACCCTCTTTGTCCTGCCACCAGTTATTCTCACCAGGTAATTTCTTCTTGCCCTCACTCAGGTCAGAATGACACAAGGTACATGTCTGCAGCCCATGCAAAGCACTCATTAAATGAGCAAAAAAACTGAAGGCAAGAAGCTTTTTCAACCGAAGAATTTTCTCCTCTCTCTTTTCATGGCCGTGGCCTCTCACAATGAATAATCTTTGCCTGGATGGGAGGGGAGCCTCAATGGGGAACAATTTTAAAATCATTACTGAGAACAAGCTCCAGGGCTGCCCCCAAATGGCTTTCAGTCTGGCCACATGAGAAACTAGCCTTGGCAACACAGCATAAACAACAGTAGGAAAACAAACACGAGCTTCTACTGCAGGAAAGCATTAAGGCAAAGATGAAAGTTATCTGTCTCATAAGTCTATTTTTCAGGTGTATAAATAAATCCCAAAGGCCAATTAGAGAGAGCCAAGAACAGCTGGAGTTTATGTGAGCCTATAAAACGGACAATCAGTAGAAGTTCTGGCTGCAGCAGTTCACTGCAAATGGAGGAGCGTGCAAGATTGCGTGCATCTTTGATCTCACATGTAGGTCTAACCCAAGGGCAGGTCTGGTGCTAATACTTCCACATTGCATATGGGAGACAGTAACATTGCTTAATTCTGCAGCATTTCAGGTAGGGAATCCGCATTCACATGAGCCAAGGATTCCCCCTTTGAGTTGTCCAGCCAAAATCTTCAACAGGGGAAGCTTTGCTTAGTGTGAAAATTTCAAGGTGTCAGAGAACGGCCACCTGCTCTCCCCGCAACGAGCACAGAACGGAGGAGGGAGTGACCTTTCCATCCCGGATGCTGCCTGTTACGTTATATTATGCCCTGTCTAACTGGAATGTCCAGCAGGGTGGGCAAGATGAATGACACTACCCCTCTTCCATGTGTTGGCTGGCAGAGGCCATCAAGAGTGCTACAGCATGACTGAGAATCTCAGCTCATCTGAGCTTCTTGTCTCCGAAGACCTAGACAGCACAATTCCTAAAGTTAGCTCCAAAGCCCGACTCCCCCACAGCACGTGTAGGCAGTCCCGATAAGAGGAATATATATTTATTCTACTGTATATTCTCTCCTCATGGTTTAAGCACTTTGAAAAATGTGCTCCACTGTACTCAGAGATCTACATTTTAATGCCACAACTCATTTACAGTTTGAGCTGTAAAATCATATCCAAAACACTTTGTACAAGCAGACTAGTCCCCAAGGTAATAATAAAGCAGAGCAAGACAGATTAGGAGCCTGAAAACAGAAACCACAGCACTTGAAAGGCTCCCATCCAATAGGAGAAGCTTTGCCAAGCTTGTGCTTTCCTAATCCCTTGCACTGATAATGCATTAAACACAATACCTCACTAAGCAAGACAGACAGAGAGATGCAACCACAGTACATTTGTTTTAGAGATGACGACCTGCTACAGAATGTTGTTCAAAGCATCCAGCTGTTCTTGAGTCACTAGCAATAGAGAATCACTTAGGTTTAAATAACCTTCTGAAGTTCAGATCAGCCGCTCTCTCCGAATCAACAAGATTTACTCCAGGCTGCTTCAACACTAGCATATGCTGCCTGAATGTCACAATCTTCTTTCACATAATTCTGCTCACTGAATGCCTGATCAAAGTCCCTCCAAGTCATTAGTTAAATTTGCACTCTAATTATCCACAACATTCTACTGTACTTAGCTAACACAGAGCCAATCTGGGGCAGAGGAAAAGAGGATTACCTTTAAAAGCCTTACCACATGCCAGGGTTTCTATCCCCCCTGTTCCTCAGTTCCAATCTCCTTGCAACTTCCAAAGGTAGGTTGAGCAAATGTCCATACAGATGTGCTATATTTTTTATTTAATAGGGAAGTGAGTTAGGTACCATTAAGAATGTAAGAGAGGGGTTCATTTGTGTTGCTCTTAAATGTCATCTTGAATTTCTACTACACCAGTCTAGGGAGCGTGAGTGTCTTGGTCCAAAAGGGAAAAAATGGCATACACTGAAAGACACTTCAGGTCCCTGGTGAGGAATTTTCTTCCTCCAAATTTGGTTCAAATTTCTTCAGCTGGTTTTAAGTTTAACAGCTTTAGAAACTCTCTCTCCCTTGTGGTCCTGTAACTCAAAACCAGCCCTAGTGCAATACAATTAGATTTAAGAAGTTGCTGCCGGTGCAAAAAGATACAGATGTTCACACACAAAATGCAAACAGGATTTTCAGCATTGTGTAGCGCATAAAAAGGTACAATGTCTACTAGACAGACGAGCCTATAACATTAATACTCTATGGATTGAGAGTCTTAAAGACACCCAGATATGGGTAGGTATTAAAACGTCACATGGGTGCTGAGAAAGATCAAGGTATCATTAACTAGTGTACTGGTTCTGTTTAGAAGCAAGTCTTACAAAAGACTTCAAATGTAAATACTGGCAAAATCAACATCATCAGGAGTACGGAAGAAGCTGAATTCTCACATATAGGGCTTGATCCAGATCCCAGTGAAGACAACAGAACTTTCTCTCAACTTAAAGAGACATTGGAGCAGGTCCACAGTTGTATTCAGAGGTCTTTTGAGTGGTAGTTTTGCTGTTTTCTAAGGTCTACCAAGGAACAAACTTTGAACCACTCACTCATTCCAGCTTAGATTTGAACTCATCCCAGATGGGAGAGCTGGGTGCTTTATCCACAATTCACTTGGTATGTGCTTAGCAATAAAGTTTAAAGGGAGGCAACTAAGCCAAGGTATTAAGACTGTGCCGTGAACAGCTGAGTAAATGGATTTTTCATTTATCACCATGATAGCTATATAAAATTCAAGTGTAACCACATAGGAGGCTTATGCGCAATAAATTTTCAGAGACAGCGTGTCGAACAGTGATTATGGGCAGTGTCATAATATGATTTATCAGTAACTGCTCCTTAATGCAAACTACTGAGCACCCAGAGACAGAAAAGGGAGTGCAACTCTCAGGCCATCCGCCCTGCTACAGAAACTTATGGCTCTCAAGACATCCCACTACATCCTTTTCTGCTGAAGTAGAAACCGAAGCTCTGATTCTCACAGCCACACAGTAACTGCAAGTCTGTACAATTTACTTTGGAGAGATTAGCTTATTAGAACTGAATTAAATGTTTAGGTATTTTTAAGTATGAAATATGGCACGTGCAGTGTTCCCCGCTCACGCCTTCTGCTGGGCTGGCCATGCAGAACTCGACAGCCAGTAGCTGTAGCTACCACGGCCTTTAACAGCTTTTTCCTGGGTCATAGGCCTGCAGTGTTTGATTGGTCTCGTCGAAGAAAAGGGAGTTTAAAAGAAATTGCCCATAATCCCTTCAAAGGTAATTTGGCTCTAAGAAACAGGGCTCTAAAGACTCAGAAGCTAGGATTTTAAGGGGGGGGGGGGGGTCTAAGAGAGGTGGGCACTCAACTGCAATGAAAATCAGTGGGAGCTGGGCCCCTAACTCCAAAAAAGCCAGCCTTATTCTCTGCATCCCACAACCACTATTAACCTGTTTAACACTGACAGGCCAGGAAGCAGATCATCACAATGGCTCCACATACCTGGAGTACATTTCCAGTCCGTATTGATCACTGTCTTTACACAAATAAGCAGCTCTAGGAGGATTGTGCACTGTGTATTTACTTCTAGTTAAATGCAGCTTCACAGCCTGCTGATTGTTTAAAAAATGTGTTATTAGAAGGAGAAGAAGAATTGTCATGAGAGTTGGGAGCTGGTACAGGTTTATACCAAGGAAAAAAGAGATTCCCATAACGAAGCTGAAGTGTTCTTTTAAATATCCACCAAATGCTGATGGTCAACCTCTTCTGCACTGGGACTCCACATTCAGACACTCAGAACGGGTCTTTTGCAGAGGCCCACCCCAGAAACCTCTGCACTTAGAAAGCGGTTCTCCAACGATCATTAAAATAGTTTACGGGCTGGTCCGGGCATGTGCGAAGGAACCAGTGCAGACGACTGAGCAAATTTGCTTCAGCGGGACACTCAAGACAAGGAATGGAAGCACCTCACAATCTCACTGACAGCTGCAGGTGACCCCATTCCTCTAGACTTGGGAAGCTCTTGACCTATATGTCAAAAGTCACTGATATAATGTACTAAAACGCAGGTACATAACCAGACTAGCAACAAGCAGAATTACCAGAGAACCCTGGGACAGGCAGTGACTTACTTGGCAAATTTAATACAGAACTGAGTGAAGTATTTTCTCGTGGAGGCCAGATTGTCATGGATGATGGGAACATTCTGCTTAATATGAAGGATAACAGACGTGACATAAGGACTCTGGTCACCAACATGCTCCACATTCTGCCACTGCATCTGCAGGAGGGGGGGAAGAAAAAAAAAGACCTCTTACTTCATTAGGCTTTAGACAATGTAAAAATACACAGCAGTGTAGAGTACTGAAGTGAGCACTGGCTTTTTCCAATCCAGCCTTTACAAAGATCTGTAGAGAGTCTCCAGGAAAAAGTCATCATAATTCTTTAACCAGGCAGCCCTCTGTGTCAGCTGACTGATGACCAAATCCCTGGCAGAGAAACTGAGACCTGTTTTCTCATCAAATTACAGTTATTAGTGGTCTAAGAACCATGGAGCCCATTGAACAATAGAGAAGACGTGAAGAAAGAAGAGCTAGAATGGCCCTAATGTATCAAAATACAGAGTTGAGGTGGGAATATGTACCAATGCTTATGGGTGGTGGAAGGGTGTGCACATGTACATGGGTAGAGCACAGGGATAAACAGCTTTTGGTGTAAGTCAGGGGGACACTCCAGCCTGTTTGAAAGTTTCTTTTCAACAGCTCCCATAAATCCTGATTCTGGCCCTTTAAGAAATTGACTGCAAGATTGGAAAAAGGCTTGACATCTGTATCGAAACAGGAACATTAACACGGGTTAGGCTGAGGACAGCTAGATGGAAAAGAGATAAAAAAACCAGTGCAACTCAAACATTCCACATGAGCTCAGCTGACAGCAAACCTCATAATGTTACTGGTGTGGAAGGCTAGAATGCAAGACTCCAGCTCATCCGAAATGCACATATAAAACTATACACCAGCAAAAGAATAATGACTCCATCCCCCTTCTCATTTTCCTATACCTTCAGTAGAAGTACAACTGAATAGCTGCCTTTAGTAAGAAAGACGTGTGACTGCTTTGACAATGTTCAAAACATACAGCAGAAACCTTCTGAAACGAAGTGAACAGCTGAGGTCTTGAGGTCCCTGGAAAGACATCTTTGTTCACAGCAATTTCCCCTGCGGAGTAAGACCGTCCCGAGAGTGCCGCTTAGTGCTCTTACCGAACATGCACATTTAATGAGTAACAGTAAGCACTCATGATTCCATGTTGCATTATGGTTCCAGGTAACCAGTTAGCACTGCAGCCCTAACGTTCAAGGAAGCCATTAAGATGAATTATGAATGACCAGAACAACAGAAAATCAGGATGGAAAACTGCACGTAGTTTGGGGGGGGAAGAAAGATACAACTATTTTTGTTTCCTTTGAGGGATGCGTTTGCATAGGATCTACCTTCACACTTGCTTGCCTAAGCCCCAGATCTGTGTGTATGGCGTCCCTGCTATTTTTAATCTTATTACAGATGCTTTGTTCCATATGACTTTCCAGATTCAGCTCCATGCAAATGATGAGGGGCATAGGTGACTTAGTGGGTTAGAGCAGCCAAATCTCCAGTGTCTAGTGGAAGAGTCTATATACGTCCCATACAAAGCCTTTTTCGTTAACAAAACTGAAGAGAAACACACATGCACTCAGTCGGTAAGAGGGACATTTTTCTCACTGCCTGTTCAATAGTTTATAACTCTTACTCTGCCAACCTCCCATTGGAGGGATTGTTCAGACTAGTCCAGCTGCTCTTCAGCTGCTCACAGCAACCACCACATCTGAAGAAATACACCTCGTAACGGTTTCCTTGCCACACTTTCACACATTCCCAGCACCACAGCTTCCCCACCGATGGTAATTTAAAATGAACGCATGGTCAGGATATACAAAGCACATCTAGAAAAACCATCAGAGTATTGCTTACCGATAGTGCAACACTTTCCCCCCCTGCTGTAGACAATTTGTTTTGCTGGGTTTCATTCCTAAAGCAATTCTGATTACCAATCTTATAAAAATGTAAATTAAAAATTAGCTGGGTGCACGCAATTTTCAATAGGACAACAGTAGCTGTAACGAAAGGAATAGTGTGCACACATACTGAAAAGTCATCCAAAGAAATATGAACCCAATTTTTCTGGTAAAGGGTAACTTTTCTCCTGTCATTTTAAATTTACTCTTCAGGACTCAAGTGTTTTTTCCATTTGTGTTTGTCTTGGGATATCCCCAGATAGTTTTTGACTGGTATTGTACATAACCAACCAAAAATATAAGGTCTCACCTCATATGTGTGAGAGAGAGGAAATGTGACAATGTGAGAATAAGGAAAGAGCAACTGAGAATTGCACGGATAAAAACGTACTGTGCTGAGGGGTTCTGAAAGGATCCTTAAAAAAAATCCCACTAGCAAAACTCGGGTGGTTTTCTATGTAACTAGAGCTGCAGAAGTCCTTGCTTTTTATTATATAAATTTGTAACAAATGTTCCAATGAAGGCAGTTCATGTTACAGCCACGTGGTCACTTCATTGCAACAGTGTTTATTTTGCAAGTTTTGTTCCTTTTACTGAGAAACGTTCAGCTTTGTGAATTATGTCAGCACTACAAATCACACCTTTTCCGCTGTATGCAACTTTTCCGCTGGCAGATGTGTATTAGGAGTCTTAGTTCAGTGTATATTCGATGCAGACACATGCACATACCCTTGGGCAAAGGGTCTCTCCAACTCCTCACACAGGTCACTCCCTATTTGAAGTCTTTCACTGAGTCTCTTCTCATTTTCTGCATCCAAGTCAAGTTTCTTATCCTCACTTTCAAGACTGTTTCCCATCTACTTTTCAGCTTTCACAATGAGGCCATCAGCCATTGGAGCAGAGACACCTTGTCTAACTGATCTAAGGTACCTACCATCACATTGTTTCTGGTTGATACAATAAATCTCTCCATACCACCCAGCCCCATATGTTCCTTATACTCCTAAGCCTGTCCCCAAACTACTTTTATCTCTTTCTCACTCTCTTTACATCTTTTCATGCTACTTCTGCACCTAAAGAGCCTTCCAAATCCAACTGCAGCCAACAACTTCCCTCTCCTCCTTCAAACCCACTTCTGGCCTGAACTCTCCCAAAGGACTGCCTTCCATTGGTGTGTCTACACATTCTTGCTATTTAACTGTTAGTCCAGTGTATCTTTTTTATCCAAGGCAGATTAAGCTCTTGGAAAGTGCTGTCTTTATGCCTTTCTGCAGCACCACATACACTTGGAGCATTCCACTTATAAATACCACCTCTAAAACTGAAGGGCCAGGAGAAATCATCATAAAACGCAAGTGGTGTCCCACAATAGCTATGGAAGCAGTTATTAAAAGTAACTAACTACCTACTTAGATGCAAAGATGATACATATTTTGGAAGGTGGAGTCCTATCTTCACTTAAGATTTGCCCAAAATACTTAAGATAAAAGAAAAACCAGGACCACTTTTGTCTGACATGGATATTCACATTATTTATTTTCCGTGTGAAATCTCTCTACGAATAATGAAGCCAAGATATGCTTCAATGCTTGGGTATTTCATAATTCACTTCTATTTCTAACAAATTCTTTCCCAAGAAAACAGCCATTTTTCAGAATTAAAAAGAACCCAGAATAGTCCGCCTCACAGATTTCGGAGGGTTTATCTACAGTAAAAGATCTGAACGAAGGAAGAGCAATGGCTCTGGAACAGACATGTATTCATATTATAGGAAAATAAGAGTGGATTCATAGGCACATCCTTCATCCCTCCGAAACAGAATGAAATTTTACTCTTCCAAATGTTAACATCTTTGTTATTCAGCTGGAAAGGTAATAAATAGGTCTTGAGAAAGTAAAAAAAACAAAAACAAACAAATCGTACATCAAATCCAGCTCTTTCAAAATTCCAGTGAAACTCGCATACAAGCAACTGCCTGCCTGCTGCAAATGGAGGAATGGGTGTGCAAACGACAAGTATTTACTTAGCAAGTTTTGCAGCGCTTAGCTTGTTTATATCCAATCATTCCCATCACATGGATTTCATTTTGCTGGTGTTCCAAAGACAAAAATAAATGGCCGACCAGCTGCTGCTTTCCCAGTCCTGTGGTTTTGCTATGGTATAAACAACCCAAGCTCAGGGATTCGGACGAACTGTCATAGTGGGGGTAGGAGCACCTATGGGTCTGACAGGGCACATAAGCAACACCTGAAGTGCTAATCCCCTCCCCCACATAGTGCTGTTTTCCTGGAAAAATTCTCTTTCCACTTGGGACATGTACAAATTCTGTTAGCAGCTGCATTCCAACTCACACTCTAACATGGGGGTGGAGGGTAGTTGCAGCTGGAATACATCACGAACCAGAGTGCTATTAAAACTTATGGCAGTTGGGAAGTAAGTCGATGCTACAAAATGGAGACCTATGCTTAATATTTCTAACTGAGAGAAAACCCAACCCATAGTTCAATCTACTTTCATCGTCCTCACCTCTGCCTAAAGCAACCTGGGCTTTTCACAACACCGTAGCAAGACAAACAGCTCTACGTTTCAGCTGATGAGCAAAGGAGAACAATGCAACTGCCACATAACCCAAAAGAGCTGGTGACTCAGAAAGAAAGGTCGGGCTTCTGGCCTCTCTATTCACAGTGCCACATGCCACTGGGAGCATCAGAGAAGTGACAAGGCACAACCCAGCCCTATACTGCCCTTTGGGTACCTCCAGACAGACAATTCACAGGCCAGCATTAGAAAAGGCTTGGTAAAGCTCCTAGACAGAGGGTGTGGAGAGGAAAGTGACACACAGTGCAAATGGCATTTAGAGCTAATCAGATTTCTGCCAATCTCAAAGATTACCACAAGCATTGAGAGCTAAAAGGAAGGACAGGGATGAATATTCACTGACAGCGTTCTATTGCTCATGTGGCTTGCTTAGCTGTGAGCAAACGGAAGCTCTTACTGGAGTCACACAAAAGTTAGTCTGGAAATGAAGCACAACTTGAGCTAAAAAGCGGTGGCAGCTTTAAAAAACCAAGCCGGCACCACAAAGTTACTCTCCGAATGGGGCAAAGGAAACATCCAGAGTGAAATTGAACAGTGTCACTGAGCAACAGCTCCAAAGCATGACTTAAGGCTACCTCTTTTAAAAACCTACCTTGCTCATAGCAGTAAGGGCCGGGTCACAGGCTGCATCCAAGTCCTGCACTAACAGCTGTATGCTGTTTGAGATCACACTGCAAAAATCAAGTACAGGCATTATGATAGTACTCAGCAACCCAGTGCCAAAACTGACTTCTCTGAATGTTAAAAGGAGAAAAAACATAGGTGACATTTGTACTGAATTGTGAAGAGATACACAGTTAGAATTTTTATTTCTCAGAACCCAGGAAATATTGCATGCCATTTACAAGGGAGCTAGCAGATGTGATATAATCTAGACAGAGACCGCCTTTCACCATGCCCTGACATACAGAGGGGGAATAAGATCCCAGTAATGTGTCAAATCACTTACATGGGCAGCGTTGCTGGAACAATTTGTATAGTGGGGGTGCTGAGAGTGATTAAAAATGAAAACCCTATACATGATGGAAACCACTTCAAGCCAGGGGGTGCGTGAGAAACCCCAGCACTCCTAGTTCCAGCACCTATGTACATGGACCACACCCAATGACCAAACCGTCCGGCACTGGGGGCAGAGCTCACCCCTGAAGCCTGTTTGTGATTCTGTTTCCAAACTTCATCTGGTCTTTTTAAAATTTCATTTCCAATACGCAGTTCTACACCATGCACTGGGATGGCTTCCACTTGATATTTTGTTGTTCACATATTAACCAAAGAACCTTACAATAAGGCTTTTAAATAGTGCAGCTAAGACTGTGCATCTGGATGAGTTCTGAATGTCTGTCTTCCTTTTGCCGGGGCGACAGTAGATGGGCCATTTATAGCATGTCTAGCACCAGTCCATTGTTCTCGTTTCTCCAGAATGATAGGACATGCTAAACCATGGTCTTTAAAAAAAAAATTACTAATATTTCTTAAGAGCCATTTTTGATCCCATTACACTAAAGTTTGGACTTAAAAATCATGGGCCTGTAGGGCTTAACCTAAAACAACAGTGAAAGAATAATGTATGTTCATCTTCTGTATCTTGGATCATCCCCATGGACGTGTGACCCAGCAGTGCCTTTACTGCAGGCTTTTGCTAGGAGGTATACAAGACAAATCACCTTCCCACTAAATAAACAGATTTTAACCTCAGTACAAGCCTCAAGCCTTTCATGAATGACCTCTTAATTTTCCATGATCATGTTTTGCTATTTGCCTTGCAAATGATGCTGGCCTAGTCAGAACTTGCTGAGTGTGTAACAAACCCTGATTTCTACTTTCTTTCCCACCCTCACCATAAGTAAAATTCTGTAGATGCTGCTCTGCACCTTACCAGCTCAAGGGTTGGAATTTTCTTTTAGACATTTAAATGCAGTTATTGACATAGATGGACACCATCAACCAGCTACCAATTCACTCTGCATTGTTCCCCCTTACACACACAAACGCACATGCAAGCTGTCAAATCTCTCCAGTAGAGCTCAAAGCACATGAAGACAGGAGCAGTGCCCTAAATAGAAAGAGTGCTCCTGTCCAATACAGGATTTGTTTCTAAAAAGTGACCTTGACAGGCAAGCCTGTCAAAAACAAGCCTGAAAAATATTAGAGATGAAGCGCCTGTTGTCTTTAAAATAAATGATGTGGCATTTGCACTAAAACGAAAACACTTGTGCCCATGACTACTTGGCCGCTGTGCCTCTCTGCCATCTGGTTGGTGCCACATGATTTGCTCCCTAAGGAAACTACCCAAGCTCAAGCAATACCAAGATAGCTGGGATGGAGAGAACTGGGCTGCTTGGGTATGTCTGAGTTCTACAGGACGTCTGCTGTCAGCGAGATGTAGGGAAATAGTTGTGGTTTAGCACCAAAATGGAACATGACCATTCCGACAGAAGGCAAGCAGCTCGCGACTGGCTTCCATATGTTCGTAGTCTACCTAGGGCTTCGTCACCAGCCACGGAGTCTGCTGTAAGGAGCGGCAGACAGTAAGTTGGGGGGAAAAAAATCGAGTTTTAAAGATCAGCCTGAGTGGTTTACAGGACAACGGGATTGCAGCAGTGCCTGACTTACGGCACCGCGCGCACCGAGCAGCACCAAACGCAGAGTGCTGCATGACAGCCGTGCTCAGAATCCCTGATCGGAACTGGGGCCTTGCGGAACTCGGGGCCGTACAAACAATCCATAGACGCAGATGGGCTGTCCCCTGAGGAGCTTACAGCCCTTTACAAACTAACCAATTCATCCACAGCACCCCTGTGAGAAAGGCATCTATACTCCCTGTTTTACAGATGGCAAAACCGAGGGATGGGGACACCAAGGCCGGCCTTTTCCAAGGAGGCAAGGAAGTTCAAACTAGATACCCTCTCACTAGGATCAGGACAAACCCTTTAGAAATCCATCCTGAAGTGACTTGCCCAGAATCACACAGCAAAGGAGCGGCAGAGCTGGGGTGAGAACCTAAGAGTTTCTTGGTTCCATGTTCAGACCACAATTCAATTTAGCCTCCAAGTTTGCCTCAAGAAGACTGTTCGCTATGCTCCTGTCATTTCCTAAACGACCTGCACAGCCAAACACTTCCCCAGCTAATTGCTAATACAAATTCTTTACATGCATTCCAGTGATTTTTGCCTTCTCTTGTGCAATTACAAAGAGAAGGGAAAAAAAACAGCTGCTGGGCCTAATGACTTGTTCAGTAAAACAGTGGGCGGGGTGTGTTATCAGCAACATTTTATGGCTTTATTTACTCCTGGGTACAACTAAGCACCAGATCCCAGTAGAACGGACTTGTTTATTGTTTAAAGAAAAATGTCTATATCAAAATGAGGTTCAGAGGCATGTCCTCCACCGACAGGACACTGGCCAAAGTGCTACTCTGATTTAAAGGTCTTTAAAAGCCTCTGCTATGAGACACATCAGCCCTGAAGGTCTAACTTTAAAGCATGTAAAATGGCAGATGTGTGAACAGTATGTCAAAACAACTTCCAAAACCTCATCTCATTAGCCACTAAGTGAGACAACCACAACTGAAAGGCGACACAAAATAGCTGGCTCATAAGAGCAGGTCATGGCAGAATGCAGCACGCACTGTCCCATTGCCCTTATTGGAAGAATTGTACCACACAGCAGAATGGCAAATTACATTCCCACTTCCAGGCTAATTTGCTTTGGTGTTTCAGCTGTAGGCGAGGGATTCGCTCTTCTTAGTTAGGATTTGAGAGATAACACAGAGAAAGGGAATTTGATTAGGTCAGAAGGAAACCAGGCTGGAGAAGCAAGAGGAGCCCTAGAGTGTGAAAATCCTGCGTGGGCATTTTGTTTGTCATCCTGCCCATTACAGCAAGAGAGGAGGAATAGTCTTAGCTGGAGCCAGACAGGAAAAAGCTTTTAAAACAGCCTTGCTGGTAGCAGCAGATCAACATGGGCTTGTTATCTTTACTAAATCTTAGCTCCAGGACTGGCAAGAAGCACCAGTAAGAGTGTACAATTTGATTAAACACTTGTTCAATTAGGATTTCAAGGAACAGTGGTTCTGTGACAGATCAGAGAGTCAGGATAACTGGGTTCTGTTCCTAGCTTTGCCAAGGACTGTGTGCGTGACCCTGGGCAAGCCAATTAATCACTCTGTGTCTCGGGTTCCTCACCTGAAAGATAAGATGGGGATAGCCCTCATAGGCTAGATGGTTGGAGAGAACTTTGAGGTCCTCTGATGGAAGGTGCCAGCAATGGTCTTCTTATTAACATGGGATAAAAATCATTTTAATGTATGATCACAATTTCCCCCTCAATTACATTTTTTAAATGCAAGGATCTTGCATCTTGGACCGATCATTTTATGCCACATGAAATGGTGTTTGATAATAATGAAAATACTGCTGATTTACACTGGGAAATTACTGTAGGAAGAAGGTATCAGGATGGCTTCCTTCTTGAAATGTAACAGGAATCTCAGACAGCTACCAAAATGCAAATGTTATTCCAGATGGGAACTCACTATTTCCTTTCCTTTCTCAGTCTTTTTGTTCCTTTGGCCATAATGATGGGGAACAACTACATCGATGGTCAATACCACTCGTGTTCTTGGGCTGTCCAGGAGAGAGACTGTTTTTTCACCTGTGAAAAGAAGCCTACTTCTAGACTTAAGCATCATGGCATTACCAGTTTATATCCTACATCTACCAGCCGTTCTGCTAGTACTGGCCTGGCCTACATCACTGAACAGATCAGCTATGACATTTGCCAGCATTATGGAAAGATGCCCTGCTGGACATACATGCTGAATGTATCCATCTCTCCTGTCAGGTTGATTCGTTCCATGAGACTTGCATCCACTTTTTCTTTGAGCTTTTCTTCAAGCTGTCAGGGGACAAAATGAGTAACAGACAGACATCAGATTTCTACCTAAATTGATAACTTAGCTGCCTAAACTCCTGGAAAAGCCAGCTTGTTAAATCAGGAAATGGTCCTAGACTATTGCAACCTGTCTGAGATTTCCTTAGTGGGTAATAGTATCCAGAATAGAAATTTCCTGTCTGTCAGAACCTCTAGACACAATGGTGGTGTGTCCTTGAAGCAATTGACTTTCAAGGCTGTAAAAGCAGAGTTTCTGGCCCAGTAATGCACACAAATCTAACATGACAATGTACTAGGGTACTAACTCACCTAAACCAGGTGTGTAACCCACTGATGAATATGCGTTACAGGTCCCCATTTGTGCCAGATGTGCAGAGGCTATGAGTCTACAGCTCCAGCTAGAGCAGCTTGGTTCTTTAGCTAAAGCAGTAGCAACTCATGGTTTTTGGTGTGAAGGTCCCCGGTTGAACCCGCACTGGATTGGCCAAGATGGAGGCTAACACAGGGCATCCACTAAGCTAAGACATTCTGAGAGCATGTTAAATGTCGAGTTAACCACAATGATGGAGGCGCCTGAGGGAAACATTGTGTGTCCCCTCTTTTCACTGTGCCCTGGCACTCGGTGAGATGATTAACCACATTCCTGGTCCTACATTAAGTTAAGACTTGAAGGATAATGGAAGAAAGGATTTTGATGATTCACCCTCTCTTGGATTAAAGCAGTTGATGTATCAAGCATGAAAGAACACTACCCAAAAGTGAGATACCAGTTAGAGTTTAAGACACAAAACTGTTCTGATAGAGCGAGGGCAGCAAAATCAACGCTCTCTTGTCTTTGAAATATGGTTTTAATTAACGTTCTAGTTTCCATACTTAACCCAGCATTATGCACAGCAGAAATTACTACGCCAATTTCAGCACAGAACCTGTCTGACTTTAATTAGATGAGTAGCAACCTTTAATTTTAAAATTAAATATTACAAGCTATTACTTAGTGCAGCTGAGGACCAAGGTGCAGTACTTCATTGTCTGATTTGCCATGGCATAATCGTGTGGTGGACGGGATACAATATCACAGGTTATTGCAGAGGGAAGTTCACCTGCTGGGTTGTTGCCAAGCAGTACTCTGCTGTGCTCAGGATGCTACAGATGAGACAGAGTTCTTCTACAGTAAACTTAGCCACTTCTGAGCCCTCCTTTTCTTTCAGCAGGCTGGTGATGGTCAGTCCACCACTGCTGCTTGTTGTTCTGGGGGAAGACAAAAATTGTGAGGCTCAACCATCAACTGTGCTTTCTGGTACACGTACACACACCACCATATGCACTATTTATAGATTTTAAGGCCAGGAGAAACAAGTCTGACCTCCTGCATAAAACAGGCCAAAGAATCTCACCCAATAATATCGACACCAAGCCCATCCCTTCTGTTTCAGCAAAAGGGAATCTTATAGAAAGAGATCAGTTTTTATTTCATGACTTCTGGTGATGGAAAATCCAGCCCATTCCAGTGTATTAGACCTTAACCAAAATTTAATACACATTTCATGGCTAACCCTGTCTTGGTTGTCAACTGCTCCAATACTCTGCTTAATGGCTATAGGAAGATCTCAGTAGCTATAATGCAACATGGTAATAAGCTATTTATTATCTGATCACTAAATACATTTCAACATATATCTCAGAGTTTAGCAGTCCTTTCAAATACTGTGGTAACTAAAAGGACAGTAAATAGCATACGGAGATTATCTCCTGTATTTTCTACTGATTTGTTGATACACAGCAGTTAATCAAAGGATCAGAACAGTTGGGAGTCAGGAAATTCCCTGCCTATTTCAACTCTATAATCCAAATCCTTTTTAAAAAAAAAAGGATAGGACAGTGATATTTATCTTGGACAGCAGAAATAGAGCACAAAAAGTCATATGTTCAAAGAATGCAACTGAGGTCTGCTGGAGAACACACGTTAAATTCATCTCTCCATTTTTTTAAATGTAACCCCACTACCATATGTAAAACATTTTAGCTGGTTTCAGAAATTCACTTTGCAGCTCACAGATTTAGAAAGGGTGACAGCCTGGATATACCAAATAGCTGTATGCATACATTATCTGTAACTAGCATTGACGATTTCCCAGTGAATTCACTTGGACAATTCTCACTCTTATTTACTCTAGTGTAAATCCATGACTTCAATGACTTCACTGGATTGACATATGTTTAACAGAGCTTAGTTCAATTAATTATGTCTGTGTGTACACACACATACACCCCCCCTACCTAAAATATTTCCAATCAAGACACTTCAGAACCCTATAACGAAATTACGTTTATTACTCGTTATTATATGAATCACATCAGTATCAACTTGATTGCCCTGATTTTCAAAACTGTGCTTGCACAACTTTGCTTCTAATTTGCATGTGTAATTAGCACAGATGTGTATGTCAGGGCTTTTGCGTATACAACCACCCAACGTGAAGGGGCCTGACTCTTCACTACCTTACATCTTGGCCTCTTGGTGTTAAATGCTTCTCTTCCTATCTGGTAGTTTCACACTCACTTTGCATGTGACACAAGGTGTAGGGCAGTGGAAAATTGGGGCCTGAATCGGCCATTGGGGTAGCTGTGCACAAGCAGTTCTGAAAGTCAAATCTCAAGTGTTTATTGTTCTTGGCACGGTATCCGACTCCCACTGAATTACAATGGGAGAGGGTCCTAACTCCCAGAGACTCTCCTGAAAATCCCAGTGCTAGCTCTTCTGTTTGCCCTCCTGCTGTCTCTCAATTCAATATAACAGTACTTTGTATTTACGTATGGGAGTCATATCACAGCTACGCGCTTCCTTTGAAAGTGCAATGCTGGTATTCACAAGTGTTGATTTATTAACCAGTTATCATCACAACACATCTCTTCCCACACGGTATCCCCAGACTGTGGCCTAGCATTTGGGAAACTAAACTTACTTGGGCAGGTTTCCAGAGAGAATTTTCCAGGCATATTCCCGGAGGTACTTCTGAAATATGGTGGTCAATGCTATCATGGGTTCACCAGTGCTGAGCTGCGAACACTGCACCATGCACTTCTTGTAATAGACAAAGAGGTCAGCACAGCTGGGCAGGACAGCTCCCCCTTCATCCACATTTGGCTTGGGAGGCCCTTGAGCTTTGAAATCAGCAACAAATCTGTCAATCAGCTCGCCAAGATTTCTAATGCAAGGAAAATAAAGAGAGATTTTAATATGGTGGTAAAAAAATAAAAAGATATGCTTAAAACCAGATGTCTTGTCGTATGATACCAATCAAGTGAATTCAAATCTTAGCAGACAGATGCTTTAGACCTCTCCTATCCCCACCCATTCAGCACAAAGCTTGTTCAACAACAAAGAATAGGGCAGAAGAATAATGACCTTGTGTACTCAGAATTTTAATGGCAGCTTCAATTGGTTCTCCAGACATATAAAATATTACAAACCCTGCCAGGACCAGGTTCAGCATATTAAATGCAAGTGCATAAAGACTATGCTCAAGTTTCATTCCTGGCACCAGTTGAAGTAACAGTTGTATTGCACAGCTCAGCCTCCTCCAAATCAGGGCATGGAGAACATGCTGGTTTAAAGGGACGAGCTCAGAATGGTACAGCATTGGTGCCATTTGTTGTTTCATGGTTTCCGTTGGTTGTGCAGAAAACACAAATCCTTTAAAGAAGCTTTATTAATAGACAACAATTATTAACACCACATGAAAGTGTGTTTTTTATTCAAGCTCTTTTTAATCACTGACTACTTATTGTATGCAAGCATGGCACTTTTTGCTGCCCCCGTTGAGCTGCGGAGCACCAGAGTTAATCCGCTCTTCGCTAACTGTAATTGCTACAGGGGATAGGATGTAAATGCCCCAACGAAGTTCACTCATTACCTAGCCCACCATGGAGAAAAGGCTTTTCAGCTTGGCAGATGGCTGATACAAGCACTACAGAATCAACACAAGTCTTCTGATCAAATGGGGTTCCTTTGGTCCCACTTCTCCAGGACCAGCACCTCCGTGTTAGCATACCAGGTTCCATTCTTAGAGTACGGATGGGTTTGCTGGTCTGTGCGTGATAGGTTTCATTAGAGCTGGTTGAAAAATAGCGCCCTCCCCCTCCCCAAACAGAAAATATTGGGTTTTCAGCAAAATATCAAAAATCAAAATATTTCTGCTGAAAACTGAAATTTCCATTCAAAATGGCACCATGGTGCTTCATGGGAGTTGTGGTTTGGATCCTTACTCTCCCATTCTTCTTTATGGTCGAGGCTCCCTGGCCAGACTACGTCTCCCATGATGCACTCCTCTGGTGAAGAAGAGGGGGATACATCATAAAAGTGCCTGGCTGTGGTGCATCATGGTAGAAGTTGTACAGCCAGAAAGCCCAGCCCAACTCATAGGGGAAAATGGTACCATAAAGCAACTCAACTACAATGAGACACAGCAGCGCCATTTTGAACTGAAATGTTTCAGTTTTCAAACAAAATATTTGGGCTTTCAGGTGTTCATTTTTTTCAACAAAATATCAAAATTTTCCACAAAAAGTAGACACTTTCTGCAAAAAATGTTGTTTACTCAAAACAATTTTTCGTTAAAAAACCAACCCCCTGCCTAATTTCAACTGAAATTTTCAACCAGCTCTACATTCAATGCCTGAGACCTGGCAAATCAGATAACTAACTGGGCTGGAAGTATCACGTGCACTGGGATCCCCTGAAAAGGGCACAATAACCCTTCTGCCATTATGCTTCTGATGCTGGGCTTCAGGAATAGTCCTGTAACACCTTTCCAAACATAATTTCTGGACAGTCTCAGGACAAAAATACACTTATTTTCTCTTGCAGATGAAGACTGGACCGTCAGCATCAGGGTTCAACTGCCTTTGCCACGCCCAGGTTTGCAATCAAGGATTGACGAGCCTGATACCTGACACTTCCAATTTGATGCTGCAGAAGTTGAAGAACTGCATGGATTTGCGCAGTCAGAGCAACCGAAAGTAACCAAGCAATATGCCTGCCATGGAGACATGGAAGGAATGACTGCTTGGCCTTGATTCTATGGCTTATGATCCTATTCTGTGTTGTGGAGCCCCTTTAGCAATTAAATACCTTATGGAGAGCCAACTACCAATTTTGCAACGAGGTGTCTGTAGAATGGGTAGGCCTAGCAAAGTGCCAGAGACAGAAGCTCAACTACGTCGGAGCAGTGATCTGTGAGCTCTGCGGGGCAGGCATTGTACCTGCCTCTCTGTTTATGTGACACCTAGAGCATTATGCAAACCTGTGACGATGACGACCATTTTCTTCCTTCAGGAGACGTGACTGGGAACAGAGGGGAGAAATAGATACAGAATCAGGGAGGTTCCTGCCATGGCTGCAGCATCAGCTGAGCCGATGCCTACTAAAGATGGCTCACATATGGTAGCCTGCAGCATTTCTTCAGTGTCCCAAAGGATAACTGACATGGCCTGTTCCTAGTAAACGTCCTACTAAAAATTCAACAGCTGCTTTTCTATCCCAGCAACTGTGCTTTGCGCCGTGTGTGCACACAAATCTGACTCTTTGAGTAGGCAGCAGCCATACTGTTCTGATTTCTACTATCCCAAGACACGGTGAGCAATGGCAGTGGCTTTTGTTTCTTTACACCTCTTATGCTTGATCTCCACAACAGAGTCTCCTTTGCTATGCAAAGCAAGTTAGATGTATTCTCTGGCTCCCCCAAAGCCTTCTCAATACAAGCACATGTAGCTGCAACAACAGCTGTCTGAAATGGCTGGGAAA
This sequence comes from Lepidochelys olivacea, assembly GCF_965140295.1. NCBI lineage: Eukaryota > Metazoa > Chordata > Testudines > Cheloniidae > Lepidochelys > Lepidochelys olivacea. Next base: position 4,410,855 of record NC_140427.1, on the reverse strand, counting down.
GCAATGCTATTGTACCATGCCTAGTCTAAGGCTAAGCTGTGCAGGCAAATGTCGGGATCCTGGGGTAGCCAAATACCATGGATCACCACTTCAGCAAATGATCCTCAACTCTGGAATTCACTTCCCCTCCCTTCATACATCAGAGACTGGCTGAATGAGCTGGCCTTCTGGTCAGATTGCAAAGCCCTTCAGGCTTTTCCCGGTGAGCAAGCTGGAGAGGATAGATGGATTGGGGTGGAGAGGAGAGTCCTGTGCTGAAGGAACTTTAATTGTGGACATTGGTCCAATTTGCATTTGGAAGTTATTGTAAACAAGCAGCTCAATTTTGCTTCTATTGATGTCAATGAAGTTTTCCCATTGATTTCAGTAGCTGCAGGCCCAAATGCTGTACAAGTGCCTAAAGCATTTAAGTTAGTCCAAATAACTGTTTTGTCACTTTTCTGATGGACTGCATGACCTTCGCTGTGAGCCGGCGGGGTCAGCAGAGCACCCTCACTCATCCTCAGGCCACTCTGGAGTTCTTGTCCAGATTGATGTGGGACTGATGTGCTTTTGGGCCTTGATGAGCCTGGAGATGGTGACAATTCTTTGCAGGAGCTGTTGCTTGGGAGTTGGCAAACTCATGGCAGCTGGACTGTGAACAAATACGCACATTTCTGCCAATGCACCACAGGAACAACATATTGGCCTCAGAGCAGTGTGAAGCACCAGATAGGGAAAAGTTGTTCCCTACCATTAGGAGCTGAAGTGTGAAGAAGGTAAGAGAGAAACAGAAAAGGACTCTCTCCTATCCAGGTTTTGGAAATGAGACCGCTGCAGACAGGACATTTTTTTTTCCATATGCAAACGGGAAGCTTCTCCAAACAATGGCATACTAGCTGGGAGCAGATTTTCCAAAACGAGGTAAGAGAGAGAAACTGCAATGAAATCACTCGACTGCAGAATTTTACTCTGTTTCTAATGGACTCAAATCCTTCTATTTGCATGCTCACCCTTTCTTGATTCTCTCTCTCTCTCTCTCCTGGTCTCCAGAATGTCAGTACTTTTTTCTAGATCTACGACAGTATGCAATTAATACAAGTTCCTAGTTAGTGCTATCACGACACAGCTGTCAGCTGAGCAATGACAGAATTAATAGCTAGTGCTTCGTTCTTCATTAGATGAATGGGAGGATGCACAATCTTCATGAAGAAGAGCTGGATATCAAGCCATGAAGCAACATGAATAAAGAATGCACGGCGTTTAACAAGCCAGTTTGTTCAATCTAGATAACATGCATCATCTCAGTAGTAGGAGCAAATAACGTGAAGTAGTCCAGGTCAATTGTAGGGTATAACACACTATTGGATACCTCTGGAACTCCTTGCTCAAGTGACCCCAGATTCAGACCACTAACCCTATGCTGGACTACAATAAGGCACAGCGATTTTCAAGACAGTTTGAGTATGTGGGGATTTTAGAGGACTTAGAAATATTGGCTGATAACAGTTAGCAAGTCTCAACTTTAACAGAGCTACTGCTCTGCTATAATATAGATTTGTTTATTTCCAACATTAGATTTCCTTCCAACATTATATTTATTCATGTTGCTCACATAAATTGTGCGTCAGAGTCAGACGCTTATATCCCAGAGAGACTGAAGTGCAATCCGATGCCTGATATTTGAATTGTAACCAAGCCTGAAAAAATCCCACAAATCTTTAAAGGCTTTCTTCCAGGTATCTCCTGCGAAACTGCTACAGATTTTGGCACCATGTTTCTTCATACTGGTATGGAAACAATTTTCCAGCAGAAAAAAGGAACCAGCTGCTTTCTGCCACGAACTAAGAGACACTAAACAAAACTTCTGTCCCACCATCCTTTCTATTTGCTGCCCAAATACCCAATTAATTATCTGAGCAACATCCCCTATGCAGATATCAATCAAACAGATCCCTCAAAGGTTCAATCCCAGTAGAAAAGATTGTACAGAAAAACAAACTTGGGGGGGGGTCACTAATGTGGCAGTTTTTCTTTGAACTCCCTGCTATAAAGCTAATGTAAAACATCTTGGGGACTGCGGAAGAAAACAGGAGGAAAAAAACGTTGAGAGCAGGAGCAGGGTGGGGTAGGATTACTGAAAACAGGGACTGAATTGGCCAAAGGGGGCGGAGGGGGGTGGAATGTTCAGACACTTTGGTGTTTAGCTTGTGGAGAGAGAGGGAAAAAAAGACATTTCCCTTTGTTCTGCAGTGAGAATGAAATCTAGCCCCAAAAGGACAGACTATTGCACATATTTTTTAAAGCATAAAAGGTTTATGGGACATGGAAAAACTGACCCAGGATTTGCAAAGAGAAAAGGAGTACTTGTGGCACCTTAGAGACTAGCCAATTTATTTGAGCATAAGCTTTCGTGAGCTACAGCTCACTTAGAGACTAACCAATTTATTTGAGCATAAGCTTTCGTGAGCTACAGCTCACTTCACAAGTACTCCTTTTCTCTTTGCAAATACAGACTAACACGGCTGTTACTCTGTGACCCAGGATTGCTACCTGGCATTTCAATGCAACTGGGACACAGTGGGGCTCTGATCCATGACTGGGGCTCCTGGGGGTACAATAATATGAATAAATAATAATTATATCACCATCATAAGCCTCTATCCAATTTAAGCCCATTCATTTCTCTCCCCTCTGGAGCCCTCAGGGAGCTGGCTGGTCACATGATGGTGACTCCTCCTCCGCTCCCCCAACCCTTAAGTTATATTAAAAGAAGCTAAACTATTTTAAATACTTTCCCATTATCACTTTTCCCTGTAATCAGTCACTGCAGTTGTCATGGGGGCATTATTTGATCACGAATGGGAGGGAAGGTGCCCAGGAAACAGTCTATGAAGATGTGGTCAAGCCTATAGAAAAGTTTGAGAGCCCTAGGCTAGAACATCTTCCATTCAGAGGATCTCTAAATATTCTGCAGTGAGACAGAAATGATGATGATGCTTTAATAGTTTACGGTGACTCAGATACTAAGCAAAATGGTGGGCCGGGAGTGACAGAAAACCTATTTGATAATAGCTAGCACATTCATAGCACGCTTCATGCGTAGGTGTTTATACAAATAATCAAATCTCAGAACACCCCTTTAAGGCAGGTGTTACATCCATTTTACAGAGAGGTAAACCCACACACAGCAAGGATAAGACAGATGCAAAACATTAATAAGCAAAACTATAGATGTAGGACTTGAGATGAAAGATAAGTGTTTATCATGGAGGGGCAGTTGACTATGCTCTGAGTCTTCATTGCTCATATTGCAGGAGAAAAGCCTGCTTCCCAAGAAACCAAGATGGATCACTGCTCCAAGCCTATGGGACTAGAGAACACCATGATCCAATCACATCAGGGGCATTCAAACTTTGCCCAACCCAAGGCCACACTAGTAACTTACCAGAAGCCTAAACTCTTTTCCTGATTTGAACACAAACATCCAATGGTAGCCACTCTCCTTTTTAAATAAGGAAGCAAGGGCTGCGGAAATTAATGGAACCTGCAATGTGGTTTGGCAACCCAGACTGTCAAAATGGTGTATGCTGGGACTTGTAGTGCCTGCGAGTCACATCTCTCAGCAAGGAAGCAACAGAGTGCATTATAGGACTTGGTGGGCCCCATTTTGGCCACCTTTCATTGTGAATTTTCCAACGTGGGGTGTGTGTCAAACACAAACATCCCTCTGCAGTTTCTCTTTTTGGGAGGTCCATCTCTGTACATCACATCCTTTTTAAGAGATGAAGGAGCGGCACTACTGTTGCTGACTAAAGCGAGCAAAGCAGAATTTGAGAAAACCCTCGTCATAATACACATTCAATCAAGACAAAAAAAAAAAAGGGTGCATGCTTTTTACTCACTTGTCCTGGGACTCAATATATACATAGAGGTGAGGTTCAAAGCACTTGGAAATGATGCCATGAAATGGGTTGTCTGGCGCCTTTGGCTTCTTGGGCTGCAACGAAACCATTTAGAGCAATGATTGGAAACCTGCCATCAAACTTCTACAGAAAATAGCAAAGAAAATAGCACAGCAGGACCTACATTCCTTAGAACTTTATTATAACCCAGAACTCTATGGCTAGATAACCAACAATGTACAGAGGGTCACGGTTTGCCTCAATCTAGCAATATTCTCTTGTGTTTATTTGCCTGGTTTATTTGCTTTGAAAGATAAAGTGTTGCTAACAACATATATAACCTGGTTTGGACCCTTCACATCGTAAGATGTCCATAGAATCATAGAAGTGTAGGGCTGGAAGAGACCTCAAGAAGTCATCAAATCCAGCTCCCTGCACTGAGGCAGGACCAAGTAAACCTAGACCATCCCTGATAGGTGTTTGTCCAACCTGTTCTTAAAAACCTCCAGTGACAGGGATTAGTTAGTAAGCCTCTCCGAATATCTAACCTAAATCTCCCTTGCTGCAGATTAAGCCCATTACTTCTTGTTCTACCTTCAGTGGACGTAGAGAACAATTGATCACTGTCATCTTTATAGCAACCCTTAACATATTAGAAGACTTCTCACGTCCCCCCTCAGTCTTCTTTTCTCAAGACTAAACTGCCCAGTTTTTTTTAACCTTTCCTCATTAGTCAGGTTCTCCTAACCTTTTATCATTTTTCTTGCTCTCCTTTGGACTCTCGCCAATTTGTCCATATCTTTCCCAAAGTGTGGTGGCGCCCAGAACTGGACACGGTACTCCAGCTGAGGCCTTCCAGCACTGAGTAGAGCAGGACAATTATCTCTCGCATCTGACATACAACACTCCTGTTAATACACTCTCGAATATTAGCTTTTTTCACTGCAAACTGTTGACTTGTACTCAATTTATGATCCACTATAACCTCCAGATCCTTTTCAGCAGTACTGCCACCTAGCCACTTATTCCCCATTTTGTAGTTGTGCATTTGATTTTTCCTTCCTAAGTGAAGTAATTTGTGCTTGTCTTCACTGAATTTCATCATGTTGATTTCAGACCAATCCTCCAATGTGTCAAGGACATTTTGCATCTGGCATCTTGTCCTCCCAAGTGCTTTCAACCCCTCCCAGCTTGCAGTAAAATAAATGTATGGTCTTTCAGAGAGTTGTCTTTTCACTTGTAGAGTTCTCTTACAATAAAGAATAGTTTGTGCTTTTATAACACCTTTAAACAGAGGATCTCTAAGCACTTTGCAAATAAATAGGGAAGTTGTGAAGATTGGTTAATAGTAAGGAAACACCATCAAAAGGAAACCCCATTAGAGATGGGCACAGCAGCTGTTTAAAAGCACAATGAACACATACCTACATTTTAAGACATGAAATATACTATACTCAGGTGGAATTTAGGTAAGCAGATCCCAGGGTTGCAATTATCAATGCACAGAGCACGGTAGGATCTCTTTCACTATGACAACATATTTTATGGGGGGAGGGAGGTTATGTTTTAAAATTATCACTAATAATACTATTTTTCATATCAGATTTGCAACATTAAGTACATGCACAATTTTGGGTCATCTGTCTTATTCTTATTTTATTTCATATAATATTTTTTAAGTGCCGAGCCCAACTCATAACCATGGCACATCCTCCTTTCTGGGAGTCTATATTTCCAAAGCCCAGCTCATTCACTGATTCAGCAAAGTCAATGGGGCTGTTCGTATGTTTAACATTCTGCACATGCTTAAGGACAATGCTGAATTGGGGCTTTAAAGCCTCCAAATATTTGTACCGTATCTAGAATTTTTAAATGTTGATATCGACACTTTCTTCTGTTGTCTCCATTTCTTAGCAACCAGACAATTTCACAGCCTGCAAAGAAAGCACTGATGATTCGGTGGTAGAATTCTCACCTCCCTTGCCAGAGACTTAGGTTCAATGCCCAGCCAATGAAGAGCTGAGTTTTCCTCTTTGAAAAAGCCTTTTCATCCTAAGAAAAGGAACTAGAGAGCTCTTTCCCACGTGCTTTCCTAAACAACAGACAAGGAGGCACTGGGTCACCTGTGGAATGTGCACAGAGACTGGAAACACCAGCATTTCATAGAAATAATTAAGACTAGCGCACACAAAAATGAGTAATAATGTGTGGCTGCAAAGCCTATGTGAACCAACAATTTATGGAGGCCAGAACACTCCATGAACCTGGTTTCATTAACCTTTTCACGAACAACAACATTGGGGAATGTGAGCTTTTATGACTCTGGGAGAGAGCAACTGCCCAGCATCCCCCAATCCTGTGCTTTGCCAACGTCTGTGCAATCCAGCTGGATGTGTACATTCCTTGGCTTCAGGAAGAAAGCAATGGGTGGCATTTCTAAAACACACCATTCCCAGAGGTCTCTGGAACGGGAGCTCTGACAGGACCACCTTGTGCATCAGGGAATCAGGGATTCACTAGGCTAGTGATGTTTACCGTTCCTGTGGCTGGAAGAGCTGGATTAAAGCAGAGATTGTGTGTGCTGTCCCTCTCTCTCTCTCTGCATCATCCTGCACCCCACACTGCTTAGAGAGACAAAATACTAAATCTTCTAACAGTAGCACTGAAGCAGTATTTCAGAGTGCATGAATGCTGTCCAAGAGCTGCAGATGTTTAAGCTATTTCCTCCTGGAGTTTGATGGAATAATAAAAGGTTACTGTTGTCACAGTAAGGAGGTCTGCAGCTGGCCCAGTTTCCTTTTATTACTATCCAAAGTAAACAGATTAAATCTAACTGCTAGGATCACCAGAAGGGTTTCTTTTTAACGTGGATTTCTTTGATTTCTTTCCCCTCACTCTTGTGCCCCCCCAGTAGCCCTCTTCCACTTACACATGTCCTCAGTCATCAGCACTAATATCTTAGAGGCTTTCTACCTCCCAGCCCCCTCCACCTTCACCCTCTTCTTTTTCTGCTCCTCTCCTGCCAGCAAAGGCGAGTGAAATATACGAGGCTCTGCCACTAATGTGCAAGTGTTAGTCACCAAGTGGTGCCTAGGAGGCAAACCTCCTTCCCAGGTGTGCCTCAGCTGGGCGGGGCTTTGCTGAGTGCACTCACAGCTCCAGCCAATCGTGGTGCCATTCTCAAGGGTAGTAATCTGGGGAATGCCAAAAGTGGGGCTCCCTCCCTCACAAGAAGCACTACAGGGAATGGCACGACGGGCTGGCACAGACTTGATGCCAGGAAGGAAACCAACTTCCTTGTATGCTGGGAACTAGACAATTCCCTGCTCAGAAATACTTGAATTGCCTTCTGACAAGTTAGTACATTCAGCTGTTCATTAAAAACAGGGGATGGTTCTGCAGTTCATTTAGTCCCTCGCCTGCCCTCTGGCGCCCTTGAGAATCCCCTCAGTTTTTCTTACACTTTACTCCCTCCCCAACACCTTTCCTCGTGGCTGGCTTTCTCCTAGCCAGCGTAGGGTAGACAGGAACAAGTCAATGCCCACACCGCCCATTGGTAGAAAGGGCCATTCTCAAAGGACACACCATGCTCAGACCTCCCTGGCCCACAACATCCTACCTCCAGATCATTTCCTGCCCCTAACAAGCTCAGGAAGGTGGAGCTCAAACTCAGGTTCCTGATAGCCAAGGCCATCAAGGTAATATCCCACCGGGAGGAACAAATCCTTGTTTTTAAAAATATCTGCTTTAGGACTTTCTTTATTATGATTATTAAATTATTTGCATTTCAGTGACCCCCAGGCACGGAGCAGGACCAGAACAAAAAGATGGTCCCTGCCCCAAGCAGCTCACAATTAACGCTCTGCAACCTTCAACTGTATCGAGCAAAATAAAGCGGCTTGTTGGCTTTGAGATTGGTGTCTATTAAAACAAAGAATACCACTTCCAGCACATTCATTTACTGTTTGTATAGTGCTCTAAAGGTGCAAAGTGTTACGTAAGTGCTTCGCTTTCCCATCCCTGGAGAGGGAATGGAGAACAAACAAACAGGATATAAAAATCCCTCCACTCATATTTTTGGAGCGAAAGTGAAAAATTACACATAATGAGCTTCCCATATTTATTCTCATTCACTGATTTGAGGTTTAATTTGCCCAGTTGACAAAGCAAAATATGATTCTCAAATGGCCAGCACAGCAAATATCATCTAGGATCTGAAAACCCAATTATATTCTGGTGCCTTTTGTCAGTAAGGGTTCTCCAGTTACATTTCAGCTGCTGACCAGGTTGCTGACATGCAAGGTAGACTAGAACCCAGCTCATTCTCCCTACCTTGGAGGAGTAAAACCGGGTTTGTTTCAATAAAGTGAACACCTATGACCTGAAGTCACATGGGGAGATGTGTCCAGTGAGGGACCATTGCTGTAAAGTATTTGTTGGACCAAATTATTTGTTGGACCACATTATTTGTTGGACCACATGCTCAGCATGTGGCAATGACAATGAACTTCTCAAATAGATTTGGAAAAAAAGCTTAGGGACTTCCAGAGAGTCTCAGGAACTGGGACTCTTTTGTTTGCAGATAAGGAACTTGGAAGACTTACTCTGTCTATATCGCCTTTCTCTATCACAGTTTCGTCCGTCTCTGTCCCAGTTTCATCTTCCAGAAATGGGTTGGTGGAGGGAGGTGGCAGCTCTGCCTTTTTCTGTTAAAAAAAGAAAGTCAGTAAAGGGAGAGACAGTTTCCTTTTGGGACATCAGCCACGTTGCTGCATTCTCGCTTTGCCTTCCTAAGCCCTATCTGCGTCTCCCCTCCCTGCCCGATTGTCTTATGGGAATAAATCTACAGATCACGGATGACCACAGAACATCGAAAGCAAGTATCAGCCAGAGGTCTGCTTTGTGAAAACGCAGAAATGAATTCAAAGCTCAACGAAGTGAAAGACTGATGGTGAGGCGTACTGCCAAGCACCTCCATCCTGACCTCCTGCTAGGCTACAACTAGAGTCCCCCATCCTCCTCCACTGCTCTATCAATGCATCTCACTCCTGACAGGCAGCATGCCCTTCTGTTCCAGTGCTGGGCTCCCCAATCTGCCAATACACCCCAGGAAGGGAAATTCTGGCTAACACCACCACAACAAATTCCTACTCTCCCAAAATTAGCCCTGGGATCTTTAATAGCTAGCAAGCTGGGTGGTCAGCGGGTCACAGTTCAGGGCTCCAAACTCTGCTCACTGCTCCATCAAGCATTAGAAGCAGAACCCAGAATTGGTGCTAAACACTCAAGACGGAAGAAGCAGAGTTTGAGCTAGCGGCAACATGGTCTTTACTGGCCGACAAGCGAATGGTGCTGTGGAGCACTAAGAGGCTGGAGAGGGTGAAGAGCCTGCTAGGGGAAGGGGAGCAGAGTGGCTTCCGTTCGAGGGCTGCCCTGTAAGAGCACTTCTTGGTCACACGGAGATGGAAATATAGAGATGGTGGGGTGGGGCAGGGGAGGGAAATACCCATGTGAGACTCCAGTCACATGGTTTCCAAACTGGCTTAGCCAGCCAGGACAGACTGTGCTGTGGGGCAAATCACAGGTGGTATGTGAGTGTGATAACGTAGCAAGCCCCAGTGCATGAGGGGGTAACCCAGAGATCTGCCCACCAAGTAAGTAATGGGGGTGGACACAGAAAGGTAGCGAGCAAGTGGCTGTGGCATGGCTAGCTCGAGTGTCCTTTCCCCCGCAGCAGGCTAAGAAGCTAGAAAGGGCTCCAGCAATTGGGATGCATTGTTCTGTTCTTGGGTTTATTTGGAATCTTTTGTGCACAAAAGCTCCAAGAAAAGGGACTAAACTCTGCTGCTCCTGACAGCATCGTTCATCGCTGCCAGCTAAGGTTTCTGCCCACTGGTCTACAGTGGGCTTGGTAGAAAGTGAGGTGGCGCGTCACCATCTGTCCACCCCTCAGACAGAAAACCTCTGCAAGTTCCTTGTAACTCACAGAAACACGACCAAGTATGCAAAGCCAGAATGAGTCTTTACTGGTTACACTCCGACCATTCAAAAGGGGCCCACATGCTCCATTGGCCAAGTCTTGCCTTGCATTGGCAAGACTTGGTTCTAACCTCTTTAAACAGGGGCTTTATTACAGAATTGCTGACACAACAGTTAACTACAGAACAGTGCTGCTGCAGCAAATCCTGTATTTCGGCTCCCCTCTGCCACTCATCTCCACTGTGTATTGTCCGTATACCCATATATAATTACATGCTATGTTTTGTGTTTAAAAAAAGAGTTCAAATGACAGCAATCCCAGGCTTCATGGTCCCTAAATAGAATCAGAAGTGAGAGAAAGGCTGCCAGGAAAAGAAATTAATTTTCTTTATTTCAAACTCCCTTCTCTCCTCTTTTGTTGTTCTTCAATTACAATTGCTTCCGTGCATCCTGTTTCTGAAGGGAGAATGAGAACAACCCAATGCAGTCAGCTAATTAACAGCACATTGGATAATAAATATTCTGGGAAAATGAAAATCAGATTGTGAAGAACTCTCCAATCAATCAACTGAAGGAAGTGTTAAAGAACTCCCCCTTTAATTGGCACCATCCACTGCATTACAGCAAATAGTAATGGTTCAATCCATCACAGTGGGCCCTGATGGAAACCATTACACCTATACAGCTTCCTCAAAGATAAGAGTCCAAACAGGCCTCCGCAGATTAACACTGCGGAGCAGCGCTCCTCAAACCTGCGGTCTTTGAGCCACATCTGGAATTTGTGCTGTCTAGGCAGCATGTGTTTAGCACTCCACTTGCTCATCTTAGATTCCAGGCAGAAAAATCAGAGTGACAATCCCAGGAACACTCCCTAAGCTAATGGACATGCTGGTAACAGACAGAGCTCGGAACAATGAAATGAGACAAGGCCGCATGCAAGCTGCCAGGGTCCTTTCCCAAAGCCACTTTCCCCAGCAAATAAGAGTAAACCCCACGGCTAAGGCAGGATGGGACCTTTTCCATGCAGTAATTGGAAAGGAGCACTGAGAAGAGGGGAAAATGTTCAGTTATGATGTTGTATCAGCGTGCAAGAAACTTGTGTCATGATGCATATTCTGTGGTATAATTATGTAGTGGCTCTTCATAACAAAGGGGCTTCAGCTATAATTTAATTAAAGAGGCGCAGGAGAATTGTAGGAGAAGTAGGATAACCATGCACCCTCAAGAGGTAGGGGAGGAAGGGGGTTCTCTGTGCCCCAGGTGGAGTACCTAGGATCAAAAACTCTCTGCTCTCCAATCCAGGCTAACATCTTTTGGGCAGAGGCTTTCAAAAGGTATCCTTTATAGCGCCTCACTGCCCCAGTTACAGCTGAGGATGGGAGTTTCTTCCCGTAACTGCTAGGGCTGTAGGGCTGTTCTTTAGAAGTTTCCTTACCACGGTCCCATCAGCCAGAGTGCACCCCGAGAAGCGTTTAGCCATCAGCCCTTCAAAGTTGGTCGTTCTCTGAATGGCAAACAAAAGCAATTTCACCTCAATCTCTTTAGCTCTTGTGCGCATGATCTTAGCAAGCTCAGTCCTGAAAGGGAGGGAAATGAAGGATGTGATTTCGTGCTTGAAGAGATCAATTACTTATGCACATATTAAGAAAAAGATTTGAAGCTTATGGTCGTAACTCAGTCCAGTTCCTATAGCGAGCCAGCTCTCGTCACTAAATTCAAGTTAATTCCTAAGCCATTCTCATTTAACTGCTAAACTCCCATACAGATTAGGTTTCAGAATTCATACCCATGTGAGGTTTGTGCGTAACAGGACACCAGCCACTAACATCCAATGTACTGTTCTTAGCCAGAAAACCCTACAGTAACAAAGCTTTGGTGAGAGCAGTGCTTATAATTGGGGTCAGAGAACAGCAGCAGGGACAAATGCTTTGGGGACCTTGGCTGGCGCATACTTTTCGGTCTCCTGGGGGAACTGGCTTTCAAGGAGCTAGCTCTGTGAGATGGCAGTCCCAGGCTTCCCAGGCTCGTTACTCATCTACAGCTCTGCTGCAGGGAAGGTTGGCTTTTCCTTTTATATCAATATCTGTGTATTCAATGTATTTCTGTAATTCTCTCTCAGGATTATCACCTAAACAGCATTTTTTTCCCTTTGTAAGTCACAGGCAGTAACCACTCTACAAAGACATTTAACAGCAGCATTTTAAAATCTTACAGATCTGCCATCAACTCAGTGAAAAACATGGATATGCCCTCTTAGCAAAATTCACCATGCTAGGAAGCACGATGAGCTGCGTTTGTGCTCACCTCGTAACATGGCAGAACTGAACGGCGATGCGCTCCGTCATGCACCACTCCTGCGGAAACATCCGCCCGTACTTTTCCTCATAGTCCATCAACTGACGTTTAATCCAAGCATAGCGTCGGTCAATTTTATCTAGCCAGGCGACCTGAATGAGATGAAGAACACTGTACAGCCTGCAGCTGCTAATATTTAGACATGTTGCCTAAGTATATTCTAGTGGCTTTAGAGAAGAAGTGGGGCTAAGAAACTTGAAGTCAAATGGAACTGAACAACAAAAATAATACTTAGCACACCTTCAGACTGCTTAAATACAGGAGGGATTTTCAGACATGCTGAAGTGACTTAATAGCACTAGTCTTACTGAATGTCAATGGCAACTGTGCTCTTAAATCACTCAGGTGCTTTTGAAAATCTCACCCATTCTCTCATTTATTCCCAGCACTCTGGTGCAAGGTACATATTATTCCCGTTTTAGAGAAGGAGAATTGAAGCCCCAGAGGAAGTCAGTGGGATTAGAACTCAGGAATTCCTGAATTCCCATTTTCAGCTGGCTTTCCAACTCTGGCACTTGGGCCACCAGTTGCCTGCAGGATCCTTGCTAGTGCTGTGTAGAAGGAAAAAGTACAGCACAAGACCACATCCTAAATCATCATCCACTCAATAGCACATCATTAAGTCATTACTCATCTCTGACACAGTTCAGAAACAAATATTACAAAATCAAGCTGGGAAAATATGAAATTAGTAGCTGCCAACAAAGCAAAATCCATTTCTTTTGCAACACAAAATCTAACCATAGCATGCTGTGCTCCACTTACGTCTTGGTTTTCCTGGAAAAGTACCAGGTATTCCGAGAGGTGTTGTTTAATAAATTTCTTGATGATTTCCTGTTTGATTCTGGGATCTAAGACACTAGCAACTAGACAGGCATCACGGAGGACGTTGCTGGGACCGCCAGGCCTCTGTCAAAATAAACAAGAACAAAAGATTTACTAGCCAAAAAGCCTAAAGGAGAAATTGCAAAATCTACTGGGTTTTGCAGCTTCATCTTGTTTTTGTCCTCTACTTTTAGTTTCCTTTTCCCTCCACTGCTGCTGCCCGGCTTACTGATGCTTAGGTATCTCGCTTCTGGTGGATGAACAATGAAACATCTCTCAGCAACCTGCAGCAAAGCACAGCCAGCTCAGCACACCATTTTCGTTAAGCCCTTCACTATACACAGAATAATTCTCTAAAGAACGATGACTAACAAAGCAATCCTGGGACAAGCAACCTTGTTCCCAGCTGCACGGAGGGCCAAAACAGAAAATAAAAATAAAAAGCAGACAGGAGTTGATCAAAGCTTCAACATTTAGAAAGTTATTTGATTGCTGGTCAATATTGGCACATACCACAGCTTTACCGCACAAGACCGCAAACATCACAGTCGCTTAGAAGCATCTTCAGTAAAATCCCAACCCCCAGTGCAGTTTCAAGTGGACACAGAGTTACTCTGTTCAGGGGCTCTTTCAAAGCCTCTCCATTGATTTCAATGAGCTTGAAGTAAGGCTGCCATTGTGCAATCCCTGTTCTTAAACATTCGTTGCGTTCCACCAGTGCAGTGATGGGCAAAGCGATCCCTATACTTGTACAAGGGCTTAGTAACATTTCTCAAGTGTTTTGGGGCCCATCTGCATGTAAGATGCTTTATAATACAAGGTAGTTATTCACAGAGAACTCTAGGCTTTGCAGGAAGAATAAGCAAGAAGTTGTAAGCCAAATCTAAGAATTGTTACATCTATTACCACCATCTTTTGCATCCCCATAGTGCCTAGCAGGCCAGTCCTGGCCCACTGTGGGAGGTGCTGTACAGAACAAAAAGACAGTGCCTGTCCCAATTTTGTTACCTCTTATAAAAACTGTGGCCTAGATCTATAAAACAGTGCAGCTCTGCTGGTCTCAATGGAGCTATAACAGCTGACCCCAGCTGAGGATCTGACCCTAGAAGTGAATTTTTAAATTAAAAATAAGAGCTCTTTAAAGCAATAGTGACAACAGTGATCAGAAGCCAGAGACTGCGGGGCTGTCACTGTGAAAGCTTCCTTTACACAGCCTTGCCATCACATTTTGATCATGACCTGCAATACACTTTGTGAACTGCTTCTTACCAGGATCTGCTACTGCTATGATCTTTGATGTGGACTAACTGTCTCACTACAAGACCCATTTTGTTTCTGACAAATAAGCCAGATTTGAGCCCAGGCGTCCAGAGAATGAAAAAATCTAGTACATTAACTGCACCTTCAAGTGCCCATTTCAAACATTAAAAGTAAACAATGAAACTATGAGACTCTGTTGTATTCATGGGTCACATCCCCGGGCAATGAAACTGAAGAGACAAGGCAAATGATTTATTAGGTATATGGTCAAGGAGCAGTGGTGGTATTTTGGAAGACAGAGTTAGCTCCTCCTGTGCAAGGAATCCAAATTCTCCACAGAGCAAGCAGTAATTCAAAATTATTGCTGGACTTCTGCTTGTTAGTATCCACGAACATACCAGCTCATTGCAGCATAGTGGGGTTTTCATTTTTATAGCGCTCCAGGGACTGGCAATGGGGAAGAGACTAAGTATTATCTAGACCATCCCTGACAGGTGATTGTTTAACCTGCTCTTAAAAATCTCCAACGATGGAGATTCCACAACCTTCCTAGGCAATTTATTCCAGTGCTTAACCACCCTGACAGTTAAGAAGGTTTTCCTAATGTCCAACCTAGACTGCCCGTGCTCCAATTTAAGCCCATTGCTTCTTGTCCTATCCTCAGAGGTTAACGAGAACAATTTTTCTCCCTCCTCCTTGTAACAATCCTTTATGTCGTTGAAAACTGTTATGTCCCCTCTCAATCTTCTCTTCTCCAGGCCAAACAAACCCAATTTTTTCTATCTTCCCTCATGGGTCATGTTTTCTAGACCTTTAAATAATTTTTGTTGCTCTTCTCTGGACTTCCTCCATTTGTCCACATCTTTCCTGAAATGTGGTGCCCAGAACTGGACACAATATTCCAGTTGAGGCCTAATCAGCGCAGATTAGAGCGGAAGAATTACTTCTTGTGTCTTGTTACAACACTCCTGCTTAAAACATCCCAGAATGATGTTTGGTTTTTTTGCAACAGTGTAACACTGTTGACTCATGATCCACTATAACTCCCAGATCTTTTTCCACAGTACTCCTAGGCAGTCATTTCCCATTTTGTATGTGTGCAACTGATTGTTCCTTCTTAAGTGGAGTACTTTGCATTTATCCTTATTGAATGTCATCCTATTTACATACATTTACTTGATGGAAAACAGTAAGAAAAACTATACGCATTACACTAACACTCAGGAGACTAGGTTTCTTTCTAAAATATCTCCTAAAACAAAAGAAGTCGCACATAGATCAAATAATAAATAAAAACCCATGATGATTATATTTGACATTTCATTTGAACAACAGACTGTTCATTAGAGGGAGAAAAAAGCCACAATACCTTTGTGCCCTGGGAAGGAAAAGCTTCTTCAAAATCTGCCAAGATTTGTTGTCCTAACTCATTTTGGGCAGCCTTTACCCTGCCAGAAAAAGAGCAAACAATTACTTTGTTCCCGGAATTACATGTAAGCAGTGTCAGGATGAGCTCCACCCTGACATCTGGTGGTGAGGTGTGGCAAGTTGTGGAAAAGAACTTCAGGGGCCGATCTCATTTGCATAGGCACACCCACCACGCCTAGAATGAGACCATAGCTGCCCAAATGGTCACTTTGGCTGCTGTGGGATCCCCAGTGTCTCTGTTATTGGGGCAGGAAGAATAAATTGTTATTACCCTGATTATGGGAACTGTGCTTGGAACTGTACGTGGCCTTTTGTTATGATGGAGGGATTCACCATCAACTAAGTAGCACTCGCTAGGCAAGGGTCATGGGTTCCAAAACTGTGTGAATGGAGAGAGGCTGGGGACAAGTAGTAGTACTTGGTGGCATGGGCCCCTTGGTGAGGGCCTTACATGCTGATTGCACTTCCTCCTCTCTCCACTGTGGAATATCAGAGCTAATTTTGATTTCATTAGAAGTCTAGTTATAGGCTGCTGAGCTGACTTTGGGCTGACAGTGTACCAGCACTGGGGCTCCCCTACTACAAGCTGAATTCACCTAAGAGCTGAAATCACTGAGTGTTGTGTTAAGTAGTGGGGGAGCCTGAAGATATATTGTGGAGCAGTTTGCGGGACGGCTGGTGAAGCAGTTCGACGCGGAGCAGTGTGTGGATGGCAGGAGCTGCTTGTGGGCCGTGGAGCTGAGTTTGTGGGGCGGCTGACGGAGCGGAGCGCAGCTGAGCGAAGGAGTTCGTGGGGCGGCTGGCGGAGCGGAGCGCAGCTGAGCGAAGGAGTTTGTGGGGCGGCTGGCGGAGTGGAGCGCCGCTATGGAGCTATGGGGCGGTCAGCTTCAGATCACGTAAGGTGCCTCTTACCCCCGTCCCATTTCCACCCAGGTTGGGAGGTAAAGCTCCGCCGATAAACTTTCGAACTCTGGGGCTGCCCTGACCAGGGACAGAGACTTTTGGGGCATTGGACTTTTGGGACTTTGGGTGATTTGGGGTTGCTGGACTCAAGAACCAAAGGGAAAAGGGCATGCCCCAATTTGCCTGGGGTGGGGTGTTTTTGCTCATGGGTTGTGTTATGAATCCTGTTGGTGGTGTTTCCCCAACATAATGCCACATTGTTTCTCTCTGTTATTAAAAGACTTTTGCTACACTCAGACTATGTGCTTGCGAGAGGGGAAGTATTGCCTCTTGGAGGCGCCCAGCGGGGGTGGTATATATTTTTCCCAGGTCACTGGGTGGGGGCTCGAGCCGGTTTGCATTGTGTTATTGGAATGGAACCCCTAGATATTGAACCCGGCCCTTGTTGCTGCCAACTCTGACGGGCAGAAGGGTTACATTTTTGGGGGCTCGTCCGGGATCGCCTGGGTCAGTACCCCTCGCAAGCACCTGTTGAGTGATCCACTACATTGGGAAACAATTTATATTTTTTTTGTTTGTGCTTATATTTTGAGGAAATTACTGTTTGTATAATGGCTAATATGTCAGGTTTGTTGGGCCCTGGCTCAGCAGCTTCTAGCTCGGAGGCTGCAGCCTCGGCTGATGATTGGACAAAAGCTCTGGGGCAAATATTGGAAAAGGTTGTGCTGCCCCATGCTGAGTCAGACTCTTGTCGTAAGTTAAGATTATTTGCTGGGGAGGAGGAGTTTGAACCCTGGTTAGAGCATACCACTGAAATGCTGCAAGAGTGGGCCGTACCAGATGCAGAAAAGCGAAGATGCCTTATAGAGAGCCTTGGCGGCCCAGCATTAGATGTGATTCGCACCCTGAAGCTCATTGACCCTGGGGTCAGTGTGAAGGACTGCCTAGAGGCCCTTGAACACAACTTTGGGAGCGTAGAGGGCCCTGAAGACAGCTACTGTAAGTTCCTTAATTCCCGACAACAAAAGGGCGAGAAGGCTTCAGCCTACATACAGAGACTGGAGAGACTGCTTCAGAGAGCTGTCATGAGGGGAGCAGTGACTGCTGAGCAGATGGATCAGACCAGACTGGCTCAAATTGTAAGAGGAACTCAGTATCAGAACCCGATTCTACTTCATCTCCAGCTAAGAGAACGACGGGAACATCCCCCAAGTTACTCCCAGCTGATAAAAGAGGTCAGAGAGGAGGAAGAAAGGCAGGCTGCCAGTGAGTTTTGGGAAGCCCAAACATCGGAGCCAGCCAGCACAACACCACTGCAAATGGCCAGTGTACTGATGGTGAGCACCAGAGAGGAACTTGCCCAACAAATGCAGGTCCTGACGGAACGGATAGCTGAGCTGCAAAGTACCGTTGACCGAGTTAAGACTTCTAGGAATAAGAAGCCTCAAACTGTGGCGATTGAGAAGCCCGCACTTAGAGCCACCATCCCCCCCAGGCGAAGGGGGAAAGGTCAATTCTTCTGCTACCGATGTGGTCAGGATGGACACAGTGCTGCCAAGTGCCGTAATGAAGAAAACCCCTCCTTAGTGTATGGAAAGCTGAGGATCAGTTGGGAGAGATCCGGTAGCTGCCAGAGGGTCTGGGGACGGGGACCCCCCAGGTCTGCAGGATTTGAAGATTCCCCCAGAAAAGACTGTCCAGCTGGGATCCCTGCAGGACTGATAGGGCCTCGAGCAGAGGTCATGGTGAGGATTGAAGGGGTGGAGTGTAAAGCAGTGCTTGACACTGGATCTCAAGTGACTATTATATTTCAGTCATTCTACCAACAGATGCTTAGGCACCTGCCTATACAGCCACTGACTGGCCTTGGCCTATGTGGCCTCAGCATGGATGAATACCCCTATCAAGGGTATGTCATAGTGCACCTGGAATTCCCAGAGGAGGTTGCTGGGGTAAGAGAAGAGGTAGACACAGCTGCCTTAATATGCCCTGACCCTAAAGGGACTTCTGATGTGTCTGTGCTGATAGGGACCAACTCCAGTCTCTTCAAGGTACTCGCGGATTACTGCAGAAGGCGGGCTGGGGACCAGTACCTGAATACCCTGATGATCCATACGCTTTGTGCTGAAGCCTATAGGAAAATTGAGAGCGCTAAAAGGGACACATCTGAGCTACCGCTTGGGGCACTGAAGTACGCGGGCACAACCCCCTTAGTAGTGCCTGCAAGGACGGAGCAAGAAGTGCTTGTCATGAGTACCTGTCTGAAAGGCAGTAAAGGGACGTTAGCAATGATAGAGCAGCCGATGGGAGGAGAGCTCCCTGAAGGAGTGCTGGTCCCCAGTGGAGTCATAACCCTACCTGCTGAAGCCCAGGAAAGGGTGACTATACTGATTGCTAATGAAACGAGTCGTGATATTTTTGTGAAGCAAGGACAAAAGATAGCAGACCTCTTTGAGCCTGAGTCGATTGTAAAACCCCAGTATGAAACTCCAGTTTCGGCAATAGACCCAGCAAAGTTTGACTTTGGAGATTCACCAGTGTCCGAGGACTGGAAAGATCGCCTGAGGAAGAAACTTTGTGAAAGATCCAAGGTGTTCTCACTGCATGAGTGGGATGTGGGATGTGCAAAAGGAGTAGAGCACAATATCAGACTACATGACTCTCGACCTTTCAGGGAGAGATCTAGGAAGATTGCTCTCTCTGAGATGGAAGATGTGCGACATCATCTTCAGGAGCTGGCTGCGAATGGCATCATTACAGAGTCCCGCAGCCCATACGCCTCACCCATTGTGGTAGTCCGCAAAAAGAATGGGAAAATCCGGATGTGTATTGACTACCGCACCCTAAACAGCCGTACTGTGGTCGACCAGTACACTATGCCTCGAGTGCAAGACGCCTTAGACTGTTTGCTGGGAAGCCAGTGGTTCTCTGTGTTGGATCTTCGAAGTGGATACTACCAGATCCCTCTGGGAGAAGAAGATAAGGAGAAGACAGCCTTCATCTGCCCATTAGGGTTTTATCAGTTCGAACGCATGCCCCAAGGGATTTCTGGAGCACCTGCCACCTTTCAACGTCTCATGGAGAAAGTTGTGGGAGACATGAATTTACTGCAAGTGTTAGTTTATTTGGATGACCTGATTGTGTTTGGAAGAACCTTAGAGGAGCATGAAGAAAGACTTCTTAAAGTGCTTGATAGGTTGGAGGATTATGGTCTGAAGCTTTCAATTGACAAATGCCAGTTCTGCAGAACCTCAGTGAAGTATGTGGGTCACATTGTGTCCCAAGAAGGTGTGAGTACTGATCCTGATAAAATAGAAGCACTCACTACATGGCCACGTCCAAGTAACTACAGAGAACTCAAGACCTTCCTTGGATTTAGTGGCTACTACCGCAGATTTGTGAAAAACTATGCTACGATTGTAAAGCCTCTGAATGATCTTACCAGGGGACATCAGTCCAGCAAGAACAAATCTAAGTCCAAGAATAAGGGGAGGTCCCCAAAGCCTCCTGTGCAGAGACACAATGGCCCCTTTGCACCATTTGGGCCACGGTGGGATGAGAGATGTGAAAGGGCTTTTCGAGAAATCATTACTTGCCTAACTCATGCTCCAGTCCTAGTTTTTGCTGACCCAAGCAAACCATTTATCCTGCATACTGATGCCAGTTTGGAGGGTCTGGGAGCAGTCCTGTACCAGGAAGTGGAAGGCAAATGTAAACCGGTAGCCTTTGCCAGCCGAGGATTGTCTGATAGTGAAACTCGCTATCCCACCCACAAGCTGGAGTTTTTGGCCTTGAAATGGGCCATCACTGAGAAATTTCGAGACTACTTGTATGGTGCTCAGTTCCAGGTGTGGACAGACAACAATCCACTGACTTATGTGTTAACAAGTGCTAAGCTGGATGCTACAGGGCAGAGATGGGTGGCCGCCTTGGCTAGCTATGAGTTCAGCATTCAGTACCGATCAGGGAGAAGCAATGTAGATGCAGATGCATTGTCCAGGCGTCCGCAGGCTCCAGAAGTTGCTGTGATACCCACAGATGGAGTGAGAGCTATTTGCAGTGTGAGTCGCCGAGAGCCAGAGGCCCGTGAAGGCTTTCAGGGATGTGTTGCAGAAGCTTTGGGCCTGCCCCCTGAATGCATGCCTTCTGCTTCGGTGAACTATATTGCATTAGACCAATCTCCTTTGCCCATGCTCAATGCGGCTGACTGGCAAGAAGCCCAGCGGCAAGATATTGACATTCGTGATACACTACTTGCCAAAAGGGAGGGGCGAAGCCCAGCTGCGGTTGTCCCACCTAACCCGGAGGGTAAACTACTATTGAGAGAATGGACCAAACTAAAACTGATTCAGGGAGTGCTACACCGAATGACCACTGACCCTTTACAAAAACAACGAGCACAACTAGTACTGCCAAAAAAGTACAGAGCCCTGGCCATGAGGGCCCTGCATGATGACTTTGGGCATTTAGGGATGGAGAGGACCCTGGAACTTATTCGTAGTAGGTTCTATTGGCCCCGAATGGCTGAAGATGTTCGCAGGAAATGTGAGACTTGCGCTCGATGTGTTCAAAGGAAAACTCTGCCCACGAGGGCTGCATATCTCAAGAACATCACCAGCAACAAACCTTTGGAGTTGGTATGCATTGATTTCTTGTCTGTGGAGGTAGACAAGAGGAATGTTGGAAACATTCTAGTAGTGACTGACCATTTTACACGGTATGCACAAGCATATCCCACACGTGATCAGAGGGCCACCACCGTTGCTCGAGTATTGTGGGACAAATATTTCTCAGTCTATGGATTCCCGGCTCGGATACACTCTGATCAGGGGCGGGATTTTGAGAGTCACCTTCTGAAGGAGGTGCTGAAGATAGCAGGAATTAAAAAGTCTAGGACAACGCCTTATCACCCCCAAGGTGATCCTCAGCCCGAGAGGTTCAATCGAACCCTATTAGATATGTTGGGAACTTTGCGACCAGAGCAGAAGGCAACCTGGAGCCAGCATGTCGCATTTCTGGTGCATGCCTACAATGCCACAAAGAACGATGCTACGGGAGTCACCCCATATCTCTTGATGTTTGGGCGAGAACCAAGATTACCCATAGACTTGTGCTTTGGTGTATCAGAGGATGGAGATAGCTATGAAACTCATCAGCAGTATGTATCCCGACTAAGAGAAAAGCTGCGGGATGCTTATCGCTTAGCTACCGCTGCGGCTCGGAAGAACGCAGACCGCAACAAACATCGATATGATGCTAGAGTGCGTTCGCAGGAGCTCCAGCCGGGGGACAGAGTCCTGCTGCGAAATTTGGGTATTGCTGGCAAACACAAGATAGCTGACAGATGGAAGGCAATACCTTACCTGGTGATGGAAAAGCTGGGAGATCTGCCGGTCTACAAGATCAAACCTGAAGACGGTCCAGGGCAAATAAAGACGGTGCATAGAAACCTTTTGCTCCCTGTGGGGGAATTAGTAAGCACCCCTTGTGAGATGGGCCACGGCAGGGCCGCCGGGCAGAACAGAGGTGCTAGACCAAAGCCGCCATCCAACACAGACAGTGGGCCCCCTGCAGCTAACTTACCCCTATTCTGCACATCTGAGAGTGAGTCTGAGGAGGAAGACACAACCCTGGTGTATCCTGGGATGGAGACAAGATTTCAGTCTCGATCAGCTGAACCAAACGAGAGTTTTCCCTCTTCCGCCCTAAACCCAATGGCGGAACTATTTAGGCCCCTTTCTGATACCCCGGTGCTGCTGATGAGACCCCCCTGTGATGACAAACACAGGTTATTGGACAATGGGGACAGACAGGTAGAGGATGTCCTGGGCACCTTGGACCCTCCAGCGTTAGAACTAGGAGTGCAGGGGCCTACGCCAGTAGCCGAGGGACCCTCCAGGGAAGCCTCTCCATCCGTCACTCAAGAGGATGTTCCCCCTACCTCGGCAACAGAGATTCTCAATAGACGAGACAGGGTGATAAGACCAGTGAAACGGTTAACTTATGATGCACCTGGGGTGACTAGTGAGGAGCCAATACATTTAGCACACAGGCTTGTGGAAGCTAAAGTGGGCTTCCTGAGGCCCTTTGGAGGAAACCAATGAGTTGGTATAAAGGGAGTGTGATTTGTCGGGACGACAAAGTCTCGGCTGGGGGGAGGATGTAAGCAGTGTCAGGATGAGCTCCACCCTGACATCTGGTGGTGAGGTGTGGCAAGTTGTGGAAAAGAACTTCAGGGGCCGATCTCATTTGCATAGGCACACCCACCACGCCTAGAATGAGACCATAGCTGCCCAAATGGTCACTTTGGCTGCTGTGGGATCCCCAGTGTCTCTGTTATTGGGGCAGGAAGAATAAATTGTTATTACCCTGATTATGGGAACTGTGCTTGGAACTGTACGTGGCCTTTTGTTATGATGGAGGGATTCACCATCAACTAAGTAGCACTCGCTAGGCAAGGGTCATGGGTTCCAAAACTGTGTGAATGGAGAGAGGCTGGGGACAAGTAGTAGTACTTGGTGGCATGGGCCCCTTGGTGAGGGCCTTACATGCTGATTGCACTTCCTCCTCTCTCCACTGTGGAATATCAGAGCTAATTTTGATTTCATTAGAAGTCTAGTTATAGGCTGCTGAGCTGACTTTGGGCTGACAGTGCACCAGCACTGGGGCTCCCCTACTACAAGCTGAATTCACCTAAGAGCTGAAATCACTGAGTGTTGTGTTAAGTAGTGGGGGAGCCTGAAGATATATTGTGGAGCAGTTTGCGGGACGGCTGGTGAAGCAGTTCGACGCGGAGCAGTGTGTGGATGGCAGGAGCTGCTTGTGGGCCGTGGAGCTGAGTTTGTGGGGCGGCTGACGGAGCGGAGCGCAGCTGAGCGAAGGAGTTCGTGGGGCGGCTGGCGGAGCGGAGCGCAGCTGAGCGAAGGAGTTTGTGGGGCGGCTGGCGGAGTGGAGCGCCGCTATGGAGCTATGGGGCGGTCAGCTTCAGATCACGTAAGGTGCCTCTTACCCCCGTCCCATTTCCACCCAGGTTGGGAGGTAAAGCTCCGCCGATAAACTTTCGAACTCTGGGGCTGCCCTGACCAGGGACAGAGACTTTTGGGGCATTGGACTTTTGGGACTTTGGGTGATTTGGGGTTGCTGGACTCAAGAACCAAAGGGAAAAGGGCATGCCCCAATTTGCCTGGGGTGGGGTGTTTTTGCTCATGGGTTGTGTTATGAATCCTGTTGGTGGTGTTTCCCCAACATAATGCCACATTGTTTCTCTCTGTTATTAAAAGACTTTTGCTACACTCAGACTATGTGCTTGCGAGAGGGGAAGTATTGCCTCTTGGAGGCGCCCAGCGGGGGTGGTATATATTTTTCCCAGGTCACTGGGTGGGGGCTCGAGCCGGTTTGCATTGTGTTATTGGAATGGAACCCCTAGATATTGAACCCGGCCCTTGTTGCTGCCAACTCTGACGGGCAGAAGGGTTACATACAACTAGTTGTTTTGTGTTTGAAATCTACAAATGTTGCTCAAACATGCTCTTCAAACCAAGCAGCTAGATGAAAATACACAAAAACCTGGCATAATTTAAAGTCATATCCACATTATGTAGGCTATTTCATCAAAACCGGATCAGGTGGGATTTTTATTTTTTTTGCTAAGTACATCTGGCTAACAAGTTAGTGCTGTGACTATGTTTATTAAGTTCTAATGGAAGAAATGCTTGATTTTAAAACCCCCCCCCCACTATAAATTAGTGCTGTCATTCTGGATCAGTTTTTCAGCTGGTATAAATCAGTAGTTCTTTTAACTCCAATGGAACTATACCAGTTTACACAAGCAGACAATCTAGGCCTCTATATTCATGGGCACCATTGATATTTTAATTAAAAGTATATTTTTAAGATATAAAAGGCTTCACAAAACCTCTGTTTCCAGAGTGGAATTATTCACAGCTCCCAGGTGGACTGACCTATTGTTAAATACCTCCATTCAAGTATCCTTTGGCTACAGTCACACATAAGTCCTTTATTTCTTTAGGAGAACGAAAGAGCTAGGACTTGAAGAGGGTGGAAATGTTTAAACAACTCAATCTTTTGTTTTCTTTAAAGAGCCATATACAAGATCCATCTTTTGTTTGACTTAGCTGAGAGAACAAAGCTTCTAACTTTCAGAAATAAAAGTTGACAGGGCTTAATTGATTCTTTTAGAGAAATGGAAATGCCTACACATTCTGGAGCGTGCCAAAGTAAATAGCTAAGCACTTAAGTCCCTTTGCAACCCTTGAAACCTTCCATCACTTTTTACTGTACTGGAACTGCTTTAAGGACTAAAACTGATTATACAAAACAGTGGATTTTCCATAGACACAGATATGTTAGTAAGAGCAGTTGGGATTTTTTTTTTTTTAAATATTTATTGAGGGTGGATTTGGATTGTTTAAAAAGACCTTCCAGCCATATCTAAGAAGGATTTGCTTATTTAATTTTCCCAGTTCAGTTCCAGCAATAGCTGAAATGCAACAAGTGACAACAACAAAGCGGGATTCTTTAACTGTCATTTTCCCTTAGGTGCTGAAATGCAGAAAAATCCATATCAGTAAAAATTACAGAGAGATTTTGTGTGTGTGTGTGTGTGTATGTATGTATTTAGGTACTGCTCTCACAATATGATCTGCTTTTCCCTGATTTACTTACATGGATCTTCCTTCAAAAAGCTTTCTACCTGCAATGTTGAATGCAATTCTCAATTATGTTCTTTGCTGTCCAGTGCTATTTGAAAGTTTAAACACTACTCCAGGTTCAGATCTACATTCATGCTTCTATTTTGTGGTCAAGCTTAGAGCTGGCTGAAATTTGGGATTTCTGGCTTGCACCAAATTTTGAAATTTCCTGAGAACTGGAAATTTTGGAAAAAAAAATCCTTTTGGAAACACCAGTTCAAGGTGTTTCTGAAACAAAATATGTTCCCCAGAATGCCAGCCGCAGCTGACTGAACTTGACCAGATTCACATCAATGTCAGTCAGCTGTTGCCCAGGCTGGCAGGGTCTATGGTTCCAGTGCAGCCTTGCCATGCTGCACTGTAGACCCCAAGGCTTTCGGACTCCTCTAAGCCAGCTGCTTCCCAGGGCTGCCTGACTCTGTTTGGTCAGAACATTTCCAACCAGCTCTAGTCCAGATATTAAAGGAATTATATTAATATAATAAAACTATGGGGGGACATTGTAGCAATAGAGAGGCCCACTTCATCAGCCCTTACTCGTGGGTGTAACCCTGCTTAAGTCAGACAAGTAATTCACGTGAGAAAAGACTGTAGGATCAGACCTCTTGAACCTCAAGAAAAAAAACCTGTGGATTGAGAAAGCAGCATCTTTTAATGGACTAACAAATAAACAAGCGTTTGGCCTCAAAACATGTCTGGAGCCATGTGAATAAGAGACTTTATATGAACATGTGGACCTGTTTGCTGTAATTCCCGTTTCCTTAAATTTGACAGGATACAGTAATATCAGCATTTGACTCCAGCTGAAATACAAAGTACAAAGGAACCTCAGAGTAGGAGAACTACTGGCTTCTAAAAAGCTGAACGAATTAAAGAGGCTGTGAAGTAGTTATAGACCCATTTTTGAGATTTGTTGTTCTAGGCACTAATTCAGAAAAGTACTTAAGGATGTGCTTAACTTTAAGCAAGTGAGTAGTCCCAATGACTGCTCACATGCTGAAAGTCATACATGTGCCTTGCTGAATCAAAGTTTTAAAATGGATTTTAACGAAATGTAACACAAACAGAAATCTCTTCTTTTTAAAAAAAAGAAGTCAAGGATGACAGGTGTGATTTTGTGATACTTTATGTAAACATTCCCCTCATTGTGACAAACTTAAAATATTAATACAGGGAAACAGGAAGCGAGTGAGGCCTCAGTCCTGCTACACGTACACATCTGAGTGACTTCACTCGTTTTAGCAGCCCCAGGCCTATTTGCATGTGTAAAACAGAGCACACGTCTACAAAACTACGGCCTTGTCTAGTTTCAGTGCCCAAGCTGAAATGCAAAGATGAAACCAATAGCATCCATGGTAAAATATAAATAAATGAAAAATTTCAGCTGTTTCAGCCATTCTAGATGTTGCTAGTTTAACTCAGTTTTGGTGGTTTATTAGTGCTAATTTTATGCTGACAACTTCCCTTTACCTGACTCCCAGCAAGTGCTGGGACCGCCACAAAGCAGCCACCTTGACCCTAAACAACACGGACTGGGCATTTCGCTATGGCAGCTCACACATGCCTTCAACCTTTGGCTACATGTGTATTAGCAAAGACCTTATTTCTCTTCTAGCCCTCTACTTGTCTTTTCTTTTCTTTTTAAAATAACTTTGCTAAGTTTCAAATAACAGTAAATTACTAGAAACCACAATTCCTTTTGCCAAAGCTACCAGAAATATTAGACTGCTCCTGGCAGCCTGCTGAGATAAAAAGAGGCTGAACTAGCCTGTTTTTCTGTGGGAGACTTATAATTATGTCTCTTCTAAATATTTTCCAGGCTTTTTTCCCCTCACTATCTGCAAATCTTTTTAAACCATTTTCATGGGTGGGTTTCTCACCACTAATTATATTCTCCCTCCGCAGATAGAAAACAGAGCAGAAATGAGAGATAACAGTATCTCTGTTTACTGTAATCCTTTAATACACCATATAAGTAGTTGTTTTAAGAAGCATGGCTGGAAAAAATATCAGCTGAATTTGAATGCAAAATCTGATGCTCAATAGATCCATATAAAGCATCGGTACAAGAACCTGAATAGAAGAGGATCCAGTCAAACCTCTTATAAGCACCTGGTGAGTTACTTACAAAGGACTGTAGAAATACAACAGTTAAATGACATACAATTAAATTTGGCAACATCACGCAGCAAGAACTTAAATTAAAACCATATTACTTGCAGCAATCCACCCAGTAGTGTTCAGCTGTCCCTTTTCTTTCCCAAGTTTTCACATTTGGCTTCATCTCATTCACCCTGAACAAGAGAGCTAGTCAAATCATGATGTAGCAATTTAACAAATAAAATATTCAAATTATTATTATTATTGTTGTAGTTCTTCATCCAACTCTACTTTTAAGAGGGATTGCTTGATTTCACAAACATGCAAGACCCCTCAACCCACTTTGGGTTGCATTGATTGTTAAACCAAAGAACAAATGAACAGGTACACCAAAAACAATAACTTGAAAGGATGAAAACAGTGCTAAAGCTAAGCAACTCTTCTTCAATGTTACGTTAATAATTAAAACACTTCCAAGCAAGAAAGAGAAAAGAAATGAAAAATCCAAATCATGCTGGAATATGGACACGTGTAATCAACCTCAGGTCAGATATTACAGAACAATAAATCATTTCACAATAATTTGCTGCCTGTCAAGTACTAACAAGATCCTAGCAACATGTTGGGTGTAGCTCTTCTTTCACCCCACAAACAACCACTTCTAATTTTACCAGATGGTGCATCTGTAACTGTCTAAACAGAGAAAGGAAAATCCCACAAACAGGATCTTAAAAATAGTAAGAACAGACTTTCCCTACACTTCTAATAGCCTTATCTTAGAGAGGCAGTAAAACAGAGAAAGGTTTTCTTCCCGGCCCCTACCAGATTTTGTGGTAGGACTTGACACCAGTGTGTCTTCTACCGGCATTATGAAAAGGTTTCATTTTACAGTCCAAGCCACTATAAAATAAATGGCTGCACATTAGCAAAGGAACCATGGGCCAAATTCTGGCTCACCGCATAAGCAGTTACATATATTAGGTGCATAAGCAGCATTAATGCGTGGCTGTGTAATGGCCAGCAAGAGTCTCATCCACAGCTCCCTGCTCCCATCAGATTGGTACTGTGCAGAGCAGGAGCAATGTAGAAGAAAAAGGGCATGCTTTCTATTTCTGGGGTACAGCACATACATGGACCATGGCCTTAATTCAGTAAAGCATTTAAGAATTTGCTTAAAACTCCCTGGACTATGAAGTAGCTTAAGCAAGTGCTTGAAGTTAAGCCTGTGTTTAAGGGCTTTGTCAAACCAGGGCACATGCCTATTATTCCCAGGTGTCTCCACAGACTTTGAGGGGAGTAGTACCGGGGTGGAACACATGCATCCCCACTGGGTTTTCTGGCAGAAGGGTCAGCGCAGTACAGAGGAGCTGCCAGATTCTACCTCTATGTTTTCAGTGTTCAGACACACTAAAGCAATGACATCAATATTGCCTGCAATCCTATACTGCCTTGGACAGCTAGTTGCTCTCCCTAGGAAGGACGCCATCAAAAGCCATTCTAAACACTGTATCTGCAGAGCTCCGCCAAGGCCCTCTCCTCTACCAAGCCCCCTCTTTGATATCTGAGAATGGCAGTCACATGCATGCAAAAAGCAAACATTAGGCTAAAGTCTATGAGTTCACATTACCATGAAAACATTGTCACTCCATCCCCTGCATGAATGCTAACAGCACACTTTTAAATTTGATTCTTTGGCTCTGCCTTTAGCACCGTCTCAGGCAGTTTTGTACACAGTGTGGTTCATTTTAACCCCACCAAGGAGTGAGGGGATGGTAAAACACGCTAGCTGTCTCCTAGCCATTTTCTCAGCCCCATCCTCAAATTCCCAACTGAAGCCATCCCACCCCAAGAACGCCCGGGTGGGTCACTCAACACGAATGCTTAATCAGCTAGAAGGCGGTGGTAGTGGGTGACAAGATACACTGCTAATTCAGGAAGAGACTAGAACCAGAGATCAAGGCCGAGTATCCTATGCAGCAGTGTAGAGAAAGACCACAAGCTCAGCTCACTAGTTCGGATTCTGTTGTTCAAACGATTCCAGAAAAACAGCACCATGACCAAGCTGGGTGAAAAAATTTCGTAGCAGAACCAGGCATGTTTTGTCCATTTATTTTTTTCCTGGATGGGGTGGTTGCTGCAAACCTCAATTGCTGAGCTCAGAGCCAAGTGGGGTCAATTTCAGGTGGAAACCATACAAAACTCAGTAGATTCAGAATAGCCTTGTTTGGTTATTTCAGGGAAAATAAAGTGATGACTCCCACTGCATGAACCAATGGGAATCAGCACATGAAGTTCTAGACTCAACACTATGGGGAAAAATTTCGCCCTGACTCTGTGCAATTCCATTGAAGTCAGGTGGAAATCAGGGCAGAAACTGGCCCCGAGCATTATTTTGTTTTAAATGTACATATCTTCTACTTTGTGTTATGCTTCTGGGCCAAAGAAACAAGGCTAAGAAAGTGGTGGAAAAGATCAGCTCTGGGTTTATTACAAATACAGATTCCTATGAGGTCACATAAAATGATGTTCACTGTAAATAAATTAATTACTATGCCTATTAAAAGCCAGGCAATGGGAAGCCAGGTCATTTGTGAATTGTATACATAATAATCATTTATGAATAAAATGGACTGTTAAAAAGATGAACCAGTTGCATCCAATTTTAAACTATCCATTTTGGCTGGATATAAATTGCAAAGAATATATCCAGCCTTTAAATTCTTGGAAAAGTTACCCTGTGCAATGCATTTTCTAACTTCCTTTCCCCGCAGGCATGTGAAGGGCAAAAAGACCGATCATTTTACCTTTCGGAAAGCTGGCGTATCTGTGGAATCCCCATATATTTGTTGAAGTGCTCTAACACATTCACAACACCTTGCAGGAGATTGGCAACTTCCCCGTACTGTCTCCTCCTGGTCATAGCCCTGAAGAGGAAATCAGAGATTATAAAACCAGGCTCAGTGTAAAGGGCAGATCTTGGGTGGCAATTCCATAGATTACCTCATCCTTCTCTGGGTCACAGCAACGCATACTGAAATTTATTTTTCTAAAATACACAAACGTTCATTAACATTCCGCTGCAGCATTAGAATTTGTTTTAACTGATGCTAAAATAAACGGAGACAGCATACAGCTAATAATACTTCAAAAACACAGACGTCAAAAGTAACTCTTGGCAAAGAACATGTAAACTACTGAATGCATCAACTTAACAGTACAGGTTTGAAGGCAGTAAATGTTATTTTGTCATATTGACCCAAATTAAGATATTTCTCATCCCAGAAGAGTATGAGTTAGAGCCTCACAGGGAAGAGAATTATAATGAAAAGTGGTTGGCCTTGACTTCATTGTTAATGTCTTTCATGAGCAAATGATGGAAAAGTCAAATTGAATTATTTCTTTTTCTGTATTCTTCAGGCTCTGTACAGCTGGAAAGGCTGGGTTTAAACTATAAGTGCCTAGAAACATGAGGTTCTGTGCAGCAAGCTCTCAGCTGGGTAATTTACTACCATGCAAACCAGGCCTAGCCCTTGTCTTGCAACTTTCCAGTTGCTTGCAAAACTCATCTGATCAACAAGTGAAACCTGTGGATTGCCCCAGCAGCATGCTCCTCAAGCAAACCAACTAGAGACTACTACTGA
The DNA here is from genome assembly GCF_965140295.1 of Lepidochelys olivacea. Taxonomy (NCBI): domain Eukaryota; kingdom Metazoa; phylum Chordata; order Testudines; family Cheloniidae; genus Lepidochelys; species Lepidochelys olivacea. The sequence goes on along the minus strand of NC_140427.1, from coordinate 4,379,769 downwards.
TAAAACATAGTTTCAAAATGCAGGCAGAAGAGAAGAACTGGGTTCCCTTCTCTTGAAGGGCCATTAAACATACTTCATAATTTATGTAACAGCACCTGCACACAGTAGTGGTGGGCACCTTAGAAATGCAAACAACTAAAGAAATAGATACATTTCACTAATCTCAAATACCACTTGAGGGATGCTCTAATTTGTAAAGCCCACACTCAGAATTAGGAAATCCAACTGAATGGAGCAACATTATTCACCAACATAGCAACTATGGTCCTCTAATGCTGATTTCAGTGACACAACTCAAGAGTCCAAGGGTGCAACAATAGTTCCCATTCATATGAGACAGGGATTGCAGGACCTGCCAGATACATGCAGAAAGGACCTGCCAACAGTGTTTATAATAGCGATTGCTAATTCTGTGAGCGCACGGTCCCTGGAAGAATAAGAATCGGCTAATGCAGAACTATTCAGAATGCTGCCCAGTACTCCACAATACAGCTGTAGAGCCCCATATTTATAAAAGTGCCAGTGAAAGTTCCTGTGGCTTACTCAAGTGAATCCACACCCCCTGCCAGCATGTGTAGGTGATTGAGGGTAGTGATGGAGGTGGTCAGATGCCGTTTGGCATGATCTAGTTGCTTGATATCTCGTGTGATTTCTTTAACCTAGGGATTAAAAAGAAGAGACTGATTAAACATCCAAGCCACCACAGCAAATTGTAAGGAGAGGATGTAACAGGCCCTGTCCTCTGGAATTAGAACCCTGCTAGCTTCTACAGCCACATTAACATAGGGACAAGGGTTCAGAACCTACATACAGCACGTAGAACTAGAGCCAGAATGAACTCTCCATAGCATGTGCTACCAATATGCGACCATTAGGGTGGACAAACCACAAATGCTGAGAACAAAAGAAGATCTCCCACTCCCCTTAAAGGACAGGAAGAAACTGCCACTCACCATTTGCTCTGATTTTTCCGCCTTGTCTTTGATATCTTTAATCTTACCAAAGAGTTGCTGAATGGCTTTCTGGGCCTCCTCAAGAGCCTGAGAGAGAAGGAAAAGATTCATACTCAGTTTCCATCATCAAAGGAACTATGCAGTTGCTCCCTAGTGCAAATTTTGTAGCATTTTTACAACACATAACATTCAATCTGTATATCAGAGGCCAATATACAATTGTATTGTCCCAAGGTTTAATAGAAAGACCTGAGACAAGGAATTTTTCCCAAGACCTTTTCAAAATAAATTGGATAGGATTTTATTCTTTGTGGTCGATGGCTCAATATGAATTTTATAACAGACTCTAAGTGCCTGAATTAAGAGCTCTAAGAGTTTGTCTCTACGGATTACAAACTGGAAAGTCACGATATTTAAGAAAACCAGAATATTTTCCACCCATCTAGTGAAACTGGAAAGACACTTAAAACCTCCACTGATCCACATATTTACAGTGGATCAGGAGAAGAAAATATCTACTCTACCAAAAAAAGTGATATGAAAAAGGTGCCATCAATGGAAAAAGTATCAAGTGAGTTACCTAGGGGGACAGAGGAACTGAACTTGCCATGTTTGCTAAATGAATAAGTCTCCTAAATGAAGGGGGAAGGAGGCTTTGTGGTTAACACACTAGCCTAGGCCTCAGGAAATCTATGTTTAATTCCTGGCTTTGCCACAGACTTCTACTTCAGTGTCTCTGTGGCTCAGTTCCCCATCTATAAAATGGGGATAATATTTAAATATAAAATTCTTCTATCCCTTATAACTCTTGTTTAATTAGAATGTTGGCTCTTCAGAGCAATACTGTCTCTTCCCAGGTGTACCAACAGCACCTAGCACAATCGGGGGAGATGTTGGTTCCGGGCTCTAGCTAATACTGTCATACAAATAATAAATAAAATGACCCCCCCCCTCAGCCAATGCACCAAAATCATGCTACACGGCACTATAACAGAGAAACAACAAAAGGAGTGCAGCCCTCAAGGACAGTGAGATTTGTGTAGCCCAGAGCGAGGCATACAGCAACATAGGGAAACTATTAAGAACACATCAAGCACATTGAGGCTCTCTCATTTCCAGGTTCCCGTTCTGTTTTTGTAAGTAACACGGTGTGATACTGACAGATATGAGGATGCATGGCTATCTGTAGAGTGGTTCCTGGTTTTTTTAACAACAACAAAGCTTGACTTCTGACAGCAAAGGAAAGAAGTAGTCAGCATAAAAACCCAAGACTGCCCATAAGTTTTAAATTAAAAAAAGAACAAACCATGTTTTATTTTTACAAAGCCACTTAGCTGCTGAACCTGGGTTACAAGCACCTCCTAATCTAAACTCACACAGGGCCTCGTGTCTTAGAGAGCTTTCCCAGGATCTGCACTGTAATATTACATAGGGAAAGTCATCATACTTTGTCCATTGTTTCAAGGAAAAAATGTGTGGCAAAATATTTAACACGTTAATAGTGAAAGGAGAGAAATTTCTCCTTTCCTTCCTTCCTTCCTTCCATGCTTCTCAGAGATTTCCACAGTGGGAAATGTGAGCAGAGGCAGACAGAGCAACAGCTTCTTTGCAGGGTAAGAATAAGATTCACAGTCAAGCTCATACATTAGCATCTCTCGAAGAGAGAAAGAGAAAGATGACAGCATTCTCATCCATATCATTGCTACAGTTAAGGGTGCGAGAGCACTTCAACTACAAACCTGTTTGCAGACATTTATAAATCAGCTGTAAAAATTCGCTTCCAGCCACATTATGATTTAATCACATTTGGGAATTTGACTAGACAAATTGAATCCACCATGGTATGGTAACTCTGTAAAGCAACTACTGCATATATGCAGTAAGGGACCAATTCACATACCACTGAAACCAGCAGAAAGACTATTTGACTTCAGTAGAGCAGGATCAGGCCCTAGTGAGCTCTAAGAACTTTTAATTAAGGTTTTAAATACATCTGTACTTGTGTCTTATGCAAAACAAGCCACCTGAGGACAAGATCCTCAGCCAGCACACACATTGATTCACACCAGTGAGGAAACTTGCCCCAGGTTTCTTGGCTGCTACTGTACACTGAGCAGCTGGTTTCAATGGCATCTCTCCCAAATCTTTTCCTGATCACTGTGCTGCATAACCAATTCTTTACTTTCAAAGCATTGTGCGTTGTTCTGTCATGAAGTGCATTCACATTTGTTGGCCTAAGTTATCCAGTTCCTTTCGCATCTGATGGTGATTGTAATTATGTGCTATCTGCGATTCCATCATCATCTGCAGACCTGAAGGGCTCATTTACAACAATTTCATTCAAATCATTCCTATTTTCACACCCTCCCTCACTTAAATTCCCTTCCTCCATAAATCACACTTCTGCCAAAGGCCGGAAAGCATCAGCTCTTCCTCCAAAGAAGTGCTAGCAAAAAAGATAATAAACCTAAATGGAAAACTTAAAAGTTATGGAATGAAGGAATGTAAAACCCCACATCTCGGTCACTTTGCTTTCAATCTCAGCCCTCCAGCTGTGGACTCTAGGGCACGACCTTATCTACATACTTATCTGTAAAAGTCCTTAGCCTTACTGCTGCTGTATTACAGGGGTAATACCATGGCCAGTCTGTGTTGAGATCTGTACTTTAAGCATGACTAATATTCTTCTGTTTCACATTTTAATAACTGAATTTGGTTTCCAAATCTGGCACAATAGCTCTTCCGAAGAAAACTGCATTTTCTATGTCTTGATCATTCATGAGTTGGTATTACATTTTTTATGTTCAAGTTATAGAATTGAAATTTGTGTGTGCACCTGCTGTTGAATTATATTTATGGTTAGAGTTTCATCTGTATATGGTTGTTCAGGAGAAGGTTAGTGGTAAGTGGGCTGTAGGTTGTGGAGAGGAGGCAGCTGAAGCTGAGAAGGGGAACAAAAAGATGGCTTGTACACGGGTTGTTGAATGACTTACCTTCTTCTTTTCCTTGGTTTTGATATCTTGTACTGATAGGATATGCAACCTAGCAATCTCAGTTCAAAGATGACACACAAAAAATTAGTTGAATATATAAAATTATGCACAGAGGTGGAAGTGTTTGCTTGAAAACCTCCTTATGATCATGCTGAAAACGTTAAGTATCTTTTGTCGATTCACTGTTGCAGGTAGTTCAATATCTCACCATAAGGAAAGTGGGAATGACTCTTGATAGACAGAGGGCTGGATTTTGTGTGGTATTTTCAGTTCCTTACATAAATAAGACCAAACCACACAAAGGAAGTAAGTTTAAACCCCATCACAACTGGTGTGAATTGTGTATGTGAGGGGGAGAAAGCCACCCGATCGGATGTCCTAAAACTAACCTGCCAAGTAATTCAACAAATAAGCCCTTTCCATCTTGATAACATCTCCATCCCCAGCTCCCTTTGTCTTCTGCTGTTAAGTAAGCTTCTAATCATCCCCCTCTTTATATCGAATCCCATGAGCAAGGATATTATTGTAGCTACATACTCCTTGAAAAAACAAATACATTTATCAAAATCTTGTGTTTCCAAGATCAAAAGGAAGACCAACTTGGCAGAAGGATTTTTTTCCCCCCTCCTGCTGGAATGGTTTACTTTTTATAATAAATGTGACTAAGTTGGAGAACATTTTTTAATTCACTTTCCAGAGGGGAAAAAAGGTCTCATCGGAAGTATCAGAATCATGTGAGCATTAACTTTTATCTATTTAACGTCCCTTAGCCAGTCATCCAACACGTTCAGTTAGTGAAGTGAATGTACATCTTACATAGATAGTTACATTGCTCATCTGCAATTGACATCTTCCTTTTTTTTTTTTGCTTAATTATTCACGTGTGTGAGAAGGAGAAAAAGAGTTTGGCTCTTAGCCCTAGTTTCTTTTTATAATAAAATCTTGCCTTTTATTCCATATCCATTCCAAAGCATGTGGTTTAAAAACAAAACTAAAGAATTCTCTCTCCAACTTATTTAACCACAGTCTCTGTATAGGTACCAGATCCCAACTTCAGCTATTAAACAGACCATTACCAAAGTGATGCTCTTGCATATTCTGAGACTTGGATAGGCCTGTAAAAAGTCAACCCAAAGTCCCTCACAGAGGCCAGTTGTTACATTTCCTTTTATTTCAGCACAGCACTGACTGCTACCACTAACTGGTATTTCAAGCCAAGAGGGATGTTGAAAACAGAGCTCTAAATAAAGAGATACAGAGGCCAGATCTGGCCAAGAGATTAAATTAGCTCCCACGGAAGCACCACAGCTCGATTACTCCATTCAGAGTACTGTCATGACACTTATTTAGACCTTGGACCACCCAAAACAAATTTAACCTTCAGGGACATATAATTATTTGGTAGGAGATGCTAAACTGAGCTCCATTCAGAGCCTCATCAGTGGCTATCACGGGGGATGGGCAAACACCAATGACATTTCACAATGAAGTTAAATGACAACCCCAGTGCATTAACTGACAGACGCTCATGCTTAGTACAACAGGTTCTAGACATTCAAGGTTGCACACAACTTATTGCAAGGTACATGATATTTGCTCTAGATATGCTTTGTAAAGAGCTTTTGTAACTAGTTTTATGGGAAAGTCCTTTATTTTTTGTTACAAATATCGAAAGATTTTTTCTTGCCCTTAATTACTAATCAGTGTTTCTAAAAGTCTTTTACAGCATCATATAAAACCAGGATTTGCCTCATTTACTCAAACTGAGTAGCACCTTACTCTGCAGGTAGTCCAGCTGTGGCTATTCAAATCAGTACGATGCCTTTCAATGTGAGCACGATATCAGAATCCAACCCTTACCTGTTTTCTTATTGCACATGGGTTACATTTTCATTATTTAAAATTCACAGACCAAAAAAAAGCTTCAATAATCTGAGGTATCAATTATTTAAGAGAATTTTGGCATTTTCTCAAAAATCATACAAGGTTAGAAAGCCAAAAATTCCATATTTACATTATAATAAGAGGACAAATATCAGAAGGCAGGAAAATTCACAGCCACCCAAGCCGCCTTAATTCTGCCTTCATCCCCTGCCAACATCCCATCTTGCACACAATCGCATCTTGCATCTAACATGGAGGTATTTTGATAAAGGTTGCTTTGATACGAGTTTTTAAGAAGTTGGCAGCTTGCCATAAGGTGACCTCTGCAAAGCACATTAGCAATGAATGTGTGGCTGGTGATTTAAAGCTGTAGAGTACTATGCGAGGTCTAAGCAGTATTACTCGCCATCAGTCTCCCAAGTTAAAGATTGCTTTGTTATTTTTACTCTATGGTACTTAGACAAAATATATGGTGTTGGAATGACAAGTTTCTCTTTGAAGTCCTGTCCACTTCAGTTATCAAAAATAAGTGGAGAAAGCAGTGGAAAAAAATAAAAAAATAGCCAGACCTCTCTCTAAAAAGTTAACCATTAGGGTCCTGATTCTGAAAATGGTTACATGCATGCTTAACTTTGCTACCGTGAATAGCCCCAAATTACTCTAGCTCAAAGTTAAACATGTGCATAAGGGTTAGCAGGAGCGGGGGCTACCAGAGGTTCTTTTCTAAAGGTCTGAACAGGCAACAAGAAAAGGGCCAGCATCTTATACTAAAATCGAAATCTGTTATCAAGCTCCTGGTAAGACCTGGTCAAACCTGGTCACTATTAGGAGATGGTGAAAGGAGAGGAGGGTTACCCACCCTTCAGAGTCAGGATCAGCTAGCCTTACTCCTGCCAAATTTGTTATCCACTGCTTGTCTCTTGGGTGGGATTTTCTAAAAACCATACATCAAGGCTTCCCTGAAACAGTAGGAAGTTATTGAAAAACTCAACAGGATCAGTCCAGAAAAGTGACGAACACCTACACTGTATTTTGTCGAAACGCTATCCTGTTCAGTGATAACTAGTTTTTAAAGCATGGACTTGGACAGAGAATGTAAGAGCAGTAGTATTCGCCTGGGTTTGACACACAGCCTCCAATCTGCACTCCCAGACCTCCAACCATCTATCAAGGTTATTTCATTTGAAGGACAGTATTTGTAACGTGTTCTGCAAAGAAGTGCATGATGTGCTGATGCTTTAACTGTCACTGCAGAGTCTCATCGCTTGCTTGGTTTGATCCCAAAGAGTTTGATTCCAGAGAAGAACAAGATGGTGGGCGATATAACGTCATCTCAGTTCAAAGGGGGTTTATAAATAAAAATCCCCATTCATGGAGATAAAAATATCTCCCTTCCATTTCATCTCATTGGGATGAAAATATTCCCAATCACGAACATGGGAGTACCCGTAATAATGACCAGTCAACTCACAATTACTAAACACCAAACACTTGTTGCATATTTTATTCTCAGAAAAAGCATACTCCCTGAAAAGAGTTTCTCCCTGCTCATGTACAATAAATTCTCTCTTTCATACTTCTGGGATACCCCAGCGCCTCTTGTTTCAGAAATGGGACAAGAAGCAATAAAAGAATAGAACGTCAAATATTTAAACCGGGGAAACCTTTAGGATCAAAGTGGTTTATGTTTGAAAAAATACTTCCCTTGATTATTATTTTGCACTTCGTTGGAGATGGAGCATTGAAGCCAATGGCAAGCTCCAAAGCTAACAAATTGTCACTGGAATGCTGACCAAACTAAACCAGGATTTTGCCCGCGGACACTTTAACAGCCAAAAAAAAAAGGTCAACAGCTACCATCATGTGGTGCCAGCATCTGTTACTTTTACCTACTTAAGGGCTCTGGAGAGCCACAGTTTGGACAACATGAGCTCTGGCCCTGTTTTATGAATTAAAGAACTCAGGACTCCTGCTATTTTGCTGAACAATGTGGTTGGGATGTAGGGGGAAGAGAAGAGACAGGAATAGCAGCTGGTATTCAGTTTAAGTTTTATACTGCAATTTTTAGAACAAGGTACAAGTTTCCAAAACTGTAAATCATAGAATATCAGGGTTGGAAGGGACCTCAGGAGGTCATCTAGTCCAAGCCCCTGCTCAAAGCAGGACCAATCCCCAATTTTTGCCCCAAATCCCTAAATGGCCCCCTCAAGGATTGAACTCACAACCCTGGGTTTAGCAGGCCAATGCTCAAACCACTGAGCTATCCCTCCGCCCAACAACAACAAAACTTGACAATGTTGTAAATTTCAGGAGCACCAGTACGAAGTGAAATTGCTAATAAATATTGATTTGACTTCCTAACGCTTATTTCAAACCCCTTCATTTACCCCTTAAAACATAACCTTCAAACAACACAGCAGTAGCTCTGAATGATTCAATGGTGCCGGAGGGCTGCATATTTCTTTTTGACCTAGAAAAACCTAGTTAATTGATGAGCTCTGTGCATGTTTGGCATTTTTTTTGTACCTCTGAAATTTTTTAAGTTAAGAAGAGAGATAACATAACATTTCACTCAGACACACACAGAAACCTGCCAACAGAAAAGCTGTGTGAAAACCTGTTCCACGCTTTTTAAGTCATGGGGCACCATTTGGTAGTTTAGATGTAAAATTTGGTGTTGACACAAAATAAAGGTTTGGTTTGCTTGACAAAGCTTAACAACATTTTCATGAAGCTTTGTTCTGATGATGATGACAACAGTTTGTTTGGATTTAAACGACTGCCTGTAGCAACTGAAACCAAAATGTTGCAGTATTTGGTTAGTGCATAAGGAGGAGAGTGAGACACTGACCACAAATACACACACAACGAAAGATGACACTGTCTGAAAAAGATTTGTTTACTTAGAGCAAATCCACCCTTAAAACACTGCATGAGTGCAGCTGCACCACTGTAGTGCTTCACTGAAGACGCTCTAAGCTGACGGGAGAGAGCTCTCCCATTGGCGTAGTTAATCCACCTGCCTGAGAGGTGGCAGCTCTATCACCCGGAGAAGCTCTCCCACCAACATAGCGCTGTCTACACGGGGGGTTAAGGTCAGTATAACTATGTTGCTCGGGGTGTGAAACTGGTATATGTCAATAGGGTAGACCAGACCTCAGTACTGTTATAAGTAACCATAAGATCACTTTGAGTATAGTCAGTTACATTGTTTCCCCTTGTTAATGAGTTGGTTTTGGGTGTTTTGCATAGCAAAGAAGGACGGGAAAAGATTTTTAAGAGATGAAAATGTGACTGTAAAACCATAACTGGCAGGGGAAGTCAAGCAGTACCCGACACTACTGACCTTTTTTAAATCAATTCAACTTTGAATGGTTGTGTTCCTTTAAAACCAACTTTCTTGCCACTTATGGCAATTAAAGGATGTCCTAGCACTTATGTGCAGGAGTAGGGGTGTTACCCATAGCATCCTACCCGAAATCCAACACAGGGAATTACGCTCTACCTGTCTGAATTCCTCTTGCAATTCCAAGTTGACATGGTAGTCATCTTCACCTCCACCCTAAAAAGGAGGGCAGAGTTGTTGTGCTCTATTGAACAGCTGCCACTTTCTACCAGTGATGTGGCGACATTTCAGGGGTGGGTGCAGTGATCTCTGAACACCCCCTACCCACCCTTTCAGGGCTGTTGTGGAGCTCAGCTAAATATTTAGGGGTTCGGAAACCCTCAGACAAAAGGAACTATACGAGGTCTGTGCACTATGAGAGAACAACTTTTCATTGGGGATTAGAAAAAATGTGCTAGGATAGGTTGCTTGCTTAGGAAACTTTAGGCCTGAGGGCCACTAGGATCCACTTTGTTCTGTCCCCTCTTGAGTAATAATGGTTAAAATACTTAGATGACTTCCACATGCTGGTTGGTGTGGAATAAAAACTTGCTGGTTTTATTTGCTTCTAGTTAATATACATTTCCACTGGATGTTATTACTCATATTGGAAAACTGCCCAGCGCTAAGTATTTTATAGACACTTGACACATCTGCCCAATTTCTTAGAGTCCAAACGTATCCTTCATGTTACAAATTGGGCTGTGGTTGGGATACTGAGAGCTTTGAACTTCTGGAAACCTCCCCGTTCTCAACTGCAGAGAGTTAAATCTTCTTTCATTCCTTGCCACACTTACAATTGAAATCAATGAAAACCTCAAGCATGGTTAAAAATAAATTCCCATCTAACAACCCAAAAAAGCCTCAGCTGCAGCACTTTCAAAGAGACTTTTGTATACTGTGACCACGCTAACAATTTATTCTATTAAGGTCTCATACCTGCAAGTCCCTCCAGTTTGAGAAATGGCAAAAAAATACTCTGTTAGGATTTCATGTTAGAGGATGCTGTCAGAGTTGCATCAAAGATAAACACAATCTAGGATTAAGTTGCTCTGAAATATAGTCAAGCCTCGGGAAAACAGGAGCATGGTTTGGAGAAACTCTGAACACTTATTTCTTATGCCTACAATTTATTCTGCTGAAAGCCTCTACCTCAGCCTCCACACACAAACCCCTCATCACTTAGTCCATGGTCATGTCTAGGAAAATAGGTTGTACTGGAAAACACGTTGGCTAATATGCATTAGCGGACATGATTTTAAACAGGACATTGCACCTCCCGTGGACTCAGTTTATCAGCTTTAAAACTGGCTGTAAGTGGCCCAGGCTCGCTCTCCCAGGGCTTGTTAGCTGGCTGTAGGTGACCCAGGCTCGCTCTCCCAGGGCTTGTCTTCACAAGTAGATTAACTGGCGTTAACTATAGTGGAATCAGCTATTCTGCTATAGCTGTGCTGGTCATTTTCACCAAGTAGACAAGCCCTTAGGGCTTTATCACTGGAGTACCTGATCCTAGTAGCCCTCTCGCCACTAGGAGTGACCACTTACCAATTGACATGGTTTTGAAAGGTTTTAAACAGCCTACACATGCTCAAACACTACCTATTTTCCTAGTCTAGACACGGCCTAAGCATTCCAAATGCAAATAATTTCAGCCGGTTTAAAAAATTTTAAAAAGAAAAAAATCTAAGCTTCCCCCATCTGGGGCACATACCCTGTTGCTGCTGACTATACGGGGACATGTACTACTTTAAAACATTAACTCTCTCCCCTGCCCCTTTGAGAAATATTTGGCTGTCCCCCACAAAAAACCTGCAGTCAATCTATGGGTGGAGGGATGCTCTTGTGAGTAAGGCATTGGACTGAGAATCAGGATTCCCAGCTTCTAGTACTTGCTATCTACAGCCTGTGCATGAGACCTTCTGAAAGTCACTTGTCCTCTGGATGCCGAAGCGTCCCCAGCTGGAAATTGGGGCTAGTACCTATTTATCTCACATGGTGCAAAGCAAACTAGCCTGTTCAGGTGAACACACAAAATGCTATATTGCTACTACAATTCTATAGTTTATGTGCAAAGCCAACTAAGTTCCAATCTCACCTGCACAGAACATGGGTTTCTATCGTCAGTCCTTTTGCTGCAAACAGAATCCAGTTTTCAGCCAAAAAGAGGGCTCTGCAGGGGACTTTATTCAACAAACCAGCTTTAAAAGCTATGTTAATAATGAATCAAGCTTCAAATTGTACCCCCTTCCCTCCCCCCCAAAAAAGAGAAAATCCATAGTTGTGGTTAGAAGTCTAGCCTGGGTGTTAAACAGGCAGGCCAGGACTGACAGGCACATGAGATCTGAAACAGAAGACGATCTTCCATATTGTTTGGGGCTACATAATGAGGTATAACACCTCTACTCCCATATTTACCCAAAAGCCTTTCAGAGCTGTCCTTTTCTATAGCATCAATGACTCCTTACGTCTGACTTGGGGGCCCAGGGATGAGTCAAAGGGGTGGTAAAGCATGGCTACCCAAGACCGTGAACTCACCTGCAACACTGTATTGCTTACGTGCACATAAGCCAAGCCACAGTGACATGCATTGATTTGGGATTGAAACATTGTGGCCCATCACTATAGCAATTAGACAGGTGCCTCAGACTCCTGGCAAAGCCCTTAACGTCACTGTATTTGGGCACAGTGACTATTATGGCTTCATCACGTAAGTTTGCGATGAGGGCTAGCTAGTCACAGCCCACACTTAGCTGCACAAGGGAGCAAAGCCCCACTCGACCCCAGGTCAGAGACTGGCTGCAACGGCTACTCCCTCATCACTCCCCACTGAGAGCAGGTAGAGTGGAGTCGCGGCTCCATCTCCCTCTACTAGCCAGGCAGGCACACGATGGGGAGCAAACTGCTCCAGACGAAGGGGCGAAGTGACCTGTTCCTTTCTCAGGGAGCAGGGGAGGAATTGTGACTCAGAACCACAGCTGGCTCCCCGACTTCTCCTTAGGTGTGGCTACTCCCCAGGTCCTTACTCAGGGCTGTTTGTAAAATTACAGCCTAGTCCTGAATGACTGGAAACTCCTCCAGATTATTAGAGCAAGGATAGGTCTACATAGCAAAACACACCCGCAGCAGAGAGCCTCAGAGCCTGGTTCAACTGACTCGGGTTCACTCTGCAAGGCTATAAACAGCAGCACAGACTGGAGCCCTGGCAAGGAGGGAGGGTCTCAGAGCCCAGGCTCCAGCCCAAGCATCTACACTGCTATTTTTTGCTCTGCAGCTCAAACCCAAATCACTTGACCAAGGCTCAAGCTCGTAAATGCAGAGGGTTTTTTTTTTTTCTGCGTAGACGTATCATGAGCCACTGAGGTAACATGCTGTGGATGAGGGCTTGTCTACACAGGGAAAATGGCCAGCATAACTATACCAGTCTAAATATTCCACTGTAATTCTACTGCTGTAACACCCCCACATGGACGCTATTCCGGAATAAAAGTCTTCAGACAAGGAGTTTTACCAGAATAACCATACCTGTATAATGATACAGGTAAATTCCCTGTGTAGACAAGCTGCAATTCTCTCTTCTGGATCTCATTTTTTTTAGAATACGTGTTGAGTCTTTACCCCCACCATGCTGCTCCTGTTCCTCTCTAAACCTTTTGTCTCCACCTCCCACATGCCATTCCATGCCTCATTTTGTTCCACCCACAATGCTCCAGAGAGCTGCCCTTATCTCTTGAAGTCAGTGACCTCCATTACTCCTCCAGATTCAACAAACCTGATCTCCACTCCAACATGGCCTGCACCTCCCTATTTGAACTGCAATCTTGTGCATCAAATTTGCCTAGCCTGTAAACTCCTTAGGGTGGGGCACTTGTCAATTATATGCCTGTAAAGTCCATTTGAGAACTCAGCATTTTGGTTGTTCCCACCAAATCACATTTGATCAATCAGAGCCATGTTTGGTTTGTACATTGTGTACGTCCAAAAACTGACCAAAATAATCCTTTTCAGATTTTGTAAAATAAATCCACTCTTGGGTTGAGGCCTATGATTGTACAGCTGCATTACAAACCCTGAAAATAGGGATTTATAAATGGAAATGCTGACGGATCTTCAGCTCTAGGTATGTGAACATAATGGCTGGAATAAACGTTTCCCCATGGGGGGGGGGGTGGCACTGCATGGTGAAACCAAGCTTCAAACTCCTGCCTGTTGTCAAAATTTTTTCTGTTGGAGTGGACTTCTCATGCAGCTGGCGTGAGGCAAACAGCACCAGCTCCAACCCAGCAAGATCTTGTTTTGTAACTTACTCCGGGCTTGGGTCCATCTGGGAATGAAGTTTGCCTGTTGCCAGCACAAAACACGACCCGAGCCACACCCTGGACAGTTACAGCAGTGCCTCTCAACTTTTCCAGAATACTATACCCTTTCAGGACACTGATTTCTCTTGCATACCCCCAAGTTTCACCTCACTTAAAACTTACTTGCTTACAAAAATCAGACATAAAAATACAAGTACATCACAGCATGCTATTACAAAAAAATTGCTTTCTTTCATTTTTACCTTATAGTGAAAAATAAATTGATTGGGATATAAATATTGAACTTACATTTCAGTGTGATACTTGAACCTGTTTTTCACTTGTGAGCCTTGTCATTCTGGGAGGCTGTGAATTACAAGTTCACTGTCGCCACTTCTACTGCTTCCAGCTCCTCGTTTTAAAAAAATCTATCAATTTTTACATCGCAGCCACATACACACCATGACAACATCAACCTCATTAACATGTTTGCATGCATCAGTAAATGACATAAAAGGCATGCATGTTTCATAAAGTGCATATATGCACGTTACGGTATAATATAGTATATGGAGCAGTATAAACAAGCCATTGTCTGTATGAAATTTTAGTGACTTCGCTAGTGCTTTTTATGTAGCCTGTTGTAAAACTAGGCAAATATCTAGATGAGTTGATGGACGCAGAGGTCTTTCAGGAGGTACCCCTCGGGGTCAGTGTACCCTCGGTTGAGAACCACTGAGCTACAGGATGGTGACAAACTGCATTTACCCACTTATGATATCGAAGCACAAGAAAAGGTCAAGCTTCGACTTGCTTCTCCTCTGAACTTGGCTACGCAGCACATGGCAAAAGTTATGCTTGATCTCCTTGTGTAGTTGCAGATGCCAGTTTTAATGGCCAATGTCCAAAAGGATAATAAACAACAGTATTTCTTCTTGGCATGCCATTTGCCTAAAACCCTTTTCAATAAGCGTGTTTTAGACTAGAAAGGCTTACTGTGTTCCTGCAGCTTGGAAGAGAGACCATCCAACTGCCGTAACTTGCTAGAGAAATGAGTCTAAATGAATCTTAAGTTTGATTTATTTTGGCAGCTTGACTTCTGTTTATTATTCATTGGCTACAAAAGCTTAAGAACTCTGTGTGACTTTAATCACAAGGACTGAGTTTTAAGAAATGTGGGTTTGGTTTTTTTTAAAACTTACACACAGAGCTTAAGACATTCCCTAAATCTGCATTCCCCCCACACACACTCCACACAAAAATCCTGAATATTCGCCTTTGCCTGCTAACAATCAGGATAAAGGTTTCTGTAGAGAAAAACAGGAGACAAGAATGTTGAATGGTTCATGATAGACGAGTGTTCTACATAAGAGGCATGGGAGATATTAAAGCGATTGTGCCAAAGAAAAGCCTACAAATGATATTATTTAAAATGTCAGGCTTAAACACTTGTTGCTAACAGGCTGATGATTTTACAGGGCTCTTCAAAGCCTGCTTGTTCCAGCTAACCTGCTATACTGGTAGCCTCTAGAGGCCCTGATCAGGAATCACAGCCCCACTGTGTTTGGCACTGCACAAAACATTAAGTAAATAGATAGTCTCTACCCCAAAATGCCGAAAATCTTTTCTTAAACACAAGACACAACACGTGGGTAAAACAAATAAATGGGTGGGCACTGGGAGATCGAGAGGATGAAGTGACAGTAACCTGAGTACGTTGTTGCCTAGCCTAGCTGTACACCCAATTTAGCTGTCTACCTGCCTGGCAATTGTTGTCCAAAGCCCAGCACTTAGGCATATTTGTGATTTTAAGCATATTAGCCATCTCACTGACTTCAAAGCAACTATTCACGCACTTCAGTGTTTTGCTGGACCAAGCTTAAGGAAGGAGGGAACAAGCATTGGACAATGGCTAGGTGGCAGGAAGCAAGACTGAGGGCACAACTAGCCTATGCAAAACTGTCTTCAGTGGGTTACTCACATGCTTTAAATTACAGATGGGCTTAAGTGCTTTGCCAGATTGGGGCCTTATCCTCACCTTCCAGGCTCCCTCCCCGTTCTTAGGCTGCAGGAGGTCTTAGTGGCACCTGCATCATTTTCACCTCTCACTTCCTCTGCTCAATCTCCATATGCAATTCCCTTCCTCCCTGCATCCATTCGGTAAAGTCCTCTCTGATCTCAATTGAAATAGCTGAGTGAGGGTAAGCATCCAATGCACATCAGTCTAAGACCTTGCCAAACCCAAGAGAGCTGTGGGTATTTCTCTACACCAGATGCATCCATCTTCCTCCTTTCACAGGCTTAAACATAGCAAGATCCTACACTGTGCACATGGCTTGGGAAGAGAAGGCATTGCTAACCTTCCCCCAGCGGCAAGGGTGCTACACATTTATCTTTATCTGCAGCATTGTTTATGAAAGTACCAGACAGCTAATTAAAGTGTCCACCGCTGAGCTGGGTGCAAGCTTGACAGCAAGAATTTACTTGCATTCTTATTAACACCAGCAGCTGCCATTTTTTTCCTGCACTCCTATGGTTAAGGAAAACATATTTCCAATATTATGAGTCAAAAAAAAGAGATCTGGGAGACAGTCAAAGCCAACTGAGTTACCAAACTAGTATCTTCACCTGCCAAAAAATGGGCAAGGCTGTTCCCTGTCCAGAACAGGTCCACTTCCTTTTTCTTATTATTTAACGTTTATATTGCACTGGGACCTAGAAGCCAATTAGACTGGGCCCCATTGTGCTAGGAAATCCTCTAGGTTAAATTACGTTTTGTTTTTCTTAAAGCAATTTAACACACTAGCAACTTAAAAACAAATTCACACATCCATCTGAAAATGTTCATCTACTGTTGTAACAGTAAAACCTATCACTATAACAAAAGATTGGGAAGGAAAGATTTTTTTCCCTATAAAAGACAACCTATTTCATCAGTTTCAATAATTTCCTTGTATCCCTTGTTGTTTGTGAAGGTCAGGAAGTTGGGGTGGGGGGGAGGATTTTAAATAAAGAAATTCAATAGTAAAACCACAAACATTGGCAGAGAGGCTTGGATGTGAAACTAATTCTAAGTAATTTTGAAATGGACTAGATTTCAAGTTGCCTGTCCTTTAATAACTCAAGCTTGCAAATGTTCTGGCTGCAGAGATGGAACAAAAAAAGAGTTAAATTATAGTCTGAAAACACAGAGGATAAATTACAGAAAGGGAGTTTGAGGGAATGGGTGAAGCAGCTCAGGCCAAAAGAACATTATAAAAAAGTCAGTGATTGTCAGACAAATTATAGCTCACATATTTAGAAGCTTTGGTAATAAACTGGACTAACTGGCAGCAAATTAGAAATGTACTCACAACATGTTAAATGCTTAGTGGAAAAGCAATGGGAACTACCCATACCGTAACCTGGGGCAGATATGAAAATGTGCAGTCACTGGAATTTAGCTTTTGAGCAAGGGCAGTGTAAGCTCCTTTCCCATGTCAGATCTGAGAAAACTCTAAAGGGGGATCTACAGCACTGGCTCGATACAAAATTCAGGCACAGCCCTAACTACATATTGTTACAACTGACCCACAGCAGCTTCTGCATACCCAGCCTCTCCCAAGGCATCAGAAATAGCTGATGTCTGGGACTCACAAGGAAAGTGTCACCCTGCTATGGAACGTTCCACCCACAGCTGTTGTTTTTCCCCCATAAAGAGGTAATTAGCAAGTTAATTTTTGAAGTTCACGGCATTGCCTACAGATGTCACAAAAATATCACACAAGAAAGTGGAAGCCAAATGAGCCAGACTATTTAAAGGCCTTTGCATTTGTAGAAAATCCTAGGGCAAAACTTCAAAAATGCAGATGGCTTTGAACTGGGAAATGTTATACTATATGGAGAAGATGGAGCACTCCAGCCTGTAAAGCTGTTTAAATGGTTCCTTTGATGCTACATTTGATTTATTTTAATTTTAAATTCAAGCACTTATTTTCAACCATCTTACTATTTTTTTTCCTTTGGGTAATATAAAACATTTGGGGCACTCCATTTAAAAGGGAGTAAAATTCAGCATTTTTCATCTGCTTGACAAACTCTCATTAACGTGTGCAATGGCCCTGGGAAGCACAGTAGTATTATCCCCATACTACAGAAGGGGAGACTGAGACCGAGTGATTAAGTGACCTGCTTATAGCACAGAGGCTCTTAGCGTTGGACATGGGATTAGAACTCCATACTTCCTAGCTCCTGGTCCTGTGTTTCACTCTGTCTCAAGGCCTGATGTTGCACTGCGAGCACACCCTCCTGCTGTAGGCGAAGACCCATGATCGGGAGCATCTGTGCTTTCTGCAGCCCGTGTGAGAAATCTGAGACACTGTACAGACCATACCTTTCCCAGACTCTCTCTTTTCCACCAGCTGATGAGCAAAACCAAATGCTAGCCTGTTCTCAAAAGCAATGTTGTGCTCCCCCCTCCTGGACAGAAGGGGAAGATGCAGTTGGCAAATAAAAAAGAGCACCCTCACTTTGCTTGTGCTCAGCTCTTTAGTGGCCCCTCTCACTGAAATAGAAAGGATCTGATCAGCCACCTACAAATGAAAGGCTCCAGACTCCTGCTCCCTCATTCAGCAACCAAGTTATGCAGAAGAGAGATGGGAAACGCAAAGACAAGGGTTACATTTCTGAATATTCTTCTCCCCTCCAGCAATGTACATGTCACTCCCCTTAATAAAAACAGAGGGGAGAATAAACTTCTGTATCCACAATTCTGCCCGCTCCCAACCATACGTAAATAACTTGTACCACAGTGAACTGCCTCCTTCAGGGCAGAGTGCCGCTTGGCACCTCCTCCTGGCTTTTGTTGGCTCAAATAAAACCTTTCATGTTGTTTTAGCATCACTGTTGGGGTTTATATTTCTTTGGAAAGAAGATCAAAGCCTTTCCAGGGTGTTTTTATAAACAGTGATTTACCCTCAATTCTACAAGGTATCCTCCAGGCCCACAGAAATCAGCAGTTGCTCAGGCCCTGGCAGCATCAGAACCCGTGTTACTACAACTGGCACTAAAAATAGGACACTGGGCTACCTCTCTGTGGACATGACAGACCTGAACAGCTTCTTCTGGTCACCTACGTGTTGTTATATGGTTAAGAGATGGGAGTGGCTTCTTTAAAGCCACTCTAGCATGCTGTGTACTAAACTCAAGATGGCCATCTCAGCCGCTATGAAATCATTACAACTGGGACATGGTATCTGAGGTTTAAGTGTTCTTGTTGTGGATATTTTTAATGTTTGGCTTCAAAATACAAAACGTGATTAGTGAATTGCAAACTCTCTGCCAGCCAAGTTCCTCTTTAGTAAGGAAAGCACTCTGCAAAAGTGTCCAAATGGAACAACAGTTTTTATTTGGGTCAGACCTGTCATGCTCTCAGACAGGAGGTCAGACTAGATGATCATGATGGTCCCTTCTGACCTTAAAGTCTACGAGACCGAGTCTTGCCATAAAGAGAATGTTATTTTAAAATGTTACTTATTAAATTCTTATGTTTATTTAAATGGTCCGACACTCAGAAAGGAGTCAAATGCAGAGTGTAAGCACATCATTGGACTAGAGCGTGCCACACCACCTCTGGAGAAGAAAAAAGCAAGACAGTCCCATGTGCTAGAGAAAAGTGTAGAGGAAGTGTGGCAGATATTATCCCCATTTCAGAGATGAGGAGACTGATGCAGAGAGACTAGGTAAATTGCTCAAGGCCAAAGAGTGAATTAGTGTCAGAGATGGGATTAGAACTCACGACTTCCTGACTCTCTAGCCTGTGCTCAGACACACCTCTGTCTCCCTAATCATAACATTACAGACTGGGTAAACTCACAAAGTATTAAATGCTTTCTCCAAACACACATGCAGAAGAACCTGCAATCCAGGAACGAAGCAAGTTTTTGACAGATTTATACATCCCTCCAGCAACATGCACAAACCAAGCCCGGTTCCACAGAGTAGACTATTGTCACCTGGTTACAGCATCTGCCACACACCGTAAATTAAAAACAACACACCAGTGAAGGGAAACTCTCCTCTAGATAAGCAGCACGGAATGGTTTGCTACGGCTTGGTCTCTGGGAGTAGAGAGGAGAAGGCACAGCAGGAAAGAGATAGATTAGCAAGTAAAAAGGTTACACAGTAGCTGCCAGTTCTACACATGTATCAATTTCCAGCAAAACCCAAAAGACAAAATGAACTAAAAAATGGGTGATAAGGAATGAGAAGACACTCGGAATCACCAGACAGGGAAATTTCTGCCAGGAAAAATATAATTGTTGGAGAATTCAGATGACATATAGAACATAGGATCCAGACAGAAGGGGATAAATAGGGCTTCCTGGTCAGCATGGCTGTTGCTCCTGAAGCATGCTGCTGTTTTTTTAAAAGTTCCACTCTCTTTACAACGGCATTGATTCTCTCCATAGCTGAGCATCTGTTTTTCTTAGATGTGCCTCACTTGTTGGTAACAAATTCTTACAATACTTTGGAAAATTAAACTCTTCCTCTGTTCCATCCAAGAGGGAAAAGCTGGGCCTCTTGCCCTAAAAAAAACTTAACATTTCTGAGCATCCATATTTCCACTGAACATGTGCTAGTCAAACAAAGGCTCCCTTCAGCAAAAGAACAGACAGCCAGTGCTAAAGATCAAGATTTTCACCCACACGAACTATCAACAAGGTCATTATCTGAAATGGCCTCTCTCTCCATTCGCCTGCATCCTGAGCCACTGAGAAAGAAAGAACTATGGAGAGGCCAGGAATAGCAATTATTTCTTCTGTGTTTCCTTTCTGTCTGGGTTCTGGGGAGATGAATGCAAAATTCCATCTCTAACTGAAATGCTATTCACAACTTTCTCTCTGTAATCTGACCTGCTCAACTGCAGTACCCTTTGACCTACAAATATCTGAGGCCTGGAATTACTGACATTTCTGCAAGCTTTATACTTCTAGGTCTGCCCTTCCCAATAGTGACACAGCTTTGTTCCAGCAATCCATGTATAAAACATGTGTGCAAGCATATATACATGTACGTTGTACAGACAGAGAGGAAAGCATACATCCTTTAAAATACACACAGATCCTTGAGAGAGAATAATGCTTTCAACAATTTCTTGGTGTCAGTATTTCAAACTCTTTGAAAGGATTAAAAGCTTAGTTGCATTTCTAGATGAGTACCTGCCTTTAACATGACACCCTCTGGTTACGTTCAGTAAAATAAAGTGCTATTACCTTGAACAGCAGTAAAGTGATTCAACATGGAAACGCTCATGCCTGAATACTGCACTAAGCTACTTCAAAGGGGCTCTGCATAAACATGTCACACACATGTAAGTATTCCGTGGTTTTATTCTGATGGAATTTTAATTAGTCCCTTAACAGGCAAACTAACTAGAAGCTTCACAACAATATTTACCCTTCAAATGTGCACAGGGTACTGGCCAACGCCTGCACTGTTTCAATATGGCACAGTGACCTTCTAAGGAACTCAAGGATGTGAGACATATAAGGCAGAGATTTACATGGAGGGTGCTGGACCTCCACAGTACACATCCGCCAACAGCCTAGGAAACTCACCCAATAAGTCATCATTTCCCCTGGTAAACCCAAGCAGCCTCTTTAAGTTCTGTCCAGCGGTTCTTGCAAAGGTTTCTCTACACAGGATTCCACAGCCAGCATTTCCACTGATGCTCAGCACCGACATACTCTGCTGAGCTGTGGCCTTTTGTCACCATGTGGGAACAGCTCCTTTTATTTTGTGTCCCTCGTCAAATTCATCCTCTGGACCTGCCAAAATCCTAGGCCATGCTCTAATCATTTCTCTCCTTAACTACACTCTCCTCCTCTTCTCTGCGTTCTCCCGGTCAGCCCTCCACCCTTCAGTCTGTCCGAGAAGCTGCTGCCAAAACCATCTGTCCCACTTTTGTCACCCTGAGCACGTTTCAACCCTCTTCTCTATCTGCTGCACTGGCTTTTCCTCAGCCTCAACAACTCCCCTTCCACGTGTAATTCTGACCTCATTTCTTCTGACACACTTCTCCTGACCACTCTGCTGGCCCCCCACTTCACTCCTGACCCAGGCTGTCTTTCACATTTTCTCTTATACTAGGAATAGTCTCCAGTCTCCATCATGATATCTGTCCCTGACTCGGTAATATTTAGTGCTCAGGGAACCATACCAATGTTAAACAGTCCTCCTGGGATAGGTAAACAACCCCCATTTTCCAGATGCTAATACTGAAGCAAAGAGAGGTTAAATAATTTACTCAAACCACAGCAAGAATCAGTAGCGGAAAAAGGAGGAGAACTCAAGAAGTCCTTGGCTCCTAGCTCTGGGCTCAGTCCACAGTTCATAAGACCTACTTGTATAGGTTCTTTTATTTGTGACTATAAACTAGAAGATCAGTCTATTGGGAGTGGCAAACTGAATATGTTTTAATGGTGGTCTGTGTCCTTTCCATGCAGAACAGCTCATCTTTCATCACTTAGCACATGGGCTCAAGTGCTTTTATTTGCCTATGCAGTTATTCTTTCATCATGGTAGATTTTTGCAAGCAGGTGCACTTCAGATTGAGGCTTTCAACAGAGTCTGTCACTATGTGCGTGAGAAGGAAAGGAGCAAACCCACACAAAACTGTACTGAGGGAAAAAACTGAAAAATACATCCAAAAGGTCTTACTAGCGGGGGGAAAGGCAGTCCCGTCTCCAGGTACTACTTTTTAAACATTGTTTTCTCTTCTTAATACTAAATGTAATGCTCATGGAAGGTGCTGGATTGATATGGAAGCTCCCTGTTTACCCATAAAACAGCTACAGGACATGCAGCAACATTGCTAGCTGCCTCAACGTTGAATCACATCAACGGGTAAGAAGGTAGTTCAGTCTTCATGGCTACTATATCCTGTGTCTTGCTATTAAGTTCTGGGTATTGGGGTATGGACACTTGTCAAATAGGGAATAAACTGAAACCTGCCATCTCATTTCATGGGGGCCACTCGATCAGACAGTAATGACCTGGGACATTCCAACAAGTGACCTGGTTAAAAGGCTCCATATCCTAGTACCAATCCCCTGAGCTATCCACTCCCACTTAACAGCGGGCCTGTTTTTATTTGCTTTACTCCTATACCTCTGGAATCAACTTCAAAGACTGACAACTGCAAGCATCATGTTTCTGTTTTGATTTCATTAAACTCAATTTCTCTCTTGCCCCCTTCCATAGGCTAATCAGAAGATAGTAATAACAGCTGTCCTGTAAGTGACTCTTCAATATGACTTAGTGTATTCATTCTCCGTGGTATATACAGTGTTACATATGTGTGTGCCAGATGTTAGTAGCATCTCTACAATGGGACACTAGATGGGAGAGTGCTACGAGTTACTACAGAGAATCTTTTCCCAGGTCTTGCCCACATTCTCAGGGTCTAACTGATCGCCATATTTGGGGTCGGGAAAGAATTTTCCCCCCGGGCTCAGATTGGCAGAGACCCTGGGGGGGTTTTCCATCTTCCTCTGCAGCATGGGGCACGGTCACTTGCAGGTTTAAGCAAGTGTAAATGGTGGAGTCTCTGTAACTTGAAGTCTTTAAACCCGGATTTGAGGACTTCAGTAACTCAGCCAGAGGTTTGGGGTCTATTACAGGAATGGGTGCATGAGGTTCTGTGGCCTTCAATGTGCAGGAGGTCAGACTAATGACCATGATGGTCCCCTTTGACCTTAAAGTCCACGCATCTATGAGACTTCTGCATGCCATAGCAGAGGGAGAAGAGAGCCTTGGGATTTTATGTGATATAAGACACATGTACCTGTCTGCCATCCTGTCCCACGTTTGTCTGTCCTCTCACTACTGTTCGAATATTGTCATCCAGCCTCCTTTAGGGAAAAGCAGACAGTGTCATCATAAGGAACAGATAGTTTGTGAAAACCAGTGCACCAAAAAAAAAAAAAAATTGTACCTGGCTTGGTTTGTTTTTAAATGGTGCTGACAACATAAAACTGACATTTTCATAAACACCTGATAGTCTCTCAGATATCAGCAACAACACTGAATATTGTCAAAATATGAAAATTAGTTTCAAAATCCAATTCACTTTTTGCATTTCACACCAGTTGGCCAATGGTATCAGACTGGGCAGTTTCCCTTTCTGGTTCTCCTGGACTAGAGCAGAGCTTTCAGGTAGACAAGACCTTTCTTCTAAGTAAACAAAATTTCACAACCCCCTCATTTGTTATCCTTACCTTTATAGCAAACGTAAGAATGACGACAATAAAGTCTGTGCACTACAACTATTACTGCAGCTACGACATTTGATCTCACCAACACAGAAGGTTTTGGCCACCCAGGTTATTCTGGGAGTTTTGTTTCTCTTTGCTTTAGCATTGTAACACATTTTTCAGTGCCCCACGATTCCCACCGTTGTCTTTTGTGAGGTTGAGAAACACTGCGTTAGAGCTATGTTATTTGAGTGGCATACACTATAGGAAAGAGTTGAATGTAAAATTTAATTAAATTATAAAATGTACTAGAAATATTTTCTTTTTTTAAACCTCTGCCCAACTCTTTCTTCAAAGATATTTACATTTCAAGCATAAAACTACCTAGCTTCAAATAAAATGAGTTAGAACCAGCAGCAGTGCAAAGATTGATCTTTAATGGAAATATATTAAGTCTAATGACCATATGGCCATTTCCCATCTATGTGACAATGAAAGGAAACAGAGTGCTACTTACCTTATTTTCAGTCTGATTTTGTTCACAACTTCATCAATGTTTGCCAAAGACTGCAAGATAAAAAACAATTTTTCAAAAGAAAAATGTTTTTTCAGTACATACACGCAGTTCGCGGAATCAAACCTCCCTTTGAATAACACTTGGCATTTTCTTTCATAGCACTATCCCCCTTTTATAGACAGGGAAACTGAGGCACCAAGTAATTTGGCGACTTGCTCAGGTCATGTAGAGGTCAGTGACAGAGCTTGGAACAGAAGCCAGATCTACAGACTCCAATGACTCTTCAACTCGCCCCTGCACATGCATAAACACGCTGAGTACAACTACAACTTCTCTTTGCGATTGTACGAATCCTCCCTCAGAGGAAGCAGTTAAAGGGAAAGGTGATGGTGACCTCTAGTGGATAACGCAGTCAAAGAGCAAATAGGATCAAAGTATGGTAGGGTTCAACCATACAGTACTTTGAACTTCAGCAACCTCTAGATGAATGCAATGGTCCCTGAATGCCTGAGATCCACGGATACCTGGCAATGAAGGATGCCTGACTGGTATCTGGGTGTGAGCAAACCAAGCAGAACAAGTTGAACAGAAGCAACTAAAAGGAAAAATCCTACCGCTTGCTCTGCTGCTGCAGTTGACCCAAACGCAGCAGAATCTAGGAAGTTCCAGCAAGTTTTCAGGAGCTCACCCAAGGTCTGTTATGCTGCAGAAGGGACCTCCCCATCTCAACAGACCTCCCAACCCCAAGCCAAGCCTAGTTCGTGGGTTGGAACTAGGGAAGGATTTGACCCCACTAGATCTCCATTCCTTATCCCTGAAAGGAAACGATGGTTTTAAAATCTAGTCTGATTGTGACTGGACTTTCTGACGCTTCACGTTCAAAACATCCCTGGTGTGGCTAGAATCCTTGGGGCCTCCCAGTATATTGATCCAGCAGGATCTGAAATTCAGCTGCAAAAACAGACCGACCCTTGGATCATGAAACTGTTTCTTTCTAGAGACCAAAATGGAATTTTCATTATCTTTGAAGCTGCAGCTAGCACGTTGGGAGACTGTCATTCTATGTCACCAGGTCTGAGTTTAAGAAGTAATTGCCTCTGAAAGTCATAATTTTGCTGCTCTTCAGAAAGAAGCCCTGGGTATATTTTTAAACCTGTCTTCCTATGGACATGCAGGGTGATTTACATACTGAGTCACCATTAAGATTACCCAATGGCTCATGGGACAGCAGAACCCCAAGCATTTGACTTACTTGCTCAGTTGGAAAGAGAGTATTAATATACTCCACAGCATTGAAGTCTGCCCTGTCCAGTGGATCTTGGCTGGGAAACACCTAGAGAGTGGAGAAAGAAACACAAAATATCAGCTTGATCATCTGTAACTTTAAACTATATCTGTTATTTTAATAACTAAAACACAGACATGGGATTATGTTTAACAGCATGGTCCTGACAGGTCTGCATGGAGAGTAGTCAGGCCTTTATTCAATGGAGAATAAATAGTTTTTGTGACTACACCCCTGGAAGTCTTTGTGCTATTAAAATTCCTGCATTTATCAGACTGGGTAAACACAGATGTAATATATATGCACATCCTGAGATTCAATACCAGCACAATCAATCATGTGCTACAAATTCCCAAGAGACAGAAACTATTAATTATGTATCTAAAATGATGTTCATGTTTTCATCATTGCCTGGAAATTAAAAGCTCACGCTGAGACCATGCCCTTCTCTTGGGTAGGGCCATCTGGTGAGAGATGAGATGTTTTCTTCCACAAACTTGTAATATAAAACACGATGAATTAAGAAAATGGTCAAACTAGATCCCTGGAGACCTAGATTTCACCAGGCAAACATGGAAAAGAGAGAGAGGGTCAATCTGTTAAATGATCTAGTTATCCCAGAAAAGAGCAGCAACTCTTTCTAATCTATCTTCAGAGGGTGCTCAAATGATCCAAGTAAGGATGTTAAATTATTTTTCCTCCATCATAAATATATGATGTATTACCTTCCCAGTTACCATGTCTGTTCTGTGCCATGCAGCCATCAATCCCTCCCTCCCCAGTCTAAACCACGTCCTGGACATACAGTAAATCACATCAGCCATTGTGCAGTGTCACCCGTGTGCGTCATTCTAGTCATTCCAAGCTGGCGAGAGGCAGCTGCATTAGGCCAAAGAAAATCCTACACAAAACCTTCAATTCAAACTTTTTGCTAGCTTAGCACATCGAGTATCTAAATTTGATATGCTTTTTTTCAAAGGGAAAATCTAGTATCTCTGAAAGGATTGTAACTTAGAGGGCCTCACTACTGTTAATATGGTATTTATCCACCTTTCAGCTGAGGAACTTGGGGCACTCTAGAAACTGAGGCACAGGGAGATTAAATGATTTTCTCCAATATCACACAGCAAATCAGTGGCAAAATCAGGAACAGAAAAGCCAGGTGGCTTGACTCCCTGATCTTCTACTGGGCAACACTTAGAGATAGCACAACAGATCAATGGCGATGGCTAATAGTCTTGCCAAAAAACTACACAAAACTCAGTTTGTCTCAGACTCCTACTCTAGCTGGCAACTGCAGTTTGATGACTAACTGAGTCTGTCTTGCTACCGTCTGCTGTTTCTCGTGGGCAAGCAGTGTCAGTGCCCAAAGTTCTTATGAAAGATGAAGGTTGGCAATGGCTGTAAGGAGAGTCATAGATTCCGGGAGATTTAAACATGTCCATCATATTCAGGATGTGTGGAGGGGATTATGGTTGGGCACGTAACTGAGCAGACACACAGCTAAGCATATCTGACTGAGCATTTGAAGAGAAAAGCCAGTAGGACTGTAAGCTGAGTGTGAAGTTTGGCAACATTGCAGGGGCACAAATGAACTGAGCAGTGAAATCGAACTGAGTGCCCCTAAGCACTAGACCAGCAAGGTACTACAGGACAACGAGGTGGAGAGGTGATGAAAAGGCTCCACATAAAACTAAGACAATATTTATGAAAAAAGTATAGCATCTCTGGCTTGTAATAAGGGTAATGGGGGGAGAGGAGACACTAAATATCCAGGAGGTCATAATACAGTAGAGAAGGGGAAGCAGCCTGGGTCAAGCTTCCTCAACCGCTACAGAAAAGTTGCAGGAAAGATGAATATGTTACTTCACTGCGGTATTCTCTAGTGCAGCAGAATGGTGAAATCTCCCTTGCTATCCCTGACAGCCTGCCTCCTCTGCTGATTCATATCAGCCTTTACAGCTAATGGTGCCTGGTATAAAAAATCCCAGGGGAGCTAAAAATCATTATTTTATATTGATCTTTTGAAGTTTACACTGACTTTTTTTAAATCAGCAAATCAAAATTTTTATTTACAAGACACAGCATCAGAAAACCCTGTGTGGCTTGCTCACTAAGATGCAGGGATAGTGCTGGAGGAGACCACTTGAACCATCAAGCCTAACAACATTACAATTAATGCATTAGCTAATGAATCCAGCATCTTCCCCACCCCTCATCAGCCTGTTGCAGAGCTGGGACTTGAACTCAGATTTCTGAACCCCATCTTTAACCATAAGACCATCCTTTGTTCATTCCCGGTTCTGTGCCTCCTTTCATGCAATCCCCCACACCCAGCACAGTCTTGTAATTAATATTTGCTAAACCCTTTTCCCTTTGCCTCCTTCAAAACACTCCAGGAGAGTCACTTGCTTTGTGAACCTTTCTACCTCAAGGTCACTTGCTATTCTGCATACAGTCCTTGGACCATAAACTGTTCTGGATATTGCTCCTGGGGGAATTCTGCGTCACTGTGCATGCACAGAATTCATGTCCCCCACAGATTTCTTTGCTTCCCCACAGAAAAATGGCTTCTGACAGGGAAGCCAAGGAAAGCCCACAAGAGCGGTCATGAGCCCCTCCCCGGCAGTGCAGGCAGGTTGGTTCAGGCACTTGGAGCAGCAGATAGAGACATAAATCATCACTAGGACGGGGCGGGAAGGCTGAGCAGTCATGCGTGTGAGAGAGAGAGAGAGGCACTCTGTCCCGCTTGCTTGCTATTGCGGCACACTTGGCGTGGAGAAGGGGGCTTTGGGTTGTTTCTGGGGAGGTAGGCATGGGGCAGAGCAGAATGTAACAACCTGCCTGCTTAGTGAATTGTTCCCATTGTCTTTGTGAATTCCCCCAGGAGTATAAAACAGATGTAAAAGTTTTAAGGCTCTTTTACATTGCCAGAGTGGTGTAAAGGAAAATATGGCTTTATAAATGCCTATGGTGCTTTAGTGATTGGAAATGGTCTAAATTTTTGGACTGAAAAAAATTCCTATCAAAATGTGCTCCATAAATTGTTTGGTATTTACCTTTCTGGAGATGGTCAGTAGCCAATATAAATTGTGAGTTTGATTTCCAAGCCCCCCTTGCTGTTTAGTTGCCTGTGATGTAACACTGAGCATATGGCTGCATATATTTGTTGACTAATAACTAGAAATAAAGGGTCAAAACTATTAGGCAAGGGGGTTTGGGGATTTCTTCCAATGCTCCCCACTCCCATTCTCCATCCATTGTATTGTAGTTTAAATAAACTGCCAAAATAATTGAAACTGGTATGATTATATTGCATTATTTTGACAAATAAAATGTGGAAAATTTTGCAGAAATTTAAAATATTGTGCGCATAATTTTTAATTTTTGGTGCAGAATATTTTTGTGCAGAATTCCACCAGGAGTAGGACATGGAACCAATCAGTAGATTGGCAAAGTCTCCCTGTTAGAACCATTTGACTATAGCTACATGTAAAAAAATATTATGGTTATAGCAAAAGTGGAGATTTACATATGCACAGTTTAACAAAAACTTTACAAACTTTGTCTAGTTCCCTAAACAATCTTTACTGGCCCAAAGCAGTGGGAAATTCTGCTTATGTTGTGATTACATTGAACAGATTTGATCCCAGACACTAGACCAAAGTCAATCTCCATACAAAACTCCCCATCTTAACTCTCCATACAGAATTTAAAATGTTTTTGTGAGGAAAAGGAAAGAAATCTCACCACCCTGAAGGAATTAAAGTTCTCACTAAGATTAATGGCCTGCTGTTTTGTGG
Organism: Lepidochelys olivacea; assembly: GCF_965140295.1. Lineage (NCBI taxonomy): Eukaryota > Metazoa > Chordata > Testudines > Cheloniidae > Lepidochelys > Lepidochelys olivacea. The sequence continues at coordinate 4,350,419 of NC_140427.1, read as the reverse complement.
TCTCTAGGTGGCTCTCCATCTCTAACATAGGGATTATGATACATCACAGGCAAGACCAGAAGTCTTCAACTTTAAAATTATATGCAATAAACAAATTTATTTACCTGGGATGCTAACTTTTTCCATTAGTCTCAGCTTGGCCACTGACAGTCAGTAGCACCTTTGTTTATAGCCAATTTCATTCTCATGTTCTTAGTGCTGTAGTTGATTGAATTTCCAACAGTGGAGCAAAATATTTGTTTTAAAACAACCATTTTCACTGCTTTTTATAATTTATAAGAACATTTGCCATTGGCTTTAGAGCTTTTTTTTTAAAAAAATTAAATGTGGGGCCAAATTTGAATTAATACTGTTCCTTTAACTTAGTCCTTGCAAGCACTTTAAGTTCCTTTAAAGTGTCACTAGCAGAAAAAGGCAGTAGTTGGAAACTAAAGTGAGTCAAATTCAAAAGTAAGGTGCAATTATTATTATTTTTTTTTTTACCAGTGAGAATAACTATCCATTAAAACAACTCAGACATGGTGGATCCTCCAGACTGGCTATTGTTCTAAAAAATATGCTATAGCTCAGAGAATATTGGATGAGGTTCTTTAGTCTGTGTCATGCAGGAAATCAGACTAGGTGATTATAATGATCCCTTCTGGCCTTAGCATTTACGAATCTATGAAATGCAAAGTATTATTATTACAGCCAAATTCCAGTTTCCATTAGACCTCAGGATTAATTTAGCTGCTCTCAAGGTTCTCAGTGAAAATGGTTCAACTGTTCAGCATCAAGTTCCTCTCTTCCACCCATCCCATGAAAAAATTCCAAAGTGTCAGGGATATTGCTTTAAAAAACAAAACAAAAAAACCCATTAACCTCACAGCATAAACGACACCCACAAGAACAATGACAAAGAAATGCTGCTGCCTTCCTTATTGATAGGTGCCGTGCATCCCTGCAGCTGCATCAGTCTCCATCATCCCCTCTAGCTCATTCAAAGAAAGTCTGCAACTTAACTTGTTAACTTTAGGAGTACTTGTGGCACCTTAGAGACTAACCAATTTATTAGAGCATAAGCTTTCGTGAGCTACAGCTCACTTCATCAGATGCATATGAATATGCGATATGCATCTGATGAAGTGAGCTGTAGCTCACGAAAGCTTATGCTCTAATAAATTGGTTAGTCTCTAAGGTGCCACAAGTACTCCTTTTTGCGAATACAGACTAACACGGCTGTTACTCTGAAACTTGTTAACTTTAACACCCAAGAGGATCATCTGAGCGATGTGTTGTGAGGCAGCTCCCATTCCTTGCCTCTAGATTTTCACCTATGACAGGTTCCTGTTCAGACACCAAGGGTGAAATCCTGGCCCAAGGGAAGTCCATGTGAATTTTGCCACTGCATTTAACAGGGCCAGGATTTCACCACAGGCTGTTGTTAATTCCATTGCATCTGCTTTGGAGCACAGAGAATTTTAAGGTACATCTGAGGCTCTGGCTCTAGAAGGATCTGTGTGGGCTGCTCACTGAAAAGGGTTGTGACAGCCCTGAAGCATGCCTCTGCAAACCAATGGCCTCCTTTGAAAGGGTGGGACAGGGCGATATTTCGCCAAGATCCAAATCAGCCAGGGGGTTCTTTTGTGGTTCACTTAAGCCTATAATGGTTGATAAAAACCACACGCAGGTTGGCTCCCTCTACAGTCCAGGCCTGAAGCAACAGAGGGGAAAGGCTGAGGCATGGACAGACATTCATTTACTAGGAAAGTTAATACTACCTGAATGATGATAGATTAATCTAAGATTCCACCAGAATCTCAGCCCCCATCCAAGAGAAGAGCACCCCTGCGTCCCCCCCAGCAGAGAGCATCCCTGCCCCCCACCCCCAGCCCCTTCAGGGGAGAGCGTCCCTGCCCCCAACCCCCCCAGGGGAGAGCGTCCCCGCCCCTTCAGGGGAGCGCCCCCCCCAACTGCCCCAGGGGAGAGCGTCCCCGCCCCTGCCCCCCACCAGCCTCCCCAGGGGAGCGCCCCCCCCAATTCCCCCAGGGGAGAGCGTCCCCGCCCCGCCAGCCCCTTCAGGGGAGCGCCCCCCCCAACTGCCCCAGGGGAGAGCGCCCCCCACCAACCCCTCCCGAGGGAAGCGCCCCTGCCCCTCTCAGCCCCGCCCCGACCGGCCCTCACCTGCTCTATGGCCAGCTGCACCTCAGGGGCCAGCTGCAGCACGGCCTCCAGCTCCTCCACACACTCCAGCTCGTCCTCCTCCATCCCGGCCTGCCCCGCGCCGCTTCCGGGAGCGGCGGGACGCCGGAGGACTCCGGCCAACCAGCGGCCGCCCCGCCTGCTGGCGCCCGGCTCGGGGGCGGGGCAGCCGCGGGCCTGGGGGCGGGGATGGGGTCGCGAGTGACGAGGAGCGGGAAGGGCAGTGAGGGGGATGGGGCACTAGGTGGCAGTGCAAGCGCGGGAGAGGGGGAGGGGCAGGCAGCACGGGAGGATTCACGTGGCTGGCAGCACTGGAGCGAGGGGGGGGAGGTGCAGGGGGCTGGCAGCACTGGAGCGAGGGGGGGGAGGTGCAGGGGGCTGGCAGCACTGGAGAGGGGGAGGGGGCTGGGGCTGGGGCTGGCAGCACTGCAGCGGGGAGGGGGCTGGCAGCACTGGAGGAGCAGGAGCACTGGGAGCAGGGGGCTGGCAGCACTGCAGTGGGGAGGGGGCAGTGGGCTGGCAGCACTGGAGGAGCAGGAGCACTGGGAGCAGTGGGTTGGCAGCACTGGAGCAGCAGGTTGGCAGCACTGGAGCAGCAGAAGGGAGCAGTGGGCTGGCAGCACTGGAGGAGGGGGTGACATGCTGTGCTGGGGGCACCAGGTGGGATTTCTGGCATCCTGTGAAGGTCACAAACCAGGAAAAAGACGGACCTTTTCTTAGCAGTGCCCCTGCTTTTGGTGTTAGAATTTGGAGTGGCCGGAAAGACTCCCACAGGGGACAGGATCAAACCCTCTGAGATGTTATCATCACTAAGCTTGAAAGGTGAAGTGAGTTGCCCCAGGTTGGGAATTACGGATAGAACTGGGAACTGAACTCCTGTCTCCCAGTTCTGTATTCAGAGCACTCTTGCTAATAAAAGACACGTATTTTCCTTATAATGAGCCTTCATTTATCAAAAGTCCATTATTCCTCCTGGTGCTAGAATGCTCAGGCTGGCCCACCACCTCACAGCACTAATGAAAATCTGTTTGTCTTGATTACATATTTCTTCACATAATTATTTCTGTCTTAAATCCTGTTTTCATGTAGCACAGAAGAGCACTTGTGAGTTGCACTCCAGCAGAGATCCCAAATCGTCTGATTCCTTGTACGGTGCCCGTTCCAGTAGGCCACACTACTGCATCCTCCTCAGAAAGGGTGAAAACACAAGCATCAGAACCAGGTTGTAAGCACTAGGATTTGAGATGGGGGAGAAAAAAAAAAATCTGACTATAAGGCTAAACCACCATGATGAGTAGCCCATGGAGTCTGCACCTCCTGTTATAATTCCCTGCTGGATGATCCTCCTCACCAGTGCAGACAAGTGCAAACTTCCCTATGGGTAAGTGGCGTTCTTTGGCCAACAAGCTCATCTACTCGTTAGCCACGGCTCACAGACCTTTGGCTGCACTCTGGCTTTGTTTAGTTTCAGTTTTACATTGTGCCGACTCTCCCATCTTGCCAAGCTAGCACTCTCAAAACCTGTTCTTAGCAATGAAAGTCAGAAACTCAAGGGTCAGGGCCTGATCCTGAGAGCTGCTGAGCACGCTCATCTCCCACCCACTTCATTTGAACAGACTCTGCTTAGGATCTGGCTCTTAATGCTGCAAGGCTCCTAGGCCAAGAGGCTCAGTGGGAGTTAGATGCCTACATACCTTTGAGGATCTGGGCCTCGGAGCCTGACTTAGTTGTAGTTGTGACAGACCGACAACCTGTAATATCCTAAATGAATTTTATTGAATGAAGTTAAACCTTATTGAAGTAGAGTGGTTAATCCTTGTAGGGGACTATTGTATTAAAAATGCAATTGTGCATGTGTGATTGTGGTAGTGTTCTCTAGTTGGAGGGGGAGGCTAATGCACTTCCTTTGTTATCAACCCTTTGAAACCACCCCTGGAGAGGTATACATATACTAGTTCAAACTCGATTGTCTAGTTTGGACTAACAGACAAAGAAAGGCTTTTTGGATAAATAGCCTAGTTTTAAACTGGCTCAGGGCTTTCTTCCTGATCTAGCAAACGCACGAGTCTCCTGATCCATGGAGGACCCCAATCCTTGGGGGAGGGTTGGAGGGACTGGGCAGTTCTGAGCTGAAGCTGTGATGAACTTGAGACCACAAAGGAAACACTGGCTGGGGTGTCGAAGGACTGCTCCTGCCAGAGCTCATGGTAGAATGGGGTTGGGGCCTGGTAAGGTTATTAGCATGGAGGTAGGTTACTTTATTGTTTTTTAACATGTTTCCTCTGTAGTGCTTTTACCTGAAGAATAAAATAGGCTTGCATAGAAAGACCCGGGTAGTAACTGACAAGTGTTGACAATGACTCTGGTCAATCTCCGAAGAGAAAGTAAGCAGGCGTGCTTGGGCAGCCTGTCACGGTCAGGAATCACACAGTGAAGGCAGGGAACAGTGCAGCACGGGAAACCCCAGTCCAAAGGGAGAGAAATACAGGTCTCCCCTCAAAAAGGCTCAGGAGCTGGAAGCCTGAGAGTGGGGCCTTTGCTGGACCACTCAGGAGAAATACAGGTGCAGGGGCCGAGAACAGTGACAGTACTTACTCCTGTGAATAGTCCCAAAGATTCACGAAACACTTATATGCATGCTTCATTTTTGCACAAGAGTAGTCCCACTGAGTCCAAGCAATTGTGTGTGTGTGTGTGCGCATGCGTAGCCTGCAGACCTCACACACTAAGACCTTTATCCTGCAACAAACCTATTAAGCAAACTGTACTGAGCGATTCTCAAACTGGGGGCTGTGGAACACCTGCTGGTCACATGGTTTGATTTTGCCTCTTTCCCAGCTGCTATACTGTATTAAAAGTAGATAAACCTACCTCAGACTTTCCCAGTATGACATGCCCATGTCACAATTGCACTAGTTGCCCTCAGGGTGGCTATATTCTACAATTAGGAACAGAAGGGGGAACTCTGTGAAACAACTCTTGCAGTTTTCAGAGTGGGTATCAGCAAAAAAAACAAGGATACTTGTGGCACCTTAGAGACTAAGTGCAGTGTGGTTCCCATTCCAGGAAGGTTTGAGAACCCTGCCGTAATAATAAATGTAACCCTTTATTTCTGACATGCCACTTCAGAGATGGATCAGGAATTTCTCAATGATCAAAATCACAGTACACCCAGAGCACAGTTAACTCACAAACACTTGGCTTGCTCATCTGACTCTACAGTTCCTCCCCATCCTTAACACTGCCTCTCCACTCCCCCTCCCTCTTGCTTACTGTGTCAGAGCCCTCACCTGGCAAGTTACCATAGCTACCGTTGTTAGCATTAGGCCTGCTAACAGCTCTTACACAGTTCCTTCATCCACCCCACCTTAGTCTAGCCTCTCCCAACATGACCTCTGTTCATCCAACAACTCATGTTAATTTTCACTCCCCACCACCACCTTTATTTCCCAAAACTTTCTGAAAACCAAAGAGGTTAAATTTCATCTATATGTAACACCAAAGACGTGGCCTTGGACTTCGTAACCCTCTGCAGAATTGCTTAGGAAATAACACTGAACACACAATTGAACAGTAACGGTTGAAGGAAAGCAAAGATTGTTATCAGTGAAACATAATCAGAAACGCACACTGTGTCACAAGTGTGCTTTTGTTCTCCGCCAATAATGCGAAATGCTGGAAGTAATATAGAAAATGGGGAAAGCAAATTAGCATAAAGATTGCCTATAAATAAATACAGATTTATATTACAAATATAGAAATAAAAATAGATGGGATTCTCCTGTCTGTCCTGAATTATTTTAATCCTGGGATGTTTGTTTGTTCCTGTCAATTTGGAAAATGAATTTCTTTGTTTGTTCACAGGACTTACACAATATGGGCAGCCACAATACATGTTCCTGCATGCTGCTGCTGCTTCAGTGCTTCAGACCCACTATAGACTAACTTTCAGAGGTACAGTTTAAGTGAGTTGGATTTATGGAAGTGTTAAATGGACATTTTCACTTAAACATAATTGAAACAATTTTCCCAATCTAGTATAGCAACCAGTCCCACAACCGTTACTCATTGACCTCAGTGGGGCTACTCACCTACATAAGGGCTTGATCCAAAACCTGTCAAAGTAAAGGGAAAGGCTCCCATTCACATGAAATTCAATAAGGACTAATGCAAAGTGCTCCACTTAAGAAGGGACAATCAGTTGCACCCATACAAAATGGGAAATGACTACCTAGGAAGATTTTGTTACATTTACATGTGTTTATTACAAGGTGGTGAGAACAGACCAGGAGCAGTACAAAAATTATTGGAACAGGAGCGCACTTGTGCTGCTAATACAACCAAACTCTGGATGGGGATGGGGAATAACTCTGATGATCAATACACTATTTACAAAACATCCAGGGAAGTGTCTGACACTTTTATTCAAGTTTACGTACAAAATGATTTCATTACCTCGTGGGTCAGGTCTGCTTTGGCTGAACTCTACACAGATTTATAGCAGTGTCAAAGAAAACCTCACTGGAGAGGAAGCTTTATCTAGTGATTAAAGAAGGGGGCTGTGAGTCAGGGTAAATGGACATGTTCTCAGCTCTGTGTTCTTGTGCAAATTAGTTAAACTTATTTTTGTACCAGCTGTCTTGCCTGTCAAGTGGGGATGACCCAAGTGGCTAGTCAAATTTTGGGGCCCAGCTGGAAAGAGAAATTGATGGAGTCTGGTATTCTCTTGATGCGATCTTGTTTATTTGAAAGGAATCTACAAAGTCTTGTTTCTCCAAACACAGGAGGAACTAAGAACAAAAGGAGCAGTTTCTCAGCTTACGGCTCCAAGCCTCTTTAGTCAACACCAGACCCAAAACCACATTCTCTCTAGCTTTTTCCAGGGTCATACTTCACTCACAGGCTTCTGCTTGGCTTTCTTGCTTTTTGCCTCTTCCTTTCTCTCTCTGTTCTCAGTTTCCAATTCCACTTGGTCACTCACAATACGCAGTGGAATCCCCTGCCCACATGATGCTTGTTTCCGGGCAGACTCTGATAGGCCTTAGGGGTTTTAGAGGTAGCCCCTGAATGGTCTCTTACAATTATTTTTAAATTAAGCATGTGTTCACACATCAATTTGAATGCAGTTTTAACTCAGTCCCTAACAAGGGGTCTGTCTATGCTACAGCAGCACAGCTATGGCACTGTAGCGCCACACCGTAGATACTTCCTACATCAACAAAAGGGGTTTTCCCCATTAGTGGAGGTAATCCACTTCTCCAAGGGCAGGTTTACACTACAGGGTTAAGTTGACCTAAGTTATGCAACTCCACCTACATGAATAACGTAGCTGGAGTCGACGTACCTTAGGTTGACTTATTGCGGGGTCTACACTGCACTGGGTCGACTTACCTTATGCGTCTCATTCCGGTGGAGTACCGGAGTCAACGGGAGAGCAATCGGCAGTTGATTTAGCAGGTCTTCAACCTAGCCATATCTACACTGGGGTTTAGGTTGGCCTAACTACAGTGCTCAGGAGCAATCCCAGAAGCCTTTTTCAACTCTGAAAATGTTATACCACTCTGCTGACCACTGAAATGGCTTCCTTTCTTTACTATTTGCTACTTGTCAGAAACATTCAGCAAACCAACAAGGACCAGTTCTTCTTTCAGAACAAGCAGCGCTTTAACAGCTAAAGGTATGTCTACACAGCAAAAACAAACAAAAAGAACAACCCCATGACACAAGTCTCAGAGCCTGGGTCAGCTGACCTGGGCTCCTGCTGTGGCAATATAGACATTCTGGCTTGGCCTGGAGCCTAAACTCTGAGCTCTGCCCCCTCACTGGGTTTCAGAACCCAGGCTGCCACCCAAACATCTACACTGCTATTTTTAATCCTGCGGCACAACCCCCAGTGAAACTGAATCAGTTGACCCTAGCTCTGAGACTCACAGCCAGGGGCAGGTTTTTTTTCTGAGTAGACCCTTTGATTCCTTCGAGACCCTGGGTCTCAAAAGAAGGTTTCAACCACTCCCACTCTTCTTCTTCTTGCTGGAAAGCCACAATTTCATGTAGCTGTTATAATGGTTATGGGGCAGGACAACTGGTTCACTGCAACCCAATTGCCTATAAACTATCTTTAAAGGGACTGCCACATACTGAATTTGTAAGACATCTTTCCTGCCATTGATTACACAGTTATTAGCCATAATGAAATCCAAGCCAGTTATTAGCTAATCCACTATTTCAGTCATCAAAACTTCTTGCTCAAATTTCAGAGATCCAATCTTCTAATCCAATTCTAGGACAGGTGCCCATGCCCTAGTCATTGTCTCTGTTTGAAACTCATGAGGTGGTTCCTTTTTGGATCCCCTATTCCCTAGCCTTTTTAGTGTATCTAGTCTAATAACTTTTATGTTTGAGCCTGCATCAATTATCCCTATACAGAGAACACATCCCGTTATGCACTCAATAGCCAAACTCCCATTCTTGTTGTTCAACTGCCCAGATCTAAACAAACCCTGTGGGGCTAATTCTCATACCACCAAGCTTTGCCCCTCCAGAATGATGTCTCCCCTGGCTCCCTGATTTCCTGAAAAGGGAGAGAGGCTTTCACGACACACTTGCAACAGCCTGCCTTCCCCCAATTTATAATTTTTTTAGCCAGTTTTGTCACAATAACCACATTTAACTTCTTCCCTTTAATTTTTGCCAATTTTCCTTATTTTAGAAACCACGTTTATCTTTTGTTGTAATTGTTCATCATAGTCACAAACCCGATAAGAGATTAGAATCCCCTCTATCATCAGATATATTAGACACAGAACTGTACTTACAGAACTCATAGTGATCCACTTCCATCTTCCTCATTAGCAGCTGCTTCCTCTTTTCGACAACCACTGCAAGGAAAGATTCAAGTTCTGTGGCAAAGTCCACAGCCCCTCAGAGTGTCCTTTGCCACCTTTTGGTGATCTTCACAGGCAAGTCCAAGTCTCGCCGAGCATCTATAAATTGGTCCCTCACCAGTTTATACTGGAAGGTCTCAGCAGTAGCTGAGTGTCCTAAGAACACAAGTCTCCGCAGGTCCTCTGATAGTTCAAGTGGGGTTTCTTCTTTCCCCCTCTTTCTAACTCTTGGTTCTTGCCCTGGCCAGCTCAGATAGATAGCTATCTCCAAACCATATGTCCATGGCTTGTTGTACCAGGTCTGGATAACTCAGTCTTTTTTGTGGGATTAAGTTAAGAACATAAGAACGACCGTACTGGGTGAGACCAAAGGTCTGTCTAGCCCAGTATCCTGTTTTCCGACAGTGGCCAGTGTCAGGTGCCCCAGAGGGAATGAACAGAACAGGTAATCATCAAGTGATCCATCCCCTGTTGCCCATTCCCAGCTTCTGGCAAACAGAGGCTAGTGACACTATCCCTGCCCATCCTGGCGGATGGCCATTGAACTGCTGCTAGCAACCCCCCTTTCTGTCCCTCCTCCCTACCATTAATTTGAGCTATAATGTTGGGTTGAACTAAAGGAGCCTCCCAAGTTGTTTTTCCCTGAAAGGTAGTGGGGCTTTTGCATTATCTGAGCTGGGACAATCCAACCTCTCCACTCTGGCCCTCTGTAGATGACAAATGGTAGAAGACTGTTGTAAATGTCTAGTCCTATCCAAGTCTTCCAGTTGGCTCAATTCCTCATCCAGGAGCTGCCTTGGATAGTGGCCAGTGACTCTTCAATTTCCTCTGTAGCTCATCTCAGTTGGCAAGTTCCAGGTTGGCTAAAGTTTATTAGTCTCTACCATTTAAATGGAAAACCTTCTGGTCTATGGCAGTCTGATTGCAGGTCAACTCATCAGTCTCTTTTACCATTCTCACCTGGTCATGTTGTGGCTGGACTTCCCAATCTGTTTGGATGCTTTGTATTTGTTGCTCCAGCAGAGACTTCATCTCTGCCTGCAGGTCATCTTTCTGGCACACCTTCAGATGCTGCTTTAATTCCTTCTGTGAAGCCTCCAGCTTCTGTTTTAGGTCTTGTTTTAAATCTCACTGCCCATTTTTGATTTCTGCAAGTACCTCCATTATTTGCTCTATCTTGGTTCAACAGTCATACCAGTTTACAGACTCTCTCACCTCAGAAATTGAATCCCATGTCTAGGACCAAAGTTGCCTCTTTTGGACCGGAATCAACTAGTCAAATTTTGGAGCCCTGGGGAAGTTCCACTTGGAAGCAGAAATTGATAGCATCTGGTGCTCTCTTTGATGCAATCTTGTTTATTTACAAGGAATGTACAAGTCCTGCTTCTCAGAACACAAGAACTAAAAACAAAAGAAGCAGTTTCTTAATTTACAGTCCCAAAGCCTCTTTAGCCAACATCAGACCAAAAGCTCTCTAGTTTTTTCCAGGGTAATACTGTGCTCACAGGCTACTGCTTGGCTTTCTTGCTTTTTGACTCTGCCTGCCTCTCTCTCTCTTTCTCTCTCTCTCACACCTGGTTACAATACCCAGTAGAATTACCTACACCCACATGGTACTAGTTTCTGGGCACACTCTAATAGGCCTTGTTTTAGGGGTAGCCCCTTAATCATCTCTTACAAATAACGTAATTGAAGGGTGTTTTCATACATCAATTTAAATGAAGTTTTAACTCAACCCACAACAAGGTTTCCCCTGTCTCACTGGGGTGTTGAGACTAAATTAATTGATGATTCTACTGCACTTTAAGATCCTCAGATAAAGGATACAATAGAAGTGCAAAGTTATACTGTATATTTGAACAGCCTAATCTCTTATCTGGAAAGATGGAGATGATGCTGGTTATGGTACCACTTCTAGTACCACACTGTTATATACTCCCCCCTTTTGATTTTCCTACCATAGTTTCATCCTCAGATTGGTTTGGCAATCTGAGGACTTTACATTTGCCTGCAAAGTTTGTGGGTTAAGATGGCCAAACCTGTTTTGCTACTTCTGAGTGCACAGCGTTACTTGGCAAAGTGGCTCTTGTGAAGATGAGGTTAGGTAGTTGCATAGCCAAATCTCCCACAGAGTTCCCGCTGCATTATTTATTTACTGCTATATGTGGCATCTTACAAACACATTAGAAAATAAAGTCCCTATCCTGCAAAACTTACAGTCCGACTGCAAGAGATAGAAATTATGTCATTAAATGGGGGCAAGAATCAGAGCAGAATGTGCTGGAGACCTCAGACCTGGGGAAACCTCATTAGGAATGCACAGGTTTTTAATGCTGAGCATTTTTCATCTCCAAGGCACTTTTACAAACTATCAACATCAGCCGAGGGCGCTTGCAAAATTCTATTCATTCACGTGCCTTTTTTTTTTTAAAGAACAGAATATAAAATATCACCAGCTTGTTCATCACTGTGGTAAAGAGCAGGGGAGCAAATTGGTGTATAGGTTGGTAAATTTTCAGGAGTATTCTGAATGAGTAAATTCAATCATCATAAATAGCTTAACTTAATGTTTATTTAGTGGAGGGTTTTTTTTAAACTGGTTTCAGCATAGCTTCAGTTAGAGTTCATGTCCTAGATAACGTAGTTGTAAATAAAAGGAGTACTTGTATAAAAGGAGTACTTGTGGCACCTTAGAGATACTCTTAGGTGCCACAAGTACTCCTTTTCTTTTTGCAAATACAGACTAACACGGTTGCTACTCTGAAACCTGGTTGTAAATAAAGGATCCTATCCTTTGTCGTCATCCCCCTCGAAGTCAGTGCAAGATTTACCATGGACTTTCAGCCTTCCACCCACTCACCCTTCAGCAATCTCTGCCACCCCAGCGCTGTGGAAACCCGTGCATGGCTTGCGCTCCCCAGCCGCGCAGAGTTTAACCGGGAACTCCACAGAGTTCAGCGTTCCACCGGCGGCCCCTCCACTGTACGAACGTTCTGCCGATGGAACGCCGAGGACCAGCTCCGCGCCACTAGCGTTCTGTGGGCGGAACCCTCTGCTGTACGAACGTTCTCCCGGTGGAACGCCGAGGACCAGCTCAGCGCCACCAGCGTTCTGTGGGCGGAACCCTCCACTGTACGAACATTCTCCCGATGGAACGCCGAGGACCAGCTCCGCGCCACCAGCGTTCTGTGGGCGGAACCCTCCACTGTACGAACATTCTCCCGATGGAACGCCGAGGACCAGCTCCGCGCCACCAGCGTTCTGTGGGCGGAACCCTCCACTGTACGAACATTCTCCCGATGGAACGCCGAGGACCAGCTCCGCGCCACTAGCGTTCTGTGGGCGGAACCCTCTGCTGTACCAACGTTCTCCTGGTGGAACGCCGAGGACCAGCTCCGCGCCACCAGCGTTCTGTGGGCGGAACCCTCCGCTATACCAACGTTCTCCCGGTGGAACGCCGAGGGGCACCCCGCGCTACCAGCGTTCTGTGGGCGGAACCATCAGTAGCAGCCCCCCAGTGTACCCGCGTTCCACCGCGGGGGGCAGAGGAGCAAGGCCCGGGGAGTGGCTGACCGAGTGGCTGATGGGAGGCGCTAAACCGCCCCCCACCCTCGGCTCTGCTCCTCCTCCCCGCCGCCCGGCCTGCTGTTGACAAACCAGGTGCGGCGAGAGTCCCGCTGGGCAGCGGCTGCTGGCGCTCCAGGAGCCCTTCGCCCGGCAGCTATCAGCGCCCGGCCGCGAGCGGGGCGAGCCGGGGCAGGGCAGGGGACTCCGCCGAGCTAATGTGGCAAACGCTGGCGATCGCTTCGGTGTTTTTCCCGGGTCTCTTCTTTCTATCCGTTCGGAGTCTCGGCTGGGCTGCCCCGGCATGGAGCCTCAAGGACCGGATCCTCCTCAGCAGCAGGTACCGGGGGGCATGAAGGGGCGGCGGTCACCCGGAGTCTCTTAGGCGACCGGCTTGGTCGGCACAGCTGGCTGCCAACATCTGGCGCCTGCTGCAGCGTGTGGGAGATCCAGCACAGTACTGCTGGCACGGGCAGTGATGGGCGCCTCCAGGACAAGGCAGCGTGTGTGAGAGACATTGATCTAGGACCCAAGGGCATGAGCCGGACACGGGCAGCGTGTGTGAGAGAGGCTAGATCTACCTTGATGGTGGCTTGCAGAGTCCAGGCACCGCCTGCTGTAGTGAGAGGCAGGCTGCATCCGCACGTGTCGATGTGTGGCTTCATGCGGGTGGAGCATTCCGCAGCGAGGGAGGCACTGGCAGCAGGGAGGCAGCGGGACACAACGCTCTTAAACATAGCCGTGTAGAGAGCCCGGGTAAGGTATGGACCCTGCAGGTTCAGGCATGTAGGGCACTCTACTCACCTAAGCCATGCTTCACCATTTCCACTATTTATACCTGTGCTCACTGCGGTGCAGCATCCACTCTACCCCTAAGTACAGACATACCATAGATCTAGGATAGAACCGAGCAGAGTTCAAAGGCAGAGTGTGCGTGTCCACAGGATGGGCACCGAGAAGAGAAGAGCTTGTTCCTGAGTGGGTGAGACCGTGTGATGCTGTGCAACATCCATCTAGAACGGCACAATAGCGTATCATTTCTGACTTGTGCAGAGCGTCTGTTACGTACATCTAGAAGAGAATGGCACATTTCTGGTAACCCCTGTGTTTGCGGTCTGTGCATCTAAAACATCCCAGCATGGGTCTCGGATACACCGTGTGTATGAATGCAAGAGACATCCAGAAGCAAACAGCGTGTTTCAGCTCTGTTTTGTTTGTCTGTGTTGTGCTGTTTCATACCTACTTGTACCTTTAGAATGCAAACTCTTTGGAGAAGGGACAGTTTAACATAGTTCAGCTACTGGGCAAGACCATGTATATTTTAGGAACTATGCATTATTATTTCCAGGGAATGTGTTTAATAGGGCTAGGCCTTGAAAAAAACTGCAGGCCATATCCTCAGCTGATAATAAACCAATGCAACTAGACTGATTTCAATAGAGCGGTGTCCGTTTACATCACACAAGGATCGGCATGTTTCAGACACAAACACTGTGTGTGGGAGGAGGGAGGTGCTATCGCCTTTGAGGCTAGAAGGGTGTAGAGTGGGTATCAAGTAAATATGCACCTTTTTGTCAGTGATCCCTCCAACCACTGAGGCGCTTTCATTCTAGTCATAGCAAGATTAGCAGGGGTATGATTTTTTTCTTATTTGTCAATTTCAGGATGGTGTCTTCTGTTCAAGCTACCATGGCTACTGTTTCTGGGATCATTGTTGTCCTTAATTGCAAGGATGTGGTACATGACAGGTAATTAAACCTCAAATCACAGCCAGGCTGCAATTTTGCAAAGGCTTTACAAGAATCACTAAAGGGGGTGCTGGTCAGGCCGCTCGTAAATAGGTTTTTATGATAAAGAGGAAGGGTGTAAAGAGTAGCTAGGAACAAACTTCCTGTGTTCTCCTTCCCTCACATTTCAATTGCTGGAGGAAATGCGCCAGTAATGCCATTCTTTGAAAAGCGGTGGCTTTTGGAGTGCTCTCAGACACTGTTATACCATTCTCTTTGAAATCTAAATGGGGTAAGGGAATCTCCCCCATCACCGATGCATTTTAGATTTTAATTTGCTCAGCTGGACAAAAAGGAAAAATGAGGACAACATCATTTTCCCAACAGATATTAAGCCGGGGGTCTCAAACTCAAATGACCACGAGGGCCACATGAGGCCTAGTACATTGGCCCGAGGGCTGCACCACTGACCCCCACCCTGACTGCTGCCTTTCCCGCCACCACTCCACCCCTTCCATGAGGCCCCGCCCCTGCCCCACCTCTTCCCACCCCTTCCCTGAAATCCCCACCCCAACTCCGCCCCCTGCCTGCCCCCAGGGGGTGCAGGAGGGGTGCAGGGTGCAGCAGGGGGCTCAGGGCAGAGGGTTGGGGTGCAGGAGGGGTGCAGCAGGGGGCTCAGGGCAGGGGGTTTGGCTGCAGGAGGGGTGTAGCAGGGGGCTCAGGGCAGGGGGTTTGGCTGCAGGAGGGATGTCGCAGGGGGCGGGTCCAGCCTGGTGTGCACCGGGGACAAGGCAGGCTCCCTGCCTGCCCGCCCGGCTCCCGTGCCGCTCTAGGAAGTGGCCGGAACCTGGGGGGGGCACAGGGGTCTGTGTGTTGCCCTGGCTACTCCTCCAGGTACCTCCCCCGAAGCTCCCATTGTCCATGGTTCCCCGTTCCCGGCCAATGGGAGCTTCGGGGGAGGTACCTGGAAGAGCAGCCAGGGCAACATACAGACCCCCGTGCCCCCCCAGGTCCTGGACGCTTCCCTGAGCGGCGCAGGGGCAGGGCAGGCAGCCTGCCCTGACTCTGGTGCGTGCCAGGTCGGAGCCGCTCTAGGTAAATGCTGGGGGGGCAGCGGTGCCACAGGGAGCTGGCGGGTCGCAGAAAATAACCATGCGGCCCGCGGGCCACGTGTTTGAGACCCCTGATCTATAGGCAAAGAATGATTATTTCATTACTGGTACCGTGGCCCTTCTCAGAAGCCCTGACCAGGACTGGGGTCGCATAGTGCAAAGTGTTGTACAAATACAGAGTTACCGTGGACTGTAATGCTTTAGTCTAATTTTGGTTGTCGCGTTACTGTAGGGGGGCTGGGCAGTGTTGGTGGCCTGCTGTGATGCACAGGAGGAAGTAGATGAGCTGATGATCCCTTCTGGCCTGTGCCACTCCTCCTCTGAAATAGGAATGGAAGGAAAACATTTCTTTAGACATCCAGACACTAGAGGCTGTTCAGGCCTTGGAACACAGTCCTGCACAGAAGTTATCGACCAGTAACATGCCAGCAGTTCTTTGCAAGGCATCGGTTACAGTTATTCTACGTTGTGCAATTGTGACACCACGATACACTGAGAACAGGCTGCAACATGTGGCTGTTTCCCCAATAACCACACATCCTGGGGGATTTTATTGCCTAACTAAAATACTCTGCAGCTCTCTCAAACCTGGCAGGCAGAGATCTCAAAAGTAACTCCCAGGGATTAACTCAGGGATCCCAAAGTGCTTTCCAAACAGTAATGAAGGGGGACTAGGTAAGCACTCTTATCCTCATTTTACTGATTGAGAAACCAAGGCACAGCAATGTTACAAGCCCATTTCTACAAGCCACACTAGGGAACATTTACTAGTGCCCCATCTGAATTTGTGAGACTGCTTCTGAGTGTAAGTGCCTCTCCCTTCAAGCAAGGGCTGACGAGCTCAATCCTGTAAGGTGCTGCATCAGGACCAGAGCACTCAGAACCTGGCAGGACACTGGAGCTGCCTGCTAACCTGCGGCAATGCTGAGGTAGCTTCTCAGCTCGTTAGAGCTCAGGACTCCTGGGTTCTGTTCCTGGCTATGGCACTGAAGTGACTTGGGTAAGCAGCTTTGTCTCTGAAGGCCTCAGTTTCTCTGTCTGTACAGCAGGAGGGTGGTACTTTCCTACCTTTGGGGAAGTGCTGTGAAACCCTCTGACGGGATGTTCTGCAGGCACAGCCTAGCTTTTGAAGTAAAGGTCGAACAAAACTGTCATGGAAATGTGAGCAACAGGGTAAAGTGGGTGCTCGCAGCAGGGGTTGGCCTATTAGAGGCAAGTTTTCCTTTGGGCCTTGCAGACAATGGAGATAAACCAGCCTAAAACTGGAGTATCACGCTGGTGAGCCAGGCGTCTCGATCTCCTCCATCTTCCAGCCTTCCACTTGTGCACGAGGCTATAATGCGAGATCACTTCCTCCCCTTAGGTACTGGCTCGCAGTAGAGTACGTTTGGGTCATCGTCCCTTACATGATCTATGACGTGTGTGTCATGTACCTCTGCCACTGGCATAAAAGCAGAGACACCTTGGAGAAGAAGCATTCGCTGGCCAGTGTGAGGAGCTTCCTGGAGAAGGATCGCCTCATGGTGACGCACCATCTCTTCATTCTTGTTGTCCTCACGCCCGTCGCGCAGGTAGGGGAAGCAATCGGGATTACCACTCTAACCACACATAAGACAGACAGTGAAGCGCTCACCTGGTCCCAGACTGGGAGCAACACCTGGGCACACGGTGCCCTCAGTTGTGGTCTTTGTTGATTCCCATTACCTCCTGGGTGGTCTCTAAACACCGGAGTGAAATCCTGGCTCGAAAGACATCCATGGGAGTTTTGCCCTGGATTTCACCCTGGATTGTCCCCCACTGCAGTAGCCGGATTCCCCACACCCAGCTCCACCTCATCATCCACTTCACTCTGCTCTTGAACCCTCCGTGCAGCCCCATGATCTCCCCCCATCAACCATTGCTCCAGGGCACCTTCTTCCACCTGGGAACAGGGGGGCTGGAAGAGTTTGTATAATGGGGATTCTGAGAGCCACTGACCCAAACTATAAACCCTGCATATAATAGAAACCACAATCAGGGGGTACCGCAGCACCCCCTGCACCCCTAGTTCCAGCACCTACGCCTGGGAACACAGGGGACACCACATCTCTCCCATTTAGGACATTTCACAGACTGACTAGTAGGCAAGACTCTAAAGATGGGACAGCCAAAGTCCTCCACCTCCTTTCCCAGAGTCTACAAGCAGCACATGCCAAGCTCTGCTCCTAGACTTATTCTGAACTTATCAGGACTGAAACCAGTTTAGTCTGAACATAAAATTTAGTTTCAATCAGTCTGTGTACCTTGGATCTGTATCTGTCACCATCGATTAGTATCCTCTTCAACGAGCTTAGAAATCTTTGCTTCCAAGTCCACCTCCTGGGGGGAGCCATCTGGACCCAATAGAGAAGCTGCGATCCCCATGGTAATCCATAAAGTTACCTTCCTTCCAGCTTTGTTCAGGAGGGGCATGAGCCAACACCACTGAAAGTACTGGGAAGCCTCCAGTTGGCATCAGTGGGAGTTGGACTGGGCCCCACTTGGCCACGAAGGAGAAGGTCCCTGCACTAATCACTCTGGTTATTTCTAGTACCTCAGAGGAGAGCTTGGAGATTTCTTCGTCGGTTGCATCTTTGTGGCAGAACTGAGCACTCCGTTCGTGTCACTGGGCAAAATCCTGATGCAGGTAGGCCTGGCCCACATGTATCTTTAAAAAGAATGGGGTGGGGTGTATTGTTTTACCCATGTTGCTCTCCTAAATATTGGGATCAAAAAAGCCTTAATAATAAGAGCAAGGTTACCTGGGAAATCCAGCAGTGGTTCTCAACCTTTACCACCCCGGGACCCACCTGGAACTGCTTTCCATCGAACTAGGAGCCCTCTTTCATTTAACATTGTGGGAAACGCAGGTGGTCAGGATGCCCACAGCAGCTGTTTGGGATCCACACATCCGAAAACCCCGGTTTTAAGACCACACTGGCTTCCTAGTTCCCACTTGCTTCCATCATACTGTAGTCAAAGATGGATGGACTAAGTCCTCACTAACGAGTCACCAGCCAAAGAGCAGCAGCTCTCCTCACCAATCCTCTTTATTTAGGAAACCCTTTGTCATCAGTCACCCTGACCACCTTCCTCCCCTCACAGGCCATCCTGTCTTTGTCTCGTCCATCGGCTTCATCCAAAGCTCTCTGGAGCCAATGAGAGTCTTTCCATTGTCTTCTCTGTGTACTAACTCAGGCCCATAGATTGTAACCTCTTTGAAGCAAGGACTGTTTCCCTCCATGCCTGTACATCTCCATGCATTACAATACTGCAGGGATAATAATCAGTTACATAGACATGGACATTCACTCTTTATATGCAGCGTTTACCCCCCCCTTGTTTCTTTTGCAGCTAAAAATGCAGGACACGCTCCTGCACAAGGTGAATGGGATTCTCATCCTGGTGACGTTCTTCCTCTGCCGGATTGTCCTCTTCCCGTTCATGTACAGGGCCTATGCCAGGCACACGGGGATCCCCATCTACATGGTGCCTTTCCACATCCCCATGCACTGCAACGTGGCCAACGCCTCTCTCATCGCCCCACAGCTCTACTGGTTCATGCTGATCTGTAAGAAGGCTGTCCGACTATACAGCAGTTCACCGTCTGACAAGAATAGATAATTGCCGGCAGAGGCTGCAGACCACAAGGTTTGAGACTAAGCCAGCATCCTGGCTCTTCTCCCAGCTGCCTTGCCATTAAAATCAGTGTTGTCGGTACCAGGTTGGGACCGGAACATCATTGCCCATTAGTATTAGGAGGCCCTTTTACTTTAAAGCAGCTGTGTTGTCTCCGCTGCAGTTCAGGGAAGCAGCACCAGCCTGTTACAGAAGGACTGTCTTTCTGTAACACTCAAGTGTCCTGTGTCCTTCTGTCTGGGGGGGAACCCGGCTAGTGGGAGCGTTATGTAGGTGAAGTGCTAAAGAGCCTCGCTGTGGTCAGACTCTCTAGCTATTGGTCAATGAAATGCTAAAGAGGAGAGAGGGGAGCCAAGAGGGTTTGTTATAAATATTCTGGTCAATTTAATAGGTGACATTGGCATTGAAAGACTACGGCACAGACCCAGACCTGGCAGCAGTGGGTGCAACGCCCCCAGAAGACACTGGGCCAAATTCAGTGGTGTGTGTAACCTGTGGGCTGTCACTGGTGTGATTTAGCATTTAGTGGTTGTGGAAAACCAGGGTGTCATACACACTGAGGGGCAGGTTCACCTCGTTCAGGTTCGGAGTTATTCTGATTTACAGCCTTCCAGCTCAGAGCAGAATCTTGCCCTGGGGGAACAGAAAAGGGGGTGATATTCTGAACAGTCTGCTCCCCTTATGCTGCCCTTGTGCCATGGCTGAATTTGGTCCATTGCCTCTGGGGAAGTTTCTAGTTGCTGCTAAGCACGAGTTTGTCCCTTGGCCACACTCCATGCAGACCTAAGTGCCATGTTTCCCCAGGTCTGGGATTACACAACCACTAACTCAGCCCTGGTGAAAAGAACCAGAGAGAAGAAACTGGAGCTAGGAATTATAGGTGAAATGCAACAAGCTGCTGGAGGTGGCAACACCAAAACAGTGGTCACTGACTGACACCCCTAGTCTAGTCCTACACCAACGCTGACTTGGGCCCACAGTATCTGCTGCACTGACTGACTGTTTCCCCTGACCCTGCTTAGTACCACACCCCCTGCAAGACTGGCCCCAGACTGCAGCACTTTGCTTAATGCCGAGAACCAGATCTTTCTGTGGACTAAAGACCCTAGCAGGTGCAGAAGCAAAACACCAACCGCTCTGAGCACAGACCTCTGATGGACAATCACCATATGCACAAGAAACACCAGGATAGTCACTGGCTCTTTGTAACCTTTGGTGCTAGCACCAACGGGCTGCATTCATCCCTGGAGAATAACTCCACAGAAGCGAGTAACTCCACCAGGGGCAAATCTGGACCTTACTTATCTGTGGAGCAGGGAGTTTACAAAAGGATAGGCTGCCTTGTAGCTTTCATTCAGCCGCTGCACAAGAGCTGAAGACTGTGTTTGAAAGCACTTAGCTCTCCAAACCCCAGTTCCTTCAGGCATCAGGTCTTACGCTGGACATAGTCACATGTTCCTGGAAGATTAAGGGAATTGGTTCTTTCCAAGCTTAGCTCTAACAATGTGTCACTGCAATGACTGATGGATTAGTACTGTGTTTTGTTTTTATTATTATTATTAACTACAAAGGCCAGTCAGATGGGTGGGTTTCCACTTTGTCACATGCTCTCAGAGTTGCAGGCATTCTTATCATGCTGTTTTTGTTACAAATAATTTGCCTTATGTAACGGAAAGGAAAAAAGCCCTTGAGGCATTTTAAAATTTGCACTAACATTGCGCCTACTCACTACAATGCCTGTCGGAGGGGGGACCAATAAAGACCTCTTTTCAGAGCCACTACATGGTGAATCTGTCTTGTACAACGTGCACTTTCTGTGTAGAGAGGCTCTAGCTGGCTGAGGGGGAGTCAGGGTTACCAGTCTGAATCCAGCTCAGCCCAGAAGCAACCCAAATTCATTACCAAGCTGCTAGAGATTTAGGGGTGTCACTTAATTATCCCCAGCAGGCAGATGGTGATGTCACAATCTGCCCATGAGGATCTAAGCCCCATTTGCTGACAGTATTAGCAGGGGGCCCAGTTACTGAATAGCCAATGGAGGCTGAGCTTCTCTGGATTAGAGTTACAGGGCTGTAGGCCTGGTGCGAAACTCCTTAACAGCAAACACAGTAACAAGACATTAAGGCAGATTGGAGTTGCGGGTGCAATAGCTGAAGAGCAAGTCAAGAGCAACTAAAATGGAGGCTACTTTAGCTGGCAGGTTTCAGAGAGGATGCAGACATCAATTTCTAAATGCACCATGACACTCTCAGGCACGTTAAAAAATACAGCTACAAAACCAAGTCCAAAAGAAAAGGTTTATTATAGATCTTACAAATCTCCAATTAACTTCTCCTCATCTTTGTAGGGTTTAGGCTCTGTTCAACACTGGTGTGTCTCATTCTGTCATGCCTCTGAACTTTGATGATCTGTGGAGCCGAGACACGCCGTTTTGCTCCAGGTGTAATCTGTGACCTGCTTGCCACCTGGGGTGGCTCACAGCTTGCTCAGCTTCTGCAGTAACGTGGCCCGGAGCTCCTTGTTGCTGACATTGTCGGTGATGGACTCCAGGAAGTGCTTCTCGTTGGCTTTCCTGAGCGCGCTGCTCAGGGACTTGTCGGAGGCACTGAGCGTTTCATACTGCGAGAGGATCTCCAAGGCCAGGACCAGGAGCGGCTCACCGGAGCAGTCATCCGGCAGCATGGCCACGACATGCAGCACATGGCAGAACACCTGGATGTAGATGAAGGACACTTCCTGCGTGGGGTTCTTGTCGTCGGCAGAGTGCCAGTGAGAGAGGGAATCCCTCTTGACAGAGCCTAGCAGGTCGGTGAGGCTGCTGCTGTAGAGTCTCACCACGTGCTGCCAGGCTTCTGCAGGCAGCCAGCTGGAGCAACTGGAGCTGCATAACAGCTGGAATCCTCTCAGGAAGAGCACAGAGAACTGGAGATAGTGGGCAAAAGGCCTGAAGTTGAGCAGCGGCATGTACTGCACGTACTCCAGAGTATAAGGTACGTGAAGGACCTGCCTGTGTAGCAGGCTTTCAATCACCTGTGTGAGTCTCTTCCATTCGCTGTGGCTGCACCACGGAAGGACCTGTATCAGGGCCACAAGGAACCCTTTGCTGAACAAGTTGACTTCTTCTGGGTTGTCCACATCAACGGTGAGGAGAGAGAGCATTTGCTCCCTCAGCGCCGTGGAGATGCAGCAGCACTCCATCCAGGCCAGGAGCCCGCTGCCTGCCCCATAGGCCGGGACGGGGCGGGACGTCCACTCATCCTCTGAGAGCTTGCAAATTTCAAACAGGGTAGCTGGGACTTCGTTCTTAAAGTGGTCCCCGAAAAGCTTCTTCAGCCGGAGACCAACGGTCCAGTCCAGCAGCTCGACCTTCCGGCGCAGCCAGGCCAGCGACTGGATCCACACTTCTGGGGCAGGGGCAGCTTTCTGCCCCAACACCTCGCAGAGCTGAGAGAGAGTGGTGGCAATCAGGTCTTTGGTCTCCAGCGAAGGGCAGTGCTGGTCCCTGAACCGGTGCCAGTACTTTGTGTAACCATCCAGGAGCTTGCAGAGGCCCAGAAGAAGCGGGAAGGGGTAGCAGGACTTGAGCCACTGTTCCTCTGGACCAGGCTGGACCTCCAGAACCTTACTGAGGATCTGCAAGCTCAGCTCGATGTGAGCAAAGTCTGATTTCAAATGGGGAAGGACAAAGGCTTTGGTCACCTCTGCAGGGGAGAGGAGTGGATGACCTGAACTTGGCTGCATGAGAAAGGTCAAGAACTCTAGAAACTGCTCCTTTTCCTTAGCGGAGGAGAGTCTCCCCCAAACAGTCTCCTTTAGACATCTCTCTAGCAGGCTGCCCGACCGGTTTGGGTCGTCTCGTGCCTCTTGGAAGCTCAGTGCTGGAAAGGAGCACAGAATCTGTGCTAGGAACTGGTGTGTTCCCAGGTTGACGACAGCAAGGTTGCAGACCTTCTTCACCGTTGCCTCTGGGTGGAGCAGAGCCAGCCTCGCCACAGAGGAGACAGCCTTGGTGAGACCTTGATCTGATGCACTCTGCGTGATCTGGTTGAAAGCCAAGTTCAGCTCCTCTTGAAACCCTTCCATGAAAGTCTTCAAGTTCAAGGACAAGCCCTGCCCACCCCAAGAAGCCAGGACGCCCGAGATCACCTTGTTCTTGTCAGGTAGTGGAAGCTCAGTGTAACACTCCAGAATAGTTTTGACCACTTGGCTCTGCAGCTCCCTGCTCTCTCTGTTATCGGCAGACAGGCTAAAAGTCACGGTGGTCTCCAGCAATTTCAAGACCAGCTCTGGTTTCTGGAAGAGAGCTCTGTTTTTAACAAGACAGGTGACCCAGTCCTTAGAAAAAGCCCAGGCTTTCTCAGAAGCAAAAATGGAGCACATTTCTGTGTGCCGGTCCATCCTCTTCTCGATAATTGCCATGGCAACCAAAGCCATGACACTGCTATCTGAATTCCTGCCTTTCAGCTTTGGATTGATCTTCTTGAGGAAGTCCACAATGATCTGTCCCAATTCTGACACCATTTCCTTCTCATCCTCGCTCAGGTCTCCGGACTTGGCATAGGAGATCAGGTTCTTCCCGAAGGCCGTGAGGCTGTCAAGGAGTCGGTAGCTTTCGTAGCAGATCTCTTTGTGGTTGTTCAGCACGCACTGCAGCTCCTCCCCCCAGCTCTGGAGCAAGCTACGGAGGAAGTTCAAGCCAACAAACAGCTCTTCGCTGGACAGCTTGACTACGGACAGCAAGCTCACGCTCCTCTCGGCCTCCTTCACTTTCTCCTCCAGACCCCTTCTGTTGTACCGGTTCTCGCTGTCATCGTTCCAGATGGTGACGACGGATGCAATCTTGTCTAGATATGCTTTGACGGGCAGCGAGCTGGACTCACGCTCTATCACCGTGAAGACCGACAGCAGCTCCACTAGGTTGGCCAGAGCACAGCACTTCATCTTGGGGAGGACGATGCTCCCGGAGATCTGCTTTAGCCCATCGATCAGAACTGTCAACAGGCCAGTGGCTATGCGGGGGCTCTGCAGGGAGAAGGGGTCACCCTTGAATCTCTTTGCAGGCTGACAGGGCTCATCGGGAGACTCGGACAGGTGCTGATGGGCCAGAGTGCTGAACATCAGGATCATTTTGTCTTGCTCACCCTCCTTGTGTTTCATTATCTCCCACCAGACGTCCAGGAAGAAGGCGGCGTCCACCAGGGACGTCTCGTTCACAACGTACTTGACAAATAGCTCGAGCTCCCGCTGACGCACGGCTGCAGGCAGTGCCAGCAGCAGCTGCACGAAGAGCCGTGGCGCATTCAGAGCCTTGAGCAGCTCGAAGAGGACGGTGTGGTTTATACGCGGGATCATGCTGCCCACCGAGAAGAAGACATCTTCCTTCCACTGTTGGTCAACTGAGGTGGAGCCCGCAGAGGACAAGGGGCAGGGAAGGAGGATTTTGGCCCAGATGATGATAACCGCTTTCTTCTTCCACGCATTGGGTTGGGGTGGGGAAGAGGAACGGCTGGTGCATATTTCCTTCAAGGCATCGGTTATAGGCTGCCCAACCAGGGGCCAGTCGGATTTGGCCAACTCTGACAACGCTTTGGGATGATACAACTTTGTTGCTAGCAGGAATCCGCCATGCAGAACGGTTGTTTCCTCACAGATGTTCAAGGGTCCTGTTTAAAGAGAAGCACACACAGACATGGTAATGAATGCAATTCAATCTGAGAGGAAAGATGCTCTTGTAATTAGACCGGGGCTCAGAAGAGCTGGATTCAATGTTCTGCCACAGCCTCTTTGTTTGACCGTAGGCTAGTCAGTCTGTAAAATGAGGAAGTATTACTAGCCCTTCTCCCATCTTTCTAAAGATAAGAACGGCCACACTGGGTGAGACCAAAGGCCCGTCTAGCCCAGTACCCTGTCTTCCGACAGCAGCCAGGGCCAGGTGCCCCAGAGGGAATGAACAGAACAGGTAACCACCAAGTGATCCATCCCCTGTTGCTCATTCCCAGCTTCTGGCAAAGAGAGGCTAGGGATACTATCCCTGCCCATCCTGGCTACTAGCCATTGATGGACCTATCCTCCATGAATTTATCTAGTTCTTTTTTGAACCCTGTTATGGTCTTGGCCTTCACAACATCCTCTGGCAAGGAGTTCCACAGGTTGACTGTGTGTTGTCTGAAGAAATACTTCCTTTTATTTGTTTTAAACCTGCTGCCTATTAATTTCATTTGATGACCCCTAGTTCTTCTGGGTCACCAAATGAAATTAATAGGCAGCAGGTTTAAAACAATTAAAAGGAAGTATTTCTTCACACAACACACGTCCAGTCAACCTGTGGAACTCCTTGGAACTTCTTCTGTTTCATCTCCTTAGACTGCAAGCTCTTTGGAGTGGGCACTGTCTCTTTCTATGTATACACACAGCACCTAGCATGAGACACTGCTATAATACAAACAGTTTACTTAAACTAACTGACACTGAGGAATGTTAATGGATTGTTACGGAAATGCTGCAAGGAAGTAAAAAATTCAACCTTCCATCTTATAGGGGGAAAAACAACCCTGCATTAACCCTTAATGCAGCAAGTCCACCAGATCTGGGGATTAGAGAGACGATGTGATTGTCCTGAACTCCAAACAGGAGCCCAACACATACCAATTACACACAAAAACACGGTCAGTTTACACACGCTGCAGTAGCTCCTTCATTAGCATAGGGCAGCCTGGGAGCGTCAGGGAAAGAGGATTACACACGCATGCACAACAGCTTGCAGGGAAAGGGATGTTTTCCAGCTGATGATTGTTGTATCAGCCTGTGTTTCTATAGAGCCTACAATCCCAAAGCAGTTTACAAATTAGACAGCACTGAAATGAAGGTAGGCTAGAGGCAATGAGTACCAACACCCATGCATTGAACACACTACACAACAGCGGGGGGTGGGCTCCGGACACCAGTACAAACTCTTCCTCTTAGAAAACGTGCCATGGGATCAGTATTGCCCACACAGCACAAACAGGGCTCTGGTTTCTAAGATTGCCAACCCCACCACTTCTCTCTCACAGACAAAGAACTTAAGATTTCTAACCCCCAGAGGAAGAAGGAATCTGTGAAACTGCCCCTCCACTGCTGTGGTGGCAAAAGGTGCATAACGGGGGCTTCTGGAGGGATAGAGGAAGGAATTTGGTGGCCCTGCTTCCTAAAGTCTCTGTGTCTGCTTGGCACAGGCCCTGCTCTGGTGTTGTACATAAATACAGAATTGTGACACTAAGTCTTTCCACGGCACTTTCCAAGAGAGGATCTCATGGAGGTGGGGGAAGCACTGCTGTCAGGCTCACGCTCACTAGAGGCACAGACAGGTGAAGTCACTCACCCAAGGTCACACATCAGCAGTACCTTCAGACCAATGTACCAGCATGGTGGAATGTTGCACAGCTCTAAAATGCGAGCTGCATTCCAGCACACCCCTGCAAGGATCCTGCATACACACGCCCACCCCAGAGGAAAGGCTAGGCCTTGCTTCCAGGGAAAAGTCACATCTAGAAGTCCTGTGGCTAAAACACTGCCACAAGACAATCATTGATCTGCATTGATCATGCTGTACTCTGCAAATTCTCCTCCTAATACAACATACCCCATTGGTCTAAAGCTTTGGGCTGTAAATCTCCAACGCAAAGATCAAGGGGGCTGGCACTGGATTCCCACAGTAGGTGGGGTTGCCGTGTAGGATGCTGGTGTGTATTTTTGTTACTGGATTTGAATCTTTTCTGTTTACATTGCCTGCTCACAGAAGGTTCATTGTCCCCTCCGAACAGTTTCCAAACAGCGTTACTGGCCGTGATATAACCTTCTATGAGAATTGTGGACCTCTTGTCCAGGCAGGTTAACCCTCTGCTCCTCACACACTGTCAGAGAGGCTGTAGCAACAGCATAAGCCACAAGAGAAGGAGCAAGGAGGGATCTGCCAGTGTCTCTCTCTCATGCATGTAGATGGAATCGCAATCCCTGAAGCGCACCTTTTTTGGTACATGCAATCGGGTGTACAAACAGGGCAAACGATTCTCTCTCGGGTCTGATATCTGCTAACCCCCTAGCTGACTCCTCAGCCAGCCGGTGCAATTACTTAGCTCAGTCCAGGGTCCCCATTTAGGCGGGGAAGGCTGGTGCCCTGCTGGGATCAGCAGCCTTGTATAATGCAACTCCGCGGGGGCGCACTCTTACATCAGGGGAGCTTGCCCAACCACCGGCCCAGAATAGCTGGGATACCTGGCGCCTACCCAGGCCAGAAACGTGGGAACGACTTTATAGGGCGGAGCTGTTTATTAAACACCCGGCAGGTGAGGCTGGTTTAAGGTGCTGTGTGTCGCCACACGCTCCCCCTCCCCCGCTGCACGCTCACACCCTGCCACGCGTGTCCCAACACAACACGCCCCACGCACGGCTTAACGCACACACACACGCGCTCCACGCGCGTCCTAACACCCCCCCACGCACGTCCCAACACGCCCGCACCCACTCCACGCGCGTCCCCCCCACGCACGTCCCAACATGCCCGCACCCACTCCACGCGCGTCCTAACACCCCCCCACGCACGTCCCAACACACCCGCACCCACTCCACGCGTGTCCCCCCACGCACGTCCCAACACACACACACCCGCCGCTGCCCCAGGCAGCGGGGCCAGGCCGCCCCGGCGTCCCGCGGGCAGGAGCCGGGGACAGCCGCGCCGCCAGCCAAGCACCCACCTAGCTCCATGGCCCGGCCTGTCCGCTGCTCCGGCGCAGGCGGCGGCGGCCCCGGCAGGGCGAGGGCGGCCCCGGTCCCGGCTGCCCGAGGCGGCGCTTGTGAGCTCGGCGCGCCCGGCTCTGTGACGCTCCGGCCCAGCCGCCGCCTGCGAGCCACGTGGCCGCGGCTCACCCGGGGCTCCCGGCGGCGAGAGGCGGCACAGCGGGCTCTGCGGGCGGCTGCGCAGCACTGCACGGCGCGGCCTGGGATCGCAGATCAGTGCCCCGCCGGTAAGATCCCGCCCGCTCTCGCCCGGCTCCTGGGTTGGGGAGGGGGATTTCCCCCCCAACCCCGGTTCTGTGAACTAGTTACATGCAGTGGGGCCTGTTCAGTGACTGTCTGGAAAGGTGACTTGAAACTGAAACATTAATACACGCTTTGAAAGCACGCACAGTGTATGATAAAATACGTGTATCTGAAAAAGTATAATAGATTTGAAAAGCAGGGACATGGACTAGCTTCCGTCTACAGTTGTTGTTTTTTTGTGACCATGTCAGTGCATTCATTTCGGTGACATGGGCCTACCTAATAATTTCAAATTTGAAAGCAAAGTCTAAAGCAGTTCCCCCTGGCAGCTCCTGATGAGCTGGGGGGAAAGGCTTCAAGACCAGACTGTATTTACATTCACACCTAATCTACTTAGGTATCCAGCAAACAGAGCTGCATTGCCTAAGTGATAGATTTTGGCTGGGGTTGGGTTATAAATCACTTGAATGGGAGGGGAAGGGGGGTAATGAAATGGTGTTGGTCTTATTGCAGGAGTAAAGGGCAGTAGAACTGTCCTTAGCCTCTGCTGATTGAGGGCATCAAAAGAGAGGGTGGGGACAAGGGTTTTGCTTGATAGTCTCCCTGAGTCACAAGTACTGTTTGACCTGCCCTTCTCTCCCCCCTTTAAAGACAAAAAGAACAGGAGTATGTGGGGCACCTTAGAGACTAACATTTATTTGAGCATAAGCTTTCGTGAAGTAGGCTGTAGCCCACGAAAGCTTATGCTCAAATAAATTGGTTAGTCTCTAAGGTGCCCCCCGTACTCCTGTTCTTTTTGCAGATACAGACTAACAGGGCTGCTACTCTGAAACCTGTTTAAAGACAGCTGATTAGGCTCCAGAGCTAGTCTTTTGTTTTGTTAAGTGACCACTGCAGCTCAAATCAGGTCAAAGTGCTTAGACCTGCTGGGGGACAGTGTTTCTGTGGAAGAGATGGCCCAGTCTGCACTAGCAGCGAGGTTCCCCCCCTCCCCCGTAGAGCTCAGCTGAAATCACAGAGAGCTGGGTGGAACCTCAAGAGACCAACTCGCAGAGGTCACAGTGGCAGGTGGCAGCAGAAGGTGATGGCGCAGGGCCTTTGGCAACAGAGCGATGGAGTGAACTGTGGCACAACGCATAACAGTGGCCAGAGCGAACAGTGAGCAGCTGGAGGAATGAGCAAGGTGCCTTCTTGCCCCCCACCTGGGAGGTGAACTCATGTGAAAGCACCTCTGAACTCTGAGTCTCCACTGACGAAGGACAACACCAGTGAGTGTTAATGAGGCTGTTAAGAATGCTGGAGACACAACACAGTTCATGCGAACACACAGGGCTGCGACATCATACTGTCTATTTAAGCAAGAGATACCGCCCACTACAAACTGGAGGCCAATGTTAAGTGCATGGTCACTTGTTCATCCTGAAGCTGAACACTGATTCTGAACAAGAACAGCAAATGCTCGCTGTCTTTCTGCAGGAAACTCCACTGACTGGCTAGACGCGTGTGGTGCAACAGTGAAAAGACTCAACAGTTCAAAGAATGAAGAACTCTCACCACAAAAAAAATTTGCATACATAGCTGATGAATACACCGATGCAAATGGGCATCAAGTATTAAGTCACTGTGTACGTTATCTTGAGGTCAGTGATAGGCCAGTAGATGCATTTCTAGATGTTCAAGTTATAGAAGACACATCAGCTGCATCTGTGACAACCCACATCTTAGAAGAGTTAAATGCTTGTCAATTGGACCCCAAACAGATGGCTGCTTGTGCATTTGAGAGAGCTGCAAACTTCTCTGGAAGACATGGTGGAGCACAAGCTTTGCTCAGAGAAAAGCATAACCCTAATCTCTCCTGTACACACTGCAGAGGCCATCTACTCCAACTAGTGCTAGTACGAGCTGCAGACTCTTCAAAAGACATTTAAAAAGCTATAAATTTAATGTTTTCATTATATTCTTTTTTCAGCAAGAGTCCAAAAAGACTGAATATCTTGGAAAATATAGAAGATACACTGGGACTGAAGTTCAAATTAGTCCAACCTGGGAAAACTCTCTGGCTTTCTCATGAGCGATCCTTGGATGTTGTCTTAAAATTACTCCAGATACTATTACTGGCTTTGAAAAGTATCTACCAAGATGGGATGGATCTAAGTAGTGAGACTGGTGGATTACTTTTGCTACTACATTCAGAGAAGACTACTGCCATTCTCTCCTTTGTAAGTCTACTGTTAAAACCACTTGGGTCATTAAACAATGGCCACCCAGGCATCTGCTACAACAGTAGTAGATCTTTGTCCAGCAATAGAAGCTACATTTGGATCAATCAGAGAGCTATCCACTGAAAAAATACTGGAAGAACAAAGACTTCAGTCCAGAAGTTGAGTAATGAAGGCATTTATATTGAATCCTTAAGTGAAGAGGACAAGAAGTGTTTAAGACAACTGAAAAAGTACACAGACTTGATTCTTAAAAATCTACAACAGCGACTTATAGATTCTACTCAACCTCTACGTAGCTTTTACAGATCCCTGTCCTATAAAACACCGACAGTTGAGTGGAGTGAGGCACTACCAGCAATGGGGCTGCCGTGTGCTCAGGACAGAATAGAGAATTTGAACACACAGTGGAATATCGTACGACGAATGAATGAAGATTTGACTTCATCTTCTTTATCATCACTAGTGGCTTGACCCAATCTTTGTGCCATGTTTCCTGGGATGAAAGAAGTAGAAATTCATCTCTTGCTACTCCCAGTCACAACAGCTACAGTCGAGCATTCTTTTGCCTCGAGTGAATAGAATTTTGTGTTCTGAAAGAAGTCGCCTTCTGCCTGATCATGTAAATGAACTAATGAGCATATCAGTTGAAGGAATGGAAGTACCGGACACACAAGAAGCCACCAGAGATGAACGCATTGCATTCAAGAAGTTCATTAACAGAGTTATGCAAAATTATAATAAGAAACCAAGAAGGATGTAGACATAGTGCTTCATAGAAGGCTTGAGTAGCCAACTTTAATATTTGTGATGATTTTAAAACATGAGTTAAATCTAATTAAATGGTCATGAAACATTTTTCAGTTTTTACTATGGTGCCATAGAGCCACCTTAACCCTCACAGTCTCACCCCTCAGCGGCCCTGACTCCCACCCTGTAAATTTGAACACCCCCCCCCATTTCAATTCCTGGGGGAGACACTGGTTGGGGATCCCCGTCAGCCCCTCTGCTGCTAAGGCCCCCCCCAGATCACGCACCGAGACACTGAAAATCTTCCCCTCCTAAAACTCTCAGCTCCCTGCTCCCCATCTTGACTTACCCCGGCTGAGTCCTGGAGAGGGAGATTCGCTTCCCCAGGACACTTCAGATTTCCTCAGCATGTGGGGCCGGGAGCTCTCAGCTTCTGCGACTCAAAGAATCCTGGATACCCCTGAGACTGGGGGGCGGGGTGTGTGTTTAGAGCATCAGTTTTAAATGGAATGAAAGGGGGCTGGGAGAACCACCCCACTAAAGCCGGAGTGTTCAAACCTTTTGTGCCTAAGTTGAGGCATCTCAGTCAAACCAGCCTGGTTTTAGGAGATGCTGAGCAAACTCGGCCACTCTTATTTAGGTGATCCTAGCTTTGAAACAGAGGGCCCAGGCCTCTTAAGGAACTTAACTTAAACCTATTAGCAGCCAGCAATTGATTAAAGTACTTCTCTATAACCAATGGTCATATTTGCATTGCTTAGCTAGGTACTATGACAGGGCACTTTATAAATATCTATTTTAGTATAGGACAAAAACTTCCACTGTTTACGTGACTGTCTCATTCGGGGCACAAAAATTCAGCATGGGGATATGGTGGGGTTGTGTTTGTTTGTGGTTGTTTTCCAGTATTGCTAAACTCAAGGCTTCCAAAATCATGTCAGGCCCCATAAAAATTAACTTTAAAAATAATAAATAGTTGGGTTCTTTTTATTTTCCTTCTGGATTTTTAAATGTTTGAGTCACATCTTCAAGTTTTTCTCCACAATGATCAGGGATAGAAATTTACATTTTTCTACCCCCTTCTTAAATGAAAGCTGAGACTGGGATACTCACCTGACTCCAGCAGCTGGGGCTTTAAGAAAAAACACCAAATAGTAGAACAGTTGGCAACACTGCTTCTTTCCTAGGCAAACTGCCAATACATAGGCACATCGGGTTAAATTCCTCTTGGCAGAAAGCCAGAGCAACCCCACTGAAACCCAGACTGACACAGATAGAGTTAAGACCAAATTCCTAGCTAAATTTGTTTTCTTTGAATAATTGCCTTCCTTTGACCTTCTTCCACATTGGTTACAAAGGCAGACTAAACCTGTCCATATGTTTAGCAGATTTCTGATGAATAGATGGCCACACATTTTACAAACCAGCCATATTTATAAACGGTCTATATTTTTATACCATGTTCATCACAGTAGAGAGACTAACTGCTATACATAGAGAGAAACAGACCCCAAGAGCCTGTCTCCAAAAGGGAAAGTAATGCTCGGTCCAAGAAGAATTGACTGTAAAAATCTGTAAAATCTGCTAAATCCCCCAATCTGGGATTAATTTTAAGGCCATTTGAAAATTGTATTGCTCCTGCTACAGTCAGTTGCACGGTCTTTCATTGGGGCATTTAAAAAAATCTTACTCTGCTGTTGCAACTCTCCTTCATTCCAGTTGTCGTGGCCTGGGTCAACCCTTGAGGATCTTGGCAAGCCCTCTACAGCGGAAGAAAGGAGCAGTCCTGACGCTGAGCTCTCACCATGTCTCAGGAGGAATTTGAGAAAGCTGCTGCTATGGTCCGGGAAATGAAGGTGCCGATCTCAGACCAAGAAAAACTGGAGATTTACAGTCTCTACAAACAAGCCACCATTGGGGACATCAACATCCCCTGCCCTGCTCCAACTGATGTAATAGGCAAAGCCAAATGGGAGGCCTGGAATGGACACAAAGGGATGAGCAAGGCTGATGCCATGAAGAATTACATTGCAAAAGCTGAAGAACTGAAAAAAAAGCACGTAGCTAAAAATTAAGTGTTCACAGATATCAGGCAGTCATGTGGCATTAGCAGGCTTTTGACCCAACATCCCTGTTAGGGAGTTTCCTCTCACCCCTTAGATCAATGTAGAGTAGCTGCCAAGCCAATACAACTGTAATCAGCAGCCATGGAGTGTATATGACTGAAAAAGTTGTGCATGGCCTTTGAAAGTCTATACGAGTGCGGAAGTTCATTTTAGGATAAGGATCGTTCAATCATTGTTTATGATTTTTGGTAAACTCTTACCGATACTTAAGAGGCTTACTTCACAAGCCAGTGTATTTGCTTAAAGGAACACCCTCCCTTTGAAAAACACATTACTGTCTATCAGTGTTGCACTTATCAGAGTTACAAGTGCTGCTCAAGCTTACTGTACATAAAGGAACGTGATGGGCTGTTTGACTTTGTGCATTGGACAGCACTTTGTACAGTTTCTCCCCTACTAAAATGGGCCTGTGGAAACCAGATAATTAAATAAGAAACCACATTGCCAATATGTAATCCTGGGGTGTGGAGAAGACACACCACAGGCAGCCTTTACAAGGTCAAATGTTGTGCAATCATTAATCCAGAACAGGCCAGGATTAATCTAGACACAATCTCTCCCTCTCCACTTTAATTTCCTTTTAACGCTTCAGATTCTGTGCTGAAGCTCAGTTCCTAACGAAGCATATCAGTTTAGCAAGCTAAAGCGATACAACCCCATGGCAAACCTTTGATTTAGAAACCATTCCGTCTCTCTCTCACTGGTGCCAGGGTGGGACGTTGTTACTAGATATATGCAAATAAAAACTGTACGATGGGGGCTCATTGAGAAGTCAGCAGCTCTCACTCCCACTATAAGTTAATTGCTATGGCAAAGATTGTGATGACATTAGAATGATGATGCCAAGGACCAAGAAACTGATGAATTCCTCACCATCCCAGTTGCCCTTTTCAGGTACTTGCCCCTCTAAACAAAACACAGGATTACTTCCAAGTGTGTTATTTACAAAACCTTCCATGTGCCCTTCACACATGCAGCACCACGGCTGCTGCTGTAATGGGTAGAATTCCATTTTCACTTTACTTTACAGCAGCAGGTTGGGATGTAGACAGCGGTTGGCCACTCTGCTCTTCTGATTCAATGGAACTTTTTCCAACGAGCTTAAACTCATCTACTACAGAAGACAGAACGGTCTTATAGACCAGCCCAGGCTGGGGAATGAACTCTTCCACCAATTAAGGAACCACACCAAACCTCACCATCTTCTGCCCCAAGTGCAAGGTGTATTTCTTTGACCTGGCCCTCTGTAACAAACCTATAGTAAAGTGGCATGTATTTAATATATAATTGAAAAAAACAGACACCCAAACCCCACTTCACTGCATGCACGCTGCCCCTGCTGAGATGAGGAAAGAAGAGACACATGACAAACACCAGTGACTTTGTGCATGACTGGAATGTGTTTAGGCCCAAATCCACAAAAGGTATTTAGGCACCTAATTCCCATTGATTTCAAGGGGAGTTAGGCACTTAAAGACCTTTGAGGATCAGGCCTCCAACTACATTAAGGAGCAGGCTTTAGGACAATATATAGAAGAGTGTACAGAAGGAACTTCGTCATTGGCACGGATGATCACACCCGTTAAATTTTTACCAGTCATGAAAAGCTGGATTTTAAAATTGAACTGCAGTCAGTGACAGCCACATTTCATTGTAGTCAAAGTCCAAGTTCAAACAGCAGCCACCTGGTTTGAGTTTAATAATAAGAAAGTCTCCATTTCACTTTCCTGGCTGTCCTGCCAACTGTGTCTTTTAAAAGGTAAATGATACAAAGATAAACCCAGAGCTTAGCCTGAGATTGTTACAGCATCCAACACATTATTAAAATGAACCCACCTCTTTGTTGTGTGTTTGTACAACACTTAGGAGCCTCGGGCCCTTGTTTGTGGGCACCAGACACCATCACACTGATGTATATAATTTCATACTGGGCTGTGTGAACTGATAGGTTGAGATCCAACCATTTGAGAATAAAAGCGAGCATGCTACTCCTGACACTGGGAGTACATTCAGATCCCATTTCAATACAAAAATTAGAGCCAGATCATTACAGTGTCATGCACAGGGTCTGAAGCTTTGTGTGTGGTTAATGCATCTTCACATCATGTTATGTTTTAGTTGTATGGTATTTGAGGCACTTCAATCCAGGCAGAGCTTTTCAGGCATCTGGCAGCACTGCCTGGCTGAGATAGTCAGGGAATTCTCCTCCCCATTGATTGTTTCAGGCACTCCCCAGCATTATGATGTCATCACATGCAGGACCCAGGCTGTGACTCACCCTAGAGGCACCACAGAAGGGGGGCTCAGCAAGAGAAGGAGGGGGCTGAGACACCCGGAGCATTCACTTTGCAGAGATAGTTACAGCACGCTGCTATCTGAAAGTTCACACAACTGTGGAAGTCCATTTCAGTTTAAGAATAGGCCAGCCAATGCTGAAGAAGTCTATGAAACTGTTACCAATAATTCAGACTTAATTGATAAACTACAAAAGCGTATTGGCTTAAACAACACCCTCCATTTGAAAGTGACATTACTATCTGGAAACGTTGCACTTAACTGAGTTAGAAGTGATACTTAAGCTTACTGTACATTAAGGAACTTGATGGAAAATATTGCTATTGTTTTGACTGTATTTGATAGCTTTCCATAGTCAGCTGCACCCATACTGAAAAGGGTCTTTGACACTATCCCTTTAAAAGTGAACAGATGTAATAGTAGGTTAAGACAATATCCAGCACATGCTCAGAACTAAACAGTTTCAAACTGGGCTTTGAGAATGTCTCAGTGAACAACAGCTGAGATCCAACCCTCCAGAGATAAGTTTGAGCATATTATTCCCAACACCTACTGTATGTTCACAGTCCATTTCAATATGAGCATTAGACAAATCTGTAGTATTAGGCAGAGTGTGAGGCCCAAGGGGTTTGGTGCATTTTCACATCACAATATAAATACAGATGTTTTAACTGAAAGAAATTCCAAGCAGTCCTTTCTCCTGTGTAGATCATAGACCTAGACAGGATGATGCAGTGACTTTTAGGGTTCTGATAGTACTGCACACTGCAAGAGAAAAGGGTAATAAGTTTTGTCTTACAGTAGAGGACCAAAATAATTAGAGCCTCGGATTAACTCTTTTGATGTGTGCATTCATGAAAGCAGGTTGAAATAAGAAACCACAGCAAAAGAAATTTAACACACTCCTCTCTACAGCTTCCCTCTTCCAGGCCTGTTACCCCTGTATATAGCAGATTATGTTAAACAGTAACTATTACCTGCAAATGAAATGGCAATCTGCACCTGGCAGCTGAGGCAAGCGGAAACATTTACTTCAACAAATATCATTTTTGTTCAAGTGTTTCCTTGTTATCCAGTATAATTTGCACAGACATAAGCTCCCATGTACTCCAATATAATCGTTAGCCTTAGCTCTGGATACATTAAAGTCAGAGTGTGCATACAATGTAATCTAAACCACACCTAAATTCAAAGCTCCCTCCCCATACTGAATACCTAGTCTCACGTGTAGTATCAATTACAAAGAAAAAGGACACTATTAGAATAAATTCTTAAGATATCAGGGGTCAAAGTGAAAGACCGGTAACAAACTTAACATTACCACTATTAAAAACTGAGGGGGAAAGGATAGTAACGGGCCCACTATTACTCCAACATTGAGCTACTTTTTCTTTCAAGTCTCTCGTTAAAGTTGGTTGTTTTGTTTTAGTTTTACAATTGCTACCTAGTTGAACTGAAAAAAGTTTAGCCCAATCTTTCAGAAACAAAAAAATACCGAGAAGCTGAATGTTAAGAGGCCCCTTTCTGCTTAAATCAAAGACTAATTTCAAATATTTTGGTGTTTATTATGTTAAGAAATTGGATGAAAGTAAGTGGGTGACATTTGCTTGCTAGTTGATTTTTGCTCACTTGTTTTTGTAACACAAGAGGCTAATTGAACTTTTCCCAGAGAATTATTAAAAACCAGTAAGCATATGCAACAAGTATATTGTAGATATTTATTCAGAACGTGCCGATTCTACAGTTCCATCAGCAACAGCAGGCATTCAAGTCAGTTCAACCCAGAAGACAAGTTGTTAAATTAACACACTTAAAGCTAATTTCAAGACAGCTATCCATTTGTCACTTTACTCTTCCCCTCTCCCAAATAATAAAGTCTGACTGGCTCTAGTTTGGAATGTCAAGTGTTTGGTGCACTGCAGTTAGCAGATAGATATAATGCAGCTTAAGGTGCATGGAAGCCATAGGACAGACCTAGTCCAATAAGGCCTATCAGGGAATCCTCAGCTTTTCACATTCTCCAAAATAACCTCATTTCCTCTGGCCTGAAAGGATGGTTTGAGACAGAGCCAGGATTTTATGCTGAGTGGGGAAATGGAAGAAGAGTTACACTGGCAGTACAGAGACAAAACACAGCTTTTGAAGAGGTAATGAGCATATTTCTCAGCTGTACCAATGAAGTCACACATTTTAAACTCTGTATTGGTTCTTCCCAAATCAGTTCCTGCATCATTCTTTAGAAATTCTGACGCAGGAAACATACTGGTTAATGTGTCTAAAAAAAAGTCTAATTCCACCCATTGATTTTGCCCAGTATTTTGCCCAGTATTCTATGTCGCACTTTTGTGTCGTGATGGTTTGAAAGCTAAGAAGCTTGGACTATGTATTTTACCTTCTGTTGATTCAGGCATTTATACTATGCTCATCACGGTGCTCTCATTAGTACTGCAGTGATTTATTTAATGTTTATCTGGAAAAAAAGATAAGCTATGCTCAAACATTTTAATCATATGCCAGCTAATAGCAACTGAGCTATCCACCTACATTTGGCTTCAGGGAGGTTTTTCTCAGAATCAAAACCTAGATGTCAGCCTTAGGGTTTAGATAGGGAAACTGACCTGCATAGCTACAGCAGGACAGCTATTCCACTAAGAGCTAGATATTTATTATTATAATTATGCTAATCAATTTTCCCATGTAGACAAGCTCTCAGTTCCAGATTTAATCTATGTCATAAAAACACAATACTTGCATTGTTCACAACAAACAGTAGCTAACCAAAGGCTTTTTCTTTTCCATGTGCAG
Source organism: Lepidochelys olivacea (assembly GCF_965140295.1). Classification (NCBI taxonomy): domain Eukaryota; kingdom Metazoa; phylum Chordata; order Testudines; family Cheloniidae; genus Lepidochelys; species Lepidochelys olivacea. The sequence goes on along the minus strand of NC_140427.1, from coordinate 4,312,081 downwards.
CAGACTGAGCATTGCTAAAGCCACTGACCGTACAAAATGTTCTGTAACATACACAACTAGTCTATTTGTTATTATACCACCATTAATGTTGTCCCTTTCACTTCATGGCAATAAGTTCTGGAGTTGTCCAATACATTTTCCATGAATGGAACCAACCATCAATATAACATTTACTTTATTCTTTAACCTATACTTTATTCTTTAACCTATACTTTGCTTTGAAAGCAAGTATTTCAACACTTCCAAAGAGCTTTTTTCCACCAGCTCTGAACCACGAATTTTTATTCGGTTAGGTTTAGCAGCATGAATTATTTGGAAGAGAACTGCTAATTAGAATAAAATACCATAGTTTAATCTAATTAGTTAGTGTTCTGATCCTCCCCCTTGCCAGCGTTCTGTTTTAGCGCATACAGTAAATTCATTCTGGTCTTATTCAGCAGGGTGAATTTGAAATGGAGTTATTCTTCACTCCGAAATCCCTGCAGAAAGATAGCTCAGTACACATCCTGCAATAGATATATGCTACCTAAAATACCGAAAAGATGCAGCTAATGTCTAGGCTAAACTCTGGTCTTTCTCAATCCAACAGGAAAGAGAAAAGCTTGAGAGGGTGTCCTATTACAAGTCCATGGCCCCCATGTTATGAAATCAAGTGCTCAATCTGTGCATCACAGCACAACAAAACTTTCCCACTTTTCTTCCATAGACTTTTGCAAGGGCATTGCACACTCTCTCACTGAATGGGGACAACATGACTGCAAAACCGGACACATTTTACAGGTGTTCAGCAGCTAAAGGCATCGTTTATGAGACAATTCTCTTCAACTAAGCAGAAGTCTTCTGCATTTTGTGCTTAGCAAACCACTCGTCACTTTTGTCTGCTGCCATCGCCTGTACAAATAGAAGTGAACAATTTGTATAATGATAAAGTTATTAAAACAACAGCCATTTACAGAAGCAAACACGTCCAGGATTCTGCTTGGGTTAGCGCCAGTCAGTCGACTGGATGACTGCAGTCAGTCGACTGGATGACTGCAGTCAGTCGACTGGATGACTGCAGTCAGTCGACTGGATGACTGCAGTCAGTCGACTGGATGACTGCAGTCAGTCGACTGGATGACTGCAGTCAGTCGACTGGATGACTGCAGTCAGTCGACTGGATGACTGCAGTCAGTCGACTGGATGACTGCAGTCAGTCGACTGGATGACTGCAGTCAGTCGACTGGATGACTGCAGTCAGTCGACTGGATGACTGCAGTCAGTCGACTGGATGACTGCAGTCAGTCGACTGGATGACTGCAGTCAGTCGACTGGATGACTGCAGTCAGTCGACTGGATGACTGCAGTCAGTCGACTGGATGACTGCAGTCAGTCGACTGGATGACTGCAGTCAGTCGACTGGATGACTGCAGTCAGTCGACTGGATGACTGCAGTCAGTCGACTGGATGACTGCAGTCAGTCGACTGGATGACTGCAGTCAGTCGACTGGATGACTGACTTATTCACCAATAACGACCAACTCTTAAGTTAATCTGTGATTACCTAAAGCAAACAATTCTACCACACTGTAAATGAAAAACAATGCTCTTTGGGAATCACCTCCGGACTTCAGTACAACAAAAGCAACAGACACTCCCTGCAACAATACATGTTAGTTTCAGAAGCAAGTTAAAAAAGGTACGGTGAGTGACTGTCACTGCTGCACCAGATAAATGTATCCGACAAAGTGATTTGGTAAGACACAGGCATGACAGGATCAGTGTCTCCTGCTCTGAAACGTCCCTTTTCTTTTCACACTTTTCCTGAAACCGCTTGTCATTTCTGTAGCAGCAGCCCATTATCTTGTGAAGCTGTTCTACTGCACTGAGCTGATTGTAGTTACAACCAACAAGCCACTTTCCACTGTTACTTAGGTTGATTTGTAACTGATACTTTGCACTTCTAGCATCGTCCATTCTGCAGCCCCCTCTGAAGTGAGGAGTAACACCCAAGTGGCCACCACAAGAACAGGGAAGGAAAATTCTTTCCAGGATACAGAGGCAAACCCCCAAAGCTATTTGGGATTTTTAGCATCTGAAGAACTGCATGAAGCACTCATCTGAAAGACCCCTTTAGAACTCAGTGTAGCTGCCTTTGAAGGACTAGAAAGGCACTGGACCGTGTTGGGATTTTAAAACATACAGGTAGTCTATGCATTTCTATCCTGATGCTCAGACCTCTCCACCAACAAACAATACAGAGAATATATTACTTACATCATCTAACAGCTTGTTGCCATTGGGATCCATCTTGGAAAGCTCTCTAAATGCCTCATCTCCTACAAAGCAGATTTCATGGTTGTCCTAAACCAGATTTAACAGGAGAGAAAGTGAAATTGCCTGAGGGGGAGACTGAATTAAAGTTTATTCTGTCTCTATTTCAAACATCACTCACGGGATCAGCCAGGATAACCACTTGCACTGTTGCTTTTCCAGGGGTGTCCAAGCTAACTAGGGGCGTTAAAATCTTCTGCTTCTCCTTCTTCATCAGTGCTTCAATGTTTGGCAACTTAAAAACAAAGAGTGAGCTGAAGGTCAGTTGTGTCATATCAGGCTGCGATCATTTACTGTACCCAGTACTCACATCTCCATCACATTCTCACCAAGAGAAAGTTAAACACAACTTTCATTTGATGTTATCGTCTTGTTCACATAGTGACGTGAGAGACCTTCAAGTGGCTATCGGTATTACCATGAGTCACCCTCCACATGGCCAGCCCCCATAATATGGGAAAGGGCCAGAGGAAGAAGGAAATCAGTTACCTCTTCCTTTGGGCAAGAGAAGGCAATCCGCCCAAAAGCTGTGGCATGATCCACTGCTCCGCCAATGCCCTGCAGCTCCAATTTACACTGAAAGAGAGGGATTGAAAGAGTCTAGCTTGCAGGGAAACTAATCTGAAGACAAAAAAAGAATTCATACAATTTTTATTGCATTTTTGCATGCATGCCAATCAGCGTTACATAATAAGCTAATCATGTCAAAGCCACATATGCTTATTTCCCAGTGCATTAAGGTAGTAGTGACCTCTGTCATCTTATTTGAAAGAGAGGCTATAAGCATATACAAAAAACAAAAGCAGAATGATTCACCCTGAGTATTTGATAAATTTAGTCTGACTGCAAATTACTGAATGGATAATCTCATGTTCATGTTAACCTCTTTGTAGAAAGAGCAGCTAGGGCCCCGATTTCCCTTTTCACTCAAAATTACCATATTTCATGGTATCTTAACCTTTATGCCTCTTTCCTGAGCAGTTGCAGCTGGGGTTCTCATTTTTATATGGCTATTTGCTTGCTTTAAAGAAAGGCCCTACATATGAAATGAAGCATGGGCATTATTATGCCTATACTTTAAGTCTTTTAGATTAAAAGTTAAGAGCAAAACTACTAACAAATTTGACAATTCCACCTTTTTACAGTATGTGCTTAGCAGGGAGGCAGGATCGCAGACACACTGAAAAAGCAAACATTTAGAAGTTTAGAGAAACAGCTGTTCTCAGTAAGATGGTTTTATTTATTTATTTAAGGTTCGGTCATTATGAAATGAACCAATCCCACAACATACTATTTTCAAAGAATGGTCACTTCTCTAAACGACTAACCTGGTTATCTGCATAGCCTAGCAAAGCCCTTTGCTTTTCCTCATTCGTCTCATAAATTTTCATTCCCAGCAGATCAGACCAGTAGCTAACAGACTTCTGCAGGTTCGAGACTGCCAAAGTTACTTTTAGCACGGGATCTGCAAGATCGTAATAGTTTCCTATTAGTGGTGTGTATGTTGTCGTTTTAAACTCTAGGTTTTTGTGCTCATGATAATGGGAAACAAATAGTAACAACATGAGGCAGGCACACTTTCCCATAAATCTTGGGCAAGCCAGATTTGCAACCTCTTCTGATGTTCCAGCTCTCAGTCTCTGATGAGAAGAGAAAAGGGTATGTGTGCGTTACCTTGCTGTGGTTGTTCTTTGTCTTCCAGGTAGAACTTGTATCCTCCTGGGGCTTCAGTTTCAAATATACCCCTTGCAACTTCTTTGAGTGGCCATCCCATCTTCCTGGCATTGCTCACTGCCTGGCTGGACATAAGAGTCATGCCCTAGCAAGGATACAAAGCACAAACATGCACCGATACACCTGTGCAAAGATGCACCAACACCATCTTTTTGGTCAGCTGATAGATCTCCAAGTATCAGCACAGAATCCTAATCTTCATCCATTGCCAGGAACAGAGCAATCATCTATGTAGTCTCTGCTCCGTACCCCGGGGTAAAACACCTACTGGTGTCAAGGAAACCTCAACAGCCCAGATACTGGTTCCTTGCCCCCAGCTTTTCAATTATCTTCCTCCAAGAGAAAGCGGAGAGAGGGGGCAATAATTACACAAGTGGTCTGTAGTAAGAGTTGGAGCTATCCTGAACAAGGGCCTAAACAGCCTCTGAGAGGCTGGTTATCTTGCCTCTATAAAAACAACTCTGTCTGTAACACCTCTTACACAACAGGGAAATATGAAGCAGAGAGATGGAGTTTAATAGGCCAGATCCTGGCTCTACCGGTTTTTGCAGAGCTCACCAGAACAGCACTGACCAACTGGGTTTTGCAGAGGCAGTGGCCAATTCAAATCCAGAGTTCTGCCACCTTAGAGAAGAGTGGCTTCCATGACCATCCATCCATCTCTGACTCCGGGGGGGAGGAGAGAAAGTGAGTTCCTCCTTGGCTGGAAGTCCAGGGAAATAAAAGGGATGCTGCAGTTCTCCAGAATGATCTATCAGAAAGCTCCAAATTTTGCTGTCAGTGAGGTGGGGAGTGAGGGGCTCCCTGGAACAAATACAACTGCACCTCCCTGCCCAACTGCAGCATGAGCACAAAGCACCTCTCCCCACTTCCTTTTCCTTGCACAAAAGACATGCAAACAGCACCTGCAAGACTCCCCTCAGGGAACAAAAATGGATAGGGAATCAAACAGTATCAGGAAAGTGCATCCAAGACAGTCTGAATGGACTCCGAGCCAAAAAGCTCACAACAAGAACAAAAGAATGTTAGGACAGCAAGTGATATTTACCAGAAAGTCACTGCCGAGTCGATACTCTCCAACTCCATAATTGTAGGTCAACTCTGCAACAAAGTGATCATCTTCGGGCCCATAGCCCACCATTGTTTTGCTCCACTTTCCATCATAAGGGCTAGGACAACCATCACATTTATTTGTAGTCAGTATCAGACACAAACAAAGAAACCCCCCACACAAGTAAGAAGTGCCTCCGGACAGGAACTGCATTACCAGTGGTCTAGCTAATCCAATATCCTACCCCTGACACCAATCAGTGCCAGATGCTTCAGGGGAAAGTACAGAAACCCATACCATACAAACTTTTATACAATACTATATCACTGAAAGAGCATGCCAGTCGGTGCCGACTTCATGTCCTCAACCATGAAAGGATCCTTATAGTTTTATCCTCTCCTATCTAGTTTCTTACGTAACAGCAGATGCAGCTCTCCTACAAATAAGTCTAATTTTGTTTTGAAATTTACTAAACTATTTGCTTTGATAATATCTTGCACCAGCGAGTTCCACTCATTAATTATTCACCATATAGAAGTCATTTTTTTAATATGAGTTCCGGCTAACAGGAGCCGGCACTATGACTAAGGGATTCCCACAAAGTGTGATAGAAAACAGTAACTTTCCAGTAAGTTCTTAATTTAATAGATTCCAAGGCCAGAAAGGGCCATTGTGATCATCTAGTCTGATCTTCTGTAAAACACAGGCCAGGGAACTTCCCCAAAATGATTTGTAGACCACAGCTTCTAGCAAAACATCCAAACTTGATTCCTCTTGTGGAGGATCCACCACAACCCTTGGTAAATTGATCCAGTGGTTAATTACTCTACTGTTAAAAATGTATGCCTCATTTCAAGTCTGAATTTGTTTAGCTTCAACTTCCAGCCACTGGATCATGTTATACCTTTGTCTGCTAGACTGAAGAGCCCTCTGTTATCAAATACTTGATTCCCATGTAGGTACTTATGCACGATAATCAAGTCACCCCCTTTACCTTCCCTGCTAAGCTATGTTAATGTGTAACTAGGAAGGCACAACTGCACAGCCATCCAAAAGAATGATTAACAGTAGTTTTCATATGATTTGATCCATAATTTGATCCATAATCCAAGCATAGGAACTGCAACTATAGTGCAAGAGCTAGGATAAAATTAAGTGCCCTCAAGGTTCATGTTTCAGAGCATAAGCAGCTCACCAGGTGGAGTCAAAAAGCTATTTCCTCATCCTCATATAGGCAAATTGTAAAGTTAGACAATATATTCTAAGCTCTTTCTTTTTGAAAAGAAATGAAAGGCCACTGGCGGTAGCAGGATATTTTATTTTAACGGATTTATTTTGACTTAAGATAATAAGATGCCTACCCAAGGCACTAGGCTTCCTAATATCATTTACAAACACAATAAAATAAAATCCCAAGAGCATAAAGTATAATTTCCAATCAGGAACCAGTGGCTCAGATCAAAGGTATTTAGGCATCTAACTGCCTTTGAAGATCTGGGCCTCCATGACTACGTAGACTGTTGATCTGCCATGGCAATGCTTATGTTCCAATGTAAGCACCACTGACGCAAGAAGATACATTCTTCCTTCCTTCAAATGAAATGAGCAATGTTTAGGAAGCATGCTCAAGGGTCTATAAGTAAGCCCATTGGGTTAGTCAGCACCTGCAGATGTTTTAGTTTAGCTAGAGATTACAAAGAGAAATAACGGTACATACCCATTACAAGTAGCTTTGCATCCTTCCTCAAATTCTTCATGTCTTAGAATCTGGCAGATCGAACACATGCAACAAATAAACCCTGCTTAGTCCTTAACGGGAAACAGACCTGAGCACACCCCAACAGAACGCTTCGGGCACATCCGCCTCGTGACCAAAAAGCCCGGGTTTGCGGGGCTAAGAGTAGCAGCGTACACGTTCAGACGCAGGCTGAGCCCGGGCTCTGGGACCCCACAGAGCGAGAGCGTCCCAGAGCTCGAGCTCCAGCGTCTTCCTCACCACCGAGCGGCCTGATAACCTGAGGGGAGTCAGCGGGCACAGGCCAGGCGCGGGTGTTGAACTGCAGCGCGGACACGCTCGCACGGGGCGGCCGCCCGCTGCGGAGCCGGGCTCTCAAACTTCACGGCACCGCGACCCCCCTCCCCCCGCCGCCCCCGGACAACGGGGTCACTCCATGACCGGGGGGGGGGGCCCGAGCCGCGCTGGCCCGGGGTGGGGGGGGGGGGCGCGGAGCTCGGCTTCAGCCCCGGGTCCCAGCAAACCTAACGCTGGCCCTGGCGACCCACGGAGCCCCGCAGCGCTCCCCGCGCCCCGCCCGGCCACAGAACGGGGCAGCGGCGGGCCGGACGCAGCCGGCTGAGGGGCCCCCGCCCGCTCACTCACCCTCATGCCCAGCAGCTCGCGGTAGAAGCGGACGCTCTGGCCGCGGTTCCCCACTTTGAACACGAAATGCAGCGCGCGGCGGGCTCCCATTTCCGACTTCGGCCCCTACTTCCGGCGCGTGGCGATGACGCAAACCTCCCAGCCGCGGCCGAGTGAGGGAGCCGCGGAGGGTCACGTGCGCAGCCGGATATCCGGCGGGCCGGGGCCGCTGGGGGTAAGGGCAAGATGGCGGCGCTCAGGGGCCTCACTCTAGGTCCTGCCGCTGCCTTGCTCCGGGCTGAGCCGGGAGGAGCCGGGGCGGGCGCGGCTGCGGGGCGGCGCTGGGTGCGGGCGCTGCGGCGGAGCCCGGTCCGCGTGCTGCCCCCCCGCGAAGAGCAGAGAGCGGCCGCCCCGGCCGGGCGGGAGCCGAAGGGAGCCCGGCCGGCCCCGGAGAAGAGCCCGGCCGGGCAGGAGCTGCGCTACGAGAAGGCGGAGCCCGGAGACAGGAGGCTGGGGTAAGGCCCTGCGGCGCTCCCCGGCCCCGCAGGATCCGCTCTGTGCGAGAGCCGCTCGCTTCCCCTCCCCCGCCCCCAGACACGTTGCCATGGCAGCAGTCACGCCAAACAACGTATGGGGACCTTCCCCCCCCCCCCGCCCCCGTTTCCCTCCGCTACTGACAGACGCGTGGCACAGCCGGCCCCTTGCCCCCCCCCCCGGGCTGCTTCCAGCTTGGGCCCGGCCAAAAGCTACCTGCTGGCAAGGCGTGTAGGTCGGGGCTGCTTTAGTGGTGGTTAACGCATTGGGCATTACAGCAGCAGCGTAGGCATGATGTAATTGGCACTGATGATCTGCAGCCGCTAGCCCGACTCTCTTTTGCAGTTGTACCTATTGTAATGTAAGTATTGTGCAAAATCTCATGGTAGAAATCAGAGTTCCTTTCAGATGGTCAATGCAATAGTCAGACTTACATCCTCAAGGCTAATAGTTTACTTATCTGCTAAATCACAAAAAGTCTCCAAGTGATTAGTGCACATGAGTGAGGTTTTTACATTTGGCTTCAAGTAATAATTTAAATTGGGTTGCTACCAACTGTGGAGCATGCAAGCTCCATGTTTGAGTGTATGCATGAACCCTGAAAGGAAAGCAAGGCACAAGTTCAGCTTAGCTTCACTCTACACCTGTCCCTTTTCCTCTGCCTTGTCCCCCTCACTCTGCTTCCCTTCAGTTTTCTTTACTTTAGCTTAAAAAAATAAGCCTGGAATGAGCAGGATGTTTGCTGCCTTCACATTGTTCCCTCTGCTCATGTTAAATCCTTTTTTCTACCTAGTGTCTGTTTAGACTGGAAGCTCTTTGGGGCAGGGACTGTTTACTTGGCTGTTTTTGCAGCTCCTAGCACAATGGGGCATGGCCCTTGGGCACTGCTGTAATAAACATGCTATATGAAATAATGGAAAGAGAAACTGAGGCTAGTGGTGAAATTCACAACATCAGAGCAAATCCTAACAGGAGAGGGAACAATGTTCAAAACCTCAGCTGTTAGGGAGCAAACTTTTTAAACCAATAAAATGAAGGAAATCTAAAGTTATATATGGCAAGAGCTGAACAAAGCCTTAATATGCTGCATTGTGAAATTCTTTTGTCAGCTCATGGGAGAGGCACCAAGTTTCTGACTCTGGTGTTTGCCTGCCAGTGTATGAGCCTTCTTGCTTTTGCATTTTTCCACATAACTATTAATATTTCAGCAAAAGCACTTGCAAATAATTTGCTAACAAGCTACTCTGTGGTCAGTGTCGGTTCATAAATCCCTTAGAGTTCTCAACCCTTTTTTGAATGATATCCCACTTTTTTTTTTTTTAATATTGGCAGTGGTCCCTCCCCCTTTAGAATAGCGAGGACGCTGCCACCTACTGTTGCTATTGAGTTTGTTCAGGAGATACCAAGCAACTTACATCAAAACACAAGTCAAATGGTACTATAAAAACACTCGTTACCTGTATTAGTGCTTCTGCTGTCAGTCCTTGAGAGATCTGGGCTTGTTCAGTACTGGAAAGCAGATCTATGCAAGGCCCCAAGAAGGCTTGCTGTGCAGCCAAGGCCCCCTAGAAAGTTTGGCTCCTGCACCCCCTTCAGGTTGAGAACCATTGCCTTAGACTGATCCTGCTGTAGAGATTAATAAGGGTGAGCATAAGGGATCCTATACAATAGCAGTAGTAGCTGCAGCCACTCTTAAATATGTATGTGGACAATCATTGGACAGAAGGAATAATATTGAGTCCAGGAAAGTTTTGAGTAACATCCTCCACCTGCAAGTGGCAAACTTCAAAGCTGACCAGAGATGTTACTAACATCCCAGCAGTTTTAACGGGTCATCTTCTCTATAGAAAAGTGGTGACTATTGCCAAGTCAAAGAAGTTTCGCGATCAGCATGGGAAGATTCTGCTGGAGGGTCAGAGACTTATCAAGGATGCCCTGGACGCTGGAGCAGTGCCCCAGACTCTCTTCTTCAGTACTGTGGCGCACCTAAAGGAACTGCCTGAGGAAAAGCTGAAGAAAACCACTCTAGTTAAGGTGAAGTTTGAAGACATTAAGAACTGGTCTGACCTCATAGCTCCTCAAGGGCTGATAGGTAAGTTTGCTTTCGAAATAGTAAACAACGGGTAGCTGCACTTAGCAGTTATTAAAATAAATGTAGCGACAAATACGACTTGACTGTCTCGTCACTAGCCCATTCCTGTTACTCTGCCAGTGACATGGTGTCAAGTGGAATTGGCTAGAAGAAGGATTCCTCTGCTTCCACTCAAACTGACGTGATAGACGGTCTTGTCACTTGCCCCTCCGCTTGAGGAGGGGACTACATTTCAATAGACCTTCTCAAAGCTTGGAAGATGATTGGCACTCATGGTGACTCTGAGGCCTCTGTCTAACTGACATCCCTGATGGTGCCTGGTGATACAGGTATTCTGCTGTGGCGTGTGGAAAAATGGCACCTATGATCTCTGAGCTGATGATGCCCATGAGGGGGGGTGTTTTGTTTTTTTTTAAATGATGCTTTCATTCTTTTCTTTACTAGGAAAACAGTCTTATGCAGACTCCAGCAGTACTGCTCCTCACCCTATCTTCAGTACTTCCAGTTCCACCACAAAAGTATCAGTTAGATCAGAAGTGATTAAAACAGATGCATCCCAGGGGCAGTGCTATGTCAGAAAAGCCATTGAGTCTCATTTGCCAATGGGCCTCTCCCTTTGTTTCCTCAGGAATCTTTTCAAGACCTGACCATGCCAAGATGACTTACCCAGCTGTCCATCTACAGAATTTGTTGCCCCTGTCCCTTATCTGTGACAATCTCCGCGATCCAGGAAACCTGGGGCCAATACTGAGATCTGCAGCTGGAGCAGGCTGCAGCAAAGTGCTGCTCACCAAAGGTAGGCCTCTCCTTCTGGAGAGCAGGAGTCTGTGATGACTTCAGCTGTGGGGTTGGGAGAGTTTAATGAAAAATCAACCATTTGGAAAAGTGATGAGATTTCACTTGATATGGATGGAAACACACAACAGCTCACAGTGTGTTGGACCTTCTGTGGATACTCCTGTGATACCTAGTAAGTCTAGGGGCCTAGAACAAAGGCAGGTTCATAAGTACAGCATCCCATCAATAACTCTGCATACTGAGGGAGCTGAAGAGAGGTTAGCTTTCCAATTTGTGTGGTGCTAGGGTACCATAGGCCCATATAGGCCCAACAGCCTCCTGGCTGTTTCAGATGATGGCTTGCTCCAGGAAGCTTTTAAGCATTCTCCTTTGATGTGCTTTCTCACTAGCATTGAGTGCTGAATGCATATGCTTATGGAGATCTTGCACCTTCACTGTTTTCTATTACAGGCTGCGTGGATCCTTGGGAGCCCAAAGTGCTTCGTGCAGGCATGGGGGCTCACTTCCGCCTGCCCATCATTGCCAATCTGGAGTGGGAATCCATTTCCCACTATCTTCCCACAGGCACGCAGGTCCACGTGGCCGATAGCCGCGACCCAAGAACACAGGACAAGATGGAGGATGTGTCGGGAAAGGTCAGCAGCTATGGCTGGGTTTCCAGACCTTACAACTTAAAGGCTCAGATAGGCAGAGAGGACTTGGCTTTTGATTCAGAGAGCGAGGAGGAGGGAACAGATGAGGCCTGGTTCCCAGAACTTGACAGTCAGTGTTACCACGAGAACTGGACACGGGCTCCAGCAGCAGCAGTGGTGATAGGTGGGGAGACCCATGGTTTGAGCACAGAAGCTCTTCGGCTAGCAGAGAGCACGGGGGGAAAGAGACTGATTATTCCTGTTGTCCCAGGTGTGGACAGTTTGAACTCAGCCATGGCTGCGAGCATCCTGTTGTTTGAGGGGAAGAGACAATTGCAGTTGAGGAAGAAGCAAGAAAGCAAAAGACAGACTTTGCCTGCCTTGGGCTAAACTGTGCAGGAGACCATTCAGCACAGAAAGAGCCTCTTCTTTATGTTCCCATGCAGGCAGCTTGCAGAGGAATCAATAAAATTACAGGTTTTGCAACAGCTATTCAGTTTATACTTGCACAGCTGTTAAAACAGACCTGCCCCCAAGAGGTCCATGCCCATGTTCAACATCCAGCCACTCCACAGCATGCCCACCATCTGCACTTGATGCCCCTTAGCATTGGTGGAACACATGAAGTTTTGAGCAAGGTGCCCAAACTTTGGGACTCCAAGGGCCACACTTATCGGCAGCTGCCATCATCAAGGTGTAGGCCTTGGAGAGAGTAGGCCTTTGCACCTGCTGCTGCCCTGACTGGTTCCTTAGGAATGTCATAAGGGGATTAGCAGAGAGCCATTCTTAGAGGTAGCTGTCAGACTTAGTGATTGCTAACACAGCCCTTCAGCGATTCAGTGAAAGTCCCTACCAAGCAAGCTTAAGTCCTCAAATCCATGCCTGCTCACCCGCCTTTGAAATGAGGGTGGGTTTGGTGCCATCTATTGAGCAACAACACACCCTCCCTTCCTTGATTCTGACCCTTGTGCACCAAGCTAGCTCTATAGCACAAGTAGGTTGCACTACTCACATTACTGGGACTAGGAAGCGCAAAGGAGAGGTTGTGCATCATGTGTGTCATTTACAGACAGTTATCCTAAGGGGACTCTTTCCTTGGGGTGGGTGAATCCCCCACCCTGAAGAAAAGGGCAGGTGGGAGTCTCTTACCAGGGCCCTGCTCAGTCTACTCTGCCACAGAGGTTCTCATATTCACTGTAAGGCAGAGGATGCCTGTCACGCTGCACGGCTGGCTTGCCCTTAACGCAGCAGAGATTCTTACCCTAAACAGAGCTTCATGTGGCTTTCCAGGGCCATGGGGGAAGGTAAAAGAGCTAGTGCAGCGGGGATGAAGTGTAAATTGTATTGTACAAGGGCACGATATATGGTTCTCACAGAAGAAAAAACACCCCTGGCTTCTGTTTTTTCAGTAGGGGACAAACCTCTGCATTGAAGTCTCAGCAGCTGGCAGTAAAATCCGTTGGAATGTAGTGTCACGAGCTCTGTAACCCTCTCACTGAGGACATGAAGTGGCTAATCAGTTACGGCAGGGGGCCCCCGGCTGTGTGAATTGCAGTAGCTGCTCTTTGGAATGTAGTTCTCTCCCCAGGCCTGTTTGTTCAGGCAGCCTCATGAGTTATTTAAACAGTTCCGGTGTAATGGCTTTTGTCTCTTCCTGCAGTGCTGTTTTGGGCCAGGTCCCTTCCAGGACAATCCAGGAAACTTTCCATTGTATCCCTTAAAACTACTGCAGTGGTGGAGGTCCCACTGCAGGTGCTGTCGTGGAGGGCAACAGGCGATGGTATTTTTCCCCCTTTCCCATAATCTTGGGCCCTGTTTATCTAGAAAGAAACATGGTGAAAAATGTGATAAAGCACAGACAGCTGTTTGTGTTCATGGAAATAGCTTAAATCAGTTCAAAAGCTCCCTTCCTCTCCTTGCCGTCAGCAGGATAGGCTAACAGGAAGGCAAGAGAAGTAGCACATGGGAGGGGTGCAGAGTCCTGACATTTGAAAAAGGTGAAACATACCCACAAAACTCTATAGATCAAGTCTGTCACGTACACTGTTGGTCTGTGGGAAATCTTGTTACCCTTGCAGCTGCAAAATTCCTACTGTGACCTTTGTGCCCCATCCAGATTTGGCAAAGGAAGTGGGAGGTGAACACAGCTGCTGGTGCAGGAGGACAGGAAGTTATTCCAGTTAATGGAGTTCCTCAGTAACATCAACACTGGCTCAGTAAACACCAACCCTAGCAAGAAGCCAGGGACAAACCAGCAGGATGTTAGCCCTTAGAACAGCAAACACAGTGGGGGTACTTGTAGGTGATACAGGCTTCTCTGGGTGGCGCTTTGTGGCACAATTAGGGTGGTGTGCTGTCCCTGCAAAGACTGTCAGTTTTCCAATTCTGCCATCAAACATTCTTGGCTAGAGTTTAATCCTCAGCTTTAGCTATGGACATCATGTTCTAATTTAAAGCAGAGGTTAAGCCTTCTGCCAGAAGGTGGCAGTATTTGTCATGAATGCATCCTGTGTGGGGAGCAGTTGTTCCTGGGTGCCCCTATGAGAGCACAGATTTAAACTGTGAAGGAGGAGAAGAAAGAGGCGGTGAGGAGGGAAAGAACTGCGGAATGAGTCCCATTCTATAGGAAATGCCTTGGGTCTTCCCCATCCCGTAGACAGGCTCTGGGCTGTGCAGAAGGAGAAATCCAAATAGATTCTGGAAAAGCTCAGGTTTCAGAGTAACAGCCGTGTTAGTCTGTATTCGCAAAAAGAAAAGGAGGACTTGTGGCACCTTAGAGACTAACCAATTTATTAGAGCATAAGCTTTCGTGAGCTACAGCTCACTTCCTCAGATGCATATCGTGGAAACTGCAGCAGGCTTTATATATACACAGAGAATATGAAACAATACCTATTCCCACCCCACTGTCCTGCTGGTAATAGCTTACCAGCAGGACAGTGGGGTGGGAATAGGTATTGTTTCATATTCTCTGTGTATATATAAAGCCTGCTGCAGTTTCCACGATATGCATCTGAGGAAGTGAGCTGTAGCTCACGAAAGCTTATGCTCTAATAAATTGGTTAGTCTCTAAGGTGCCACAAGTCCTCCTTTTCTTTTTGGAAAAGCTCAGTAGCTCCTGGCCACCCCCTTCAATCTGGGAGCAGGAGGTTGTATGGTGGCAGGACAGTGTGCAGTAAGCCTGACCCTGGGTGATTACATGTCAGTGGAATTAGGCTCTCCAGGCTCCATCACGTCCTGGCACAGAGGAGCAGCAGCAGGAGTGAGTGCAGGAAGCCCTGTGGGAACTATGCCCCTTGGTGCCCTACACAATTGCTCCAACTTTTTTAAACGGTTTGTTTAGTAGACAACCTCAGTGCTAGCTCTCCTGCTACAATTCCAGCTGCTGCTAAGAGATCCCTTTCTATCTTATCCCATATTAAAAAACCTAATTTTCAGAGGCTGTCATGATCATACAATGATTTAGCAGTGGGCCACCATTTCCTTTGGCTCTTGTATTCAGTAATAGCACAGAGCCATCCTGGGAACTGGATGCTTGATAAATACATGGAGAAAGAATGTGGTTGTTCCTTTGGGCACATCCTAGAGTGACCGATCCAACCTTTCCTTTGTTAGAAGGGAGCATTTAGCACAAAGGTATTGCTATTATCAAGACTGAAAGTGCATCAGCAGGAGATCAGCTCGTTCTTCCGAACGGGACGCCAGCCCTGGCCAGGGGAAGAGCCAGGTTGACACAAACATTTACACTTCACTTTAGCCCTAGTTGAGGAGCTGCTACAATCACTTGAACATACATAGTATTAAGTGATTTTATTTCATGGACTCAGCATTACACCTACAGTCCCGCTCTGGGAGCCTGAGCAGCGTCGGCCAGAAGGGGTTTTTGCTCCCAACCTAATGTCTAGAATCTGCCAGTGCATGAACCAACAATATCCCATTTAAGCACCTTATTTTGATTCTCATTCAAACTGCATAGACACCATTCTCTCCCTAAAGCACCAGAAGCCCATGCTACGTAAACAGAACATGCACTAGGCGGCAGTGGGATCTGGAATCAATTACCCTGCTCAGGCAAGCCTGTTCTCAGCCACTTCTGTGCATGCAGCTTTGGTCAAAACTTCAGGACTGGAGAATTTCTCACTCACCACCCCCCTTTCCCCCAGTGAATTTTAAGGTATTTTGCTGTAGATTCCACTTACAATCATGTATTTTGAGTGATTCAGGGCTGTGAGCACCAGAGAAAGGTGCCTGATTAGCAGCTGTAGAGTCAGAAATCCTCTTGAAGCACCAACTGGGGGCAGACCTCCCCACCCCACATTTTGATTGCCACGTGGACAGACCAGCCTGAGGGCCCAGTGGAGCATTCTAGTGTGCAGGACTGTTTGGTCACACCCAGCAGCTTGGGACCAGGCTCCTGGACCTTTCTGCTGCCCAGTGTGCAGCCTGGCCTTTGTGACCTGGACTGACTCATCTCATTGGTTGTTGAGCAGCCTGCAGCGGAACAGGCTTCAGTTCCTCCCCCTGGCTTGGAGTCACACGTGAAAGGCTCGATGTGGTATTTGTACAGCATCTAGCACAATGGACATTAGCACCTTCATCAGAACCCAGATCGGTGCCACCAACAACCAATCCTGAGCCATCCAATCCTCCTGCTTAATTATCTGCAGTGTTTGTCTCCAACTCAGCAGCCAATGCTGCTGCTTTTTGAGTTATTCATTGCCTTGTTCATGATCACTACATACAACTCAGGCCCTGAAGCACTGTCTGTGCAGTCTAGATTGATACGACTCCTCACTCACACACAGCCGGCTGGTTTTTCAAGCTCCTTCCTTAGCAGGTTGTTGTACCATGGATAAAAGGGGAGGCTACAATCCTGCCATAAGTGACAAATGGGCTGAAGGGGAAAGCAGCAGCTTGCACGCCCCCAGCTATTCAACACGCACAGACCACCACATGGCTCCCCAACTCGCCCCTCCCCACGGACGCATGTCAGTTTGTTAAAGGAAATGATCACCGACAGAGCTACATGACTGAGGAAATGCCTACAGGGACTCTCAGTCCAGCTTTCAGCGACTGATTTGTTATGAAAGGCAGCGTGGTCTGGCAAATTAAGCAGGGGCCCGCAAGTCCAGGCAGCTGGCCTAGTGCTGCTCTACTTCTTTCTTTCCCTCTCTCTCTCTCGTCTGTAAAGTGGGGACAATAGTGCCTCCTTCAAGAGGGTGAGGACGCAGCCACTAACAACTTCAAGGTAATCCCTTCTCTCCAGGTGTGCGTTTGCATGTAAGGCCTCACTCCAGACATCACCATTTCGTGAGCCACCCAACACACAAATGTTCAACTCCCCCCCACCCACAGACTGGGAAAGCCTGCTGGGATGAGGCCACCAACTCACTACAGATGTTGGGCAAGTCACTCCCCTCCCAGTAAACTGCTTCTCCCTCTGTGAAACAAGGCCAACAACTAACCTACTGCCTGGAGGTGCCCTAGGACTTAGTGTTGGTAAGGCACGGGGACCTACCTGGATGGAACAGGCGGTAGCCGCACATGGCATTGTTTCCTGGTTAGCGGTTGTCTTCCATTCCTCAGCTGTTTGGAACATGCACAGCCTTGATACGTCTCTACTATACATATTCTCACCTTATAGCTCAGATTCCACTGGCTTCTGGGAAACACCAGAGCCAGCTAATACTGTTACTGCTTGGTCAGCGTAAGGAAAAGAGCTAATGGATGAACTAACCAGTCCGGGAGAGGCCACAGCTCCAAAATACACGGTTGGTTGGAAGAGCCCAGCAGGGGCTCTAAGAGGAGGTTACTTACTGTAACTGGAGGTTCTTCGAGATGTGTGTGGTCCCCTATCTGGATTCCAAAAGCGGGTGTGCATGCGCGCCACAGTAGTGTCCGGTGACCCGCTCCAGCAGAAAACCTGGACTCTCCAGCACTGGAAGGCCTGGTTTAAATGCTTCTAACAAGGGGCTACGTGGGATAAACCCCTAAGCTGCAGCATTCAGGAGCCATGTTCTAGTTTAACAACAAACTCTTTGCATGAGACACAGCACCAAAATCTACTGCGGTTGGCTGGTTCCAGCCACAGACAGTTACAGCAGCCCCTTGGGCACAGAAAGGCCACAATGAGGACCCCAAACCAAAAACCTTTACTCATGTGTGTCGGTGGATCTGCATACTGGAGTAACGCCTCCAGGTCTCCACTAGACACACTTCTTCCTCAGCCCCCCCGCCCCCATGGCCAAACCCTCACCCCAGCCATTACGATGGCTTTGTTGTGAGCGGGGCCCAGGGAATCTGCACCTCCAGGAACCAGGTGACTGTAACCATTTTATTACAAAGTTCCAATCACCATGTACAGTTTTTACAACCTCAATTTTCTGGGGGCTCAGCTGAGCTGCTTGGGGTTGTGTTTAGAACAGCACCATCAAGGCTGGGCTTGGGAAACAGCTACAAAGAACATCTTAAACAACGAATGTAGGGGGAGGACATTTCTTACCAGGGAGAGGAAAGAAACAGAGGGAAGAAAAAGGCAAGAGAGAATGAGAAAATGTCAGTGAGAACAGCAGAGGAGGATCAGGGCAGCCCTGCATTGTTTCTCCTTTTGGGTCAGGAGTGTATGGGGGTACATGGGATTTCCCCCAAATGCATATGACTGACACTTAACTAAGGCTGCTGTGTGTTTGGTGGGGAGGTGGCGGGCGGGTAAATACAACCTAGAAACTGGAGTTCTTGAACTAGGAGAGAGACCTTTGCTGCATCATGACCAATCTGCATTGAGCTTTTCAGCAGTTACACTTCTCCTTGGCACTGTGGGCTCACTGATACTGACGAGGGAAAGGAGGTTGGGTGGCAAAGTAGAGAATTCTCTTATTGCTTCATTGGCATTGTCTGTCTAGGAAGGGGTGGGGAGAGGAGAGAAGGGTGAAGATGAGAAGGGAGAAGAGGAGGAATATAAGAGCCCCGAGAACCCCAGTCCACTGCCTGATGCTTAAGTTGGCAAGAACATCATGCAAAACGTTTGCCTACTAGCTAGTGCTGTGTATAAAATAACGATATGGTAACGGTTCTGGCCTGGTTATTAGAGAATATATCACCATGAAGCACAAGCAAAGTCTCCAAATGCCAGCAACTCCCTGCTGAAAGTGCATCTCCAGGAGTCTGCTTCGGAGGAGGATTCATTGCGTAAAACAAGGCACCACAGGAAGGCTGGGTACTGGGTCGTGCGAGAGAACACGCTGAGCACTCAGCTAGCGGAGGAAGAGACCTAGTTTTAAATAATGTCTGTCGGTGCTGAAAGCCCCTCAGATGGGTTCAGGTTTTAGCTTGTCCGCTAGAAAGTCGCTCACAAAGGCTTCCACGATCTCAGGAGTGATTTCCTCGACATCCATCACATACTTGGCTCTGGCTGACATGTCCAGGATGGTGAGCAGGGGCGCCGCTTCGGGCAGGTTGGTGTAATCCCGCAGAGAGTCAGTCATGTCGTCCTGAAAGCCAGCAAGAAAGAGCCCATAAACAAAGAGAATGAAGCCCAAGGAATGGAGAATTGGCTGGTGTAACCCAGCATCCAGGCTGCACATTTCATGAAGAACTCTGGCCCTGCACAATATGCTTGGCTCAGTGACCAAGCCAAAGGGAACAGCACCCCCCACCCAATCAAAGCCTGGAGCCAACCAGATCCAGAGCAGATGTCCTGACCACAGCAGATCCAGAGAAATGTCCTGACCCGGCCAGAGAGCATGACCCAGATGACATCATCACTTCCACCAGCTCCAGCTGAAACCCAACCACCACCTGGGGAGGACCAAGATCAGACTTTAACAGCAACATCAGCTCCAGCCCAGCTCAATAAATTTCTCCCCCCGCCCCCACCCCGACCCCGACAGTCATTATCATCTTTGTTACCATCTGAGGGACAGTTCAACAGGGGGTCGCCTTCTAAAAGCGCTCTCCAGCTAAAGGGAAAGGAACAAGGGATGTGGTTCAAATGAAAGCCTTTCCCAACACTTTACACTGCAGATGCTTTACCTGTTTTGCCTTCTTTGCTCTATCTTCAATACAAGGTTAACAGGATTGTTAATGGTGTGTTTGCCATGGTGCCGAGCTGGCGCAGGTCTCTGTATCTCAACCCCAACCCTTGCTGAACACTGCTGAATGCTGGACAGTGACTGGGTTATGCAAACACCTTTAGTCCGTACGTTCCATCTAACCTAACACAACACCCCTTACCACTTAGCTAGGATTGAAACTCTCCAGCAGGCTTCCCTATAAACACAGGAAAAGCCACGCAGCAGACCAGCGCATCCCCCCAAGACTGGCAGGCTTGCTTCACCCTCCACGCTCCCGGGATCATGGAGTGTAACTGACGAGCAGGGAGCAGCACCCTATCCTGGCTGCTGCTTGCTGCCTGCCATTAGCTGCACTGCCACGAGTTCCCGCTGGGCCAGGGAGGGCTGTTCCCACGCGGCAGGCTGGCCACTGCCTTCTGACGACAGCACTGCCAGGTGTTCATCTTCACCTGTCTGGTTCAACAGCCCACTCTGCCCTTCAACTCCTGCAAAGCACTCAGGGCGATCACGCAGCCGAGCGTATCGTCCCAGAGGGAGGCAAGTTACCAGTACTGAAGGGAGCTCAGAGAAGAGCAGGAATAACAATCATGGAGGAGGGAAGATGAAAAGACCCAACTATGTGATGCCTGAGGGGTGGAGGGAATATAACCACCTACATGTGTTTGGCGTGTCTAAGCCCCAAGGTGGGAGAGACGCTGATTGTCTAGGGCAATCCTAGGGGATAGCTAGGAGCAGAGGTGGGAAAGAAGGAAAAGTCAGCTTTCAAAAGCCAGAACAGTACAGCTGAGGAATAGGCCCTTCGAAGAAAGTGGTGGAAGCCTCACTGCCTGAGCGATTTAAAACTGGACAAGTCCTGGAGAAGATCTTGCAGGAAACAGATCAGTGGTGGTGGGGAAATGGATGAACGTGACAACCTGACAAGTCTTTTCTACCCCGAGCCTTGGATCCTCTGATCTATTTTCCTGAGACACAGTGAAAGCCAGAACAAAGAGAACAGCTCTCTCTGCAGGCAAGTTCCCTTCAAACACACCTCTCTGGAAAGGCCTTTTGCTAAATGCGCTCTGTTGAAATTCTTAGCAGCAAGCCCTTGATTCGGACAAACAGCCAGGTGTCTCCCCCCAGTTGCCTGCACTTGATCAGTGTGCTTGAAGATAAAGGTGAAGAGCTTCTCCTACTGTGGCCTGGTTTCTCAAGTCAAAAGTGCAGAACACAGAAAAAGCGTCTCTCCTCCAGAGCAGTCCTTATCTGAGCCAAGGAAACCCAAATCCCTAGAGAGCAAGCAGAAGGAGCCCCGCTATCCCAGCATTGTGCCTCTCCTCCCATCAGGTCAGTCTGGACACTCCCCTGCATCCCCTCCTCACGCAAATACCTCCCTGCTGTCCTCCATCCACCTGGAACCCCTTCTAAGAGACCACTGGGCAAGCATCAGCCTGGCCTCATTCAGATCCCTTCCACCATGCAACCTATTAGTAGGGAACTTACTGAACTACTGACTCAGGAGCCCTGGTTGCTAAGTGGACATGACTAGGTATCATATGGGCTTATTTACCTCACATCATCCAACCCCACCCTGTCCTCTCTCTGTGTTCCCCTCTTCTCTGAGGTGATGCTCGCCAATATTAAGGCTCACTCTGGGGCTCTGTAGCCCTGTTCACTACTGTGTGAGCCAGAGGGCTGGGAAACCCACTCACAGGGCCCCATGCCTGTAGTGACATAGTGTGCTGCTGCGTGAACACACGCACGGCAACGTGCACCAGCAAAATGGGTTTTCGCCCACCCTTATCCTGGGACAATTTCTGTGTGTAGATGAGCCCTACGCTGCAACTGACTGCTCCGCCATCATCTGGAATACAGAGGTGCAGCCCAGAGAGACTACAAATCCCATCATGCAGTGCTCAATTAGGTGCTGTGCTGACTGCTCAGAAGAAGATGGAGCAGCTCCTCTATTTAATGACAGTGGCCAGCGTTTACCCCTGGGCTGCGCTATGGCAGTTAGCCAAGAGGTGCAAAGCATGAGATGAGCTCATTTCTATGCCCGAACTGTAGCCCCCCAAGTCCTGGACTGAGCCACCTTGGTTCCAGCATTCCTAGTGACTATCAAAGGGAGACTCACTCCGGCAGTGATTTCACGCAGTGCACGGGTGGCCTGATGGAATGAGGATGGCTGAGCCAGAACGTAGGCTTTGCAGCACCCTTAACGGAGACAGCTGTACTGTGTGGGGGTGGGAATGACCTCCCTGGGGCTAACTGTCCCTGAGTACAAAGCCCAAAGAAAGAAAAGCGGTAGATGCAGGGTAGGGTTGGGGGCTGCAGGACAGTTTCATCTGAGCCTCAGCCACTACCAGCTCTGAGTAGCAGCTGGGCTTTGTTTGCTCTCCTCTGCCCAGAGCTGTCTGTCACAAGACAGGAGAGAATGAAGAAAGCTCCAAGAGCAAGTCAGTGCCACCCAGGCTACCGAGATGAAAACAAGGAGCGAGAGGTAAAGGCCCCCTTCCCCGAGGACTCCAGAATGCTCCCACCCAGCATGTCCTGAGAGAATGGCCTGCCTGCCCCAGGCTACAGCTCAGAAATCCAATCTCAGCACAAAGCCATTGTTTCTTTAGCTGCTTCAAATGTGCCCTGTCAGCTACACACCAGCCTCTCGGTGACCCATGAGGGCTGGAGGGATTTGCTCTTCAATTCTCAATGCTCTGCTTAACACGCCCACCCTGGCCTTGCCAGGGCATGAATATACACTCCCTTCCACCCACCCCTCCCAGCCACCACCATGCACACGCATGAGAGAACAAGAGAGATGTTAGAACAGTCGTGCACGTACTCGCACGACCTACTTCAGCCTCAGCCAGCTAACGCTGTTCCCTCCCTCCCTTCTGCGCACAGCGCCTCCACTGCCCACTCTGACCTGCAACTGACTGCAAGGCTGGGACTTGGGTGGGCCAATCTCCATGGAGGGCCAGGGCAACATGCATCTCAAGTGGGAGGGATGGAGTGGGCACCAGGTGGAATAGCCCAAGTCCATCTAGCAAACTGGTACAGAGTTCGTCACCTTGATCAATCGGTCCATCACCCCTCACAGAGAGAGTGCAGATCACAACACGTCATTCGTGTTGTTCTAGCCAGTCCTTCAGCCACCTGCTGGCCAGGCTGTCAGTGGCACCAGACACCTGATTGGCACCAGACACCTGATTGGCACCGCAGCCCAGAATCCCTGAACGATCCGCCAGCCTCAGCCTCCCACTCAACACACAGTGAACCTGTGGAACTCCTTGCCAGAGGATGTTGTGAAGGCCAAGACTATAATAGGGTTCAGAAAAGAACTAGATAAGTTCATGGAGGATAGGTCCATCAATGGCTATTAGCCAGGATGGGCAGGGATGGTATCCCTAGCCTCTGTTTGCCACAAGCTAGGAATGGGCGACAAGGAATGGATCACTTGATTACCTGTTCTGTTCATTCCCTCTGGAGCACCTGGCATTGGCCATTGTCGGAAGACAGGATACTGGGCTAGATGGGCCTTTGGTCTGACCCAGTATGGCCGTTCTTATGGGATTAAAGTCGCGCACCACTGCACCAGACTAATGTTAGTACAAACTGCAATTTTCCTAATGGCCTTGCTCTTTGCGTAACCTAGTGGTTACAGCACAGGACGAGAAGCTTCCAGGAGGAGATTCCAGGTTCTATTCACCATTCTGCCACTGAGTCACTATGTGGCCTTGGACAAGTCACCTCACCTCTCTGTGCCTCAGTTTCCTCCTCTGTAAAACAGGTTAGTACTACAATGAGCTGGCCAATGTGTGTACATAACTGCCCTCTGCTGGATGGTATCAGAACAGCTCAACGTGTGAAAAAGGTTCTGTACTGAGAGCTGCTTATGGAGAGTCTCCTTTAACTCAAATGGTAAGGGCCTGTGCTTTTGGAGCAGGGGAATTTGAGTTCTTTCCCAGCTCTGGGTATGAAGATCTAAGTAGCTGTGGTATACTGCGTAGTACCAACCATCAGATTGGTTTCAGTACCAATATCGCTGTGGTTTCTGAAATGCTTTGTGATCATCAGACACAAGGTGCCAGAGAAGAGTAAAACACGAATGCAAGGGTGTGAAATGACAAAGGCACAGAGCCAAGCAACAGACGTGACATCTGTGCTCGCAAAAGGCCGACACAAGCACACAACAAATTAAAGAACAACAATTCAACAACAACGTATTTTGGAGAGAATCCTGGAACAATAGAGCCTCCTCCAAGATATCCCCAGACACACGCGGCGGCTGTAATGAATCCAACCCGAGGGCTGGTTGGTGTGGGGGTGTGCAGCAGGGGTTGCATTCATTTTGGTCAATGCGTGCAGGGAAATCAGAGCTCTGGGGAAAGGGTAAAAACCAATTTGTCACTGCCAGAGCTGCAGAATTACAAAGCCAGGGCTGGGATGATTCATTTCTCGCTCCTGGCTCCAAGCACCATAGTAGGATGCTTTTTTCTGTGCTCCAGTTAACGCGGCCAAACCTAGAATGTGCAGCATCTGAAATTGGGCCTTTTTCCAGAGTCGTTTTTTCAACAGCGGTAATAAACATTTCTTTAGTCAGCTGGGTTGCACTTAGCTGCGGCCAGCCGCGCAAGGTAATTTATAATGCTGGCTCCCCTGGTAAGCTGGGGGTTTCGAGAGCAGCCAGTTTGATGGTGGATGTGGCAGGGGAGGGATGACTCTGATCAGTCTCTGCAGCTTTGTTTCTGCGTAACTGCTGAGGGCCTTCTCACCGCATTTTCTCAGACGTTTCTAACCTGCGCTTCTTCTGACCTGGAACCGGCTGATGGGCCTGAAGATGAAGACGGCTCCCGAGTCATAAGAGCCAGCCCGGATGCAAGGCATCAGGAGGTCCCACCCTTTACTTGACTGTCGCAAAACCACCGCAACCCTTTAATAAATGCAAATGGGCCTTGGAGAGAAGTGGGTGGCGCCTGCACAGGCCACATTGTGAGCGGCAGAGCTGCCCCCGGAAATGCAGGGATGGCCACGGAGCCGGCAGTCGGAGCTATTGAGAAGGTGATGAATGGGACATTCAGGATGCCCCCCCACTCTTAGAGGCTGGGAAGCTGGCAGCAGCATGAATAAGCATCAGTGTTTCAGCTACTGCCAGTGAGCAAGAGGGCCAGGGGAGAAAACGCTCCAGAGGCTACGGGGGAGGGGTGCGAGCGCAGCACCGTTCGAATAGATGCCTTTCCAACAAGGAGGTTATTCAGAGACCCGGGCTGAGGGGGCAATGTTAGTGGGGCAGATGGCCCTGGGTGGGGACGGGTACAGCGTGTGAGAGAGATGGACGTGTGTGTCACAGAGAGCAGCGCACGCCCCTGGAGTGGGGGAGGGAGCCACAGGGGTGGGATAGCGGGCTCCCCTCTTGGCGCAATGCAGCTCAGGAGGGAACTGGCTGGCTCCAGGCCCCACGCAGCTCTGAGGGGAGCACTAAGGGCTGGGCATGCACACGGGAACCGGGCACACACACGTACGTTACACAGCCATGGGAGGCTTTGCACCTGCCCAGCCCTATGCTGCGCGATTTTCCCTGGGACAGCCGCCTGCTTTGAGAGCCTGGAAGGGAAACACAGACCTTTCCTCCTGGACCCTGCCAGGGGAGTTAAAGGGCACTATGGATTTTCCAATCCTTGTTTAAAGCATGTTTGTAATTTTCAAGCTTACAGTGACAGCATGACCTGCACAGGCTAGTAAAGGGCTGATAAGAATCTCTCTTCACACTGACTCCTTCCACTGGGCTTCTAGGGTCTCTACAAACACCAGCCACCCAGTGCAGCTAGGGAAACACTGTCTCCACTGGACACAGGAGGAAACAGACATGGAGTGTGAAAGGTCACACAGCAAGGCAACGGCAGAGCCAGGAGCAAAACCTGTGGCTCAAATGCTGCTCTCAGCCACCCTCGTGCCAGCCAGTGAAATTGCTGGGGTTGTGCTGGAGCAACTGACCCAAACTGAGGCCTAGGCATTCCCAGCACTCAGCCCTATGCTTGCTGCTGTTTCACTGACCACAATCACCTACGCTTGCAGAGAAGCTCCCAAAGGCAGGATTTATCCCACTCCTCTTGTTCACCCACTGAATGCCAGATCACTTCCACCTGGCCTGCAACGTGCTCTGCACGTCACATCACTCTGAATCTAGCTCAGTGATCCCCACAGGAGCTGCATCCTCTCACACCCAGACTGGAGTCAACCCCTGGTGCCTGTGTCAGAAGCAAAAGCCCCTTTCCTACAGTGGCCCCAGGAAGTGGTGGACTGGAGGCAGAAGATTTCGAAGAGTTTGGGAAGAATCTTCTCACTCAGAAACTATTCGTTCCTCCGCCCCTGGCACTCTTGGAGTTTCCTTTCTCCTCTGCACAGACAGAGCACTCCAGGGCACTCCATGAAACCAAGCCCGTATCTGCAGTACAGACTGTTCTAAAAAGGCTAGCCTGGCTCAGAGGGGAGCTGATTGGGGCCAGTCAGTGCTGGCCCTGCAGCAATTGCTTTGGTCAGCTGCCAGCTCACCAGGGAATAAGATTTAACTATTGATTCCAACCTCCCCTCGGTGCTGCTGGGGTGCAGCAATAAAATAGGGCCCTAAAAGAGCACCTCTGCACGCTGCACTATGCCAGGGGATTGTTGAATGGGGTCAGACATACCTGGCAGCCAGCAAGGACTGAAAGAAAATGCTGGTTTGCATTTGTTCATCTCTTTGCCTGCCCTGCCAAGTTTCCTGTCTGTGCAATAAATACAGAGGGACTTAGTATTAGAAACAGCAACCAGCAAACCTCCAAGAGTTCGGAACCTCCAAGAGTTCCATCCAGCAGCCAAAAATGCAGCTGCATGTCCCGTGCGCAGACTCTCCTAGGAGTTGTGGGGCGTCCTGCCTTTGCTGCTGTATTTCGGCACTTCCACTTCTAGACGTGCCCACAAAGGTGCAAGGAAGTGAAATACAAGTGGGATCAGGGAAAGGAGCCTGGTTCTCCCCCGCCTTCCCGGGCTCCTGTCAGTCTCTGGGGAAGGTTCAGGTCAGTTCTTTTTAGATCTACACCAGCTGACCAGTTTCTAACATTCAAGAGGTGACCCGGAGACTTCCAATGCATTCTCCTTCAGTGCCAGCCCTGATAGAGGACTACGCAGAGCCCAGGAGTCACCCAGCTCAGAGCCCGACAGAAAGCTGGAGACACACTAATCTCCTGGAGTCCCCAGTTGCCTACGTTCATTTTCAGGACCATGAGAGAACATCCGAGGCAGCCTGCTCAGTCCATGGAGCAGGGCCAGGAAGAGGGAGGGTCTTTGCTTTGCATTCCCCTGCAGAAACCTCTCTGGCCAGCTGAGGAAGGAATCACATTTGACCAACTCAGCCAGAGGACTGATGGTCACCTGCCATGCAGAGCTGTGGAGAGGGTGTAAAGGGAAACCTAGTGTAGCCCTGGAGTCGCCAAGATGTGATCTACAGACCTCTTGCACCCAGCACCGGGGGAAGCACAATGCACTGACAACACAACACTGAGCAGAAACCAAGAGAATACACCCTCCCCGCTGCCAGCGAGGCTGTTGCAGCATGTGATGGAGCACATAGCAGGCTGCCAGTACACATGGTACTCAGCCAGCCAGAGGTACCATCTGCAAAGCCTCTGAACAGCAGGGGCACCTCTGGACACAACACCCGCCTGTCCTTGCGGCTCCAGGCGCGCTGCAGAGCCAGGGAGGCAGCGCTTCCCTCCAGGACACCAGGAGCACGCTCACTGCCCCTTCTCTAGACAGACAGAAGCTGGACCGCAGAGACACATCCATCACGGGGCTGTCGGCTCCACTTGGGAGCTCTCGATAAATCTTGCGCAGGAATGCCTCCAATTAGAAGCCACTAGAGCACACTTCGTTACAGGGCCACGTTCAACAGAAATGGGCCAGTTTGGCTCCATGCTCCAAAGGGATGTGCTGAGCAATGCATTTCACACACACCCCCGGCCTGCCCTATGCCTGATTAGCCCGCCATGTAAGTTTTCTGAGTGGCTGCGGGGGGTACAAACAGACAGCACAATTAAAAAGTGCCTCTCAGCTTCCTCTCCCAGTTAAAGCACCATCTCCCTGGGCATCTCCTCTCAGGGCACTGAGTCCCCAGAGCAGCGCAGTCTGGGTGGGGGGATGCAGGGCTATGGACAACGTGACATCACTCTCAGATTCAAACACTCCCTCCCCATCAGGGGAAGCCTGTAAATGTTACGTCTTTAGTCCAGTCATTGAGATGCGGGCTCTGAATTCCCTCAGTACCAGCGGTGTGGTCTCTACTCCTCGCAGTGGGTGGCAACCTCTACTCCCCCTGCTCCCTTCCACACCCCACAGACAGAGGGAGAGTGCACGCTGATTGCATCCAGTCCTCATCCAGCAAGGGCAAAGGCAGTAGTGACCCGTATAAATGAGAAATGGAGAGCTCCTGTCAGCTCCCAGCTAGCCACGCTGCTGAAAAGCACAGTAAGACTGTTCCCCACTGCCTATTTGCTAGAGCTCTGTCCTGTCTATCGATGTCTCCAGGGAAGGGTCTCTTTCTCTCTGCTTGGGAGATTACTGCACAGTCTCATGCGGCTTGAAAGTCAAGAATGGACAAGTCACACCAGAGTCTTGCATTGAGTGTCTCCAATCAGTTAAACACCACCAGAGAATCTAGAAAACCCTTGATTCTGTCCTCAAAATTCTGCCCTAGCCCCCGGGCTGTCATCGGAATACAAGTAACCTGTTCATGCAGTCAGCCCCAAGCCATGTTATGTTACCACAGGCCTCATTTGATAGTCAAGAAGAAAACTGGCACAAGAGGAGTTTCAAAGCCAACAACCCCTGCTGTTGCGGCGATCCTGCCAACCCCACTTCCCCATTTGTCTTAAGGGCAAAGCATTTAAAGAATGCTAGGAGTGGCACGCTCCCTTTGGCTGCTTGGAAATGTCTGGGGTTTGTTTGAGTTTTATCGAATAGAGGCCTGAAGCTGGGAAGTTTGTGTTCCCAAAACACTATTTTGATTGGTTTATTAAAAACCAGAGTCTAGTGGTTAGAGCCGGGGTGCTGGGAGCCAGGATTCCTGGGTTCTGTACCAGGCTCACTCTGTGATCTTTCACAGGTCACAGCATTTCTGTGCCCCAGTTTACTCATCTGTACAATGGGGACAGGTACTACATTTGTGTATTCATTCATGTCTGTACAGTGCCAGGAGATCCTTGGGGGCAGGTGCTCCAGGGTGGGTGGGAGGTCAGCTCACTCTTCACAAGACGTGCAGGAAGCCCCCAAATTACTTTCCAAAGAGAAGCAGATGCTTGTGTAGCTGATAAAAAGCCTGGTCCTGCAGGCCTGCCCCACACAGAACTCCTGGCCTCCCAGGAATTGCAGGTCTAAGAGCTGAAGAATTGGGCCCTTAATTTAAAAAGCAGAAGAAATAAAGCCAAGGAAGTTCCTCTCCCTCTTACCTCTCCTGCCACAAAGAACAGCAGCGGCGCCTCCTCGTCTTTGGCTTTGTACTTGGCAATGATTTTTTCTGCTATCGGCTGAATCAGTTGTTTAGCTGCCTCCGACTCCCCGTCATCCTCCGAATCTGCAGGGCACAGGCAGCGGGAGAGAGAAAGGCAACACAAGAGGGAGGTTACAATCAAATGGATCCAAAGACACCATGTTACAGGAGGCTTTATTCCACAGAGAAAACAGGAGCCAGAACGCATGGCAGCAACTTCAAAGCCAGCGTGGCCTTGTAGCAATCAGGGAGCAGCTGAAACGTACTTTCATATGAGCCTGGGAAATAAATCCTAACGGCGGAGCAGCTCCTGCTCCTAAAACATTGCAGCATTTGCTCCCCTGAAGCGCAGGGCCAAACACACACCGAGAAGCTGGTCAGCCAGTTGAAGACCAGAGAGCACGCTGATCTGACGCTGCCTGTCCCCCCCTACACCCATCTCTCCACCTTGGGATGACTGCTCAGGCACTTGCAAGTCTCTACAGCAGCAGCCCTATGGAATGAGCTGTGATTTTGGCAGAGGTACAGTGGAAAAGGATGAGAACATCAATCCAACACCAGCCACAAATGAAGTGCTAATGCTTGGTTGGAAGGAAGAGACAACGCGTCCTTGCGCAGCAACTAGACAAAAAGATCTCAATGCGGGGCAGCTTTCAGTATCAAAACATAGGAAAAAACAGCCCCACCATAAACGCCCCCAGACATGCCTCTTGGTAACGGTGCCACCGCCGAGCTCTCAGCGGAGCAGACTGCCCTGCTGCCAGCACAAGACCGACCCTCCAGCTGCTTTGAAACAGGCAGGAGGTGATGCTGAGAGAACTCCCACCCCACGGCAGCAGGGAGCTCTGTCTGCCCTTGAACAGAGACATGGCCCACCAGACACAGCTTCTCTGCTCCCACCCCCCATTCCCTGGCTTGTTTAAACAGCAAACAGCTTCTAGAGCTATTATCTGCAATCTCTCTATGTGAGAGAGAGCAATGGGGGTGGACTGTGATTGATTTTCTACACAAACTCTACTGGCTAAATGCCAACTCAGCTCTCTGTGCTGCGGCTGACCTACTCCATAAACTTGTCAGTTATTCATAACTGATGCTCCATTGAACCAAATGCTGCAGCCTAGAACCCCTCCCCAAAGACCTAGAGATCCCAGCCCTTTCTCCAGAGCCTGAAGCTGCTCGGAGGCTCCCATTATTTAGGGGGTATCACCCTCCTCCAGAGTTGAAGCACTGAGCTATAGGACCATAAAACAAAGTGCAGTCACTGCTATCCAGATGCCCGCAAATGAGGGCGTCTCAGTTTCAAAACACTGGTGAATCTAACTGACTTGGGGACATACAGAAAGAGGGCGTCTAGTGACTGGAGCCAGGCGCTGAGGGAACAATGACTCCAGGGTTCTTTTCCTAACGATGCCACTGACTTGCTCTGTGTCCTCGGTCAAATCTCTTCGCTGTTCTTTGCTCCATTCATCCGTCTGTAAAATGTAGAGTTAATTTCCTGCTTTTCAGGACGGCTGTGACACTTAATGAGTGTTCAGAGTGTCTGGAGAGGCTTGGTTAGAGAGTGTTAGCAGAGTATTCATTAAACAGAGCACAAACTGCTCCTAAAATGCTGGGTATGTGAAAGGACATAGGAAGTCTCGGTAAATGCCACCTCTTCCCTGGAACTGCTGGAGCAACAACTGCATTGTGCGTGGCAACCTCAGCCCAGCCAGCCAGCACACAGCTGCGGCCCAAGTGACGTCCATTCAGGTAGTGTAGATATATTGTGTGGATGTGGCCCACAGAACACAGAAAGCTGCGTATGTGGCCCACAATGGTAAAAAAGTTGAAATCCACTGGTCTAGGCAATACCTGGAGACGAAGAAGATTCAGTTCTATTAGAAAGACAAAGAGGAGTCCGGTGGCACCTTAAAAACTAACAGATTTATTTGGGCATAAGCTTTCATGTGTAAAAAAACACTTCTTCAGTCAAATTAGAAAATTCAGTGGGTTGGATTTAGGATCTCTGTCTGCTCTGAAGCCGGCTAACCAGCTTCGATTTCCACCTGGCACTCTTGCATCCTGTAAGGATAATCAGGGGGTTCAATAGTGATTATGTGCAGTGCCACACAGAGCCGCCTGCCCCACTGTAGGTTTGTGGCATGACATTGCAATAGCACGGTGGGGTTAGTCTGTCCCATGGGGGGTGGGGGAAATCACATCTAGGAGCATCCCCTAACACTTCACGCCGAGCTCCCAATCTCCGTCAGGGAGTCTCCTCCCCACAGATTGTTTGCAGACAGATGTTAGAAAAACTTTACTCAGAGCAAGATAAAAACAACTTTTCCCAGGTGTGTTTCTGTGCACTGACAGCCTCACTCACACAGAGCCCATCAAGCTTTTCCTCCCAGCAAGGGGGCAGGAAAAAGAGCAGGGGGCAGAGGGGTTTTCACTCTGCGTTCATATCCCATGCTGGGTTCCACTGAATAAATAATCAGGGTCAAAAGCAAGGCTGAAAAGGAAAAAAAATGAAGATACAAAACCCATATTATGAATGCTATGGAAAAGTGTGCTGTCCATGACAAAGGGCATGGGAAGAGGCAGGGAACTCCCTCTAATTCCTCCTTGTCCCTGGATACAGCCATCCCACAGCATAACTACAACACTACACTTCAATTAGGGATGAGAGAGAAAATATCATAATGCCACTATACAGATCCATGGCGCACCCACACCTTGAATACTGTGGGCAGTTCTGGTCGCCCCATCTCCAAAAAGATTTAGTGGAACTGGACAAGTTTCAGAAAAGGGCAACAAAGATCATCAAGGGTATGGAGTGGCTTCCGCACAAGGAAGGACTAAAAAGATTATGGCTGTTCAGCTGAGAAAAGGGGGGACATGATAGAGGTCTATAAAAACACGAATGGTATAGTGAAAAAAGTGAATAGAAGTGTTATTTACCCTTTTACACAATACAAAAGCCAGGGGTCACCTGATGAAATTAATAGGCAGCAGGTTTAATACAAACAAGAGGAAATATTTTTTCACACAGTGCACAATTAACTTGTGGAACTCATTGCCATGGGATGTTGTGATGGCCACAAGTATAATTGGGTTCACAAATTACTCAATAAGGCAGGATAGGTCCAACAATGGCTATTAGCCAAAATGGTCAGGGATGCAACCCCATGCTTGGGGCGACCCTAAACCTGAGTGCCAGTAGCTGGAAGGGGAAGACAGAGCGGATCTCTCCAAAAATGTCCTGTTCCTTACATTCGCCCTGGAGCTCTGGTACCGGCTGCTGTTAGAGATGGGATACTGAGCTAGATGGACCATTGGTCTGACCCAGTGTGGCCATTCTTATTTCTACCCCAGAGGAGGAGAGAATTGGTCGCTTTTGCTATGATCAGTGACTCCACCCCACCCTGATTGTTCCAGTGGGTTTGTGGTCTGAATGCTTTGAGCGGAGGTAGATCAAACCAAAATGCATCGGTCATTACCCATGGGAGTTGTTTTGGGATACTGTGACCCAAGAGCACCCTCTACATGCTTCGTCATGCAGGTAATAAAGTTAAGATACAAATAATACCCTGGGGGCTGGAGTTTGTTTGTACAAAATACATCACAGCACACACACAAACATGAAAAGGAGTACTTGTGGCACCTCAGAGACTGACAAATTTATTTGAGCATAAGCTTTTGTGAGCTATAGCTCACTTCATCAGATGCATACTGTGGAAAAGTATGGGTGTGTGTGTGTGTGTGATATAATTATATATCTAATACCAATGGGAGGTGTGTGTTATAATTATATATCTAGTACCTCGCTAGCTCCATTGCCAAGGAGAACATCAATGGGTTGGTGAACAGCATCCCAGTGATATCTCCTCCAAAGAGACACCCTCCGCAACTGATGAAACCCAAATAATAAGTGAAGGAATTAAAAAAAAGAAAGAAATCAACAGTGCTCCATACCTACGAAAAGAACGAGGCATGGGCCCTCATTCAGCTGGACGGCGTTGGAGTCGGTCAGCTCCAGCACAGGCTTGGGATGCCAGGGGAACTCTCGGCATTCAGTGTCATTCAGCACTTCCACCCGCCCCTGCCGAGTGATCACATCTCCCTTGGCGTCCAGGACGATGAGCGTGGGGATACCTGCAGCAGAGGAAGAACAAAGGGATGGCTCAGGCACAGCAATAACCAAATGGGGAGGAGGGAAGGGGGCTGGGGAGCTATGAGACAAGAGTTTGTATTAATGTCTGTCTTTCTGGTGGTTAAACAAACAATATCTCATGTTTCTACAGCACCTTTTGCTCTCAAAGTGAGGGAGTGCAGGCTAGAGCCTGGGGGTCAGGACTCCTGGGTTCTATTTCTGACCTTGCGAGGGGAGTGTAGTCTAGCGCTCAAAGCAGGAAAGCTAGGAGGCAGGGTTCTGTCCTCAGCTCTGCCACTGATTCACCGCATGAATTTGGGCACATGTCATTACAGCTTTGGTGGATCTGGTCACTGCTCAGCAAGACAGATAAAAATCCCACACAGGGATCTTTCCTGCCAGGCTTCTTTACACTTTGTAAAGTGCTTTCAGATCCTTGGGTGAACGGTGCTACATACGTTATGTACAGGAACCGTTGAGCTGCCACTCAAATACAACCACCTCTGGGGTGGATTATGGCAGCTAAGGGCCTGATCCACAGCCCAAAGAAATCCACAGGAGTCTTTCCATTGACTTCAATGGGTTATGATCATGCTGTCAAGTATCAGGGGGTATCCGTGTTAGTCTGTATCCACAAAAACAACAAGGAGTCCGGTGGCACCTTAAAAACTAACAGATTTATTTGAGCATAAGCTTTCGTGGGTAAAACCCCTACTTCTTCAGATGCAGGGAGTGAAAATTACAGATGCAGACACGAATATACTGACACATGAAGAGAAGGGAGTTACCTCACAACAGGATCATGCTGTGCACAGCAGCCCTACACAGTATCTATGGAGGAAGGTGGGTGCAATTGTTTCCATTATAAAGCCTTACAATTCAGTGGCCATTAACGGCTATCAAACTAGGCTCTGGGATAAGTGGCATTGCAAGGCCTCAGAAAGTCACAGTCCTTAAGATGGTTGAAGATAATCTGTTCAGTTGTGGTAACAGACTACGGCTGCGTTCCAAACTAACACACACGCGACTGGGTTTAGATGCTCTTGCATTCTTGCAATTTCAGCCTTTGCCCCAGTAATGTACGCTGCTGACGTTTACAATGTGACAAAAGGCCTGATGTCTGAGAAGCAGCTGCATAGCAGGAAATATATGAGCTTAATAAGGATTTTTACTATGGATCCCCACTGAGCAGGGAGAGAACGCACTTCCTGCCCCCTGCAGTGAAGCAGAGCAGTCCTGCAAGGACTTCAGCTCATAAAGCCTGAGCGCACTGTTTGTACTTATTAATGCCATGTCAGACGCTTTCTTAGCTTGGGCCCTCTATCACTGGCCTTGCCTCTGGGGAGCTGGAACGCAGCAGAGGGAACAGCGATGTGCACGCTAAAGCTTCGCTAACAAGGACACGCAGTAGCAGAGGAGACCCACCAGCAGAGGCCAGAATTAAAGAGAACCAGGGACAAAAGCACCGTGCCAAACATGGCAGCAGCACAGGTGGGGCACGAAGGTACATGACAAGGCTTTTAAAGGGGAAACTATTTATTTAGAGCCATCCCCTGACTCTTCTTCCTAACTCTTTTTTCCTCCACATCAGGCCATTGTCTCCCCGCTGCCACTCTTCCAGCTCCAGTGGGGCAGAGTGAACAGGCAAAGGGCAACAGTCAGTCTGAGGCCACCACCTGCTTCCCAGCTGTTACAGAGCAAGGCTTCCTTCATGTAGGGCCAGCATAACGCTCTCCCACAATTCCCCACCCCAACATGGCACATCTAGGTAGCTCCTGGAATCGAAGGGGCAGTTCACAGGTGCGAGAAGCCAGAGCTTTTCACTATTTCATGGATTACAAATACATTTCACAGGCAATCATTTCACATTTTATTATTCCACAGCTGACCACGAGGCCATTCGAAATACTCTCCTGATGGGCTTGCACATTAAATTCCAGCTGCGCATGGTTCCCTCCAACAGTTGCTTGTTGTGCAGACTTAAACCCTGCATAGCAGCATTCGTGGTTATTTGCCCCACATAGCACCAAAGGCCCCACACTGCCCACACAGAAGGAAAAGATAGCCTCTGCCCCAAAGAGCTCACAGTCTAGGAGAGGAATGGTGGATTCAACAAGCAGACAAGGGAACACACAGCAACTGAGAGAGGACTGGGTCCTATAAGCAGTGGTTCTAGGCACCAGCTGCCTACCTTTGGTAATCAATAGCTAAAAAGGTTAAAAGAACATCTCCCTCCCCTCCCCCAAATCTTCTTTTCCTGCATTACTGCCACACACTGAAGGAATCTGTTAAAACCAATGTAACTTGCATCACTTATGCTGCTGGCTCTGCTCAGGCCGTGGCACTAGGCTGCTCTGCATAGTCTGCATCGTGTCGGTTTATAGTCACTTTTGCTTTTAGGTCCTCGGAGCAGAGGGAGCTGAAAGTTCATCCTGGAGGCATCACTTGTATGGAGACTGATTTCACTGTTGGGGACTCTGGTTCTGGAGGTAGTGAAAGTGCCTATCACTTGCTAAGGACCAGTCTCACCAGGCGCTGAATGCCCTCAACTCCCACTGAAGCTAATGGCGATGGCAGGTGCTCAGCACTTTGCAGGATTGAGTCCCAGTGCTGCAAGCATGGGGGAGTGAGATGATATCCTTTCCAACATGTGGCCGCAGCCCCTTTCTGAGCCTGATGGGAAAGTGTTTTATTGGGGGAAGGGGCGGAACCACAGGTCTCATGAAGAGGCTGCCGACAGAATGATGGTAAGAATTCACAGAGTGAAGGCTGAGAACTGTCACTGTGTTACAGAAACAGGCTGTGCAACTCTCTGCTTTCCCTGCTCTCAGGCATTGTTTTGGCAGACTGTGATTTACGAGCTGGGTGTGACTGCAGTGAAAGGAAACACAGATTCCCCCTTGGGTGGGAAGAGTTCCTTCTTGGCCACAGCCACAAACACTATCAGGAGAGTGTTATTATCAATCTTGCAGGGGCCCAGCTTCCCTTCCCACGGCTCTGTCCTGAGTAATTTACGCAGCGCTGGGCTCATTTCACAGCCCTTTTTAGTTCCACACCCAAACTGGGTGAAACTTTCACAATGAAACCTGAAACTCACCTCACTGGGTCTCTACGTTCCATGCAGCCTGATCAACCTCACTGAAATGTAAGGAGGCGTAATGCAGTCCTGAAATGCTCCCTGCTGCTTTCCAGCCTTCTCCGATGTAAGGCTGAGACTAGTCTCTTGACACTTGATGACCTTGGCCCAAGATCAAAATTATACTTTCCTCCTCACTCCCCCCCCAGTGTCAGTTTCCAAAGTCTCAAAGACCAAACTCAAGCTGAACAGGTGGTATTTTGCTGAAGCAGTAGTATCCCAAGCTAAGAGAAGTATAGTCATTGGCAGTATGCTTTGCTCTTTGAAAGTCACCTCAGGATGAAAAAGGCATCAGCTTGCAACAGAATAGCATGGCTGCAAAAACAGGAGGGAAGGGAGATCCCCTAACACACTGGTGCTGGCCTGCAGATCTCTGTGGCAGGAAACCTGGGACCCAGTCCTGCTCTTCACTGAAATCAATGGCAAAATGCCTTATTGAACTCCAACAGTGCAGAAGCAGAACTTTGATTGGCTGTTCCTCCTCCTACAGGATTGATATCACGTTACTCCTTTGAGCAATTCTTACCTTGGGAAGTGGGGAGAATACACACACTTCCCTACATCAGGGAAAGTGGGAGGGTCCGATAAATGTATATAGCCACACAACCCAGCCAGATTCATCCTTGATCACAGACATTTCCTGGAAGCCAACAGAGCTGCATCAAGAATGTCCCAACGTTCTGGAACCAATATGGATCCTGCTAATCATGACGGTAGTTTGGGGGATGAGGGAGGGAAGGTTCTGGTGCCAAGGTAAAGGTGTATGATTGTCCACACAACTATATACTTGGGAAAGGCCAGTCTTACAGGGAAAGGCTGGTGGGAAGTCTATTAAAACAAGCACTTGGAAAATAAAGTAAAAAAACCTCCTGACAATTGTTAACAGATTTTTTTTCTCCCAAGGATTAGTGCACTTAAGTTGCTGTGGATGCAGCTTTATAGATATTTTAATTCATCCTGCCTGGCTGAAGCAGATGTGTTAAAGAACAGTCTTCCTGGAGGTTACGAGCACATATTTCATTCCTACAAAAGTCCTATAAAAATAAAGGCAAGTTCTGCTTCTAGTCCCCACGGCAAAGAGCGCTGTGCCCCCTGCTGTGCTGAACTGCTCACTCAAGTCCAACTGGGCTTTGCCCTTCTACAAAGTCTAGGCAAATGTTTTATTCAGTGGGGCATTTTAAAGTGTCTGCATACACCTGGTATATCGACTCCGAGTGTTTATCGGCACAAGGCTATGTTTTGGTATAGGACTGGAATCCCTATCTGCGAGTGATATTTGCAAACAGGCTCATTGTCAGAAATTCAAACAGGTTGGATTTAGACCAGTTTCAGCCCTGGTGGAAGCCGGTGCAACTTCAGGACATTCAATGGACTTCTGTCTTTTTACGAAGGGCTGGATTTAGTTCAGTCTTAATGATCCAGGACAAATGATCAAAAAATGCATCTTAATTGAAAAAACAGAAGGCTGGCTGGCTGGGAGGATTGGCAGTACAATACAGAGCCTTTGACCTCCAAGGGCCAAATTCACCCCAGTGTAAAACAAAGTGAAGTAAAAGGAGTCATACTAGAGATTTGGTGCAAATCGCCAATTCAAATCCAGCCCAGAGTGGTAGTGACTGGAAGTTGTTACTACCTGACTGTTGTTCAGTGATCTGAGTTCCAAGGTCTCACTCCAGCACTTCATAAGATTCACCCTCCCAACTAGCCCCCAAATACTAACAGAGACGCCCCAGAGACTGAAGAGCCCTGGCCATTATGGAGAAGCTTGTTTCACTCAGCACTGCCAGTGTTGCACCTGATCTGTCTGAGAACTTCAGTCTTCAGGTCTGTGAATTCAGCACATTTCAACACCAACAGCTTAAAAAAAAAACCCAAAACCTGATCACGACCACCAATCTTTAACTACAACTATTCATTTCTGCTAGCAGGGAAGCGCCCTGTTAAACATAACAGCCCTGAGTTCCTCAAATGCCTTTAAATAGAAAACAGGCACGTTCCTCAGTTACTTGCTACCTTGACTAAGTTACTGGCTAAACTATATCTCTCAGGGGTATGAAAACTCCACACCCCAGAGAGACATAGTTAAGCCAATCTAACCACACGGTGGAGACAGTGCTAGGTTGACAAAGAATTCTTCTGTCAATCTAGCCACTGCCTCTTGTGGGGGTAGATTAACTACAGCAAAAAACCCTCTCATCACTGTCCTGAGTGTCTACACTGAAGCCTACAGCACTGCAGCTAGGCTGCTGTACCACTTAAAGCATAGACATAGGCCTGGTCAACACTACGAAGTCAGGTTGATGTAAGCTGCCTTGTGTCGACCTAGATGTGCACGTGTCTACACTTAAATTTGTCTCCCACCACTGTAAGCGCCCCATTACGCCGACATAGTAACACCACTTCCCGCAGTGGCATTGAGCCCTGGTAGATGTACTGAGGTCAATGCAGCGGGAGTGTAGACAGTGCATTACTTATGTCAACCTTAACAGTCCTCCAGCAGCTGTCCCACCATGCCCAACACTGACTGCTGTGCACAGAGTTGTGAACTCCATGGCTCAGGGACCACAGAGACCAGAACCATGATCGTCCAGCTTGGCGAGCACATCCAGCAGCTCTCCATTGTTGTATGAAACTGCTCGGCTGACCCTGCTGGCTATACGCCCCGGCTTGGAGCAGAGCGGAGATACTGGATCTCCTGGGCCAGAGGGGAGAAGAGGCTGAGCAAGCACAGCTATGGCCCAGCTGTAGAAATGTGGACATCTCCTAGAACATTGCATGGGGCATGCAGGAGAAGGGTACGACAGGCATCAGCAGCAGTACCGCGTAAAAGCCAAGGAACTGCATCAGGCATATCTGAAGGCCTGGGTAGTGAATAGTCAATCTGGTGCTGAGCTGCAGACCTGCCTTTTACAAAGAGCTTATTCCATATTTGGCGGAGACCCTCCTTCCCCCTGCCCCGCCCTGCAGACCACCATGGATACCTCTGAGGAACCCGATTCACAGGCCTCTTTCTGTTGATGCACTCTGGCAAAATGGTCTGGTGCCAGAACAGGGACACGTGCTGACTGTTGCTCCACTGCAGTTCAAGAACCCCACTGCTGCAAAGCCTTCCGCTCTGTCCTGCACACCCCAGAGAGGCACCGTCCTGCGTAGCAGGAGTTGGTCACCGTCCCTGCACCCTTGTGTGATAACAGCTCCCACCGCAGATTTTCCAACCCCAAAATGATTTCCCACTGACCGGTAGCAATCTGGCATTGCACGTTGTCACAGCGTAATCACCACTTGCTTCTCCTCTGTCAGCGCAGTTCTCATTCTGGTGTCCCTGTGTTGGAGGGCTAGGAAGAGCTCAGCACACAGATCCAGGAACGTTGCTTTGTGCATTCCCAAAGTTCTGCAGCCACTGCTCATCATACCAAGTCTGCATTAGGATCTGATCCCACCACATCATAACGTTTCTCAGGCCCAAAAGCTGCATTCCACCACCTGCAGCTGCTCCAGGAATGCCACCAACACCTTTGAATTGGTTCTTGCCATGTCCCCAGCAATCTGTCCGCCAAGAAGTCATCATGCTCCCTGCTGATTCAGTTCCTCTTATGGTGCTGCAAATACCGGAGGATCGTGTGTGCTATTCTTGCAATGCTTATGACAATAGGGAAGAGCAGGGCAGGCTCCATGCTTCTGTTAAAGATGACAGACAGCGAGGAAGGCTGTGCGGGT
Organism: Lepidochelys olivacea; assembly: GCF_965140295.1. Lineage (NCBI taxonomy): Eukaryota > Metazoa > Chordata > Testudines > Cheloniidae > Lepidochelys > Lepidochelys olivacea. The sequence continues at coordinate 4,272,012 of NC_140427.1, read as the reverse complement.
TCATGGGATTTTTTAATAAGGCACAAAAATTCTGGGATATAGAGGATATTATGGGATGGAGATAGTTGCCCCCTGGGAAGTTGACCCTTTGCGCCTAGTCACCCATGTACAACTGGTTTCTGCTCCACCATGATTTGCCAAGACTTCCCAAAAGAGAGTGTGCTGGCTGGAGGCAGGCTGCACACTGGGACACCTACCCATAGTGCACTGCACTGTGCATTGACGCAAGCGCTCCTGGTGAGCATGTGCAGTGCTGATGCAAGGAGCCAAGTATGTACGCACACAAGCGATGTACTAACCATGGCAGCTTTAGATCGACGTAACTTGTGTTGGTAAAACTTTGTAGTGTAGACATGGCCATAGCCGTCATTTGGCCTAACCTCCCCCAGTCCCAGAAGAGCCCTGAGTTTTGGCTCCACATTTGAATGTTAATGCTCGGATCCTTGAAGCAACAGGACCTGTAGCGTTCACTGCCTTGATTTTTATGGCTGCCCAATGAACCAGATGACTGTTCAGTCTGCGTAAGTTTCAGTGGTACCAAGGCTACCGGAGCTGGGATAAATCAGCCTAGGTCCATTGACTGCAGTAGAACTATGGCAATCTACATCAGCTGAGGATGTGACCCACAGTCTTGGTACCACTGAAACTTACACAGACCAGACAGGTTCCACGAACGACTCCTTGTAGTTGGCTTGCAGATCAAGGCAGGTATCTTTTTGCATGAGGAAGCCCAAGGCATGGCTGAAGTGGCCAGAACATCCCATTCAAACACACGAGGGACCCCTACAGTTCGAGCTCCATTTGCTGGGTTGGAAAGCAGCTAATAAGCTTCCAAGAAGCTGAAGAAAATGCTGCTGCAGATTGTGCCCTGCTGCTCCATTTCCCTGGACAGCCGGGAGAGCTGAGCGGACAGCCGGGGGAAGAGATTATTGTTCAAATGAGAGTGCAAGGTTTGAGCAATGGAGCCATTCAGGAATGAGAAGAGGCCAGCTACCAAAACAACAGGAACCACCAGCAGCTGGGACTCAATGAAAAGAGGGTGGGGGGAGGTCTCTCCACTTGGGAAGCCTGAGGAAGGAACAGCCACTGTACAAACCTGTCTAGTGAAAGAGGAGGAGGAGACCTGCAGGCTCAGTGATCTCTCTGAGCAACGCATGGCTGCTTCAGGTGCCCATCTCGACCTGTCTAAGACAGAGTGGACGGGAGCTGAAACGTTAGGTTCTGGAAATTCAAAAGGCTTCACAAATAACCCAACACTGGCACTCTCATCTGGAAAAATGTTTCTTCTTTGTCTCCCAAGAGAGAGAAACAGGGAAGGACAGAGACAATTTAATATCAGGGCTGCTAAGAGTCAAGGAGCCAGCATTTTGGTGTCTGGTTCTCACCACTCTTGCATTGATCTATTCGCTATTGAGTGTCTTGCTCCTCCCACACCCAGCAACCTCCTGTAAATTAGAATTGGCAAATTCAGACGAGTCAAACGCTCCCAGCCGGGTCTCGTGCATTTCAGCCCAGGAGTCTTGTTCCAAAGACTTCCCAGAACCATTTTCAGAGTAGCGGAAAGCAAGTGAAGTTACTGCCACACTCCTGGACCTGCATGCACACATATGGAAAACTGCAGGCTACTCACACATCTTTGCATTCTAAGCATTTCACTATGAAATCCATGGACATTTGTCTGTTCAACATTTGCCTGCAAACCCCAGCGAGCAATTACATTCCCCTCATTCCAGCCCTAGACAGCGCAGCTTTAAATTCCTTTATACATACTAAGGCTGTACACCCTAGGTTAGCAGGAAGAACAGCACATTAACCTAGCTTGGTGGATGAGTTACAAATCCCAAGGTTATGCCAAGAAAATTATTTGAATCACAGAAGGGTTTATTCATCACCTGATGGCATTTGAGATAGCTGCAGAGGGTCAGGTCAGAAAGCGAGCGAGTAACTGGGAAACTCACTTTGAGCCTTAAGCTGTGAGAAGGAGAATACCCTGACCAGTGACGTCAACAGACACAGAGGATGTGACACATCTCACAGGACTGGGACCTTTATCTCCTTAGAATTCCAATCCCACCCCAACTTGCTCTGCACTTTGATCTCCTCCTCCAGATCCATGTGACACTGCTGAGAGACTCCCAGGCGCATGTCCTGTGTTAAGACACTTACTGGATTCAATTCCCAGCTCTGCCACAGACATTTCTGTGTGACCTTGGGCAAGTTACTTAATCTCCTCTCTGAGATTCCCTTTATACAAAGGTAAAGATCTCACATTAGCTCTGCTGACCAGGGAAATCTAAGGGCCTGATTTTGACTGTTGGCCTCATTTTAATGGCATAATTCTGCATCTGCAGACAATGTGTGTGCACTGCTCATAGCATTTAGACCTCCACTTGATTTCCAGGCATGATCAGATAGCAAGATATCCAAGTGCTATGAACCGAATTACCTGCAAGTGTAAGACTACACCCAGAAAATCAGGGCCTAATTTAAAGAATAAATTGTTTCAGTGTTACTGTTTTCAGGTAAACACACAAGGGGATTTCTGGATTTTCAATCTGACAGTGTCCCTTTAACAAGTCTAAAATACACAGTGATTCAGTTTGACAAGACCAGAGCCCAAATATAGCTAGTCATAGTAATTGTTGGGTGAAAAAGAAATGTAGGTCACACCCATTCATCCAGACCACTGTGACAGCTTTGGTATATTCCTGCTGCCGAGCCCTGTCCCTTTGCTACTTTCATTAGCAATCAGGAATTCATCCCTAAGAAATATCCCGTATGTGACTATTCATTGTGGGTAAGAGCTGAGACTATTCAATCCAGACATCTGCTCCTGGGTCCAGATTCAAAATCATACTGAGAGACAGGTAACGACGTAAACAATAACAAGGTACCATATTTTCAATACTTACAAGTCAAACATTTTATTGTGATCTCTGGATACCGAACGGCTCTTAGCTAGATCTGTAACATCGTCTGAGGAGTTGACAAAGGAGCAAGCTGGAACAAAAGGTTTCTGAGACAGAGACAATTTTGACTGAAAAAAGATGGTGATGAGAAAACAACCCAGAATGAAAGATGGGAGAGTGATTTGGACAAAGAAATTGATCGGGATGAGTTAGTCTCTATGTGGGAAAGGAAAGGGGATCGACATCTTCAGTTTGGGTAGCTCATAAAGAATATGTGTAAAAGTAACTGTACAGATGGTATTTGATGCCTGTTAAGATTCTTCATATTTTTGCCACTAGGGAGGTGCTGTATTGGATGGGTTGCGGGGAGAGGGGAACACACTTGCACTTGTGATGGTTGTTTCCAGGAATTAGTCAGTTTTGGGAGGAAACTATTAAACAGATTCATTTTATCCAGCTTCCCCTCGACATCCCCTGACCGGTTCATGTAATGCTCCAGTGAGGGAGCTACATTGTAAGCAGAATGACAAATTAATTTATTTGTTATTGTTAGCAGCAAGACCTCATATTGCTCATTATTGGAAAACAGACTTCTCCTCCAATGGAATTGTGGCATAGTCAAATATGGACTGTCCGTGTAATAGAAACGCTTTCACACAAGGTGTGTACACAAGAGAAGAACCAAAAAAAGGGAACCTTCGTCACCCTTTTTAGTGTGCTCAGAGAAGGAGAGCTTCCCAGCCTGAATCCTTACCCAGGTTCTTTGACTATTAACCTGATCCTGAATCAGTAACAAGTCATGTGCGATTTAATATGTTCACATTTTATTGTAACTTCATAAATAAAACTTAATAAAGTTTTCCCAAAAACACACTGACTGCAGGCTCCAGGTATTCCTCAGCCAGCAACAACTGGCCCCTGGGAGCTAAAACCCCCCCCAGAAAGCCGCACTTCTGGTTAAGACTGAAGAGACCCTCTATGAAGGATGGCAGAAGAGGGAGAGAATTAAAGCAAACTCATCAAGGACAGTCCATCTCCAGCAGTGTCCTGTCTCTGTGTGGAGGCCCTTCAGTCTGCAAAGGGCAGTAATCTCCCTCCCACAGGACTGACCCACTGCATGGCTGCTCAACTCGGACAATTCACAAGAACTTTTATTTCCTCTCTCCCGCTTGGAGTGGTGCTTTTATTGCCCTGCTTAAAACACAGCATATTTTCACCTGGTTCTCAGGTCTTCCCCAGTTCTTAACTGACAGCTTCCCCTAGCTAGTGTGTCACAAAGCTCACAGAGCAACTGTGGGGGAGGGGACACGGAGGAAAAGAGAATTTAACACCTTGCCCAGCACAACTTGACACCATCACAATCCTATGGCAGTCATATCCTATCTGCAGAGATACAGGCCTGTGGTATCCAGGTCAGCGTCTTCGGCATATAAACTCAAAAGCAAACTTATTTCACACCTGCTAACCCCTGTGTTATACATCCCTCACACACATACCATCAGATCCTCTTTTAGTTCCCAGAACAACTTTTTGTCAATTCCTTTGGCTGTGATAAAGCCAGACTTTATTAACAGGTTTCAGAGTGGCAGCCGTGTTAGTCTGTGTCCACAAAAAGAAAAGGAGGACTTGTGGCACCTTAGAGACTAACCAATTTATTTGAGCATAAGCTTTTGTGAGCTACAGCTCACTTTATCGGATGCATTCCTTTGAAGGTACAATCATGAAATCAGGGGCGATGGTGATAAGTGTCTTATAAAAGTTTAGATTAAGAATAGGACAGATTGGACTCCTCAATTAGATTTTACCCACTAGAAAAGGGGTTTTTCCCACGTGACTAACATTTTACAAAAACTCAGTGACAGAATTTTCTGTTACCACATCTGATAATATTCTTATTCTAAGATGACTGGCAAGAGAATCTGGGTTTTTTTTTAACATCTATTAGTTATGGATTTGTGATTATCAGAAGCAAAGTTCTGTGTCCCATAGATAAACTAAGCGAAGCATTTACAGCAGTGCTTGTTTTGTTTTGTTTTTTGTTTTGAAAGGAAAAAAGAAGTTAGACCTGCTATCCCATCTGTTGCGACTAGCAGGGTTTTTGCTTTCCTGAGTCCAGAAAGGGACACGTTTCCCTACAATAACTTTAAAATTGTTCCTGCCCAACTCGGCAGGAAGAGAGAGATTTTTGTGTTCGCTTCTTGCGAAAGGCTCTCAGATACCAGGGTGATGGGCAACCTGGTAAACCTAGATAGATGGACAGACAGATTTTTAAGGAAAGCAGCATCTCCCATAATCACTGCCAATCCAAAGGAGATTTGAGGGGATCAGTGGGGATTTCTAACAATCCAAAACCTCTCTCTAAATAAAAATTAGTAAGAGAAAATCCCCATTTGTTCATAAAATTCATCGCTGCTTCTCGTTCCGTAGGAAGAGTGAACTGAAGGAGGCAATTTACATGAAGCTTGGGAATGGTGCACACAATGGGGAATTATTTCTGAACAGCCACAATGCAAAAAATGAATAAATCTCAAGATAAATAGTGCTGGATGCCCAAGCAAGTTAGTATAGGTGGGAATGGTTCACCCACCTGACTCCACACTAGGAGAAAGGCATTCAGGGAAATCCAAATAAAAGCCCAATAACTCAGTATTTGTATTTACATTTTTTCCTGGCTTCCTCAATGCCAAAGGGAGCCAGTTATGGCAGCAAAATAACAAGAGATCTGGTCATCTCGCTGCATTCCTCCACTCAGGAACTGAATGAGTTTGAGAAGACAAGATCTTGTATTATTTCAGCTCTGCGAATGGGCTCCTGAGGCCATCAAAGGCTTGTGAAACAAACACAAACACTACGCTGTGCAGATGCCTGGTACCTGCTATCAGACATACTTGCAATCCCTCAAAAAGGGCCATACCAGGCTTCCCTTCTTCTGGGATGAAGAGGGACAAGGCAGGGCTGCTAAGGGTTATACTGATAGGTTTCTCGCTGGCCCCTACAGAGTTCTAAAACAGAGGTATGACTAACTAACAAGAATCAGAGAGAGCAAACACAGAGCTCCTCAGCACTACCGGGAGCAATGCAGCATTGTCAGAGTTTTATGTGAAACAGAGGGAATGTCAAGGGGGCGTTCAAAGAGTAAAATGGAAACACAGCAGCAAATATAGCTAGGGATATCAGTGACGAACAACATGACTTTTAAACTATACCAGAGGTCTGGAAAACAAGACCAACCCAGAAAAGTCAATGATAAGGCAGCAGAGGAATAAACTGTTGGTAGCTGTAGCAGTAGTTCCTTCACATCCACATTTGACAAAGAAGATTTTAACAACACATCCCTCCAGGATGTGCTTGTGTTTACTAATGAGGATAAGCTGGAGGAGAGACTGAGGTAACAGAGCGGGAGGCAATCATTTGGCCAGGACACTGGGAGAGGTGGGTTACACCTGCAAAGGCCAAGGATGAAACAGTTAAACCATTCAACTATTATCTCAATCCTGGGGAAGTAACAAAGGACAAAAAAAAATCCAGGGATGGTATAGTCCCAAAGTGTCTGCAAAGGATAACTTAACTTCTACAGGCAAGATTCTGCCTCGGTATGTATGCAAAGCTCAAAAGAGGGACATTTGGGGCAGTTTATAATGTATGGTTTGGAAACGTGAAAGCCAGCATAGATTTGGGAAAGGCAGGCCAGACCAGACAGAACTGATTATTTTGTTAAACAGAATAACTGTTGGTGCAGATGCAAAGAGCCAATTATTTACTCTCTCCTGATTTTCAGAAAGCTTTGGATAGCGTTGACGTGACAGTCAGGGTTAGGTAAATTACATTTACACCCACTTTATGGCCCATGGATGCTGCCACAGTGGTGTAAAGGGGACTTAGCGTAACAGAGTCAGGCCTTGAGAGACCCTGTGTAAGGGCAGGCCCGTAGCTGCACCTTGGACCACCCTCGGCAACTCCATTCCCTTCTTGGTGTTTGCATCTCTCAGACACTTGCAAGCTGTCATCAAACAACTTCTCCTGAACCATCACTTACCCAAATTATCCTTAGTTCTTTTCATCTCCCATCATAAATCAATCCCTTCAGTCCCCTACTCACAGGGAGGAAACATGCATAAATACTGAAAACTTCCCTGCTAGCTAATAGCCCCATTTATCCTTCCCTGTACTACACCCTCTAGGCAAGACATCAATGCTGTCCTTTGTTTACTACAGGGTCAGTGCATTACATCAGTTACATTTAGAGCTCCTGTGAGTGCACAAAGTCTTTGGAACACCTTGAAAAATACACACACAATCCCTCTCTCCCTCCTGCTCTTAGCAGCCAAGGCCTGTGTAATTCTGAAACTGACACCCGGAAGAGTAGACGCAAAGCCATGGTTTACATCAAACATGCAAATCTTATGTCACTACCGCAAATCAGATGCCATCTTCCTCAGTCTCTACAGAGAACAATGGCCTGAGTTCCCATCACATAGAAGAGTAAGAAAACAACACGGAAACCTTAAAGAAAAGCAAAACAAATAAATAAATCAATTAGGGATAAAACATAAGACCGGAAGGCTCCAAATTTCCAGGAGGAATTATTAGGTTACTTTTGAAGTTCCATTTTGGCTAACAGGATGGCAGGTTACAGTAGGAACATTAGTCTGCAGAGAAGAGAGCTCTGCCGAAGGCCCTTTGCTTTGCTGTTTTCTTGTTTTATTTAAAAAGAGGAGACATTTAAGAAAAAAATGAAATGAGAGGAGCGGGCAGGAGTGATTTTCATGCCAGGCTTGAGGTGTTTCCTACCTTGTATGCCGTAGAGCCGATTGAGGCGCGATCTTCTGGCTTCATCAGCGTATGGCACAGCTAGCCAGGGCATCTCGCTGAAATACTGCTTGAAAGAGTCCTCTGACCTATGCAATGGAAATGGAGGTCAAATAAATGCACCCTCATTACCGTCCTTCTGCGGCCCTTTTTCCTGTATAACCCTTTGCCCATACGTGTCCCAGCAGACGCCTGACACTTCCCCAGAGCCCACCTGTACGCGGGGCAGGCCAAGTTGCACCCACCCAGGGGGAGACTGCATTGATTTTAAAGATGGCGCCTCTCCCAAAGAAGGAGCTTGCAGCGAGTTTCAATTTTAAGAGATTTAAAATCTCCTCAATTCTGACAGCTGCTGCTCAAGGGTCCCGCAGACCTCGGGCTTGTATCCAGGGCACGCAGGAACCTCAAAGCAAAATGTCAAGCAAGACCACCTCAAGGATTGTGGGCTTGATCTTGACTTCACCTCTGCCCTGGCTAATCCATCTTTCCCCTGGCTCCTTCAATCTCTCCCCTAAGCCAGCAGGGTGAAGGTATCTCATGCTACCAGGTTGGGGTGTAGGGTCCTTATTATCTGGAAGAGCCCTGTCCAGCCCTGCCTCCCTCCCACCCCACATTTAGAGCCCGGTCTCCTGTGTATCCAACAGCACTCCAAGGGACAAACCCGATTGGTTTCTCTCCTTAAAGCAGGTGTCGTATCCATTAATACTTGGAGTTTCTTCCACCTCGCGGGTACATATCAAACAGCTGAATGTACCACAAAACCGTACTGATCGTGATCTGCTTCTAGTAACTCCCAACTCTCTCCTTGCTTCGGGGCATGAGTTTCTCCAGTCTGGCCTGCACACTTGCCTCGTCCCTCCAGCCTCTGCACCACGGCACAGCACACAACTCTCCAAAGCAAACAGCAGACATTACCTGTCTGCGCTAACGAAGACGATCTCAAATTTCTGCCCCGTCTCCTTGATTTTCCGGTAGGACTCCACCAAGACCCTCGTGAGGCTTCGGCAGGGCGGGCACTGGAAAAACACAGAGGAGCACATAGTACCTGGACACCAGGGACACTGCTCTCATTGAAGTCAATGGGCCTGATTCACTCCACAGCTTCCCGCAGCAGGGGAACAGGGAGCTCCATGAGGCCCCCACGATCCCTGCTTTCCCAGGGGGCCAAGAGGCAGTCTCGCAGTCTGCCAAGTGGCTGGGCCTGCTGGATAGAGGGCACTGACTCAGCAAGTCACCAGTGCAACCTCCGCCAGTTACCTGGAAGGGGAAGGTGGAAGAACCTGTCTGCTCAGGGTGAATTTCACCTCGGGCACAGCTGCCCCTGCAAAAGTGACTCTGGCAGCCCAGCCAGCAGAGGGCACGGTTATCTAGCATGAGGAGCTGCAGTCAGGGTTGAGCCTTCCCACAGAGCTGCCACTCACCTCCAACCCCTTCCATTTACTCCGCGATGGAGAGGTGCCAGCTACTCACCCAGTGCGCAGAGAAATAGACCCCCACGTGAGAGCCCTCCAGGGCGGTGCTGTCCAGCGACGGGCCATTGTTTCTGAGCAGAGGCCCTGCAACAACTTCACTGAAGGGTTTTGGTCCCCAGGGGAACTCGAGCCCTAGGGGAGTTTGGGATGGGCAAGGGGAGAAGGCAGAGAGAAGAAGAGTGAGAGCCACATCTAGCCTTTACACTTGAAATGGCTTTACTGAGGCCCTCCCCCTTCTCCAAAGGCATCTAGCTGGGCAACCATGCAACAGACAGGAGCCGGGAGTCCTCTTAATCCATCTGCACCGATGTCTTTCCATGGAGACATCCTCTGCCACCCAGATACTGGGCCACATCCCCGTGGGGAGATTGGCACAAAACGTTAACCAACACATTTATTCTGAAGGGAAAACCACCCTATGAAACACCCACTGAGGGACGCAGAGGAGAGCCGCCTACAAAGGACCATATTCTCTGCCCCCAAACCTGGCAATCAGGCTTTCCATGCGGGGGACCCCAGAGTCACCCCCTCTCAGGGTTCAGCCACTACTGCAGTCTCAGGGATGAAGTTGTCTATGCAGCCCCGGGTTTGTCCCCCTCCTCCCCACAATGGAGTGCTCAGCCAGCAGACCTATGCAGCTGCAAATCTACTTGCTGCCCTTGCACCTCCATCCCCAACCGCCCTACGCAGGACACCCCAGAGGAGCCATGCTTTGTATCAAGCAGAGGGTCCACATTTCCTACGTAGGCTCTCAGTATCCTCTTCCCCGCTCTCCCCTCCCGCAAACACCACAACTGCACCACTTTCTACTCTGGATAGGACCCTCGGTGCCCACAGAGGGGCAGGATCTGACCCTTAGGGATCCCTGTGCCTTCTAAGCCGCAAAGTGCGTTTGCGTGCATTCACCCAGTCTCTAGATGTCAGAATGCTCTCTGGGAACAATGCAAATAGTACTGCTTTGGGTGGCCAGGTCATTGCTGTGGTCTGCGGTTCATTCTTCCCTTTAAAATGAGTTTGGCAGAGCTCTGCAGGCTCAGGATCTCTCTGCTCATGGCTGGGGTGCAGGCCATGTACTCTGACTATTCATCTTTTAGAGAACAGGTCAATCTGCCCATCCCGCTCCTCACAGCCATTCTGCTTCCTGAACAGCTAGCATTTTAAAACAATTGAGAAGCAGCTGGTATAGCCTCGGTTACTGCAGCTCAACTCCCACCTCGGTCTCTCTCTTTTAGGAACAGCAGCAGGCTTCCTTAAAGCTGTCACCATTTTCATTTCCCCCACACAGGGCTGCTTTGTCCATAGCTTTATGGCAGGATAATGGACACACAGGTTTCCTTACCCATCTAAAAAAAGCGCCCATATATTCTGACTATTCCTGCTGCCAATTCCCAGAATAAGCAGCCCATAAATTCAGCCAGAGCTAAAGAAACATTACCAGATGGTTTCAACCACAAATTATACTTAGCCTCTCATGCTGCACGGCTCCAGCCCCCTGTGTTACACCTAGGGGCTTGTTTTCAGTATCTGTCATTCCCGCACCAGGGAAATGACAACCGCATGGAATGCAGAGGCACATATGCTGAAAGGTCAAAGGTGTCCAGGCAGATGCCCCACTTTCATTTTGTGTAGGGACTACAAATATGTGCAGCAATATTTGTTTGTTTTTATCACTTGCCGATTCAGAGAACGCAAGGTCTGGTATAAACACGCCGCATGGTATGATTTAGAAAAGAAAACTGTAGCTTCTTTTCGGCACCATCTGTAAGTAACAAGGGAACTGTTCTGTCTCAAACTGTATGGGGTTACTAATATACGCAACACTCACTACATGAGAACAGCACAGATTTTAAGTGATGAAAAATGTGGGTCCTCAGTTTGTCTGCCTGTCCCCCCCAGTGAAATGCGTACCGCAGTGTTTCATTTCATCTAACTTTTCCCTCATTTGCACTTCAGACAGAAAACCTAGAAGGGATGCCTTTGTTCGTTAAAAAATGAAACCCTAACTCTAATGGGAACAATGTAGGGAATTTCATGCTGAAAATAATCCAGTGCTTTGATGAGGCAAGTCTGATGATCTTCATTTGTTTCCATTTTTTGCTTCCAGGCACACTTTGGAAAGGGAGCTAAAAGAGAAGCGAACTGTTAGCCGTCGTATGGGTGTGCAGTGCTCCAGGTCTCACCTTCTGGGTCATCCCGGATCACCAACAAGCCGTTTCTGCACACAACCTTCCCCGTGGAAGCGTCTATAAATATCAGCGACGGAATGTTGGAGACTCTGTATTTGTTCCATAGTTTTAGCTGTAAAAGAGGGGGGGAAGGAGAAGAAGAGGTAAACTCTAAGTAGCTTGACCATTAATACTTTTGAGCAGCAGCATCTTACAGGCCAGTGATCAAAAAGATGCAGAAGATGACAGAGCGGCAGTTTGTAGCAGAGCATCCAAAGGTCTCACACAGGAGCCCAGCTACTGCTAGCCTGGTGACCTCAAAAGAAAATGACATCGTGTCGACCGGAGCTAAGTCTGCATTCTACTCCCAGCTCTGCCACGCACTTGCTATGTGACCCTTGACACAGGAGTTAATCTCCCAGTGCCTCTGTTTCCCCCCGTGTGGAGTACTTTGAGATCTCTGGCTGGAAGGCACTGTAACTGTGATATGCCACCACCCTATGAGGCAATCCTGTTTCAGCTGCTTCCTTCCCTCCCAACTCACCATTCATTACACTAATCTCCAGTCCATGCCCAAGACATGTTCACACTGAAAACATGGCTGATATACAGAAACTTGGAGAGATGATTCTGCCTAGGCCCTGCTGCATTTTGGCCATCTTGATTCGCAGCCTAGAACTCCCCACACAACTTCATCCAATGCCAATAACTGAAACACACCTGGTCACACACTTCTCGTCTGGCATCATATTTCTGCACATAGAATTTATTCTGCATCTGAAATGTGAATTGTAAAAAACCACCAGCACTAGAAGGAACTATAGAAAGAGGAAAATAGCTGCTGGCAAGGCATAACCTGCAGGTGTACACGGGAAGCCTTCTGTAACCACTCCAATGCATCTTCAACTGTAACTAAAAGCCAGGAAAGGCTGTGGTCAGAGGAGCTGATCTCAGAGCTTCGAGTACCTAAAACATTCCAATCTGAGCAGTTCACTTACATTTTTCCAAGGCACTTCAACCTAAACAGCCCAGTGATGTATTATCAACCTCTTAAATGCAATCAGATCACAACACAGAACCAGAGAGGACAGAGGAGAGGGGAGGGAAGGAAATGAATCATTAGTTTCCCACATCATCAAATAATGTGCTGCAAACTCTCCCTGGCGCCATAGATATTTATGACATTCATTTGGGCCAGTGGAGAACAAAAAACCGCAATGGAAGAACAGCAGAATGGAGCCTCAATGTTAATAAAACTCACAATTACACTACTTCTGATACTTTATGCTGAGTTATTTTGCAATGCAAAATAATGGATCCAGAATAAACCTTAAAGCACATGCTTCTATATTCTGATCCATCTTATTATTTTATTTATATCAGAGTAATACTCAAGTCTCAGTTGAAATTTGGCCCCCATCATGTAAAGCATTGTATGATGGAGACGGTGAAGACTCTGTATTGTGCTAAAAGACAATCCCAGCCCTGAAGAGTTTACAATCTAGTGGACAAGACAGATGAAGGGTGTAGGAAAAGGATGCAACCTCGAGCCAGAGTGAACTGGGTGATCTAGCTTTTTATATGCTTACCGACACTCTAGCTAAGGGTGCTAATCATAGGAGACATTTAAGTTTTAATGCCAGTATCTCTATCGCTCTTCTGGAACTTGTTTCTGTGCAAAAATCTTACTGTGTTTTGAGAAACTTGACAAGGCTATCAAAATTTATCCTACCTGAAACTTGTTATTTGATGATCAAAGTCCTCTAGGTCACAAATATCTAAAAAAGATGCATATACAGAATCATAATTTTTTTTTTTAAATCTCCATTTATTAGGACCTACAGAAAACAGACTCATGTGCCCCTGCTAGCACCATTTACTAACACACACATTCCCAGGGCTAAGCTGACGTCATCGATGATGCTGATGCACAAGCTAAATGGATTTGGCCACAAAAGCTGCAAAGACTTTGCTAAATGCAAGTCAGCCATGTTAAATTGAGTTTGGTTCAAAACACAAAGTAAATCCAAGTTTGTGAAGTTTAAAGGGATCTTTACAAGGATCACGTTTTTCAAGCAGCTATCTAAAAGGTTGTTGCAAATAATAAAGAGATTACAGAAAGTAACTGGAGAGCTCTCTATAAACAGCTGCTCTATTTTGTCATGTCTTTGCCATATTCAACAGACTCCCCTCAAGGCCCTGTAGAATGCTGCTGCAGCAGCTTTCCTTTCAGGGGGTTGCTGGTAGTGGTCTCTACATTATGCCCAACCAACGGTCTCCTAACTCAGCCATTTATAATCTATAGAGTTTATATGTCCTGCACATCTGTGGGTGCTGTATAAATAACCAAAGGTATCACTGCAGAGCAACCCGAGGTTCTGGGGCTGCACATGCTACAAGGCCACAGGGGGAAGGAGGGACTGAGCTTGGGACTCAAACTCAGGTCATTGTTATGGTCGTGCCGGGCATTAAGCACAGACCCACTGGATCCAGCTCAGTTATGCACAAATCTCAAGCAAAATAAGAAAAATCAGTCACAATGGCTGACTTTCATGTTGAATCCACACAGCGCTGTGACAGTCCCATAGCTTCAACTCAAAATCATACATCAGTCCCTGGTCCACTCCAAACATCTGCGAACCTCATCAAAGCTGGGTTGTGCTTAGACCCAGCTGTGAAAGAAGCTGAAACCTGGTAAATTTCACACCCTGTTCAGTGCAAGCTGAGAACATTTTGCACAGCTCTGCTTACCTACCTCAATTCAGCGGTCTGTGAAGTATAACCAGCTCAGATTGGTGAAGAGCTCTGTGGTGATAATAATAAATAAATCCCTTGACAAACAGCTAGATAAGTCCAGTTAGTTGGGCTATAATTTAAATGCAGCATGAGACACGGATGAACAAACAAGACAATTGCATTTAAGAACACCGGAATGTGCTGTCATATAAACCCAGTTATGAAAGGCTTGAATAGCAAATTAGTGGTCTCCAAGCACTAACTATATTAATGTGAATGTCTATATCAGAAAGTACATGAATGCACTGTTCAAAGTCTGAGCAGTTTGATTTGATGATTCTCCTGTGCATTGGGAAAGCTGATTGGAAATGAAAAACGCATGCACTGAAGGATGATTGCCAAGATTTACCACCATTCCCATGGCAATGGGCTCTTTCTATCACGCTCCGCTTTCCAAAGCAGATCAGACACTTCTAAGAGAAAGTCAAATGGCTCATTTTACGGCAGGTCTGACCCGAAAGTACATAACCTTGATGGGAAACTGGGTTTTTTCATTTACTGCTTATTTCTGTAATTCAAATTCCCTCAGATTCTCTCCTCTCCACTCGAAGAACAGGATAGATTTTCCCCCCCTTTGTACAAAGAAGAAGATTCTGTGTTTTGTTAAGAGTTGAAAGGGAATAGTGGGTTCAGTAAGTGCCAGATTGCATCAGCTTTTAACCTTACAACTACCCAAACTTATAAACAGCCTTCTGGTGGTTGGAAACTTTCATTGTTAAAATCATAGTGAAACATCTGGAAATACAGACAGAAAAGAGATTCCATCAGTACTGAGATATTACAGAGGTGGACGGGCACTACAGAAAAACCAAGGACTGATCAGCATTTGATATAGAACAGTAATGTAGATTGAGAGATGCAAGTCCAGAAGGGCCCACTGTGATCACCTAGTCTGATTTCCTGCATAACAACGGGCCAGAGTATTTTACCCAGTGATTCCTGCATCAAGCTCCTATCTTATGGCTGAGCTAGAGGTTTAAGAAATACTTCCAATCTTGATTTAAAGATGTCAGGGATAGGAGAAAGCACCACATCCCTTGGTAAATTGCTCCAATGGTTAATTAACCTCATAGTGAAATATCTGGAATTTTAATTTGTGTAGTCTTTGGACAATACCTTTCATACAAAAATGAAGCCGACAGAAATGACTGGCCTCCAGCATGTCATGCTCTGACTTGATGCTGCTTGGCTGAAGACAGAACATGGAGTGCTGGGATCCTGTAGCATCAGCAGGCCACACAGCTGTATTAAAGGCGAGAATGGCTGCAACGTGTTTCACGTTATGGAAATTCCCTCTGGCCTCCTTAGATCCAAGCAATTATATGGATGGCCTGAAACTGAAGGGAAGATCTAGACCTGAAGCCAACGTTTGCACGAGCCTGTGCAAAGTGAAAGCGCAGAGCTTGGCGAAGTCCTAGCCATTAACTGACCGTCTCTACAAGGCTGTCAACGTGGCACAAGCAGACTCCAATTACTGGCAAAGGGTCTCCTCTGCCCTGCTGGCACAGGAAGTTGGCTACATTTATTCTGAGCAATTTGGGATTTGTGATCCATACAGGAAGGCTAATGAAAGAGAAAGAAAAGGCAGTCACAGTACAAATAGGTGAACAATCGCCCCTGAAAGGACCATCTATTGTGTTAGGCATGGTGAATGGAAAGCCAAATGTGAGCTAATCGGAAACCACAGGAAGATCAGAGGATGCTGTAGGAGAATGCTGCCTCAGCAACTTTTAAATGCAGCTTTTCCTGTCTTGAGGAGAATGACACTGAAATAACATGCTTCTTGCTCGGAGAATTTGATCATACATTTAAAGAGGGGATTCTTTGCTTCCCAACAGCTGTTGCAAATCTGAAGGATCAAGCCAAACCTAACACAGATGTGGAATTAATCTACACTCTTCAGCCTGAAACCAGTTGATGCTTACAGACTGCTCCTCACTCCCGATTCACACTGTACTCCTGGTAAGTTAAACAGTCTACTCCACACAGAAAGCCAGTTGGAATAGGAGCTGCAAAAGCATTCTCTTCTCAAGACACCACTGACACAGAGTGACTGGTTTATACAGAAATATACCTGGTACCAATGTTCCCTCTAATTTTTTCATTCATGTGTGGAATGAATTTTGTTATGTGCACTAATATGGAGGTGACGTGTGGCAGGGGTAGGACTGAGGGGTTCGGAGTGTGGGAGGGGACTCAGGGCTGGGGCAGGAGGGTTGGGTGCAGGGGGGTGAGGGCTCTGGTTGGGGGTGAGGGCTCTGGGGTAGGGCTAGGAATGAGGGGTTTGGGGTGTAGAAGGCGGCTCAGGGCTGAGGCAGAGGGTTGGGGTGTGGGGGGGCCGGGAGTGAGGACTCTGGGGTGGGGCCAGGGTGAGGGGTACAGGCTTCCCTGCGGCTGTGGCGGGGAGAGAGAAATTCCACGCAGCCCCCTCTAGCTGCAGCAGCCCGGGGCCGGGGGAGAGACACCTTTCCCCGGCTGCGGCAGCTCTGGGACTGGGCCGGGGGAGAGGTGCCTCTCCCCGCCTGCGTGGCCCTTGATAGCTTAGAGGGAGCTTAGCCTAGTACCTTGTACAGGAACTTAATAGAACAGTTCTGCTGGAAAACCAAGTTACCAGTTATGTAATCTGATCCATAACACAAAGTCATCAATGGATTTAATTGGCAGGAGCTCGGAAATCGGGACCAGAGTTCAAATCCTGAGTTTACATACAAATCACTTAACGTTTCAGTGCCTCAGTCCCCCTTCTGTCAAACAGAATGAACATTGCAGAGTGATGTGATGCTTCATTAACTATTGTTGGTAAGTATCAGAGGAGTAGCCGTGTTAGTCTGGATCTGTAAAAGCAGCAGAGAGTCCTGTGGCACCTTATAGACTAGCTTATGCTCCAATACATCTGTTAGTCTATAAGGTGCCACAGGACTCTCTGCTGCTTTTATTGTTGATAAGGTGGCTGGAGAGCCTCAGACTAGAGGCATTATGGGAGGGCAAAGTATTGCTATTGGTTGCTATGCTACTGCAGTCACTAATCATTTGTTCGTTTGTTTACTCCATCATGGCGATCTGAAAATGGACCAGCATGAAGTACATGGGAGAACTCTGGAGCTGGACACAAAAATCAGATCACAGGTGTTAAACTAAACACCCATGTAGCAGGAAACTTCTCTGATCTAAAACACATAATGGCTGGGGGACAGGTTATAAACCTACCAGGCTACAGACTGAATAAAACCAACTGGATTGGCTCTCAAGGAGAAAGAGGACTCTCATTTCCCCAGTGGCATGCTAGTAGGAATGGGAACGTCCCCCTCCACTAACAGCTGCAGAGTGCTATTTTTGGTCATGCTAACTGACGTCTCAGCCCTGGTATCTGCATGGGATGCATTAAGTCACTAGTGCAAACTCTGGGCAGGGATGGTTACCACTGATAAAGAGAACATGAAACTGCTTTTCATGCATGCAGAACTCCAAGCATGAGATTTGTTCCCACAGGAACTTGGTTAGCGGCAGCCCACTATGGCAACTGGTGTCCGTAACAAGGGTGTCTTCGCTGCCCTGTTAGCTGAATGAAGCTGTGCTAGATTCCCCTCCTCAAACCGTATTAGGATAAAGACTTTTGCCTGTCTTCATTCAGGTCAGATGAATGCTCTGAGAGGCATTTGCCCAAGTAATATCATCATATATACTGCAACCCAGGCTTCTGCCCTAACCCTGGGAAATTCAAGCAGACAAAGTTAATTTAAAAACTCAAGGGCAGATCTGTCAACAATAATGAGAATGTGTTCCCAATATGGAGAGCTGCTGCTTTCCATTAAACGAAAAGCAATGCAACATTTCCTTCAAATTCTCCTTTGGAGGCAGTGCCTCCAGAGTCTTGTTAATTTCCTCTGAAGGCCCCTTAGAAGATCCTGTTTTCCACCACCCTGACAACTGGACATACTTCAGGGAAGCTGGGTTTAGGTTTTTCCTTTGGGGAGGTCAGTGTATTGGTAGTAGTTTCTAGTGAGCAGATAAATTAATTTGATACTTCGAGATTGTGGGTGGGGCAGTTAAAAATTCCTCTAAACTCCTCTTACACAGAAGTGATACTGTAAATTAAAAATTAAAATAAAACGTTTCCCCCCTACAAGCACAATTATACTGATACATCTTAGAATTGTTTAAAGGCACATTGCCTGTTAGTTTAATCCCCCAAATCAGCGGGGGAGTCGTGGTTTACAAAACCTAACATGGAAAAATTTCTGTTTGGATTTAAACTGCTCCCTGCAACATCTACAACCCAAACACAGCAGCAATGAGTGATTACCAAGAATCCGCAAGTGAAACTGACGAGCGTAGGCTTACTGTCAACATGAGTGAGTTCGAGAAGTAAAGCAAGAGCATTATAATGGGCAAACCTGTTTCAGCACGAGACCAGAAACAGGGAATGGGAGAAACTTGTAATCCACCTTCCCCCTCACACAACAGAAAACTACTGGGGAGGGGATTCCTAAGTCATAAACTACAGGTTGAGAATTGCTGGGGTGGGACTTCTTGCCAGCAATGCAATACAAGTTATTCTTCACTAGGACACGAACAACAAATCCAGTTCTCTCTTCTTCCTCTCTCCTACATATGCTATTTGGACGGGGATCGTCATTTTTCTCTCCCGTAAAAGACAGACAGACAGACAGACATGAGCTCAACTCCTGTTGCTCTCTCATTACAGGGCCATCAGCTGTAATACCGAGAGGTCTGTTTGAGAAACATACAGGTATTGCTCTGCTGGAAAAAAGACTATGGCTCAGGCTGCTGGAGAACACAGGCTGACTCCGACTCTGTCCTGTGGATTGGTTCCAGGATGCTGAGACATCCTCAACTGTTCATGACACTTCATTCTCCGTCAATGCTGCAAGATGAATGCCCTCCCCACGTCCTCACTCACTCCTAATGCTAACTCGCAGCTTATACATTGTGTCCTAATGGATTTACAAGTGCACGGGGGCTACCCCGATGTTGCACGCAGCAGGTGGGGCACTGCAGGCCAACGGGACATGCCCTCACCCTGTCAATTCAAATCCAGTTAACACCTGTCCTTCCAATTCAAGCTTAGCTCAGAAGGGAAGGACTTCTCGCACTTCCTTCACAGCTCCCCACTATCTCCTTGTGTAGCTGAACCTCCTTAATCCAAATAGAATGGGGGGCATGACATTTATCTAGGTAGAAAGGGGGACTTTTCAAAGCAAATTATGCCTGCTGGAGGACTGACTTTAGGAAAGACAGAGTGCTGAATACATGGGTTTGGATACATTAGTTTTTACTCTGTTGCTAGTTATTTCTCTCTGAAAAACAATGAAAACTAATTGCAAAAAAAACAAAGTACAAGAGACAGAGATTTCCTCCTAGAGCATTAATAAACAGAGGAGGAGGCATTTGGACCTGTAAAGTGCAATATACAAGATCAATGTAAATGATTCATAGATTCTAAGGCCAGAAGGGAACAGGGTGATCATGTAGTCTGACCTCCTGTATAGCACAGGCCACAGAACCTCCCCAAAATAATCCTAGAGCAGATCTTTTAGAAAAACATCCAATCTTGATTTTAAACTTGCCAGATATGGTGGATCCACCATAGATCTTGGTAAATTGTTCCAATGATTAATTATCTTCACTGCTAAAAACTGTGTCTTATTTGCATTCTAAATTCGTCTAGCTTCAAATTCCAACCATTGGACTGTTTTAGACCTTCCTCTCCTAGACTAAAAAGCCCATTATTAAATATTTGTTCCCTATGCAGGTACTTACAGACTGTGATCAAGTCATCCCTTAATCTTCTCTTTGTTAAAATAAATATATTGAGCTCCTTTAGTCTCTCTCTATAAGGCATGTTATCAAATCCTTTTCTCACTTTTGTGGCTCATCTATGAACCCTCTCCAATTTATAAACTTCCTCCCTGAATTGTGGACACCAGAACTGGACACAGTATTCCAGCAATGGTTACACCAGTGACAAATACAGAGATAAAATAACCTCTCTATTCCCGCTCAAGATTCTCTTTTATGCATCCAAGGATCGCATTAGTCCTGTGACCATTGCATTGCACGGGGAGCTCATGTTCAGCTGATTTTCCACTACAACCCCCAAATCCTTTCCAGACTCCCTGCTCCCCAGGATAGAGTCCCCCATCCTGTAAGCATGGCCTACAGTCATACTTTTACATTTAGCCATATTAAAAACGCATGCTGGTTACTTACACTTAGCAAGCGATCCAAATCGCTCTGTATCAGTGACTTGTCCTCTTCATTATCAGCCACTCCCCTAATTTCTGTGTCATATGCGAACTTGACCAGTGATGATTTCATGTTTTCTTCCAGGTCATTGATAAAAATGTTAAATAGAAAAGGGCTGAGAACCGATCCCTGCAGGACCCCACTAGAAATACATCCGAGGAGGAGTCCATTGATGATGATCAAGGTGTTCCTGTTGCTGTTGTGTATGGAGCACTGAGCAGCTACGGGTACCATCTGTGTGGCATGGTGGGTGTCTCTCCCTCACCCTCCACAACCCTTGAGAAGACATGGGCGAGCTGAAATCAACACTGTGAACAGTCTCTTATTCCACACAGGAATTACAATCAAATAATGCGTGCCTCAGCAGCTCCTGCTGGGAGCTTCCTTTCCAGTGCCATGTTCCAGTGTCAGACTTTGTTCCACCAATGTGGCTTTGTCAGCTAAAAAATGCTAAACAAAATAAATAAAAAAGCCCCCACTTCTATTTGTATTGTCTCCTTTGTCCTACCTCTGATTCTGCTTCTTTGACCCATCAGCATCCCTGCAAATGTGATCCACAAGTCAACTGACGAAGTCATCATTTTTGCAAAGCTGCTGGATGGCGAGCATACAGGGAGTCACAGAAGACTCATGTGTCTGCGTGCAAGTTTGCACCCAGAATATTGTTCATTTTGTAACTGACAAACAAAACAACGATTTAAAGACCAAAGGTGGAAGAGAACAATTAGTGTAGGCTTTTCTAGTTGATCCCCTCGGCACTAATAGTGCAGGGTTGTTCCCTATACCTTTTTTAGAGGTTTGTCCAGTCTAGTTCTAAATGTCCTCAAGTGACAAGCCTTTGACCACCACAATCTGAGTCATCTTCCATCCTTCCACCACAATCTCACTGTCAAGTCATTTCCTTTGATGTTCCACCTAAATGTCTCTCTTTAAATCATCCCATTGCCAAAAATCATTCAACTCACTGACTCAGGCCTTGTCCACGCTGTGATTTCAAACACTAGCACAGCTGCACTGAGGCACATCCCTAGGATAGATGTGAGTTACACTGGTGCAGCCCATTCCAATTTGGAACGCTGCCTGGTGCAAATCATACTGCCCTCGTGTAAACCCTGTCTATACTAGGAGTATTTATCAATGCAGCTACACGGGTGGCTGTAATCCCAGTGTAGACTAGGTTCATCCTAGCTAGAGCCAGATTGAAATCTCTTTCTCCCTTCCAGCATACCTAATCCCGTTAACACTCCATCCTCAACCACCGTGTGGTTCCATCCTGACCTTCTGTTACCCTGCTCCCCCTCCACAGGCAGCATACAAGCCATATACATTGCCAATTAAGCAACCCCAATTACCGTGCTTTACAATTTCCTGCACTAACAACCAAACCAACCAGAGCACTTTATCTGAGGGCAGAGCAGCACATGGCCACCAGGCTCCGGCAGACATTCCAGAGCGTGAGCATGAGCTGCCTCCTTTTTGCAGGATACAAATTGCACAGGCTGACAGACTGGATTTCCTACAGCCCATAGCTGACATGAAAACATCCAATTTGTTGAGCAGAGCTTGTAGTGACTGAAGAGTGGTTCACATGACCTACGGAGTGTGAAAGCCTCAGGGCTAGAAATGGAGAGCAAAAGGGGGCCTGGTTTGTTTTATGTTTTCGACTTGTAAAGAGAATTCAGGGCTGGTGAAAGGTGCTGGATTGACAGGCTGATGGTCTAGGCTGTACCCAGAGCAAGTACAGTGCAGGCAGCACCAATGCAAGCTTCCCCCACGCTGCCCCGCCAACTCTGACCTATGGAGACCATTTTACGCAGGCCGCACCCAACAGCCATTCGATAGCGAGGGGTCAACCTTTCCCTAGGGTCAAGACACTGGGCTAGGACTCAGGCAACTGGGTTCAATCCCTGGATCTGCCAGAGACTTCCAGAGAGACTCTAGGCAAATCACACTCCATCTCAGGTCCTGATCTGTAAAATGAGGATAATCCTTCCTTTCTTCCATCCTTTGTCTCTCTTGTCTATTTAGATAAGTTCTTCAGGGCAGGGGCTGTTTCACTAAGCATTTGTGCAGTCACTGCGGGACATGATCTCAATTGGGGTCTGCGTAGACCCTACTATAATACAAAACAATATCAGCAAATACAGACCTGTGCTTCAAACACAGACAGATGGGGGGCAAAGAGTCACTCGGCTTTGTCTTGGGCATGGATTGAAAAGAAAAGTTCCATGTTTACACAAATATATTTGATCAAAGACTTCAGGTCAGACTCTACTTAGGAAAAAAACATGGTTTTGTTCATGCTGCAAATACCAGCAGGCTGCACTGGTTTCCTACCAGTTCCTAGTAATTTCTGCTTGCTGTATGGCCCATGAAACCTAGAATGTCTGCATGTTCCAGAAACAACAGATTTACTGATTCCCCATGGTACATGAGGAAAGCAAGAAGTTATATATACAGTGTAAGATTATTCAGCAACTTCACATCTTACTAATCTTCTAAGTGTATGGATGAGAGTTTGGTCAGTGAAAAGTTTATGGGGGAAACCTATAATGGGCCTATTAATTTGGTTGCCCTCAGAGAGCGTCCATACATTGTGGAGACAAAAAGGCACCACAGAGCTCAGCTGCACTGGCTAATCCACATGAGTTAAGCAAAGCTCTCCAAATAATGGGTGAGAGTCAGAGACTGGAGAATAGAAAGAAGGAAGAACTTTTAACACTAGATAAATAAATCAGATATCCACATGCTAGAATACACACTTCACTTCAGACCATACATTTCTAGGAAGGGCATTTTTCCGTCGCAATCAAGCTTAATAATAACGTTTTGCATTTATATTGTGCCTTTTATCCAAAGATCTCATGGTGTTTTACACTCCATTGCTTAAGCATCACAACCCTGCTGTGAACTAATTAAGCATTCCTTCTTCAGAGATGGGTAAACTGAGATACATGGATGCAGTGACAGTCACACAGCAAGTCAGTGGCAAAGCTGGAGACAGAAGCTAGGCGGTCCCTAAGTCACCCTGCTTTACCCACCTGACCACAATCTTCAAAAACATAGATTTAAAACAATTAAGATGGAGAAAGTATCAGAGATTGTGAGTCACTAGCCTGAACTATTATCTCATGTTTTCTGTGATGTTGTCACTACCACAATTTCACATTGGCATGGGCATAACTAGAGACAGGGCAGTCCATGGGAGGGGCAGAATAAATGAGTCAAGTCAGATTTCCTTATGTCCACCCAAGCCCAGCCAAAAGACACCACGATATTTCAGTCCTCCGGGCTTCATTTGGCCCCTAAAATACAATTTTCCTAAACAAATAAACCACCACCAGAAAAGCAAGTTGGGTAAAAACCTCAAACTTAGATGGTGCCTGAAGTTTGCAATTCCACGAAACTCTGCGTGAGCATTTAAGCAGCCTTTGCTAACCCAACAGCAATAAACTAGTCAAGATGATGAGACTCTCCTCACAAGATGCAAACTGAAGGTCAGCAGAAGAAACGTGGTATTTGAGTATAAATTACAGGCTCAGGTGTCGGTCTTGTACATGTTTCATGGCGGGGCCATTAGCTGCTCACAACTGCCTACTCTCCTCTCAGTTCATCACTCGTTCCCACCCCCCAGGGAGGTTACACGCTGCTTTTCTGCACGCCCAGCTCAGCAGACCTGCAGCTCTAGAATGCTGCCGTGGAAAAGGAGTCAAAGTTACAATGAGACACACAAAACCCTTCTCCCTGGAAAGGGGAAAGAAGCGAGTGGAAAGAAGGCACCAACCATGGCCCACACACCTGCACAGAGTCCTGAGTGGTAGTAAGCGGGCAAATAGCAGATGTTTCCAAAAGCCTGTGCTAGCTGAGTTAGGCAACAACAGCTGTCAGTAAAGTAAATGACGGCCAATTCCTCCCACTGAATTAAAATGGGGGGGGGAGGGTTGTTTAGCTCTTTGGGAACGGCCCCTCCTTTGTTTGTGCAGAGCCTAGCACATTATGGGCACTGCTGGGGACAAAGATAATAAATAATATTGCA
Organism: Lepidochelys olivacea; assembly: GCF_965140295.1. Taxonomy (NCBI): domain Eukaryota; kingdom Metazoa; phylum Chordata; order Testudines; family Cheloniidae; genus Lepidochelys; species Lepidochelys olivacea. Next base: position 4,247,558 of record NC_140427.1, on the reverse strand, counting down.
GATTCTGTGAACAATGTAAGAGCAGATGGTGCAGGTCATGGGTAGTGGAACATGGAGCCTTTTACATCCCAGTCACTGGTTCAAATTTTGTTCAGGGCAGTGGTGGCCACCTCACGTTCTCCTCCAATGGCTGTTTGGTGGTTCACAGTGGAAAGCTGGCTGTATCACTACAATTGCCATTGACTGGTATCTTTGTTGGCAGTCTTGGCACAGGTCAAAGATTGAAGCAGAACAAGAACTGAATTCTCTCTCCCACCTCTAGAGAGGGGACAGCTGCAGGAGAGAGACACATTGCCAGGGAAGCTTGCACTGTGGTTGCCCCAACAGCACCTGTTCTGGGGATAAAGAGGAACTTCAGTCTCCAGGACTGTCAGATAGGCCGCTTTCCACCAGCACCCTTGTGAAATGCTCTGATCCATATGAACAAAAAGGATTAACATTCACCCGTTAATGATATAGGGCTGTGGGATATATTTCGCATTTGAACATGACTGTAACCTCACTATTGTTTCCCTACCAGGAGCTGGGAAAGCACAAAGCCACACAGCACAGGGAAATAAAAAGCAGCAAGAATGGAGCGAGTTTAGATGGTGGGAGGAGAGGATACAGGGGAAAGAAATACAAGACAGATGGGAAAGGGCATCAAACGTGGGCCCTATAAGTTATGCCCCTAAATGACTAGTTCGGAGTAAGAAACAGCTATATAAACAGCAAATGTAATAAGAAAAAATAATAATTTATCCATCTCTCTATGGGGAAAGGATATTTTTCCATATGTTCATAGGAAAGGGTAGTGGTGGGGTGGGGATTTGGGATGCCAAATATATAGTAAGAGTCTCCCAAGGTCTCAAGTCTCATCTGTCATTCTTAATAGGCCAGCTGCCAAAATGACCTTCCATTGCAGCATGGGTTTCCTATCTGCAAAGTTTGCTTTTGCCGCTGCACTGGCTTGCAGGCAGCCAGCATCAAGCACAGATAGCGATCTCTGGGTCCAGGCCTCACAATCCCAAGTCATTAAGAAACAAACAAAAATGTTTTAAGCATGAGCTTTCAACAGGGCTCCCACCAAACTCAAAGGCCTCCAAAATCCACAGGGAAGCTGGGCTTGTTTTCAATGCACACAATGAGGTACTACTGTGGGTTTGTTTTTGTTTTTAGCAGCCAATCCAGAAAGAGTACTTTAAACAATCAGATCAGAAAACCTCTCACCGAGAAAGCAATACCATGCTTGTTAGTCCTTTGATGAATCCAAGGCTGGCTAGGACTTTGTGGATGTTACTGAGCCACTTTCCCTGGAGCTTCCCAGCAGCAGCAGCGGTAGAGGGATCTTTCCAGGACATTCAGACAACCAGCATGGAAGTTATTCCACATGACCAAACCTCCATGACAGTAGCCTGCCTTGTGTGCAAATGCGGTCTACAACTGCACAATGTGAAGGGGATGCTAAAATGCACAGTCAGAAAATGTTGGAGAACTATCAAAAATTAAAAACAGCCCGAACACGCAAGACCAGCGCTCCTGAGCAACACGCTGGTATCAAACAGGCATGGACACATGGAGCCCCAACGCTCCTAAGCTATCCTACAATAATCCTTGTACAGATATGAAATAATTGAACCTCACAGCCCCTTTGAGAGTCAGCTGTTGCTCCCATTTTCCAGGTTAGCCAAGTGAGGAACAGACTAGTGACACACTGCCTCCAAACGCCACATGGTGAGTCAGTGACAGAGCTAGGAATAGAAGAACCCAGCTGTCTGAACCCCATCCTTCCTCCCACAGCCCAAGCACACTGGAGCAACCCTATAACAGCAAGGAGGGACAGAAAATATGTCATTTTCAATGTTCCAAGGGGTTAAATGATACAAGTGACTTATTCCTTAACACACCCCGGCCAAAGCATACGGAGAATTAACCATCTGTTCTTAGGCACTCTCTGGTGAGCTCTGGACCCCCAACTGGTAGCACTACCATCCCGGCCGATCCCTTCTGTGCTCCTGAAGATGTTTACAGTAACACACAGGGCCGCGGCTGCTCATCTGTTCAAATACGCAGAGTGCGCATGGGCTGGGGAATTCTCTCTCTGAGCCATTAAAATCGTTTCCATAAACATCTCACCACTGAAATGGCTTCAGGTGGAGCTGTAAAGGATGCCCTTTGCAGAGCTGACTCTGGGCCTCAAATTCTCTTGCCGTTAATGGACGTTGCAACCACAACTGAACCCCAGTGACGGCAGTGGTCAGTGCTGCTGCAAGTTCCCATGCAGAGGAATCCTTGTCAGGCTAACCGCTAACCAGAAAGCATGATGGATGACTTCATGGGCCAAGACTGCCTGGAAAATGCTTTCCTTTCCCATATCACCGCCTCCTTCCCCACTTCTCAGAGGAATCAGCAGGGCAGCAATTGTGGGCCATGGAAAATAATGGGAGAAATCTGCACCTTAGAGTCTAATGATTTGAATAAGGCCCAACAAGCTGCAAATTCTTACGAGTGAGGGAATTAACCATTGGAACTGCTTGCCTAAGACCATGATAGATTCACCATCTCTGGCAAATTTTAAATAAAAGGTTTGTATGTTTTTCCAAAAGCTGGGCTTTACTTAAAACGAGAATTAGTTCAGGGAAGTCCTATGCCCTGTTTTATGTAGGAGGTCAGCCTAGATCAGTGGCTCTCAACCTTTCCAGACTACTGTACCCCTTTCAGGAACCTGATTTGTCTTGTGTACCCCCAAGTTTCACCTTGCTTAAAAACTACTTGCTTACAAAATCAGACATGAAAAATACACAAGTGTCACAGCACTGAAAAATTGCTTACTTCCTCATTTTACCATATAATTATAAACTAAATCAATTGGAATATAAATATATAAATAAACGTACATTTCAGTGTATAGTACACAGAGTAGTATAAACATGACACTGTCTGTGTGAATACATTTTAGTTTGTACTGACTTCACTAGTGCTTTTTCTGTAGCCTGTTGTAAAACTAGGCAAATATCTAGATGAGTTGATGTGCCCCCTGGAAGACTTCCACATAGCCCCAGAGTTACACGTACCACTGCTTGAGAACCACTGGCCTTGATTACCAAATAAAATATTTATTTATGGTTCCTTTTGCCTTACAATCTATACATACACTGATTGTTTCAGAAAGCCGCACGCAAAACTACTTCCCTTTTCTTTTTCATCCTGTGTCCAAAAGTAAAACTCAATCCCTTTTGCAAAGAGGCTGCAGCCCAGAGACTCAAAGCTGACAAAAGACAAGTCAGTGATGTCTAAATACGAAAATATCACCATACGTCTAGCACTAGAGATTAATCAAACCCATATGTTAAGAAACCAGTCCAGATTAATGTCAAATACAGTCTAGATTTAATGTTTACACCTGAACAACGAATGCATGTACACAAGGGACTAGATTCATCATTTATTTTGTAGACAGCATGTCTCATAAAACGCTCCCCTAAAACTCTTTACAGAATTACCGGTAACTACAATTACCTAGAAAGGGAGCGGTATAGGGCAACAGAGCAGAGCTGTTTTCAGCTGAGCTCTGGAAGGAGATGGAGAATTGATGAGGCAGACAGACAGTAGGAGACTGAACAAGATGGAGTTACAGAGAAAAAGGCTCTTGCTGATGGGAGAGAGAGGAAGCCAGTGCTACATGAGCAGACATGGGGACCAGAGACAAGGTCCATGGGGTGAAGGGGTTTATGACAGATACACACAACGTGAACCTGGGACCACTAAATGAATGAGAAAAGCATTTGGTGGGTGCCAGACGAAAGGGGAGCCACTGCAGAGACCTTGGTGCAGCTCAAACAAAGCCTCTGCTCAAACAAGGCTCAACTTCTGAAAATACATGGAAGGCCAGATGCAAAGCAAGCTGAGGAAATCTTTTCCTGCAAAGCCCAAGCTGCCCAAGGCCCACAACTCCAGACAGCAGCTATAAACAGGAGAAGCAGCAGTACACGAGGGAGCAATTTTATCTTCTCTATTTTAAACCTAAGCAGCATGTTTTACAAGCTCAAAACCAATTAAAAAGAAAAAACTGGACAGCTATGAATCAGCACCAAGGTCAGAACCTTCAGCGATATCCTGACTTCACTCTTGGAAGTAACAATATATCTCCAGGAGGGGCGAGTCCATCTGTAGGAGTCTGTCATTCAGGGTGGAGTCATTTAACCTGACAACAGGAAAAGCAAGAACTGATCCTGCAACATGTATGATTCCAAGTGAGCAGAGACTCACTGTGGCCCTGTAGTTTACGTGGAACCTTAGAGCAGAGCAGAGACAGCGGCAGCGATTTGTACTGAATGAGACACTCATTGCAATAACTGATGACAACACAAATCCCATAGGGCCATTCAAAATGTCAGATAAGATGTACTCTGCATTCATTACTTCTTCTTAGGCTCATAGCCAGCTGGAAGGGGTGGCTCACAGGCTGCAGCACCAGGATGGAAATTCCCTGGAACCATCGGTTCAAATCTCACTAGTCAACTCCATCCTTCTGAAGTAGAGCCCCGTGCAACTTTCTGTTGGGATGTCAGTTTGAAGAGAGGCCTTGTCTGTTCTGTGGGGATCCAGAAGGTTTTGTACGAGATTAACACTTGGTCATATGTTCTTGTCCAAAACATCTCCTCACACTGCTGGGCACTGGCTGCTGCTCTCCTTGGAGGTGGCCACATTTCAATTGTTGCTGTGTGAACAGTTTGTAAAGCGTTTTGGGATGATGAACATCACTCTAAAACATAGTTATTAAAACTGTACCCAGGCAACTGATCCACAGAGTACAATAATGTGGTTTTAGAATCTTAAACAGGGAAATGCAAGAATAGTAAGGGGGAACACCAGTATTGAAAACACTGGAAAACAGAGCAAGAGGTTTTTCAGAGTTTTACTTGATTTTGCAACATACCAGGAGAATGCTAGTTCCGCGTTGTGGTGACAAAGACTGCAGGTACTGGATGCTTTCAGAGTATCAGGGAATGGAAACATGTCCACACTACAAGGGGAAAATCCCCTAGAGCTTGTGAAATCACTTATTCTGTATATAGATACAGAATCTTTAGTCTCTGCTCTTATCAACTGTTTGAGATACATGCACAGAGACAAGTAAGGGGAGCTAGAAGTCCACATTCAACCCTCTGAGCTCATACCTGACTTGATACAGTGGTGACAAAGCAATCTCTTTCTGTTTCAGAAGGATTTGAAAGACAAACTTCTGAATAACAGGGTTAATGTCACTCTCTTGTTCAGAACTGAGCGTCAAAAGCTTCCTATTGACCCAATTCTGTGAAGCCCCGAGAGCCCTCCACTCTCACTGGACCCTTTGGTTGCTCTGTACCTCCCCCAGCATTGAGTTTCCTCAAGGGGACCAAAACACTATGAAATGCAAACTAGTGTCCTTCCTCACTAATTATGATGAGAGCTAAAGACATGATCTGAAGATCTCACTTATGCCAAACATCCCTGTAGACAGGAGTCTGGTAGATAGCACATATCTGCACTTTCCAACCCCAAAGGTGTGCTGCTTCCCAAACTGACGGAGGAAGTCTGAGCAAAGGTTGGCAGAAAAGATTCCTCGGAGGTCGCCTGAAGTTTAGGGCTTTGGGTTTGTATGTGGTTTCTAATTGCTTACACAAAATCCCTTAACATCCCGTAACCAAAACACAAAGCTGAGGAATGAGATCTTTTAACACAATCACCACACACAGAGAGAGTGTAAAGAATACAAGTATTGCTTCTTTCTCTTTTGGTATAAAGTACATGAAATTAAGGTCTAGTCTACACTGGGAAATTAGGTTGGTATAACTACGTTGTTCAAAAGTGTGAAAATTATCCACACCTCTGAGCAACACTGTTAAACCAACCTAACCCCCCATGTAGACAGTGCTAGGTCAACCTAGCTACCATCCCCCAGTGAGCTGGAGTACCTACACGGATGGAAGAATGACTCCCATTAGCGTAGGTCGTGTCTGCACTGAAGCACTGCAGCTGCTGTGTTTTGAGTGTAGACAAGCCCTTTGTTAGGACGCAAAGATCTGGGAACAAGAATATCTGCAGGAATTGAAACTGACTAATCTGCTTGAAACCAAAGCAGTTTTTTCCAAGGATCTGTTCTGAAAGCTCAGGGCATGGTCACCCCCTTCTCTACCCCCTTCTCTACCCCTCAGTCAGAACTAATTAAACGCATCAAGATTCAAATTCCAACATCTTCATTTCATTTGGCAGCTCTGCAGTTAGACTATTAACTCTGAGCTTCTCTCTCTCTCTCCCGGTCATTTTTCAATTATCTTGCTTCATCTTTATTCCGTTTCCAGGAACACTTAGCAACAGGCTCTTGCAATCAGCAACCAACAGGCTAGGAGCTGAAGGAGAGATTTTGCAGTTAAGATGACCTTTTACCACACACATGCAAATTTTAAAGAAAGAATTTGACCTATGTGCTTTCTAAGTCTCTCTCTTGGTTACATTCTCCCCTGGTTTAAGTCTTTCTCTTTAAAGGCACAAGCACCAGAGCTTACCCTTTCTCATTGAATCCTATTGATATGAAGAAAGCTTGCACCCCGCCTTCACCTTGTATTGTAGGATTCCGCTTTATCTCTCATCTGATGGCCAGGGGCCAAATAGGGCTAAAACCAGGCTGCGGAATCTCCCCATCTGGTGGCGGGACTGGCTGAACACTGCCTGTTCCTACAGCGGAGACCACTGCCTGTTCCTACAGCTGAGATTCAGACCAATATCCTGATGCAGCTCCACCAGCTCAGCCACAAGAACCTGCTCTTATAGGGGGGACAAGACCCCAGTGTTCTCCTGCACAGTGACTTTTATTGATAAATGAAGAGTCAGCAGCTTTCATTCCAGAGCACCTAAAGTGCATGCCAAGAGCCAAACGCAGCCCATAGCATCCAAAGCAGCATCCCGCGGTTGTGCTCTTAGTGATTAAAGCCAAATGACCTAGTCAACATGAAGGTGGGATGGTCCAGTGGTTAGAGTACCAGTCTGGGATTTAAGAGACCTGGGTTCAGTTCCCTGCTCCCACCAGACTTCCGGTGTGACCTTGCAGAAGTCACTTAGGGTCTCTGTGCCTCAGTTTCCCACCTGTAAAATGGGGATCCTTCCATTAAAGATCAGACACTACAGTAATGGGAGCCAGACAGATAAGAACTGTTTGCTGGAGAGCAATTATCTGCTTGCCAGGAAGATACAATCCCGAGCTGATAAAGTGGCTGCAATTATCTTCAGTAAGTGTGTAGATTAGATGCTGCCACAGAGCTCCAGACAAAATGCCAGAGCTCTGGGAAAAGGCCCTTGCTGTCCCCAGGTTCAACGTAACCCGAAATATAGTGTGGCCTCATCTCTGACGCTCCCCACATGAGGTAATTTCATGAGAGAGACATAAACAATGAGATCACTGTCAGTTAATTGTAGGTTAAGACGTAATTATCACACTCTTCATGGTAAGGCTTCTCTAATAGGGGCGGCTGTTTAAAGTCTGTGTTGGGCACAGAAGCAACAGAGCATAGGATGTCTGAAAAGTTATTTGTGTATGTGTGGGGAGAGGAAGGGAAGGGAAGGGAAAGGTGGCTGTTTATTACATTTCCAACCATCCCCGATACCAAGACATAGGAACATGTACAGGTAAAGTGCCAACTTGTTTTTTCTACTCTTTAAATTGAGAGTGTGAATTTAACAGTGGCTAAATTGTCAGCATACCTCTGAAGAATACCTCATTTCCAGGTAGATCACTGCTTTTAGTCCCAACGTTACCTATATTCCTCACAAGTTTGAAAAAGTTGCTCTTACCCTTGAAAATTATTTTCATCAGAAACAGCAAATCTGAGGCTGCAGAATGAGTGGTTTAAAGTAAATAAGAAATCCCAGAATATGTTAAGGTTTGTGACCGAGTATCTTTTGGGTGCCTTCATCACACATCCCATCCCACCTTGGCTGATTGAAAGATACCAGTGACAGAATGACAGTCCTAGTAACAGAAGCCCTCTCTTTAGTACACAAAACAGGCACATGTACATTAACGTAGAGGATAACACAACAGCATGATTTAATTGATCTACATACATCTATTGGAAACAATCTTAACTCAAGCAAATGCTGGTTAATACAAGACAGTGACGTCTCTGGCTCTCCAGATCTGCACCCAGCAACTGATGGAGAGAGGAGAAAAACCAGCTTGGATTCACCAACTTAAAATTCCCTAGAACATGAATTTGTCACATTCCTAGTCTGGACCCAGTGTCACTTGATGGAGTAACTCTGAACTGGAAGATAATCTGCATCTGCAATGCATTATTCTAGTAACACACTGTATCCACTCTACTGTTCCACTAAAGATGCTTTATACTTGTGGGCAGGGTATAGTTTGGGGAGTTTAAATCCGCTAGCAATATAAGCAATAAACCCTCCTTCTCCCCATTAGTTGACAAGAGTTAATGGATCATCACTACTAATGTATTTTTTAGTGTATTTGATAAAGTGCTCTGGATATGAATTAACACTTTGTTTCTGGCACTCTGCCAGCAGGATTCATGCAGCGAGTCCTCTCTTCCCCAGTTAGGGCTATTTTTAAAAATTAAACAGATTTTTTAAAAAAGTCCTGAAAGTGTCTGGACAATGAAAGGGGAAGAAGTCCCTGATCGAATCCACAGGAGAACTGATGCTGGTTGTTGGCAGCAGAACCAGAGACCCCAGTCTCCACACTAGAGTGGAACAGCTTAGACTACTCTTGATGCAGGTGCTTTTTGCTCTTACAGAAGAGCCCCTGTATCAGTGTGAAAACAATTAAGCAAAGCTGCCCCCCCCCTTTTTTTTTTTTTAATTTATACCACAAATCAGTTTCCTTTCAGAGGGCAGATGTCCATTACACACATTGAGGCACATCAAAGGGCAGGAAAACTTAAAAGAGAGCCATGCCCCTAGTGCGCATACACACACTGCTGCTGTTTCATTCCTGAGCATGGTTATATTCATCAGCTGTTTCTTGTCCCAAAGCTTTTGACCCCTCTGTACCACATCTCAGACCAGACAGCACAAGGGAACATTTGGTTCCACTCATGTTCCAGACCAGAGAAAATATGGGCCTGCATTTTTGCTGCTATCACAGCTGGGGCTCTGGAGCACCTGGCCTTCTCTTATAGGGAATAATACAGACTTTATCCCTCTGGGATAAGAGCAATAAACTTTAATCTGCCAAATGTGGGGCAAAGTGTTGCTGTTTAAACTATGAATGAGAACAGCTGAGCCCACGGCTATGAAGGGTTCCATGGGACTCTGGCACACAGGGCTTACGAGGGCACCACAGGGTCTCAGAATGCTAGAGCCCAGGATCACCACGAAAACTTTACATTTAATTCCGGTAATACAAGTTTTCTGTAAAGCACTTCTGTGCTCTGCTTTTGTGTTCTAGCATTTGCTCCACTACTGTGATACAGATAGATACAGCACTAGGAACCTACGCCCCAAAGAGAAAAACCCAGCATGCAACAAAAACTGTCAATCAGTCCAGATCAAAAGACTAAAAACCGGTTCCACTGAGTCCTGATCCAAAGTCTACTGAAGTCAAGAGAAAGACTCCCACCAGATTCAGTGGGCTTTGGATCAGATCCCTAATCTCTACATTATTCACCAGGAATTTTGAAGGACAAGGTGCTATAAATACAGCTCAATTTACCACATGGCAAAATAAAAGTGTCAGTAGATCAGTGAGGTCAGTGCCTGATTACGGGAGACTGGGACCCTAGGCCACCAGCAGCCACCTAACCAACACGCGCTATTAAATAACAAGGCTAGAAGGAACAACGTAAGCTATGATGTGTCCCTGTTGCTAACCAGCCCTGAGGGAGATGAAATGGCCTTTCAATTTACACCCTGTTAATAAGGTTCTTCTTAGCACTGAAGCTACACTTCTGGTTCTGATCCACAGAAGTGGATCCACACAACCACACAACCGTCAGGGAGTGGTGCACTGTAGTCTGGTTTGACCACAAAGCTTGTTTGTGCCAGTGTGTGTTTAAAAGCCTTTAACAACAAAGCCAACCTATGCTATCCTGGAAGCAAGGGACTTTTCTGTATTTAAAACAAATATTGCTTTAGGGAGTTTCCTGTTGTTGGAAATGAAAGCCCAGTTGTTGCCGCAGCAGTCAAAACACCCCCAGGGAGCCCCATTCTTTAGAAATCATGGAAACAAAGGTTAGCATATCCATCAGATGCGAAAGGAACTTCTGTTCCATTCATTTGTGTTTGGTGAGTGAACACATGAGAAATCAGCAACTTTTCCAGCCTGTGTTGTCAGCGTGCCAGCAGCCTTCAGCAAGGACGCTTCAGACACTCAGAGGGCTCACTCATTAACAAAACAGCACTAACAACATTAAGTGGGCATTGCACAAGTCTGCCAGGAATCTTTCACCAGCCTCTGAGCGTAGATTGGGAAACCAACCCAAAGAGGCAGGCAAATGAGGACATGCATGTACAAGTGTGGCAGGCAGGGAGCAATTTACATGACACAGGGAAATTGACTACAGACTGGCAAGTAGGAAAAGCCCATGTTATTCACTTCTCTCCCTCCAGCCCCTCCATAAGCAATCACAGCTTCAGAACTCAGGTTTCAGAGTAACAGCCGTGTTAGTCTGTATTAGCAAAAAGAAAAGGAGTACTTGTGGCACCTTAGAGACTAGCCAATTTATTTGAGCATGAGCTTTCGTGAGCTACAGCTCACTTCATCTGAAACTGAAGTGGATCCAGATTCAGAAACATCCTGGTATCACTGAATGACCTGCCCAACAAAATCTCTCTAGAGAGTGAAGATTTTCCCTCTCTTCAGATGTGCCTCAAACAGGGTCCATTTTGTTGTGTGTAGGGTCAGAGACCAAGGGCAGATAGGAGTCTAGGCAAGATATTTCAAGACGACTTTTTGGATGCTGAAATGGCCAATGGGCTCTCTTGATAGCACAAGAGTAACAGAGATAATAATACCACCTGCCTCTTACATAGCATTGGTCATTAGCAGATCTCAAGGTGCATTACAAAGGAGGCTCAGTATCATTATCCCCATTTTACAGTTGGGGAAACCGAGGCACCAAACAGTGACATGACTTGCCCAAGGTCACCCTGCAGGCTAGTGGAAGAACAGAGAACAGAGCCCAGATCTCCTGAGTCCCAGTCGAGTGCTCTAGCCTCTATGCAGTTAAAACCTGCTCTAGCCAGCAAATGGGTCCAGCCAGCATCATAGGATGGGAGTCAAGATTACAAGCCACCAGCACTGAGAAGTGAAACCCCAGAACTACCACCTAGAACTGAGTGGTAAATCCACATACCACAACAGTTCATCTGATAAAGAAGATGGCGTTAGTTGCCTCTCACTCCAGGAAGAATTTGATGCCATCTGTAATAAGTATGGGATAAACAGTGTAAACCAGCATTGCTTTGGGACTTACAGACTACCTTTTCCCTCTGTCTAAGGGATGTACATTTAGCAGTGTGTGCATTTCTACTGATGAAATGTGACACAGTGTGTAACTATCTGAGAGGAGCATTCTTCAAATGCATAAACAACAGGAAGACAGCACAATACATTGCTAACATAGTAAGAATATTTCACACTCCTGTGGTAGCTTTCCTCTGAGGAACACAAGCCCTTTCACAAATTAAAACTCTGAACATCCTAAGATATTAATCCCCTTTTTAGAGATGGGTAAATAGACACACAAAGGGGTATGGTGACTTACCTAAGGTCATAAAGCAGAACCAAGAACAGAACCCAGGATTCCTACCGCCCAATCCCTCCGTGCCCCGAGCACCTACATTAGAAAGACAAGATGGAGGGAGGTCATATCTTTTATTAGACCAACTTCTGTTAGTGAGAGGGAGAAGCTTACACAGAGCTCATCTCTCTCACGAACAGACGTTGGTCCAATAACAGATATGGCCTTCCCCCACCTCATCTCTAATATCCTGGGACCATCAGGGCTACAACAACACTGCATTACATGACACTCCTTCCACAGCAAACTGGGATAAAGTGCAGGGTGCACTGCATGATGATCACAAGGAAGTCTGTGCATCCTTCTATTTAATGCCTTAGCTCCTAAATCATCTCTTCAGCTCACAATCCAGGTAAGCAACATCAAGCTTTTTAACTCCACTAGATGGCAGTACAAAGAATATATTTTGCTTTGGAAATGAGAGAGCCCCCGCCCCCATCCTTTCTTTCTCCCCAGGTTGGATGAACGCTGCCAAAAGTTTTCTGGAAACTTCTTCTCCCTGCAGATTTGAAGGGATTTCATGGCACAGATTTGAGCTGTGATCTTGGTATGCAGAATTCTGCCCAGAGGAGAGAGAAAAAGCAGACAACAGAAATTCCTTTCACCTATGTGGAGACTGATTCATAAGCGAGGAAACTCCTGGCTCTGTCCAAACCATTCCCCTTCACACTAGGGCACGGGCTTGCTGACTGCAAAAACATGGCTCCTCACGAAGATTAAAGGTTAGGAGCCCCAATATCCTACCAGCCAGAGGGCCAGCTATAGCCTCTTCCCTGCTCTGCCTTGGCATCACTCTACACGAGCTCATGGAAGAAAACCCAACACCCAGACATACAGGCACCAGCTATACAGTGATACCCAGACCCAGAAATATGACTTTCCAGAAATATGCTCAACTGGATATGAAGTCCTGAGCCTCAGAACCATTTTCAGTTACTCAGAAGTTGCACCGCCGTTGCTCAGTGCAGCTTTCCCTGCACCCTGAAGTCCCAATGCCGCCCCCCAGACCCAGCATGTGTGATTCTTTAGTACCGTGAAATCCCGCAGGACAGCTGCCCAGACCAAGTGGCATATTCTCCATGACCATGAAATCCCTGAGACTGCAAATCACACGGCGTGCTACATTCCGTCACCACAATTCCCTGAGCACCCATGGGCAGACCCAGCTCTGCATTCTCAGACACCCCTACCTCCCCCAGGACTGTTGCTTTGATCCAGTGGATTCTCTCTTACCCCGAGTCCCCAGGGCTGCCATCCATACCTGGTGCTGCATTATCTCTCTATGAACTGTCTTTTGTGCACTGTCATACACCAACAGTCATCTCATGGACAGGGACCCTGTCAGCTGTACCAAATGCCCTTGGCCTGGGACAGCTTTAGGACAGTTCACTGGGAAATGAGCCATCAAATTTATTGCATTTAAATCCCAAACCCTGGGCCTAAGGTGTAATGTGAGTGATCTTATCAGAAACCCCAAACCCAGAGCCTTTTCCATTCACAGTAGTTCCAAGACCCCACAAATACAGAGCAATAACTCACAGGCTCAGACTCTTACACAGGAGCTGGGGAAGGAGAGGCTGCAAAGCGGGTAGTTTACAGTTCGGTTGGGCCTGGACTTCGTTTACTATATGACTTTTAAAACAAAAATTGGACAGTCCCTACGTAAAAGGATAAATGGACACAAATCAGATATTAGGAATGGCAATCTACAAAAACCTGTAGGAGAACACTTCAATATCCCTGGACACATACTAGCACATTTAAAGGTCGCCATCCTGCAGCAAAAAAACTTCAGGACCAGACTTCAAAGAGAAACTGCTGAGCTTCAGTTCATTTGCAAATTTGACACCATCCGCTCAGGATTAAACAAAGCGTGTGAATGGCCGACCAGCAACAAAAGCATTTTCTCCTCCCTTGGTGTTCACACCTCAACTACGGAAGAGGGCCTCATCCTCCCTGACTGAACTAACCTTGTTATCCCTAGTCTGATTCTTGCTTCCATATTTATACCTGCCTCTGGAAATTTCCACTACTTGCATCTGACGAAGTGGGTATTCACCCACAAAAGCTTATGCTCCAATACGTCGGTTAGTCTATAAGGTGCCACAGGACTCTTTGCCGCTTTTGTATTTGTGGGATAATCTAAGCACTATACCCAGATGTACAGACACTCTTTTCTTAAGCTGTGTATTATAACATTTTTTAACATTGGCTTTATTAAACAGCATTCCCTTTGGGAGGAACTTTTGAAAGAGTCCACTTACCACTAAATGCAAGATCAGACAGAATTCGGATGCGGTCTGTGAAACAGAAAACTCTCAAGTCCCCCAGCGCCCGCTGGATAAAAAAGAAATAACACTCAGAACAGTTGTCTCTGAGGACAGGGCCCCAGTTCCAGGGATACACTAGCAACATTACTGGCATACTACGGCGGGCTAGGAAAAGGGAGTGGGCAGGCAGGCAAGAACCTGTGGGCAGGGCTGGCAAGACATACCGAATAGGATCAAAGAGTTGCCAAGCTTTAATGTCGCCCGTCCATCCCCCCTCCCACAAAAAAAAAAATAGCCACCCACCTGCTTTGCAAACTTCTCTTCAATAGCAAATGCTGGAGAGAGAGACTTTTCTTCACTTGTGACATAACTCCCCGGAGGGACTGGCCACGTTCTCACTGCCCTGGCCAAAAGCATAGAGCCCTGCAAGGATCAGCTTCTATTACATCCCCCGTCCCTGAAAACAACAGCTCTGCACTGTCCTTGACCTGCCCATAAAGACACAGGTTTGTCTACTCAGGGGAGTTACACTGGTGTACGATAAGGTGTGAATTTAACACATTATAGTTACATTGGGACAAGTCCCCTGGTGCACACTTGTGCACCTCCTTCTGGTTTTAGCGTAAACCCCTTCCAAAGCAATATTAGCTAAGCCAGGAAGAGCCCCCTCTTACACAGGAATAAGAGCATCCACCTGGGGAATTACACCAGTATAATTATACCAGTATAACTGGTAAAACTTTCCTATGTAAACAAGTCCAAGGACCAAAACACTCCCCACACCCTGCTGTGCACATGCATGCATAGTCACCCCCAGAGATCCCATACCCATTGGATGGATGAAGGATGCAAGCACGGAGGTGCTCTTGGTCATCCCCTGGCGGCTCTGTACCAGTCAGGCCTGGGATGACTAGTATGAACTTTTCCATCAATTATGGCAAATCATCATCTTAACGTTAACGGAGCAGCTAAACCTCTTCAGGCCCATCCCGGGAGTCCTCTCTGAGTGAATTACGGACAAGCGGCAGAGAGGGGTGGGAAGCAGGATCTCAGCTTAACAGGCCCCTTCTAGCTGCCCCATCTGTCTGAATTTTTGCCAACTAACTGAGGCATGAAAATTATTCCACCTCCCATCTTGCTGAGAAATTATGATCAGAAGTGAAATGGAAAGAATCCTAAGGTCTTGGCCATTGAACAGAGATGAATCCCAGGATTAAGATGAATAAACAGTCACATATTGATTGAAATGCCTGAGCCCTGTCTGAACATTATAAGCTTCTGATCAGTTTGTTAGTGATCTCGTCTTTTGAAAAGTGGAGCCCTTCCCTGCGCCCAAGGTTTCTTCTGTCCCAGCCAAGTGTTGGGGTTCAGACTTTGCCAAGGGAAAAGCTATGCTAAGAGATCTGATTAGACACCTGGTATTTCGGGGTGTACAGTTGGCTGAGAACCAAAGAAGATGGCATTTTCTTTCAAGATATTTTTCTGCAAGAGTCAGCGTTGCTAGGTTACATGAAATCACCATTATGGATTAGCAAGGCAGGGGGAAGTAAAACAACCTATGAGAAGAAGGACAAGAAGCCAACAATCCAGGAGGGAAACAATGAAGAGATTGCGCAGAAACCATCCTGATTGTGGGGTCTGACAAACCTGGATCTGCAGGGGGAAGAGGAGGGAAAGAGAACGCTCACAAACCAGCCCATCCTTCATGTTAGCAAAACACCTACCATTTTTCCAGCCCGTTCTCCCCAACAGCTCACCTTGCCCAATGGGGTTCACTGGACTTCAGAGGTATGTCTTTGTTTTCCCCTATCTCAGTTGCCCCTATTTATAGGCTGAATGACCAGGAACAAGACTCTGCATTGTGAGCTGCTGGGAATCAGAGGCGAGATGTCCTGTCCAGTCTGAGGAGGTGAAATGTGAGCGGCACATACAGCAATGAGTACACACCAACAAGACAAAAGACACACACAGCCGAAGTTCCTGGATCACAGCACACTTCATGCCTTCACCCATGTACTGCATCTTGATGGTTTAGATACTGTAAATGCAAGAGCCAGGAAAAATCCATCTTATTTGTCATAACAAACCCTCAAGTAAACAGAAAGGGAAGGCTGAGTATTGGACAGTTAAACAAGCATAGAAAGTGGAGAGAAATATGCAGCACTGGTATTCCACACCCTGCCGGTCTATGCTGTCTCTTGGCAAGCCCAGACGAGTGGCCAGGACATGACGGGCTCAGGGCAGGACTCAGTGCCCTCCATACAGGGCAACAGAAGAGTGAGGGATGGGATACCTGGGTGGGAACCTGCTTGTCCGTATCAAGTGAAAAGTTTCTTAGCAAAAACTAGCACTTTAAGAGTCACCTGCCCTGGTGCTTCCCACTCCCTGCCACCTGCAGACACATGCTAGGGGGGTCTGCCTTGAGCTCAAGGGCTTGCATAAATGCCTAACCCCAGGAAATTCCAGACCCCAGAGAAATAAAGAATTGAGCCAGGTGGTTTATATAACAGAAACCCCACACAGAAACAGCCTGTCTGCGATTTATGGAGTTAAAGGCATTTGCTTTGCCTATTACTAACTGCACAGAGTTTTGCAAGGTGCCTGATGAACAGCGCTATGCTTCAGGGAACAGACGTGTCATGGGCTAGCCAACAAATCAGTGGGACAGTTAACAGGCAGAAGGGTCCGCCTGAACGGATCCTTTTGCAGGAGCAGGGTCCAAGTTTCTGGGCTATCCAGCATTGGAACTCAACCTGAACCCTGAATCTCTTTGATTTTTACCCAGCACTTCACTAATCAAGTGTCATCTCTGTCCCGGGGACTGAACTAGAGACCAAAGAGAAAGTTTTAACCCCAAACATAATGACTTGGGGCTTTGGGTTATTAGCATTTTTTAAAAAAAAAAGTCTGCTCTGGTGAGTTCCCGGTTCCTGAACTCTCCAAAGAGCATAAGAGTTGCTCACAGCCAGCAGCTCTATTGAACACTTCCAGACGCCGTCTGGCTTGCTGGAACCCAGCCTACTCCTGCACTCTAACAAAAAGAGACCCAAATATACAAGATCTGAATGTAGAAGATGGTTTACAAAGTGGGAAGGAAAGGGGTGAGCAACTTCCATGGAAGAGCCCTATTAAACATAATGCAAAATAATTAAAATCTTCCAAGTCTGGACCTACTTATTATAAAATAACCAAGACTTAAGACCAAATCCCCCATTGGGGAGTGGGGGAAAGAGTATGTCCCAAATGCTGTTCTCTGCTATCCCTTCCTCTTCCTACTCTCCAGGGAGTCTGCAGGTGGCAGATCATTTTAACAAAACTCATTTCAAATCTGCAAGCTGAAAAATCTCATCATGTCCTACAGTCTCCTCCCTCACCCTCCCATGATATTATACTGAAGAAGATTCAACCCATAGGTTTTCCAAAGTCTTGGGTTGCTGTGGTGATGTTTTATTTCATTACAAAGGAAAGAACATTACACTCCATTCACATAGACCGTCTGTAAACAGGGAGGGATTCTGTTTTAACCCTCTTTCTACTCCTAGCTAGATAACATAGCACTTTGACAGGCCCTTCCAAACACGGAGAAGATTTACAGTACAGCTAGGGGTCCGTATGGCAAACACATGCTCTGCAGCCCCCAGGCTTAAGGAGTCAATGACAGATACTTTTTAGGCTGGGACACAGAAAAGACATTTACAAGTTTTCACCAACATATGCAACTCCTTTCCACAACTGTCTTCACGAGCATCAGGCACTTGGCATCACTCCTCTATGCCAATAAAAGGCACATCTACACAGTCCTCTTTCCCCGGTGCAAAAACCTATCGCCTATGCTGGCATTCCTGTCTGGTCACTGGGAGGATTTTCTGTACGATTTTTTCACATAAAAGTCTGGATGGTACAATCAAGTCCCAAATGTATTGACAACTTCATGCAAATAAGATATGAATTAGTAAGTGTTTGCATCCGCAATATGGAAAGTGCAGAGGACCTTAGCCAGCTCAGATTAACTGTATTTGGGGAAGAAAAGTGAGTTGATCTTTATTTCCCAAATATACAGTCTCCTCCTTTTTGCATCTTCCATAGGACAGTGCCTTATCTTCTTCAAAGCAAGGCACCTTCATTCATCCCTCCAGTCAGCAATTCTCTTGGTTCCTTCCCTTCCTTTAAGCTCAAAGCACATCCAGATCTTGAAATATTATGTAGCTGACCCATTCCAAACAGCCCTGCTGAGGGAGGAGTGGACGGACCACAGGAAACAAGTTACACTACACAACAGCAACTGACCAACACTCCACAGTCATCACTGCTGCATCTGAGAACAAAAGGTGTTTTCTTCATATTCATAAAGTATCCTTGGGGAATGGTCTATTTTAAAAAATACCTTATAGACGACTTAGTACTGTGGAAACCCAGATTTCGTAATGGAAACACTGACAATCACCTTAACAATAGTGTCACTGTAACATACACATGTATGCTAATAACGGGCTGTCTGCAGCATGCTGCCCTCCTCTGTAAAATATTTCTCCCTCTGGTTCCTAGCAGCTACTAGGCAAGCCCAGGCTGGGGCACTTTGGAGAACTTAATAGTCCATCTTTCATGAAACAGGAGGGCTGCCAACGCATGAGCACTCAGCTGCCAGCTTTGGGCACAGAGAGATATCTGCAGAGGAAGAAAGCACATTAGGGCCATGTGATCAAGGACACCACAGATAGGAAATCAAGGCAACCTCCAGATTAAACGGAGGAAAATAAAAATTAATGCTGAGCAGCAAACTGTTTGGAAAACAAAACCTTACACCAGGTATAGGACAAGTGGCTGAAAGAAAAAAAGCAGCCAAGCTCGACATAACTGCTAGGGGATGCTGCCTGCCTTACCACAAAAGAGGTTAGACTTATTAGGTCACATCCATCCCCCCAAGGCGCCAGACAGGATTGTTCCCCACTGTACATTCTCCAGGTCTAATTTCAAATGACTCTAGCAATGGGGATTCCGCACCGTTTCCCTTGGGAGACCATTGTGCAGCCTAACAATAAAGGCAGCATACTGCATGCTGTAGCAGGACAGACAACAAACCAAATGGTTCTATGTGGCAGCTGCAGAATCTGCTTTTGGGAGGCACAAGATGGATTAAAAGAAGAGCCCAAAGTCATTTATGATGAGAGGGGAAATACTATGTCCTTTCCTTGTAGCATAGCTGTTGCTGGCTATGTAGCCCTTGGATTCTGAGTACTTGCTGGCAAGAAGTGAAGGGAAGGATATTTATTTTAAAACCCACAAGCGGACACTGCAATTCTATTTAAAAAATACAACTGGCATTAATTCTAAAAACTTCCCACCACTGGGCCTGGGATTCAAAACCAGCAAGGGACACACAGGCCAAAACACACTCAGAGCAGACGCCTGCAAAAGATTCCAGGGGGAATAAGGGAAATTAGTTATGTGGTTTAAGAAAAGATTTTACAAAAAAACACCAACAACCCATCAATGTTTCTAGGGGAGTGTTCTGAAATGCACCCATAGCACTCACAGCTGATTCACAAGTGCCAAGGTCTGAGCCTTCCTCTATTTCATCTATGGAGCCAGACTGCAAGTTCCTTGGCTATGACACCATTAATAGCCAAACGCTGCATGGGTTGTACAGTCTGTGTGTTCAACTGCAGGTAATCTAGGGTTAAAGAAAGATATGAGATGGGAGGGACTAAACAGAAGCAGTCTCCTCCCCACCCCCAGCAACTGCAGGATACAGATGATGTTGCATATGGCTCTCCAGTGCCAACTCAGCAACCTCCTTTCAATGCTCCATAGGAAGGCAGAAAAAGTCAAGGTCGGCAGTTTCTGTGCCAGCAGGGGAAATTCCTTCCTAAATCTGGTGTCTCCATAGTTACAAAGCCTCTAGTCCAGCTGTGGTTTTTGGTTCTGGTTTCAGAGCCAATCCAGAAGAAGCCTATTTCCCAGTTCTGGTTCAGACATGGCAGAAGCCTCAGGAGTGCTTTATGCTTCCGAGTAGAAATCTCATGAGAATCCTGCATGCCTTTGGGCCATTTGGAGCTGAACACTTGCGTGAATGGCTTCCTATATTTGAATGTCCCCAAACGCAAGGCCTTGCCTTGATTCAGCCTCAAACCGTAGCCCTGTTCCAAGCCTAACCCAGATCTAAACCTGAGCAGCAGCTCCTCAGCGCCCACTGAAATGAGTCCTGTTCAAGGAAACTCTGGTAATAAAATATATTCTGGTCTGGCGCCTGCAAAATCTATTATACCTTGAACTAATGTAAGGGGAGAAGATGCCCCTCCCAGGGCTACTGAGCAACTAACTAATAGACCTTCACAATCCACCCAGATTCACACTACACACCCTGCCACCAGCTTCAGAGAGCTGAAGGTGCAAATCTGGACTGACATCTGGGTCTTGACTCACACTGTTGTGTCTCTTCCTCCCCCTGCTCCTTCCAAACAAAAAGGATGTGAGGTAAGGCTGGAGTGACAGGCTGGATTTGCAGACTTAACTCTGACTTTCCTCACTTTCCTGGGCTGAAGTCAGACTTGGAACACTAACTTTTTTAACATGATGCTTTGTAGCTGACTCACATGGAGCTTCTGCCAAGAATCTAAATAATTAGAGTGAATTAGACAGAACGGTCTGCCTGTGCATGCCTGGCAACATCTGCTGATTTGAGAGAGCTCCACTAGAAATCGTGTAAAACCCCAGGGCAGAGGGGATGAGTGGAATGTTTCAGAAGAGCTCTCCCTGAGGGACAGGCTCTAGGGCCCTCCCCTAGTTTGGGCTGCCATATTGCTTCTCCACATGGATTGACTGAAATGCCAGCCCCTGAGCCCACGTTTTGTGGGGAAGAAGGTGAACCGGAGCAGGTTCAGAAGGCAAGGGGGGGAAAAGGGAGCAGAAAACTATGCACCACTATTGGCTCAAGACTGTGCAAACCCATTATTATTGCATCCCCATTACAACATTCAGAGCTACATGCCTCTCCATCAAGTTACAGAGCTGCGAAGCCATCACACGTTAGGTCTTCCTGAGCAACCGACGGCCATCTAAAATTCCATAAAACCGCAGGAAAAATAGCTTCCTCGAACCCTTTCTTCAATAGATACAGGAGCTTTGTTGCAACCCAGGGCCTGCACCACTGTTGTGTGTTGATCAAAAGATCAAACAAAATCTATGTTAGACTAAGCCAAAAGCAGACATCTGGTGCTACTAACCTAAACAACCCACAAGATTCCTTCTGACTGATCTGAAAATGTTTCAGCTTTATGCTGCAGGTCAAAAAAGCAAGTTACCACATCTGGGCTGAGAAGCCATCAGAGCCTCTGGCAACAAGGTGCTCTACTGCATGCTTTCATTTAGCCATCAGATACTATCTTGACATCATATTGCAGCCAAGAGACTACATGAAAAGAACACTAAGATTGCAAAGTCAAGCACTCAAAAGTTAGGAAATGCCAGACGTAAGATTGCCCAGGCCACCTTCATTTGGCCCCCTTGTGCATTATGAAACGATACATAATGTCATGATCACATAATATTTTCTATAGGGCCCTACCTCATTCAGTGTACAGGACGGATGGTGCTCACTGAATAAGCAGCTATTCAATACTTGGTTTTGCCCTTCTTATTCAATGTGTGTCCCTAGGCCTTATTTACTGCTTGGTATTCAAACCTGCTTTGAAGACAGAATTACTAATTTCCTTGTGAGTTTTTCTATGGCACTCATCACTATAGTATCCAAATATTTCACAAATATTAATGAATTTATTTTCACAACACTTCTGTGAGATGAGGGGATCATTTTATCCCCATTTTACAGATAGAGAACTGAGGCACAGAGATACTAAGGTCAAAAGTATCCACTCATTTTTAGTTCCGAATCTGAGATCCTTGCAGTCTGACTTTTCAGAGTTCTTAGCATTTCCTATGTTCAAAGTACAGAACTCATTGACTTCCATAACAGCTGTGAGTACTCAGCACTTCCACAAACCAGACCCCAGGGTCTCGGGTCAGGCGCCAGAAAATGAAGAACACACAATCACCTGTGAAAAGTTCAGTTTAATGTGAATTGCCTAGCTTCAGACAGGAACTCTGTGGCAGAAGGAGGGATAGAATCCAATTCTCCAGGGCAGCATTCAACTGCCTTAACCATGTGACCATCCCCCCTCTCTTCCTGCAATCCCCTGCCTCATTCACTACACACCCTTCCAACTTCTGCCACAAATGCAGCAGGGGTTCTATAGACAACAGATTCCTCCACTACAGAACCCTGATTCATCCCCAGAGCATGGTCCAGCCAGTGCACTGAATGGGGCAGGGGTCCTGTGGAATAAACAGTATGTAACTGTGTCATTAAGACTATACTGTAGTGTATATGCACAAAGGAGCAGAACTAAGGTTGCACAGAATTGTTGTAAATTAGATGCACATTTCTTGTTCCATTTTGCTGCTTTTCAGACTCCCCCTTGTTCTGGCTGCCACTGGATTTCAGATCAAGCTTCTAATAAGGGTTAGAGTTGGACTGAATTTTTTTAGCCCATCAGATTTCAACTTTCCAAGCCACAAATAAAATTTAGGCTCAACTTGAATTTTCACAATAGTCTGGCCTGAAGGCCAGGGTTTTAACAACGGATCAGCCAACGCCTCAGTGATGGGAATTCTTTGAAAATACAATTCTTTGACACATCAAATGCTGTGCAGGCTCTCGTTGACAACAAAAGCTAGTGTGTTCAGCCAGTTCCCCAGTCAGCAAACTTAACACATCTTCCCTAAAAACCAGAAGAACCTGTGAGTCACCAACAAGAAAACCATTTTCCACCCAGGCCAACTGTGGTTTTAACTCATTTTATGATGTCAAGGCAAGATGGAGGTATGGTGAGCAGAGGGGTGCGTTTTTGAAATGGATGCACAGGAGTCATATCGACACACAAGACCCTTCCTGCACATTGATTAACTGACCACCCTGGAAACCTGCCTCATACATTTCCATCTAGATCACAAACACTGCCCAGAGCTCCCACAAAGCAGCATCTTTCACATGCTGCCGCCCAGACCATACATAACATGATGTAATACAAGGTCTGTCTCACTTCCTTTTTGAGACAACTTTTGGGAGGTTTTCCCCTTCTTTAGTTACTTTTTAAAATCCTATCCTAAAAAGGGAAATTTTACAAGTTTACAGTCATGTTAAGGAGTTAACTCAAACCCACACAGTCAAGGAAAAATGGTACGACTGAAATGTAGCCCTAGTATTCCACTACCAGGATAATGCAGGACTGGCCCTTAACTCGGAGGATTTATTTGGAAAGTTCCACTTCCCCTTCCTCCCCATCATACAACCCTTTTCCTTAAGGCCCCATGTCCTGGTAACCTAGGGATGCCCGCCATTTGAGATTTCCTGGGGCCATCCCAAGTTTAGTGCAACAAACCCCTATCAAGCACACCGTTAAAATCCCTGAAGGTACTTTAGGTCTCTGTGAATCATCAAACAAAGGGTCACTGCGTTGCGCTACAATGGACAAATAGCTCCGGATCAAATTAGCTCTTCCCACAGCAACTCCACCTTCCTTCCACAGAGCATTCGTCAAAGCACATCGCTGTTGCTCCTAAATTAGGTGGGAGGATTAGGCATTGCCACCAGCTCAGTGATCTTCAGCCCTCGCAGCAGAGCATGCTGTCTCTGCGCTGTGTTCCGCTCCTGTGTAGAGGACACAAAAGACCAGCTCCAAGTATCGAGCAAACGGGCCCTACCCCAAAGTCCCTCACTTAGTCAAAACACACACACAGATCAGGCCCCAGGGGGGTCTAAAAATGGTCATGCTAAGCCTCTTCTAAAGATCCACTTGGCCAATCTCTCCTAATTGCCCAAACCTCGGGGAATCTCTCACAGGCTTCAACCTTGTCTTTAGTTTCCTTGCCTGGGTAGGTTGAACTGAGATCTTTACCACTATTTTGAACAGACTTTGTTTCATGTTTTCTAATTATTGAAAAGCGTTTCCTTCAGGACATTATTTTCAGTTTTGCTTTTCCAGTTACCAGATTAACTAATTTTAAACTCACATCTTGAAAAGTCAAACGTCCACGCTTTTAAGAGCCTCCTCTCTTCCCCCCATTAGGCTGCCAAAGCAGCGGATTAGTCAGATGCCAAAAAAAAAAAAAAAGAGAGAGAAAAGGAGTGATGGTTTCTTGAACTGCTTCCAAGAGAAAATAACCTCCGGCAGATCTGAAGGCTAAAGCAGCTAGAACCCCTGGCAGGGCATCAACACAAATGGAAACAAGAAATTTCATCTTAAAAAAAAAAAGAGAGAGAGAGAGAAAGAGAGACTCTCCCAAACCAGTGGGAAATCCTATTGGGGCACAGATCCTTTAACCTTTTTGTTGCTTATTCCAAAGGCCATTTTACAAATCCCTGCTCCCCTCCCATCTTGTATTATCAGAAAAATCAGCTAGCTCCCACCTCTCCTTATAAGTGGAACACAAGCAGAAGGGAAATCAGTTCATACATGAACGAAAATAATCCTTGGATGGGATTTGATGGGCATATCCTGAGCAGTAGGGTTTGAGGGGGACAAAAACGGATGGCAGCCAGACCACTAGAATTAACATTTTACTGGTTTTCTGACTGCTGTGGTGGGATCTTTAAACTCCACCAAACAAGGTTTTTCCTCCATAATCAAAGAGCGACAGCTGAGACTGCACAGTGCTCCCTGCGTTCTGCAGAGGGAAGAGGAGAAAGCATGGGGTGGGGAGAGTGGCATGTTGAGCCCTGCAAAAAGGTCTGGTCTTGATTAAACTTATTTTCTTTTGTGAAATTCGGTTAGCGGGGGAACCCTACAGTGTTCTTCAATGCTTCTTAACGAGGAGGCTTGGAGCCTTATTATTCACTCACACGAGAGCTGTCAGTGCAACATGCATTAGCTTCAAAACACAGTTCCACACTGCCAGCATTTCAATATCAGCTTCTTTGACGGAAGGCGTTTTTACATTGCTGGATAACATACACATAAAACAACCAGCACTAATAACTGCAAGCTCTTGTTGTTTTTCCTAAACTGCCCATTGTTTCTGTAGCTCTTTTCATTATGGAGCTCAAAGCACTTTACGAAGGTAGGCAAGTGGCATTGTGGTCGTCTGATAACGGTGTGGTAACATTTTAGAGAGACAATATTTTTTAAAAAAGGAAATTTAGAAGAAACTTGCACTAGCTTACTTGGGCGACTTCTTTTTCTAAGTACAAGTTAGTTAACCATTTATTCAGATGCAACACAACCACATTTAACTTTTTTTTGTTTACATGTCTGCAAAGGTAAAGTCTCATCTTCTTTCCAATAACTTTACTCTGTAACATAATAAATAATAATCATAATAACCATCATACTTAGCATTACTACAGCACTTTACATCATCAAATGCTGTACAAACTTTAATTACCCCAAGGCTGATTAGTGTTATTCCCAATTAACAAGTGGGAAAACTAAAGGAGAGAGCTTAGGTGACCAGCCCATTGTCACACAACAAGTCAGTGGCAAAGCAAATATTAGAACTCCAGCTTTCTGGTCCTGTACTCAAGCCATTAGAAATGCTGTCCCTCTACAACTGTTCAGGGATACACACATATGATGCTATGAGGATGTAGTAATTACGCACTGCCCGGGTTATTCAAATAATGCATATTATTTCGGTTGGGGGAGAAAGCCGGTTAGGTTTATGAGATAATATCAATGTGGTTTAAGCTTAACACATGTATAACTTGAACCGCTCAGTGCTGCCATCTGCTTCAACATAAAGCTACATTCTTTTAAGACCCAGCAATCCACTGGAACTTCTGCAGCACAGCAGTGACCTAGCAAATAATGTACATGGGGCAGCAATGGAGAGCTAATTTCCCCCAGATGTTATTGGTGGAAAATAATTAAAATAACTCCCCAAGCCCTCTCAGTGTCAGCACTGAATCACCCCACTTCTTCTGCCTCAAAGGCTGCTTCACCCAAATGACTTAGCAACTGTAGCTTTTAGTCAGCAAAGACATTTAAAAGGTTTACATGGGGAATTTTTCAGGATGTGATTGGCTGACTGAAATATGTTGAAAGAATTTTTCTCCTCAGTAGGATTGACTGAATTTCCCCTTTGACATGGCTGGATGTGAAGACGTTTCTGCTGGCCAATTTAGCTTTTAATAAACAGACATGAATGTAGATGCTCTGGAGACTTCAGTGCCTGTATTTCAAACCCAATTAAACAGAACAACATACAGAACGCTCCTCATTCCCTGACTGCCAAAGAGAAGTGAAATACTGAATACACACAGAATTCCCTACCCTACCAACACATTTGTACAATGGATATTGTAGGGTTGGAATCATACTTTTAAATTCCTCATCATAAGCCCCAAAATGTAGATCACTCCACTCAGGCAAAGAAACCCTAACAATCTCATTTTCTAATCTGGGCTTCAACCATTACAAAAACAATCTGCAAATACCAAGCTTGACTTATTTAATGCCATGTGCCCCCGTCTCACTCCCACCCTCTCTCTTCATAAAATTATTATTCCTTTGTAACTGGATGGGAATTTTGTATTCTCCAAAGCCAGCCTAAGTTTAGGAACTGGGGAAGGTTGAAAGAAACACAAAGTCTTATCTTACAGAAACCCCTCTCTTGCAGGAGAAACATAGCTTTCAATTTCAGTGCCAGATGTTTGCATTGGCTCCTGTGCTGGTGGTGTGACAAAGGAATGGTTCATTCCAGCGCTCCTCTGGTTTCTTTAATAGAACTCTATAGTTTGGTAAAAGGGTTTGTTCTGGGTAATCTGTGTTCTTGAGGCCGGCTGTCAGAAATTTAGATTCCTAAAGACAAGGAGCAAAGTTCTGGATTCGTTTGGCCAAAGGAGGCAGCACTTTGTAGCCACTGCCACTGCTGTAATAAATTTTCCACAGCAGACATCAGGAGGTCTGTACAGTCACTCAGAGATCTAGTGCACCGGGCCAGATTTTTTACAGTAAGACAGGAATATGAAAGATATTCTCTATCCCCTCTTTTACTGTCACTGCAGAATAAACTTGAGATTTCGGTTTTAATGCAAACCCCTCCGCCCCACAAAACAACATTTAGAAAAATGCAATAAGCTTTGGCCAGAGATTTGCGTGAACCCTGTGCACTACCATGTATGCAAGAAACACCCATTTTATTGGACTGGGAAACATCTGGAGTATAAGCATTCAGGTTCTTTAACTGCTGACTGAAACAGCTGGTCTTTGTCTGGGGTTTAGCCACTCTTGAGTAGCTGGCTGCTGCATTCCTCCCTGGCTGTTTACTGGCTGTTGCTTTAAGGCATGCTTTTCTCTGGGGGACCAGGACTTGATGTACCAAGCAGGTAAGGGAGGCCTCTCCTGTGCATAAAAACAGTATGTTCCACAGAGATGCTGCTCAGAGTGCAATACCTGGGCACATGAGGGCCAAGTACCAACTCCACAAAGTACCAAAGCAAATCTCCATGCCAGCTCCAAAAACCCATCCCAGACAGCAATGGAGTCCAAGGAAAAGTCAGTGACCTGTGCCCAAGTTAGCAGAATGATTTGCCCTTGCACCCAACAACATCTACAAGCTACAAGAGTTTGGCCACAATAAATGTTTTCTCACCAACATCTCCATATTGCTCATTACCACACCTGCTACTGCCTTGGAGAGCACATGTGCAGCTTTTATGGTCACAGGGAAGCCAAACAAGGCCAAAGGGGAACATTTCAGGCCCTGCTAAGCTACTGGGTAAAACTTACCATGACAATAAAGCTGAGGTTTGTTTGGCCCCAGCAGCCTGCAGGGCAGGCCATGTCTCCAGCAACTGTGGTGAAAGCACCCAGCCACACCCTGGAGATCCAAGTCACCCTGATCTCAACGCAGTGACGATTTCAGAAATATTTGGAGACTAGGGCTTTGAAACTGGGTCAAGTGGTTAAAGCCTGGTACTGGGGTTAAGGCATCTGTTCCATTTCCAGCTCTGCCATAAACCTGCGCAAATCACTTCACCTCCCCGAGCCTCAGTTTCACCATCTGTAACATGGGGATAATACCCACCTCACACAGGTTGCTGGCAGATCGATTCATTGATGTTCATAAAGCACTTTGGGATACTCAGATGAAAGTCACAAGAGATGTCTACTTGGAATATATGCTCTTTGGGGCAGGGATCGTCCCTTTACTACGTGTTTGTACTGCACCTCGCACAATGGGCCCTTGATCCATGTCTGGGGCCCTAGACTCTACCTTAATACAAATAAATAATAATGGCTCATTATTAGAGGGATGGGAACTGACAAAGGGAGAACATTCTGTTGTTGTCTCCCATTTGCAAAAGAGAAATCAGCTTTTACCCAGATGACTCCACATTCTCAGCCATACAGACTCCAGTAAACTCTCCTGGAGATAAACATCAAAAGGAGAACTCTGGATGGAGGCCCAAGACAGGCAGACTGTCAACCAGAGCCAAAGAAAAACATAAAACATGCGGGGTTAATAGGGCATTTTATTTTTAAAATGGAATAAAATGCCAGCATTCACTGTGATTTCAAGGCAAAGCACCTGGAGGACAGCAACTTCCCGGAAATACAATTTAGCCCCTCACTACTTATCCACTCATGTCTATCAATAGCCCCTGCCCCCTCCACTAATCAACCATGCCAGATTCATCACCCAAGTGTCCACTCTTCCCACAACACCTCTGGGGCTTTCTTCCCCCTGTGTGGGGAACATCTTATCGAAACTAGTGCACAGAGCTGCTACCCTGTCCTCGTCCTTCCAATTCGTCCTCCAGACCAGACCCACTGCTACCCAGGATACTGACAAGAAGCTGCCAGCTGGTAACAGCTAGAAGGCTGCCAGCGGGGACTGCAATATTTATCTGATAGTTTACAACACATAAACTAACCAGCTTGAAACTACCCAGCCCCATTGCCTTCTGCTTGGTTGTTGAATTTTGTCTTAATTTGGCTGTAAGAGATTTGGGGCAGGGACTATCTTTTACTCTGTATTGCACCTAGCACCAAAGGTCACTTATACTGAATGAGGTCCTTATAAGTGTGCACTACCATGCTAAAAATAACTATGTAAATGTAACCTATCTGCTACTGTCATACAAATAATAGTAAGTATTTAGGACAGTATGTGACAAATTCTCTACATGAATGAAAATGCAGGCAGAGTTTAGATAAGAAAATGCAGTTACCCAGGCTGGAATCTGGTCGGGATAACAGCAGCAAAATAAAAGCTAACCAAGATCAAATCTAATCAGGACAAAAATTAAAGCCCCACTAAGGTGTGGCAATGCCATCTAATAGACAATGCACCTAGGGTATGCCAGGAAAGCACAAGGCTGAAGGCAGAAAGAGTCCAACCAATCACCACATCCTAGAGAAAACAATTTAAGTAGTTTAACTTTATCACTCCAGATCTATTTGAGCAGCAGGTCAAAAAGAGCTCAGCTACGCACTAGACAGGCCAGCACAATTGAACCCACTTGAATTTAAGGATGGAAGAGTTGGTGACAGCCACATATATGGACAGGATCTTTTCCCACTATTCCAGTTACTCTCGTAAGGTCTGATCTGACTTTCATAGACTTTAGAGTCAAACTCGCATTGGCTTTGTCATCACTTCATAGAAAGGTTATTTTTTTTCACATCACGATAACTGTCCTAATGGGAAACCCTAATGAAGATAAGAAATTATAGTTTTTATTGCAGTGGAACTAGTTGAGGTCAACCCTATACCTCAAGCCCTTCACCTTCTACACATTGACTTTGATGCTACGTCCAGTATTTGTAAGGCACGAAGCACGGTCATATCCAGGCGCTAGTATAGTAATGTCCTGTTTGTGTAAAACAGAGCTAGCCCTGAAAACACACAGAGAGAGGAAAACTAGCTGCTGGAAGAAGCAGCTGCAATATCGCCAACCCCAAGCATTGAAAAACCATGAGATTTGCTTTTAAAAATCAAGCAATTTTAAAAATAATACATTGGTTTCTTTTCGTTAGCCATTTGTGTTTTGAAACTGTAGTTAGTGTTTTTAAGATTTTCTCCACAATCAGGAGGGCGAGGCTCTCACTTTTAAATCTGAAATGAAAGCGGAGAGCTGCACGTATCCACAGGATTCCTGGGCACCTACTATATTGCAGATTTATAGAGTTTAAGGCCAGAGGGAACGGCTGTAATTACCTAGTCTGACCTCCTGTGTACTTCAGGCCATAGAACTTCCCTGAATTATTTCCTGTTTGAACTAGAACAGATCTTTCAGAAAAAATCAGATCTTGATGCAAAAATTTCCAGTGATGGTAAATTCACCACAACCCCTGCTAAGCTGTTTCAATGGTTAATTACCCTCACTGTTTAAAATTTGCATCTGATTTTGTCCAGCTTCAGCTTCCAGCCATTGGATCTTGTTATACCTTTGTCTGCTAGACTGAAGAGCTCTGTTATCAAATTTCTGTCATAGACTATGATCAAATCACCCCTTAACCAATTAGGAAAAGGGAGAAAAGTGCTTTTAGGGTAAAATTCTGGATTTATATTTTGTTTCTTTAAACCCTTCCAACAGGGTTTAACATCAGAAAAGATCAGTGCAATCTGCAGAATGCGACAATGCTGAACTGTGTAAGCCAGAAAATAAAGCTGTCCCACAAAGGTCACCTCATTCACACACACACACACACACAGGTGAAGGTCCTTCCAGAGCCTACAAGTCTGCATCATGGGCTGGCTAAAGGGACAGAGATGTTAGACAAGGCTTGAGATGGCCTGTAAGTCTTTGGAGGGAAGTGTTTAGTGGATGGGAGAAAAAAATGCTAATACAGCAGCCCACAGCTTTTCCTATTTTTAAAAATCAAAGTTATGCCATAAGCTAGCACTTAAGTCCTCTCTGCCCTCAATTTCCGACCATATGTGCTGCTCTCTGAAACTGCCATATTCTTTTTTTAAAAAACTATATATATTTATTAGGCTCCAGTGTACTCAAAAGACTAAATGTCTCTCTTGCCGTATAATCACAGCAGGAGGCATCCACAGGCAATGAGCCATTGCAGAAATAAAGCTTCGTTTCTCAAAAACATGCATTAAGAAAACCAGTCAGCAAATGTTCCCTCTAAATCCTGTGCTTTGAGATCAGCCAACCAAGCTTAAGACACTAAAACTTACTGCCAAACAGGACTAGGGAATTTGTTACTTATTATACAGTTGAATCCCTTTCTACACTAAATTTCCAATGGGTGCTACAAGATTAATGGATGCAGGGCAGGGTAAGGGATTTGGTTCCCGTTTCTGCTGCACCTTGTCTTGCTAAAGGCATCTTCTAAGCATGACAGTCAACCATGTCACCTCAAACTCCTTGGGAGAGCTGGAAGAATTACTTAGCTTCCCTCTTTTCCAACACAGCTTTCTCAGGAGAATATTTGGAAGAACACATCACACCTTTCAGCAGACGATCACAAAGCACTTTCTTTTATAAGGCCTCAAAACCACCTGAGATACCCACAAGATTATCCCTATTTTACAGATGAAGGAACTGAAGCACAGAGAGGTGAAATGACTTTCCCAAGGTTGTACAATGAGACAGTGGCAGAGTCACAACCCCCTGCTTTAACCACTAGATCACACTCCTGGCCTATGGTACCGTAAATTATAGTAGCTCACATTAAGGGTTGAGAAGAGGGTCTTAAAAGTAGACTTACATGCCGCTGAGTAAACTCCTAAAACATTATTCCATTAAGAAAGAGAGGCATGTAAGGTAGCAGCCAAGAAAGCAGTTTTGTACAGACCTGTCATTGACTACTTGGAAAAGAAACAGGTTAAACCATGGCCCTGTTGAAATAATCTTAGGTGTTACTCAGTATGAGAAGTGCTTTTTTGCAAGTCAAACATCCAGGCAGCACCCCTAGGTTGTGCTCATGGTCTGGTGCCCTGCAATTTGCTCTCTGAATGTCTAAGCAGAGTCCAAAAAAGCCATGTGAAATCAATAGTGTCTCAAATGCCTTGGCAACGTGTCCAATGCCAAGATTCCTCAGGACCATGTGTAAGCGCACAGGTATGAAGAACTGGCCACAGTATTGTTCCTGCGGAAGGACTGTGGTTAGGGCACAGGACTGTAAGTCAGGACTCCTGGGTTCTATTTCCATCAAGGTTTTGTCAGTCAAACCGAAACACAGAGAGACTGCCCATTTACACAATGGATACAGGGCCTACCTCACTCACAAAGGTACTGTGCTGCTTGAAGTGCTGCTTGAAGGCACTATGGAAAGTCAGAGAATGATTATTTGTGAAAAATAAACTGGCTAACTCATGTAGACAGCCACAGTGTCTCGCTGACCCCCCTACCTATAGCCTCAGGACCCAGCCTGGGTTGGAGCAGAAACAAATCAATTAGGAGGTCAAAATCAAAGCCAGTTTGGTTTGACTCAAATGGTGAAGCTTTAACTAGAATTCTCCTTCTCCTCATATTATTAAACTAGCTCATTTATTTCAGATGAGAAGTGCATTTTACCCACCACCACCTCATTCCCTTTTCATTTCAAATACTGCTTTGCTGCATCTTTTGGCTCCGCTGTGCCCAGCACTGGGTTAAAAAAGGAACAGCCAAGTGAAAAGAGGAACAAGCCACAGTATTAGCCCTCAAAGATGCCTGCCTGACCAAGAAGCAGCCCTGCAGCAGTTATTATTTTGCACTGCTGCCCAACCGGTGCAAAAGCCACTAAGTAATTTACTCCTCACATACACATACAGAGGACCGGCCATCACTGACTGCAGGACAATTAACAGGTCAGCAAGGTCACACAGAGTCTGGCAAGTGGACGCTTAACTCCAAGGAAAGTACTCTGCATCTCACAAATGAAACACTCTCTCTATATTTCTAGCACAGCATGGAATCTTTTAACTAGGAGCAGAAGGGGTCGGAACTCAGATTGCTAGCGAACACTAATAAAAGCACCATTTTGCTCTCTCGCTCTCTTTTTTTTTTGGAAGAGTAGAGTCAGAATAATTCTTTTGAACCATCAAAGGGTGGGATGGGGGGGAGAAACACCAGCTGTTGAGATCACACTGACTGAATCTTGCCATTTTCGTTTCAAATATATCACCACGGGTGGCACAGGTCTGCAGGTTTTATTTAAAAACTTTGCCCTTATGCAGTGGATCTCAAAGCACTTACAAACATTTAATTAAAACTCACAACCCACCTCCTCCGAGGGAGGTTTTATAAACAGGCCTGGGCCCATACAACAGCTCACCAGCACAAGCCTCTCTTTCTTCTGTGCTACTTTGACATTCAACTCCACCACAAGAGCCCAGGAGTAACAGCCCTACCGAGCGAGAGGGCAAGCCCCCAAGAGCAGGGAGCAGACAAAAAACTCGAAGAGCAGGACGAGGGGAGAAGAGCATAAATCATTGATGAGAAGGGAGGAGAAAGACTATACAGAAAACAAACAGGATGAAAGAGAAAGCTGATGGGCAGAAGAAGAAAGAAAAAAAAGATGGTGGAACCTATACTGTGACATGATGAAGGGGGCAAAAGGAGGAGGGCATGTGTATGGGGAGGTGCACATCTACTGCACACAACAGGGGGTCCAATAAAAAGGAGGCTGGTTCTGCGTATTCTGGAGATATAAAAGTCAGATGTGGGCACAGCGAGTGGTTTGGGCCCCTTCCTAATTTAAATAATAAGCATCTGCAAAGCTCAGCAGAAAGAGGAACTAGTTAATCCTCCCAGCACCCTTGCAAGGTAGGGGAAATGACAGATTTTTCTGGCTAGTAAGCTGGGTGAGACTTTTGTTCGTTTCATTAATATTAAACTAAAAGCAACTTCAGAGATCTGCCTTAGTATAGTGTCAGCTGCAAGAAATGAACCTCCAGATGCAACGGCATGTCAGTATTAGCCCAGGCTGGGGTAGGAATGCTTCCATGTATGGAAATATATTAGGCACTGAAACCATAAGCATGAGGCAGAGCAAAGTGAGAGGCCCCATCAGGAAATTCACAGGCTCATGTTTAGAAGGTCTAGCAGCCTGGATTTGTCACTAGATCATCAGCATGTGTTATAACAGATTTCATGCTCCTTCCAAGAAGCTCCCACAGCTCTGCTGGAATTGGACTTTGGGGGTGAGACCCTAACCCCATCTGCATGCACTGTACATGGGTTTTAGATTCCTGGGTCAGATTAATCTCATTTGTCTAGGGTGCAGTGCAAGCGGAATTTATACTGATGATGTACTGAGTTCAATTTTGTGCTTCGATGGAGTCTCTCTGGATCCAGACAGAACTAGAATTTCTCTCTCTCTCTCCCTAGCTTGCTTGTGCAATTGCAGTTTGGACCAGTTGCATTATTCTTCCCTCAATTAAAAGAAAAATTATCTTTCTAAATCTCACCCAACTCTTACATTCTTGCATTGAAAGCATGACACAGAGGGCCCCTTTTCCACCTGTCAAACCCAACCCAGTTCTAATCCTCTCCCTGGGAAGATCCCTTGACTCCTACATTCCAGCTGTCAACCCCACCTCATGCTCATCATCTGTGGAACGAGTCAGACACACAGTGGTCTCCACAATGCTGCCATTTGCCAACAGCTACCACACACTAAGATCTCATGATGCCACCATTTTCCTCTGCATGTAGAACAGGGGAAAAAATGGTGCTGGCAAATGATTTTTAAATGGGGACCTCTGCACTCTGGTTCCAGATTGAAATATTGTAAGGTCAGGGTTAGTCACAGTTTAAAAGGCAGAAAAAACATTTCCAGAGAACTCAGTGGAGTGTTCTCTCTCTCTGTAGGTCAAGCTGACATAGGATGCAGGGTAGCTCAACTTCTGCTCCGTTATCAGAACATACACGGAACAAACTCTTCCTTTTCAACCCACCCTATTCCCCCCATCTGACATTCACATCTATGCACTCTTCCCAGGGTCACATAGATGTTTTCCAAGCTCTCCGGTAACCTTGCCCAATCACTCATTCCAGGCATTCATTCAGCTTTGGAGTGAGCACTTCAAGGTCTGTTCTGTCCTCAATTTGCTTTTCTGAGATTCCACTTATGCACTTCCATCCCCTCCTACTGCTGTAATTGGGCTGGAAACATAGTTTGTGGTTGCTGCAGTTATTTTGGCCCATATCATCTACACGACATCATTTGGGGCTTTGGGTTTCTTAATCAGCTCCTCTCCTCCTAAATTTACAATCTATGGTCCTTCTTAAAATGCACTCTTCTACAGCTCAGGCAGAGAGGCAGCAGCCTCTTGCATTCTGCTGTACTTCTTCAGGGGCTCCGGAGTGTTTGTTTTGAGACGAGGGCTGCAAACTGTATTCCCAGCAGGAGGTCAGACTAGAGCATTGCAAAATCTCAGCCTTTTGTCCTGATGCAATCGGAATGAGAACAAGTAATTCTGAGATCAGACCACCAACTCTCAACATCTTCAATTGGTTTCAACTGTTCACAGTGTTTTAATACAGACATGAAAGTATTCGGCAGTTACTGCATATTTTTAATCCTCTGTACTATACAGTAAGACATTACATTTCCTTAGGAAATCTCAGGCAGATCTCAGGAAGTGCAACTAGTTTATAGTTGGGCAAACACGCAGGGTATTCACACTGTAGTGAGGGGTACATCCATATGCATTATTCATTAACCCCACTTCTCTGCCATTAGTGAATTTAGTATGTTTATGTCTATTTCTCCACCTCATCGGCTCATTTCTCAGCTTCTCCATTGCCACACTGCTTTAGTTCCTCTGCTACTGTTTTAACTCTGCAACTGTGTTACCTGCCTCTAAAGTGTTTGGAGAGCCAGCTGGAAGATGTAGCACCAAAAGGAAGTTGTATTATAGGAAAGAGCGTGATATTCTTGGAGCATTAAGAAGAGTAAAGTTCCCCCCACTTTAGCATTCACCAAATGCCACTATCTGGTCTTGTTCTCTAATTCCGAATCAGGTTGTCCCTCGCCATGTTTTCCCATGCTCTTTGCAGATCTGGTTTCAGGACTTCTAATGTTCCCCACAGCACCAGTCACAAAAGCAGGCAAGGGATGCCCTGCACAAAAAACATCTAGCTAAGGAGGATTGCTGACACCAATACCTGCGCCTCATTTCCCAGGAGCTAAACAAACCAGAAGTGAAGGATAATGTTGTAATTTTGGCGCTGAACTGGGAAGTCCCAGTCCAGAACTGGGAACTAAATCCAGATTCCCCAACAGAGTCTCTGTGTGATCTTGAGTCACTTAATTTCCCTGTATCAGTCTTGTCTATTTAAAATATAGGGTTTTTGAGGTAGAGTTCTATTATCTGCAATGGCATGGCTTTGTTGTGTGACCTTGGGCACATTCCTTAGCTCTCTGCGCCTCAGGTTACTCCTCAGTGAAATGGCTGTAATAATACCTACCTCTCAGAAAGCTATGAGATGTTACTGAAGTTTGTACAGATCAGAGGTGCTCTGATTAAAGTAGTATAAAACTTTAATGCTGGTTAATGCAATCTATTCCAAAAGAAAGAACTCAAGACAGACTATAGATACAAAAATAATAGTAATGATAATAATTTCAACTAGTTTTACAATATTTGAAATCACTCTACTTTGTCTGCTTTCCAACCTAATTATTCTCCTGTTGAGATGGCATTAAGACAAAGACATCCACTGATGTAGAGAACAAACATTTCAATCAAAATTTCAAAGATCCATTCCATTGTGCTGTAATGTGTTATAGAACTGGTTAAAAAAGGCAAACTATAAAGTCTTAGTTATTCAATATTTAATCCAACCTAAAAGCTCAGCAGTCAGTTTGTTACCCACTGAAAGCAGGAGGTCTGAAATTATCCTTGGAGAGTTCAAAGCTGCAGTTAATTCAACATCTCTACTTTGTAAAGCATCAAAATCACAAATTCCCATAGCGTGTAAGCTTTTTAAAAGAATGACAAACCGTTAACTGCCAAATCAAAGCAGCAAACATAAATCCACACAGCTGACAGGAGACAAAGTTGCATTTTGAAGAGTAGTTAAAAATCACTTTGGAATATTTTCCTTGGAACTTTGGTCCAGAACATGTGGGTGTGAGAATGAGAGTATGGGGTTGTAGGAGAGAGAGAGAGAGAGAAAAAAAAGAGACAAAGAGAGAAAGAGAACATGTGTCTCATACACAAGAGAAGTTCTAACTATCCAAAATGCGTTGACAAGCGTTGGTCAAACACACTTTTGAATTCAGAGTTCAGCTGGCCACATCACATTTACCCTCTGAAAGCGTTTCAGTTTGCCCATGTCTTTAGATTTCACATCAAAACTTTAGCAACGAGTAACAGATGAGTGTTATGCTGAAGCGGTCTTGATCTGGGGGGAAGAAAGGGGAAGGAGCTGTCCTGATCTGATCACACTAAAAAAATGCAGTATCTTCTGACTACACAGATTAAAACCATACCCCAGTTTCCATGCTGAGGACTTTGCTGAAAAACAAGAATGCAAAGTACAGAATTTCACCCAGATGAAATGCAAAAGAAGTGAAACCCTACCCAAACAGTGCTAGCTAACCTTACCATAGGCTGCTTTATAACATTAAAAGCCTGTTCAAGAGGAAGCATCAAAATACCGAACTGCAGAAAAATTCCTTGATTCTCTCATAACTGGTGTCTGCTAACAATGAAACACTTTGTGGAAGCTCTCTCAGTACTACAGATGGTAATGTTAGATATTTGCCTCAAATGTTTAAAATAAGAGAAAATCTGCTGTATTTCATATTAAAATTGCTCAAAAATTTAGGGCTATAGTTTAAAAGTCACGACCCTAAGGCAATACAAAATGTATGCCAGCTTTCATCCCGAACGCCACAGAAGCCACAGGGTTCCATTACAGGACTTGATTGTGTGTAACAGTAGTTAAAGTTCCATTATTTTTTACCAGTTATGAACCAGAGAGCATGCTTATTATTTCATCATAGTATGGGGGGCTTTTAGATCGGGCCCTATATTCTCTGTGATAGCCTACTGGAGGAAAACAACGCAGTGCCAGCATGTAGGCAAGATATTTAAGGTACAGTTTTGCCTCTGGGTAGAAGAACTAAAGCAGCATATGGCTGGATATAGGGTGAAATCCTGGCCCCATTAAAGTCAGTATGGATTTTTGCTATTGATTTCAGTGGGACCACGATTTCATAGAATCATAGAATCATAGAATATCAGGGTTGGAAGGGACCCCAGAAGGTCATCTAGTCCAACCCCCTGCTCAAAGCAGGACCAATTCCCAGTTAAATCATCCCAGCCAGGGCTTTGTCAAGCCTGACCTTAAAAACCTCTAAGGAAGGAGATTCTACCACCTCCCTAGGTAACGCATTCCAGTGTTTCACCACCCTCTTAGTGAAAAAGTTTTTCCTAATATCCAATCTAAACCTCCCCCACTGCAACTTGATTTCATCCATAGGCCCTTCTTCTGCAACCAAATCCATACCGGTGGACACTTGATAGGATTTAATTGCAGGAATAATTGCATGGGAATAAACTGTGATAAACCAATGCAATCTCAATAAAGTTGAAATCTTGAGATCTGCAAACTGAGAAAACCAAACAAAATCATCAACTTTGCATTTTTTAAAAATGTGTTTGTCATCTCCACATCTGGATTAAAATGTCACAATGAAAAACAGCACATAGGCATCTCTTGGCTGCCTTCATACATCACCCATTTCTCTGTTCAGAATCACGGAACAAAGCAACAACAACCACCTGCTGGTGCTGCTACCACCATGTCATTCACTGGGATGTCCTCATGCCAGGAAAGGAGCACTATTTTAAAATATACGTCTCCATGATCCAAAAATTTCACAGCCCCTCTGCCCCTCACCAAAAATACCAAGTCAGACAGCAGCTGAGAGTGACTCTGTGTGTGTGTGTGTGTGTGTGTGTGTGTGTGTTTTACTTTGAAACTCAAAAGCTGCTTATATGATTTACGAAATCTTTTGTTAAAGACATCCTACATCTGGACTGACCGCTTGCTCCCCAGGTCTCGGCCAGATGTGATTTCAAATGGCAAAGTTATAAGCCGCTGAAAATCATGGTTTATACTGAAAACAGTTGTATTTTTCATAACTGTATAAACCTTGATTTAATTATTGTTTATAAAACTCCACCCTTTGTCTTGAGCCTGAAATCTGTCTCTACCACACGTGACTTCTAGCTTGCATATGACTGCTCACGCGCACACAACTGGGCACTCACTGGCTTGTTATGAGAGGGTGGCTCACTATTGCCAGGCTTTGCACACCAGTCACCTTATGAATCCTGAATCGTTGCAACCATTTGTTATTGTAGGGTGTGTCATATGATGGATGGCCTTCTTGCACAGATTTTTTTTTTTTAAATTTGCTTTGAGAAGAAGGAAGAAAAAAAACCACCTAAATAGTGAAAAGATATTTGTTGTAAAAGATGTTATGGAGCAAGATTTGCAAATGTGTAAGAGAAGTAGGTCACATTTCTTATCTACTGACCTCAACAAGAAAAGGAGTACTTGTGGCACCTTAGAGACTAACCAATTTATTTGAGCATAAGCTTTCGTGAGCTACAGCTCACATGCATTCGGTGCATCCGATGAAGTGAGCTATAGCTCACGAAAGCTTATGCTCAAATAAATTGGTTAGTCTCTAAGGTGCCACAAGTACTCCTTTTCTTTTTGTGAATACAGACTAACAGGGCTGTTACTCTGTGACCTCAACAGTGAGCCTCTATTAATATGCCATGGGTGGCGTCCCTAAAATGCAGCATGCATGTTCCGGAGTTATTGGCATATTACTGTTAGCCTTATTTTATCACTTCAGCCATGACAAAGAAGAAGAATGAGTTCCTTTCCCTTGCCTTAGAGCACAAAAGTTTAAATTTATTTTCTTTAAAACAGAAAAGAGACTGTATTCTCTTGGCCACGGAGCACATTAAGAGAGGCCCCATTTTCATACTAACAGAAGAGAAAAATAAAACCCAGGCAAACAAGAGCCAATGCTCAGGACACTGTGTGCCCAAAGGGAGCATCTTTAATAATGTTTCATTTCTGTGTGTGTAAAGATTAAGCACTTCACTGAAGAGATTCCTCCTCGCCCAGCACCCACAACTCAATATTCAGATGACACCACATCAGTTGTCATTAAACACTTGAAGACGTTCCATTAGAACTAAGAGTTGCTGTTTAAGTTCTTGTTTCTTAATTGAACACAGGTTAGGCCGGCACAACCCCCATGGAAAAATCTGGATAAAGACACATAAATATGGTATAAAGTGATCAGTAAACAAGTGAGCAAAGCATGTAATTTACATCTCTTTCTTTAGCATCCAGTGGACATGCAAAAGAAGTGTAACTTGCAATCCAACAGTGCAAGAAAGGGGGGGATGTAGCAGGAAAAGCAAGTAAGGAGAAGGAACAATAAGGAACAGCCTCCCACCCAAAACACATTCATTTACATTCTCATTAGTTGTTTTTCCCACTACACACCCACTTCTTTCTACCCTTCAGCACCTAAGCTGCACGTTAAAGGGGGGGGGGGTAATATATTTACTCAATGGAGTACATGACCAACATTCTAAGAGGATTCTAGGTGGTGTGCTGTGACTCCACACCTCTCAGTCACCATCAGGTACTTCCTGAAAGGTGCTGAAACACGTGACCCCTACCTAGCTCCCTCTCCAGAGAGAACCCCTGACCCTCA
Organism: Lepidochelys olivacea; assembly: GCF_965140295.1. NCBI lineage: Eukaryota > Metazoa > Chordata > Testudines > Cheloniidae > Lepidochelys > Lepidochelys olivacea. The sequence continues at coordinate 4,206,800 of NC_140427.1, read as the reverse complement.
GCCACTTCCTGCCTGCTAACACACCATGGCCCTTGCCATACCAGAATTCAGAATGGACTCTGCTGCTCCACCTAAAGAGGTGAGATTCTTGATATTGCAAGGGACATTAGCAATCAAGAGGACTTGCAGCCAGATGGAACAGGGAATAGACTGGAGAATCGCACCATCGCCAGGAAAAGGCAGGTCTACATGATTGGGGACTCATTACTGAGAAGACTAGACAGGCCTGTAACAAGAGCTGATCCAGAGAACAGAAGGGTGTGCTGTCTGCCAGGTGCTAAGATACGGGATGTGGACCTGAGGCTGAGGAGAGTCCTAACTGGACCGGGAAAGAATCCACTGATTATCCTTCAAGTGGGAACAAATGATACGGCTAGATTCTTGCTGGAATGTATCAAGGGAGACTATGCCAGGCTGGGGAAGACGCTTAAGGAAATCGAGGCTCAGGTGATCTTCAGTGGGATACTGCCTGTTCCTACAGAAGGGCAACAAAGGTGTGACAACATGATGATGCTCAACAGATGGCTCAGGCAGTGGTGCTATAAGCAGGGCTTTGGGATGTATGGCCACTGGGAAGCATTCATGGACAGAGGACTGTTCTCTTGGGATGGACTTCACCTGAGTAAGGAGGGAAATAGACTTCTAGGATGGAGGCTGGAACAACTGATCAAGAGAGCTTTAAACTAGGAATTCGTGGGAGATGCCCAGGTAATCTCCATGCCAGATTTTCTCTGTGAGATGGAAGAAAACGAAATAAGAAAGGATACAGCTATGGGTAGGAGAATGGACATAAGGCGGAAGGGCAGCATACATACCAATCTAATAGGTAATATTGACAGTAGAATGTCTGTGCCCAATCAGGTAAAGAATGTGAGCGAAGCCACACAGCAAAAATGAAGATGTTTGTACACTAATGTGAGGAGCCTCGGCAACAAAATGGAGGAACTAGAGCTACTGGTGCAGGAAGTGAAACCAGATATTGTAGGGATAACAGAGACCTGGTGGAATAGTGGTCATGACTGGAGTACAGGTATTGAAGGGTATGTGCTGTTTAGTAAAGACAGAAATAAAGACAAAGGTGGTGGAGTAGCACGGTATATCAATGACGAGGTAGACTGTAAAGAAATAAGAGGTGATGGAATGGATAGGACAGAGTCTGTCTGGGCAAAAATCACATTAGGGAACAAAGCTACGAGAGCCTCCCCTGGGATAGTGCTTGGGGTGTGCTATAGACTGTCGGGGTCCAATTTGGATATGGATAGAGACCTCTTTAATGTTTTTAAAGTAGTAAATACTAATGAATTGTGTGATCATGGGAGACTAACTTCCCAGATATAGACTGGAGGACAAGGGCTAATAATAATAATAATAGGGCTCAGATTTTCCTGGATGTGATAGCTGATGGATTCCTTCACCAAGCAGTTGCTGAACCAACAAGAGGGGATGCCATTTTAGATTTGGTTTTGGTGAGCAGTGAGGACCTCATAGAAGAAATGGTTGTAGGGGACAACCTTGGTTTGAGTGACCACGTGCTAATTCAGTTCAAACTAAATGGAAGGATAAACAAAAATAGATCTGTGACTAGGGTTTTTGATTTCTAAAAGGCTAACTTTAAAAAATTAAGGAAATTAGTTAGGGAAGTGGATTGGACTGAAAAACTTGTGGATCTAAAGGCGGAGGAGGCCTAGAATTACTTCTAGTCAAAGTTGCAGAAACTGTCAGAAGCCTGCATCCCAAGAAAGGGGGAAAAAATCATAAGCAGGAGTTGTAGACCAAGATGGATGAGCAATCATGTCAGAGAGGTGATTAAGAAAAAGCAGAAAGCCTACAAGGAGTGGAAGATGGGAGGGATTAGCAAGGAAAGCTACCTTACTGAGGTCAGAACATGTAGGGATAAAGTGAGAAAGGCCAAAAGCCATGTAAAGTTGGACCTTGCAAAGGGAATTACAAGCAATAGTAAAAGGTTCTATGCCATATAAATAAGAAGAAAACAAAGAAAGAAGTGGGACCACTTAACACTGAGGATGCAGTGGAGTTTAAGGATAATCTAGGCATAGCCCAATATCTAAACAAATACTTTGCCTCGGTCTTTAATGAGGAGCTTAGGAATAATGGTAGGACAACAAATGGGAATGAGGATATGGAGGTAGATATTACCACATCTGAGGTAGAAGCCAAACTCGAACAGCTTAATGGGACTAAATCTGGGGGCCCGGATAATCTTCATCCAAGAATATTAAAGGAACTGGCACATGAAATTGCAAGCCCATTAGCAAGAATTTTTAATCAGTCAGTCATACGGTACAACCCCTGAGTTTACAGGAGAATTGCTAACATAGTTCCTATTTTTAAGGAAGGTAAAAAAAAGCTATCCAGGTAACTACAGGCCTGTTAATTTGACATCTGTAGTACGCAAGGTCTTGGAAAAAATTTTGAAGGAGAAAGTAGTTAAGGACATTGAGGTCAATGGTAATTGGGACAAAATACAACATGGCTTTACAAAAGGTAGATCGTGTCAAACCAACCTGATCTCCTTCTTTCAGAAGGTAACAGATTTTTTAGACAAACGGAACTAAGTGGATCTAATTTCCTTGATTTCAGTAAGGCATTTGATATGGTTCCACATGGAGAATTATTAGCTAAATTGGAAAAGATGGAGATCAATATGAAAATTGAAAGGTGGATAAGAAACTGGTTAAAGGGGAGACTACAGCGGGTCACACTGAAAGGTGAACTGTCAGGCTGGAAGGAGGTTACTAGGGGAGTTCCTCAGGGATCGATTTTGGGACCAATCTTATTTAATCTTTTTATTACTGACCTTGTCACAAAAAGTGGGAATGTGCTAATAAAGTCTGCAGATGACACAAAGCTGGGAGGTATTGCCAATACAGAGAAGGACTCGGATATCATCCAGGAAGATCTGGACGACCTTATAAACTGGAGTAATAGTAATAGGATGAAATTTAATAGTGAAATGTCAAGTGCAAGGTCATGCATTTAGGGATTAACAACAAGAATTTCTGTTATAAATTGGGGATGCATCACTTGGAAGTAACAGAGGAGGAGAAGGACCTTGGAGTATTGGTTGATCACAGGATGACTATGAGCTGCCAATGTGATATGACCGTGAAAAAAGCTAATGCAGTCTTGGGATGCAGCATGCAAGGTTTTTCCAGTAAAGATAAGGAGGTGTTCGTACCATTATACAAGGCACTGGTGAGACCTCATCTGGAATATTGTGTGCAGTTCTGGTCTCCCATGTTTAAGAAGGATGAATTCAAACTGGAACAGGTACAGAGAAGGCCTACTAAGATGATCCAAGGAATGGAAAACCACGATATGCATCTGAGGAAGTGAGCTGTAGCTCACGAAAGCTTATGCTCTAATAAATTGGTTAGTCTCTAAGGTGCCACAAGTACTCCTTTTCTTTTTGCGAATACAGACTAACACAGCTGTTACTCTGAAACCTGTCTTATGAAAGAAGACTCAAAGAGCTTGGCTTGTTTAGCCTAACCAAAAGAAGGCTGAAAGGAGATATGGTTGATATCTATAAATATATCAGAGGGATAAATACCATGGAGGGAGAAGAATTATTTAAGCTCAGTACCAATGTGGACACAAGAACAAATGGATATAAACTGACCACCAGGAAGTTTAGACTTGAAATTAGATGAAGGTTTCTAACCAGCAGAGGAGTGAAGTTCTAGAACAGCCTTCCAAGGGGAGCAGTGGGGGCAAAAGACATATCTGGCTTCAAGACTAAGCTTGATAAGTTTATGGAGGAGATGATATGATGGGAAAGCCTAATTTTGGCAATTAATTGATCTTCGACTATTAGTGGTAGATATGCCCAATGGCCTGTGATGGGATGATAGATGGGGTGGGATCTGAGTTACTACAGAGAATTCTTTCCTGCGTGTCTGGCTGGTGAGTCTTTCCCATATGCTCAGGGTTTAGCTGATCGCCATATTTGGGGTCGGGAAGGAATTTTCCCCCAGGGCAGATTGGCAGAGGCTTTGGGGGTTTTTCGCCTTCCTCTGCAGTGTGGGGCACAGGTCACTTGCTGGAGGATTCTCTGCACCTTGAAGTCTTTAAACCATGATCTGAGGACTTCAATAGCTCAGACATAAGTTAGGGGTTTGTTACAGGAGTTGGTGGGTGAGATTCCGTGGCCTGCGTTGTGCAGGAGGTCAGATGAGATGATCATAATGGTCCCTTCTGACCTTAAAGTCTATGATTCTATGAAGGACAGGATGATGAAGGTGGAGTAGTTGGGAGGATGTTGTCCAGTCATGAGTCCACATTTACAGATGTACCCATGTGAGAAACATTTACATTACTGGAGGTTCTCAATGCCTTGTATGACAGTGGGAAATTAAGGCTGTTTGTAAATCAACTCTCCAAAACTCAGCAGCTGTTCATGCAAACAGATAACAGGGTGATGTTAAACCAAAACCCCTAAATAAAAACAAAGACACAGACCAATCTCTCTCTCCTATGTTCCACTCAGTAGCTCCAATCATTATCAGAAGGCAAATCAATTAGTAACAGCTGCCGACAGCTATCCAAAAGCTTAACTGAAGGATGTCTATTCAAAGTTAAAGACCCCAAATACACAAAGCACATAATGGTTTTATTCTTGAGCAAACCCACAATATCACATTCTATGGTTCAGAATCTAAAGGTCTTCCGATGTCTAGACGTTTGCTGATTTCCACTGCACCCTTACATTTCCTGCTTGAAAGACAATGATTGCTATATATTGATGTTCTCCAAATTCAGTTTGTTGCTGCAAGTAGCACCAAATGTTATATCCTTGATAACTGCAGGATTAGCACTATTAACTTATTGTGGTAATAGAAGAAGAGTGCCTGGTATCCTAGATACAGCCATGCCACTGCTACCAATAACACAGGGTTGAGATTATGTCTTGATTTTGGGGGTGTAGGAATTCGAGTGCTGGGGGGAGTGAGGTTTTCAATATTTATTAATGATGTGTTAGAAATTTATGATGGGAGGAGCAATCTCTTCTATGCACTCAACTTTTTTTAAGATGAGAGAAAATTCATTCACTGTCAAATATTTCAGCCATATTGTTCAGCTTTGTTTCTTTGGGGGATAAAGGGTTAGATAATGCATGTGCCACTATGTAACATCTGTGCAAGACTGACTGGTATTAACCTGGTATTATTCCAGTTATCCCAAGGACAGGCAGCAATGGCTACTGTCGAGAAAAAAGAACCCAAAGCAATTTCTGGGTTCCGTTTAGAATGTTGCCAGAGGCACCCTCGGTAATTATGGTGATAGCTGCTCTAGAATAACCTTAGCAACATGGGGTGGAATATTCACGTAGCCACAGTTAAAATGGCTTGTTCCAGTTACAATTAATCCAGAAGTTTCACATAAGAACATAACTGACTTCAAAGGATTATAAATGTTACAGCTGGCAGCTGTAGGACTTCCTTGGTTTGATGAAACCTAGGACTTGGGAAATGCAAACCTAGGACTTGGGAGTTGCAAATTCAAGTCCTGCTCCAATTCAAACTTTCCATGTGACCTTGGGCAACTCTCTCTGTGACTCAGTACCCTATCTGTAAAATGGGATAATGCTACTTCCCCACCAGGGCACTGTGATAACAACGTTAAAATGTTGTGAGGATTAAAGATTGTGTCGGTGCTCTGTTACAGGGGCTGGATAAGTACCCAAGACAGATAATTTGTTTAAATGTATAAGCGGTAAACATCCAGAACCATAGGTGTGTTTCACAGTCATTACCAACCACCCAACTTGGATGGATCAAAACACACACATTTAGCCCCATTTCTTTTCCTTATGAACTGTCCATTCTATGCAACAACCTGTCCTATGTGAGATCAGTCATATTGTCTGGCATACTGCACAAGTGCTATTTTATCCTTACAATCATTAGTTATTATTATTTTATAGCACACACAAATACACTAGACTCTTTACAGAAAAATAAAAACTCACCACTGGTTGCCGCCCCTTCATGTTTTTATGTTTCTTTTGTACTTAAAAGCCAAAAAACAAAACCCCACAAAACCCCTTCAGCATTTTCCTTCCAACAACAATAACTTTAAAAAGAAAATTTGGCATCTTCTGTATCTCTGCCAAGCTCACTACAAGGCACAAGATTCTTCCAGCAAGCACATTCTAATTCCATACATATATAGGTCTAACACTGTTGGTTAATAGTCAACATGGATAGTGCTGATGAACACATCAGGTTCAGTACAAATACCAAACAAGGTCTGATCCTGATCTCATTTAAATGTAAGAGTAAGATGAAACTTGGCATTGATCTTTTGAAATGTTTTAAAAAACCTCTTTTACCACAACTATTTTCTTCTCCCACTGAGCAATGATCAAAATGTAATGCTAATTACTATGCACATTTACATGGCACCCATCTCCGTAGCAATACTAGTACTGGTATAATGAGTCCACCCTGGGCGTTCAGAAAAGACCCCAGGGAATCTCTCTAATGAGCACGAAACCAGGACCCTAGATGTCCTATTATTATTATTTGTGAGCAGCTGAAGCTGTGTTACAGGCTTTATAGAACACGACACAGTCTCTGCCCCAAAGACCTTACAACCCTGGCAGTTGAGTCAACTACCCATGAAGAGGATAGACTCAGGTCTAAGGCACCAGACTGTGACTCAGAGGGTCCAGGTTCAACTCCCAGTTCTGCCACACATACTTGTATGACCTTCATCAAGTCACAATCTCTCTGTGCCTCCATTCCACATTTGTAAAATTATCTTTGTCTGCCAAGCCTATACAGCTGTCTTGTTCTGCATGTTCGTACAGCCTCTAGCACAATGGGCCCTTATCTCAGTTGGGGCTTCCAGATGTCACGGTACCATACATTTTTTAACAAAATTAGGGCCTGCAAGGTGCTGAACACATGCTAAGTGCCCTCAGCTCCCACTGGTGTAGAATCGGGCCCTTGTAATAAATGATACTTATGAGAAAAACAGAAAGTTTGTACTTTTCTGGATGAGTCATATCATTAAACCTACTATTTAAAAACCCACCAATTAGACCAGGAAACTTCTAACCATCTGAACTAGAGGTTATAAATCTGCTGTTTAGAAATTTTATATCCTGTCATAATTGCCCTTATAACTTACAAGTACATTCTCCGTTAGCCATAGCTTAAACTTTCTCCAACGCTACATCACATCTGTTTAGTTTTGAAAATATACAGCACAAGCTTCAATTACTTTACATGCCACACAAAGACAAGCCAGAATAGCTCAGGGATTCTTGGGGTAAGATTTTCATATCCAGTAATCTTTTTATTTAATGTTTTCTCACAATCTAAGAGATGGGAGGTCAAGTCAATGCCACCTCCCACTTTTACAGCTCCCCCAAAACCTAAATATATTAAAGGGGAATTGTTTTTTGTTTTGTTTTTTTTAAAAAGAAAATATGCCACATGTAATTCCCACCAGCTAAAAATTCTGTTTTCTGTAGGGAAATGCCAGCTACTAATTGGAACCATCTTCCTCTCATGCACCAATAGAAAGAGGAGCTGCAAACTGCCTGGAAAAGCTGATGCTAGAGAAAACTTTTCAAAAATTGGAATGGGAATTGGAACTTCCATTTCTCTAAAGGATGAAGTTGCCCTCCCACTCCATCTTGTTAAAGAAGGCCCTGATCCTGCACGCGCGCGCACACACACACAGGCTTAGCTTTAAGCACAGGTAGTTCCCCTGACTTTGACGTGCAAGAACTGGGGACTTCAATGGGACTACTCAGTCATCAAGTTAAGCCTGTTGTCTATCCATTTGCTGGATCAGGACCTTAGTGACAAGTTCGACAGCAGATGAGCACAAACCAAAATTCTAGGTCCCAACACGCATAAAATTATATTTGGGAAGAGGGCATCAGACTTGCAACCCAGATTCCACTGGACTTTCTCTTTACAATGAAACTTTCACCTAAAGAACAGAGAAGACTCCAGACAGCGTGGAATTCAGAGACCCTTAGCGGAGATAGGAGAAGGCTGTTTAGTCCCAGGTGCATGGTGACAGAGGGCTCCTGAATCCAAACACTGAACTTCAACCCTGGAGCCAAACACCTTTAAGAGATTTGAAATCTGGTCTGAGCTGCAAGGCATCCAATCTAATCTGGAATTTATAGGTAAGAATTTTAATCAAAGCCCAGATGGAAATCTTCAATTGGGAACCCGCTCCCACTCCAAAGTGCACAAACTTATTATTTTCTTCTGTAAAGAGTACACAACCACTAGTGTAGAGGAGCCTCTCATCACAGGGCACAGAAATAACCATAACTTTCAGATACTCAGGTGTAGTTATAGTCTAAAAAGATGCCTAAAAATGATACTGCAGGGCTTCTTATTCATTCACTCTCAATGAATTTCAGAGCATAATATTTTTAGCTTTGTAAAGAGCAAATTTTCTTATCTGACAGTGCTGCGTACTCAAACCAGAATCTTCAAATCCAGTCTTGGCCATACTGCCTCTCACAAACTCCAGCCTCTGGGTTTGTCAGTGTCTTATTTTCTGATCTTTGTCTGTCTTTTAGATTAAACTGCTCGGGATAGGGACTGTCTGCATCTTGTACAGCATCAAGTATTTCATCTGCACTTAAATAAACAGTGGTAATTACTATCATCATTTGAATCCAGCTGATGTTTTTGTTGATAATTCATAATTCAGGATAGAATCCCGCTCACATCCCTGGAGCTGAATTGGCTTTGTAAAGCTAACAATAACCAAGGGCCCAGTCCTGCAATCAGATCCCTTAAACCTGTACAGAACCCCAGTGAAGTCAATTTACCCCACAGAGGTAACACTGTTTGCCCATGTGCCTCAAATTCCAGGTCTGGGGCCTGGATTTTTAACACTAAATTGTATCTGCTCACTTCACTGTCAAACACACCCAGGAACTAAGATGTTTATCAAGAAAATACCATTTTTATATAATGACTTTTCTAACTGCAAACACCCGCATCATAATTCCTTCCCTTTCCCCTTCCCACACCACATATGAAAAGTTTACTTTTTGCTTATATATGAAAAACATAAACAGCCTCAATTCTGTGCAAGCAAAGATTCTGTCCCACTCCCCTAATGAAGGGCAGTGGATTTTATTTTTTCACATTTATGCAATTTGATAAAATGCTATTTACACATTCCTCCTAGATATGGCTTATAAATTGACATCTGATTTAAACACAGCAAAATCAGCAGCAGGCCTTGGTATTAAAAAACATAACATTCCTTTTATAAACACCATCTAACCTTGACTTATTTCTTCTAGAAGGATCATAAAAGCCATCACAAACCAACCACCACCAGTACTTTGAAACTGTGAAATATTATACACATACATTAGTAATTCCCACATATCAACGACTTATCCAAGGCCTTCTCTACACACAAACATGCATCAATTTAGTTAAACCAGTGCAATCTCTTGTGTGGACATTCTTATCTCAGGTTAGCTGAGACCGGTTTCTAATCCACTTCAGCTAAGGCAAAATAAGTCTGGCTTAAACTAAACCAAGAGTATCCACATAGCCTCTGGCATCAGTTTAGCTAGTTTGAAATCATATCTTAAACTGGTATGACTGTGTATCGACAAGCCCAGAGTCTGAAGAGCAACCCTGTGCCAAAGTGATGGGCAATTTTAAGTATTGTCTAACCTTACAAATAACTCATTCAGATGAGAAAAGGAGTACTTGTGGCACCTTAGAGACTAACCAATTTATTTGAGCATAAGCTTTCGTGAGCTACAGCTCACTTCATCGGATGCACCGATGTAGCTCACGAAAGCTTATGCTCAAATAAATTGGTTAGTCTCTAAGGTGCCACAAGTCCTCCTTTTCTTTTTGTGAAAACATTAACTGTGGTTTTATATGCGAGTTCCATTTTCCTCTAACAAGAGGGGCTTTTGAGGGATGCGCCAGTGCGTGGGTCACCTCCGTGGCACTGAAATCACTCCGTCACCCTACCCTCCTCCTGCCACATCTCGGTACAAAGGGAAACAAAGAAGCGATCCCTTCCTCCCTTCCTGAAAGCCCACATAGGTAGACGTGAAGCTTAAAGCAGGCAACTTAAAGCCCTGGCTGGGATGATTTAACTGGGAATTGGTCCTGCTTTGAGCAGGGGGTTGGACTAGATGACCTTCTGGGGTCCCTTCCAACCCTGATATTCTATGAACTCCCATAGACCATTATGGTGGTGTCACATTTGCAACTGACCCTAAAGCAGATGCAGCCAAAACTAGGAGGGCTCTTGGTACAAGTGCCCAGCCCCACAGCAGTTCCCGGCAAGCGGCCCATCCACGTCTGAAGTGAACCAGGAAGGGCAGAGACTTCTTCTCTCCCCCAGAGCCAGCTGCACCCCGGGGCATGCCAGGGCCCAGGGCCGGCTCTCAGCTCCCATGCAGGGGGTTGCCCGGACTGCACCCCGGAGAGGGGGACCAGGACAGGGCACCTGCTCGCAGGATGCTGCAGCCCCACCTGGACAGGGCTCTGCTGCGGGGTCCCCAGCCGCGGGGGCCGGCCGGCTCCGCAAAACGGGGACCCCAAAGAGCGGCTGCCGCCGGGCCAGGGGGCAGGAGGCTGGGCCGCAGGAGTCTCCTCAGGGCAGTACAAGAGCCGCACGGAGACCCGGCTCCCGACAGAGCTCAGGCCGCAGCCCCCGCTGGGAGCCGGCTGCTCTCCCCCGGGGGCTGCTCTCCGACAGGCGGCGCCGGCCCCGACTCCCCTCGCCCCAGCCCCCTTCCCCTGGCGGCCGCCGCCCCTCTCCCCCCTTCTTCCTCGGGGTCCGTGGGCCTCTGCGCCCCCCGGCCGGTGCCCTGCCCCCCCGCCCCCGAGTCCGTCCCCCCCCGCCCGGCCGGTGCCCTGCCCCCCCGCCCCCGAGTCCGTCCCCCCCCGCCCGGCCGGTGCCCGGTCCCCCCCTCGCCTCAGCCCCCCCCGCCCCGGCCCGGCCGGTGCCCTGCCCCCCCGCCCCAGAGTCCGTCCCCCCCCGCCCGGCCGGTGCCCGGTCCCCCCGCCCCCGAGTCCGTCCCCGACCCGGCCGGTGCCCGGTCCCCCCCTCGCCTCAGCCCCCCCCCGCCCCCGCCCGGCCAGTGCCCTGCCCCCCCCTCGCCTCAGCCCCCCCCGCCCCCGCCCGGCCAGTGCCCTGCCCCCCCGCCCCAGAGTCCGTCCCCCCCCTCGCCTCAGGGTCCCCCCCAGTGCCCGGTCCCCCCGGCCCGGCCGGTGCCCGGTCCCCCCCTCGCCTCAGCCCCCCCGGCCGGTGCCCGGTCCCCCCCTCGCCTCAGGCCCCCCCGGCCCCCCGGCCGGTGCCCGGTCCCCCCCTCGCCTCAGGCCCCCCCCGGCCCCCCGGCCGGTGCCCGGTCCCCCCCTCGCCTCAGGCCCCCCCCGGCCCCCCGGCCGGTGCCCGGTCCCCCCCTCGCCTCAGGCCCCCCCCGGCCCCCCGGCCGGTGCCCGGTCCCCCCCTCGCCTCAGGCCCCCCCCGGCCCGGCCGGTGCCCGGTCCCCCCCTCGCCTCAGGCCCCCCCCGGCCCGGCCGGTGCCCGGTCCGGCTCGCCCGGGCGCTCTCACCTTGCGGCGCTTGTCGGCGAAGGGCAGCGCCAGCCAGGGCATGGCCCGCACGGCCTCCTGCCACTGCTGCTGCTCCTGCTCCGCCGACACGAAGACGATCTCGAGCCGCTGCGCCCCGGCCGCCGCCGCCTCCCCCCTGAAGCGCCCGTAGAAGGCGGCCAGGCTGGCGCCGACCTGCGCGCAGGGGCCGCTCAGGCTGCAGCCGAAGTAGAGCCCGACCAGCGAGACCCCGCGGGCGGCTAGCGCCGCTACCGCCACCTCCTCCCCGTCCGGGGCCACCAGCACCTCGCCCAGCACCTCCGCCAGCGCGCCCGCCATGCCCCCCGCGCCGCCGGCCACCTCCGCTCCGCCAGCCCCGAGCGAGCCGCAGCCAGCGCCGGCAGAGCCGAGCCCTGCTCTGCGCCCGGCCTGCCCGCCAGGGGGCGCTGCCGCGCAGCGCTGCCCGCCGCCGCCGGACGGCCGAGACCGCGGCCCCTGGAGCCTGGAGGGGCCGCTGGCCGCCCGCCCCCGGAGCCTGCCGGTCACGGCCCCCAAATGCCCCACCCCGATCCTGCAGCTGGAGAGCAAACGCACCCACCCCCCAGGCTCCCGCCAGCCGCAGCCCCCCCGACCTACCCCCTGATCCTGCAGCTGGAGAGCAAACGCACCCACCCCCCCGACCTACCCCCGATCCTGCAGCTGGAGAGCAAACGCACCCACCCCCCAGGCTCCCGCCAGCCGCAGCCCCCCCGACCTACCCCCTGATCCTGCAGCTGGAGAGCAAACGCACCCACCCCCCCGACCTACCCCCGATCCTGCAGCTGGAGAGCAAACGCACCCACCCCCCAGGCTCCCGCCAGCCGCAGCCCCCCCGACCTACCCCCTGATCCTGCAGCTGGAGAGCAAACGCACCCACCCCCCCGACCTACCCCCGATCCTGCAGCTGGAGAGCAAACGCACCCACCCCCCAGGCTCCCGCCAGCCGCAGCCCCCCCCCCACCTATCCCCTGATCCTGCAGCTGGAGAGCAAATGCACCCACCCCCCAGGCTCCCGCCAGCCGCAGCCCCCCGACCTACCCCCTGATCCTGCAGCTGGAGAGCAAACGCACCCACCCCCCAGGATCCCGCCAGCCGCAGCCACCCCCCCACCTATCCCCTGATCCTGCAGCTGGAGAGCAAACGCACCCCCCAGGCTCCCGCCAGCCGCAGCCCCCCCCCCACCTATCCCCTGATCCTGCAGCTGGAGAGCACACGCACCAACCCCCCAGGATCCCGCCAGCCGCAGCCCCCCCCCCAGCCCACTCCATGATCCTGCAGCTGGAGTGCAAACCCACCCACCCCCTGGGATCCTGTCAGCCACCTGGCACCCCCTCCCAAACCTACTCCCTGGATCCTGCAGATGGAGAGCAAATGCACTCACACACACACACACACACACACCCCCGGGATCCTGCCAGCCCTGTTGGAAGATGGTTACGTTTAGGACCCTGATCCTAAAGACACTTGGGCATGTGCTTAACTTCACTACAATTAGCAATCCCACTGAAACTACTCACACTAGTAAAATTAAGTACATACATATTTGTTTGCAGGATCAGGGCCCCGCCTAAGTAATTTAGATTTTTACATGTATAAATTTTAGGCAGGAAAGAGCCAAACAACTCTACAAACTCTCATGAATACACATGTAAATTACCTGCAAGTTAACTCAGCCAGGTTCCCCACCCTGTATTGTTATTCCAGGGACAGTCAGCTTTAGTTTGGCCCCAAACTTAAATTGTGTGTTATCAAGCTTTCACAAGGCCTAACAGTAATAGGAAATGTTTCCATCATTTCTATATAAACTCCAATGAAAACATTTTATTTTTGAAGAAATATTTCTCTCTTGCAGTGTTTCAAAAACAAACACTGTTGTACTAAGTTTCAGAGTAACAGCCCTGTTAGTCTGTATTCGCAAAAAGAAAAGGAGTACTTGTGGCACCTTAGAGACTAACCAATTTATTTGAGCATAAGCTTTCGTGAGCTACAGATGAAGTGAGCTGTAGCTCACGAAAGCTTATGCTCAAATAAATTGGTTAGTCTCTAAGGTGCCACAAGTACTCCTTTTCTTTTTGCGAATACAGACTAACACGGCTGTTACTGTTGTACTAAGACTCTACAAGTGAAACTAACATAAATGAATTATATTGTCCATCTGCCAGACTTGCGAAATGGAAACAAAGGATAAACAATGATATCCAAACTGGGCTTAAAAATTACTTCTCTTTTAGTAATCCAAGGCCTGATCCTTGTAGTCAGATCCCTGGATGTGCACAGAGCTCATTGCAGGACTGGTGAAAATTGATTTAAACAGGGCTATGACATATTGCACCAGGAAAGAATCTTCCCCAAAGTACTAACTAGAAATATAGGTCAAGAAATAATAACATGATTTGTCTTATTCTGCTCCCAGGGTTTCCTACTGCAAGGTGCTGAGCACTCTGGTCCCACCAGCAAAACATGTAAGCATGACAATAGATAAATTAAGTGAAATGGGATTACTCGCACAAGTACATTTAAACAATTGTGTCAGTATTTACAGGATTGGGTCCAAAATATGGCTTTTGGTGCCTAGTTTTAAGTTCCCAATCCCAAATCTGAAAATGGTGGCCTATACATATAATTTCTGTGTATTAGTATCTTTCTCTGGACACACAAGGAGATACAGAGATATACGTAGCTATGCAAACTCAGATGTAGGTGTATATTATACAGCACATCCCTTTCCATTTGTAAAAAGCACCTGAAAACAGTTTTAAATTCTGCCAGCTGCTGTAAAGGACACCCTTAATTTAATGACGCTTCATTTGTGTTTTCATCTGGATTTATAGCGTTGTTGTTTTTTATTGTATTTAAAATTGTTGTGCAGCATCCAGAGCACCTCCGGGGATATTTTATAAATAACATTATTATTAATTATCATTACTATTCTTACAGCATTACAATCTCTCTTTTCCTCTGCCAAGACCTTCCCAGAGATCGTTCAAAGCGAGATGTGTTTTGTCTCATTTTTGAATGTCCTGCCTTATTTAGCTAGCCAGGCTCTTCAAAGCTGGGAACATGTTTTTTAATGCACAGTCCTGATTCACAGACAAATCTGCAGTCCGATATAAGTGTTGTAAGAACAATCATATTTTTTCTCTCAGTCACAGTAAATTATTCAGAAAGTGAAGTTATGATGCTCTGCAAGAAATACAGAATGAATGAACAGCTGTTTCTGCTTTTTTGCTTTAAGAATGAGAAAAGTTAATCAAAAAGATAACTCTACTCACATGAGTGAAATTATGCGAATGCATAAGGCCCTGATTCTGCAACATGAATGGACCCTGTCGCCATACATAGCTCATTGCAGGACCGGAACATATGTTACTAAATCAGCATGACAGAGAGGGAGAGAAGAAACAGGGAGCCAGCCAAATGCTTCTAATACACTTATTTCCTGTCTTTAAAGGGATGTGGCCAACCTGACATTTCCAAATTATTTTGTAAAAATTCCAGCTGACTTTAAATAGTAGGTCCTGAATTTTTCTTTAAAAAATATTTGTAAATGTTGATCTGCACTCCTCTGGATGTTCACAACAGGTCTAATCATAACAGGTCATTTCAATCCGCGGGAAATTGACTCTTTAACCGAGCGTACAAGGGAGACAACCATAAACGGACTATACAAAAAGTGCTGTCAAAAACAAAAAAAGGGAACAAACTGGAAAAAGAGAGGGAAAACTTGTTTATTCTCTAACTTCTAGTAACCTGGAGTGTTACCTGTAATTAGCGACGGTACAACAATTTCAGACACAAATGTGAATTTGTGTATAGATGGTGCTATGGCAGAAGTCATACAGTAAAAAACAAAAAAAGTTAGCAGGACAGTTAGTGAGGCTCTAGTGACATCTAGTGGCTACGAGTAGCAATGAATTTGAGTTTACAAGCCCAAGCATTAAGCCAACCTGAAATGCAATACCAATAACCATACATTTCTGAGTTGAGCTGGCAAAACTCAGTGCCTCTTTAACTCTCCCACTTATGCCTAGAGACTGCACAGGCTTCGGCTCAGGTCTGGCCATTCCATTTGTGAAAAGACGAGCTGCCTGAAAAGGGACGTTGGGGTTGTGAAGAGCTAGGACAGGAAGGAATAGCCACAGAGAAATAAGCAGAGAGGGGCAAAGGGGATCTGTTGGTGGCTGAGCAGGAGGAGAGGTCAGTAGGAAGCTAATGTTAAAAAATTAAACACAGATCTTATCAATATGTAAATATTTGTAAATGACAGTATGAGTATCTTACTATCACAGAAGGATCCAAACCAAAATCCCAGATCCAAGCAACCCCAACCCTTTGGGAGATCAGGATCTGGAGAAAGTAAAACAAAGATTTATGCCTGTCAATTTATCCAAATGAAATTGAGGGGGATCAATGGCCTCAAAAGGGGGCCAGTAAATGTTCAGGTTGTTTGTTTTGGGGGTTTTTTTAGGTAGCAGTGTATAAATCACCATGCCATAGATTAAAAGCAGATGCATAAGAGAATTTACCATGGAACTTAAAGAAAAGAAAAACACCTTGCTGGACCTGATTTTCAAAATGGCAGAAGTCCAGGATCATGTGGAGAAAATGTGTATGCAAATACCAGCCTAATTTTCATACAAAATGCATAAATGGATATTAGAGCAAGTAGGTGTTCAATATCATGAGCAATTCACAGGGACTGCAGGTGCACGTTAGGTGAGAAACTGGCCCTAAGCTTCTGTCCTTTTGAATATCAAGCCCACTGTTCTTTTCCCTCCTTTTCCTTTAGTCTTCCTATTTCCTACTTTTCCTCCCATATCCTGCTGCATCTTGTTTTCCATGCTTTTTCTGTGTTGTTTTCCCTCAAACTATTTTTCATCCTTTGTGTCTCCATTATTAGGTCCTCTGAAACCCTTTCTTCCAGATGTCCTTATTTTGTGATTCACGTTTTTCTCCCTATCCATCTATTTTTACCTCCAGGGTACATCTTCACTGGTGACGAGAACCTTTTGGAGAATGAGCAGGTAACAATCAGAGGTTGTCTCCATCCCATGTGGGTAAGCTGGCAGGTTGCAAGTAGGTTTCAATTTTTTTCTTGCAGCTGGGCAACTGTTAGTCCCTGCTCCAACTTCTATGTGATGGCTGCATCAGCATCCAGCATTTCAAAGGCAACTTGCTTGTAGTATTGCTGGAGGTGTTTTTTGCTCAAGACCCTGGGAACAGGAGGCAGCAGTGAAGCAGTTAAAAGCTAAGGTTCTGAGGAACAGCACACTCTGCGGGATGAGCCTACGGGTTTGTATACATGGGGAAATACATGGAACAGCCGTTGTGAAATAAGCTATTCTGCAGTAAAAATCATTTTGTTTTGGAATAATGTGCCCTCATTATTCCGATTAAAGTGACTTTTATTCCAGAACAGAGTGTCCACACAGGAAGCTATTCTGGAATCGCTATTGAGGAATAGATTATTCTGCCGTAACTATTCGGGTCAATTTCCCTGTATAGACAAGCCCTACATCTGTCGATTTGCTGCACCCGCTGACAGCTAACACCTCTGATCATGCGACTCTTTGTTGCTTAAATAAAAACAAATTTGATTCCAAAAGACTCTTTAGTTTTTAATTTTGTGTTATCCCCAGCTCAGAACTGCAAAAGCCCACCATAAAGGGGAGTGGATTTTCCATGGCATCTGGACATCAGACAGCAACAGGGCCTCTTCCAAAAAAGGGACACTCTTCAAACAGTTAAGCCTTTGACATAAGCCTATTGTATTCTGACACTTCTCTCATTTGGTAGCTCTTAATCTTAAGGGTTCCAGACATGGTGCATTTGTGGTTTTTATTTTTATAACTGGATCTTGGCTGCAGTTCAGAATACGGATGTGTGCGCGACTAGGGGAGAAGCCTTGAAAAGTCGTCACATACCAAGTCTGCAGACAAAGGGACAAGTTCTGCTTTCTCACAATGGTATAAATGGGAGTAACCACATTGATTTCAACGCCATTATTCTGGATTTATGACAGCATAACCAAGAACAGAACTGGGCCCCAGATGCTGAAATCAGTGCTAACAGGGCAGAGCATCTGCATGCTCCAGTTGGCTTACAGCTAGTCACACATTACCTCTTTTCAATAGGGATACATCAAAACAACAGGTTAAAAAATACTGGCCAAATTCACTGCAGTCTGCAGGTGTAAAGCTACTGAAGACAATGATGTTACACTGTGGGATAATGTGACCCACCACTTCTTTTCCCCTAACTGGTGTTGCAACAGAGATCAAATCATTACTCACCTAGCAACCTGTGGTCACAATTCAGGCCTAGCAGCATGTTTCAGCCCTCGAAGTCTCTGAGTGCAACCCCTCCAGGTGACAGGTCACAAGCTTTTACCTCTCTGGAGCGGGAGCCTGTGATTCTTCCTCCACTCCTCAGATCGGGACTCTGTTTACCAACTGTGATTAGTGGATTCAGCTGCCCTGCAAGGATTCCTTTCAGGGCTGTGACCAGTGTGTGAATACAGGGACATCAAACAGCCTTTCCAAAATCAAAGCATTGTTTACTCTCAACTGTAGGCACAAAGCATAACAAGAGGAGGGTTTTCAACACAGTGAACAGTCTACACACATCTGTCTCACCTAACTACCTTATCCCAGGAACACATTGCGGGATTGGGGAACAGTCTGTCCCTGTGACTGTCTCCTCAGAGCTCAGAGTTTTACCCACTCCAATATTTTTGTTCCAGTATACCCACTGGGATCGCCCCCCCCCATGCCCAGCCAGGGGTGGAGAACTCAACATGGTCAAAGGTAAAGGGAGTGTCTTTCTATTGCCAGTGGTGTTATCTGAAATTTATGGTCTCCCTTCCTGCGCACATGCAAGACAGCTTCTGCTGGAACTAACCCTTGGTTATCAGGTAGCTAGCCAAGAACATAACAACAATCAAACTAGCAGATGGAATATTAATAGGTGGTTACAGGTAACTTCCACATCCTTGACACCAGCCAACAGTCCTGAGTATTGAGTTTCTTAAAGTGCCTGTATGCACATCAAACTGTCCTCCTCTGCCAGTCATTTTTCTGAGTGGGGAGCAGATTGAAATTTACAAAGACTCACTCCCTGGGCTCATCTTAACTTGGGGGTGATGAGGCAGACTCTCAATAAAATATGCTGGGTTTTTCCTTTCTATCAAAAGACTGGGATGACGTGTGTCTCTTCCGTCTCTTCAGTCCATTGCTCTCCCTAATAGGCTATGGCGAAGATTTTCATGCCTGGGTACTTAACAGTTAGACACCTAATTCCCTTTTTAGCCTGATTTTCAAAGGTGGTGAGCAACTATATCTGCAACTGACCTCAGAGGGAGCTCAATCAGCCTTTACTCATCTGCCTAAATATTAATTTAGGAGCCTGACATAGATCCAGGCATTTGAAAATGTTGTCCTGTCTTTGCTCCTTGTCAAGGTCATTCCCCCACCTATGCGGGGCCAGCCTTAACAGGTGACAAGCATCTGCAGCTCCCTTAAGGAAGGAAAAATTGTCACTAACTGTGTAAAGTACAGTGCTAAACACAGGCCCAAGCTTGTTTCTGTTTAAGCCAATGGCAAAGCTCCCACGGATTTAGTGGGAACAGGACTGTGCCCTATATTTTTAAACAACAGCTCATTATTCTTTCCCCCTCTTTTGGAGCCTAACAAAAGAGTTTGTGGGATTGGAAAAGAAAACCCTCTGGAGTACACCATGAAGAACCCCCATCTTTTTGTACTGTGTTTGTACAGTGCCTTGCACAATGGGGTCCTGGTCCATGACTAGGGCTTCTAGGTAATACAAATAATAAATAACCAATTTAACCACAATTTTCAAGTGCTGAGTCCCCTCCACTACCACTGAAGTCAGGGCACTCAGCGCACCCCAGAATCAGGCCCTCTCATGCCATATGTGCCTAAGGTTTCATCATGGTAGGTAAACTAATCACATGGTTATGACTAGGGCCCTGCCAAATTCAGGGTCCATGTTGATCAATTTCACAGCCATAGGATTTTAAATCTACTTAAAGCTACTTAAATCTGAAATCTCACTTCTTGTAATTGTAGGGGGTTCTGACCCAAAAAGGAGGTGGGGGGGGGTTGCAAGGTTATTTGGGGGAAGGAGGGGCTTGCGGTACTGCTACCCTTGCTTTTGCGCAGCTGCTGTCGGCGCTGCCGCTGTCGGCGCTGCCTTCAGAGCTGGGCAGCTGGAGAGCGGCGGCTGCTGGCTGGGGGCCCAGCTCTGAAGGCAGAGCCGCCGCCAGCAGCAGCGCAGAAGTAAGGGTGGCCTGGTCTGGTGTTGCCACCCTTCCTCTGCGCTGCTGCTGGTCAGGTGCTGCCTTCAGAGTGCAGTGCAGAAGTAAGAGTAGCAATACTGCAACCCCCCTAAAATAATCTTGTGACCCCCCTGCAACTCCCTTTTGGGTCAGGGACCCCAGTTCGATGAACGCTGGTCTCCCCTGTGAAATCTGGTCATTTGTGTGCTTTTACCCTGTACTATAATTCACGAGAGGAAACCAGATTTCACAGTCGGTGACGTCTTTTTCATGGCTGTGAATTTGGTAGGGCCCCAGTTATGACTCACCATCTGCCATTGTTCAGTTTTTCTACACATCATTTTGTAACTGAGGGGAGAAGTGAAACATTAGCTAGGCTTTACATTCCAGAGCGGTGACATCGCAGAGTTAAAGTGACTGCATGAGAAGGTAGCACTTAGGAATAAAACCAAGGCTTATTTCCAAGTGTCATTTTCCATGCATTGTAAATAGATTTGGTTATAGACACTCGGTTAAAAGCACTTACGCTCGCAGGCGCTGACTCCGTGGATGCTCCGGGGCTGGAGCACCCACGGGGAAAAAATGGTGGGTGCTGCGCATCCACTGACAACCCCCCATCAGAACCTCCCCCCGCACCAGTGCTTCCTGCCTGCTGGCAGGCCCCACCAATCAACACCTCTCCCTCTCTCCCCATGCCTCCTGCCCTCCTCAATCACCTGTTTCATGGTGTGCGGGAGGCTCTGGGGGGGAGAGGGGAGGAGTGAGGATGCAGTGCTCTAGGGGGAGGCGGCGGAACGGGGTGGGAAGAGGCAAGGAGGGGGGTCGAGCGGGGTTGGAAAGAGGCAGGGCAGAGCGGGGCCTTGGGGGAAGGGGTAGAGTGGGAGCAGGGCTGGGGCAGAGCCGGGGGCCGAGCACCCACCAGCACTTTGGAAAGTCGGTGCCTATGCTTACGGTTATTAATTATTATGCATTATTTACACTAGGATCGCTCCCCGAGGTTCCATCAGGATCAGGGTACAAACACAGAATCAGACACAAGCCCTGATTTGAAATGTCATGTCCCACTAGCCTCTTTCCCTCAAAATTTCCCACCACTTCCCTCTACACTCTCCTCTTCAATACCATGACATCTAGATCTGCTTTAAGGAAGGTTGCCAATCTTCCAGGATTGTCCTGTAGTTAGATTAATCTTTAATAAGAGATTATGTCATGAAACGAAACCTCCAGGAAAACATCCAATCAAAACTGGCAACCCTAGCTCTGAGCAGGGTTACACAATGTGCCGGTTCCAAGGGCAATGCCTTGTCTTGACTACGGCTCCTACCGTATCTGTTATTTGTGCAGCTGCACCAGTGGGATTTTTTTTAGGATGGAAAGACTGGTGTAGACAAGCTGAGGAGTTTACAGTCTCTTTAGGCCATTTGCCTAATAGATACATACAGCAGAAGGGGTATTCCCATGGCTCTGCTCTGTGTAAGGCACCT
Source organism: Lepidochelys olivacea (assembly GCF_965140295.1). NCBI lineage: Eukaryota > Metazoa > Chordata > Testudines > Cheloniidae > Lepidochelys > Lepidochelys olivacea. The sequence continues at coordinate 4,185,397 of NC_140427.1, read as the reverse complement.
GAGGCCCCTGGCCCGTGCAGGGAAGTGATTGGTTTGTACAGAGCAATTCACATCCTTTTGCCTCCAATCTGTTACCCTGCTTCTAACCATGCCATAACCTGCCAGCCCCAGAGACTGGAATGATTAAGTCCCTTTCAGTTGTTTTCTAAGATTCCCTCTAATTTACCATGAAATCATCTATCACCCCTCCCACGTGGCTGGTCTCAGGCTGTGTTTCTTCTCCCTGGGGCTGGATTAATATCCGAGATTTCCATGCACATGTTACTTCTGGGGAGATTCTGCGGGACTGCGCGGCCCCCAGAAAACGCCCCCCCTCCCCCCAGGCCCCCAGCAGAAATCCTGTGTTTCCCTGCACAAAACGTCAAGGAAGCAAAGGGAGGCCACGTGGGGGGATGGACACCACGTGTGCCAGTTTTGGAGGGAGGCTGCCCCCCAAACAGAGGCGAGGCATGGGAGGGCACCCAGAGTTATGTGCCACCGCCCCCCATTTCTGCAAGCACAGACCTGCCCAGCTGAAGGAGGCTGCACCTTGGGCTCCGCTGACGCTGCAGCTGAACGCAGCCTCCTGAGTCCCAGCACCCGTCGTGCTCCCCTCCTGTGGGCTGGGTAGGGTGACCAGCTGTCCCCATTTTGTAGGGACTGTCCTGATATTCAGGGCTTTGTCTTAAATAAGCACTTATTATCTCCCCAACCCTAGCCCCATTTTTAACACTTGCTGTCTGGTCACCCTAGTGCTGGGAACCTTCCTGTTTTCTGTGAAACAGTGAGTGCCCACAGTGGGGCTGGGTAAGGGGCGGCGGGGAAATGAGGGAAGGGGGGTTGAGGGAGTGCAGGGAAGAGGCAGTGGGGAAAGAAGGGGGTGGACTAGGGAAGGGAGAGGGGAAGGTGGGAGTGAGGGCAGGGGGATGGAGAAGAAAAGGGGATCGGAGAATCGCAGGGGGAAGCGGGAGCCTGGCATGCGGTGTCCCCTTGGCAGCAGCTGGGGCTCCCCCATTAAGCAGGCCCATTGAACCCTCACTCTGACAAGCCCTACTACCCCCCTACACCTGGACCCCTCCAACAAGCCCCCTCACCCAGACCCCCACTGAGCCCCAACCACCATGACCTGGACCCCCTGCAGAGTCCCATTGCCCCTCACCCGGAACCGCACAACGAGCCCCTGTGCATCCAGATCCCCCACTGAGCCGCCCGCACAGAGACAGCTCTCACCCCACAACCGGATCCTCCCCCGCCCCACTAAGTCCCTCCACACTTGGATCCTGCTGGGCTGAGCCTGCCCCACCGCACCTGGCACAGAGGGGCAGGGCCCCAGAGTGTTTATGGGGCAGGCCCAGCCCTTGCACAGTGTCAGGTGCAGCCTCACTGCTGAGTCCCTGTACTGGGGGAGGTGGGAGCTTCAGGGTGAACTCCCAACTCACTGCATCCAGTGGCCTGTGCTCCCCACTGCCATGCTGGAGCCACATTTATTGATTGACAAATAAAATTTGCAGAATTTTAAAATATGGTGTGCATAATTTTTAAATTTTTTGCAAGGACTTTTTATTTTTTTGGCACAGAATCCCCTCAAGAGTAACATGTGACCAGGGTCAGAGCTGAGTACCCCCGAGAAGAGGGTTTTTCTCAATGTGCCTGGACAGGTGGGATTCAAGGCCCTTAGAAGCGCTGAGAGAGCTTAAAATGGCCTGAAAAAAGTGGGAGGGCTATCATATCCCCAGCCAAAGTAGTTTTTCATACACTTTGATACAGACAACCCACACTTTTTATACCTACATAATCGCTCTGCAACTTTTATCTCATGACTCTAGTTATACGTATTTACTGTTAGTTTTTAACAAGGCAACAGGGTCTCATACAAATGATTAAAATCATTTTTAATTTGGGGGATGGGGAGCCTGGGGGGGTGCAGTGAGATTCAGTGGGGTTGGGGGCATTGCTGGAGTTGGGGTTCAGCAACAGTCAGTGTGGATGGAGGGCATTCTCTAGAGCTGAGAGGTCTCTCTGGGGTTGGGGTGCACTGAGAGTCGGGGGGACGTGGGTCTCTCTGGGGCTGGGGTGCAGTGACATCCGGGGGTCTCTCTGGGGCTGGGCTGCAGTGACAGCCGGGGGGACGTGGGTCTCTCTGGGGCTGGGGTGCAGTGACAGCTGGGGGGACGTGGGTCTCTCTGGGGCGGGGCTGCAGTGACAGCCTGGGGCGGGGGTCTCTCTGGGGCTGGGGTGCAGTGACATCCGGGGGTCTCTCTGGGGCTGGGCTGCAGTGACAGCCGGGGGGACGGGGGGGTCTCTCTGGGGCCGGGCTGCAGTGACAGCCGGGGGTCTCTCTGGGGCTGGGCTGCAGTGACAGCCGGGGGGACGGGGGGGTCTCTCTGGGGCTGGGCTGCAGTGACAGCCGGGGGGATGGGGGTCTCTCTGGGGCTGGGCTGCAGTGACAGCCGGGGGGACGGGGGGTCTCTCTGGGGCCGGGCTGCAGTGACAGCCGGGGGTCTCTCTGGGGCTGGGCTGCAGTGACAGCCGGGGGGACGGGGGGGTCTCCCTGGGGCCGGGCTGCAGTGACGGGCGGGGGGGCGGGGGGGTCTCCCTGGGGCTGGGCTGCAGTGACAGCCGGGGGGACGGGGGGGTCTCTCTGGGGCTGGGCTGCAGTGACAGCCGGGGGCGGGGGTCTCTCTGGGGCCGGGCTGCAGTGACAGCCGGGGGACAGGGGGGTCTCTCTGGGGCCGGGCTGCAGTGACAGCCGGGGGGACGGGGGGGTCTCTCTGGGGCCGGGCTGCAGTGACAGCCGGGGGGACGGGGGGGTCTCTCTGGGGCCGGGCTGCAGTGACAGCCGGGGGCGGGGGTCTCTCTGGGGCCGGGCTGCAGTGACGGGCGGGGGGACGGGGGGGTCTCTCTGGGGCCGGGCTGCAGTGACAGCCGGGGGGACGGGGGGGTCTCTCTGGGGCCGGGCTGCAGTGACAGCCGGGGGGACGGGGGGGTCTCTCTGGGGCCGGGCTGCAGTGACAGCCGGGGGGACGGGGGGGTCTCTCTGGGGCCGGGCTGCAGTGACAGCCGGGGGGATGGGGGTCTCTCTGGGGCTGGGCTGCAGTGACAGCCGGGGGTCTCCCTGGGGCTGGGCTGCAGTGACAGCCGGGGGGACGGGGGGGTCTCCCTGGGGCCGGGCTGCAGTGACGGGCGGGGGGGCGGGGGGGTCTCCCTGGGGCTGGGCTGCAGTGACAGCCGGGGGGACGGGGGGGTCTCTCTGGGGCTGGGCTGCAGTGACAGCCGGGGGCGGGGGTCTCTCTGGGGCCGGGCTGCAGTGACAGCCGGGGGACAGGGGGGTCTCTCTGGGGCCGGGCTGCAGTGACAGCCGGGGGGACGGGGGGGTCTCTCTGGGGCCGGGCTGCAGTGACAGCCGGGGGGACGGGGGGGTCTCTCTGGGGCCGGGCTGCAGTGACAGCCGGGGGCGGGGGTCTCTCTGGGGCCGGGCTGCAGTGACGGGCGGGGGGACGGGGGGGTCTCTCTGGGGCCGGGCTGCAGTGACAGCCGGGGGGACGGGGGGGTCTCTCTGGGGCCGGGCTGCAGTGACAGCCGGGGGGGCGGGGGTCTCTCTGGGGCCGGGCTGCAGTGACAGCCGGGGGGGCGGGGGTCTCTCTGGGGCCGGGCTGCAGTGACGGCCGGAGGGACGGGGGGGTCTCTCTGGGGCCGGGCTGCAGTGACGGGCGGGGGGGTCTCTCTGGGGCCGGGCTGCAGTGACAGCCGGGGGCGGGGGTCTCTCTGGGGCCGGGCTGCAGTGACGGGCGGGGGGACGGGGGGGTCTCTCTGGGGCCGGGCTACAGTGACAGCCGGGGGGACGGGGGGGTCTCTCTGGGGCCGGGCTGCAGTGACAGCCGGGGGGACGGGGGGGTCTCTCTGGGGCCGGGCTGCAGTGACAGCCGGGGGGACGGGGGGGTCTCTCTGGGGCCGGGCTGCAGTGACAGCCGGGGGGATGGGGGTCTCTCTGGGGCTGGGCTGCAGTGACAGCCGGGGGTCTCTCTGGGGCTGGGCTGCAGTGACAGCCGGGGGGACGGGGGGGTCTCCCTGGGGCCGGGCTGCAGTGACGGGCGGGGGGGCGGGGGGGTCTCCCTGGGGCTGGGCTGCAGTGACAGCCGGGGGGACGGGGGGGTCTCTCTGGGGCTGGGCTGCAGTGACAGCCGGGGGCGGGGGTCTCTCTGGGGCCGGGCTGCAGTGACAGCCGGGGGACAGGGGGGTCTCTCTGGGGCCGGGCTGCAGTGACAGCCGGGGGGACGGGGGGGTCTCTCTGGGGCCGGGCTGCAGTGACAGCCGGGGGGACGGGGGGGTCTCTCTGGGGCCGGGCTGCAGTGACAGCCGGGGGCGGGGGTCTCTCTGGGGCCGGGCTGCAGTGACGGGCGGGGGGACGGGGGGGTCTCTCTGGGGCCGGGCTGCAGTGACAGCCGGGGGGACGGGGGGGTCTCTCTGGGGCCGGGCTGCAGTGACAGCCGGGGGGGCGGGGGTCTCTCTGGGGCCGGGCTGCAGTGACAGCCGGGGGGGCGGGGGTCTCTCTGGGGCCGGGCTGCAGTGACGGCCGGGGGGACGGGGGGGTCTCTCTGGGGCCGGGCTGCAGTGACGGGCGGGGGGGTCTCTCTGGGGCCGGGCTGCAGTGACAGCCGGGGGCGGGGGTCTCTCTGGGGCCGGGCTGCAGTGACAGCCGGGGGGACGGGGGGGTCTCCCTGGGGCCGGGCTGCAGTGACAGCCGGGGGGACGGGGGGGTCTCCCTGGGGCCGGGCTGCAGTGACAGCTGGGGGGGGCGGGGGGGTCTCTCTGGGGCCGGGCTGCAGTGACAGCCGGGGGGGCGGGGGTCTCTCTGGGGCCGGGCTGCAGTGACAGCCGGGGGGGCGGGGGTCTCTCTGGGGCCGGGCTGCAGTGACGGGCGGGGGGGCGGGGGGGTCTCCCTGGGGCCGGGCTGCAGTGACGGGCGGGGGGGCGGGGGGGTCTCCCTGGGGCCGGGCTGCAGTGACAGCCGGGGGGACGGGGGGGTCTCTCTGGGGCCGGGCTGCAGTGACGGGCGGGGGGGCGGGGGGGTCTCTCTGGGGCCGGGCTGCAGTGACGGCCGGGGGGGCGGGGGTCTCTCTGGGGCCGGGCTGCAGTGACGGGCGGGGGGGCGGGGGGGTCTCCCTGGGGCCGGGCTGCAGTGACGGGCGGGGGGGCGGGGGGGTCTCCCTGGGGCCGGGCTGCAGTGACAGCCGGGGGGACGGGGGGGTCTCTCTGGGGCCGGGCTGCAGTGACAGCCGGGGGGACGGGGGGGTCTCTCTGGGGCCGGGCTGCAGTGACGGGCGGGGGGGCGGGGGGGTCTCTCTGGGGCCGGGCTGCAGTGACAGCCGGGGGCGGGGGTCTCGCTGGAGGGGGGGCAGGGAGTCCGTGGGGCCCATTCTCGGGGCGCTGCCGGGTTCACGGAGCCCTGGCGGGCGGCGCCGCCTGCCGGAGCCGGGGAAGTACGCTGGGCCCCTGCAGGCCCGGCGGGGGAAGGACTTTCCCCCACGTGGCCAGGTCGGACCCGGCGGCTCCCCGCAGCGGAGTCTCCCCCACGTGGCCGGACCCTCCGCGGGGGGATTGCCAGGGCTGGTGGCCCCCGGTCCCGCCCCCATCCGACCTAGAGGATCCGGGGAGGGAGGTGCCGGGGGCGGGGTAGCGGCCGAGGCTCCCGGCTGCAGTTATATAAACCAGCCGGCCGAACCCCGCTGCTTCCCCGACCATGGAGGGAGTTCCCGTCCCGGCGGCCAGCCCAGCCCCGCTGCGGGGACGCTGCCTGCGGAGGCTCCGCGGCCTCCTGCCCGTGGGCGCCTGGCAGGAGTCCCAGGAGCTGGCCAAGATCGGGGGGCCGGTGGTAAGGACGGGGGCTGTCGCTGCCCTCGCCCAGGGGCTGGGCAAGGGAGATCTGCGGCTCAGAGCAGCCACAGGGGGGTGCTGGTTGGGGGGGGTGTCTGGGTGTCCCCCTAAAAGAGTGGGGGAGCTGGGGCAGGGCAGAGGTTGGTGGGGATTTCCCGTAAGGCGCGGGGGGCTAGAGTGAACCTGATGTCGGGTGGACTGAAGGGAATTGGGGTCTGGTTGAGGTCTCCCTTTCTCAAGGAGTTGGGGGGACTGCAGTGGTTAAAGTCACCCCCAAACCGGGGCAGAGAAAGCTCACCCGTTTTGCTGTCTGTCGCGCCTGTCTTGGCATGCCATGGGAAAGTAGGCTCCGTCCTCTTGTGATGAGAGGCAGAAAATGCGACTCGGGAAGCAACAGCCACAGAGAATCAGTGGCTGAAAGATGATCCTGAAGTTTATATCTTCCTCCTAGAAGAAACAATGAGTGCGAAGAAATGTGCATGTCTGACCTGCCTTAAAAGGCCAGTTTTACTGGGTTGAAAGATAAAAGTATCTTCGCCCTTGAAAGGCTGTGGGTTTAATTCTTTCTGTTACATTGGTATCACTTGCTGTCTGCCAGAACTCCTGTCTAATCGCTGCTCAAATGATCTATGATTTAGTTCAATGGTCGGGGCTCCTTAGCAAACTAAGAAAAAAACAATCAATGTTTGTGTTACTGCTGTGTCCAAAGATCAGATTTGTGCCTAGTACAATTGCCTTAGGATCCATGGGCAAGGAACATCCAAGTTATTTTCTTGCCTCAAGCCAAGAATTGAGGGTTTGGTTTTCTGCAGAGCGATACAAAAGGTGCAGACCTGGTCCCGGGTCAGCAGTACTCCTTGTGGGAAAGGAAGTTTCTTGTGTTTTCATCACCAACCCTGGGGGCTAAGCGGCCTCAGTTAGCTCCTAAGAAAATTGTCCTACTTGGATCCATCTTACCTCATCACAACAGTAATGGCAAGGATGTAAATCCTCTGGTAATATCCCTTCTGTATCCTTTTCTTTGGGGTGGTCAGTCTCATGTTTCTCCTTTTCTAATAGCATCAATGACCTTTGGGTTTCTTCTGCTCTTTGCTCTGTCTCAAGGGGGTCCCTGGGTCAGTTACCTCACCTCATCTCTCGTTGACAGTTTCTTAAAAACCAAAGATAGACGAGGTCACATTCTGGCTGATGCCAAACAGGCCTTCAGGTTCCCAGGGCCTCTTCTCCTCCCTAGGGCTGCCTTTGCCTTTGGGACTGGGGCCCTGTTTTGCCATTCTTTCCCTTTGGTGCTGACCCACACTAAGCTCTCCACATAGTTTCTGCCCCAGAAGAAGTGCGTGACTAGGATTTTATCCTCTCCTGATGTTATTCTTGGGTCGACGTCAGCACTGTTGGAAGATGAGGTGTTATGAGAGGGAAGATCAGAATGTTGCCTTAAGAGAGGAGGGACAGTCTGGCACTAGACTGGAGCTTGAGAAACATGGATTGAGTTTCAGACTCTGCTGCAAATGTTTCTATGTGACCTTAGACAAGTCATTTAGCTTGGCACGCACCATCGGAAGTAGATTTTCAAGCACAGTAGGTTCTGAGGTCTTCTGAAAGCCAGCCCTTACTTTCTCTTGTGCCTCCTTTCCTATTTGTAAAATACAGATAACACTTTCTTTGTCCATTTGGTCTTATTTAGATTGGAATCTCTTTGGGGCTGGGACTGTCTCTCGCTATGTTTGGACGACACCTAGCACAATAGGATTCCCAGCCTCTCCTGAGGACTCGAGACCCTTCTGTAATGAAAGCAAAAATTTGTTTTAATTAAAGATGGGGCCTGAATCAGCCCTGTGGATCCAAACGCCCTTGAACTTTGGCGTGTGTGAAACCTAGACCTGAATCTTGTGACTTGAGGCAGGCTCTAGCATTTATCTGGCAAATGGACATGAACTGAAAATCTTCATCGAGGCACAATTATCTTATTCACTGTCTTAGACGTTTCAGACCAAGTGCTGAGGGGGGTGTGGGGAGGTCAAACAGTAGATGAATCCAACACTGCGCCTTCACAACTTCCAAACACTGGCCTTTGTTTTTGTTGTGGCATGTGCCTTGCCGACTTGTGTTCCCAGAGTTATTCTAGGCCCCCTCTGAGCACAAACACTGCAACAATTAAGTGCAGAACACAGAGGCTGTGTTAAAACCAGGCTCCACATTTAGCCAAAAGTAACAAATGTACATTTTCAAGCAAGCTCCTGCACAGCTACGCGGCTCGGGTGTTGCTGAGGACAGGGATGTGGCCCCAGGGGGATTGCTCAGAGTGGCTGGGGTGCTCTATTATTTGAACTCAGAGTCCTGCTGGAAGTCTTCCGTCATGAGGTGGGTTTCATCCTTGGGGAGCTAGCTGAGAAGTCCCCCTCCTAAACAAATGGATTATGGGAGATTCACAGAGAAACAGGCCTTGTGCTTCTGCCTAGGTACTGCCTCTCTCTGGCCTTTTAGGAGCCTGGCTCCTGCAGGCACTGTGCTGCCAAAGGCTCCCTAGGGGCTGAAGGGAGGTTGGTGGCTTACAAATTGCAGAAGGGAAGACATTAAAGCTGATGGTGACAGGGTCACCAGATTTATGAACAGAGGCCCAGGAGTACAATCCTGTCATAGTCTTCCCCTTCCTCTCAGCCCTGTCTATCTGCCTGGATTCTGTACCCCACTGGGCATCCCCAGAGGGACTTCCAGTGGGCTAGGGGAGAGTGGGTGCCAATGGTGTGGCGGCAGTCCTCCATCTTTCAGCCCTATCACATGCTCTCCAGACCAAGAACTAGGGTATTGCTGCCCCCTCCAGCCGTGGGGTGGAAAATATGGTTGTTAGGTAGTACTTACTAGTCCCATGAGTAGTTGTAAGGATAGTTTAAAGACTTGGTGCAATCTTTTTGCCTGTTTTGCCCTCTCCTCTGTAGATACATTTACCTCCTGGAGCAAAAACTTATAGTGTTTAAACCCCAGAGAGGAGAGATCTGCCAGGCGATAGAGTAGGACAGTGGTTCTCAACCTTTCCAGACTACTGTACCCCTTTTAGGAGTCTGCTTTGTCTTGTGTACCCCTAAATTTCACCTCACTTAAAAACTACTTGCTTACAAAATCAGACAAATATACACAAGTGTCACCGCACACTAGTACTGAAAAATTGCTTACTTTCTCATTTTTACCATATAATTAACAAATCAATTGAAATATTAATATTTTACTTACATTTCAGTGTACAGTACATAACAGTATAAACAAGTCATTGTCTGTATGAAATTTGTTTGTACTGACTTTGCTAGTGCTTTTTGTGTAGTCTGTTGTAAAACTAGGCAAATATCTAGACGAGTTGATGTGCCCCCTGGAAGACCACTCTGTACCCCCAGGGGTACACGTACCCCTGCTCGAGAACGACTGGACTAGGACATCCACACTGCCCATTGAGGCGAGGGCAGGCAACAGCAAGCTTTAAAAACCTTGCAGCACCTGACGGGTCTTCCTTTCCGATTGATGCTTTGTCTTGCCCGACAGTGTGCCCTTTAGATCAGGAACTGTCTCTTACAATGTGTGTGCAGAGCCTAGGACAGTGGAGTTGTGATCTCCATTGGGGTTTCTAAGTGTAGTAGGAAGAGAGCCTGAGACACAAACTCTTGTGTCAGAGGCCTGGTATGAGGCCTAAAGCTTGACCACTACTTCAGTTCAGGCCTTAGGCCTCATACCAGGCCACTGACAAGGGCTTAGGTCTGAGGCTGTCTTCCTACAACACTAAGTTACTGTAATATATAAACACACATGCAAACGCATCAAACTGGGTTTAAGTATCACTGTAACACACACACAATCAATCAAACTGACTTTATTCTGGGATTAATTCTAAAGTATTTTGTATGAATGCATCAGTTTACGAAATACCCTCCCCACTGTTTGTACCTAACCCCATGTCTGACTGGCTTCCTTCTCATTTTTATACTTCCTTTCTTTCCACCCCAGTTCCTAGCCCAATTGTTGGTCTTCCTGATCAGCGTGGTCAGCTCCATATTCTGTGGCCATCTGGGAAAAGCTGAGCTAGATGCTGTGACACTTGCTATATCCGTACGTATTATCCTGTTTTTCCTTAATTAAACATTTCAGTTGGGAGATGGAATGACTGATTTAAATCCCTGTGATGTAAATCACCAGCTCTAATCAGGATTTAAATCAGCAAGGAGGAAACCTCAGTTAAAATCTATTTTAATCGTGTTTTGTATTTGTACTTTTTTAGTTCATTTTTGAAAGAGAGGCTTATTCTCATTAGTTAGTTACCATTAAAACATGTTGCTTTGCAACTAAATATAGCCCTTCTACGAAATTTGGTGCTTCTCTTTGGTAACAAGAGGCTATGTTATTATCTATACACAAGTTTGGAAGCTTAAAAAAACAGGCCCTGAAACCACCACTGCACCTCCCATCCAGTAGGGGAAAAAATACAGCTGCAGATGGCTGGCTTTTTTTTCTGAGCCTGCTGGCAGCCCGAGCTTCCTCCTTCCCTGATCGGTTGCTTTGTCTCTTTGTGCTCTGATCTCCAGGTTATCAATGTTACTGGCATCTCAGTCGGCTCTGGCTTAGCATCGGCATGCGACACCCTAATGTCCCAGGTGGGGAACTGCCCTGTGGCCGGCTCGTTTACTTGTTCCGTTTGGTTGTGTCTTGCGCCTGGGGATGCTGTGGGAAGGAGGGTTGAGAACGGACAATCATCATCTCACCTTCCATTCGGCTGCTTCACAGCCCGTCTGGTCCTCAGAGCACATCTCCACCCCCTCTGTTGCTGCGGGTCCAGGGGGGCTACCCCCATCAAATATAGGGGGTTAGCAACCAATGGGGCTGAGCCAAATCCTTGGAGGTTAAGAGACTCCCATTGGCATTGGTGAATCTTGGTCTGGCCCCTATGTAATTTGTTGACAGTCTCCGCTGGGACCTGCTGACGAGACCATCTCTGACCCTGCTGACAAGGCAGGGGCCTTTTTTAGAAAGTCTTGCACTGTGGCAAGGTCAGTGAAATGACCTCCCCTGCCTCCCACTCCATTTATCTAACCCAGAGGTCCCCAATCTGTGGGGCGCCGAGGAACGTTCGTGGGAGGGCCGGGGCCGGGGCCTGGGCCAGCCCCCATGAGGGGGTAGGGAGGGAGAGCTACCCAGCCTGGCTGCCAGCCCCACGCCCTAGCTGTTGCCCCGGCTGCTTGCCCCCTTAACCCAGCAGTGGCCCTCCTACCCCAGCTGTGGCCCTTGCCCCCCTGGAGCCCTGGTCCTGGCCCCAGGGGTGAGGGGGGGCTGGAGGGGAGTGCGGACAAGGGTAAGGGGGACATGAGGTAAAAAGTTTGGGGACCACTGATCTAACCCTATTTCCTCATAAACCTCTTGCCATGGATAACTCGCCTCTTGGCAACACTTCTCTTCCCCAGACGTACGGCGGTAAGAACATGAAGCGGGTGGGGATCATCCTGCAGCGTGGGATCCTCATTCTGCTGCTTTGCTGCTTCCCCTGCTGGGCTGTCTTCATCAACACCGAGCAGATCCTGCTGCTCTTCAGACAGGACCCGGAAGTCTCCAGGTCTGGCGTGAGATCTAATCCTGTCCTGTCCCTGCCCCTCAGCAGCTCAGGCTTTGCCCCCGCCCTGACTCCCCTGTTGATCCTGATGACCACTCCAGCATAGGCGGCAGGCCCTTCCATGACTGTGGAGTCCACACCAGGACTTCAGGAGACCCTGTGTGGTGACAACAGGCCCCACAAGCCCTGTTTAGTCAGCCTGGGAGCCAAAGAACCAGGCTTGCCTCCCTTCTTAGCAGATCAGGAGAGTGGAATGAGCCACTTAGACTCCATGCCCCTCTGTCCCTTCCAGGTCACGACTGAGTCAGCTTGCTGGGATAGGACCTGCATTGATGGTGCCCTTGCTACACCTGCTCTGTGCATTGAGAAGACGGCTGTCGCCAGGGCCGTCACTCCAGCATCCTTCTCGAGCACTAGATTAAGAGAGAGACACCTGTTTAGACTCCATACAATTTTCCAAGTCACTTACCTTATAGCAGGGATCTCAAACTTTTTAATCACCACGAGGGCCACATGAGGACTAGTACATTGGCCCGAGGGCTGCATCGCTGTCCTCACCCCATCCCTGCGCTGCCCTGGCCCTGCCCCCACTTCACCCCTTCCATGAGGCCCCGCCCCTGCCCCACCTCTTCCTACCCCTTCCCCAAATCCCTGCCCTGCCCCACCTCTTCTCTGCCTCCTCCCCTGAGTGCGTGGCTCTCGGCTTCTCTCCTCCCCCATCCCTCCTAGAAAGCGCTAAGCGCCACCAAACACCTGCTTGGCATCAGGAAGCGCCTGCAGGTAGGCAGAGGAACAGGGACACAGCGCTCTGGGGGGAAGGGGGAGTGGGGAGCCTGGCGGGCCACAGGCAATAACTCCAAGGGCATGGGGAGCTTGGCGGGCCGCAGGAAATAACCCTGTGGGCTGCGTGTTTGAGACCCCTGCCTTATAGTGTCTGTCCCCTACTTGTCCCTGTGTGCAAGTAGCCGCGGGCTGCTGGTGGATTACCAGGCAAAGACATCTAGTACAAAGCAGAGGGGGAGTTTGGGTGCACACTTGCTTGGTTTGGTTCTTTTACTGTACTGTTAACTGGATGGAAATCATATTGTTTTTCCAGGTTAACCCAGATTTACGTGATGATCTTTATCCCAGCCCTTCCCGTAAGTTGCGGCTAAGGTTACTGTGCACTTTACCTCTCTGGATAAAGGGATGTGCTCCCTGCACTGCAGAACATGGGAAGCCTGTGTGACTTGTGGGGTTTGACAGTGTTCCCCACTTTATCTTAATCTTTAATACAGAGGTGCAGCCCCCTGAGACTACTTCCCTCTTGTCACTCAGACTGAGCGTTGCATGCTGGAATCTGTAGTTTCTGCAGGCAGCACCTTTGCATATTAAATGATCTCCCAGGAGCATTGGGACCTGAGGTCTCCATGGGCGATAGAGGCACCTGCAATCTGCTTGATTTCACACACATTAGTAGCTGCCAGGCACATAACAAATGGTCAGAACAGGTCTGCATTGGACCAAGTGCCTTACTGGCCATCTAAGTGCCACGTTCTACTAGATGTGTTCTGGGGCTTTGGAGCACAGTCTGTTCATAAGTCCATTCTCTGTCCACTTTCTCTGAGGCTCTTAGTTTCCTTTGTCCTGAAGGGCAAGGCCCAGGATACGTCTCTGCAGTTTGGAGACCGTCACGTCATCCCTGCGTGAGAGGAGCTGTTCGGCGCTCAACTGCAGAAAGGGCATTGCTCCAAACAGCAGGAGAGCAAGACACACCAGCCAGCGAGGGGGTGAAGGGAAAGCAAATGTCTGAACTTTGCTAACATTAAGGGCTCAGCAGCTGAACTAGAAGCCACTAATGAGTTAAAACAAAGCAGGGCATAGGGAGCTGCTGTAGCGTATTTGGTCATATCACAGTGCTTTGGACAGGGAGTTGGAGTGGTTGAAGAAGAGAGGAATCTTGTTGTCTGTGACCTTAATTGTAACCCACTGCTGCCCCAGGACTGACAGCGGGGTGTCTAATCCCTGGACCCCCACTAAGTGGTAAGAAGCAGTTTGTGGGAAGCCCTGTATGTCCTCAAGGTGGCTCTAATGAAATGGAACCTAACTCTCTCTGTCTTGCAGGCAGCGTTTCTGTACCAGCTGCAGACAAGATATTTACAAAGCCAGGTAGGGCTCCTGCTAGTTGTATAACTAGTCGGGCTGTGGGACACAGATTGAAATGTGTCTCTCGGAGCATCACGAAAGCAGGGGATCGCAGCCCATTCCTTTGCTGTGAGGAGCATGGCCTGGGAAATATGGCAGGGGACTTGTCTCTGATCAGTCCTCTACAGTGGTGGGAGCGCAGTTGTCTCCTGGCACTCGCTGTCCCTCTTTCAAGGTCAGAGCTGCTTTGATGATCTCCAGAGGGAGCTGTTGAGGCCTCCTTGGCTGGAGAGATGAGTCTGTCCGATACATCGCCTTTGAGGGGTAGAGAGAGAGAGAGCGGGTGATGGAAGGCCCATTCCCATCTCTATCCGCTTAAGAACTTTGTGCACTAATCATTGATTTCAGCGTTGGCCTCCCAAATGGCAGGTTCTGCTACCTTCAGGTTTCCTCTTCACCTTCACCATTGTCTTGCCTTCAGCTGGACCTGGCTGAAAACTCTGTCTGGTCAGGTGATATCAGCCTGGCTGCCTCCTGGGGCCCTGTAGGTGGCTTAATTCCCTCCCAAATGACGCTGTTACACTTAGAAATGGCTGCTGGGTCCCTAAACTGGGCCAGGAGTTGGGGGTCTGGCTGTGGCACTGGGGAAACTCTTTCCAAAGACTCTTTCTCTCTCCCACTTCCAGGCAATCATCTTGCCTCAGGTCGTGACAGGTGTTGCAGCCAATCTCCTCAACGTGGCCATGAACGCCCTCTTCCTGTATGCACTGAAGCTGGGAGTGGTGTGAGTATGAACGGGGCCAGAGACTCCCGGTCGCTGGGTTTTTAGCAAAGATCCTGGGACATGCCCAGCCCAGGGCTGCTGTTCTCTCCTGGATGCTCCCTGACTTGGTCGTGCTGGTCTCTGTCCATGGGTGCCCCCAGCCTATAAAGAATTGAATCAGCCATGACTGCCAATGAAAACGTCTGTTTGGCATCACTATTAGTGAGGGTCGTGTGCTCCTAGCAGGCCATCATGATGCTACACTTCATCATGGGCGAGCCCGTTCAGTCTAGGGCAGTGGCACGCAAGCTTGGTGTGATGGGATTGCACGCACGAGTGCCTTGCTTAGCTGAGTTATGGCTTAACTAAGGGCTGCCACTCAGCATGCACGTGCACTGGGAAAGATGTGGCTGGGGAGAGACAGGACTGGAAGAGTGGGTGGGTTCTGCCCATCACTCCCAGTGCCTTAGCAGAGCTGTGTGTAAAAGCATCCCCTGCATCAAGACTGATACAACGCTGCCTTATCCTGATCTTTGAATCCATGCAGAGCAAATACATAGGGGTGGGGGAGGGAATGATACCCAGTTTAATGGCGCCGTGCCCCTTGTAACCATTCAACCTCTCTCTGCAGGGGCTCTGCCTGGTCCAACACTGTGTCCCAGTACACCCAGGCTGTTCTCCTCTTCCTGTATGTGTGGTGGAAGAAAATACACGTCAAGACCTGGGGAGGTAGCGTATGTCTCCGTCCTGTTATATGTTACTGGTCTGATCTGGCAACTGTTAGAGCAGAGGGGACGGTGGCCTTGGTTCCTGATCCCTCGGAAGCCAGCCCTGTAGATTTTTGTATTCAAGGTGTGAATGTGTTAGCTGCTGCCAGAGGATTTCTCTGCAACCTCTTTATCTGAGACTCTTGCAGAGTGCTTGGAGCATGAGGGGGATTGTGGCCTCTGGCTCATGCCTAAGCATGGTCCTGAGTTCAGTCCCTCTGAGCACGTTACACCAATGTATTGGACTGCAGAAATGGCTGGACTGGGGCCCATGGAATTCTACTGTGGAGCTCATGGCTGCTCTCCTCTGTCATACTGAACGGCTGCCTGCAGAGATTACAACTCCAGTGTCCTGCGGAGACCAAGGGAGGCAGTTACTCCACCTTCGTTATCCCTCCCTGCTTGTTGTTGCAGGCTGGACCAGGGAATGTCTCCAGGAGTGGGGGTCCTTCATTCGGCTAGCTGTGCCTGGCATGGTCATGATGTGTATCGAGTGGTGGACCTTTGAGATCGGGAGCTTTCTGACAGGTGAAAGAGTCCTCTACGAATGCCAGTTCCCTTCCCCACTTTAGCAGGGGTCTCCCGTTGTTCATGCTGTTTTGGGGGACCATTCCAGGTGGCTGAGCAGACCTTCATGATTCCCCCAGACGCAACTCCAGCCTGTCATCCTCTCCTGCATGTGGTAGGCTGATCCTCCACGGCTGCTGCCGGATCACAGCCCATTAATGTTTTCCCCCCAGGAATGAGGGTCTTTTCATTCTCATTTGCAAAACAAAAGCTATGCCTCTCTTCTAGGTCTGATCAGCGTGGTGGAGCTGGGAGCACAGTCTGTAATCTATGAACTGGTCACTGCAGCGTACATGGTAAGAGCTCAAGCTTGCGAGACATGCTGTGTGTCCGGATCAAGGTGCATCAAGAACTCGAGGGTCCCAAGACTGGAATAGCAAGTGGCACTGTAAGACGGAGGAGGGTTGACAGAGCCCTGGCAGGGAGCAGAAGACTGGCATAGCAGGGCCTGCTGCCTGTCGAGGCTCAGATGTATTGGCAAACCCAGGGCTTGTGGTGGGTGGTTACCAGGTCTGGAATGGCAGGGGCTTTTTAATGCACATCAGGACTGAGGTGCGTTGGCCGAACTGACATGGGAGGCCCTACAGGTCTGGAATAACAGTGTGTTGCCTCTGATTGGTGCATTGAAGAAGCTAGCGCGGCCCCTGCCTGTCACACTTCCCTTATATCTGGGCTATTAGTCCAACAGTCATGGATGCTAAACCCAGCAGGAAAATTCTTCAAATCAGTGAGGACTTGCTGCATTTCCAGCATGCTGCTGTACTTGCCCCAGGGCACAGAATAGCTTGGGAGGATCATAGACAGTATGAAGAGGTGACTGGGTGCAAGTTATGCTGATGTGTACCTACCCTTTCTGCAAGGGGAGAGCTAGATTGTTGCAGGCTCTGCCAGCCATTGGCACCCTGTCACGATCGTGGCCGAACAGCCCCCAACCACAAACCCCTGGTGGTATCTGTTTCCTCGTGCTTAGGTGCCACTGGGCTTCAGCGTGGCTGCCGCAGTCAGAGTTGGTAACGCCTTGGGAGCAGGCAATGCAGAGCAGGCAAAGAAGTCATGTATAACAGCACTGCTGTGCACAGGTGGGCATGTTCTCTGTCCAGTGCCTGCTGGAATGATGTTTTCCTGGTGGCTTTTAAGGGGACAGCACCAAGGGGAGAAAAATTCCTTCCCTGTTAACTACTCTGTTACAAAGGCTTAATTTCCTTTTCACCATTGGTGACTCTGTGTAATATCAGTCTGCAGCTGATTAAACTAGACTGGTCTCTGCATAGCTGCTTCCCCTGTCTGGGCCTAACCCAACAGCACAGGGCTTGTGTGGCTGGGGAAGGGCTCCAGCATAGAAGAGAACTTCTTAAATTAAGGGGGATGGGGGGAGAAAATTCTCACTATTCAAAAAAATAATTAAAGGGCAGATTTTCTAAAGGGCGGCGGATGCAAAACTGCAGCAAGAGTTTTCATTTGATGGGGATGGGAGGGAATCTGCCATTGTTCAGCTCTTTTGAAAAAGCTGACCCTAACAACATTTATCCCAATATTAGGTTTTGTACCCTGCCCCAGCCAGTTGTTTTTTAATTTTTTTTTAAATAAAGCCTAAATTACAGCCATTTGTTCTAATAGCAACAATATGCGCTAAGCACTTTAAAATCCCTGTCCCTGAGCATTTACAATCTATAGTCTCCCTTTTAAACTTGATATTACACCTGTACTGGATGTTGCTGTGACTCAAAGAAATGTAGGGCTGGAAGAGACCTCAATAGGTCATCTAGTCTACCCCATATGCAGAGGCAGAACTAAATTATCTAGACTATCCCTGACAGGTGTTTATCTAACCTGCCTTAAAAACCTCCAATGATGAAAATTCCACAACATCTCTAGGCAATTTGTTCCAGTGCTTAACTTCGCTGTCCATTAAGAAGATTTTCCTAATTCCTTAACCTCAATTTTAGGGCTGTCAATCAATCAGTTAACTCACGCTATTAACTAAAAAAAATTAATCGCAATTAATCACACTGTTAAACAATAGAATATCAGTTGAAATGTATTAAATATTTTGGATGTTTTTCTACATTTTCATTTTTTCTTATATTCTGTGTTGTAATTGAAATCAAAGTGTATATTTTTATTACAAATATTTGTACTGTAAAAATAAACAAAAATAGTTTTTTTCAGTTCACCTCCTACAAGTACTGTAGTGCAATCTCTTTATCGTGAAAGTGTAACTTACAAATGTAGATTTTGTTTTTGTTACATAACAGCACTCAAAAACAAAATAGTGTAAAACTTTAGGACCTATAAGTCCACTCAGTCCTACTTCTTCTTCAGCAAATTGCTCAGACAAACAAGGTTGTTTACATTTATAGGAGATAATGCTGCCCTCTTCTTCTTTACTGTGTGTCACCAGAAAGTGAGAACAGGCTTTGCATGGTACTTCTGTAGCTGGGATTGCAAGGTATTTATGTGCCAGATATGCTAAACATTCGTATGCCCCTTCATGCTTCGGCCACCATTCCAGAGGACATGCTTCCATGCTGCTGATGCGCTTTTTTTTTAAAATGCATTAATTAAATTCGTGACTGAACTCCTTGGGGGATAATTGTGTGTCCCCTGCTCTTTTTTACCCACTTTCTGCCATATATTTCATACAGCAGTCTCAGATGATGACCCAATACATGTTCTTCATTTTAAGAACACTTTTTGCTGCAGATCTGACAAAACACAAAGAAGGTACCAATGTGAGATTTCTAAAGATAGCACTCGACCCAAGGTTTAAGAAGCTGAAGTGCCTTCCAAAATGTGATCAGAACGGGGTGTGGAGCATGCTTTCAGAAGTCTTAAAAGAGCATCACTTCGATGCAGAAACTACAGAACCCAAATCACCAAGAAAGAAAATCAGCCTTCTGCTGGCAGCATCTGATTCTGATAATGAAAATGAACATGCGTCGGTCCGCACTACTTTGGATTGTTATCGAGCAGAACCAGTCATCAGCATGGACGCATATCCCCTGGAATGGTGGTTGAAGCATGAAGGGCATATGAATCTTTAGCGCATCTGGCATGTAAATATCTTGTGATGCCGGCTACATCAGTACCATACGAACAACGGTTTTCACTTTCAGGTGACGTGAACAAGCAGCAGGCAGCATTATCTCCCGCAAATGCAAACAAACTTGTTTGTCTGAGCGATTGGGTGAACAAGAAGTAGGACTGGACTTCCAGGCTCTAAAATTTACATGGTTTTATTTTTGAATGCAGCTTTTTTTTTTAACATAACTACATTTATGAGTTCGACTTTTATGATTAAGAGATTGCACTACAGTACTTGTACTAGGTGAATGGAAAAATACTATTTCTTTTGAGTTTTTTACAGTGTTTGTTTACTTGTAAACAAAAATCAATATAACGTGAGCACTGTACACTTGATTTCAATTACAACACAGAATACAATATATTTGAAAATATAGAAAACATCCACAAATATTTTATTTAAATGGTATTCTATTCTTGTTTAACAGTGCGATTAATCACAATTAATTTTTTTAATCGCTTGACAGCCCTACTAAATTTCAGGCTGATTTTTTTTATGGGGTTTTGATGGTGGGTTGACGGTCTTGGGGGGAAAAAAGGGGGTGTCGCTCACTGTTAAAGTATAGCCTTCAAATTCCTTGGAAATGGGGACTGTCACTTTTTATTTAATTTCTCCATGAAGGTGGGTCACACACTGTCCTCATTTGGATTGAACTCCTCAATAAAAAAGGCTCAGTTAAGCTCCTCTGTGGAAGGTCTGACATTATGGTTTCTGTAGCAAAATAGCATCTGATTTAATGTTCTAACCCTTGCGCCAGGACCTGTGGGGAAGGCATCCATGGGGAATTAACACAGCAAATTCTCACGTTGCTTATTGGAATAGCGCCCAGAGTTCCCCACCAACATCAGGCCCCCACTATATTAAATCGTGAACAAACATGTAACCAACAGCCCAGAGATCTTGGTCCCAAACAGCAGCCCAGGAGAAGAGAAGAACGTGGTACCTGTCTTGATCAAATCCCCTGTTGCTTGACTGTCTTCCAGGAGTGTTTGCTATGGTGGTCAGTACCCTACTGGGATCCTTGAAGGACGTAGTGGGCTATATCTTCACCAGCGACAAGTGGGTAATCTGATTACATCAAAGACGATTATTTAACTTAAAGGGCTTTTCTGGAACTTGTTTTCCAGTTGCTGAGTATGAGGGACAGACTGAGAAGCAGCCAGTTGGGGATGGAGTGTGTTATCCTAAATCTAGCAAGCCCACCCCCGCCAGAGAATCTCCCCAGCACAGGAAGCCATTAGGTAGCATAGGTTTCAGCACAAAACACTACAGCACCACTAACTCAGCCCGATCTAAAGGCAATAGAAAGAGTACCACGGATCGTCAATGGGCTTTGTATTAGGCTCTTGGTGACTTTGTCCGTAATCAGCAGCGAGTCGGTGTCTGAGCTAGGATGAGAAACCAGGAGTTCCTTGCTTCCAGCCCTGCGTTCAGACCATGTTGCTTATATCACACTCCAGAATGATCATTTCATCTTTCTCCCAACAGAGAGATTGTTACCTTGGTGTCGAAGGTGATGCTGATATGTGCTCCCTTCCACTTGCTTGATGCAACAGCAGTGAGTATTTTAGTGCACCAAGCTACGTACTCTTGATTGGAACTGGCTGGCATTTTCTATTGTCTTAGGTCCTTTGACGCTCACCTGCAATCTGCTAAAATTAAAGGGAAAAGATTCCAGCTGCATCTGAAAGCAGCAGCCTGTGGCATCCTGGGGCACTTTAATCCCCTTGGTGCTTGTAGCCACCACTTATCGTTACATCCAGGACGTCCCAACTCCTGTCACCTACAGGTTAAAAATCTGGAGTCAAAGTTGCCTAACTTGGATGACTCACGCTGGGTGCTTTGATTCCTATTTAGACACCTAAACACATGGCCTGATTTTGGGAGGTGCTGAGCACACGCAGGCTCCTGATAGTACCAAGGTACGGCCCTTGGTGTGGTACTTTCAGATCTTTTCGCACCCACCAGTTCCCTGCCCCATGGATACATTGGGGTGCCTACTGCTGCATGCAATATAGCTGATCCAGGACACTCACAAGGGCAGGTTTACCAGCTGCTACACCACCTGGTATCTGAGGGCAGCTTGATGTTATGTGCACTGATCCGCTGCTTTCCATACTAGCTCAGGCAGGAATCTTTATATACAATCTCCTCCTTGGAGGGAAATCTGTGAAATGGGACTTCAGCCCCTCTCGGCTCTGTGGGCTAGTGCTGCAGTATTTCCTTATTAATAGCTACAAAGCTGCCCGGTTTCCACTATGTGCCAGAGGCCAGCAAACATGGCTCTGACCCGTGCATGTTTCTGTAGGCTACGTGTGGCGGCGTGCTGAGAGGGACCGGGAAACAGAAGATCGGCGCCATTGCCAATGCCATTGGGTTTTACGGCATCGGCTTCCCCATTGGAATCTCACTGATGTTCGCCGCCAAGCTTGGGGTACTAGGTACGTGTGGGGCTGGCGCTGAGCGTGAGGGATGCTGAATATCCTGACTTGTGCAATTGTCTGTCACTGCCTACGCTGGCCTCAGTCCTGCACCTGTAGAAGGCTTGCCACTGGCTGCAACATGCGGAGAGCTGGTTCCGCTAGCTGGACGCTCCTGCTCCCAGGTTTAACCTCCGCAGGGCCCCAGTTCAGCGAAGCACGTGTCTCACTTCTAATGATGGCAATGGGACTTACGCATGGGCTGATGCATATTACTGAATCCGGGCTCAGCTAAGCATCTGCATTCCATTAGGGCCTCCAAGGGATGGAAGCCTCCCTCCAACTCCAGCTCTTGCATTGTGTCTTGGGTCCAGCAATTTTAAAGGAACGGACACGGAGCCAAATTCTTCTCCATTGCCTTCAGAAATCTGGAGTTCAGCTCCAAAGAAATTGAGTTGTATTTGTGTGCTGACTTAATAACACAAATTCGGCTTGATGGAGCTAACCCAGGTAAGCAGGAAGAGAAGTCGGCACAGTGTCTGCTCTGTGATTAAAAGATGCACTAAGCGTTGGGTCCAGTTAACTGAGGAGGAGGTCTTCCAGGACTACTAATGGGACTCCATGATACTGGCCTTGACTCCAAGTTGTGCATGTCTGTACATCTCAGGATCAGGTCTGAAGTATTAGGAAACCAACTAGACACGTGGAGTAAAATGCTGATTCCCATTCAAGTCTATGGAAGTGCTACCGTGGACTCCAGTGGGGCCAGGATTTTACATGGGGTCTTCAGACAACTGACTGGGATTTCCCTTTACTTCAGGCCTGTGGATAGGGATGGCCGTCTGCCTCTTCTTGCAAGCCCTTTCCTTCTTGATTTTTGTCTTGCGCATGGACTGGAAGAAAGCTGCAGAGGAGGTAAGACTCTCACACTCTTTAGTTGCTTCCGAAGACCGTGGGTCAAATCTTGCACTAGTGCAAATCAGACCTCCAGGATACTGCTACGGTGTAACTGCACAATCTGTCCCTCCAGTTCCATGGTTCAATAACTGCTTTCTGGCAGGAGTGCTGGGGGGTGAACACCTGCAGTTCACTGGTTGTAAACCTGAAAAGGAAGCATCAGAAGGGTTGTGGGTTCAGAGTCACTTGTTGATCATGGAATTCCCATATTCCAGCTGAAGACCTAGAAGTCCGAGCTGGGAAGGCCTGCTTGGATCCCGTCTAGCCTATCACCAGGGCAGAGCAGTCTCCAGCCTGAAGGATTGTCCCTTTAGAAGTAATGTCCTTGTGGCCTTGGAGGCAGTTCAGGAGAGTCTGAGGGGTTGGAAGGACACCTGAACAAAAGACTAGCTCTCTCCAGGATCAGTGGAGCTGGGTGGGAGAGTGTGTGTAACGTTATTAGCTTACCTGAGTAGTCGTCTGACAGCTGGAAGGGTCACAGATGCCCAACCGAAGAGCATTTCTCTTTAGATCACGCTCTGAGGACAGGGTGTCCAAGATGGGTCAGAGATCTCATGTTGGGCCCCCATCAGGATTATTTCTGTGGGGTCTTGCACTGCATCTGGTGCTGTGGCTCTGGTTGCCTAGGACCTGCTGTTGTGATGCTGAAAGAGTTTAAGAAATGATCCCTCCTTTCCGTTGCAGCTCTCAGGGCTTATAGTATTTTCCTTTGTCTGCACTGAAAGTCTCTCCTGGGACTGGAGATCTTCTCCTGTGTATGGGAAACTAGAGGAAACTAGCCCTGTGATCCCTTCTCTGACCTGCTCATCTCTAGGGCTTTCCTTTCAGGGACCTCAAAGTACTTTTCAAACGTGAAGGGCTGCCGATGAAGGGAGCTTCAATGACTTAAGCTTCCCAACTCCTTTATTGTCTACATTAATCCCATTTTATTGATGGGGAAACGGAGAGTCAGCGGTAAAGTGACTCTCCGAAGACAGCAGCTCAATGGCAAAGGTGCGATTAGACTTCTAGTTCTAGAGAGCACATAACCATTTGGAATATTTAACGGTCTCCATTGCAATATCAACAGGATGGGCATTTCTCCGCGCAACAAGCCCTTCTGTTCTGTACCATCTCTTCTCTTGCCCTCATCCCTGGAGCAGTTGGGTGCATAACCTCTGTCACGTGTGGCTTGTTCCCTCGTGCTCCCCCCACAGGGAACGCGGTGTTTAGTGTCCGGATTGATGGTGGTATGTTCA
The DNA here is from genome assembly GCF_965140295.1 of Lepidochelys olivacea. Lineage (NCBI taxonomy): Eukaryota > Metazoa > Chordata > Testudines > Cheloniidae > Lepidochelys > Lepidochelys olivacea. The sequence goes on along the minus strand of NC_140427.1, from coordinate 4,162,039 downwards.
TACTGTCCTGTGTCCCTGGCGGGTTGCACTGTTGTCTGCACAGGGTCCATGGAGATTCTGACCCTGCTCTTTTTTTTTATCTTAGGCTCAGATCCGAGCAGGGCTCAAAGAGAAGCCAGTAGCTGTGTCCTCCAGTCGTGCTGGAGCTGATGAAACAGGTGGTTCAGGTACGTGTCTGGGACTTGGGGAGGGGGCTGCAGTTCTCTGATGCCCCCAAGTGAATGCCAACAAGACGTGCCAGTAACATCTGTGATGCAGAGGCTCTTGCCTTGTATAGCCAAGTTCCACGGGGACAGTCCTTCTACACAACCAGGAAGAGCCTGGTTTTGCAAAAGGCATGTGTGGGGTTAAGTGCTAAAGTAACTTACCCTGTGGCCCCATGCTATTCCGTGAGTGGACTGTGGGGGCTTGAGCAGTGCAGCAGGTTGGGGATGGATTTTGCATGGGGGTGGGTTTTCCCCTGGAGCAGGGCAGGGCAGGGCCCCACTGATATCGGAGCTTTGTGGTCTCAAAGCAGACTAGCAGCAACACCTCTGTGTGAGTGTGGTCTTGCTCACATGTGTCCCTCCCACCCTAAGGGATGGTCTCCAGGCAAGCAAATCCCCAGGAGTGCCTAACAAGGCCCTTCACCTGGCAGGAAGACAGAGATTGAGAGTTGCGGGAACGGAACCTAGCCTGGCATACAGAGGGCCTGATCCCGAGTGTGGCTCCCACCTGTGCCAGCTGGGACTGCAGCACCGCTCTGAATCAGACCTCTGTTATGTCAGCTAGCCTCGCCCGCTGCTTCCCATTCAGTTTTGCATGGCCTAACCTGCAGTAGCGCTCCAACGGCTGCTGCTCCTAACCCCGCTCTCTCTAAAAGTGGACACATGAAGGCCAGGCTTATCCAGGTAAGGAGAGGAAGATTAGGACGATTTGTCACCTGTGCCTCCCAGCCATGGTGAATGTGACTGGGAACCACTGGCTCTCAAGCTCTGCAGCTCGTTTTCCAGCTCAGACCCTGCCTGTTCCAACCTCCCATTTGTAACCTAACTTATCTGCCACACAGAGTATTTCACAATTGAAACGGAAGTCCAGAATGTGGTGGTTTTGCCTGACCCTGTTTCCAGGAGTGAGAGCCAGCCAGATCACCAGCTCATCCTGCAGGAGGACTCTGCACTGGGCTCCGCCTCTCCAGGACAGAACGTTTTGTCGGGGAAGGAGCTGATCTTCCGTCGCGGGTTGGCTCTGGCTGTGGCCATTGCAGTCCTGCTAGTGGGGGTTCTAGTCCGGCTCCTGACCGGTAATGGGTAGGCCAGCAATGTGAAGACTGGAATTGATGGACTTGGGCACGAGGCTGTGATTGGATGCTCTAGGAAGAGGCTGGGGTGAAACAGGATGCTCATCTATTCTGCTAACATGTCAAGGACCCCGTCTCTTGGCACTATGGTGAAGTCACAGTGTCCTGTTTAGGACCCTTGGTGGTTCCTGTTCTAACAGGTTGGGTGAGGGCACAGCACTCATGCATTCATTGCATGAATGATACTGACTAGGGATGTTTGCTGGTCCCTTCCACAGCAGTGTGACGGAGCCACTAGGACAACACAGCTGATGGACAGACTGTACAGCACTTGCAGAGAATGGGTACTGATGCACTGGCTGAGACAGTCAAACGTTACCAGTGGTTCACTGTTTCCTGCTCCTGAGAAGAATTTGTTCATGTCTTTTATGTTCCATTGCTTTGTTAAAATACAGAGTTTGCCCTGAATGTGCCAAGTGCCTCCCATGTTATTCCAGAGCCCATTTTCTGAGCACTTTTTACATTTCAAAACTTGATCTGCGACTCTCTCCTATAATGCAACACAAAGCGAACGGAGGGTAAGTTTTTTGCTTTGTTAGAAAGTGTTTATAGAATCGCCCAGCAATGGCTGGAGCAAATTGACACACACGCTTCCTGGGGCATTCTCTACCATTCACCAGGCACGTTGCCTAAAGAAATCTTCTGTCATGCTTTTGGAATCCAGCATTTTGATACAGTAAATTATTATGCATAAACATTCAGGTTGTTTAATTGATTTCAGGGATTGCTTCCAATTTGTCCTTACGTTACTAGTTTCTAGTCACCCCAGCATGATCCAAGAAAAGTATCATCCGGAAAATGTATGTCTGATTCTGGTAACTCTGCATTTGGTGGACACATTACTAGCACTCCACTTTTCTTCTGGCTTTTCAGGCCAGCGTGACGCATGTGGCAAAGTCTGCTCTGTTATCGCTAACGGGTATGGAAATGAACATACCAGGCTGCCATTCGTTCAGACTGTGTCTCATTCTACCAAACATCTCTCCCCTAGTAAAAGTGGAACCTCCCTCACTTAATCCGCTGCATCCACATGAACGCTTGTTAGCAGTATGTCTTAAACTGCCCAGGGCTGCCATTGCTTAGCTGGCTTTTCTAACTACAGAAGTGGCACATGGTTGCAAGTGGGTCCATGTGTGTGATGCCAGGCTGGGATTCTTTTCTGGCTCCCTTCAGTGAAAGGGAGGGTTTGATGAACTACAGTGACTGCTAGTTAAGAAATGTTTTGCTAAGCCTTGTGTGGAAGAAATCCACCAAACCCCCATCACCTAATCTGAACTCCCAGCTCCTTGGTCCAGGTCAATCTTCGACCTAGTCTAAACTCAGAACAATAAAACGAGTAACATAGCCCTCCTGGAGACAGGGTGCAGGCACTCTTAACTGCTGTTCCCTCTCATCCTGCTCGGACTAGGAGCAGATGGGACAATGGTAGAAATACTGGCCCCTCTCTGCACTGTAGGGCAGGGGTCAGCTCAGAATTTTGCTTGCATGTGATTCATGTACTGAAACTCTGCATCTCTGCAATCATTAGACCCACAGTGTAGGCGTCAAAGGAACAGGGAGTTAGACTCCCACTACCTGGCACAGACTTGTGCAGTAAGAAATGGCGGTGGATGAGTAACCTGTAGCAAAGGTCGCTGTGAAAATGACCAGAATACAAATGATGTTAGGGAATAAAGGGCAATCCTAACACAGGACTGGGTGAAAGAAATTAGCAGAGATGGAATCTGTTTGAATGCAGAAAGTCGCAGAAGGCAAAACCTTTCATGCAGAGAGAAGCCAGATGCCAAATTAATGTTCAATTCACCAGATGAACCCCGGGGATAGAAGTGCAGCTAGCAGGGAAAGCAAGAGAACAAAGCAAGGCAGTATAAGGGTACAATGGCTTATACATTGAATGAAATCCCCGGCACTGGCCCTGTGAATGTGGGGGGAGGCCAGGCTTACAAGCTATAGGACCAGTATCACCTCTGACCTGCTTCCTCCAGCCTTGGTTTTTCATTAACAGAGCTAGGCTAAAAGGCAACAATGGTTTCCTTCAGCAGGAGTGAGCAAGCTTGGAACTGAATCCAGCAATGTTAAAGAGGAGCAGAGATCACTGTGTGGGGCTGCTTCCCAACTGCAGATAGACTAATCCAAAGTTAGGAGCCAGGTGATTTGGGGAGCAACCACGAGACTCTATAAAGAGGACAGCACAACCATCACTGGAAGGGATCAGGTGAAAGCCTCAGCCAACCAAAATAATAGGCGGGCAGCTCTTTAAGGGCCTGATCCTGCATCCATTGAAATCATGGGGTGCTTTGTCACTGATTGCAGTGGAGTCAGACCCAAGCAGCAACAGTGTGGCAGAAAGCGTGTGCCTTATCTCAGTGGAACCAGGGGATGCGTAAGTTGCATTGGGTCCGCAGCTTGCCTGTGACGCAGTTCCGTACCAGTGGAAGCTGTAGTGTAGACAGTACTCTAGCGTTGTTACCACCAGCCCCTCTGATCCTATTCTGCACAGATCTAGATGGCGTGGTGGTAAAAAAAAAAACCAAACCCAGAGTCCTGGCTAGGCCCGTGCAGTAGTACGGCTCCACTATTAGTCAGAAACCTGGGTTCTGTTCTTGGCCCCGACACTCATCTGAAGTCACTTCACCTCCCACTCCCTTTCCAGCTTGTCCCTGGCAATTACAAGTGCTCTGGCAGGGACTGGCTCTTGCCTTGTGTGTACAGCGCTTAGCGTAACGAGACCTCGACCGCAGCTGGCACTGCTGTCACACAAACAATTGCCAGTGCAGACACGGCCTCAGGTTGGCAACGTGCAGTCCACAGGGAACAAATCCCGCTTTCCTCCCGCAGCCAGATCTCCCCACTGCATCCAGCACGCAGCCCATGGCCAGGACACCCATGCTAAGTGCCAGGGGTTTATTAAGGAGCATTTCGTCAGTACTGACTCAGAAAGAGGAACGCCACCTTCCGGATCAGCCATGCTACTTTTTGCAGCACCTCTTCTGTCCTTAGGTCTCCCATGCAAATATGGACAAGTACCAGCCTTGCTTAGCATGCAAGACAACATCACAAGGCAGTCTGGCTGCAGGAATTCCCCATCCCCAGAGGTTGCTGTCTCCAGCTGCCCCCATCAGGGCTGTCCACGCCGCCCTGACATAGAATCATAGATGTGCAGGGCTGGAAAGGACCTTGCGAGGTCATCTAGGCCACCCCACCCCCCTCGTGCGGAGGCAGACCCAAGCATACCTAGAACAGAATCCGACTCTGCTCGAGGCTGTCCTGCTTCCCAGCCCTCCTGCTCCTCCTCCATGTGTCCCAGGGACTTTACTCATCACCTGTTCTCAGGCTGTGCCAGCAAGAGCGGGTGGCGGATAGGGGCATGCTTGCTCAGCCATGGCCGAAGTGCACTCTGCTGTGGTTACGAAACCGTTGCCCGCTCGGGTCAAGTGAATCAAACGGGTTTAACCAACGGGGAAGAAAAAGAGGGTTAGTTATTCCCTGGCACAGCAGCAGCATGGAGCTTGCGGGCCCTGCTGATGAGAACCCCTCCAGAGACACCAGGAGCATCGTCCTGCACGTGCCATCCTCCGGCCAGAAGAGCAGCTGCTGGATTCGCCAGCTGATCCCATTCAACTTCTGGGAAGAGGTGAAGAAGCTGCTGGTGCTGTCGGGACCACTGGTGAGAGCGAGGGAGGGCTAGAGATAGCCAGGTTTGTCCAGCGTCTTGGTGCAGAGCCCCTTGCTCCGGGTCTGCGACTCCCCTCAAGTTGGATCGGCAGAGCCCTGAGTCACATGGGTTTGAATCCTGCTTGCTAGGTGGGAGGCGGCTGGATGGATTCCAGACTTCCAGGTGATGAGCTCCTGTAGGTTTTAAGTGGCATTTGGAGGTTTGACCCTCATTGTCCTTCTGGCCCCATCCTGGATCTTCTTCCCTAGCAGGCAGACAAGCTGGCCAGCCCAGCTCAGTACATACCCTTCTTCCACTGCCTCTCCTAGAAAGTCCAGGCCCCCTCCCATTGCAAGGCTCAGAGCCCCAGACCCCTGGTTCAATTTATCCCCTGGTCCTGCCCCTCCCCTTTGCTGTGTGCTGAAACGACCACTTGCCGCTTCCTGGAGTATAATCAGCAAAGGGGAAATGGGTCAGAGAGGAAAGGGAGGTAGGAACCGTAGGATCAGGTACAGTGTGGCACCTTAAAGCCCCCAGCACTGGGGACGCGGGTGGATGGTGCTTGCTCGGAGAGGGAAAGGGACGAGACATCACAGAGACGCTATCGGGAAAGCCCCTGTTCCTGGAAGGAGCAAGAGATCCATGGGCGCTGCTGAAGTCTTCTTGGCTTGTGCCTTGGGGCAGGTATCTTGCCTACAGTAGAGCAGGAGGCGAGCCGTAGGCTGCACAGAGGTGGTTGAGGAGATGCTGCAACCCAAAGGGAATGGAGCAGGGGTAGTTTAAGCATTTAAAATGGTGGCAGCAGCTTGGGGCCCATCTTGACTAAGACTCTTCCCATCAGTGGAGCTGATCAGATATTCCCAAATGTGAGACACGCCTGGGGTGCGGAAATGCAGCTCCGTCGCACCTGTTCTGATCTGGGCTCAATAGTACTACTCCGGGCTTACCCAGATGTAGCAGAGATCAGAGTCTGGCCTATTTAGCCAAAACACAGAGTTGCTGGCATCACCAGCCCCTGTGGAGCGTCAGGTGGAGTGATTAACCCTGAGCTGACCAGGGACTGGCTAGAACCGCGAGGAAATGACTTGGTGACAGAGAGTCATCGCATCAGGCCGAGTCTTTCAGAGAATTTCCAAGGGCTGGTGGATAAACCTAAAACCAGCTTAATCTGGGGGTTGTTGTTTTTTTTTTTTTAAATATTCTAACGTTATTCGTTAAACCCATTTGAATGCAAACAATCCCACGCGCTCTCTTTTGTACAGTACAGGAAGAGTGTGTCCTCAAGGAGCCTCTCGGTGTAATCACACCTCCAATTCTGCAGCCTGCAGTCACCCTGATCTGTTTTTCCTCCCCCCTCCCCGCCCATTTCTAGACCTTGATCCAGTTGCTGATCTTTATGATACACGTTGTAAGCTCTGTATTCTGTGGCCATCTGGGGAAGGTTGAGTTGGCCTCCGTCACGCTTGCTATCGCTGTAAGTATTTTAGTTTTGAGTCTTTACATAGGTTGTATCCTTTCACGCCAGCTCATGTATGTGAAACGTCTCTTATAAAATAGCAACTATGTAGTTGAAGAGGTGGGTTGGTGGCTGAAGGGCTGGTAACAGCCTGGGATAGAAGGGGACCTTTGACATCTCCTTTGCCTTTCAAACCCAGCCCTAGATGAAACTTGTGACCATCTGAAATTGCACTGTCATGTTTTCTCACTGTTGTTTTATTATTATGACTATTTCCAGGTTATAAACGTTACTGGCATCTCTGTGGGGTTTGGTTTATCTTCAGCATGTGACACGTTAATATCCCAGGTAGGTAACAGCTGCTGGTCTCTGATCTCTTTGTTTTAGAGATTGTGTTGTTGTTTTTTAAAGACACTGGCTGAATATAGTCACCCATATTGCACAGGGCTGTCATAATTGGTGTCTGAGCTTCTATAAGAGTCAAAGCCAAGTAGATGAACCCTTAGAAGATCCAAACTCCATAGGTTTTGCCCTTCAGGACACCCAGGTGAGCGGATCCTATGAAATACCAAGGAATGACTCAATTGTCTAAGCAATGACCTAGATGCCCTAGAATATGCAGTTCAAAGCTCCATCAGGGTCCAACGTGGCTCTTCATCTTGCAAGGATCCATCACATGTCATGCTTCTGCAGAATGAGACTGCAGTGTTCTCCCAGGACAGTCTGGCTGCTGGAGTTGAGCCCAGGACTTTTGGATTTAAAGATGTGAGCCTCTTACTCTTGTAGCAAAAGGACCAGGTCCATTAACTCCAAGGCTGTAACAGACTCATAAGCTACTAAGTGGGGTCAGAGAGCCACACTGCGGCAGCAGCTCCTAGACTAGTGGGTCTCAACCTTTCCAGACAACTGCACCCCTTTCAGGAGTCTGACTTGTCTTACTTACCTCAAGTTTCACCTCACTTAAAAACTACTTGCCTACAAAAATTAAACATGAGAATGCAGCACAGTTACTGAAAAATTGCTGAGTTTCTCATTTTTACCATGTAATTATAAAGTAAATCAATTGGAACATAAATATAGTCTATAGAGCAGTATAAACATGACACTGTATGAAATTTTAGTTTGTACTGACTTCACTAGTGCAGTTTATGTAGCCTGTTGTAAAAGTAAGCAAATATCTAGGTGAGTTGATGTACCCCCGGGAGACCACCACATAGCCCCAGAGTTACACGTACCCCTGCTTGAGGACCACTGTCTTAGACCACCCTAAAAGCCACATCCTACCTGTTTTGCATGGACACTGAAGGATCCCAGGGCATGTTTTTAATGACCCTCAAAGTCCTCACATGCCGCTGTGCTACAATAGGCAGTGGGTGATGCCTGACACTCCTGTGCAGTTCCTGTATGGATCCCCGTCCCCAAGTGGGAGGAGCATGCAGGCTTCTAGGCCATGGAGAGAACTGCCCAGCAGTCCCTTAGTCAGCGCAGTCAGGGGGTTGGAGGTGGAGAGGGTGGCTGAAGGATGCCATTGGATTTAACCTCTTGTTTTCCAGACATATGGCGGTAAGAACATGAAGCGGGTGGGAACCATCCTGCAGCGTGGGATCCTCATCCTGCTGCTTTGCTGCTTCCCCTGCTGGGCTGTCTTCATCAACACCGAGCAGATCCTGCTGCTGGTCCGGCAGGACCCGGAGGTCTCCAGGTCGGGCGTGTGCTCCAGTTTGTACAGCTCCGTGCTGCGGGTCACACGCTCTCCAAGAAACCAAGGGGACGGGTGCCTTAAATTACGTGCTAAGGCCTCAGGGACACCGGAGCAGCCCCCTTATGGACCAGGCCCAGCCCTCGGCGACACCGGTGGAGCGCTCCCTTCTCCCCGCTGGCCGGGCCCAGCCCTCGGCGACACCCGGTGGAGCGCTCCCTTCTCCCCGCTGGCCGGGCCCAGCCCTCGGCGACACCCGGTGGAGCGCTCCCTTCTCCCCGCTGGCCGGGCCCAGCCCTCGGCGACACCCGGTGGAGCGCTCCCTTCTCCCCGCTGGCCGGGCCCAGCCCTCGGCGACACCCGGTGGAGCGCTCCCTTCTCCCCGCTGGCCGGGCCCAGCCCTCGGCGACACCGGTGGAGCGCTCCCTTCTCCCCGCTGGCCGGGCCCAGCCCTCGGCGACACCGGCACAACCCCTCTCTCCCTATTGGATGGGTTCTGCCATCAGCCCGCCCCATGCAGCCCGCCATTGTATTAATTGGGGTCACATCCATGGGTATAACCCAAGGGAGAATTTGGCCTTGAATCTTGATGCCTTTTGAAGGTAAATTCTCTGCCTCCCTCTTGCACAGCAGCTGAGGCTTATCAGACAGGTCTCCGCAGGGGAGCCATTTCTTGTAACAATGCTGCGGAGCCACGGTAGGAGGGTTTAGCCACAGTGGAGGAAGGCAGAGGGTAGCTGGTCCTCCTGTGAGCCATACCCCCCCACGTTACCCAGCGAGCATGGAGGGGCAGGCCAGGGCTGGCAGGGGAAAAGGGATGTTTTGGAAGATGCCCTGTACTAATTGGGGGGTTTTGTATCTTCCCCCAGGTTAACCCAGGTTTATGTGATGATTTTTATCCCAGCTCTTCCTGTAAGTTCCCATTACCCTCGACTTCCTCTATCAGTCACTGCTAGGAAGTCACTTCTCTCAGAGCCCAAAGCCAGATGCTGCCCGTCCCCTCAGCTCCATGGAGTCCCATGGCCCCTTTCTCTGCCTGCAGTGGCTTCTTGCATGCAAAATAGTCTCTCTCCTTCCTGCAGGAATGGTCAAAATTGGAGACAGCCCTGGGTGGAGCCTCACAAGAATCTACTTATGTACTGGCCCAGGGCGAGTGCTCTGTGGGATTTTTAGGACAGGCTAGTAAACTGTCTTCACTTTTTCATGCCCTTCAAGGGCTAGTGAATAGATAATATTATTGCTACTGTTATTTTTTCCCTAGTGTCCAAGAGCGTCTTAAGGGTTTTTGTGCCAGGGCTGCTAAATTTTCATTTACCAGTTTTGCCAAGCTGCCTTGGTAGGTTTAATTTGGGGTGCAGGATGAGTCCGGCATCTCACCCCGACTTTGCAGTTAGCCCCGAGCTCTGTTACCCTCTAGGTCTTTTGAATGGCGCTGGAAGTATGTTTTTGTCCTGCACCCCCAACCTCAGTGATGCCGTCCAAATCAGACCCTCCTTCCTGTGCCCCATGAATGCCAGCTAGGCACTGTGCTTTCTGCTTCTCCTGTAATCTCTAGACTCTGCTCTGGCCAGTCCCCTGATCTCACAGGCTGATTCACTGACTTTTGCAGGCGGCTTTTCTGTACCAGTTGGAGACGAGATATTTGCAGAATCAGGTAGGATGCCCCTTTACCTTCACGTTCACATCTTTGTTAAGTAAAGGGGGCAAATCTCTCATTCTGTGCAATTGCTCAGGGTGTCTCTCTCAGGTAATTTGCCCCGAGACATAGTTGTTTTGCACCGTGTCCAGTAGCCCATATAAAACACGCACGCCCAGTAGTATCCTATTGCTGCAGTTTGAGCCGCCCACCTGGGCCTGTGTTCAGTGCAGCAGTTTCATTTGCATTTGTGCTAATGACTGGCCAATCCTCCCTCTGTTAGGAGTTTGGGAAAAACAAAGGTTCTCCGACATGATGTTCCCATTGGAGCTCACTCTGAATGCATTTAGCTGCCCTTTTAGAGTCCAGCTAATTAAGCTTCTCACTTTGCACATGCTAGTATTTCAGTGGATCACCTACATGTCTCCTACTTTCCAAGGCAATAGCGATATTGAATTTTGCTCTCTGGCTTTATTTTCCACAGGTCAATCTTTTTAGCCAGTTCTGGTTAGGTGGGTTTTTGTGGGCATTCCCGACTCTAGCTAATAACTGCAGCAAGACGGTAGGGTATTAGTTCTGCATCTGTATTCCTTCTCTGAGGAGCTCTCTGTAGCAAAAACTGCCACTCAACTTGGCATTTCCATTCCTCAGAAACAATAATATTTGCACAATCCTGAGGATCTCAGTCACGCTTTGCAAGGATGTGCAAAGTACCATTATGCCTAGCCTACATGTAGGGAAACTGAGGCACAGAACGGTTAAGAACTAGACATTTCAGGAGTGGCCTGTAAATCTGTGGTCAGGTTTTCAGAAGAGCTGAGCACCCATAGCTCCCACTGACTTAAATGGAGTTATGGGTGCTCAGTGCTTCTGAAAATCAGGCCTTGGGGTTCTAAAGTTGGGCACCTACAGACTAAAGGTACCCTAAATTAGAGGCCCCTTTTGAAAATTTAGGCCTAAATTACTTGCCCAGGATTACACAGCAAGTTAATGATGGAATTGGGAACAAAACTCAGATCTCCTGCTCTCACCACTCAACCTGCTGCTTCCTGAATGGTGTTTGTAAAAAGCCATAATTCTGATGGAACTGGAGGCTCCTAGCCAATCAGAATACAGAGCTACTTCCCATCAATGCAAGGCTGCTCTCTTGAATAAAATTTCACTATAGCATCATCAGTTCTATCCTCCCCCGTCACTCCACATCTGCCTCAATTGCTCCCCAAGAGTTTGGTATTGAACAGATTGGTGAGGCACTAACATACGCCTTTCTCCAGAAGCCATGTTTATATTTTAGACAAGGCAACAGAAACCTAGGAGTCCAGTTAAAAAAACACAGATCTGTATTTTGTTTAATTTCAGAGGATAATCTGGCCAGAGGTGCTAAGTGGCATCGCTGGAAATATCATAAATGCAATTGCAAACTATGTCTTTCTCTATGTGCTGGGCCTCGGAGTCATGTGAGTAGTGTCTAAATATTTGGAAGAAAAAAAACTAGACGTCCAGCTATGGCTCGATCCTGAGTGGTACTGATTTTGGGGGGCCAACTTGAGACCTCTTTAAAAGGGGCCTGGTTTTTCAGAGACCAGATGCTCAGCACTTCAGAAAAATCAGATCTCTTTAAAGGTGTCTCAAGTTGGGTGCCCAAAAGCATTAGCCACTTTTGAAAAATCTTGGCCTAAGTGAACGAATGTGACTTGGTCACGGATGGCTACAGAGACACAGCCTGGATCCCTAGAAGATACTAAAGCTCTCTTAACTTGCACATGGATTCCAGCTGAGGCTAGTGGGACTTTGCTTAAAGGATAAAACCAAGCAAGGGCCTCAATATTTGGCCCAGTGGTACGACTAGCTCTCTTCATCCAGAGAACCAGGCCCCGAGACGATCCACAGGTATCCCGTTGGCCATCGCAGAAAGGCAGTCCCCTCTCACTGGGTACATTCACCAGATACAGAACAGACATTGCCCTGACGTCCTTCCTCTGTAAAACCCCCCACTTGCTCTGTCAACGTTGTCTTTGACTGAGACGGGACTTCAGGACCCGAAAGCATTAGCATAGGAAGTGAAGCAGCTGTGAGTTCATGTTTGTGCAATGCTTGGGAGATGGAAAGTGCTAGTGATTTGTAGGGCAGAGTCATTTCTCTGGGTAAAAGCACAGGGCAAATATACACATGCCAGCTGGAAACTGACTGGTAGCAAAGGGTACCATGGAGACTTCTGGGATATGGAGTCCAGGCCAATCAGATCGTACGTAGTGATATGTTAGTGCCGTAGGAAACCAGCCCCTGAGGATTAGCCATAACCAGCTGGGGTGCTAGTCCATCCACTCCAGCATTCTGCCCCCAGGGCCCGATTCCGAATGTTTCAGGGGGAGGTGAACACCCCACTCACTGAGTACCTGCTCAGCAACGCACCGCTGTGTGTGGAGTGGGCGAGATGCTATTGTCGTCTGGGCAAGTGTCTTCAGTTCAGCTCCTTAGCGAGGCTTTCGCTGCAGCTAGAGCAACTGCCGGCGAGACAGGGCTCTCTGCAAGAGCCGAAAGTCCAGCTTGCTTTCTCTCTCTCTTTCCCAGGGGTTCGGCCTGGGCAAACACTATTGCTCAGTACGCACAAGCCATCTTCCTGTTCCTGTACATTGTCGCGAAGAAGCTCCATGTGGAGACCTGGGGAGGTGTGGTATCGTTCTCTTATGCTTTTGTGTGTCTGCAAAAATCTCCGCTTCACCTGGGAGACCCTCTCAGCTCCCCCTTCCATTGATTTGCATTCTGTTGGTGAGAAGGGTTAATGTTAACCTTGGTATAAGCGTGTCTGCCAGATGCTGTGTTACGCTGTGTTGGTCTGAGCTGTAACTTGCGCATCACGAGCGCTGGGTGAGCCTGGAAAGAAAGTCTCGTCGGTGATCAGCGTTCCTGGGGAACTGAACCTCGCTTCTAAAGCTGCCAGAGGTCCCCGGGCTGCAATCAGAACAGCACCCATCCCATCCTGCTCTCAGTTCTGTACACGTGCAGGAGTGACCCGTAGAGCTGGGGCCTGGGTTTGTGAGTTTCAGTTAAGGCTCTGTGGGCCCGCTGGGATGTGTTAACGGACAAAGCGCACTCGGCATCTCTGGAGTTCCTGCTGAGGTTACACGTGGCTTGGTAGGGCCCACTGAGTATGGAAAGGGTGGCTGTTTCCCCCTGGGATTTACAGAAATGTCCAAGCTGGTCCCTGTCTCTCTCTCTAATATGGCCTAGGCCCCGAAAAGATTAGGTTGAATTCTAAACGCTCTTGGAGTTTGGGTGCATCTGAATTGGGGCTTTTTCTCTTTGCACGTCACTTGCTCTGGAAAGTGGAAATAGACGCAGTCAGTTTCACTTCCTGGTTCTCCATATGCTAAACCTCCGGGCTGACTCTTTACACCCTTCATCTTCTTATCCCAGGCTGGTCCAGCGAGTGCCTCCAGGAGTGGGACACCTTCGTCACGCTGGCTGTGCCCAGCATGCTCATGACATGCATTGAGTGGTGGACCTACGAAATCGGAAGCTTCCTGATAGGTCAGTGATGGGAGGAGCATGCTGATGGGGCACTAGAAATATTATCACCAAGGAGGATCTACCACAGTGGTTCTCAAGCAGGGGTACGTGTACCCTTGGGGATAGGCAGAGGTCTTCCCGAGTGCACATCAACCCAGCTAGATACTTGTCTACTTTTACAACTGGCTACGTAAAAAGCACTACCGAAGTCAGTACAAACTGAAATTTCATACAGACAGTGACTTGTTTACACTGCTCTATAGACTATACACAGAAATGTAACTACAGTCTTTTATATTCCAATCGATTTATTTTATAATTATATGGTAAGAATGAGAACGTAAGCAATTTTTCAGTACTAGTGTGCTGTGACACTTGTGTATTTTTAGGTGTGATTTTCTAGGCAAGTAGTTTTTAAGTGAGGGAGTTTCTAAACTTGGGGTATGCAAGAGAAATTGGCCTCCTGAAAGGAGTCTGGACAGGTTGAGAGCCACCGATCTGCCTGACGTATCACCTGCCCTTTAAAAGGCTCTTTTTCTGGGGATCAGAATACAAAATTCTGACTTTTCCCCCCGAATTCAGGCCTGCTGAGCGTAGTGGAGCTTTCCGCACAATCCATCATTTATGAGGTGTCCATTGTGTCGAACATGGTAAGAATTTGGGGTTATTATTTACGTTCCGGCACCACCTAAAGGCCCTCCCTGAGAGTGGGGCCCTGTCATGCTGGGCTCTGACCAGCAATGCAAGACAGCCCCCGCTCTGAAGCTCTTATGGTCTAAATTGGCAGAGGAAGCCAGACAGCCAGTCATACTGAAGCGTTAGCCTTAACTACAATCAGCCTCAAACATGTCCCACATCTATCTCCTGGGCCCAGCTTCCACACTGTCACCCCATGTGCCCAGACCTGTCCCTGTCTCCTGCTCCCAGCCTGTCAATCCATAATACCCTGCAGTCTGGGGTTCAGAGAGACGTTACCTGCACTCCCCAGCCGTCAGGTAGGCCAGTGTTATCCCTTTTTTACAGATGGGAAAACTGAGGCTGGGAGGTGAAGTGTCTTGCCCAAGGTCACAGATGGGAATCGGGGTCAGAGGCAGGATGAGAACCTCCGCTTTTGTGGCTACCCGCCCGTGTGCCGATTACACCTGGCTGTTGCCCCTCCCTCTGCCCGACCTAAAGTTTTAGATCATGCTCTGCAGAGCTCCGTCCACATTCACCTTCATTAGCTCACGGGCCACCTCCTAGCAATTGTCTCGGCTGGAGGTGTTTGTAACACTTGTCCCCCTGGGTCGCCCACGACGTCCCCTCCCCAGACCAACGTGTGTTGGTGCTTTGGGATTTCAGATTCACTATGGACTCAGTGTAGCCGTCAGCGTTCAGGTGGGGAACGCGCTGGGTGCTGGGAACCCAGAGGAAGCCAAGAGATCTTCCATCACCAGCATTCTGTGCACAGGTGCGTGACTCTTAGGGTGACCAGATGTCCCAATTTTATAGGGACAGTCCCGATACTCGGGGCTTTTTCTTATATAGGGTCCCCACAACCCTGTCCCGATTTTTCACACTTGCTGTCTGGTCGGCCTAGTGACTCTGCATTGGCTCCATCCCTCCTGGGTGGTCAGTCTGTATGCTACAGTGCCAGACAAAGCGAGATGCTCATGGCTCTGCCTAGTGCTGGGCATAGCAAGGGCAGCTGGTTTTGCAAGCTTCCTACACTGATCTTTGCCAGTTGCACCTCAGTTCTCCCCTGCAGTATCCTATTGTTTCCAGCCCTAGGACTCAGCCGGATTGCCTGCAGTTATTTAGTGATATGGGCACCTAGGGACCAGGGTGACAGCCCCAGTTTTGTTTACACTTGTGGCCTGAGGCAGGTTGCTCAGGCCCTGACAGGAACTGGATTTCACGTAGTCATCCGCTTGTGATTGCTCTGCCCGACTGACTCCTGACTCTGCTTTTCAGGGTTTCTTTGCCTGGTGGTGGACGTCATATTAGCAGCCACAAAGGATGTGCTGGGATACATATTTACCAGTGACAGGTGAGTTGCTCCGATTCGGTACTACGTCTTTCGCAACAAAGATAGAAGTTACTATTAAAGACTGAGCCAAGGGAAGAATTGTTTGGGGGCTTAGGAGAGCCTGCTCCCAAGCCCACTGAAGTCAGGGGAAAGGTTCCCAGTGACTGCAGGGGACCTTAACGCATGGGGTGGACCCACTTGCCTTCTCCTATGCTCTGGCTCATGCATCATCTGAGTACAAAGCAGGGATCTCGCTGGAAAAACGATGCTGCATCTGAGCAGGGATTCACTCGAAGGAGAGAGCACCTTGGTGTATGTTCCTCTTTATTTGGATCAGAGCAAATTTTGTTTCGGAAGACGTCAGCTGATCAAGTCACGGGGAAAGCCTGCTGCAAAAAGCTTAGTTAGCAGGGCGGTACAGATGCCACCCGGCCCAACAGACTTTTCCTGATCACACCCAAAGACACCCGAAACCCTCAATCGCTGGTTAAAGACCAGCCAGCCGAGAGCGAAGAGTGATTGATGAGATGCTGACTTTTCCCAGTGCCGCAGCAGAAATGAGGGTCAAGACTTCCTGTAACTCCCAGCCTGCGGCATGGCCCTGTAGTACTGTTGTGCTCGGTCGCACTGTAAAGTGTGTGCTGTAAGCAAGTCTCTCTCCAGGCACATCTGTGCAAGTCTGTGAGGGTCAGCAGGTTGTACAGAATGCAGCAATGTGTTTGGGGCATGAACTAGTTTAGCTGTGACAGATGCACTTTCTGAGCCTGATTGCCTCCTCCATTCCTTAAACAGAGAGATCATCGCCCTGGTGGCTTGGGTTATACCAGTGTACATGGCCGTCCACGTGTTTGAAGCCGGCTGTGTAAGTACTTCAAGGAATTAACCGTGCTGCTGCATTTGCTCTCAGACATTATTTCTGATGCTGGTGGAATTCGGCTCCAGGTTGATCAAGGAGAGAGTCCAGAGTTATTCCCATGGCTAAGAGCCTGGGTAATGTCTGCCTCCAAGATCACAGGCCCTAGGGAAGGACTCAGAGGAACGAATACGTCCAATGTAATGGGGAAACTGGCCAAAAGGAAAATCCTTTTAATAGAAGGGCTAATAGTCAATGCATGGTGCATTCAGATGGAAGGGAGGGGGTAGGTATGGGGAAAGGAAAGGAAACGAATGCAGGAAACATTCCCTGCCTGTGGGCCTACAGGAATTACTGTGTGGCTCATCTGTGAGCAGGAGACAGAGCAATGAGTACAGAAGAGAGACAAACAGTGGTCATTTGCCAGGGGCTGTATTGAAGAAAGCTGGTTCTCCTGGGGCAAGGCTCTTATACAAGCTTCCAGGGGTTCCCAGCTGCCTGGCTGCAACCAGCCATGAAGCGAGAGCTCAGCTGTGGGGAGGGTGTCCCCCCGGGGGTTCGATAGAGGTCAGTAAGGGGAAGTAAAGCAACCAGTATGTGTGGGCAGTGTTGCTGCCAGCACCAAGCCTAGGGGACTTACTGCAACCAGTGCACGTCCTTCAGAGTCATCTTGTCCTCCCCCCTCGCAGTGTGTAACCAGTGGAGTGCTAAGAGGCACAGGGAAGCAGAAGATCGGTGCGATCTTGAATACAGTTGGCTACTATGCCGTGGGCCTGCCGTTGGGAAGCGTGCTGCTGTTCGTGGCCAGGATTGGAATGATAGGTACAAACATCAGAAGGGTGGGGAAAGGGAATTAACCCTTTAGCCCTGGAAATACCAACGCCCAAATCCCAGGACAAAACGAGCCCAGCACCAGATGTTCTAGGTTAGACTCCATTGGTCGTGTCTCGGAAACAGGGCTAAATTGTTGCCATGCGTCTTGGCTGCTTTTTTTTTTTTTTTTAAACCCAAGGCATAAAAACTTTAGTGCCTTTAAAATGGGCCTAAAGGTTACTCAGTCCTTGTGCTGGCTGGTGTTGGGAGAGGGGTGGGGTCGGAGGCTGGGGGTGGGTTTCGAGGGAGTGGGTTTTGGATGTTGCTCCTGTTTGGTGCATACTAAACACAGCTGAAATTTGCTTTAGAAGCCGGGTTCTCATAGACTCCAAAGCCAGAAGGGACCCCAGTGATCTGTCCCTTTGCCCCTCCTTAAACCAGCCCAAATCCATCTAGCTTCCAGCCCTCCCTAAAAACCCAGTCCCTCACAGCCCACATCTTGCCCCCCAGCCTCCCAGAATAGTTCCATCGCTCCCTGCACAGCCCAAGAAAAATTTCATCTTCCATCCCCACAAAATGCATCTCTTTTCCTTCCCCCTGAGGGGTGCTGGGAGCCATTGAACCAAACTGCAATCCTGTATATAACGAAACCACTTCAAGCCAGGGAGTGCAGCAGCACCCCTTACACCGTTAGTTCCACCCCCAACCCAACCTCGGCTTCAACACCAATGTCCTCTCCAGCTCTCCCCACCCGCATTCCATCTCCCACCACCCTATTCATCTACACCCTGGCTGGCTAACACCCCCCTTTCCCTTCTTACCTGGGCTGGGGGAGTCTGGCAGAAACAGGAGATCCCTTAGGCTGCTGAGGGCTGCTCTGGGCCTCTTCCCTGGCTGGGTTGAGTGTAGAGGGTTCCTTTGGGCCTGGATCTTCCAGCTTCCCTTGGGAGTCCCTCCTAGGTTTGGGGAGGAGCCACCTGAGCAGGCAGGTGTAGTATTAAGGACCCTGACTGTACTGTGCAGCAGTGGCCACGAGGTGGCAGTGTTGCGCAGCCCCCCCCTGCAAGGTACAGCCTGGTGCCTCGAGGCCAAGCCCATGGTCGGCGCGCACCTGCCACAAGGAGCAATTCCCTGGTGGCCCTGTCCTAAGCGTTGGGCACTCGTGTTCTGGCCCACGATGGGCGTGTATAGGCAGCAAAGCACTGGGAGACACAGGCTTGCGGGGCCAGGAGGAGATTCCGTCTGCAGTGTTTCTGTAGCACCTGCCGCCCTAGCTTCATCTGGGTACCAAGTTCAGCTGTTAACACCAGTGTTCCCGCTACCAGGCCTCTGGGTCGGCTTGCTGATCAGCGCCTTTATCCCAGCCAGCTGCTCTGTCATCTACATTGGGCGGATGAACTGGAAAAGGGCCTCCGAGGAGGTAACCAGCTTTACTTCAGTGTATTGCAGGTTATATTTGGCACGCATGCAAGTGGGGGGGACAGGAGGTGATGGCGCAGACCTATTAGTGAAACATCTTAGGGTCCCTGAATAGCCATGACTTAGCAGCAGTGGGCTCAATGCAGACATTGGGTGAGGTTTCCTGCCGTTATGCCGCCATATTGGCCATATCCATGTTAAAAATCACAATGACCTGGCTAACACTCGTCACCATATTTATCCCTCTTGAATAATCAGTAATCAGTTACACTCCTTTAGGGGCCTCCCAGTCACGCTTCTTTAAGCGTTAGCCACAAGTGGTGTCGCCTGTTCCCACGGCAGGGAGCCAGCTGGCCATGTCGTTAAAGGTGAAAGGGAAGGAAGGCCTTGTCCCTGCCCTGTTCTGAGTTCCACGGAGCTCCTGTAATCTTTGCTGCAAGCCTGAGCGAACACAGCCCAGCAAAAGGTGCCAGACCCCACACTGCTGAGTGCTTCTATGTTGCAGGAGAAGGCTGGACAGCACCATGAAAACTGATTTTTAGCTATTTTGGTTTAATGCAAGGGGTTTGTATAGCCAGCGATTCTATTAATGATTTGGGCTCCTGCTAGTTTTTCATATATAGTTAAAAGCAGTTCAGGTCACCTATTACTCATTGGGTCCTTGCGGGCTTTTAATGCCAACCCTGGATAGAGAACTCAAGAGCAAACCAGTCTGGATAGAATCATAGAATATCAGGGTTGGAAGGGACCTCAGGAGGTCATCTAGTCCAACCCCCTGCTCAAAGCAGGACCGATCACCAATTAAATCATCCCGGCCAGGGCTTTGTCAAGCTTGACCTTAAAAACTTCTAAGGAAGGAGATTCCACCACCTCCCTAGGTAACGCATTCGTGTTTCACCCCCTCCTAGTGAAAAAGTTTCTCTTAATATCCAACCTAAATCTCCCCCACTGCAACTTGAGACCATTACTCCTTGTTCTATCATTTGCTACCACTGAGAACAGTCTAGATCCATCCTCTTTGGAACCCCCTTTCAGATAGTTGAAAGCAGCTATCAAATCCCCCCTCATTCTTCTTTTCCGTAGACTAAACATCCCCAGTTCCCTCAGCCTCTCCTCATAAGTCATGTGTTCCAGTCCCCTAATCATTTCTGTTGCCCTCCGCTGGACTCTTTCCAATTTTTCGACATCCTTCTTGTAGTGTGGGGCCCAAAACTGGACACAGTACTCCAGATGAGGCCTCACCAGTGTCGAATAGAGGGGAACGATCACGTCCCTCGATCTGCTGGCAATGCCCCTACTTATACATCCCTAAATGCCATTGGCCTTCTTGGCAACAAGGGCACACTGTTGACTCATATCCAGATTCTCGTCCACTGTAACCCCTAGGTCCTTTTCTGGAGAACTGCTGCTGAGCCATTCGGTCCCTAGTCTGTAGCGGTGCATGGGATTCTTCTGTCCTAAGTGCAGGACTCTGCACTTGTCCTTATTGAACCTCATCAGATTTCTTTTGGCCCAATCCTCCAATTTGTCTAGGTCCCTCTATATCCTATCCCTACCCTCCAGCGTATCTACCTCTCCTCCCAGTTTAGTGTCATCTGCAAACTTGCTGAGGGTGCAATCCACACCATCCTCCAGATCATTTATGAAGATATTGAACAAAACCGGCCCCATGACCTACCCTTGGGGCACTCCACTTGATACCGGCTGCTAACTAGACATGGAGCCATTGATCACTACCCATTGAGCCCGACAATCTAGCCAGCTTTCTATCCACCTAATAGTCCATTCATCCAGCCCATACTCCTTTAACTTGCTGGCAAGACTACTGTGGGAGACAGTGTCAAAAGCTTTGCTAAAGTCAAGGAACAACACGTCCACTGCTTTCCCTTCATCCACAAAACACACACAACCTAAACCTCTCAGCCCTTGGATACTTTTTGGGCTGTTGTTGCTCTTGGGGTTCTTTCTTTAGTCAGAACGTCCATGCCAGCAAAAGCTCCATACTCATGTAACACAAATCTCATTGCTGGGCAGTGATATCTCCTGTGAGACAAACTATATCTGAAATGTGATAGTAAAACTTGCTTTGTAAGACAAATATATTTTCCCTTCCGACCTGCTGCATACAACAGTGATCATCTGAGTACAGTGTGTTTATGTTCCTAGGCTCAGCAACGGGCAGGTGTGAGCCAGTTGGCTGGCGAGGATTTGAACTCAGCTCCTATCTCATACACGACGGCTCTCCCCTCTGGTAGGGAACAGGTTTGATTTACTAATGGCCTAATAGTGTGACCTGCAGATGTTTAGGTAGCACATATATGACCCGAGTAACTGAAGTGTTGGCCAGTGGGTAGCTAACTAAAACCACTACCGTTCTTGGCAAGCGTGTTGAGCAGTGTGTATGCACGTGCCTAAGCAGTTTGTGGGAAGTGGAGTTTAATTGCATTGATTATATAACATGTAAAGAAGTATTACCATGCTCTGCACTAGTTACAATGCAAGCCACACTAGGGCTAGTGTTAGGAAACGAACCCTTGAGTCCCAGTGTGGAAACCTGACATACCTGCAGGGAAACTAAGGGTGTTACGCCGCATAGCTCTGGGCTGAGTGGACTCTTGCCCTTGCTGGTTTAGAGTTGCTGTCTCTCACCCCACGAAGATCTAGGCTGCTCAACAAGTGGAATTTCTAGGCCGCAGTAGGCTGAGCCCAGAGTTGGGCCTCCTGTTGTGCATCTGGGAGGGTGGAGCCTGTTCCGTTGGCAGCTGGCCTGCAATCCAGTTTATTTTAAAACAATAAATGGGGTTTAAAGAGCAGAAAGCGCAAAACCCCTCCTACTTCTAGTAAGTGCTTGGCCTGCTCAGCTCTGTTTTCCCTTGCACCCTGCACTGAAGGGCAGGCACAGGGCTCTTCCTGCAAGCTTGGGAGAGGAGGGGAAAACACCAGCTATAAGCATGGGAATTGAGGCATAAAGAAAGCAGAAGAGGAGGGGATCAGCGGGGTTGTAAGGGCTGCAGAAGGCCTCGTTCACTCCCCGCCCCTTCCAAAGAGGAAAAACAAGCATGCGGTGAAGCAGTTTAAGTTCAGTACTCCCAGAGAGAGTTGGCAAGGAACTCTTCAGCATTGGGCCAGGGCTTAATTTAATTTGTGACGTCTCTGCTGGCTATCCTAGTGCTGCCAGCTACAAACTCATTTCTACAGCCTGAGCAGCCCTGCAGCACCACTGCCCCTCCACCCCCCCTTGTTGTGTTGCAGTGGAAGCAGAAGCCCAGAACGGCGTTGTTCTGACGCGCATCACTAAGAACGAGGGTCAGACGTACCAGCTAACGCTCCAGGAAGCCACGCCTGCCCTTTCCACGGTTGGTGAAATGCTGTCTGTGAAGCAGCTGATCATACGGCGTGGGCTGGCTGTCATTGCAGCTATTGCTGTACTCGCAGTAGGCATTCTAATTAGGGCCATGACTATCCCTCACTAGCGTCACGCCAGCGACCAGCCAGGGGTGTGGATAAAGGGAAGGAGAGCCCCTGGCTCACTAGGTAGCTGAAGCATGGACCCAGCTACAGAAGACTAACACTCCACCAACACTCCACCGGTCCTACTGTCACAGCAAGGGCAAAGAGTCCACTTTATCAGAAGACGAGAGGTGACCAGTGCTATGAGTTGCTCTACATGGTGTCTTTGGAAATGGCTAAAGGTTGCTATGGGAATCTCATCCCACAGCTGGCTGAATAGGCTGGAAATACTTTGGAGGACTGCCCTCTCTACCTGCAACAGCTTTTCAATTGCAAGCACTGATAACTTATCACCACAGTGAACTTCTATTGCTTGTAATCCGCTAGCAGCAGCAGCAGCTTGTGTGTGTTCAGGACTGCTGGCATGGTGATTCAATTGCCTTTAATGATGAATAAATCTCTCAAGCTGCCAATTAGGGTATTGCAATACCTCCTTTGGTTTGAGATTCATATTCGTGTTTGGCTGCCATGGCAGAAGACAGTCACTGAGCTCGAGTTAGCTGTGAACCTCTTCAGAGCATATTCTCCATCTCCGCTCTCAACAGTGGTGTACCTGCTTTAGATGCATGCTGTCTTAAAGGACGGCTCCATAGGGGGAGAGCTGAAGGAACAGTTTCCAAAGGAGTTTGCATTAGCATCAAATCATTTGACACAGGAACACTATGTGCAGATCTCATTCTTCCTTACCTCACTGCCTATCTGTGGGTGGGGAGGAGATTTCAATAATACTTGTAGCTGTAGCGTGAAGCTTCCAGTATAGTTTTGCTGGCTCCCTCCCTAACCTGTAGACACGTACACCACAGCACCAGGCTATACTGACAACAGATAGGGTTACATCTGTAATAGCTTACCACTCAGAGCACTGTTCACCAAGAGGTCAAAGGCCTTTTTCTGGGGGGTAAATATTCCCAGTTTACGAATGGGGGGAAGTCAAGTGAAGAGACTTGCCTGGGATCACACAGTGAATGGGTGGCAGAACTGCATATAAACCTGGTTTCCTGACTCCCTCTCAAGTACTTATCTGTATTGCCTCCTCTACTGAACCAACAAAGCTCAATTCATTCTTGTTTGTCAGGCAGTGTTTATTTAGTACGTTCAAAATATATATATATATTTAACTAAACATCATACATTTATATCTACTGAACAAAAGGCAAATCATTTTTCAATATAAATTCTTTAGTTAAATTTAATAGTATATCAAGTTGTTTATTTTCCTTATTGTTTAAAAATATTTGTTTTAAAAAGCTGGAACCTCTTCTAGTGCTTAAGTTTACCCAGTATTGTCCCCTTCAGCTGAAATACATCCCCTGTTAATTAACTGATGCCTTCCTAGGATTAGGTATACTTCACTTGGAAGTATGTTCTGGTTTCTCTCCAGCAGCAAATGGAAATATGCCACGAGTGAGTTCTCTTAATTCCTAATGCTCTAAACACTGCACCTGAATGTCAGAATGCAAGCCTGGCAGATAGGAGCACAGGTGACTGCAGCATTACGAGAGAGACCCTGCAACTCTCTAGCAGCTGTAGCAGGTCCCTCACTTCGGAAGCTGCAGCCAGTTGAATGTGCGGTCAGATTAAATCACAGGGCTAACAAGTGGACAATCTCTTTTTCTGGGGGAGATTCTAAGGACACATGTCCTAGGTTAGAATGTGAGCAGCAGCCTCAATGTACATTTAGTCAGATTTTACTAATACTCAAGACCAATTCTGTCTCCACCACCCCAGAAAGGAAGAGATACCACACTAATTATGAGGTGTGGAAGATAGTTACTACAACCCAAGGAAGGTACCAGAAAAGGGAAGAACTGTAAAGAAAACGTCTCTGTCCATTAAGATGTAAAAAGGCTACTTCTGTTTTATTTTGGGCTTTTACTCTTTACATTAAGTGGATCAGGTCCTGATTTCCCTCTTTTTGGAGGACTCTGGAAGAATCATTGGAGGAACTGAACTGTGATGGCTCACAGACTGAAATGTAAGCCCAAGTTCTAGTTCTCCAGCAAAGGTGATAGTCCTGAGAAGACATACGCAGACCGCCTCTGACATGGTCTTTATACAGCATGGAGTAGCAGCGGAGGGTGCTGCTGTTTCCTGCTTTGCAGTTCTCTTCTAACTCACTGCTGGTTGCATGACCAATACTTTATACCCACTGCTGCATTAATCCCTTTATTGACGCATGGCTTTTCAAATCACATGAAGTGCCAGCCCAAGCAGTTACTAGCTAGTGCATTCTTACTTTACTTCTCATTGTTTTGTGCACTTAACATTTCATAGAAAAAAGTAAAACTCTTAAGCGGAAAAAGGTCATTACATAAAGTGTGCGGTCAGGATACAAGTACTGCGGCTTGGTTATAACAGGTCAGGTCACTTCTTTTCTTCAGGAGTAGGCTACCTGTGAAGGCAAAGAAAGATATTGTATAACTTCAGTAAAGAGATGGAATAAATTCCAACTCCTAGATATTAACAAAGGTGGGTGCGCATTCCCCACTTGAACAGACTCTAGATCCAATAGACACTGCTTTTCCTGGCCCACTTGCCATTCTCTTAATCCCTATTATCATGCCCCTTTTGACTCTTACTTTGAGTACTGTATAGAATCCACAGCCTAGATGCTGCATGCAAGAGAAGAATCATCCCTTCACAACCCCCATGTGACCAGGCTGTAAGGGTAAAGAGTCAAAGTGATGGACGGAAGGAAAGCCTGCATCACTCCAGGCTGTACCCACATCCGCCGCTCTGAAAGATTCCCCCCTCTACAAGCAGGGTCTGTAATACACCACACAAGGAAAGTCCTATCTTGCTTCAGCAGGACTAGCAGGGCTTTGAAACCTGCTGCTCCTCAGCAATGACTGAGCCAGCACAGTCTCTGCACTGCCAAGGCACCACCCAGGGCTGCTCTCTTCAGCACAGGTCACTGATCTTGGGAAAACCCAAATGCTTTTAAAAATGCCTCTAGTCACCCTCTTCACTGAGAAGGCACGTAATGAGGTGTGGGGAGATGGCAGAACAAGGCCTTATTTTAAAGAGAGTTGGTCACAAGACTGGCACAATAGGTTAAGAGGGAACTCATTCCATAGTGCATGGTAACAAAGAATTTGGGAAGGGACAGAAAACTGTGTGCTTCAGGGCTCATCAAGCCAATCTCTGACGAGTGGAGACCTAATGGTGGGCAACAATTAGCCTGCAATTGCCTGATGTGGGGATCTTGCACCTCTGGCTGGCCACTGTCAGACAGGATATTGCACTAGAGGGACAGTGGATGTGATCCCCAATGGCGATTCCAATTCAACCAGTCTTTACTGACATACTGATCTACAATTACCATTCCCTTCTGTCCCCAAGTCCAGCCATGCTGCGGCAGGAAAGATTCACAAGTTAGAGTTGACATGTATGCTGTGTGGCATGACAGCACACGCAGCCCCTGGTTACCCTCACTTTCCCCAGGCAGCATGTACGGCCTGGTTTGCTGCATTACTGGAGGCTGTTCATTTGGAATTTTAAGACATTTTTCACAATGGACCGTCTTGAATCATAGAATCATAGAATCTCAGGGTTGGAAGGGACCCCAGAAGGTCATCTAGTCCAACCCCCTGCTCAAAGCAGGACCAATTCCCAGTTAAATCATCCCAGCCAGGGCTTTGTCAAGCCTGACCTTAAAAACCTCTAAGGAAGGAGATTCTACCACCTCCCTAGGTAACGCATTCCAGTGTTTCACCACCCTCTTAGTGAAAATTTTTTTCCTAATATCCAATCTAAACCTCCCCCACTGCAACTTGAGACCATTACTCCTCGTTCTGTCATCTGCTACCATTGAGAACAGTCTAGAGCCATCCTCTTTGGAACCCCCTTTCAGGTAGTTGAAAGCAGCTATCAAATCCCCCCTCATTCTTCTCTTCTGCAGGCTAAACAATCCCAGCTCCCTCAGCCTCTCCTCATAACTCATGTGTTCCAGTCCCCTAATCATTTTTGTTGCCCTTCGCTGGACTCTCTCCAATTTATCCACATCCTTCTTGAAGTGTGGGGCCCAAAACTGGACACAGTACTCCAGATGAGGCCTCACCAATGTCGAATAGAGGGGAACGATCACGTCCCTCGATCTGCTCGCTATGCCCCTACTTATACATCCCAAAATGCCATTGGCCTTCTTGGCAACAAGGGCACACTGCTGACTCATATCCAGCTTCTCGTCCACTGTCACCCCTAGGTCCTTTTCCGCAGAACTGCTGCCTAGCCATTCGGTCCCTAGTCTGTAGCTGTGCATTGGGTTCTTCCGTCCTAAGTGCAGGACCCTGCACTTATCCTTATTGAACCTCATCAGATTCCTTTTGGCCCAATCTTCCAATTGGTCTAGGTCCTTCTGTATCCTATCCCTCCCCTCCAGCATATCTACCACTCCTCCCAGTTTAGTCCTCCCAGTTTAGTCCTTTAGTCCCAGCAGAATCCTCCACCTGCTCCAAACTGAAAGAGTTTCATGCCACCCAGACAGCCCTGCTCCCCCTCTCCAGAGCTCAACAGCACCTCTGGGAGGGAGGGAAATATCCCCACATCCACAGGGGGTGTCTGCAGCAGAGCCAAAAGCCAACCTTCCCCTCTCAGCCCAGTCCCGCCACAGTATCCCTGTAAGTAATGCGCAGCTGCAAATGCCACATATTCAGTTCGTTAGCCAGGTAGCCAACCTACTCCCAAAGAAAGCTCTCATGCCGAAAGAGTTGCGGAAGCAGCTCATGCAGCCCTTGCAGATCCCATCCAGCCATGTCCCAACCCCTGTTCTTCAGGAGGAGGACTCAGTTTCTCATACGTTACCCATCAAATTAGAGCAATAATGGCCTAGCAGACTCAG
This sequence comes from Lepidochelys olivacea, assembly GCF_965140295.1. Classification (NCBI taxonomy): domain Eukaryota; kingdom Metazoa; phylum Chordata; order Testudines; family Cheloniidae; genus Lepidochelys; species Lepidochelys olivacea. Next base: position 4,135,301 of record NC_140427.1, on the reverse strand, counting down.
AGGGTTTACCCAAGAATCAGCTCAGCTCTGTTACCAGTCTGGATCCTGCTAGCATAAGTGAGAGAGAAGCAGATTTGAGTGCTTCTGGCTGGCCCTGCTGTCACACAGATCTCAGCTCAAAAGTTACAGTAGAGCAGCTTCTAGGAGAGGAGCAAGGCTGGGAAGTGGGACCTCCTGGCGCTAAATGGGCTCAGAAATAAACCCTCATTTAAAACACACAATGGTACAGAAAAACAGAGCCCCAAAGCTCACCTTTATCACCGCAGCCAGTATGGCTCCCAGTAGGGCCAGGGCAATGAGCCCCAGTCGGCCTTTGTTAAATTGCTTCAAGAAGAAGAACTTTGCCCAGTCCAGCTTCCTCTGACTGTTTGGCGGGTACCGGATTTTGTTCATACTTTCCATCGTCAGAGACTTAATTAAGCAGGAGCGGCGATGGGAGAAGGTCTCAAAGCTGTGTCTGCCGTGGTAGTTGCCCATTCCACTGTTCCCTGAATGTGTCAACACACACACTAGTTAGCATGCAGTTGGTTGGGCAAGTTAATCAGTCAGGCACATCCAGGCTTGCAGTGTGCCACATGAAAACAAAGGCACAGAATGTGCACCATAGGTGGGAATTCACTAGACAAGTTCCTTTCAAAACCCAGCTCCTCTTCAGTAACCTGCCCCCCGTCAAACCTTTGGTGGGTCTAAGTCCCGTTTCCAGAGGACAGGTGTCCACATCACAACAGGACCCCCTGATGGCATTTTCAGCAGAGAGACCAAGGACTGAATGGGCCTGGAAACGGAGTTAGCAGCTCATCCACAGAAGAGGTCATTCCAGGCCAGGGTGGAGGAATGTTGGTGCAGTGCAGGTGTATGCGCTGGAAGCTGCCTATGGGTGTGTGTCTACCTGTTCTGAGGATAAACGGGGGGAATTCAGGCCAGCAGGTTTCTATGGGAACCTGCTGTCTGTCTGTCTGTCTATTTTTTAAGAAGGACTAGGGGCCACCTGCTGTACAGAACTCCAAGGCTCTGATCCATCACGAGATCACTGGAAAGAACCAGTGGCTAAGATACAGAGATCAGCTCTACACAGCACACTCATGGTTTATTACACAAAGTTCCTGTAACTCACCGACTCCACCGAAGGGCAGATCTGGGAGAGTGTAGTGCATAATGACATCATTTGCAGTGACACCTCCGCTGGAGGTCTCCGATATCATCCTTTTGATCAACTAATAAAACACAAACAGACGATACAATACCAGATAACCCACCGGCTGCGTTCAGTATAAAGTTTTAGATGGATGATCAACACTGTGATAGAAACTATCTTGACAAAGAAATTTAGGGATGATGGGAACCCGCCCATCAAGTTTACTACTTGTGGCTTCAGAAATGTTCTGTTTCTCCAGCCACATTTCATGGGCAAAAATTTTTGAGCTGGAAGTCTCCAAAACAGCACCATGTATTGGTCGTGTAGCAGCCAACACTTTCCTTGGCATCTTGTCAGATTACAGCATTGTGATGAACGTTTTAAGATCACCACTATAGAGTCAAGTTTTAGAAATGTTTAAAGGGACTAATATTTCAAAGCTAAATGCAGTGAGCATCAAGAGGTGAGAACGGGTGCATGATCAGGGTTACATCACACAGCTCTGCAATTCAGCTGCTAATTCATCAGCTCTGACTAAGGAAGGATTGAAAAGTTCCCCTGAGAGAACCCAGAGACTGGCCAACTAGGGAAATGCCCTAAGAAGCCACCCATAAAGGATGCAGGTTTTATATGGCTATAAATGTAATAAAATCTCAGAGTGCTGAATTAGCAGCTGTATTCCAAGGGCTGGCAAGCAGGCTAACTAGGGCCAAGTGTCACAATGAAGAAGTTGGTGCTGACTGCACAAGATCCTTCCATGCTCAGACTTTGAGATGCCTGATAACTGTCTTTTCCAGGAGGAGCTACCCTTTGTACAGAGTTTTAATACTCTGCATTAACCGAGTTCTTTCCTGTTTTAGAACTAGGAGTTCAGATTCAAGACAACAAATTCTCTTAGCTATGCGAGTACAACCCCACTGCCCTCTGTGGAACTGCACCAGCAGCTGGGTTAGAGTTAGCTTTCCTAGGCAGACACACACACCCCCCTTTCCCTTTTGGTTATAATGTGTTTGGCTTTATCACGTTCCCACTAGCAATAGCTGATTCAATGGTCTGTACAAGATCTGTACTAGCTACAGTCTTTGCAAGTCCGGAGGCCTCAACTTGCTGAATACTGTAATGAAAGATTACCAGCCGCTGTTACTGACTGTGTCCTTACCTGAGCTAGTATTTCAGTCTCTGCTATGTTGCCAAGCTACACATTCTTACATAACACTCGGCTGGTGGTGTATGAACAGGCCTGACCCACTTTGAGAGCCTGGTCACCCTGACCTATTATGACGAGCAGTGGAGTGGTGGGAAGCCGCTTGCCAAAATGACCCATCTATGTTGCGTTCCCACCCGGGTGTGAGGGCAAAACGGATTGATTTAAGTTACTTCCTGCCCCCAGAGTTCCAGAAGCTTTGGGAATATCTGATTCCACAGGACCCAAGAGCTGGGGTTTAACATGAGCTAAAGCCAAATGCACTCAATGAAGCTGTGCCAAGGATGCACCTGGCTCTGTGTTTATAATAAACAGGGCAGAGTTGTGCGTCCAACTGCGCAGTGCGGCCCAGGACCTACCTTTTTATCATTGGAAAATAAATAAAGGGCGAGTGGCTTCTCCCGCTGATTTATGAATTGAATGGCTTCATCTGCACTCTTTATCGTCACGATAGGAAGGAGGGGGCCAAAAATCTCTTCTTTCATGATCCTGGATTCTGGGCTAACATCCGTGAGTATAGTCGGGGCTACGGCAGACAGGGGAGAAAACCGAGTTAGGAATAGGGAAATAAATGCTCTGCTCAAGAAGCCCCGCCTGCTCTCCTGCATCTAGCTCAGCAATGGTCAAGCACAGCTAGTTTCCCCATCTCAATTTTCAAAGAAAATAAATGCAGTTTTGTTGATCTAGTAAGGTGGGTATGCAGCCCGTAGGGCCAGATTAGCCTTATTTCACGAGCAGTAACGCAAGGAACCTACAGGCCGGCATCCTGTAAGACACTGGCTTAAGCAAGTTAGCGTAAGTGAAGCATAGGCCTCTGACCTTTAGCACAAATAACGTGGCCAACGGTCACCCTAGATTTTGAGGAACTGGGAATAGCTTGCTTATGAGACAAGTTGACATAAGACTAAGCAACCGCAGGAATACTGAACTGATACTAAGCTTGGATATTTTTGGACAGGATTGTGGGCAGACATCTAACCACAAATTTGCTTTAGCAATAGGGATGAGTCAATAGGGATGAATATGCTAGCCTATCAGGGAAAGGCACCCCAGTATTATAAGGGTGAGGAAGCTGGATATGGACAGAGGAGGCAGAGTGTTTGTATGAACATTCAGGGTGATTCCCAGGCCTTATATAAGCAAGAACCCACGTGAAGAAGGCAGCTAGCCCTCCAGCTTTCAATCCTTTATCACCTATCTTCAAGCACTGGGGATCTGGACCATCGGACCCATTTTGCGTGCCGGAGACAGGGCTGGTCCTTTGTCTTGTCTCTGACCACCAGATCTCCAAGAAAGGGGTCTGGGTATATAAGTATGAGCATATGCTAGGCAAGAAATAACGGTTAAGATTTCTCTAATGCTCTATTATTGCTATTTGCTTCTGTGGTTTGGAGCTTTCTTGTCTCTATTAATTGTATTAATAAAAGGTGGTTAAGGTTGTGTTTTGCTCTCCAGGTGAGTGCCCTTCCCATACAGCCTGGGGTTCCCTACAAGATACTGAACTTGTCAGTTTTGACTCTGTTGTGTCTGATCCTGGGGCAAGAACCTTAGGGGACTCCTCTCCTTACCTGAGTACCAATTGGCATTTATTATAGGACCAGGCTTCAGTATGCATCGTTAGCAGTTAGGCCAAGTGACTTGCCCGAGGTCACACAGGAAGTCAGTGGCAGAGCCGAGAACAAACCCAGGTTTCCTGGATCCCAGCCCCATGCGTTATCCCTTGTAAAAAGGGAAGGCAATAGGCAGACCTCATGGCTGTGGTGTGGGCACCACCTGAGCACAACCAGAGGCTTTGCACCACGGTGTGACTTCCAAACTGGCACCAGAAGTCTCTGTGACTTAGAAGAGATTTGTACAGATTAATAGGAGTCTGAAAGCTTGGGGTGGGGGGGAAGAGACCTGAAAATGAGGAAACCGAAGCTGGTCTGTTATTCTGCCATTCACCAGTGTTTTGTTCATACTAGACATGAGGAGAATGAATAGCTATATCAAAACACTGAAACAGCTGACAGAAACACCTCTCCTGTAGGAACATTAGGCTGCAGAGATATTCCTATGTGTTTGCTTTTTATTTTAATCCTCTGCACCAACTGGATTAAACACAGGCCAAATGAGCCAGAAGTCTGACTACACATCAGCTCGGAGAGGAGAGAACACTAGCTGGGCATAAGGATCATGGTCACACCTATATGCCACCTTGTTGTCCCAAGCAAATGTAGAAGGAATACCGATAAAACACGAAGCCTCCTCAGTCTCTCCTCCATAAGCTATCTTCTGCCCTTCCAGCAGCGTCACGAGCCTTTTAAAGTGGTGCTTGTTGACGATCCTTTCGTAATCTGGAGATTTTTTTATATCTTCCCCATGGAATTCCTGTAAAAAAAAAAAAAAAGAAGAAAAGAAAAGAAAAGGGGGTGGGGTTTAAAAATTGGACAGGTTGATCAATAATCTGGCACCTACCCGCCTAGGCCAGGGTCAGCACAGACATCAGCTGGACTACTGCAAGGCTGCAAATTCTGTCATTACTCAGATGAGGCCATTTCTCAGCCTCGGAAGTGTCTGTCATCTCCTTGAAATGTATTAGTGTGCTCTCAGCAGGTATGGATTTCCAGTTACATTTGCACAGCACAGATCTGAAACTCTACAGGCTTGGGAAAACAGAATGGATGCCAGGAAACACAAGTCGGGCCATCTGACAGAGTAAGTCCCCAGACCTGGCACTGCTATGACAAGGGCTTTGGAGTTGTCAAGTTGTTTACAAACATTCCAAAGCACACACTTGACACCATCATGAGCCTGAAATACAGGTTCGTAATTACGGGAACTCCAGGGGCAAAACACACACAGCTACAATTACAGTGAAAGCAGCTGCAGATTTGCAAAGCAAGCGTCACTTAACACTTACCTTGAGAGTCTTCTTGATATTCTCCACTATTTTGTTCTGGATAGATTGGTCACAGAGGATGTAATCGGGGGCAATGCAGGTCTGCCCACAGTTCAAATACTTCCCCCAAGTTACTCGTCTAAGGACGGAAGAAAAGGATTGATCTCCATTTACTAGTGTTTTACTGACAAGAGGAGCCATCTCTACATGGGGCACTACCCACGCACCACACCCACCCCGAACCATTCTAAGTGATTACTATCTTGCTGTTCAGCTTCTCCCAGGAGCACACCTCCCTGCAGGAGGATGACTCATGTGGGGGGAGATAAGGGATGTTTCTCACCAGAGATTACACCCCCATGATGCTGTTTTCTAGTGATCGGCAAACAAATTTTGAAATCTAGATAAACCAAGCTCATTGGGACCCCCATTACGAGTCAGAGGATTCCCCCCAGCTGATGCTGACAGAGGATTCTGAAGCCAATGCTGCATGCAGATGCTAAAACGCAATGGATCAACTGCAGCATAAACTCCAGCAATTCAAGAGCACCTGAACTCTGCAGTCTGCTGCTTTAATTAAAAATAGCCAAGAGTTAGAGCAATAGCCTTGAACAAGGTACAGTAACTATCTTTCTGTAACATTCTGCATCAAGATTGGTGATCAGTCGGTCATATCTACAGGCTGCAGCCTTCCAAAGTCTCTACCTAGCAAGACCGTTAGTACGTTTGTACGAACAGTACAGGTTTTAGTCTCATTTTACAAGATTAAACAGCATTTGTACCATGCTATGATTTTCTTGTGTTAAAGAACTCTGCGCTCTTACAATGAACACAAACCTTGGGGCCCCCATACTAGATCCTCAAGCTCTGCTCAGGCAACTGGAGAACTGAGTTATGAGCGTACAATAGAATATGCTGCTTCTCCACAACTTTTCAATCTGAGCCATTTTCTTTTGCTGTGCTGCAAGAAAAATGTTAATACCCCAGCATCCATAGTAAGCCGAGTTACTGAATTAGGCCTCTAACAGCTGCTTTAAAGAATGCTGCCTCCTATTTTAAAACAGACCTCCCTAAATATTTGGTTTTGTACTGCTCAATAATTCACAGAGCAGGGTCCCATCAAGGCACGGCAGCTGCCATACACCAGTCTGGGATCGCTGTTCTGCGGGACTCTGAGATCGCTGCTGTGGGACTCTGGACATGTGCCCTTTGTTCTAGATTCTGCAGGATGGCTGTGAAACTGAATGGGATGATACAAACAAAAATCCAAAACCACGGCCTCGATCCTGCCAGTATTGCACATGGAGCAACTTGCAAGACTGGGGTCTATTTAAATAACGAGGGGGCAGATTAAGCTAATTTTTCACCTTTTAAAGTCTCCTCTCTCGCCCAATGTGGTCAGTCAAGTATAATCTAATTTATTTAAACTAATTAGATAAAAGCTTTTAAAAAACATTAACAGAGCCAAATATGCTAAAATAAAAGTTTCATCTTTCAGTTTCTATTTGTTAAAACTCAAACATGCAGAAGTGGGGTCAAGTGGGAGCCAATCAATATCCCAAGACAGAGAGAAACCAGTGTAGGAAAGGACAGCCCGGCCATAAGACACCACCATAGTCACGGAGGCATGTGTCCAACGCTGTGAGCCACAAACATTCCTCATGGACTTCACCCCGCCCCCAGCAATTGAACCTTTAGAGGATGAGCTCACCTGCAGGCAATTTCAATATTGCAGTCCTTATCAATATAACACGGACTTTTTCCACCCAGTTCAAGAGTGACAGGGGTGAGGTGCTTGGCAGCAGCTTCCATGACAATTTTGCCCACTTGGGAACTCCCGGTATAGAAGATGTGATCAAACCTCTCCTTTAGCAGCTCAGTTGTCTCCTTGACTCCTCCATTAATAACTGGGTACAGGTCCTTCAAATGCAGACAGAAATAGCAAGACGTTTGTGTAACTGACTTGACTTTGGTGCAATAAATGTCAAGAGATTTGTAACACGATATCGTTACTTTGCTGTTGCTGCATGGCAAGTTCATTGCAAATGCAGCCCCCATCCCGTTTGGACTGTTTGCTTGGAAATCTCAACACTGCAAAAGGTCTCCCATGCCTGATGTAAGCGGTTAACTCCAGATTCAGAGTCTGGCTCCTTCAAGCAAAGCACCAATTGCTTTAACAAAGCTACAGCCACTTGGGAGGCAATTACTGCCAGCACCAGGTTACAGAAGCCAAGATGGAATCAAAGCCAACAGCAGTGGTTTTTGGTATGGAAATGGCAGTTGCTTCTTAGCTCTTGGACATTTTTACTGATGTGTCAGTAGAAGTCATCGGATTAAACACCACAACAATACAGCATGATGGGAAGTTTGGTTTACTTTCATGGCTTCATTATCTTTAGACAACTGTCTAAACAGGCATGACTGCAGCATCGCAGGAAATACCTGCAACAGACTGCAACTGTGTCTCCTGGGCCATCTGGCGGTGCTCATTAAAAAGAGGGCTGACTTGCTAATGCTGCCTGGGGCAGGGGGAGAATTAAGCCTCTGCTGCTGATAATCCCACTACCTAGAATTCCTTTAGCAAGGCATGGACTACACTGAAGTGTTCACTGCCCGGCGTTCGAGCTCACGGAGCCTGTTCTCTTCTAGCCAGGGAGTGCCATCCCATCCCCATTCTTCAAAATAGCAGACACATGGAGTCAAACGTGCAGGTACTAGCAGGCATTAGTGCTTCACAACCACCACCACCAGCAGGTAGGAAACCTCATGCTGTAGGGCTTAAGCAAATCTCTAACTATTAGAGACCAGAATGAGACCTCAGGTAGGTGAAAGATTAGCACACATCTGCCTCTGGCAGGGTTCTTGCACCTCTGGAAGCATCTAGTGCTGGCCACTGTCAGACAGGATGGAGAGCTAGGTGGACCTTGGGTCAGATCCAACGTGGCTAGTCCTGTGTTCCTAAGAAGGGGAAGCCTGAACTGTCTGTAAGAAAGGACACATAATGAAATGCTCCGTGGCAGCAGTCGGGGAAGAATTGCAGCATGTTAACTGGGTCGCAGACAAAACCAGGCTGAATGAGAAGCTGGTTAACAGTTCCCCTTGCAAAAGGAATAGAAGACTCTGGTTTGGTTTAATATTGTGGGAAGAAGGAATTCCCTTTTGGCAATCCACCTGCCAGCCCTGCACAGAGCTAGACAATAGAGGAGATGGGAAATGAAAGTCTGCAAAAAGTCTGGCATTCAAGCCACCTCTCGACTCTCCCCCCCAATACAGAACCACTTGCAGGGACCCACCCCTCACTTATCCTATTGTGCCAACTCTAGTAGGTTTCGGGATCTCAAGGCAGCTCTCCACCAAAATGAGGCTGAAGCAGTTTCCTAGCTGGGGCCAATCAAATTGGTAGTTTTTACATCTATCCCCAGTGAGATTTTAACACTCAAACACCACAAGTCCTGTCAGGGCTAGGATATGAGAATCATTTACCTGCCTTAAAGAGGAGCACAAGCAGCGCAGCAAATCTCACCCTAAGAGGGATTGGTAGGACACATATGGGCCCAGAGGTGGACTGGCCTTTATCCTCTCATAGAGCGCTCAGAGACCCACTAGCCCCCCAGAGATGGCCAGGAACGGCCAGGTTTCTACACCCAAGTAGCTATGACTGCAGACTAAGAGTCGTTGCAACATTTTGATTCAATGTCACTAGCACTAAAGCAGCAGCTGTTCACTTTAGAAATACTGCTGCTTCCCCAACCCTGGTGCTACCAAACAGTAATGCTATCCTTCTCCAGTGCCTGAGTTAACTTGCAAAATAATCCTATTTAAACAGAGCAGGGTTTCACAATAGCTGTCAGGATACAAAAGTGCTGGGATCCCCTTTGTGCTATAATCCTAATTGCAGCATCCTGGCTTGCAGAGTTTGGATACTTTTGGAGAGAGCAGGTCACCATTCATGACAAACTTCAGGAGGCCTGAACCTGTCATTGCTGAAGTCAATAGCAAAACTCCTATTAATTTCTAACACAGAAGCAGGACCTGAAAGGAATGATACCACACTTGGTCCCACAGAGAACCCTGTCCTTCAGAGGCAGTTCAGAACAGCGAACGGAAAGGCGAATAGTCTGCTTGACTTTACAATACACTAACTGCCTGGAACATTCCCTCGTGCATGAGTTCCTCATGGACACCTGCAAAGCCACCTCATTATTTTCCTTCTAATCCCTCCATAAACTCACCTCTGTTGATCCTGTTGTTCCTAATAGTCTCACTGTTGGCCTGTGCTCCCCTTCCACCCTGTCTGTTTGCTGTATCCACCTGCAAACTCTTTAGGGCAGAGACCATCTTTGTTACATGCCTGTATAGCACCTAGCAAGATGGAACTTGCATTGGCAGAGCCATGCAAATCCACGGATATCCACTATGTCCGCGGACAATGTGTACGGATGGATGCGGATCTAAATTTTATGTCTAGAGCCCTGCAAATATCCTCAGATATCCACGGATCATGTTTGTGGATCGTGGATCAGATACGGATACAAAGCTTGTATCTGCACAGGGCCCAGGCACTGCAAGACAAATGAACAACAACTAAAAACAACAGCACTGTCAGGAATGTTGGCTTTTACTGACCTTGTCAATGTACTGTGGGATCAGCTCAGCTACAAGCTTTGCTGTATTTTCACTTATCTCTGAAGGTTTGATCACTACAGCATTTCCTAAGAGACAAAAGTCAAGACAATGTGTTGTCTGCTTGAGCCTGGAACACACTAAGGGGAGAAAGGATGACGGGAAAGGCCAACAAAACAAGGCACAAGGATTGTACCATACCTGCTGCGATGGCCCCTATTAGAGGCTGCATAATCAAGACAAAGGGGTAGTTCCAAGCCCCAATAACCAGGACCACGCCCAGCGGTTCATGGTGGATGTAGACCTCATCTGTCAGCGTCAATATATTCTTCGAAACAGGCTTCGGGGCGGCCCACGTAGGAAGCCTGTCCACCATCAGGGCGATCTCCCCCAACACTCCCATAATCTCGAAGCTGTATGCATTGCATTCACTCTGTCACAGAGAGCAGGGTGCTCCGTCAGTGAGCGCCACAGCAGGGGTGCCACGTTACTGGAGACACCCGGAGCAAGAGGCAGGATGATGGCAAATCTAATTAGCTGAGGCTGGCGGCTGGCGCACGCACCTACTGCCTGACTGCGGGGGGCGGGGGATGCCCCCAGAAGACACATGTCTACAACAAGAAAAGGAGGACTTGTGGCACCTTAGAGACTAACCAATTTATTTGAGCATGAGCTTTCGTGAGCTACAGCTCACTTCAGCGGATGCATACCGTGGAAACTGCAGCAGACTTTATATACACAGAGAATATGAAACAATACCTCCTCCCAGCCCACTGTCCTGCTGGTAATAGCTTATCTAAAGTGATCATCAGGTTGGGCCATTTCCAGCACACAAAAAGGTGGAGGGTGAGAAAACCTGGATTTGTGCTGGAAATGGCCCACCTGATGATCACTTTAGATAAGCTATTACCAGCAGGACAGTGGGGTGGGAGGAGGTATTGTTTCATATTCTCTGTGTGTATATAAAGTCTGCTGCAGTTTCCACGGCATGCCTCCGATGAAGTGAGCTGTAGCTCACGAAAGCTCATGCTCAGGTAAATTGGTTAGTCTCTAAGGTGCCACAAGTCCTCCTTTTCTTTTTGCGAATACAGACTAACACGGCTGTTACTCTGAAACCTGTCTACAACAGACGAGCCCCGGCTTCAGAGCCTGAGCCCAGACGCAGGCAGTGGCCCAGACCTGAAATCGCCCAGGGGGAAGAGGAGGCTGGACCGAGCCTGCAGGGAGCAGGGGGGCCACAGCCACCCCAGGCCCGCCGCACCCACCTCCCACGGGGGGGGGGGGTGTTTTAAGCCCTGAACCCGGAGCCAGCCCCTGAGGGCACCGCGCAGCGGGGTCTTGGCGCCAGGTCCCCCCCGCCGGCAGGGGGGAGGGGTCGCTCAGTGGTGTGAGCACCAGCCTGCTAAACCCAGGGTTGGGAGTTCAATCCTTGAGGGGGCCATTTAGGGATCTGGGGCACCTAGGGGGGACTGGCCCTGCTCCGAGCAGGGGGCGGGACCGGATGACCGCCCGAGGTCCCTTCCGGCCCTGAGAGACGGCGATCGGCGGGGCACCTTGTGCAGATCCGCGTGCAGGGCGGCGGCGATCTCCGTCTCCTTCTCCTTCACCATCCGCTCCAGGGCCCGCAGCTGCCGCAGCCGGAAGGCCCACGGGCGGCAGCGGCCCGAGCGGAACGCGGCCCGCGCGCGCGCCACCGTCTGCTCCGGCGTCTCCATGGCGGGCGGGGACCTGCCGGGAGAGGCGGCGGTCAGGGGGCGCCGCGCGGCGCTTCCCCCGGGACCGGCCAATCAGCGGCCGGGCTGCGGGCAGCGCGAGGCAACGACCCCCCGCGGCTGCAGGAGGGAGTTGGCCGCGCTCGCGCAAGGGGCGGGGGGGGGAGTTTCCGGCGCTGGTTCCCGCTCGGGCGGGGCCCGCCCACCTGACTCTGCCGCGCCTCAGCTGCGGGCAGCCCGCCGCCCACCTGACCCTCCCCCCCCGCGCTGACACCGCCTCCTTCCGGTCACCTGACCAGGTAGGGACGTGGCCGCACTTCCGGTCCAACCAATATAGGGACCCACCCCATGGAGATAGTGGAAGGACCTCGGGGGGAAGAACCTAGCCCCCCATAGAGAGAGAATGGAGGAGCCCCTGTGGGGAACCAGCCCCGCATAGAGAGAGAATGGAGGGGCCCCTGTGGGGAACCCAGCCCCCCCCCCGAGAGAGAGAATGGAGGGGCCCCTGTGGGGAACCCAGCCCCCCCCCCGAGAGAGAGAATGGAGGGGCCCCTGTGGGGAACCCAGCCCCCCCCCCGAGAGAGAGAATGGAGGGGCCCCTGTGGGGAACCCAGCCCCCCCCCCGAGAGAGAGAATGGAGGGGCCCCTGTGGGGAACCCAGCCCCCCCCCCAGAGAGAGAGAATGGAGGGGCCCCTGTGGGGAACCCAGCCCCCCCCCCAGAGAGAGAGAATGGAGGGGCCCCTGTGGGGAACCCAGCCCCCCCCCGAGAGAGAGAATGGAGGGGATGCTGGAGGAACCCAGCCCCCCCCTGAGAGAGAGAATGGAGGGGCCCCTAAGGGACTCAGCCCCCCCAGAGAGAGAGAATGGAGGGGATGCTGGAGGAACCCAGCCCCCCCCCTGAGAGAGAGAATGGAGGGGCCCCTAAGGGACTCAGCCCCCCCCAGAGAGAGAGAATGGAGGGGCCCCTAAGGGACCCAGCCCCCCCGAGAGAGAGAATGGAGGGGCCCCTGTGGGGAACCCAGCCCCCCCCAGAGAGAGAGAATGGAGGGGACGCTGCAGGAATCCAGCCCCCCCAGAGAGAGAGAATGGAGGGGACGCTGGGGAAGAGTCACCCTGATGCCTCCCCAAACACCCAGGAAGCGGAAGGACCCACCTGCTCCAAAGCACCCGGAGTGTGTAGAGGATTCTGGATGTGGGTCCTTGCCAGGGTGTGCACTGTGTTGGGGTGGGGGTTATGTGTGGGTGGGTGCAGCAGCAGGGTGGGCGTGGGTCCCTGGTGGGGTGGGAGGAGAGTCAGGGTGGGCACATTAGGGCAGACATGGGTCCCTGTTGAGCGAGTGCAGTGTTGAGTGGGGATAGTGTCAGAGTAGGTGGAATGGGGGAGGGGGTGCATGTCCCTGTCATGCAGAACCAGTCACTACCCCATAACACCTGCTTTAATCCATCTGTCTGTGGTTTCTGCAGCCCGTTCTGCTTTTTTTAGGGCCTGATTTTCAGAAGCATTGAGCACCTGCAGCCCCGTGACTTTATTTGGAGCTGTGGGAGCTTAGTGCCCTGATGGTACCCAGCGCTGTGCAGCTATGCCACAGGTAGCAAGTCCATGCCTGAGGGACTAGAGTCTAAGAGTATGTCTACAGTGCAGCTGATAGTGTGCCTCTTTGCCTGCAAAGACTGACTCCAGCTAGTGCCCTAAAAATAGCTGTGTGGAGGTTGTAGAAAGGGCGAGCCACCCGTGTTTGAGCCTGCCCACCCCCCGGGTCTATACTCGAGTGGCTAGCTTGTGCCATAATGTCTACAGTGCTATTTTTAGAACGCTAGCTGGAGCAGAGCTAGCATGTGTCTGTCTACCTAGTCTGAGAGTCACACCCCCAGCTGCAGCGGGGACATACCCTAAAGGCCTGAGCAGCAGGTATGATATAGAACAAGCAAAAGAAAGCGTACAGTGTTTGGATCTGTATTTCACATAGAGGTGCAGTTTCACCTGTCCTTTGGAACAGGGGCACTTGACGTGCAGCACCTGGGAGGTGGACGTAGGGGCCTGGGGCAGCACCATGACAATGGATACGAGATCAGGAGTAGACAAAGCATTGAATTTGGGCTGGAAGGGAGGGACTAGGTGTAGGAGAGATGGAGGTAGAGACAGACAAGGTTGGAAGAGATAATGAAGGAGCCATTGCAGTCTAGGGTGTGGGGTAAATTACTTTGCAAATTTGTAAACAACAGTAGGGCCCTTGCAGGTTCGGGCATGGCCAGCCCAAGAGGCATGTTCCCTTTGACCCATTTAGCTTGGTACAGTCCTGATCCTGAGTCAATATTAGCAGAGCATGTCGAGCTCATTTGAATAAACAGGTGTATAGGCATTTACATGCAGCTCGTTCAACCCTCCCAGCAGGTAGAGCTGCAGCTTGGCCCAGGTTTAGAACACCCGTCCCAGGGAGCTGGCATCTCTGCCGGTGCCCTGCAACGGTTGGCAAGGGTACTAATCCTCTGCTCATTAATTCTGAGATCGTAAAGTCACAAGATTATGGGTGCAGTTGGGGAATAGGTAGCAGTGGGCAGAGGGACTCCTGAGCAACAAAGGACCCTATGTTCATACAAATCATAGAAAAAAACCTATGGAAAACATGCAAACAGAACACAGCTGCTCAACCTATAGGATTCTCTCTATGTCAATGTATTTCAGAGTGGTCTCTGGGGTACCAGCTGCTCTCTTGCCCTTTCCCAGGGTCAGGTAGGGCAGCTGAGAAATCTGCCCTGCCTCCGTTCTTTCCCGGAATTTATTTAAACATAACCCCCATCCCTTTTATTTAAATGCTACTAAAAAATGGTAAATATTAAGAATGAATTTGTTTTGAAGTGTAGCACCATTTACTCTAGTGTCTGGGCATCCACACTGCAAAACACAGCTTGATCATTGCAAATTTTACAGGGATAGGAGCTCCTGGTTATAAAGAAGCCATTTGTGTTTACAGAACAACTTCACTGTAAAAGGAGACTTCATTCTCTCCCCAGCCTACTCTATTAAAACAATACAGGCATTTCATTCTATGTCTTTGTATGTCAGAGTTTACCATAAGTAGCTTCCACTACATGAAAATACCTATGCAAGAGGAGGAAAGCTATTCCTCCAGAAGCACTCTTCCTTGCCTGAGAAAATAAAGGGCAGGTATTTCATAGTAAATACCCGCAGTGGTTCCCCTTCCCTGGGCGTAGGTAGTTTGCTATTAAGCTTTAACAAAAGTGGCGTGTTATAAAAAGACATTACCTTAATCGCAGCTTCTCCCTGGACTGCTCGACAGCAATGAGGGCAAAGAACACAGCCGTGCCCCAGACACCTCCCTACTTTGACTTCATCCCTCCCACTAAGGAAATTTGGCCCCAAGCCCAGCGTCAGCTGTATAGTATTTGCAAGAACACACACACACATTTTTATATGTAATTGTGGGCCTTTAATATTTAGTTGCCAATTATTTTCTTGCCTGTGGTTTCTGGCAGATTCTACAAAGTCCAAAGTACATTGGCCCAGATCCTGAAAGGTATTAAATGCCTAACTCCTGCTGGAATTAATGGGAGTTAGATGCCTAAATACCTTTTAGGATCTGGGCCACTGTTCCCACCTTGAGCTCCTCAACATCTCAGTTCCCTCTCTCCTTAAAATCTTAACTCCATTCCCTCCAGGTCTCAGTCCATCTCACTTGATTTCCTTGCTGCATCTCAGAGAACTTTCTTTCACTGCACCTATGTCCGAGAGAGGAGATTTAAGGAAGAGGGGATGGGCAGAGAGGGTAAAGAAGATAAAGACAGGAAAGGAAAGAAATGTTATGATTTCGAGGAGGGAAGATTACAAGGAATCTCCATACACCTCTAGCAACATCTGATCCAGTCATCTGTAAACCTGTTTCCTAAGGGGTTTCTGCTCTCAAAGATAAACTTTTGAATTCTCCATTTCAGTTTTGGTTTTGTTGTTTTTTGGGGGGTGAGAGGGTTTGAAGGAAAAGTAGTTTCCATTGAGATCATGTGAGAAGAGTCCATCTGGGCAATGCCCATCGGCTTCATTCTGAATGACTGACTGCCAGGCCGGTGAAAGAATGAACTTCCCAAAGCAGACAGGTGCACAAACAAAATCTCCCTCGAGCGAGTCCTCCCACATATTTTAACACCAAACTAGGTCAGGCAGGTTATTATATGTATTACCATGGCACCTCGCAGCCCCAGTGCGAGGTGCTATACAAACACACAACAAAGATGGGCTCCTGCTCCAAAGAGCAAACAAATCTGAACAGAAGATAAGAGACGACAGATGGATGCAGATAGACAGTGGGGGAATCCATGGAAACAATGAGACAGAGTGGGTCAGCATGGCAGGCGGTGGTCTCAGCACACCAAGAGCCTAACCCTTGTCAATCGTTTTGTAGGCATCACACGATTTGAAGGAGCAATTTGAAGGAGAATAATGAATGTGTTCGTTTTGTGGCTGTTTACGGGGAGCTCCTCCCAAGCACGAGTGCGTGTTTGAAAATTGAATGAGTGAGTGATTGAGGCTGCACCAAGGGCTGATCAGAGGCGGGAGCTGATGTTTCAGTATGGACTAAAAGAGATGACAGGGGTGGGGCTAGGTCTTGAAAGCAAAGACAAGCAGCATATGTTTGATGCAATAAAGAGGCAGCCAATGGAGGGATTCAAAGAGAAGGGTGACACGGTCACTGCAACAGGCTAGGAAAACGATCCTTGTAGCATCAAACCAAATGGTTCTGAGCAGGGCGAGACTGCATTTGTCAAGGCCACAAAAGCGTGTTCCAATCACCAGGATCTGAGATGATGAAAGCCTGGATGACAATTTTGGCTGGGTGGACGGATAGGAAAGGCCATCTCTTAGAGATGTTGTGCAGAAGGATTCTGCAAGACTTCAATGCAGCGTGGATGTGAGGACCACTATATAGAATAGGCTCTCCCCTGGCCTCTCACAAGCTGTGAGATTCTTTACATGTGGCTGATTGCTCTCAACAGTGTGACATTCTGCCCAGTTTTTGAAAACAAAGAAAATCAAAGAAATCACTTCCAGTGAGTAGTATGGGCAAAGGGCAAGTGACCTTTGTAAGCAGTGAGCCTTGGAACCAGCTTCCATTTGATATTGATCTGTTCACATGGTTCAAAAATATATGCAGACGCTTCTCTGACTTCTATTTGATGGCTGACGGTGAGGCAGCCAAGCTGTGAGGAATCCACAGGCTTGTGGACACTCCACAGACAGGACACATAATGGCCTGGAGAATGCAGCATCCACTTATGTGCATGACTGGAAAGGGAAGGAATTTTCCCAATATGTTTTGGGCAATAAATCACCTAAACCACGTACAGTGAAAACACAGGCGGGGGCAAGGAATGCCTGGATTTCCCCACATAGCCAAAAAGTGCCTCCCTGTCCTTGGTGAGCCTTGACATGTGCTGGGGCCACGAGGCCAGAGTAAGGAGCTTGAAGCACCTGGCCAAAGTCGCATAGGGTGTTTTTTCAATTTTCCGTGTCCCCAGCCTCTGTATGGCATGTTCCTTTGTAATGCTAGGGAAACCTGCCAGTCCTGTTCAAACAAGATCACCCCAGTAGGCAGCTGCCTGAGCAGACTAACTTAAAGTCCAGTTAGGATTATGTAACATATTGACTCAAGTCCAGTGCACTCCATAGTCCCCTCAGGCTGGTGTGAAGCAGAGCTGTATGTTCATGTAAGAGGTCCTATTGCATAAAATTGTTAGTAACTCACCTTTGTACACCATCTTTAACCCCGATGGATCTCAAAGTCCTTCACTGATTGAAACTCCGAGTCTATACAGATGGATGACCACACCCACCACTGAGTTGCAGCCACCTCTGGGGGTTGAACACAAGCCCGTGAACTATGTACAGCAACATTATACAATAGTTTTTGATGGGAGGTAAATACTCCCAATAAACAGCTGAAAATGCACGTGTTTTGTGAGGGAGTAGCATGTAATCACCTTAACTGAAATTTGGCCAGGATGTTTGTTAAAAAGAGGTGCGTTAACTCAGTCACGTTCAGAGTGCATGCCAACGATCCAGAAGAGAATTGGGACAGGGCGTGACTTACTTTAGGTAAATTTCTGAGCTGACTTGCTTTCTGTTGCTGTGCCCTGTCTGAACAGCTCATTTATAATTCTCGGATACCAAGGTTACTTGAAATTCTCCCCAAAGCATCAGTTACTACACATTGTCATATTTAGCATGGAAAAATCATAGGTTAAGGGGAGATTAGGCCCAGTTAGGACCCGAAATAGCTTTGTGGATAAGGGCCTTAGACAAGGTCTACACCTACAGATTAGGTTGCCTGACCTGCATGGTGCAGGGCTGTGAAAACTTTTGCGCCCCGTGCAGCAGTTGGGTCAACCTAACCCCCAGTGTAGAGGCAAGCAGGTCAATAGAAGACCTAGCTACTGCCTCTTGGGGAGGTGGATTACCTCCATGGACAGGAAAAAAACGGCCGTGGTTGTAGCAAGTGTCCGCACAACAGTGCTACAGCGGCCCAGCTGTGCTGCTGCAGTGCGGCCAGATTCTTAGTGCCTCAAAGGGCAGAGACGTTTGTTGCCAACATGCTAGGTAGATCAATCCAAAACCAAACCTAACATGGCTGTAGCTTTGCTAGGGTTGTTGGGCCATGGAACCTGTGTTAGTCTTGCCCACTAGGTGGTGGTAGAGTGCTACAGGTTCTCTCATTGATCTCACTGCTGGCCCTAGTCAGGGCAGCAGCCTAACCCCAGCCAAGTTCTACAACTTTACTCCACCCTGGCTTTTGGCTCCCGCTGGCTGCCTCCATCCCTCCACGCTCCAAAGGTATCTAACGTTTTGTGAGTTGTTTTTTTAGGGGACCGGGTGCAGAGGCAGGAAAGGGTTTTGTGGTTTTTATTGTAGTGAGTACATTGAAAAGCACCTGGAGACTAGCTCTGACCACAACAATCAAGCCACAGATCCTAATAGCTCTTTTGCCTAAGCAGCCCCCTTCTCCCATTTCTCTATTCAGAGGGTACCAGGCCCATTTCCATGTTATGTGGGGCAAAGGGATCCCGGATCAGTGTCATTCCATGCCGCACGCAGAGTCGGCTGCTTCCTGCCAACCCAGCTGGAGTCTTTGCCTCTGTCCAGTCAGCAGGCTTAGCTCATGAATCTGGCAGGCTGGGGACGTCTGCACATGAGCATTGCACAAGCCGTTGCATAAATCCAAATGGAGAGAGCTTGGAGTGGGAAAGATTGACGGGAGCAACTGACAGCAGCTCCACAGGATGGAGAATCTGTAAGCCAAGGAAACTGCTTACATTCTGCGATTTGCACTAAGAGGAATGGTCACTGAGCTAGGGCTGGGCTGGCTTTTAGAGAACGCCCTACAGGACTTCAGAGTGAATGAAGATCTGAGTAGCTGAGACCGTGGCTTCCATGGAAGTTTCACCTGAATAAAGATTACAATATCAGACCTGTTGTAATACATATATCCCCAGAGCACCATCACAAACGTCCCTCCCCAGAGGCCCTGTCAGAATTCAGGCACCTCAGTTTAAACAGATTGGAGGGAAATTAGACAAGGAACTAATTCTGCTGCAGGCGGAGCAAAAGTCTTTCCTACGCCGATCAGACAATTATTATGGGCCTCTGGAGAAGGCCATGTAAAGTGCCCATTTGCAGTCAATGCTTCAGAGAGAGGGGATAGTGCAGTAGAAAAGGGAGTTTGTTTCTTATCTGTTTTTCCCCAGAGTGTCTTGAACAAGCGAGTCTGTTCCTTGGAATATAACTGACCCTTTAGCCCAGGCATATTATTAACATTACAGTAGTGCCTTGAGGCCCCTATGCTTGGCCCTCCACACAGGCTGAGACACAAACTGAATAGATAGGGCAGAGAAATGGTGGGAAGAGAAACAAAGGTGATGTGATAGAACCAAGGACAGAACTCAGGTCTCCTGACTCCCAGTCCAATGCCCTGTCTGCTAGACACCACACTAATGTTCTGCCATGCCTTGAGGGACAGTTGGGCTCAGTCACTGGTTTCCAGAAACTGGAATGCTAAAGAGGCAGCATGTTGAGTCCTTGGGGAAAGAGAAGGGCCCCAGGTGCCTCCCCACTGACCCCTCGAGCTGTTAAAGCATCAGCCACTGCAGATTACTGGGACGTGGATTTAGAAAGCATCCAGCATCTCTAGAGATCTGTGTAGCCCTCCTTGGGTGGCAGGCTGGTGAGACGGACATGTGATACAAGGAGAATGGGGGAATCCTTGAGTTGGAACATGACAAGAACACATGCTGGCTTTTTGAGGGCTTGCTCATGGTAGTTTCTCATGGCTAGCAGCTTGGGGAATAGTCTGTTTTTACTCAGTCTCCAAGAAACAAGGCAGAAGGGGTGTTTGTGGACAGGTAACTGAACTCTAGAGGAATCGTATGGCAGACATTACTGGGGTGCCATTAGTCCCCAGTGTTATAATTATGGCATCAGGTGACAGGTTTTATTGAGCGACTGAACGTGAGAGAAGCCCTCTCCCCCACCAGACTTTGTTCTAGCATCTTCTCCCCTTGGACCAATTAGCAAGACTGTCATCTTCCATGCCCATAAATTACAGGCACGCACAGGGTTTGGAGAACAAACCTGTCTGTGTTGTTCTCTTTCCCACTCCCAGACGCTGCTCGAGATGGCTTGGCAAAGGAGTGGATGGCTCAGGAGTGTGAGAGCAGGGTACAGAGCCTTCTCCCACTGGCTCTCATCACACCATTAGCTTGGAGGGAGGTGGAGTTCTAAGCATCGTCTCTGCCAATGTTTTAGTGTACATCGCCTACACCTTCCGTAGACAGAGACCATTTGGCCTCTTCTGGGAGGAAAGAGAAAAACAAGGAGAAAAGGAGCTCAAGGGCTGAGTTGGGAGGAAGGGAGCCACAACTAATAGCAGTTGGAAGCCAAAGGAACAAAGCACAACTGCAGTGAGCTGTCTCTCAGACTTAGGAGAGCCATAATAAGCAAAGCATCCTGGGAAAGGCTCTTAGCAAAGGGTTAAACCAAAACTGCAGTCCAGCAGTGGGCAGGGAGTCAATATGCAGAGAAAGGGCAGGGATCTGCCTGAAAGATAGACCACATCTAGCACCGTGATGTATCTACAGATCCCTCTGAGGCATCAGTTTCTTCCTTTGCGTTAGGCTACATCATAACAGAACAAACATGAATTTGTTTAGTGGGAAACATTCAAGAGACAAGCACCGCCTGGGTGAGACACAAATACGTTCTCACGCTCTGCTTGAAATTACTCCAACTATCCCCTCTGTGCAGTGATCCTCCAAGAAGAAAAGGATTCTGTTCCCAAGGGACTGGGAGGCTGGGGCTGGGCCAAGGCCAGCTGCATTGTATAGGGTTTTTACAGCTTTTCCACTGTATTCCTAATATTCTTTTGAAAAGGGAAGTTTGCCTCCTTTCAAGTCCTCTTGCTGGAGGCAACACTTTAGTTGCAGCTGCCTAAACACAGAGCGGAATAGCTTCTAATGGAACTTTTCCCTTTGCTGGTGTGAAGTGTGTGGCAGTTGGATGTCAGTTCTGTACGCATCACGTTTCTCCCCATAGCTCCAATTGCTTACCAGGCCTGGACTTGAACTCTGGCCCTTGCAAATACTAGGCTAGTTCACTGGCATTTTCTCACTCTGCGTCATTGCCAGGCTGGTACGAGAGAAGAGCAGGGGCCTTTTCAGAGTGAAAAAGGAGAGTAAACAGTTTCTTTCTGTGGATTTTTACTCTAATCTGTTGCCTCAGAGTGAAACAAATAAAATAAAGGATGCCTCCTTCTAACTGGGGGTTGGGTTTGGCTAGTGAATTCACTACCAGGAGGTTCAGTTTTGCTACAAACATTCACTGGTTATTTCGGTGTATAAACTTTTTGGTCCCATCCGAATTCTATAACCACCTCCCCATTCCCATAGTTTATTCTGCTCATAGGAGATGCATTTCATTGTAGTTCCATGCTACTATATGCACTGGCTTCTGTCTATAGCTTTCTTCTTGTAGTGTTTAAAAAACGAGGTTTGAGATGATCCGTCAGAGGATATATGTTGGTAGCTGGCACTGTATGGATACAATTAACTCTGCTGGGATAGCTTAAAAACTACACTTGACTTGTGTCCAGTAACAGCGCAGGCTAAGTTGGAGTCACTCGACTGCCAGCTACTGCCTCCCTGGTATCACATGATGTGAAGTGGTAATTTCTTGGGTCCATCAAGCATGTTCTTCCAGATACCTGTGGTTCCAAAACTTATCCAGAAGGGGCCAAATATTTCCTTTCAGAGGCAGGACCTCACCCCAGAGTTCCCTGCTGCCTTTCTAAGCAGCAGATAGGATTCACTTGGCATTGGAGCTACAGCCTAAGATCACCCAACTTCAAGAGAGTTCTTATATATTGTTAACAAAACTCACTAGAAATGACATGGCATAGGTGTTGGAATGACACTCACTCCAGAATATAAACAGAGGTCTGATGACTGTATACTGTCTCTTTAAACAAAAGCTCAGTCTTGTAATGATTGTTGTGTTTGTGATATTTAGATGGCAAGGGTTGGTAAAGCTGTCAATACTTAGTAAATAAATAGTATAAGAAAGTTCTTACCCTGGTACAGGGTTATTCCTGGGTCATCAACTTATGTTAGCCCTCCTTAGGCCTGGTATAGCGAAGCTGAAAGCTTACAGGCCTCAGCCTTGCATTGCAGCCTTACTTTGCCAATATATTTATATATATTCATCACTCAGAAAGGCTTGTCAATCTTACATTCCTGTCCTACTTAACCCTGTCCCTCACACATTACTTTATTATACTTAGCCACAACAACGCCTCTATTAAATAATTTGGCCACACATGGATCTTATTACACCTATGCACCATGATCTGCACTGGCTTCCTACATATTTCTGGATACAATCCAAGCTGTTGATTTCAACCTACAAAACTTTACAGGGATTGGGTCCCAGTTACCCTAGGGATCCTCTCTTCCTGGATGATCTCAATTGTTGTGAAACTGCATCAGCTATAGAAAATGTCCAATTTTGGTTAATCAAACGTGTTCAACTTGAGATCACTGGGCAAATCCAATCTGCATTCACAGCCTTTTCCTGGGGGGGGAAGCAGGGGAGAGAACATGCTTTGGTTTTGGAGCAGTTTGGCAAGACCCTAGACAGTGATCCTCAATTTGTGTCTTTTATAAGTAGGGCCCTACCAAATTCGCGGCCATGAAAAACGCGTCATGGACGTGAAATCTGGTCTTTATGTGCTTTTACCCTCGACTATACAGATTTCATAGAGGAGACCAGTGTTTCTCAAACAAGGGGTTCTGACCCAAAAGGGAGTTGGCAAGGTTATTTTAGGGGGGTTACGGTATCGCCACTCTTACTACTGTGCTGCTTTCAGCGCTGGGTGGCTAGAGAACAGCGACTGTTGGCCCGGCAGCTTGGTCTGAAGGCTGAGCCCCACCAGCAGCGCAGAGGTAAGGGTGGCAATGCCATACCAGGCCACCCTTACTTCCGCGCTGCCGCCTTCAGAGCGGGGCGGCTGCTGACCAAAGGCCCAGCTCTAAAGGCAGCAGCGCAGAGGGAAGGGTGGCAACACCATACCAGGCCACCCTTGCTGCTGCCTTCAGAGTGGGGCGGCTGCTGACCAAGGGCCCAGCTCTGAAGGCAGCAGCGCAGAGGGAAGGGTGGCAACACCATACCAGGCCACCTTTACTTCCGCGCTGCTGCTGGCAGTGGCTCTGCCGTCAGAGCCGGGCTCTCGGCCAGCGGCCGCCACTCGCCAGCCACCCAGCTCTGAAGGCATCGGCAGCAGCGGTAAGGGTAGTACTGCAGCCCCCCTACAACAACCCTGCGACCTCCCACCCCCCAACTCCTTTTTGGGTCAGGACCCCTGCCATTACCCTACCATGAAATTTCAGATTTAAATAGGTGAAATTGACCAAAATGGACTGTGAATTTGGAGGGCCCTATTTATAAGGGTGCATCCACACTGCAAGAACTACACGTTGGCTGCCTGCCTGAGCTAACTTGTATCTAGCTAGCTTGGACAAGAACAGGAGTGAAGGCTGGGGAGCCAAGTATGTACCCACATCTGTGCAGGGCTTGTGCTGAAGCCAATGTTGTCTTCACTCTCCTCGTTACCCATGCAGCTGGATTCAAGCTAGCTTGGGTTGACAAGCCTGTGCCTAGCTTTTGCTGCATAGAGCTACCCTTGGCATCCATGGTGTCTATCATACTGTCTGGGTGCATTAAAAGAGTCACAAAAACCAGGCCAGAGAGGCACAACAAGATGGAAGAGATGTAGTTACAGAAGGTACAAATCCAGGAAGCTGGCCAGCATACACATGGAGATAAAGGAGAGTCTGGAATAGCTTCTGAAATTGCTGTTGAAAAGAAAGAGGCTTTAAAGAGCCTAAATGAATAAAAGCAGCTCAGTTCATTTTATGGTGTCAATAGTTTGGAGGGCAGAGGCTGACCTCATGTTTGTGAGAGCAGCACATAGTCATACAAAGCAACAATCTGTAGGCTGCATTGTAGACATAACTGGAGCGATGGAAAATGTGAAAGCAAGCAAAAAAAGAGAAGTGACTGGTGCAAAGACTTGAACAAGACTCAGCAGCGTTTGCATTCAATTCGCTTTCAGCTGAAGACGGGAGAGTCTGCTGCCTACAAAAGGCAGTGCCAACATTTAGCTAGACTGGGCTCCTACTGAATAAGAGATGTTAGTGAAGGGGATACTCAGATAGGCCTCGCTGCTCTAGGGTGTGGAGTAGCTAAGCATATGCCCTGTGCATTTATTAGTTCAAGTAAAGGCTGAGGCATTAGAGAGGATGTAGTTTAGGATAAAAGAAGACTGTTTAAAAACAGCCAAGGAAATTTTGGCCATTTGAGAAGATAGTGTCAAGCAGACTTCAAAGGAAAGGAAATTAAGGATGAAGGAGGGAAAAGGGGAGATTGAGCTACAAAGGAATGAGGTCTCGTGTCAGCCTGGCTGTCCAATGCTCAAAGCATCAACAGGCTCTGAAAACAGCAGCATCCAACTTTGTACTAGGAGAGGAGAAAAGCTGCCCCCCTCTTCTGTCCTGCTGGGCAAATGGAGTCTTGTCTTTCCTCTTCCTCAATCTCCCCCTCCTCTCTGAAATGCAAATCAAAGAATTGGAAGATACTTTTCAAAATATCAATTGACTTAATAATCAGTGCCTCAGATGTGACCTAACTTAAAATGCAGCACAGGAAGGGAAAAGAGAATCTTTTGAGATCTCACTGATGGGTTGAAAGAATCTGTTTTGATGCAATCTACACAATGAATTTAACCAGAATTCATTGTCTGCACCAGAGGAAAGGAAAGGAATTCAGCTTTCCCACTATTAAAAATAACAAAGTCAGAATGTAAACAGGTTTTCAAGATGCTCAGTGGACATTATGCACTGTGGAGAGGAGAAAAATGTAGGTAGCACTAAACATGATCCTCTTAAGGGAGATAAAATCCACTGCATTCAAATAAGAAATACAGCACTGAAGGGTGAAATGTTTCCCCTTGATTTCTGTTTTTTTAAAGGGCGAGAAAAGCTTCTAGCAGAATCAGATACCTGCTGTTCAATACAGAGAGCTGGAGCTAGGAGAATCTGTGTTGAAAGTTTACATAGGAAGACAGGCCATGTTCAACACTGGTCATCTCCTCCTCCTGAAAACCAGAGAACAAGAATGGCCCTTTCTTCTCCCTCCTGTTTGTGCAGCTGTAGACTGTTGGCAGGAGGAGAGTAGGGAAAGAGAGAGCCTGAATTCTGTGGAGGATGACAATGAGTTCTTGGGAAAAGTCGACTATCTCCCAGACCTTTGTATTAGGGCCAGAGGCATGTTCAGATATTCCGGCAGCACACTGTGCTCCTCCCTTTCCTTTTTCTTTTATAATTAGGGTCTAGTTCTGAGCAGTTTTTTTCTTTTTCTGGTAAATGCTGGAAAATCCTGCTAGTACAGCAAAGAAAAAACAGCCCTTTCCCAGCTACTCCACCACACTCAACTGGGGAAGCAGCTTCAGCAGCACAATGGAAAACTAAATTTTGCAACTTTTAGCAGGCAGAAATGTCATTTAGAACCAGCCCGTCTATCAGGTGTATGTAATTACACGTGTTTCTAGCAACTCGAACAATGAGCCTCCTTGCTAAAGGCAATTAAGAGGCATCTCACTGAAAGATTTCCAGCTCTTATCCAAAAATCTGTTCAGCATCTTAGTTTTCAACTCCATGACATTTTTAAAAAAAACAGGGTTAACAGGTTGTTGCTTTAAGGAAAGGTAACTGCTTAAAGCAAATGCTGGAGACCATTCTGTCACCAAAGAGGTTGAGCACAAGCAGCAATGCAAGCTCCATCACGCTGCGCTGCCAACATGCCTCAGCTGATTGCTGCCAGCCGCACCTCTTGGCTTGTGAAGCACATTCAATCTCCAGGGCCTGTTCAGTCCCTGATTTAAACACTAGCCAATATTGCAGTGTGTTTTTTGAATATAAGAGTCCCCAATTATAGTGCAAGATACAAACTAAGGTTGTACCATAGAAACACATCTGGTGTCAGTCTTTATTTTACCTGAATATACATTTATACAGGCCATAATAAAAAGGCTATTATGCAACAGTTCAGTGAGTTATTACCTAGTTTCAAGAATAATGCATGCAGTTACAAAGGAGAGGTAGAAACACTGTATTAAAGACCTAAAAATACAAATATTATATAAATAAACACTTTCAAATTAACTGTTGGAATTTCATACAGATAAATAAGGGTAAAAGTACATTACTTTGTCAAAGAAAAGGAAACACATGGTTATCAGTACACT
Organism: Lepidochelys olivacea; assembly: GCF_965140295.1. Lineage (NCBI taxonomy): Eukaryota > Metazoa > Chordata > Testudines > Cheloniidae > Lepidochelys > Lepidochelys olivacea. Next base: position 4,108,887 of record NC_140427.1, on the reverse strand, counting down.
AAAACAATACTGATGCATGAGAACTGTACAACTTTGTAAAATAGTTCAGACCACGGTATCTAAAAGAGGATTAAAATGATTTTGTCCTGGAGAATGGTTTATTCAAGTATTCAAGCAGTTGAGTAACCCCCCAAAAAAACTTCCAAAAGTAAAATATAGGAACCATTCCAGAGAAGATGATCTGCCTAAATACTTCGTGAATTACTGTTCTGATGATCTGAAGGGATGCTTGAAATGATAAGTGCCTATGAGGCTATGGGAAGCTTCCCACCTCTCCCTAAAAATGCACACACAAATACCCTGATTTTTCACGCACTGTATGTAGAAATCCCACATCACTAAATCAGCATCCCAATTCCCAACCTACTTCTAGTCTCACACGGCTCCTAACAGAGCCTCTCAGTTTACAGTATTTGTTTTAATACTGCCCAAGGAAGAGGATTCAGAGAGCTGTTGTTATACTCACAGAGACTGCAGGCAATAATGCACATACTGCACGCACAACAAAAGATGCAACCAAACCTATTTTGAAAGCAAACAACCAGCAACTCAAAACATTTCCATTACTGAGAAAGTCTGTAGCAGTAGTTACTCAAGTATTAGATAAATAGGTATAAAATGGAAAGGTTCACATGAATACAAGTTTTTACAGTTTGTCTGAAAGTCTTCTAGAAGCTACATTGGAAATTCTGAAAAGGATTTTATATACACTGAAATAAAACTTTTTCAGCTGAGTCCATTGTGCCTTTTCTCATTTTTTTTAAATTAATAGTTCTTCAAAAATGAATGTACAGTTGCTTTAGTAAATTAGTGCAATACAAACTGTTTTGGAAGAAGAGCATCAAGTTGTATCCACATCAGCTGATAAAATTGTTTGAGGATTTTGAAGAGGTGGAGCAAAATTTCTTCCATTGACCTCTTCCTCTCCTTCTTTAAAAGGGACTTACTTCCCATCCTTCCTCTATTCACTGATGAGCTGTATTTACACGATGTAAGCTTGGATCCAAACAAGCTTAGCCAAAAAAGCTTCAAACTGCAGGTTTATACATTTGGAATTTCATACCTTCATTCAACAGTCTGATACTGGCAATTAAAAAACAGTCTTCTACAAACCTTTGAGTGGAATCTCCCTACAGAAACACAGCTTTGCATACTTTGTGAAGAAGGATCCATTCTGAATAGTCCTTAGTAAGGAAAATAAAATTGATCGCTGTAGTTGAAAGTACATGTACAAAGTTCAGTTAGAAAGTGAAGAGTGATTTCTTTTAAATTCTGCTGCTAGGAGGAAAAAGGGACGAGTGACTGTATCAGTAAGGCAGATTTTCGATAAATGTACTTTTGGATTTTTTCCTCTTTGAATTTCACTGCTGTTTCTTTGGTAGTCACCACAGAACTTTAAAAACTGTCTTCCACAGAGCAGTGGGACAATGACAACAATTAAGCTGTAGCAAAAAAAAAAAGGTACAATGTCACTGAGTGGTCCCTTCTGTTCACACCGCCTGGTCCTTGGGATACTGCTAGTGTTCATACACAGCCACTGTGCTATAGCAAAGTGCAGAGAGCCGTCGCTCAATACTAGATTTATCTGAAAAAAACCACAAATTATAAAGTTACAGTCAAGTTCTGAACACATCAAGCGTAAATTAATTTCAATGCAGAAAGAATAAAATCATTGCATCAAAACAGACATGGCTCTTCAGGTTATGTAGCAGCATCAGCTAAGGACGAGCATTTGAAAACCATCCAAACTGGCTACTCCTCTCATGCTTGCTGCTTTTAAAGGCTATGCCTAATCATGAAATTACAGATTTATATATATTTAAAATATATACAAATGTAAGTGCTCATCTTACACTATAGGTGCCTCCCCCCCCATGAGTTAAATATACAAGGCAGATAATAAATATCAGACAAAGAAAGTTCATCTGCATTCAGAGGATTTTATTAAGAAAGTTAAACACAAAGCTCAGCACAATGATTTTTACCCACTGTTTGTGTTTAGTCTTGTTTCAGGAGTCCAGCGTTTATCCTTCGGATTAACTTTTTAAATTGAATTTATTACAAATCTACTTTTGCCCTTCATTTTCCCAGTTTTCCACTTTTGGAACATAGATTTGTTCCTCTGAGTTCTTATGTTTTAAAAACTCTTGTCTCAGTCACCAGTAATAGCTTCCGCTACAAGTGCAATACTGTGAATGGCTTTGTGCCTTGAGATGCATGGATCAGGATTTGCCTTGTGAAGAGGCTTTGCATGGATTGGCAAACAATACTGGAGGTAAAATCCTAGCTCTACCGAAGTCAATGGCAAAGCTCCCATTGACTTCAACTGGGCCAGGATTTCACCCAAAATGTTAGATCCTTTTATTCTGTTCTTCACAGCCAAATGTTGCTATTTTTATAGTAAAGAAACACTTTATGCATTTTGAAGAGAAGTACAGGATCAATTTTTTTACACTCTCCAGAATTTTCAGTTACTACCAAGGTACACAAAATACACTCTCCAAAATAACTTACATTTGTGAACATTTTCTATATCTGCAGGGTCCTGCAGTATCTTAGTCAGTCCTTCCAGCAGCATGGCTGCTTTGTGGTATCGAAATGTAATATCTTCTGTCTGCTGAAACATCTCGTCTAGTGCTGCTGACTGAACCTGGAAGCATTCATTAACATAAGCTATATGAATTGTTCTAAGCAAATACAATTATAAAAAGTTGTCTCGGAGAACTGACTGATAAATGAGCATCACTCTGTGGATACTAATTAACAGTGCTTCTGTACCTTAAATATACTGGTCTGGTTTTATAATTTTTAATATAATCTTATGGAGAAGTTACAGGAAAGTAAGTTTGTGTGGCATTAGGTGAAAAGAGTCCTGCATGTATAGATGTGAAATGCTTTATGTTCCTTTACTATTAAGCATGGTACAATATATACGTACATTTCAAATTGTAACTACTCACATATACACACCTGTTATCAAGCTTATTTTATTTGTGAGGGAGACAAGCTAATTTGTGTGTGGCTACTGAATCATGAAGGTTAAGTACAGTGGATACTTGCCAAGATCTTACATCTAACACCACTATTTATCCAATTCCGTTTCACCAGAACTTCCCCTTATCTGAAAGGTAAGTCAGTCTCCTAATGCGATACACTTGCTGCACCTTGTTCCTGGGATTATCCAAATATCTGTGTACTCAAAACTTGTCAGATACACAGATACCTTTTCCCCATATTTCTTGATTAACATTTTTATTTTGCATAGACCTGCTGACATGCTTCTCCAACCTAGGAGTCCCCCCACTCTAAACAACTCCCGAAACTAAAACCAGTTGATTGGGAAGCTGTGTGTGTCTTCTGTTTCTGTGCTGCAGTAAGCTTTATTGTGTGATACTCCAGCACACAGAACCCCATCATGGACTGTATAGCTTAGCAGTGCATTTTGTAGCATCTATATACAAAAGCTGCTGATGTGGGGGAAAACCTCAGAGCAACCGTATCAGCGAGGAACTTCAGAAATGATCTGGGGGAAGATTACATCAGCCCAGGCATGAACAGGATTAAGGCCACACATGCAGTGCTGTCTGGTTACATTAGAGACACGTGAGAGGAGGTTGTGCCCATCACCAAGTGTTACTACTTTTACTGATCTCAATACCTTAAACACAGATGAAAGGAATGATTTACCATTTCCACAGCACAGTTGTAGATGAGTTTCTCTGCAGTTACACTGTTGATTTCATCTACAAATCTTTGCTTGTCAGAGAAGAAATGATTCAACTTTTCTGTCAGCTTCTTACACATGGTGATGCAGAATTTATATCGTTCATTCAGAGTTTTGACAACTGGAGAAAGTCAGTGTTAAGAAGAGGTTAAAACATTTAAATTCAACTTTACAGGGTAGCTTTCTAATCAAGTAAGTCTGTTTATCTTTGTAGTTTTATTTTACCATCTACTGTGTCATTTTTGCTGTCGGGAGAGCATGTCAAATAATTTTCACTTCATATTAATAATCACCCATTCCCTAACCACTATCACCATCTTTTTGTCATAGTAATTAAGCAATTCTGTGTCTGCAGTTCTCTCTCTCCAGAAGTACAATAAGCACGGTCAGTTCTGGAAAGCGCTAAGACACCTCTTTGCGCAGCTGATTTAGTCAAGGTTTCCTGACTGACTAGTACAGCTGCAGGCAGAAAAGGCATATGGTGCCTGGCCACAGTGAGATCCTGAATGTTTCAACTTCATTCTTTTCACTGATGGGCCAAAGAAATGTCAATAAGTCACAAGCAAAGGAAATCAGTGTCCCAAAACAATGGCTGCATATACCTTGTTTAACAGCAGTGGATGGGTTCAGGTTTCCCGATTTGATCTGTGCTTTGGCCAGATGCAGAGAAGATGCTAGTAGCTGTGCTGCTTTCATATACAACACCAGCTGCTCTACTTGTCTGGAAAAAAATAATTTTAGCATGTCTGATGTTTAAAGATTTTCTTCTTTTTCAAATGAAGATATTCAACCCACAGCCAGACGCTCCCCACACTATGTGCTGACAAGAAATAACTGTCGGGAGTGAGGAAACAGGTGTACAAAAATGACAAAGCACCCCGGGCGCTCTGTGCAGCACTGGTTGTGAGAGAACCCATCTCTCTGGCCAGGAGAGAGTGCACATCTAAACTTTGTTTTCATGCACAAAATAGAAGAAACCCAATTTGTTGTTTGTAGGTTAATTACATGAGGCCAATGTCCTTCCAGAAAGCCCCTGCTTGCACTTTTCTCGAGTGTCCTCACACACTCTCCCCACCCCAGGGGTTACTTTCATAATTCCAACATTTGGGACCATCACACACACTAGTTCTTTTTTGCAGGAAGGGAGAAACAACTGAAATTTCCACTCCCATCACCAGCATTTTCACCTTATTTCTCCTCACTTCTAAAGGTTTCACATCAGGACCGAGCTGATTCTCTGACAGAGGCTTAGATGTGACTCCCTTTGGAGCTCAGTATCGCCGCTCCTGGTCAGCCAGAGATAGTTACTGATGGAGTCATGCAGAGAGCTCCCCTTTCCCCATAACTGAGGATGTGAAGACTGGAGCTCAGATTCCCAGGCATGACGAAGTGTAACACTGCTCTAGGCAGCAGCCACCAGCCTCGCCCTCCTCTCATCTGACAGTTCAGAGAAAAAGAAACAAGCCCCCACCCCTCACCACTTTCCCTTTTCCAGGATTCCTAGTTATTCACCTGCCGGCCCATTTCAGTCTTTCCTCTGCTACGCTGTTTCTGGGCCTTTTTGCTTTTCAGTTGTTAAAAAAATGTTCATACTACCACCAAACATTCCCTAAAGCAGAAAGGTCACTTCTGACAAAGTCAGAACGAGGACGGTCATGCGCAGACATACGAATTGATCTGAAATTCACTAATTCTAGAACAACTACTTAGCCAAATACCTACCCCCATTCTTTGCTTAGTTGGCTTATCTGATCAACCACCACGCTCTCCTGAATCTGATACAATGACACTGCAGAGGTGCACAGTTCTGGGTTTCCTCCCCGTATTGCTGTCAGGTCCAGTACACATTCTATAAAAGTCAGCATCGTGTTCAGATGACGCAGTGTATCCGTATGTTCTCTCTGCCAGAAGGAAAGGAGAAGACAATTTAATCACAATAGGCCATGTGGCAAATACATGGCAGCTATCTGGAGAATAGTCAGCATCTCAGCAACACTGTGCAACACACACACTATTAATACCAAGAGCAGGAACTCAAGAACTCAGGCAGATCCTCAGCCTTATTTCCATCATTTCTAAGTACTCGTTTATTGGCATTAAACATGACAAAACATTAATTTTTCTGTACCTCCATTAATGTTTCCTCAGGCAATTCAGGAGCTTCAAAAGTGATAAAACCCTCTAAGCTGGGAGGTGAAGTACCGTAAGACATGTACTTCAGACTTGGAGCTGCCTCTGCTCCAGGAGGAGATGACCCCATATAAATACCGGGAGGGGAGCCCATATATACACGGCCACTAGTAGAGCAGAGAGACCCTCCAGAACTGTTTGATCCAACTATAGGAAAAATAAAACACACTCAGTCCAAACAGCTTGGTCCAGGATAAAGCAGAAGTCACCTAAATTCACCAGGGGGAGTTTTTCGTTATGCTTTATACCGTCTGTCCAGTACCTAAGTGGCATTCCTTATTGGACAGTGAAGATTTATAAAATGGGCATTGTGAGAAGAAAAGGTGATTGGCTGACAAGGATTCTGACTGTAGGTACCCAGTCAAATTCAACAGACTGGATCAAGTTCACAAAAAAGCCCTTATGCAGATATGCTGGCCATCCACACTTCAAATGGAGGAAGGCATTTAGCCTGTTGGCGTCTATATTTCAAAGCACACACTAAGGTGTGCTGGAATCCAGTATGCTTCCAAACCCTGTGCATTATTATTATTGTTAAAAATCTACTTTTTTATATCTTGGAACAAACAACCGTGTATGCCATCTGAAACAACGTTAGATCCCATCACAGACATGGCGTAGACTGTCACAAATGTATACTACAGAATGTTGAACTAACAGCTTCATCCCTCTTTTATGGAGAGAAAAGTCAGAGGACAGACTGACATTCCTCTCTAGTCCTGATTATGGTTTAACACTTGCTACAGCATTGTCCTGAGGCCCTACTGTGCTATGCACCTTACAAACACACACAAAGAATCAGGTCCCCATTCCAAAGAGCTTACAAATTTAGACATTACATTTGCCAAAGATGCATTGTTTTAGGGGTGTCTTACCTGAAGTTGTTCTAGTTCTGAGGACCATATGGGTGCAAGTAGGAGGGGTAGCACTATTTGGAGGGGAACCCACAGTAAACATTACTGCCCTAGAACTTGCTCCAGTTCCTATGGAAGGAAGTGCCATTGCAATTCCACAGGCCCCTGCTGGAGCTGGAATAAAAGGTTTACATGGTATGTTAGTCCTTATGATACAATATACACCACTCTCTGAAACAGAGCCAGACTTTGGACTAGACTGGGGAAAAACGAGGGCATCTTTGAAGTCTGACAGCAAATAATACCACATGCCGAAAGTAGTGCTGGGCCCACTTAGCTGAACACAATCAGAACTAAGATGCACCCTTAGCTTTTCACATCTCCTTCCAAGTTCCACTTGAAACTAAATTTGCTCTTAGCTCTAAACTCTTCTCCTCGGGGAAGAGAACTGGAGATGACTTTTGAAAACCCAGAGACAGTGCTTAGACCCTATGGAAATAGATGCTATTGAAAATAAGACAAAAAGGCAGCGCAGGAGGCTGAAAAAAATAAATAAATCAGGCCTCCCTGGATAGCCCCCTGGTTTAAAAAAAAACAAACTTTGGGAATTCTAGCCATAAGGTTGATATAGCATCCTCTGTTGGCTGGCTTATGGAAGGCACAACCACTAGCCGTAGAGGATAAGACAAGCCAGCACGTTGGAAACTAATCTCCATGGGAAAAACAAGCTGGAATAAGAAGATGGAGTTGCAACAGAGGTAGTGAAAAAAACCCCAAATGAGCATACACAGTTCTGATATTTTTATCATCAGGGCAGTTCTGGGATGCTCTTATTTACAGACAGTGCCCAACTATATATGGTGCTTTATAGAGATATTCAACATACACATGCAGAAATCTTCTGAAGAGTTAATGTTTGTGTCAAAGTATTATCAGAACCATCATTAGTGTTCGTGACACAGCAACCACTCTAACCAGTGAGAATGTCCATAAAATCTCCTAAAACTGATGGAATGATAATTTGGTTGTAGGCTTTAAACTAAAATAATACCCAAATTAATCTGTTCTTTACCTGTATCCATTGGTCGCTCAGTATTGAGGCTGTCTGTGCTGCCCTGATATAACTGGCCACCAAGGATAGTCTTCGCTTGTTGATCTGACAACTTCCCAGTACTGACAGATCTACACAGAAAAGCAAATGAAAATGGAAAAATTTCTCAATGTAGTTTCCTCTGCACCTCACAACTGAGGGGGGCTTTCTGGGAGATGTTACACGTCTGATTTCAAGAATTCTCTGTAGTATCAACACTGAACTTCCTGAAATAATACAATTGTGCAAATACCCCACAGGTTAAGAGGGTATTTCAAGTTTAGCCACATTAAGTTTATCAGAATTCTGAAGTAAAAACTGGAAAGAGGCTAATGGTGGGGACTAGAACTCCAAATTTAGATGATCAAAACAAATAAAAGGGAACTTAACAGCAATACGGTGAAGCAGTCTAGGAAGTCAACACTTTTTTTTTTTTACACTGCAGGTGAGGTTTCTGTGGTACACACTAACCTCCAATGTCTCCATAACAAGAAATATCTCAAAACAAACCACAGGCTATAAATTGCATGCAACAGCACTCTGGTTTATAGAGCTGCCATGCTGTTCTGAGACAAATTATGCCTACACAATGTCTGCAGTTTGTAAACAGATATGATTTCTACCTGCCAAATAGAGCCTTGCTGTGCTGTTCTACTGCCTGTTTTTCACTTCCTTGTGTCGAGTGGAAGTGTGTGAAGTCCCTTGGGTCAGTCATGTCTTTAGACTGCAATGGGACATCCGCCGAACCCTGACGACTAACCAAGGCCAGCAAGTTTGAGGATGCTTGAGTCTTCGGTATCTTGAAAGGAGCAGTTGCCTAAACAAGCATTGAATCTGGTTAGCATACAAGCGAGTACTCTCAGTTACTGAGATAGCTGTAGGTAAATACTATATCGTAACAATGTTTTTCAGACAGAATTAAGTTTAAGTTTAACAAACCTTAGTGGGAGAGCCAATAATTGTTGGTAATGGAGTTTTAAACAGCCAGTCTGAGCTCCTAGGTGATGATCCCATATGTTTTGTAGGTGATGTTCCCAGGCTGACTGGCCTACTTGGCTGTGGAGAGTAGCTATACCCATACCCTGCATATGATGGGCATACAGGGTCTGAATGTTGCTTTCGAAGCTTCTGTTTGTTCTGGTAGATATCTGTTAGAGTTGGAGCACTCTGCAGCCTGGCTCCCATCAAGAGGGACTGCGGTGATTGAGACTGTGGTATTGGAGAACCTGTGGAGAGGCACCAAAAGGAAGTGTGATTCTGCTAGCAGTGATTTCAAAACAGCCCTACAAAAAATGAAATATTGAGCTCTGAAGTTAATCTGAAAGGACAGAGTTTTATATTGTTGTGAGATATGTTTGTTCATCAGCTGGCAGGAGGATTGGATTCAGAATGCCAACCGCCCAAACTAAAGGCTAGACATACATCGAGGAGTGATACACAACATGGTCAATAGCCCAAAGGGACAGGATTTCAAGGTGATAGCTGTACAAGCTGCTTCAGTACCTCTGGAGAGTTCAGCCATAATAAATGAAATGGTCAGCTCCAGCAGGTACTAAGTTTAATGAAAGCGTCTCCAATCATAAAAGGCAACTCATCTCATGGCTTCTGCAAAGAATGTAGATACTAGCGATGAAGTGAGCTGTGGCTCACAAAAGCTTATGCTCAAATAAATGTGTTAGTCTCTAAGGCGCCACAAGTCCTCCTTTTCTTTTAACAGGACAGGGTAATGCAAAGGGCTATTACCTGGATCATTTGTTTTCTACCCTCCACCAACGGGAATACTGCTTAAAACCCTCCATACCCCAAACAAGTCCACTCCTTGGCATGAACGTCAGGTTTTTCTTGAGCAAACCCAGACCAAGGAACTTTAGGACCCATTTGGTTAAATAATGAGCTTTGAGTAAGGAGTATTCTCTCAAAGTTGCATCCAAAAAAGGGTGCCCTTCCTAAAGGGGTATTTTCTGTCTGTGCAGCTGAAGTTCCAGATGGATTGTTAAAATGTGATGCTGTAAATTCTAAGTGTTCCTAATGGGAATGCAAGTAGTTTGTTAATATCAAGCTTCAAACTCAAAATGACCAGTTATCAATGCCATCAATTATATAGATTGAAATTTGATGGCATCCTCTTATCTTTCAGATGAGGTATTGCACCAAGTGAGGATTGTACATAATACTGAAATCTCATGGTCACAGCCTTGCAGATAACATGTACCTCTTCACAATCTTAAACAACTCTGACAGTGAAGTGCTAACAGTTTCACTTATCTTTAAGTCAAGTTGCAGAACTTTGAAAATATAGCACAGTGGTTAATTTCTTCGCTTGTTTTTCATGCTATACTGTATAGTAGCATGGCAATGTATCTGTTTCTTAAGAGGCAGCCAAATCAACAGGTTTTTTGAACTCTGGTTCTGTTTCATAAACTGGTGCTTCCAAAGGGCTATTACAGGAAGTGAGGAAGGGAACCCACCCTTCTGACTTTTTCCTATTCTGATAATCTTTTGATCATAAGTTACAAAAAAGTGATTTAAAGTGGCTTAACTCTCAATTAAAGCAGCCATAAACTGGTGCTTCCAAAACCACTCATCTTAAACCTTCTTCCAAGTTCACGCAATGAAGTGCCTGTAACTATTTAGCCAAGTCTTTTAATTACCTTATGAGGCCTACATTTACTATAGTTAAAGTGACTGCTCTACCTCACACCTTGATTTGATTCCATTCCATTAAGCAATGACTGTTTTGGAAATGTTTCAGAGTAACAGCTGTGTTAGTCTGTATTCACAAAAAGAAAAGGAGTACTTGTGGCACCTTAGAGACTAACCAATTTATTTGAGCATAAGCTTTCGTGAGCTACAGCTCACTTCATCGGATGCATACTGTGGAAACTGCAGAAGACATTATATATACACAGAGACCATGAAACAATACCTCCTCCCACCCCACTCTCCTGCTGGTAATAGCTTATCTAAAGTGATCACTCTCCTTACAATGTGTATGATAATCAAGCTGGGCAGCACAAGATCAAATCCGCACAGACACACCCCTGGAACCCTGACCTGGGATATTCTATCTACTACCTAAGATCCATAAACCTGGAAATCCTGGGCGCCCCATCATCTCAGGCATTGGCACCCTAACAGCAGGATTGTCTGGCTATGTAGACTCCCTCCTCAGGCCCTACGCTACCAGCACTCCCAGCTACCTTCGAGACACCACTGACTTCCTGAGGAAACTACAATCCATCGGTGATCTTCCTGATAATACCATCCTGGCCACTATGGATGTAGAAGCCCTCTACACCAACATTCCACACAAAGATGGACTACAAGCCGTCAAGAACACTATCCCCGATAACATCACGGCTAACCTGGTGGCTGAACTTTGTGACTTTGTCCTTACCCATAACTATTTTACATTTGGGGACAATGTATACCTTCAGATCAGCGGCACTGCTATGGGTACCCACATGGCCCCACAGTATACCAACATTTTTATGGCTGATTTAGAACAACGCTTCCTCAGCTCTCGTCCCCTAACACCCCTACTCTACTTGCGCTATATTGATGACATCTTCATCATCTGGACCCATGGAAAAGAAGCCCTTGAGGAATTCCACCATGATTTCAACAATTTCCATCCTACCATCAACCTCAGCCTGGTCCAGTCCACAAAAGAGATCCACTTCCTGGACACTACAGTGCTAATAAACAATGGTCACATAACCACCACCCTATACCAGAAACCTACTGACCGCTATTCCTACCTACATGCCTCCAGCTTTCACCCTGACCACACCACACGATCCATCGTCTACAGCCAAGCTCTGCGATACAACCGCATTTGCTCCAACCCCTCAGACAGAGACAAACACCTACAAGATCTCTATCAAGCATTCTTACAACTACAATACCCACCTGCGGAAGTGAAGAAACAGATTGATAGAGCCAGAAGAGTTCCCAGAAGTCACCTACTACAGGACAGGCTCAACAAAGAAAATAACAGAACGCCACTAGCCGTCACCTTCAGCCCCCAACTAAAACCCCTCCAACGCATTATTAAGGATCTACAACCTATCCTGAAGGATGACCCAACACTCTCACAAATCTTGGGAGACAGGCCAGTCCTTGCCTACAGACAGCCCCCCAACCTGAAGCAAATACTCACCAGCAACCACATACCACACAACAGAACCACTAACCCAGGAACCTATCCTTGCAACAAAGCCCGTTGCCAACTGTGCCCACATATCTATTCAGGGGACACCATCACAGGGCCTAATAACATCAGCCACACTATCAGAGGCTCGTTCACCTGCACATCCACCAGTGTGATATATGCCATCATGTGCCAGCAATGCCCCTCTGCCATGTACATTGGTCAAACTGGACAGTCTCTACGTAAAAGAATAAATGGACACAAATCAGACGTCAAGAATTATAACATTCATAAACCAGTCAGAGAACACTTCAATCTCTCTGGTCACGCAATTACAGACATGAAAGTCGCTATCTTAAAACAAAAAAACTTCAAATCCAGACTCCAGCGAGAAACTGCTGAATTGGAATTCATTTGCAAATTGGATACTATTAATTTAGGCTTAAATAGAGACTGGAAGTGGCTAAGTCATTATGCAAGGTAGCCTATTTCCCCTTGGTTTTCCTACCCCCTCCCCCAAAAAACGTTCTGGTTAAACTTGGATTTATGCTGGAAATGGCCCACCTTGATTATCATACACATTGTAAGGAGAGTGGTCAGTTTGGATGAGCTATTGCCAGCAGGAGAGTGAGTTTGTGGGGGGGGGGGGGGGGGGGGAAAGAGGGGGGGAGGGGTGAGAAAACCTGGATTTGTGCTGGAAATGGCCCACCTTGATTATCATACACATTGTAAGGAGAGTGATCACTTTAGATAAGCTATTACCAGCAGGAGAGTGGGGTGGGAGGAGGTATTGTTTCATGGTCTCTGTGTATATAATGTCTTCTGTAGTTTCCACAGTATGCATCCGATGAAGTGAGCTGTAGCTCACGAAAGCTTATGCTCAAATAAATTGGTCAGTCTCTAAGGTGCCACAAGTACTCCTTTTCTTTTTGTTTTGGAAATAACGTGCTTGCCCACAATTCCAGAGTGCTCATGTCCGATTCTTCCTCTGAATTCTCAGTCAACAGTTTTGATTGCCTGAAATCCCTTCACTCTTCTGCTGGAGAGTTTAGAAACTTCAAAAAAATCAGCCAATGGCTCTTTGAGACTTGGATTTCTGAATTTAAAGTTTTTAGATTCTTTTGTAAATTGCTCTCTCTCCTTTGTTGACCGAAACTACTAGTTAATTACACAAGCTCTACATACATGCTTACATTTCAATTCCTTGGAAATGGTGGTGGTATTTCATTTTATCTCTGGGCAGCCATGATTTCCATGGCTTCTGAATTTGAATACCCATTTAAATGGGTAAGACAGATAATTACCATTAAAAATACCAGAATCTTTTAATATTAAGAAATGGTACAAGTTAAACATGAAAAGGACTTAAGCAGATCATTAATAAGAGGTAAAAGAATGTAAATACTCAAGAGGCTATAAAAAGAGAAGAACTGAGTTGTAGCAGGGTACTTGTTTAAGTGAATTTGTTGCTGGCACTAAATGAACAGTCCTATAAACCCCTATTTAAGTCAAGAACAGATACATGTACAACTTGAAAGTGGCTTAATCATATTCTGGAGGGATCATCTTTTGAACCAAGAGAATATTTCAGTCTGCAGACCTAGTCACATTCCTTGATCTCTGTGGAGACTGCTAATATGAATACTAATGTGCTAGTTATTTTTGTGACATGGAAGCACCGTGGACACGGAACTCATTTCACACAGGCCAGACAGTTGTCAGATATTAAAAAATGTTTGGCTACTAGCTACATTTGTCTTAGAAGTGAAAGAGTTCATTACCGGCGGCAGTTTTGGGAAACAAGTTTCAAGTAAACAAAAAAAATTCAACAGCATATCTTAACATTTAAACATCTTACCTATAGCATAACAGATTTAGATTAAATCTCAGGAAAAACTTCCTATCTTGCTCCTTCACTGGAAGTTTTCAAGAAGAGGCCGGATAGCCATCTTTCTTGGATGGTTTAGACAATAAATCCTGCATCTTGGCAGGGGGTTAGACTAGATCAGGGGTTCTCAACCTTTTTCTTTCCGAGGCCCCCCCAACATGCTATAAAAACTCCACGGCCCACCTGTGCCACAACAACTGGTTTTCTGCATACAAAAGCCAGGGCAATTGCTTGGGGCCACAAGGGCCCACACAAAGCTACGTTGCTTAGTCTTCAGCTTCAGCCTCAGGTGGCGGGGTTCCGGGCCCCAGGCTTCAGCCTATGTGGTCAGGCTTTGGCTCTCTGCCCTGGGCCCCAGCAAGTCTAACACTGGCCCTGCTTGGTGGACCCTCTGAAACCTGCTCACGGTCCCTGAGGGGGCCCTGGACCCCTGGTTGAGAACCGCTGGACTAGATGACCCTTGTGGTCCCTTCTAACTCTATGGTTCTAATTCAATGTAAGATACCTAACATTTTAGATAGTTCAGACATAAGTGCCCCATGAGCAGGAGAGATATGGACCAACACTGGTGGCAAAGTCACTATTTAAACCTCAGTTAGAAATGGTGTAGTTTGTTCTTCTGAGCAATTCTTCTGTATCCCTCGAGGCTAGTGGAAGGACCCATCTTAAATAGTATCAAATAAAGCATCATGAAGTCCTATTTCCTCCTTCCTCAGTTTGCTGCCTGCATGCCCTAATGATTTATGATGAATTAAGTTTATTGAATGCCTATAGCAAAACTAATGTCAGATACTGGTCGGTTCCCTGAGGGAATGAGGATGGGAATGTTGAACACAGACAGTGATATTTCTTGCTGCCATTTCTCATGACATGCTGATCACAACCACATTTCGAGAAGTACTTTACTGTTACTGATTATATTCTAAGTTCATTTCCATCCTTGGTAAATAACATGCAGGGGACCAGAATAAAGAGCTGTCCTTTAATATTGTGAACTACAGAGACTAGTCAATTCCTTATGGTCTTGTGGACGGACCACAGGGATGGAGATTGTAGTATTTAGAAAAGGTACCTAGGTCACCAAACTTACCATGTAACCTTCGGTAAGCCACTTGGGGGTAATGGAAGCACAGAAAGGCTATCTGTAAAGTGGGACTAAAATCCAACTTCATCCAGTGCTTTCAGGTCTATAGTGAAATGGAACTTGGCCTAATGCCACTCACCTGAGGCATTTCTACTCCTTGATTCATGCCCTTGAGGTTGACCACAGCAACAGTGCCCAAGCTGCTCAGGTATGGTTCCAACTAAGCAAATTAAAAGCAAGAATAAAAGTTTACATTTCTACCTTACTGATGAAGGAAGAACAACAGTATGAGAACAATAGATTGCAGGCTTCTTTTAAACAATCACTTAACATGAGCCACTTTTGCAAATGAAATCTAAATAGACAAGATTTGAATTTACCAGATACTCTCATGTCAAAGTTATTCCTGATATACCTCCCCTCATTATCTACTGATTTGTGAGCTTACCTAATGGCGAAGGAGAATACGGTCTTGAAGACCCTGTGGACAGCCTGCGTCCAACACCGTGCGCAGTGTCTGCTGGTACTGGTGAACAGGAGCCTATCTTCAGAAAGCCCATAGGGCTGGTATTAGACCGTCTCACCACTGCAGATCTAAAAAGATCAAACCCAAAACAAACTCATGACATTTTAGGGAAGCATATGAAATTGATGCTTATCCAAATAGGATTTTAAATGAGCCTTAAACTGAACCCTCTACACCAAACAAGCAGCATTTTATATCCTTTGGTCACAAAGTGGAATCACAACTTTTGACGCTGCTGTAATATATTACAAATTAGAAGTCATTTACCACAAATGTTCCCAACCTTTGGACAGCTCATTTTACCAGTTCAGACCCTAGTTGTAATAGCCTGTGCAATTAAGCCCATAATAGAGCATGGACCCCTGTGAACTCCCATTGCTGCATGCACAATTGAGTGGGAAAGCAGGCAACAGCAACAGACTCCAACACAAATGCTGATCATTAAGGCAGGAAAAGGGAGCTTAGAATATACCCAACAGAGGAGTGAAGTACTGGACCTGGTATGCGGATCAGCTGTTGGGAACAAGTTATTAAAAACAAAGTAAGGCCCTTGCCAAACTGCAGTAGTATAGCCTCAAAATTAGAAATCTTGAAAAGTCCAGATAACTGTGATTTTTTTGTTTTTAAAAAGAAAACTAGGTTGCAAGTTATCTGTCTCTTGAACCTAAGGTTCTGGCTCCAGTGGGTACCGAAATAAGATAAATGGGCTGGGAGGCTGGGGATCCCATCCTCACATTGCAAATAGTCCTTACGCATGTGGTGGGGTTAATCAGCCAACAAGAAGCAGAGCAATCTGTTGTCAGAGGACCAGAAAGGAAGAAGCTGAGAAGGGAAGGCCAGAGACCTATCTTGTTAAAGGTACCTTACTCAAAGAGCAGTAATGTAGTAAACCTTTTGAAAGGGGGGCAGTTTCTGTCCCAGTCCCAAGGCTCTATAGAATACTGTACAGGATAAAGAGTGAAAGTCTGGGAGTGGGCCAGGAAGCAGCAAGTCTAGTTTGCCAGAAGAGCTTTTTATTATTATGAAGCACTAATTAACAACTCACATACCATAATCTGTCCCTTGATGTTCTAATAAAACAATGCATGCATTCATTAACGTGTGAAATAAGAACAGAAGAACTTATTACTGACATTTCAGTGCATGTCATAATAGAATATACAAAGAAGGACAAGAGAGCAAGAATTCATCCTTTTATTTCCTTGGGCAACATTTTAGAGTGGAAAAACCAAGTTTATTATAGGGTTTCTCTACTTCTCTTTTTCTGAAAAACTCACTACATTGCCAGCCATCTAACTGCAGATTGTGATGAACTAATATGTTGTACTCATTGTAAAGTCTGTTTTGAATTATTCCGTGCAAAACATTTAAACTCTTCATCTAATTCAGCTTACACAAAAGTAACTCTGGCAGTAATTTACTATGCAACAAGACATCTTTCAGTGTATAAACACAAATGAAGGCCAAGAGAAAAAGAATAACTCACCTAGGTGATCCATGGGGGTTTGACACAGGGCTGGCAGTAGATGTGAGATTCTGCTCTATACGCTGATAATTCCGTAACTGAGTGGGAACCGGAATAGGTGCCGTTTCGCTGCGTGGGGACACTGAAGGCTGACATTGTCTGAAGTTGGAAGGTATTGAGAGAGGAAATGACTCCTGGTAAGTGGGTCTCTCGCTAATTTGAACCATTGTCCGATTTAAAGAAAATCCCAGAAACAGGCAAACAAACTCCCGTTTTGAAGAGCACGTAGACAACACAGTCTGCAGTTTATCCAAGTTTGGCTCAATCACTTATAAAGCAAGATCAAGACCAGTTTGCCACTAATGGGCTTTTCTTACACTGGCCTTTTGCGTGCAGAGAACTGCAACGCTAACTGGTAGAATCAATCATGCAGCACAGTCTGCGAATCAGCAGAACTCCATTCCTCCCAGTCAGACTCCTCTGTTCACTACCTTTCAAAACAAAGTGGTTCTAGGAAAACCCACTGTGTAAAGAACAGGAAGTCCAAGAGCAAAACTGACGGGAATGTTTACAAAAGCTACTAAGGCACAATCAGAGATTTCCCAAGAGACATTGAGAATTCATAAAAAGAAAACATGTTATGTAACCAACTCCTACGTGCACAAAATGACCAGAACACCACACCTGAACACTGAACCATTTCATCAAGCTGCAGACAAGTCTTATGTACTTCAGCTAATAAGAGTCAGTGACTTATGTCTCAAAGTTAGTTTTGATAAGTGGATCAACTTTCTCCATGATAAGAATTTAACTAGCTATCACCACTTTCAAGTAAAAGCATAACTTAAGCACAGTTTCCAATTAACAGATCCCTCCAAGGAAGATCTCTGGTCCCTCATACACACTACCAACTTCAGAGAGAGAAAAAAATCATTAGAAAGATTTAAATCAAACCATTTTTACAAGCATTGTGTGATTGATACTTAATTTCAATTGTTTTCTAATTTATAATGCATTTGTTTATATTAAAAATTGATTCATAGCTTTTCTTCTATCCAGTACGAAGGTAATTTGTGAATACACAATATAAAACCTGTTCAAGTTTGTTTTGTCTTTTTAAAATAAAATCCAGTGAGATTTGTCTGTCCTCTTTAAGGTCTTCTTTTCTGTCTTAGATGCCTTATCCCTTCTGTCTCCCATGGCTCTCTCATGCTTCCCCTTGGATAACTATTGTGTAAAACATATCAGCCTGTATTAGGTTTTCTGCTTCAGCAGACGAAGACAAACTACCTAAATGCACCAAATTTTGTGTAGCATCTTGACGGATGTCCTCTATTCCCAAAAAAAACAATGCTTTCATGCTGACGAAGGAAGCACTGGTGGTTCTAGACTAACAAATCTCACACTTTGCTGAATTTTACTAACAGCAAACCAAACCACAGTACAGGAGAAAACATAGGGTTATTCAGCTGTTGGGGAAATTGATACATATATGCCGAACATAACAGTATTTTTCTAGAATGTACTTCCTTTGGCTAACTCTGTTGCCAAAGCAATGCTCGTACTCTTTTCCGATATTCGTTTCTCACCTTTATAAACTGAAATCCCTCTGCAGATTTTACATACCAAGAAACTGAAAATCCAGCAGATTACCTCACATACGGTACTAGTCCTGTGTCCCATAAGGCTCATAACATTTCTTTCCAGAAGCCAGCTACAGACGACTGAATGACAAACTCCACACAGATACTGAAGATTGGGAAAAAGGACCACCTCAGTGTAACCCCAAAAAAGCAGACTATACGGACCAACTCTTCTAATCTTGGCCTTAACCCCCAGGGTACCTTCATGATGATGTCCCAAAAATCAGCCTCAGCCTACCTCACCCCTAAAGCGGCAGAAGAGAACCCTTGCTAGAAACTAGCCTGTGGGCTGTGGTGGGAGCAACAGGGCATATTTGGCGTTGGACCCACAAAGGAACTTTAGAGAAGATAGTGAGAAAAGAAAGAACGCAACAGTGAGAAGCAAAAGGAAGGGGGGGGGAGTAGCAAACAGAGGAACAGAATCGAAGGCAAACTGGAAGGAGGAAAGGACATCTGTGCACTCCTGTGTGTAAGCTAACTCTAGTCAGACAGCAAGGGTCCACCTGAACTAGTCACTTTCAAAAGAACTTGAACTATTTTCATCTTCCAGATGAACCTTCTGTTCCCTCCCTCCACAGTTAGAATTGAGCTATTCCACCATGCATGTTCTGGTCTAATGAAATGCTCCTCCAAGGAGCTGCAGAAAACCACTGGAAGACAGACTCAGTCATGGAGCAGAGGAGCAGCCAGTCAGCATAACAGAAAGCTGAGAGCCGCAAGCAGGCAGAAGTGCCAAGTCATCAATTATTCAGAAAAAAATTCACTCTCTCAGGAGAAGGAAGTGGCAGACAGAAGTTGACCAAAAGCAACAATTTTTCCTACCCACCTTGCTAAAGCTGAAGGAAATGAGTAGTCACTGCAACCACGGCCTGGCTTTGGTTCTATTGAAAGCTGGATTCTTGATATTATTTTGAAACAGCTGCATTCATTACTTTGCCATTCCATTATATGAAATATTCCTTCCTTATACAGCACTGAATTCCCATTCACTAACCCTTTTAAGGATCTCATGACTTGCTTTACTCTAACACAGTGAGGCAAAACAAATGGATAAAACTGTTGTGAAAATACCTCCTAACATAACATGATCTACAACTCCCCTGGGGATGGTGCTTCCTTAATGATAGAGAGCAGTGCCTAATCTTGCTGCTATTCAGTGACTAGATACTGTTGTTAATTCAGGAGTTGTGAGCACATTTGAGCAGATAATACTCTGTCAACAGTTTTCTGGCAGTCTCAGGCTGCAGAACTCCAGCTCACATTTATAGAAGTTTCTCAGCTTTGCAACAATTAAGATATTCTGCACCTCATCTGCTGCAGTGGTGAATCTGCCAAAAGATAGTAATGAAACCACAGCTTTAGGGGTCACATGCTGAATGGAAGGGCCTAAAGCTTCTGTGCATAGAGGGCAGGCTGTGTACACAGAATCTGTACAAAGGCATCCAGTGGCATGGTGGGGGAATGAAGCAGATGCCCCACATCTAAATTCCAAGAGCAGGGGGAGCAGCAGTTACTATATCAGTAGCAGGGGTGGCAGCTATGCAGATGCTTCAGGTCGTGCTGCTGGGTTGGGTGAAGTTCTCTCCTCACCTGACCCCACTCCCTCTTAGTTATGTGCAAAGCTCATTTACTTAGACTTTGTACAGCAAGTTCTTCATTTTGCCCTGAAAAAAGTGAGTTGCCCCTTTTTCATCTCCTGAATATTAACTATAAAGTCATTTAAAGTCAACATTGTGACCTATTTCCCTGCTCCTCATTTCGTTGAAGAAACATACAGCTATTCTTGGAGGGCAGTGGAAGCCTCCACCCAAAGTCCAACTCTGGGTATGATTCATACAGTTACACAGTTTAGTAAAATTAAATTAACCAGTCAATCAGAAAAAAATCATTTCTCCATGGAGCTTAATTATACCTGATGAAAAATTTGTAACTAACTGTAAATTAATATTTCCCAGCTTGAAAAACAAAATTGCATTGTAGTTTAAACTGTATAAAACCGAAGTATCTTGACCATCAATAATATACACACACTACTTTTTCAACAAACTACATCCAAAGCAGCTCAATATTCTTAACCCTGTTTGGCTGTTAGGTCACCTGATACCAGGTCACCTATAGTAACCAGACTTAATAATTCAAAATTTGATTAAGCAGTAATTAAAAAATCTGTATTAGGAATACCAAACACCTGTTCCTAGCCAGCACAAATAAGTGGCTCTCTGACATTACCAATGTGGAAATGCACCTAAAATACTTTTCGTAACTTCAATTAACATTGACTTTAATTTAGAGCATAAAGAGACTTTCAGACTATACTTACAGTATTTTGCATACAAAACAACTCAGACCTAAAAGGCATTCAAAAATCAGCTATTCTGTTTCTCTGCCCTTAATAGGCATAAGCTTCACCTTTTATATTTAACAGCCCATATGTTAGCAGATTTTGCAAACTGCTCTGTGATCAGCACAAAGTGATAAGTTTATCTTCTTATGACAAGCCTTTCTAAACAAAACAAATGCAATATCATCTTCCTGTAACATTAGCATAAGCCAAGGAAACAGTCATTATCTGCAGTCGCTATTTGGATAATCATCCCACTTTTTCCCTTGTAACAAAAATAGGATTATGAAATGTATTATTTCATCAAATGACAAATTAAATTCTTCTGTTTAGGTACTGATAGAAGCATGGGTACACATGACGTTTTCCAAATGTCACCAAGTCAAAAAAAAATGAATTGCTATTTGTCATCATCATCTGACAAGCTGTACCCAGAACTTTGTCTTCAGTTACAAAGTGTTTTGAACATTTAAGTCTGGTATATTGCAAAGCAGAATTCCACATACAGAAAAAGGGACTGTAAACCATTCTCTTTGCAGATAGCTATTCAACACACACAGTTCCAAGATACTGAAGGATGTTGGTGGATCACTAACAATTAAAAACTCTATGTCGAGTATGTCTGAAAACGAGTATGTCTGAAAAGCCAATGTGCTAGCAGTGTACCAGACACACAAGGTGGGTGAGGAAATACCTTTTATTGGACAAACTTCTGTTGGTGAAAGAGACGAGCTTTCAAGCTACAGAGTTCTTCCTCTCATTTCTGTGTAGTTCGAAAGCTCATCCCTTTCACCACCAGAAACTGGTCCTCACCCACTTTGTGTCTCATATCCTGGGACCAGCACTGCACACATCAGTGTACCAGTTTATCAACATTTAACTGCAGCAGCCTTACTTTTTTATAGCTCAATAGCTGCTTTTAATGGCCAGAATCCCTAACTGGAGGTCAGTGTGGTTTACCACATAATGCTAATCAGACATGTCGACCCCTTTTCTGGAGGGCTGTGCCTGGACACCTAATGCTGCTGCTGACATTCAGAATTAATCAAAAAGCCAAACACAAATCCTTTCTTTCCTCAAGGAACTTCTGTTGGAGGAGAAGGTATTTGTGGGAGTTCTGTTGGAGGAGAAGGTATTTGTGTTTGTTTGGTTTTGTATTGGTAGTATCTGTATGTGTAGAGGCTTGTAGGGGCTTTGTGCTGGGAGAGAAGCTGAGCCCTGATTAGGGGGCGGGGCTTCACTGACTAGGGGTCCTATAAAGGTAGCAGCCAGTCAGGCAGCGGCACAGACAGCTGCAGTGGCACAGGAGCTAGCAAACAGAGCTGTAAACAGGGGAGTTTGAGTGGGAGTTTGAAAGGGGAGTTTGTCTTGTGGTGCTTGTGTGGGGTTTGGTTTTGCTGTGGGTGGTGGTGTTTTGGTGTGGTTTGTGTTTCCCAGATTAACAGGATTTAGGTGGGAAGGCTATGACAGATTCAGAGGTGGCAGTGGGAGTGACCCATGTAGTAGATGACACAATGAAGATGACTGGATGTGGAAGCTGTGGTATGTACATGATCCTGGAGGGGGCACCTGGTAAGAGTTTTGTCTGCATGAAATGCCGTCTGATAGAGCTGATGGAGGAAAAGATCAGAGGTTTGGAGATGCAGGTGGAAAGTCTGGTAGAGTTTAGGAAGGGGTTTAAGCAGATTATGGAGCAAAGACATGAGGTATCTGAAGGGAAAAGCTCAGACTTGCAGATGGAAGCAGGACTAGGGAATTCTGAGGGGAGACTGGGTGAGGAAAGTGGTCAGTGGAAGCATGTGACTAAAAACTAGGCAGAGGAAAAGACGGGCTAGTGAAGGAGAAATAGAGCTTCAGAATAGGTTTGCAGAGTTGGAAAATGAAGAAGGGGCTCAGCAGGTAGTCACTGAAGGTGACAGGGCAAGGAAGAAGAGAAGAGCGGTTAGTCCTATAGGAAAAGGGGAAGAGTTAATGGAGATTACACCAAATATGAGCCCCAGGAGGATACAGGATGGGTTAAAAAGGATTACAAGGAAGAATGGGAATGGAAAAAACTTGCAGCCAGAGGGAACAGGGGATAGACTGGAGAATAGCACCGTCACTAGGAAAAGGCAGGTCTATGTGATTGGGGACTCTTTACTGAGAAGAATAGATAGGCCTGTAACCAGAGCTGATCCAGAAAATAGGAGGGTGTGCTGTCTTCCAGGTGCTAAGATACGGGATGTAGACCTGAGGTTGAAAAGGATTCTAAAGGGAGCGGGAAAGAATCCCCTAATTATCCTTCATGTGGGAACAAATGATACGGCTAGATTCTCGCTGGAAAGTATTAAGGGAGACTATGCTAGGCTGGGGAGGATGCTTAAGGAAATTGAGGCTCAGGTGATCTTTAGTGGGATTCTGCCTGTTCCTAGAGAAGGGCAACAAAGGTGTGACAAGATTATGACTATCAATAGATGGCTTAGGCAGTGGTGCTATAAGGAGGGCTTTGGGATGTATGGCCATTGGGAGGCATTCATGGATAGAGGACAGTTCTCTCAGGATGGACTTCATCTGAGTAGGGAAGGAAATAGACTTCTAGGATGGAGGCTGGCACAACTGATTAAGAGAGCTTTAAACTAGGAATTTGGGGGAGATGGTTGGGAGATGTCCAGGTAATCTCCACGCCAGAATTTAGCATAGAGTGGAAAGAAAATGAAGTAAGAGTGGATACAGCTGTAGGTAGGAGGAAGGGCAGTGTAGATACAAGTCTAATAGGTTATACTGGTAGTAAAATAACTGTGCCTAATAGGGTACAGAATGTGAGTGAGGCCAAACAGCAAAAATTAAGATGTTTGTACACTAATGCAAGGAGCCTAGGTAACAAAATGGAGGAACTAGAGTTACTGGTGCAGGAAGTGAAACCAGATATTATAGGTATAACAGAGACCTGGTGGAATAGTAGTCATGACTGGGCTACAGGTATTGAAGGGTATGTGCTGTTTAGGAAAAACCGAAATAAAGGTAAAGGTGGTGGAGTAGAACTGTATATCAATGATGAGATAGAATGTAAAGAAATAAGAAGCGATGAAATGGATATGACTGAGTCTGTCTGGGCAACAATTAAATTGGGGAAGAAAACTATTAGAGCCTCCCCTGGGATAGTGCTTGGGGTGTGCTATAGACCGCCGGGATCTAATTTGGATATGGATAGAGCCCTTTTTAATGTTTTTAATAAAGTAAATACTAATGGAAACTGTGTGATCATGGGAGACTTTAACTTCCCAGATATAGACTGGAGGACGAGTGCTAGTAATAATAATAGGGCTCAGATTTTCCTAGATGCGATAGCTGATGGATTCCTTCAGCAAGTAGTTGCTGAACCGACTAGAGGGGATGCCATTTTAGATTTGGTCTTGGTGAGTAATGAGGACCTCATAGAGGAAATGGTTGTAGGGGATAATCTTGGCTCAAGTGATCATGAGCTAATTCAGTTCAAATTGAATGGAAGGATTAACAAAAATAAATCTGCAACTAGGGTTTTTGATTTCAAAAGGGCTGACTTTCAAAAATTAAGGAAATTAGTTAGGGAAGTGGATTGGACTGAAGAATTTATGGGTTTAAAGGTAGAGGAGGCCTGGGATTATTTTAAATTAAAGCTGCAGAAGCTATCGGAAGCCTGCATCCCGAGAAAGGGGAAAAAATTCATAGGCAGGAGTTGTAGACCAAGCTGGATGAGCAAGCATCTTAGAGAGGTAATTAAGAAAAAGCAGAAAGCATATAGGGAGTGGAAGAAGGGAGGGATCAGTAAGGAAAGCTACCTTATTGAGGTCAGAATATGTAGGGATAAAGTGAGACAGGCTAAAAGTCAAGTAGAGTTGGACCTTGCAAAGGGAATTAAAACCAATAGTAAAAGGTTCTATAGTCATATAAATAGGAAGAAAACAAAGAGAAAAAGTGGGACCGCTAAAAACTGAGGATGGAGTGGAGGTCAAGGATAATCTAGGCATGGCCCAATATCTAAACAAATACTTTGCCTCAGTCTTTAATAAGACTAAAGAGGATCTTAGGGATAATGGTAGCATGATAAATGGGAATGAGGATATGGAGGTAGACATCACCATATCTGAGGTAGAAGCGAAACTCAAACAGCTTAATGGGACTAAATCGGGGGGCCCAGATAATCTTCATCCAAGAATATTAAAAGAATTGGCACAAGAAATTGCAAGCCCATTAGCAAGAATTTTTAATGAATCTGTAAACTCAGGGGTTGTACCGTATGATTGGAGAATTGCTAACATAGTTCCTATTTTTAAGAAAGGGAAAAAAAGTGATCCAAGTAATTATAGGCCTGTTAGTTTGACATCTGTAGTATGCAAGGTCTTGGAAAAAATTTTGAAGGAGAAGGTAGTTAAGGACATTGAAGTCAATGGTAAATGGGACAAAATACAACATGGTTTTACAAAAGGTAGATCGTGCCAAACCAACCTGATCTCCTTCTTTGAGAGAGTAACAGATTTTTTAGATAAAGGAAACGCAGTGGATCTAATTTACTTAGATTTTAGTAAAGCGTTTGATACTGTGCCACATGGGGAATTATTAGTTAAATTGGATAAGATGGGCATCAATAGGAAAATTGAAAGGTGGATAGGGAATTGGTTAAAGGGGAGACTACAACGGGTCCTACTGAAAGGTGAACTGTCAAGTTGGAGGGAGGTTACCAGTGGAGTTCCTCAAGGATCAGTTTTGGGACCAATCTTATTTAATCTTTTTATTACTGACCTGGGCACAAAAAGTGGGAGTGTGCTAATAAAGTATGCAGATGATACAAAGCTGGGAGGTATTGCTAATTTAGAGAAGGACAGGGATACCCTACAGGAGGATCTGGATGACCTTGTAAACTGGAGTAATAGGAATAGGATGAAATTTAATAGTGAGAAGTGTAAGGTCATGCATTTAGGGATTAATAACAAGAATTTTAGTTATAAGCTAGGAACGCATCAACTAGAAGTAACGGAGGAGGAAAAGGACCTTGGAGTATTGGTTGATCATAGGATGACTATGAGCTGCCAATGTGATATGGCTGTGAAAAAAGCTAATGTCGTCTTGGGATGCATCAGGAGAGGTATTTCCAGTAGGGATAAGGAGGTTTTAGTACCGTTATATAAGGCACTGGTGAGACCTCACCTGGAATACTGTGTGCAGTTCTGGTCTCCCATGTTTAAGAAGGATGAATTCAAACTGGAACAGGTACAGAGAAGGGCTACTAGGATGATCCGAGGAATGGAAAACTTGTCTTATGAAAGGAGACTCAGGGAGCTTGGCTTGTTTAGCCTAACTAAAAGAAGGTTGAGGGGAGATATGATTGCTCTCTATAAATATATCAGAGGGATAAATACCAGAGAGGGAGAGGAATTATTTAAACTCAGTACCAATGTGGACACAAGAACAAATGGATATAAACTGGCCACTAGGAAATTTAGATTAGAAATTAGACGAAGGTTTCTAACCATCAGAGGAGTGAAGTTTTGGAATAGCCTTCCGAGGGAAGTAGTGGGGGCAAAAGATCTATCTTGCTTTAAGATTAAACTCGATAAGTTTATGGAGGAGATGGTATGATGGGATAACATGGTTTTGGTAATTAAATATTCATGGTAAATAGGCCCAATGGCCTGTGATGGGTTTTTAGATGGGGTAAGATCCAAGTTACCCGGGAAAGAATTTTCTGTAGTATCTGGCTGATGAATCTTGCCCATATGCTCAGGGTTTAGCTGATCGCCATATTTGGGGTCGGGAAGGAATTTTCCTCCAGGGCAGATTGGAAGGCCCTGGAGGTTTTTCGCCTTCCTCTGTAGCATGGGGCACGGGTCACTTGCTGGAGGATTCTCTGCTCCTTGAGGTCTTCAAACTACAATTTGAGGACTTCAATAGCACAGATATAGGTGTGAGGTCTTTTTTAGGAGTGGTGGGTGAAATTCTGTGGCCTGCATTGTGCAGGAGGTCAGACTAGATGATCATAATGGTCCCTTCTGACCTAAATATCTATGAATCTATGAAACTTAATTGGGTGCATCTGAGCCAAAAGTTAATTGAGCAACCTTCTACTGCTAAAACCCAGTTAACAGCAAATAATAAAGAAAGATCTGGGATAGTTGCACTATCCTAAATGAGTTTCCAGTAGGCAACAGCAGTGTAAAAAAAAACCCTACAGCAACAGAGAAATCATTAAAAAGATGGGAGATCAACTCAATAACATACCTGTTAGCTGAACCAGAAGAACTACTTCGGGTGGAGCTTGAGGATGGTTTCTGTAAAGTTCCTGAGCTTCCAGAAATGGTTAATGGTGACTGCCTGTTAAAACAAGAAGCCACAAACACTGTCACAGAATATGAAGATCTATCTATAAAAAGAAAAACATTTAGTTCTCTGTCGAACTTGCTGATCTCGAGCTATTTAAATAGTCAGTGTGTGTTCTACTGGGCATATTCATCTTCCACACTCAGCAATGTAAAATTAAACCAGTCACTGCCAAAATCCAACAACTGTAAAGCCGTGCTACAATATCAGTTTTAGACTATGAAACTTAGTTCGATAAAACCCAGCACATATACCCTCCACACATCATGAAGTCGCTCGAAGCCCGTCTGCCAGCTGCTCCCAATGGCATATCATCTACAGAAAAAAGCAGAGAACAAACTGAAACCAACATAATTTAGTCAAGTCTTGAAGATACATCCTTCAATAGTCTTGCTTATATGAAATCTTTTTAATGTCTATTATACTTTACATACATGCAAACTAAAAAACTTTATCGCCATATTAGCTGCAAGAAATAATATGAACTGCTTCACAGAAGATATCCCAAATCTAACCCAAATGTAAGCTGTTCCAGAGAAAGTTGTTTCTGTAACAGACAGTTGGTTTTGAAAAGGAGTATCGAAGATTTTATTCCCAAATAACCCTAATGTTTAAGGCAACATATAACTAGCTGCAGCACAGTATGTCAGCGCTGCGAAACCCTCCACCACTGATCTCCAGAAACTCCTCGGAACACAAAATCACTTAACTGAGCCAAAGATCCTGGACAACATTTTTTAAAAACGGAGATGTTTGCAGTGGCCTGGGGAAAGCAGGTGATTCAAACAAGCCACTAAACATTCATGGCTTATGTTGCCATGATGAAAGTTTAACAAAAATGAAAACACTGAGTACCACGAAACACAATATACAGTATAAGCCTTGTGTGAAACTGTATGGTTGTGAAGTCTAGTCTTTCATTGTTTCTTAACTTGAGACAGTAAGTTGCTGTAGATGGAAGAAAGGCAAGGAACTGAACCTTATAAACTTGACTGGCAATGCTCAGCTGGTCTACAAGTCACATGCTATAGCATGCCCACAGTCAACTGCTAGGACACCTAATGATTCTATGCATCCCTTATTCACGATGGGCTTGTTTTTCCAGTGTTAATAAATCAGAATTCTCTGTGAATTAAAGGACCCTGATTTCAACCCCATGCCATCGTTGCCCTCAGGCACTCTGATAAGCAGCTCAGAATAAAACCTAGGATACAGGGGTATGTGCACAGAAACTAACCCTTCTACCTCTGGTGCCACCTCCAATCCTCACTCTTTTACAAATGATGAAATACACTCTGCAATAAACAGAAGGGTATTCTTAGGAAAGAAAGCACAATAAAATATCAAGGAACATGCTCCCAATATAAATTAAGATAGGTTTGGAGAAAATAAGAGCAACCCCAACAATAGGATACAAAAATATTTTTTAAAACAGTGTGGGAAGCATTCTTAAGCATCAAAATAAAGAAGATTCTTACATGAGTGATCTGAAGAGACGTTGTGTGGAACCAGAACAAAATCATCTGTGTCACAAGAAGAGTTCTTGCTACTGGTGCTAGCGGAATCTTTGGACACCTGAAGATAGTTAGGAGGACCCAATGGTGGGGAAGACAAGTTGTCTTCTTGAATATGCTGCATGTCTGGCAAGGACTGAAGAAAAAGTGAGAATCATAAGCCCAAATGGTTCACGATGCAGGATCTCCCTTTAGAGGGCAGGCTCCCAATACAATAGGGTGAATGCTACCTTGTGCATAGCTAGCTGGAAAGAATATAGGGAACAAAAGTAAAGGTGAAAAATATATGCATTTAAATTATAAAATTTCTCCGAAGTCTTTTAAAAATACTAATTTTAAATTTGAATTGTGAGACCCTTTTCAGATGGCAAGGAACCTTATTACTAAATACGTATGTAAAGAAAACCTTTTTTGAAAGATATATTGAAGCCAACTTAGGTGTCGTTTCAGATAGACAATTTCATATCCAGATAGATAATGTGACTCTGAAGTTATTCATTCAGTCATCATTCTTCATGGACCCAGGAAGAGATCGTGGCACTTACTCCAAAAAGGGCTAGAGAACTGACAGCCATCAGTCTCTGCCAGTGTAAGGGACCTTGTAAGAGTCCAGAAAGAGGCTATCCACGGATTACCGGGGAAGCTTATTCACTGTGTTGGAATTCACACCAGCACAACTAC
This sequence comes from Lepidochelys olivacea, assembly GCF_965140295.1. Taxonomy (NCBI): domain Eukaryota; kingdom Metazoa; phylum Chordata; order Testudines; family Cheloniidae; genus Lepidochelys; species Lepidochelys olivacea. The sequence continues at coordinate 4,079,401 of NC_140427.1, read as the reverse complement.
TGATCTGGCACAGTCTTATTAAAAAAAAGCATGAAGAGTGGGAAAGGATTGAAAACCTTTAAAAAACTGCTGCACTAAAAGGCAGCAGTACGGCTTGCTCTGCCTTTTATTTTTGTTTTTTAAAGTAACTGTTTAGACTATGAGAGCTGAAATTAAAAAACGTGTTAGAGGAGATTTGACAATTTCTGCCTGCACATAATAGCAAATGGAGGAATATGTTTTTGACAAGGGTTATTCTGGAAGCAAAACAGAGAACTTACGGGAGGAGAAGCAAAACGACAAGGAGAACTACCGCAGGAGCTGCCAGAGATTGAGCCTGCATACGTGGGCACTGGAACAGGGCAAGCTGGAGGAGGAAGAGAGGACTGAGATTTGATTAGATGAATTTTCAAACAAATGAATTGACACAATACAATGATTTCCTCATGGCTGGTTTTAATTTATAAACACTTTCAGAGCTTGTAAGTACACAGTTAACGCATTCACACAGTGCTACTTAAGACCAGCTGAAATGCCTAAGAAATGCGTAAATGGCAACTACATTTCAACCAAACATGACACTCAAAGATTTCACACTTTTTTTAAACTAACAGTGGAGCATGACTGCTGATCTGTGGAAGATGTTTCAGAAAGAATACGCCACTCAATAGCATAATTTTTTTCTAATATGGCTCACTTATGACAATAAGTGGGAAAATGCAACTACTTACACTTTTTGACTGTTGAAATCTGATCAAGGAAAGGATGGTTGAAGAATGCTTCTGCAAAACAAAAGGTGATACAAACGTCCGTCAACCTACAAACCATATTAGAATCTGCATTATAGCGTACAAGGCAATAAGTGGTTACCCTTCCACAGAATCAATACTTCACACCCAGATGCTGAAGAGCTTATAAAAGATTAAAGTCTTCCAGGTTATGTGTTGCTATTACACTTGGAAAGGAAATACAGTCACAAAAGCTTTAAAGAAGTGGCTTGCACTGAGAATCAGACCAGATGTTTAAGGGACATTTTATGACTCAATTTTAGGGTTGTAAATAACTGATATGTACAAATGGACAACGTTTGGACAGTCACTAATAGATGGGGTTCTTTATATTCAGTAACCCTACAGTAATTCAATTCCACGTTGCTAATCAAGATGGGAGGCTCCCTTACCTTTTGCACCACTAACTACTCCTTCTTTTGCAAACCCTCATGTTGTGGCCAGCGACTAAGTCAAATAAATTTTGAACTCCTCAGTGCTACTCCACAGCAGCATGAGGCATTCTCCCTTCCACTCCCCAAGGGGCAGAGCACGCTGCCTCTGTAGCTGGTTTCACAGTTTAAAGTGGAATTAATTTAATTTTTCCTCAACCATTTGTGCAATGAACTCGAGCAATTCATTGGTTATTGCTTCAATAACAAATCTTTGAATTTGTCACTAGTAACTGGGTACACTGAGATATGTTTAATTGCTTTGGCACATCCAGTTTGGTAGCACTTTGCATGGTTTATTTTATATTTCCAGAAGAGACAGCTAATTAGACAGGGAAAATGAATCAACTATGCAAAACAGTCCTAGATCTTTGTGAGCTTACAATTTGCTTAGAACAATTAAGGAGGAAAAAAACAAACAATGCTGTTCACTAGACTTAAGCAAATCTCTCTTTCTGCAACAGCACGATACAAGGAAGTGAGCATAATTGCATAACTCTGGCAATCTAATGATTAACTTTATCTGAGGATGAGGTGTTCTTGAGGTTGGGCACAACATCTGCTATTCCAATCTGTTCTTTTGTGATAGGCAGGATTTCAAATGCTGTTTATATTTTAGCAAAACACACAAGCAATTCAAATGATCACTCTTCATTTGTTTACAAATCACTGCTGCCATATTTAATGCACTCCCCTTTAAAGTCCTTTCCTGGCTGTGCCTGAGCTAAGGCCCCCCACCCCCTGCCAAGTGAAGCACACACTACAATAGGGCTTCCCTTGCTGATATCAGGTGGCCCCCCCCAAAACCCAAATCGAAAGTAAGGCGTTAGGTGACAGCTAAGCTATATGTTCACTTTGGCTAGTACTGTTTGCATTTCATTAATCAATTCAATAACTCATCTGTATCAGAATATCTGATTGGGAAGAAGATTTACTACTTTGTGCTATAGATTAGTTGTGCATTGTTACTTATTAGTATCAGAAAAATCAGCATTTGTGATGTGTTGACTTCTCTCTTAACCCATGTAAGTTTACAAATCAACTTCTTCTGCAACAGTCAATATGGCATGTGGTATTTTATCCACATTTTGCTCAGGGCCTGATTCTGCAGAACTTCCTACTAAGGGCAGCTCTTACTATGAATACTGTTGCTGATTTCAACAAAACTAATCGCTGTAGTAAAAAACTGCAGGATCAGGCACTTAGCTATTCTGTTATTGATTTTTTGGTCTGAATTAAGTAAAATGCTTTTTTATTTTTTGAGATATCTTGCCAGAACTCCGATAGCGAAACATAACAAGAATTAAAAATATTCTTATATGAAGAAAGAAATCTAGTGAAGAATTCAAAAGCCTATTGTGAATATTCTCCCCCACTCTCCTCATTGCACATACACAGGAACGACATAGGCCAAATTGTGATTCAACTTCTATATTTGCATAAATGATATATAATACCTAGGCTTGTGTATGCAGTTAAGTTGTGATCGCACAGTTTCACAAGCAGAATCCACAAAGTTGTATTTATTGTGTAGAGAGCAATCAGCACATAAAGCATTCAGATTTTACAAGCTCACAGCCATGTCTATTACATTTCTGACTGGATTATTTTCTGCTCCTCCTAGGCTTTAACAGTCATTGGTAATTCTCTACTAGCACTAATTCTGATCATAAGAAAAATATACAAATCTGTAAACAAATCATCCCAGGCATAATAGATACTTGGGAACTCGTTCTCTGCCAAATATGAACAAAGCTAGTGTTACATCAGTCTTTCATGCCCCTTCTACATATACACACAGATCATATAGATGTGAGCTCAAACCAGACATGATCTATACACCACTGTTAAAACAGAGATGTGTTGACATAAAGCATCATGTATATGCTTTACACAGGAAAGCAAAGGGAGAATCCAATTTTGTGGAAGCTGTATTTCTCTAATCAAAGTGGAAAATGTTTTCAGCAAATCTAAAGCCAAAAGAGCACTTTAAAAACAAATTATAAATCACTGTAACATGAAGTTTAAGGTATCTCACAATGAAGGCAGCTGTATCCATTCGAAAACAGTATGCAAACCAAACCAGACAGAAAAGCACAGCTCCTCTGCACACAGCTACCATGTGACAGCTGGCCAGCGAGAGATAGAAATCTGGCCTGGCAGAACAAGGGTTTAGTTGGAAACATTCCCCAACAATTACAGATGACAACTAGACATTAGAAAAGAAATGCTATAAATAGTACACCAGCCCACTATTTCAATGCTCCTTTTCTTTTTTAATTAACAACATTTAAAAGCTTGCAGGTTGTATAAGGTTTGTTCATGTTTAGAATGATTATTTATGAAATTCTGTTTCTTAGAAATAATCAAGGATTATGTAAGCAGAGCATAAGTAGTTGTTTACCACCTAATAAAATATGACTGGCTGCTCCACACCAACTGTTCTTGGGCACGTACCCAACACTGAAGCAAGCAGCAACAAGCAATTTAAAAACAGAAGTTGCCCACTCTCAGATATTTGTTTTCTATCTACTGTCACTTTTCCCTTGACTGCAACAAATTAACACTGGAGAAAAAGACCACAATTGAAAGTGGTCTACCAATCTACATTTAATAACTGGTCGTAAAAACAACCCAATCAAAGTCATAGATATAGATTTGTTTTCATATGGACATGAAGACATTCCTGCTAGGTGACTGTGATGTTAATTATCTAATGATTTGTGGATGAGTATCTTGTGTCCTCTGAGATGAGTGAGGGGAAAAAATATTTCACCTGTGTCTACATCCAATTAAATCAGATGACTGGAAAATTATACTGAATCTGTATATAAACAACAGAGTTAACAGAGAAAGTAAAAAGTCCCTGGAAATGTTTATCAAAAAATTACATACCGAAGTCCATTCTATCTTTTTGGTTTCTCTGAAGTAAACCCAACAGTAGGTCAGCCAGATATGCTGATGTTTCCCTAGGAATACTATATACAAAGAGAAAGAGAATCAAATATGCATTAATTTCTATTAATATTACATTCCTACCCAGGAAGCTAACATCCTGGAATAATACTGCATCTTCACAACAAATGCTTGACTGCCTTACGCAGGATACACATTTGGACTCAGGATGGGCAGTGAAAGGATGGTACATGTGCCACAGGTATTACATTACTCCCAAGTCAACACAGCAACATTAAATATCAATTCCTACTGGGTCCAGGCATCACAAAGGAAAGGAAAGTGGGATGGCTAACTCATACAATTGTCAAGAGGGAAATAGTGGCCCCAGAACCAAGGTTGTAAGAACTCAGCTGGTCAGCAATTAAAGCCAGGCATAAGGGGAATTCATACTTGATAAGCCTGGAGTAAACCAACTAAGACTTCTAATTTCAATTTATCAAGATAAACCCATTCCCCTCTCCCCAATATTCTCCTGATTATTCACATTTCTGAGTGGAGTTTTCAACTCCACGACCAGACTTGTGAAGAGACTCCCCCTTCAAATATAGATTTGGGAGAGGCTCCGCCTTTAGAGGTCTTTGGATGAGAACTATACAGTTGGGCCATGTTTTTCAGAAATGACTAGTGATTTAGGACACCTTGAGAGCCCAACCTGAGGCACTTGAAAGAGAGTAGTGCTCCAAACTTTCAGAAAAAGAGGTCCCTCTAACAGGTCTTCAGTGGGGCACCCAAAACTGAGGCACCCAAAAATCACTAGTTACTTCTGAAACTCCACCGTGATCTCTGGAAGACTGTCAGATATACACCAGTAGCTAATAAGTGCCTTATTGTACGTTAGTAGGGAAGACACCTTTTGATTTGGTATTTTGATGCTACAGTGCAGACAACAAAAACAAATGAAAAACAAAATAAAGCCAAGATGAAGAACTTCACAATATGTCACGCTCTGAAACAGTTCCCAAACCAGCACATAGTCCCTGTTTGTCTCCATGATTTATATAGCAAACCTGTTTAAAAAAAAACAAAAACAAAACACACCCAACTGTTGTCTGTCAGCCCTGCAAACTGAAGCTGAGATCTGAGAGTCAAGCTGGGTGCTCTCTCTGGTTTGTTCATCAGTAAAAGACTTCGCAAATGGAACTTAATTAACAATTCTGCTGATAGACTACACCCAGAAGAATCTAACTTGCTCGCCCACAGTTGTGTTGGCTCTGCAGAGCCAACAGGAGTAGTAAAAACGTATTTGTCACTGAAGTCAGTAGATATGATTTGACAGGCACATACAGCAGATGTGTTGGGTGACGTGGTTCCATCTTTATATAGTCACTTTGGGAAATCCATAACTGTATTTTAAAAGAGATGTAACCATCCAAATCACTTGATTTCCATAGATATAAAATTACTACACAAAATATACATACCTAGGAATCAGATTCCTGTTTTTTTCATAAAACATTCTCAAGTCTTGAGGACTATTGGCCTGTCAAATAAAAATGTGAATTTGTTTAAAAACCTCACTTCAGCAGAGAGAATAGCCTTCCCACATGTTTATGCACATGCACACAAAAAAGGAGACTTGGACAGTTCAAGTGGATACGTGGAAAGAGGCGTACAGTACCGTAAGGGAGATATGAGCTCAGAACTAACTTTACTGAGCATCCTTAGGCACATGCATCCCAGACTTCACATTCAGATCTCAAAAGGACCGAGTGTGAGCCACCCTTCTCTTCTGACTACGCACAGCCACCTGGTCCTTGAAACAATATCAACAACGTACCATGACGACATTATGCATCCTCATGGCTGGCTGCAATACCACAGCTGCTTCTGTCAGATGAAAATGACCAATCAAATGAGAGGCTGGGAAAATAAGTCTTACCTGAAAAGGTGGCTTCCCAACAAGACACTGATAAATCACAGTTCCTATACTCCACAGGTCTGCCTTGGCATCATAGTGTTGCGACATAATAACCTCAGGAGCCTGGAAAACACAGGAAAGTTACAGAAGGGATTATGAAAAACTGGCAGCCACAATGGTACAAATCAAATAGTTAATATTTATCTCACTGCAACAGGATCAGACCACAAATCAAACTGCAGTAATAGAAGGTCCAGTTTACTGCAACAAGGTCAGTATTTTGATAAGATAAAATTTAACATTTTAGTCTGTACCACTGTATGACTTCAGACACCAGACTGTTTACTTTTTAAACTCTGAACACCTGCATTCTTGGAGAAAAAATGTAAATCTTGGTGCTATTAATATAGGAAAAGGAGGCAATCTGCATGCATGGAGATATGCCAAATGATTAATATCTCATTCTTATACAGTGCTTTTTCATCAGCAGATCTCAAGTGCTTTACAAAGAAAGCAGTAAGTATCATCACCGCCACTGTACAGATGGGGAAACAGAGGAACCTAAAGGTGAAATGACTTTTTCAAGGTTACCCCACAGGCTAGTGGCAGAGCTGAAAATAGAATTCAGGTCTCCTGAGTCCCTGTCCAGTACTTTATCAACTAGGCCACACTGGCTCAGAAAGACAAAAGGTAATTAAAGTGAAATTGCTATCTGGAGTTATGAGTATGAAGGGAGAATACATAAATGCCATTTTCACTCCAACTACTGAAATAACTGTTCGTTTGCTCCCAGTCTTCTTCCAATGTTTGCATTCTAGCCATTTTCCCTTCCTCCCACTCTTATTCCACAGAAATTGGGAATCAGGCAATGCCCTACTTCAGAAGACAATGCCAGCAAGTACAAAAGCAACTAGTATGCAAGCTTACGGATTAGTTTCTAGTGCATCAAGTAGTATGCAAGAACCAATACGTCTCATAATCCATAATATCAACACAGATATCAAGGCTTATTTTAATTTACCAGAATATTTCTTCACCGCACTGCTAAAGAAATGCTCAGTTTTCCCCTCATTCCCTCTCATTTTAACAGTCATGACCTCCAGGTCTCAGAACAGCATATGCTGAAGAAATAGTGGAAAGGTGAACTGTATGCTCCCCTTATCCTCATTAAATAGCACACACTCACCTGTCTCTAAATGGCAAACCCTATTTCTTTGATAACAGAATATGTATCAAATACAGGATGTAGTTTAAAATACCACTCACCATATACATAGGGGACCCACACAAAGTGGCAGCCATCATGTTACTATGCAGGTAACGAGCAAAACCAAAATCAGCTGTTTAAAGAAACACACAGTCATTGAAAAGAAAAATAATGCTTAAACCTATGCACTCTATAATGGATTTAATCTTTCGTTATCTGCTGTAATCACCAGTTAAGAGTGAAAAGTAAGTGCAGTATTATCATAAAATGCCAGCTTAGTGGAGTAGCAGAAGGCTGTGTATAAACTCGAAGAGAAGCAAACAGGAACAATGCACCAGCCTCCTTAACAGCAAGCCAAGAAACAGCAACAGCATCATTTGTACAAATTGCTACTCAGCCAACTCTCCAGCTGCAGAGTACGCTGTTTGGCGTCAGCAGGAAAGGATTAAAGACAGTAGCTAAATATAAATGGTTCATTAAGAGTGATAAATACATGTCTACTTAATTAAAATCACATCAGGTAAAAGTTTGGAAATTTAAATTTCAGATGCCTGAACCTTTCTGCACAAACAAAAAGGTTGGAGAATTGTCAAATATGGCGGCAAGGGGAGGAATTTTGCCTTTTCTATACTGATTAGAAGACAGGAATGAATTTATTGGAATGGGTCATATCCTAAACAGGAATCTCATTTTTCAACAACAGAATGCATCATAAAAGAAACAAATTAAATACAAAATGTCTGTTTCAATGGAAACTCACTGCCCTAATTCATCGAGATAGAACATTTTCAGAAATTCAGTCAGGGTAAGGTCAGTACAGTTCATATCCCATGTCAATTACAATGCCAAACTCTTTCCTACCAAAAATATACCAAAAACTAAATCTAGAATCTTTTTAAAGAGAAGTCTTAAGAGTCCTACCGCCACAAGCACATTCTGAATTATAAACAAACTGCCGATTCAGACACATTCTGAAATGGACTAAAAATTAAGCAAGTTTTTAAAACTACAGAAAACCAAAGATTCATGTTCTCTCAATTAAAATAGTTTAATATTAGAACCATTAGTCAGCATGATTTTATAACTGTTCTTCAGGATACCTGTTTGATCAAATTTAACCAAAAAGTTCATTATAATTCAAATTTCTTAATACTGGGGACCCATCTGATAGCATAGACTTCTATTCTTCAGGTTTGTGTGATCTGCAGCAATTTAAATGAACAAACTCCTAAGGCAGAACCTTTCATTCTACTGCACTATAAAGTCGCAATTGAGTGGATTTCACTGTATTTGAAAACAGAACAGGAGTACTTGTGGCACCTTAGAGGCTAACAAATTTATTAGAGCATAAGTTTTCGTGGGCTGTAGCTTATGCTCTAATAAATTTGTTAGTCTCTAAGGTGCCACAAGTACTCCTGTTCTTTGTGTCGATACAGACTAACACAGCTGCTACTCTGAAAACTGTATTTGAAGTTTATCTTTTAAGGAGAAGAAGAATTTACCTATTTTGATTCGTATGCCACTGATGCTTGACTTCCTACGACTTGCGTAAGACAACAAGATGTTCTGTGGTTTAAGATCTCTATGAATTATTCCCTTACTATGTAGGATACGCATAGCGGCTGCAATCTGCTGGAGGAAAACTCGGATGGTGTCTTCACTAAGTGTTCCTTTAGCTGAAAATACATATATTTAAACACATGATAAAGTAAACACCACCTGTATTTATCTTGAGCAAAACGGAATAAATGTAACACCACTGAGCTGCACTGAAAGTCTGAAAGAAAACCAAACAAGTCACATTCCTGCATTCAATTAATAACAATGGTATTTTAAAGTTTTTCTATAAATGCATAATCCCCAATTACACATTCAATATGCATTTCTACAGCTTTACTACTAGTGATATTTTTGAGTTATCTGTATTTACAGTAGTCTACTCAGCTTTGTGGCATTTTGATTGTAAAGCTTGTCATCACTGCGGAATGCTGTTCTGAGCCATCTAAAAACTATAGAACTACAGGAGGCAAGCAACAGGAAAACAGTTTACTAAACATTTACTTAGAATTGCACAAGTATAAAAGGTGTGCAAGACCATGCTGCCAATATTAAACCCTAAATCTGTTCTCTCTGTTAATTAAGTTACATTCCATATAAGTAGCTAAAGTATGCTGGAAATAACATTCATATACAACAGCTGTGCTTCAAAGAAAATAAACTAAATTTTTTTTGTATAGCTCTCAGAAAGATGTTAGATGACTTGTGCAGGAACATACCATGCAGTATGAGAAAATATGTAGCTTTTTAAAAAAAACTAAACGTATGGTCCGATCCAACTCTCCTTGAAGTCAACTGGAGTCTTTCCAATGATTTCAATGGAAGCTAGATCAGGCCCTTACTATACATAGATGCAGTAACAGCAGCTGTTAGTAAACAAAAATCCATTCCACACAAAAAGATAAATAAAGAATGTGATAAAGATGATACAAAAATGTTACTTTCCAGGGAAGGATGATTTATTTCTCCCCAAAGAGAAAACTTTTAAAAAGATGATTTTAAAAAATGAACTCATGTCATGATTCTGAAACTTGTGTCATCACCCTAAGCAGAGGCATGCAAGAGGGTGAAATCTCTGCCTAGTAAAACAAAAGTGCTTTTTCACAAAGCCTCATTATCCAAGTAATTCAGCAAATTTCTAGAGGCAATTCCTAGAAAAGGGAGTGGGGAAGAATCAAAACAAGGTCAGCAGCACCACAGACTCAGATTTAGAATATAATCTGACAAAAATTTGCACCATGTTACCGAAGTGTTAGATTAGAACTTTTCTTCTTTCAGCTCTACAAATAATGGAATGTTTTAAATTCAGCTGTTTCAGGATAGGGACAAAGGCATGACTTAGACCAGCTGTGCATGGACAGAATTCTTATAGATCGATCACTTATTTTATTAGCTTTTGGTAGAGTTAGCATTAAAAGAAACATTTACAATGGCTAAAAGACATAACTTTTATACAAATGCAAAACCTGAAGCTGTAAAGACAAATAAGAATTTGTTTTCCAAATTCTTGGAGAGGTGTGTTATAACATAAATATAATAGTTGGAATACTTCTTCCACTAGATTTAAGAACAGCTACCGAACATAAACAGAGCCATACTGGGTCAAGATCAATGGTCCATCTAGCACAGTATCCTGTTTTCCAACTGTGGCCAATGCCAGGTGCTTCAGAGGGAATGAAAAGAACAGGAAATCATCCAGTGATCCATCCCGTTTTCCACTCCCAGCTCCTAGAAATTAGAGACTAAGGACATCCCTGACCTTCGTGGCTAATAACCATTGACGGACCTATCCTCCATGAACTTAACTAATTCTTTTTTGAACCCTGTTATAGTTTTGGCCATCACAACATCCTCTGGCAACGAGTTCCACAGGTTGACTGTGTGTTGTGTGAAGAAATACTTCCTTTTGTTTGTTTTAAAGCTGCTGCCTATTAATTTCATTGGGAAATTTCACTGGAAAGACTATACAGTAGAAATAGATGGTGGCAGTGTAAGTTTATATCAGAAAGTGGAGCAACTGATGGGTATTCGTTGGGTACATACAGTGATCCATGTTGCTAACCAAAAAACCATAACCTCCTGACCCAACATTAATAGTAAGTTTCACCATCTTAAAGCATTTTCTCCTAATTCAGCCACATAGGAGCTCAAATCTCTGACTTCCTATGTGCTTGGGCATCACAGAAACTTAAGTATCCTGGTACTTAACCAGAAACAGTAAACTGCATTGCCCTCACATACAGGATTGCAACAGGGTTTCCCATAGCATTCAAGACTCCCCAGGACAGAAAGCAAAGAATAAACCAAAAAGGAAAGAAAGTCCTCAAAACATAGCCTCATTAAATCCTTCTCAAGGCACAAGCACCTCCTTACACTTGGAAACTGAGTTAATTAAACTGGGTGCAATCTATCTAGAATTTATTTCAAACAGAAATCACTTAACATATTCAACATTAGCTGCTTTACTGTAATAGTGAAATTTGGAAAGCAGGACATTCAATGACCACATTCAGTGTCGACACTGATGACATTAGAGATATTACACAAATAAAATATCTACATCAGAAGCAAAAAAGGAATACTGATGGATTTTACAACTGTAGACTACAGTGTTTAGCATGACAGTATAAAAATAGAGAAACACGGTAATCAAATACCTTGCAAGTAATCTGCCAAGTCTCCACCATTGCAATACTGTTGAAAAAAAGGAAAGGCTTGTACTCAAAATGTAGATGTCTGAATGTTCACTCCATTTATTAGATGTTAATGTTCATTTCTTATATGTTTTTTCCTAATAAATCTAGAAAATCTTTTCCATCTGTTTGACTTTATTATTATTTTTGTCAATTATTCATAGTTATTAATTCTAGTGTGTAATGGAAACATTCCATTAAGAATTATGGTATTGTGATCATAAACACTGCATAATTTATAGAACACACAATTATTGCCATCTTGAACAGTGCATATGAAATTAATGATCCAGCTTTCAGATTTACAAATTTCAGCCGGCCAAGGTTATATTGCAGCTATATCTGCTTAGTCAATACATTTTTATAGCACTTTTGTAAATTAAGACTAATTCAAATCCAGTTAAACAGAAACATACACAAACATACCTCCATTACCAAGAAGACAGAGTTGGGCATTTCCTGAAAGAAAAGCACAATAAATCTTATTTAGGGAGATGACAAGTTAGGGCCTTCAAAACAAAAACAAACACACACCTCTTACCCTAACCAAATATAGTATTAGATTATCAATTAAATGAAGTGACCTTGCTCAAAATCATTAAATTTTAGTGTAATAACTGATGTTCCTAAGTCTTCATACAACAGTCATTAAGATTTTACGTTTAAAAGTGTATATTAGTTCTCATGAAGATTGCCAGACAAATCAAAGAATCTCTAGCCATACAAAATACACTGCGAAGAGAGCAACAGTGTGAATGTCATTCACACGTTGTCCCTTTAACCTTCATACCTATTCAGTATCTCAGCCAACGCTATATTAATAAAGGGCCAGTCAGGTATCCCCCCATATTTGGCCACCTCTTCAACTGGACACCAATCCAATCAATCAGCCATTAGATGATATCTGTTGGTTTTTAACATCCTGGCTCAAATTTGAACTAGTGGCCATTGCAAAAGGCTGTTTAAGATTTTCCAGAGCCAGCCAATCCCCTGTGAGAGAGATTTCAAAGTAAGGTTCCCTGCTCCTTGGCCAAACAAGCATTGGTCCTGCCACTTGAAAAACTGAAGGTCAATCAAAGAAATCACATATCAGTTTGCCAAATACCTGGAATAAACTGGATACCCAAACGTATTATCAGACTTGCAGGGTACTTAATCCAGGCTCCTTGTATACTTCTAGAAATTATCTCCCCAATGAGTCATTGGCTGAGGCATGCTCCAGACACGGATTTAAGCATCTGACGGCAAGGCTGCAATTTGATATGGCAGCCCTAGTGAGATTTTCCAAGCTTCTGACCTCTTCCAACTCATTTGGAACTGGGACTCCCAGTCTGATAATAGGGTAAGAGTTATTCAAAGGCTGATTAGCCTAACCCCTAACTGTAAACTGTGAGTACCCTTCACAAGTCTGCCTGCAACCTTTCCTGCTTTTTAGGGTGGAAATAAGAACGTGGACTTTTTATGCACCAAAGATTCTTTTTTAACCTAAGAGAAAGTCTGCTCATCTGTACCAACACAAATTGTATGTATTGGTAACAATGTGCTGCAGCACTCAGATTTCTATATTGATTCATTTTCAATTTTCTAACATATGCCTATAGTGCCACAGGTGTTCCATGGCATTTATATACAGTCAAAATTCAGTCCTGGTCTCAGAGTTTGCATTCTGACTGGGTAGCAGTAGACAGAATGCATGAGGAGTCAGAGGGAGCTAGGAGGAGATAACAAGTGAGAAGGAGAAAAGAACACACAAAATAAAGTTATGGTTCTTCTTAAGTGGGACAATACATTCAATCCCTATACAATAGAACTAAAGTTAATATAAGAATGGGAGTGGTTGGAAAATGTGTTGGAAGAGATGGTTTTTGAGGAGTTTGAAGGAGGAGAGGGAAGTACCATACCATACAGGATAAGGGACATTCCACATTTGGAAACAGAATTATACACAGTTTGACTGTATGTATACTAGTGACAAAAGAAGTCCGAAGGGGCACTATACAGCAAAACAGCAGCTGTGAAATTAGTCACTTTTTGATGCTTATATTTAAAGTCTTCACACATTTTGAATCTGAGCATGCTGTCAAGAACTTCTGTGAAATGATTAAGTGATTTTTCAGGTGTTCACAGACACCTGGTAAACATTTGATTGTACACTGAACTCTCAGCAAAAAAAAAAAAAAAAAGTATTTAAAAAATTGTGCTTTGATGTGCTATGTCAGAGCCTGATCCAAAGCCCAATACAGTCGGTGGGAGCCTTCCTAGTGACTTCAATGAGCACTGGATCAGACCCAGAGCAAGGAAGCTGACTTGCCTAAGTGTGACAATCAAAAAGTACAGTACATAACCTCTTATGGGTTCGGACTTCTAAATTCTACAGACATTACACAAATGAGAGAAAAAAAGATACTCAGCTAACTTATGTTTTTTAATTACAATAATTTATAATTGCTGGTTTGAAACTGCCAATTACTAAACAGCACATTTTAACCATTGAAAGCCAAACCAAATTTGGGGTGGATTGCTTAATGCTGAAAATTTGTATTCCTGTGTTTGAGAACAAAGTACAGTAAAGTTGTTCCTACTGTAAAGAGCCCAGGCATTTCAGCTGGTATCATGAACTACAAGACTGAAAAATGAAAGCTTACATAAAAGCGCTGAACACATCAAATTACTGTCAAGTAGTATTAGCATTCTAATTCCTGGAATCTGTTTTCTAAAAGGATCCTAATTTCTATTCACTTGCAAGAATAAGTTACATTTAAGATGAACTAGGTATTTTAATGTTTGTTCAATACAGAGGTAGTCCAATTAACCTTTTGGAAGCGTTCATGTTAGCCACCCCCTTTAGCTGTGCATAAAGGCAATCAAGGTGCTCTTTCTCCAACTCAGAACATTGAAAGCATTACAGATTTGTTTGCATCTTGAAGCAAGTTTCTTGGAAAGTTAATCAAGTCTGTTGGAACTAAGGGCTAACTCCCACCAACAAACAACCAACACTGAAGCAGCGGTAGATCAAATTACAGGAAGTTCCTGTTTGTTTTGTTTCTTGGAGCATGTGTCCTCTACAAACCACAATGTTTTTTCCAGGAAGGCAATACACTAAGTCAGATAAACATGTACATTAGGGTTGCCAGGCATCCAGTTTTCGAACAGAACGCCCGGTTGAAAAGGGACCCTTACGGCTCTGGTCACCATCACTGACCAGGCCACTAAACGTCAGGTTGGTGACACAGCGGGGCTAAGGCAGGCTCCCTGACTGCTCTGGCTCAACACAGCTCCTGGAAGCAGCCGGCATGTCCGGCTCCTAGACACAGGGGTGGCCACAGGGGCTCAGTGTGCTGCCCTAGCCTTGAGCACTGGCTTTGCAGCTTCTATTGGCCAGGAACTGCGGCCAGCGGGGGCTGCGCCTACGGGCGGCATACAGAGCTATCTGGCTGAGCTTCCGCCTAGGAGCTGGAGAAGGGACATGTTGCCACTTCTGGGAGCTGCGCGGCGCAAGGGCAGCCAGGGAGCCTGCCTCAGCCCTGCTGCACCGCTCGGCCAGAGCCCGCACCCCCTCCCGCACCCCAACCCCTTGCCCCAGGTCAGAACCCCCTCCTGCACCCTAACTCTCTCCCAGAGCCTGCATCCCAACCCTCTGTCCCAGCACTGAGCCCTCTCCTGTACCCCATACCTCTCAACCCTGGCCCCACCCCCCCAGCTGGAGCCCACACCCCCACCCCCTGCCCCAGTCCTGAGTCCCCTCCTGCACACCAAACATCTTGGCCCCAGCCCAGAGCCCCCTCCTACACCCCAACCTCCTCATCCCCAGCCCCACCCCAGAGCCTGCACCCCCAGCTGAAGCCCTCAGCCCCTCCTGCATCCCAACCCAGTGAAAGTGAGTGAGGGTGGGGGAGAGTGAGCGAGGGGGGACGGAGTGAATGCGGGTGCAGCCTTGAAGAAGGAGCAGGGCCTCAGGAAGGGGTGGGGAAAGGGGCAGGGCAAGGGTGCTCAGTTTTGTGCAATTACAAAGTTGGCAACCCTAATGTACATATTTTCTCTTGCTCTAATTAGACGACTAAAAATATTTCATGACAATACAAGCTGTCTTTTTTCTTTGATAGTGGTTCTTGCTGTGTGTCTTGTTAATAAAGTCTTCCAACTAAAACCATTCATATTTTCTTCTAGAACTCTCCTGGAGACACCAAACAACATTTAGAATATTCAGAGCACAATGCTTAAATTGCAAACTATCTGCACTAATTAAAGTACTTGTGCATTCCAGTTGATTTCCATCATTCTGACGGATGAAGAATGGGCAAGTACTTAAAGAAAGAGTACTGAGAGCCAGGAGACTTAAGTTCTATTCCTGGCTCTCTCAGACTTGCTGTGCAACCTTCAACAAATCTTTTTTCCCCACCCATAAAAGGGGATCAATGTCACCTCACAGAGGCATGATGAGAACTAATTCATTGTTCGTAAAGTTCTGTGTGTTCTTTGGGTGGAAGACACTAAACAAGTGAAAGTTATAACAAGCTGTGGCACTGGCGGTAATTCCTCTCTTGTGCTTTAACAAGAGTGTAATGTACCATAAGATCTCAACTATAGGTTTCAGTCAGCAGGTTGAGAGTTTAGGCAGCTGAGGAGCCTGCCATCAGATCATACTGCACTACAACTCTTGAAATTCTGTTTCAGTTATCTTACCCTGTTACATAGCAAGTTTTCTCAAGTTCCAATATCTACTCTCCACTGGCAAACAGAATGGTTGGTGCATAGAGCAAAAATATGAACAATCAGAACTGAAGATTTCACATAATTAGCAACTCAAATTATGCAGTTTTCTTTGTACAAAAATGGCAACTCATGACAGAATCCAACAATCAGCTAATGCTAGTTATTTATTCACCACAGAACTAAAGAGCAAATTTTCCAGAATTCCCTGTCAAGCAATATCCTTTCAACTGAAATTGCTCCCTTCAGAAACAGGAAGCCCTTTAGTTGTCCTATGACAGTGACTGTTCCTTCTCCAAATAAGCAGGAGGAATCTAAAGAGCGGTTAGTTTAATATCACTTAAAAATCAAAGTAAACACTGCAATGCCACAGTTATTTGGACACTACCCTCAGACAGTTGAGGAAGTGGTTGGTGCCAGAGAGCCCTGGATCAGAAGTACACATTTTTTGTACATAGGAACTTGAGAAAAGTCAGCTGTTTTGTGCAGTTTGCATGATCACTCTTTTCTTCTGCCAGTTGCCCACTCTGAAGGCAGCCCATGTGTCCCTTGGAACCATAGGCGCCGACTTCTGTTAGCACCAGTGGGTACTCGACCCCCCTCTCTGCCCCCCCGTCCCTCCATTCCAACTCCTTCCCCAAAGTCCCTACCC
This sequence comes from Lepidochelys olivacea, assembly GCF_965140295.1. NCBI lineage: Eukaryota > Metazoa > Chordata > Testudines > Cheloniidae > Lepidochelys > Lepidochelys olivacea. Next base: position 4,062,568 of record NC_140427.1, on the reverse strand, counting down.
CATCTCCGCCCCCTCCCTGCCCTTATTCCAACCCCTTCCCCACCTCCTCCCCTGAGCGCACCACGTTCCCGCTCCTCCCCCTTCCTTCCCAGAGCTTGTTACACCGCGAAACAGCTGTTTTGCGGCAGCAAGCACTGGGAGGTAGGCGGAGAAGAGGGGACACGGCGCGCTCAGGGGGGGAAGGCAGAGGCGAGGTGGGGCGGGGAAGGGAGCTTGGCTGTCGGTGGGTGCAAAGCACCCACTAATTTTTCCCCATGGGTGCTCTAGCCCTGGAGCACCCACAGAGTTGGCACCTATGCTTGTGGCTACTAATACAGTATGGCCAAGGATTTCATTTACTTGTTTCTGGGAAACAGTGACAAGTGGCAATGGATCAAGATTACAAGATCTGTAATATTTCCAATCCCCTCCCGTCCAACAACCCCAGTTAACCTTAACTCAAGCCCCTCACTCCATAGAACCCTATCCAAACGTTTAAACACCTAACTGAATTTCCCAATTTTGTTTAAGTTCATCCCTAAATATCAGTTCCCAAAATGTTTAAATTTTTAAACCTGTATATCTGAAACTGAAGTCTTAAATGAAGCTTCAACCTGTCTGTGCTCTAGAGTTCAGACAATTTATTTGGAGAGAATCTATATTATTTAAATTAGTGGTCACATTCCCCCACTTGCTCGCCTGATGGCTTTGTTTACCTTACTTGTAAACATGCTTTCACGGTCTTTGGTCTCACCTTGCTTAATTTATTTTGGAGATTGTCAAGCCTGCAAAACAACCTTCTTTTGCCTACGACAGACTGGGCTTAGGCACTATCTGCCAAACACATTTTGGGAACATACTTCCAGCACACATCTGTAGTTCTTTAAACATCCTCCATCCAGACATCACACAACAATATTAATGACTAGTGTGTTACCAATTTGCACATGACACCTTACACAACACCTTTTAGATACAGATTATGACAACAGAAAGTTGGGGCAATGACTGTGTCAGACCTGATGAAAGTTATGGTAGGAGGTTCCCTCTGCTAGTTAGTGCTGAGGGGTCCCTAGGTCACAGTACTATTTTTACATTTTAACGTTGTGGGGCAATACTGTTTATTAATATAGCACAATCAAGAGTTATCTTTAACTCTTCCCCAGTGTATTTAAACTCTAACCATTTCAGCATAATCTAATACTTGGATCTTGCCCTACACACTGCGGTTTGTTTTACACCACACTAAGGCTCTAACCCTTCATATGCACCAACTTTTGCTCACCTTGGTGACATGAGTTATTTTCCAAGTTTTTTCATAACTAGTATCCCGACTGCAGATACAAGTTTGGATTAGGTGCTAGAGCACAACAGTAAGATTTAAAATGGGAAAAATACACCAAGATTTTCCATTTAAAGGTACACCTGTGTTGTTTCCTACAGTTGTTTAAACAGTTAAACTAGGTTAAACTAGAGCATTCTCCATAAACCCAGGCAGTTAGGTAGCTTTTCCTTAACCACTATTCCTAGAAAAGGGTGTTTGATGTGTTTTGGCAGCCAAATAAGATAGCTAGTAAGAATCATTACTTCAGATTAACTTTATTAATCCTAGGTTGGTAGCCTTAATCTAGGACAGATTAATCCTTTTCACCAATCAGATGAGTAGATTAAATATTTCACAAGGAGTTTTCTCCCATCTGGTCAAAAGTCATATCTAGTTCATGTCCTCTAAGTAAAACTTTGCACACTGCTGGCTGTGGGTTGACCAACCACACAGAGTACTAAAGTTTACCTCGAACCCGAACATCTTTCAATGTCCCACCAATACAAGCTCCCTAATACAGAACAGCTGAATTAGCTCACATCACCATTTAAATTCACAATACATTTCTCTAGTATACATCTTGTATCAACCATATTTTTGGACAGCATGAAGAATATAAACTCCATGTTGCAATACATTCAGAAACCTTTTGAATTATTTTGCTGAGGAGCAGAACTATGCACATCCTCCATCATTCCTTCAATTTGTGGTCTTTGGTTTGACCTGCTAAACAGAGCATAAGATAAAGTATTCAAAATATTGTGACCCAATGTGTTACAGACCTAACATTCAAGAATAAAACTGACCTAATAAAGCGGTTTTTGAAAACTTCATTTTTAAAATTTATAAATTTATAAACAGATCACAAAATCATTACAGTTCCAGCCTATGCTTCTACTTGCTTTAGATGAATAACATGCAAAACAAAATTTATATTCTGCTAGTCACATGAACATCCATTCAAACATTTTTTTCTTTGCATGCCTTGCTTTACTGTCTCCAGTCCCTCTTTTTGCCTGTGATGCTTCTGAATCAATTGATTCAGGGTTTCCGCAGCAAGGACAAGTAGAAGATAGAAAATGCTAACAAAACATTCCAGGTCTTCTGAAAGCTAAACACATACATTTAGGAAGGGAATATTAGGCACTAAGTCCATCAAAACACACTGCCTTTTAACCCCTGATATTCAGGAGGTGTCTCAGGACGAGGATGTGGATGAAGTCCCAGCCCAAAGCAAGGGTTTGGTACAGAACAAAATATTTCCATGTAGAACGCATTCATTTTTTAAAAAGCAAAGCGCAAGTCAAATATCCAAGATTAACAATTGTGGCCATCAATAATCTATAGCTCTAGTTATATATCCTAGATTTCTTTTGGTTTATGAAACTGTTCTTTGTAATGAATTAACATCGGCAGAGAATAATCTTAATGGGCTGCCAATTATTTTAACACCCTGGAAGAACAATCTCAATAAGGACCCTGTGAACACTCCCTGCCTCCTGGAAATGGCAGCAAATCAAATGGATACTCTCTTGCTCTATGTCTATTAGTTCCATTTAAACACACATTTATGATCTGAGTCCCGAGTGTATGTATGTCAGCATGACAGCTCGTATACCCATCATCTTCTGATTAACGAATCTGAAAATTAACTTGCCGTATATTAGTTATAATTTCTTGGCCAAGCTTGCTTCTCACCTCTCTGGGACACTGAGATATTTGGCAAAAGCACTAAAGATTTAGTTAATAGGAGTTTGCTCAATATAATTTTTAGCGGTTTCTCACTGTACTGCAGTCATGGGTTAAGTTTTTTCCTGTGTGTACATCACAGCAATAATCCTTCACATAGGACTGAACATTTGTTTAGTCCTGCCTAAATGTTAAGACTCAGACGAAATGTCAATTGACATCTGACAGTAGGATCAAATAGCATACATGCTGCCAATTATTCATATAAAAGAGCTATCAGCCATGGCAAATGTACTACAATAGCAAGGCCAGTCACTTTCTGGTACATGAAATGGTGTACTTAACTAACAGTTATGGTAGGAATTAAACTGAATAGTCACTCTCAGAATGGCCTACTACATAATACAAAATAATGTTACTGTCGCATCAAACATCTGCCTTTCACAAATTATTCTGTGCACATACACACTTGTAAGTTCTTGAAACAGGGCCATGACACACAAACTGTAATAACTAGTTTCAGAGTAGCAGCCGTGTTAGTCTGTATTCGCGAAAAGAAAAGGAGTACTTGTGGCACCTTAGAGACTAACAAATTTACTTGAGCATAAGCTTTCGTGAGCTACAGCTCACTTCATCGGATGCATCTTTTTGTAATATTATTTTGTAATAACTAGGCACAGCAGGGTAAGTTAAGGACAACATATTAGCTTTGCTTCAACAGGATCAAATAAACTTTTAAAAGGTTGCCCCTATCCCTCAATTCCTTGTCATAACCCACCAATTTTAGACACTAATTCTACCTCATTCTTCAAAGAGCAGCATTATGGCAGCCGACCTTCCAGCTACTACTAAGTGCTATGTGATTTAGAAATTCAGATTCTTGAGTGAATTTTTTTTTGATCATGTTTTTTTTTTTTTTAAATACATTATTTTTAGACTTCTGCAGCCTTCATTTTAGAGGCTGATTGTATTTTCCACCACAGAGATGCATTTCCAATAGGGAAGTCAAAGAAGAATAATATTTGAGGCCTGTCGGCCACGAGTGTCTTACTAAATAAGTAAGAAATTAACTATTTAAATAATGCCTAAAAGCAGGAGAGATGTCTCCCAGTATAGACGAGAAAATATCTTTACCCTAAGAAGTTTACCAACTAGTATTGGACACAACACAGCATACCACAGAACGAGAGAGTAAAGAGACGTAGGTGAGGAATCACTATTCAGTTGCTCAGTGAGGTTAGTGCATAACATGCTGGAGCAAAAATAATTCATTTGTTGAGAAATTAATACAAAGCATAAAAATTTTTTGTGGCACAAGAGAATAAGTGGACTTTGGGAGTGATTTTAAAAAAGAGGAGAGGACAGTGGTTTTGTGGCTCAGCTCAGAAATGGTTTTCAATGTTTAAGGGGATGTACGGAATGGCTGTGCTGGGACAACAGAGCAGGAACAGACATTTCTGAGTTTAGAGACCTTAGACAAGAACCTGAGAAAAATATGGCACTGGAGCATCCTAACTTAGATGTTGGTGCTCCGAGAAGAATCCTGTGCTGAAGTGCCAAATCAAAGAAACAAGGGCAGACACATTGAAGTAGGTGTTGGAGCAAGCACCAAAGCCCCAGAACAAGCAAAGAACAAGAACATGCCAGAGTGTCTGAAGCAGCCACCTCAAAAAATGTAGGCAGCCACGCCAGACTGATGGAATGTTTGGGTAAATCTAACAAGGATACACAACTAATGATGGTAAAACAGAATGATACAGAAATGCAGTCTCCAACAGGGACTTCCTTCCCTAACCACGGTCTAGAAGGAACTGATATAAATACTAACATCTGAACACTTCAATTTAAGTAGGGGGTGATGTACGATGGCCAATAGGTTGTCTGGCTTGTGCTCTATCTTGCTACCACTGCCCTCAAGGACAACAGGAAGGGCTAAGGGTATTCTGCCCAGCGGTAAGCTAAGCCCCAGAAAAGAGAACCCTGCACAGGTAGTATCTTTAAAGAAAATTTATTTCTCTAACAGACCAGAAATCAGTGATCTCTGATCTACTATTCAAGCAGCAAACTCCAGTCTCCATATGGTGGAGACATTCATCCACCCCATTATATCATTACTTCCAAGATGTATGTCCTACTTTTATTCAGATGTCTGATATTTTAAATAACTTTCTGAATGATAAATTATTTGCTAAAACAGGAGCAGCCTGGCTCTACATAAAGGATCATCTCCATTCAATACACGCAGTTGGGATCATCAACTTTAAAAAAAAGCACAAATTCACAGCCTGAATATAGCTCATTCTAAACAGCTATTTTCCATCATATTGTTGTGTACAGATAATTAATATTTTCACTTAAGTAGTATCTTTTATCCAAGGATCTCAATGCACTTTACAAAAGATGGGTTAAAGTGTTGGGAGGGAGTTGTTTGTTTTGTTTTTTTAATTAACCTGTCAAGATCTGAGTCAAGGTTTCTCTGTTCCTCCTATAAAAGTGAATGACATCCCAGAAACCTAAAGCAGGGAAAGGAGATGGGTTCCAGATGCTGCTTAGGGGTTTGGAAGTAATCCACACCTCAGTAAGACAAAGAATGCTGAACTCAAGTTCTAGAAGGCAAATACAGGAAGTTATTTTTAAATATTTTATTTTAAGACAAGTCTTCACATGTTAAAGACTACCTATCTATTTCATTAGTGATTTAGAATGTTACAGAGCTCTGTGTTTATTTTTAAAGTTTTAAGTTCGCCATTAAAATAACCTTTCAGAGTCCCGGGACCTCAAACTCATTGTTCCAACTAACTACTCATCCTTTGCGCACAGATAAAGCAAAATAGTTTTTAAAAATGTCTCCAGTAATAAAAATAAGAAGCACCAGCTTAAACCACTTCTTTGGGCATTTAACCTTCCCTACTGGTCCTTAATGGACTGATACGGGGACAGGTATCTGCAGCCTTATCGGTTTTAAATATATTATAGCATTCCAATACGATTCTGAGGAACTACTGTCAGCGTTACCGATTTGCTCTAGATACCAGCTCTACTAAAAACTATCCTGCATACTTTCTAATACTATAGCTTGCTACAGTTATCTTGGCTCCCACGATAGCATAAATACCAAGTATGTCTCTGCTTATATGAAATGCTTAACTACAGTTCAAACCTGCCAACACTGCATGTAGTCACCTTATGGAAATCAATGGCAATTATTGTGCTGGCATCAGTACAACACAATATTAATGCCAAGCAATGCATGCACATTAATGGCTCACCAATTCATTTGGGAACATTTCTAGATGAATGGGCACTTTTAGTATTATAATGGAGTGAAGGCTACACATGCTAAGTGGTATATCAAACCTCTGAATTCAGAGAGAGTTGAAGCCAGAGCAATGTATGATGCTTCCAAATGCCCATGTGCTAATAGCAGGATTGTTCACAATCAAGGTCCCTTTAGATTTCATTAAAAGCTTTAGCAGGGTATGCTTCTCATTACTGATTGTGGGACAGCCAATAGGCAATGCAATACCAACAAAAGTGTATCTGGACAGAGATAAGGGGAGAGGGAATCTGTGACAAACTACCTTACAAAGAAATGCATCAAACATGAGAATTATTTCAAAATAAAGCAAAAGTTCAGTGATTCATTTTAAAGGATCTACTATCCCTTTAATTCACAGACTTGATATATTCCAGAGTAGAATATAAACAAATATATAGCTATAACGGCATTGTGTAAATAGATCGCTTACCACTAAGTGGTACTGAAAATATTTGTTCTGTATTAAAATACATTTATATTTTTCACCACATGGTTTTTAGCTACTTATAACCCACCAGCTTTTCACTCTGAAGACCTAGTAAAACAAAGTCAGTTCTTTGATTATTTAGTAAACTGGTCTGTCAAACAGCTCTGTTTAAAACATGCGCATTTTCTGCTTCAAACTGCCTAAGGTTAACAAAAGCTACAGACCTAGATCTATAAAAACAGACTCCCAGTCACACTGGGAACTCCCTGCTGTGATACAGTCTTCACTGGCTCCAACATTCAGACCCAAAGACACTAGTTTCTGTGATTTGATAACTGCTTGATTTCCAAAAGTCTAATCAACTGTATTATATTCCCAAAATGTTTGATGTTATGGGAAAGAAAAAGTGCAATACATGCTAGAACATGAAACACTAAAGCAAATGAGTAGGTACAATGGCTGCCAGATGTGTGAATGCCTAGTATAGTGCTTTTCTTTCTGGGATATAAATTAATGTAATCTCATAAATTAATGATGTATAATATTTCACAATCATAGCACTATAGAGAAATTGAAAATCTATTTGTTTGATTTACATATTCTTTAGCAAATATTTCATCAATAAAAGCAACCTCAGCATGCAAAGTTTTATTTTTTACTATGCATGTGTCTGAAATATATCCAAGGTCTGACATGCAGTTTTCCCTTCTCCTACTTATAGCTGTGCCTTTTAATTACGCACAAGGCTGAATGACAAGCAGAACCATCCCCATGTCAAACGGAGACTATAGGCCTGATCATATGAGAAGTCTCATGACTAACATTTACTATATTGGCATCTTTCCAACCCTGACAGACCAGAAAAGTATGAGACTTTCCTTTCCAAATAAACTTTATGTAAAGAAATGGCTTCCACACACAAATGTAGGTTACTATTCTCCCTTCACAGCACACTAGTGGGAGTTTTGTGCATGAATCAGAAGGAGAATTAGACTCCTTGGAGTTTATAATGGAAAGAGACACAACGATTAGATCATCAAAACATGACAACATATCTTAAAGGTGAACTGCAAAGCTTTTTTTTTTTTTTTTTTTTTTTAAAGTAAAGGTTGGTGAGTTTAAACTAATATATTAACAGAACATGTGTACATTTAGAAGTTTTAAGTTATAGGTTTTATGCAACGGGTTTTAAAGTCAGCTGCCCCCTTACTTCCCAATATCCAATGCTCAGGATTCAGAATTTCCCTTGCAATGGTTGAGGACATCATTCAAGTCCAGATGCTGAGAGCCTGCTATTCCTACTCAACAACCCTCAGCATCAGGCCCTAAACTCCTCAATAAGCAGGGCAGAGAATGCAGAAAAGTGATCAGTACTCTGTCTAAGGTGGTCTTGATGTTATCAAATACTGTAAGAGAAATCCACAATGCTGAATATAAGAAACAGTGGAAAAAGTACTGTAGGTCCCACACATCCCAGTGTGTAGTTTGGAAGGGGATGGGGAGAGAAGGGATGTCCGCACACCACCATCTTGCGCCAAAAATTTAGAGTTTATTTTTGGCATGGTTATTCACAACCATGAGATATGAGGAAAGGTCAATTTTATGCAGGTTTAATTATATTTTAACTGTGCACTGTCCTAAGGATTCTTTACAGTAATTTTATTCACAAATATGCCTATGTATTTAAGATTAGAATCAAGCCCAGGAGATAAATGTATAGTTCCTATTCAAGTAGAAAAAATAACTGCATAACCTACATAATTACATACATAGATGTATTCAGCACTTGCAAGTCTTAGAATACAGCATCTCTCTCTAAGGAGAATTCATTTAGGCATGCACTCCACATAATATGCTAGACTAAACCATTTCAACCTTTACAGGCAGATTCCTAGACATACAAGAAAGGGGGAAAATAGGATCGAAGTGGTTTGCTACATTGTTTTCCCATTCCAAGAGGCCCAGTCACACACCTGTGTTATACACGTCATTGTATATCTATGTTCCACTAGCTACATCAGCAACATTTAAATGTCACATCACTATGCCTTCAATTGCTTTCAGTTTTGCCCCACTGACACAGGATTAAACAGCGTATTTCCACACTACAGGGATCTCAAAGCCACTTCTACAGTTAGGATTCTAAATTATGTTAACTCCTTCATGTTGCCTGCCTTAACAAATGAAAATCATTCTTTCTAATCAACAACTGTTCGAAAAATGTCCTAATTGATGAACACACCCATTCTCTGCCAGCTGCCACTTCCCAGTTAGCAGCATTTTCCTTCCTTCTAATTAGGAAAGGAGAATAGCTGCTACCACTAATGTAACTTCACCCAGTTACCTATAAGTGCCAGCTGATGCTCTCCCTCTGGGCCAGACTACACAAACGGCCTCTGCAGAGATTCACAAGCTTCCACTTGCTCTTGGAACCCTGCAGCCTACAGTACATTGTGCTCCTTTCACAAGCTTTGTATTTGCTTTGTACAAGTTTTGTATTTAATAGCAAACACCCTTTAAAAAGTGATTAAATCTTTCACCAGAATGATCTGAGCATTCAAAAAAAGCACAGAAATCAGTTTCAACATTCCCACACGGTATATTTTAATACAGATTTTACAGCAGAAAAGGAGATTGTTTACCTGGACATCATAGAGTGCCACAATATTCTCATGCTGAAGTTCCTATAAAACAAAATAATTACATCATGAAAATATAGTCTGGCATAATGAACAGCTAAAGAATGACTTACTCTACTAGGAAGAATTCATGGGATATGTACATTTCTTTGAGTGTTTGTTTCCAGAATTTATTTTCCATATTTTGTTTTAAGTATTCCATTATAAAATACCTGAATTTATACCAAAACCTGACTGAATTTACTTTGTACTCTTGCATAACATCTTGCTTAGGGGAAAATAAATTGATTAGACTATTATTTTCACCTCAACAATTCATCCTTTTTAAAGTGATTGGAAGACAAGTTAAATGATACTAAACAAAACTTCCAGGACACTCAAGTGGTTAAACTTCATTTCTAGCTTGTTTTAAAGAGGATGCCACAGGAACTAAATAAATAGAGCCACAATAATGTACCTAACACTGGAATTTCCAGATAGTAATGTGCCATGCCATGTTTGAAAATATCAGAATAAAGCAAATTCTGATAATGACTATCCAATAGCAGGAGAGATGACAGGTAGGGAAGCTTGCAGAGTTGAGGTACAGGATCACTAAGGGCACTTTCTAAAGAGCACAGCCTTATGCAGGGTTTTCACATAATTCAGTACTGTCAAAATAAATTAGGTTTCTGTTAAGTTTCCTCCACCGAACATATACTGTGAATTTTGAGTTAACATTTTACTTAGGAGTGGGCAGGTTGTCCTGAGAATCAAATCCCAGCACAAACACTCTAATTTTCAAGTAACCACCCTGCCTTTGAGCAAAGAAGGTGATGAATTCAAGTAATCTTTACAAAGAAAAAACCTGATAACATGTTCTCTCCTCCTCTCTCACATTATTTGCAGTAAATGTAGTCCTAATGAAATGTGCCAGATTAACAGCCCTGCTTATAAAATCCTCTATCCATACAGCCGGTACAGAACAGAAGCTTCCCCACCCCACCAGCCCACTATGTACCTTACACCAGTTCTGGGACCTTTTCTGGAGATAAAAGGAAAATTCAGTCTCTTTTCTTGGCCCATTCATTTATTGACCACTGCTGCAACTAACAAGGCTATGAAAACTAGGACTATGGTGATTGTTATATGGCCACCCATCTCATAAGAACTGGACCGAAATTCCCATTTCCTTTCAAACAAAGCACAGTGAGAAGGCTTTAAAAATCACTGCAAATTAACATACCTTTAAGATTTTTATTTCTTTCCCAAGCAGGATTTGTGACTTTGACAAATTCTTTTTGTTAATGCTTTTTATGGCTACTTCCCAATCCGTTTTCTGCAAAGGAAAAGAGTCTTTTTAAAAACAAAAAGATGTTTACTTTCCCCATTAGCGACTGGCCAAAGTTAGCCCAATGAAACAATAAATGGATCCCTAATCTGTCCCTTTTGTGATTATTTTTGTGATTTTCAAATAAGGCCACCAAAACCTCTAGTGTTCTTTTCATTCGGTGACACTTTACACATCTATGAAAACCATTATAAACTACAATGGTGAACTGTTTTGAGAAAGACAAAATTCCAGTTTAAAAAAAAAATCACATTAACACCTTAGATTGTTAAAATGGAAAGGATTGTATAAATCCAGTTTGCTTTTCACTATTGTTGCTGTTTGTTTCTTTCTTTTCCTCTTATCTTCCACAGCTAACATCAACAGTGTCAGTTTCACAGTTATTTATATACTTTCACCTTCAGGCTCTTAATGCTGCAATATCTGCATTGCACACAACCTGGGGGAATATTTGTTTAAAAACAAGTTATATGCATATTTATTTATGATGTTGTGGAGTAATTTCTACTGACCTTAGATTTTGTAAGAACTTGTTTTTAGAAAAAAATCTAAATAATTTGGCCACTGCGAGTTGAGAGTGCCCCTCTAACATCCATGAAGAATAAAACTGAAGTGTTCCTTGACACTACATAGATTTCTTTGGAAATCAGAATTGTGCCAGGTTCCCTCTCCGCCCCCTCCCCAACACACACAGGCTAAAATCTCAGGATAAAAAGTGTGAAGGTGTAGTGCACCTAATGCTATCTGGGCTAATGGGGAAGCAATGCTGGGAAAGGAGACACCTTTCAGTTTAAGAAATCTTCAGCCAATCCAACTGGAGCCAATTTTCCATTAGGTCTCCAGTTATCAAGTGAGATAAACACTGGTGACTGCTGCAAAACAAAGAAACCAGTCTCCTGTACAGATGATCCCCCTCCCCTCCCCAAAAGCAGCACCTGCATTTGGGAGCCACCAAACCCCGCAGGAAAAAGAAAGGGCAAACTACCTGGCTTTTAACCTTTATCAAAGCTGGCCAACTGTTTCTACAGCTTTTTGTGAGAGGAGAACTGAAATGGTGCAGGAGTCCAGATTCCCAGGCTGCCAGAGAAGCCCATCTCCCAGGCAGCGGTCAGTAGATGGAGCTCTGCTCTTTGGCAGGTAGGAGCCCTGACCAAGGAAGGACTCGGTGCACTGAGCTTATAAAAGCAGTGGAGTCACACACATTAAATAAAGGCAGACAAGCCTCCCCCTCCCCGTCACACCGATCTGCGCGTCTCCCCGCCACAGCCAGTCCACCTGCCTGACGAGCAAGACACGCCGGGGTTCAAACCTTCCTGTCTGGCAGGATCCCATCACAACAAAGCCCCCGGAGCAGCGGAGAGGGGAGCCCCAGGCAGCCCCTGCTGCGCTCGCCGCCTGGGGCTCTGGGGAGCCGGGAGTGGCCCGACCTGGCCCGCCGGGTGCACGGCCCAGTCCCGGGGGGGCGGTTGTGTGACCAGCCCGGGAGCGGCGGGGGGCCAGGTTACCTTGCGGTGGCGGCCTTTGAAGACCACGGCGAAGGCTCCGTGCCCGATCAGGTCCTTCTTGCTGTACTCAAAGTCCCCCACCGCCTCCATCCTCGTCCCGCGGGGGCATGGAGGGCCGGGCGGGCGGGCAGGGGAGCGCTGGGCTCACGGCAGCCCCCGGCGGGGCGCCAGGCGGTCTCCCCCCGGGCCGCCCCCGGGGGCGGGGGCAGCTGCTGTCATGCCGCTAGGGGCGGCGCGGACCCCCCCGGGCCTGGCGAGCGGGGGGCGGCGGGCGGGCGTCTCCAAGGCGACGGGCGCTTTCTGTCATGGGGAGGGGGAGGGGGGCTGAGCTCCAGGCGGGGGGGTTCGGCCCCCTCAGGGGGAGAGGACCGGGGACGTCACTGTTCCTTGCGGCGGCCGCTCCTCATGCCCCCGGAGACCCTGGCCCCGAGCCCGGCAGCATCCGGCGGGCTGCAGGGGAAAGGGTGGCCCGGCCCCTCGGGCTGTCGCCGCCGCTCCCCGGCGCTGGGGAAAGGGCGGGGGTTATCTCAGGCCGCCACTGCCTCCCCTACAGGCCCTGCGAGCGCCGCCAGCCCCAGCTCCGACTGCCGGGGCCGCCGCGCCGCCTCACGGCATTTATAGGCCGCGTCGCGCCAATCCCAGCGCTCGGCTCCCTCCGCCACCGGCCAAGGAGTCCGCTCGGCACGTGCCGGCTCCCCTTGCCCCGCTGAGCCAGCGCGCCTCCCCCCCCCCCGCACCTCCCCTCGGGGTTACCCGACCAGCCCCTCCTTTCTCCACCAGTCCCTCCCCTCCCAGCGGGGTTACCTGACCCCCCATTATCCCAGCACCCCCACCTCCCCTCCCCACTGAAATACCTGACCCCCGTCATTATCCCAGCACCCCCACCTCCCCTCCCCACTGAAATACCTGACCCCCCCGTCATTATCCCAGCACCCCCACCTCCCCTCCCCACTGAAATACCTGACCCCCGTCATTATCCCAGCACCCCCACCTCCCCTCCCCACTGAAATACCTGACCCCCGTCATTATCCCAGCACCCCCACCTCCCCTCCCCACTGAAATACCTGACCCCCCCGTCATTATCCCAGCACCCCCACCTCCCCTCCCCACTGAAATACCTGACCCCCGTCATTATCCCAGCACCCCCACCTCCCCTCCCCACTGAAATACCTGACCCCCGTCATTATCCCAGCACCCCCACCTCCCCTCCCCACTGAAATACCTGACCCCCCGTCATTATCCCAGCACCCCCACCTACCATCAGGGTTATCTGACACCCCCCACCCTCCCTCATCCCATATTATCTAGCCTAGCTTAAGCCCCCAGTACACCAACACCCCCCACTTGCCCCAACCCCGGTTTAGCCATCAGCATGGAGAAGTGGAAGAAGGTGCAAGGATAACCAGGTTACCCTCCGGCCGCCCTCAGCTCATGGCCACTTTCTGTGACACCCCACAAAGACCAGAGTTACCCCAGCCAACACCCACCAGCCTTCACTTGAATTCTCCTACCACCCCCGCCCCCGACGCACACTGGTTCAGAGCAGCAGGAGGTCACACTGAGCCAGAACCCCTGCCCCTCTGCTCCACCAGGGACAGACCCTATTGCCAAGGGAGAAGAGAGACCTTAATGACCTGAATCTACCTGTTATCTACATAGTCCCATCCCTGTGCAGGGCCCTTGTCCAACTCAAAACACTGTCAAGGTCACATGCATCTCTCATCAAATCCCCAGTTAACCCCACTTATGAGCCAGGTCCCAGACAGTCCAAGTGGATTTAATACAAAATACACTTTTACCCTACTTTCAGATCTAGCCCCACTCTCGTAGGTGTGAATCTGTCATCCAGTAATTGTTCATATTAGTGTAGTACCCAGCAGAGCCCATGTCAGGAGTCAGGCCCCCACTGTGCAAATGTAACAAAACCCAGCCCCTGCCCCATGGAATTTAAAATGCAATGTTTCCCCTCACTCCACATTTACTCAGCTCCCTCTCCTTCAAAGTGCCCTTGTAACAAATGCAGTTATATCCTCTCAGTGCAGAGTGAAAATAAGATACAAATGTTTTTTGTATTTCCCCTCCTGGATGGTAAATCACCTACAAAGTCAGTTGTACATCTTCACCTCCCCTCACTCCCCTGAACTCTTGATGCTGGAAGGGTTGGGTCACCAATGCTACAGAGGAAATCTGATCTACAGGATTGGGACCCAAGGTGGCCTACGTTAATTTCAACTTCTTAACTCCCCTGTGAATTGTGTGTCTGCTGCCATGTACCTCCACCAATATTTTCTGTTACCACCCAACGCATTGCAGATAAACAGGTCTGCACTGCCCTACGATTTTTTGCATCCCTGTTATTAACTCTTTAGGCTTTTCTGTGCTAGGAAATTTACTTGGTGCTCTATTAGTAAGACCAAGCCACAGCTCAAACCTAGCAGAGGACCTAATGCATAGAGCAACAATGGGGGAAAACACACAAGCACAGCTAGCATGTACAAATGTAATAAACAATGATGTTTTAAAATTACCTATGGTCAAACTCTACGAGCAGGGGCCCCTTCCACCTCCAGCCTGTGTCCTGGACATTTGTAGATCAACTTTAGGACTGTTACTTCAACAAATCCAAATGTCAGAAAACATGCCAGTCACATGAAGCCTTTAACCTTCATCTCACTTCCATTTCCTCTCATTCCTCTTTGCCCCTTCATCTATTTCCACCCACTTCCCTATGCTTAGACCGGCATCCCTACACCCCTGTGCCAAGTGCTTTCCCTTTACCTCAAATCCCTCCTTACAACCAACTTCTTCCACTAAACTCTGTCCTCCCTCCGCCGTCAGCTGTAATGAATGATTAACTCTTACTGCTGCACCCCTTTCGAGTGCCAGCCTTTTGTTCCAGCAAACAACGGATATACCTGGAATGGGAGGCACCAGCTGTGTTTTGCTTTTGGCATTGGGCAGCACTCAAGCAGTTATAAACATCAGGAGGTGCACACAGCAAACAGCTGTTGATGCTGCCAGTTAGGGTCAGTGCCCTGAGTCCCACACAGATCAGTACATGTTCTCTCATGTGATACATGGCGCCATCCCACTTTGGCATGTGCAAACAGTGACTGAACAGTATGATATTCTGGCACACATATCCCACCAAGACATTCAGGAAAGCATGACTTAATCTCCCTCTTTTGAACGGTGGGGGGTTTGGTTTTGTTTTTTGCTGCTCTCCACAATCTTACCTTAATGCACCACACTTACTACCTTTGTTTTTTTCATCCCTGTCAAAATCATTTAAATTAGAATATTTTTCAAAGATCTGAGCAGATAAAAGACATGCAGCACTAAATATAACTGAAAGGGACACTGTTAGCCTAACATAGGACAACTTTCGGCTTTACAGATAAGTGTGTGTGGGTTACAGAACACCAATATGAATGCTTGTGTGTCAAAACAGGACTAAAGGATTTTTTTTTAAATGTAAACTTTGTGTATCATGACACCTCAGCCCTGAGCTAACAAACAAGAACCAGAATGTGAAACTGATCAGACTAATTTCAGTGAGTCAGCAGGGTAAAGGCAAAAAGTAAAACAGATCAATACTAAAAAATAAATTAAATAAAAAATTTCAGTTATATCATAATCTAAGGTGTTGGTAATAACTCAAAGCGTTGGGTTTTAATATATATTAACAGCACTGATTTAAAAATCAAGCCGGGAGAAAAACAAAACCAATCGTAACAAGCTAGACATTCAGAAACTCGTTTTCTTGAAAAATGACTCTGTTCTCGCATTCCGGCATGAGTCTGTCTCTCCAGGCTGGCATATGCCCTACACCCAAAAGCTGTACTTCACACAGCCTGCTTTGAAGAAAGGCAACACAAAAGGGCCATAAATCGTATTTGTTGAGACAGACACTTTAGGAATTTCTTAGACAGAAGTTATCCCATATGGGTTGAAAACAACACATTCATTTCCCTTGACAGCACCAAGTGATCATACTCCTTTGTTAGCCGTTTGTCTTGCTTTCCTTGTCTGCTGGCCTAGGAATGGGTTAATTTCAGCAGAGAGCTGTACAGGAAGCTGGTGGTCCAGAATGAAACAGTGACAGGGAGAAGCTGGGAAATTTGATCAGCGTAACAACATTTACTGCTCATCGCATAAGGATTTGTAACTGGCTACGGAGGATTTGAACTCCAGTGGCGAAGTCAAAAAATAAATGGAAATGTTGCTCAGTGAAAGGACTATGGAGTTTGGCTCTAGGATCCAGATCCCTCAAAGGGATTTATGATCCTAACTTCCATTGAAATTTGGAGCCTAAATATCTTTGAGGAGCTGGCCTAGACCACTAGTTTGAATTGGGGTCTTGGCTGGCCTCTCTGAAATGATTTCCGTCAGTCCAGTTCCACGTGTCCACAAGTGTCACCTGTATTTGTACTCTCAGCAGAGCAAGACCAAAATGTAAGTGAACTGTTTTCCCCCTCGCACCCTTAGGAGGTGGGCCCTGCAGATCACAGGGGTGAAGCACGCTGCCAGGAAACCAAGGAGAGGTATAAACGGGCAGTTTACACTTCTGCTACGCCAATGCTCCCCCCAGTGGGGATAAAGAAAGGGCTCCAAGCTCTAGCTCTGTATCGCATTTTGTACCAAAGTGACATTTTGAAAATTGGTCTTAAGAAAAGGGAGAAATCTAGCTCCATTCATAGCCCAGAAGGGAGGACAAGAAGCAACAGGAAAATGTACACATAAAAGGATCCACTCATTCCCCCACTCAGGACCCTCCAGATAGCAGGTATAGGTCATATGGCACAGTCAGGGAGGGGAAGGGCACAGGGAATAAACATCTCTGCAGGCCCGAGCCATGTAACCTGACAAACACTACACCAAAAACATACAGTGCCCCTAGAAATCCCCTGGGTGCTGAAGTCATGCAACATGCCAAGGAGTGTGATCTACTGGGTTAGAGAAGGCAACTGGGAATCAGGAGACCTATGTTTTATTCCTGCCTCTGCCACTGACATGCTGCATGTCCTTGAGCAAGTCAGTTCCTCTCTCTGCCTCAGAGATTCTCCAGCTGTAACGTGAGGCTAATAATTCCAGTACCTTTCAGAGAGGGGGGAGGTTTTAGTACCCTTTGGCATTTGTATGGCACAATTTCGTCTTGCTTTCACCTGCCTGGAATGAAGATGTTAATATTGTGTGTTTCCATAGCACCTTTCTGTTCTGAAGGACACCTGAGAACTTTACAAACACGTCCCTATAGTGCCACTGACACCTCTGCAGTGCAGAGGCCACCCCACCTGCACACAGTACCCCACACAAACCGTAGAGGGAGAGGAAATTTTGGCCAAGGACCCCCGAACTAGGTTACGAAAAGCAGCCAGAGACCTTTAACTTCCACACAGAGCAGGTAAGACATGAGGCTTTAATGTCTCCGCTGAAAGATTTCTACCGCTCCTCAGCCAGTCAGCCCCAGGGGAGTCAAGTTATCGACCTGGGAAAAACCAAGCGATGAGCTGAGTCCCTGGGATTGGGATTCTGCCATTTTGCCAAGATGACAGATAAACCACTAAATGAGCCTTCTGCGTTGGTGAGAAGAGGCCAGAGCATTGATGCTGTATGTCAGCAGGGAGTCAAGGCCCCACTCATTTAAATGTGATCTAAAGGATCATGGTGAGGTCATCACACAGCTGGCTTGTGAATCCCCGCAGTACAGGTCTGTTTGAGTCATGGTTGGGCGAAGTGATTGCACACCACTTCCCCCTTCTTAATTACTCCTGACCTTTAACTCGTAGTCCCCAAACTTTCCTCCACGGAGTGGCGCATCTTCTCATCCCCATCACAAAGTCCTCAGGAACCAGGTACAGTGCTAAGAGGTATTGCTTTAATGAAGGAGTTATAAGGAGTTTAATGGTGGTGTAAACAGAGGCATCATATAATTACGTACCAGAAAGTGTGAGGAGAGATCCTTGTAATAGCAGGGCTGTGTTAGCTGGATACACTTACAAGCATTCTTGTGTTAGACAAGGAACACAAATACCTGTGCAACAGGCATACCTTTGTGGCACATTTCATGAATAATTCAGCTGAAATTGGAATGAAAACACAGGAACATATACTGACATTTACACCAAACACTGGCTTTTGAAAACCTAAGTATTTCAGTACATGCATTTATGTAAGGTTGACAACCCTCCAGGATTGTCCTGGAGTCCCCAGGAATTAAAGATTATGTGATTTGATGAAACCTCCAGGAATACGTCCAACCAAAATTGGCAACCCTACAACACAGCTGCTAGCCAGTCACGAAGGGCTGTATGAGTATTTTCCAGAGACAAACATTGGGGATTTTAGAAAGATATTTGATTATTAAAATCACATCAAAGATCTTTGGTGAAAAATGAGATTCTTACCTCACATATTTCGATTTTATTACAAGTAATAATATTTTGCACGTTTATAGCACCTTTTATCCAAGTTTTCAAAGTGTTTCAATAATCACTGGCTAGTTAAAGCTCACACCCCCACCTGGAAGAAGGCAAGAGATATATCATGCTCACTTTACCAACCATCAAAATGGCAGCCATCTCTGGGGTGGAACACAGCAGCTGTTTAACAGTACACAACTGCACCACAAAAGAGTCTGAGATATGAAGTGAGGAATGCTGTATCCACACAAAGCTGCAGAGAGAAGGATTTAGCTAGGCAGGAAGACACTTAAATTGAAGTTTGATCAAGATTCTGAGGTTACCATCACATTCTTGCAAAAAGCATCATGGGCTCTTTAACGAGCACATATGGGAAGGACCATGGGTTTATTTCACATGAAAGCTGGTGCTATGTAAATGGCAAAAATATTAATATTAGAACCTAATAATATTAGTAGCTGTGTTTCAAGGAGAATTTGCCCAATTGGTTTTTGCCACTTCACCATGTGGCTGATGGATTTGCAACCACATGACTAATCAGCTGAATGAAAATTAAAGCTGGAACATCACCTTTTGGAGGACACACAGATATTGCCAGTCACAGTGTCTGGTACCTTCATGTTAGCTCCATCTATTTGTCTAAGGTCTTCTGTTTCTCTTTTCCATGCATACTATTTAGCGTCAAATGCTGAAGCCAGAACAGAGAAGAAGAGGGGCAGAAGAGATGGTGACCACTTGGAGGTGTGTTATCTAGGTTCGGATCTGGCCAGAGGGAAAAGCTATTTGTTTGGGACTCAGCAGCCAAAAGCATCCCAGCAGATAAGTAAATCTCCCTCAAAGCTCAGGCATGCATGGCCAAGCCAGGCTGTAGGGAGTGGAGTGTCTGAGATCAACAGCTAGATGCGCAGGGCTTATCTGCTGAGATTATTCTAAACATCCCACAAGGCTTTGACGTTCACAAGCCTTGCACCGCTATCTGGTGCCTACTGCAGAGGCGTACCAGTGCCTTTGACCCCCGGCTGAGCAGGCTCAGCATTGCCAATGTTATCATGGCAGACGAGATACACCAAGGTCATATCTGGAGGAATGAAAGGAGTAACCTCATGAGCAGGTCAGGCACTGGGGCTGAAGAACTACAGCACAAATGAGACTTTGTGGAGGGAACGTCTTTCGATCTGTCCGTACAGTGCCTAGCACAATGGTCCTGGTCTGTGAATAGGGCGCCTAGGGGCTATGGTAATACAAATACATATGTGATCTCCAGTTAAAAAACTCTATTTACATAGCACCTTTCTTCCCCCAGGATCCCAAATTCATATGCACTTGAAGAGCTAAATCCAGAGGTTTTCATGAGCAATTCCTTTTTTGTGAGCCTGAACTTTCTGAAAATCTAGCCCCATATGCTTTGCTAGAGAGCATTTCATACCAGATTGGCATCCACAATAAAGCACGTTGCTGGTTATCATTAAGGGGCAATGTTATCTCCCACCCACCCTTCTCTTGTCTGGTCTCTTTAGATTGTGCCGTCTCAGAGGCCATCTCTGATTATGTACAGTGCCTAGTTCAATGGGGGCCCAAACCTAGCACTACTGTAATATAAATAGCAAATTTCAGGATAATTTTCTGAGCCACCGAAATGCAAGCACCTCTGAAGTGAAACACAGCAACTCATTAGCATGGCCTAGTGACACTACCTACCAGTTTAGGACAGAATGCGAAGAAGCTTACCCTCATGCAACTGAAAAAGCCATGCTCAGGTTGGAGATGCATGAGCTGATCCTCTGGAGGATCTGGACAGACAGCTGGAAGTGAAAACCACAAGTTCTAATCCTTGCTCTGACAAGCTGTGGCATTGTCATCGCTCTGTACCTCAGTTTCCCCATCTGTAAAATGAGGATACCACCACTTACCTAGGAAAAGTTGGAGGGTGGATTAGCTTTGAACACACAAAGCCTTAAATAACAGCTAAGTCTCTTTTAGGTTTTTCCTCCTCCATCCTGAGCAGTTATATTAAAAATAAGGCTATAGACACGTCTGGGGGGCTGACGGCTGGGAGTTCCCTTTTCATTCACCTTTGTGCTTCTGTTTTCCTCCTTCCCAAGGAGGAGAGCGACTGAAGGACAGCATTCTTAGCTGCAACTTAGAACCACCCTGCCTTCTTCCACAACTGTCACCTCAACAAAGTGTGGGTTGCTTCCCTTGTGCAGATGGACGCACAGCCTTAAAATTCAGTAAGAGGCGAGTAGAGGAAGTGTATTAATAAAGCCGTGTGTGTACAGGATATTGCGTTCTTCCCTAAAGATCTGGTGAAGATATGCCGGTTGAGCTGATTCACAGAGTGGGAGATATTAAAAGAGGAATAGTGATTGGAGAGCAGTAACTTTCTGTTCCAACTTTCTGTTGTGCTTACCGTTTCTGAAGAGCCGATAGGCTGTGGTCATTTCTGGAACAATGAATCCTGGTCTCTATCTTCCATTCAACAGCTGAAATTAGATTACCCAGACCATGCTAACAGTGCAGCATGCAGGGATGAGAAGTATCCTGCTCGGAGGAGTCTATAAAACTACAACATTCTGCGTAGCATCAGCAAAAGAATAAATAGGCAACGAGAGGATCTATTCATGACAAGCAAGAACTGAATGTTCTGTATTGGACTTGCTGTTCATGAATGCAGGCCCACAACCCTGGGATGAGCAAGCCATGAGAAATTACAGCACTTCATGAGCCCGAGTGGGACCAACGAGCACCATTACGAAGCCCCACGGCTCTAACTAAACCAGCTTTGTGGCATTCTCACTCTCCACAGCATGGTGATTTGGGTTCGGTCAGTAACCAGAGGGAGACGGGCTATGACACGTGGAAACAATCTGTACAGAAAAACCTCCTTTGGCATAGATATTTAACTTAGGTAGGTGCTAAGCCGCACTGAATGGAGGCTGGGAACAAGGTGTGTAGGGGACAGCTGTTGTAAAGGCATCTTTGACACAGAATGCCTCAGGCTCCATTAGGTTCTGAGTCTCCCGATGTACTACAGCAGAGTCCTTTCCAGCTGAGCAATATTGGCCTTATTACCCCTTTACCTATAGGTCTAGGCTGGTTATTTCAGGTTATTAGAGTGCGGCCATCAGACAATTTTTTCTGAAATAATTAATTTTAGGAAAAACAAATAAATATGCACATGCACATGTCCAAATCATAGTAATTTATTTATATAGGGGTTTTTTTTCTTTGCAGATTCAATAATAAAAATAACAGTTATGTCTATTCTTTACTGGACCTATACAGAATAGAAACACAAATACGGTGCTTCGCTTGTTCTTCTCTTTTGTTGTTGTTTCTTCTGCTTTTTGGGGATTGGGGTTTTTTTAAAGACTTGCTAGCTAGTAAGTCTGCTTCTGTGAAAAGTGTATGTTTGTTAATAACACTTTTCAGAGCAGCAGACTTGCTAGCTAGATGGGAGGCAGTGAAAAGTGATATTAACAAACATACAAATATCACTTTTCACAGAAGCAGACTTACTCAGGCCTGGCAAGCCAGGTTAAGCCTTGGTCGGATGGGGGGGTGGGTAGGAAAGCAGCGGGGGCCAGAAGTGATAGGGTGGATGGGTGAGGGACTGGGGGATGGAGCCCGCTGGGCCCTGCGACTGGAATCTTCCGCCACACAGCCGGAGCCCATGGCCAGAGCCTGCTGCTGCGCGGCTGGGAGTCTGAGCTCCACTACCCCCAGGAAGGTCAGGAACTCACACTAGCTGTCTGCTCCTCTAGCATTTGTGCTTCCCGAGGGGGGGCAGAGATGGCGGCGCTTTAACGGGGCTGAGTAGTCGCGGCTCCAGCGCTGGGGCACTGTCTACACTGGCACGTTACAGCGCTCAACTGTGCATTGCTCAGGGGGGTGTTTTTTCACACCCCTGAGCGAGGAAAGTTGCAGCGCTGTAAGTGGCAGTGTAGACAAGCCCTAAATGACTTGCCCAACGTCAGAGGGAAAGCCTGTGGGAGCTCAGGGACTTGAACTCATGTCTCCCAAGTCTGAGGCTACACCCCTCATCACTGGACCCTCTTCCTCTTCCTTTCCCTTTACAAGCCCATTGTTGGCATTCTCCACACCGTGTTAGGCTTGCACAGCAACCCCCAAGCCAGGATCAATCAACAACGCTAAAGTTTAGTACAGAGACTGAAAAAAAACCCCGAACAACTGTTTGCTGAACATCCAGCACAACCCACAACAAAGGAGCGTGCTTTGGTCTTTAACGTAAATTTATTGCAATTGTGACAGAGAACTTGACATTATTCTATCTGTTCCTTATTAATCATATTTGGACTTGCTCTCTTCTTAAACTTCCTTGGAAGTAAAAGTTAAATCCAGGTTGACCTGCCTCCCAAAATGTTGGGCTGCATTAACTTACACCCTGCTCCATGTTGGCTAAGAACAACTTAACAAATATTAACACACAGGATTTTGAAATAGGACAAGTGACACAGCTCCCTGCACCCACCTGACACAGGAAATGTACTAGATAAACTCAGTAAGGGACCAGTTCTGCACCATGGAAGTCAAGGGGAGTTTTACCATTGACTTCAAAGGCACAGGAACAGCCTTTAGAGACAACCTCAACCTTACAGACAACCTGCAACAGGACACAAGAGACACAATAGCAGCCTCATACGCCATCCTTCCTAGTGCACGGTGCACCCGAGCCAGGCAATGTGCATGGAACAGGGAGGGGTCACAGATTCACTCAGGCATGCGTGCTCACTTCTCCGCAATTCAAAGAACAACTGAGACCTGGAAACTCGACACAGCGTCTGCACCAGTTTTCATTTCACGCCTGCTCCCCCTCCTGCCCTAGTTCGGAACAAACAGCCAAGCAGAATTGGGCTCCTTAGCCTAAGGCGGGCTGGGCTATTGCCAACAGAGTGAACAATATGCAAGGGGAAAGTTTACCCGCCCAGGGGCAAAGCCACCTTGCTCCCCTCACCTGAATAACAAAGGCGGCCAAGGCTCTCTTACGTACCGGTTAAACAGTTCTTTGCCCCAGGCAAAACGGGTGAGTAGAATTTTGCAAGGTAACAGTGTGATGGTTTTCCCCATTCTCTCTCCGGAGGTCAGGAAAGGACATGCTTTTCTGTCCCCACTAAAAGCTTTAGCCCCTGCAGGCTCCATTTGCAAGGAAGGCAAAAAGCATGACCAGACCCCCACCCCCCCTCTTCACTCTCCCTGCCAGAGAGTACAGGCTGCAGTCGTTTCGACAGAAACCAGGCTGAATCGGAACTAGTGGAGGTCCAGGGTACTCATGGTTGCAGACAAAATCATCTGGATGCAGTAGGGCAAGTTCTTTGGTTCACATTAAATCTGAATTATAATCTCCCTTCACAGAAATTAATTAGGGACAGCTAGTGTGGTGTGTAAGAAGCGGAACACCACAGTCCACGCTGAGCTAGTTAGCTGCCAGGCCCGGCCATACTGACAGGGCCAGTTAGAACTGGCGGGTTCTCTTCACTGCTCCTATCGTCTCCATCTGCAAATGAAAGGGACATTGGGTGTCACCAGCACAGCATCAGCTCCGGCTTTTGCACCGTCCGCCACAGACAGCAGAATGGCACAGCGAGGCACTTTGCACTAGATTCATACGGTGAGCGCAGTTAACTGGCCACTGGATCACGGGCAAGTCCCTGTATGCACAGGTCTGAGGGGGGAGAACAAGGGTGGAAAGAGGATCTGAGACGGATTGCTCTGGTGTCCCTCCCCCAACGCTGGCCAACTGCGAGCACAACAGTGACAGCTAAATTCTGCTGTCTATGCCTCCACCCATGCATGTCTATCCCTCCACCTTGGGGAGTGGCTCCTTGCTGGGGTAGCTAGGCACAGGGTGCCAATCAATCTGGAATTTGGCCCAGCGGCCCAGAATCTGCAAGGGAAAATCTCTTTCTAAGGGGGGAAAAGGGTTCTGGGTGTTCTGCTCAGGTCAGCTTTCCCTGAGAGCCGCGAGAGGCTCAGCCTGGGGCAGGAGACCAACGCAAGCGAAGGTCCCCAGGCACCAGAGAGCGGGTGTATCAGAGCTGAATGGAATGCAAGCTCTGCAGAAAGGCAGGAGTAGAGCCGAATGGTTTCACTGTGCAGAATTAACCGAGAACCCAAAGACCTGACTGTATTTAGACTCTAACCTCTTTGGGTTTGTGCAGCACCTCACAGGAGGGTGCCCCAAACTCAGTTGGGGCTCCTACAGGACTAATCATAACAAAAGGCCAGCTTGTCAGGTGAGGCGAGAGGGGGACGGTGGGCCCAGTGGCTCTGTATACAGAACGTGCTCCTCAGTACATTCCTTTGCAGGCCGCGTTAATATACAGAGTGCACGGAAGCCATGCTCTTCTTCTTGGGGGACAGGTCCCAGGGGATACTTACATCCTTAAACACTTATCTTTCCCTCCGCTGGCTACTCGCTGTCCGTCTGGGCTCCAATCCACCGCAAACACCTACCAACAAAGAGAGAGAGGAACTCCCGTCACTCCTTTAGGGCCATGCAGCCCCGGTGGCAGGGAAGAACCTCAGGCCCCTGGCAGAAGACACTCCCCAACTGTTCAGAGACACTGGGGGTGGCCACAGTGTTTGAGAGCCCTCTGCCCTCTCCAGGGCGGGTCAGTGTGAGCCCCTTGGCCAACGGCATCCTACCTCGTCTGCGTGGCCGGGGAGATCAATGGCCAGCTTCCTCGTCTTGGCATCCCACACCTTCAGCGTGCTGTCACTGCTCCCGCTCACCAGCAGACGGCTGTCTGCCGACCAGGCAATCTGGTAGACCGCGGAGACGTGCCCTCTCAGGGAGGTGAGGTATCTGACAGAGAGGGGAAGGGGTGAGGAAGGGCTTCAGACACACGTGCATGCTCTGAATCGGAGAAATAAAGGGACATGCCCAAGGTCCCAGTTAGTCAGTGGCGCAGCAGGGAACCAGGAGCCCAGAGTCCGAGGGCCCTGCTCTAATCACTAGGTGCACAACCGCAAAAGCAAAAGGTAATGACTGTGTGTGTGCGTGTGCAAGGCTGCAGAGGGGAAGGTCCTGACTCAGCCATGGCAGGGAGACAGGTGCATTTCCTTCTGTGTTACTGCATGGAGCGAACTGCAAACATCGCGTCTGTCCTAGAACGAGAGAACCTACTTTCCCGTCCTGCCGTCCCAGAGCTTGATGGACTTGTCAAAAGAAGCACTGGCTATTATCCGGGTGTCTGGGGAGAAGAGCACTTGGTTGATCAATGCCTGGTGGCCTGTCATTCTCTCCAGCGCCTTCTTGTCCTCTGCTGGGGCCCACAGAAAGAGCGTAAAGTCATCTGATCCAGACACTAACCTTTCCGGTCCCTGCCCCTGCAATAAACAAACCATCAGCACACCCCAACACCGAGCCTCGGCTCACACAGACTGAGCCTTTCAAAGCTCAGATGCAAACCTGATGCAGACAAACTGGAGGAAATCTTTAGCAAGTCACGGAGATTCATTTATTCATTTTTTTTTCAGCAACAATGGTAGGAAGCCTGGCACGGGGGGGAGAGGGGGGCATTTCTTAACGGAAACTTACCCTGACTTGGTCGTACCTGTGCTGCGCCTTCTCTTTAAGTTCTGCCACTGTGTGCAGGAGAGAAGGGAGATTAGCGATCGGGAGGTTAAAGGAAACATGTAACATCTCTAAAGGCAGGATCTAAGATGTCTTCTCCCTCCAGATTTGTGACTCAAGAAGGATTTTGACAGGGACATTTTGAGGGGTTTAAAACAATGTCCTCTTCAGAGGGTCACACTTTTACCAACAAAATGCAGTGCTTGTGTAGCATTCCCAATCTGTGGCGTTCACGGTTTTATTTTCTAGACAGAGAAACGGAGGGGACCCAGCTCCCCAATGTGACCTTGGCACAGAAGCCAGGTCTTCTGACTCTTAGTGATGTGCCTACCCACTAGGCCACGCTACCTCCTCCCCCTGTTCCTCTCCAGCCTGCAATGTACTTAATGCTCTTACGGGTGCCGCTCACGTCTTGCGGGTTGACAGAGGCTTCTGCAGGTTCAAAGGCCCCTGTGCGGAGAACGTAGTCGGTGCTTAGAGCCATGGTGTTCACCCAGTGCCCGTGGCCCTGCAGAGTGCGGCAGAGAATTCCCTGAAAGCAAAAAGGCTGCCTGCTTAGAAAGGGACTCACAGGGAGGCAGCAGCAGTGCGAGGATTAGACCACAGGACCTCCCGGCTACACCTTCCATCAGTTATGGACAGGGCCAGGGTCAGACCATGGGACGTCCCAGCTCCTGGCCCCATTTTCAATCAGCTACAGGCAGCATGAGGGTCAGACCAAGGGACGTTCCAGCTCCCAGCCTCACTTTCAATCAGTTATTGGCACTGCTGGGGTCAGGCCATGGTATGTCCCAGCCCAACCTTCGATCGGGCACGGGTAGCACCAAGATAAGAATATAGGAACTCCTGGCTCTCCGTCCCACCTTTGATCAAGGCTGTGCTGTCTCTCAATGTCATTCCTGACGGACAGGGCCCAAGACGTGAAGTCAAGGGTGGCCAACTCTGCATTCTCCTTGCTGATGGCTCCAGCATACGTTACCAAGTACCACAACCCACAGGGAAAACACACTCCCCCTCCTGCCAACAAGCAGCGCCAAACCCATTTCTGCCAGGCTGTCATTTATCCAGGAGAGTTCCTGTTTCTAAAGCAGCTCCAAGGATCTTCACCCCACACAACCACCCAATTCCTTTGGCCAAGGAGCAGACAAGATTCCCACTGGAAACAATCATCGCGGTTCCTTATATCCGCCAAAGGGATGTACTGCCTCTGCCCGGAAAGCGAGCACATGCTGCTAAAGCCAGGAGGCAATGCAAGGCCAGGATGGGCGACGACTTGGTTATTTCCAGCTTTTGGGAACAACAATTAAGGTCTGAAGCATCATTTTATTTGAGCTACCTTCCTGCCCAGGCTCTTGGTGTCAAAGTCCACACACGCCACGCTGCCACACTTACATCCTGGCCTCTCCAGACCTTGATGGTTCTGTCCTGGGAGGAGGAGAAGAGCAGGCCGTCTCCACCCCACTTCACGCACGTGACCGACTGCGTGTGCCCGGTGAGGATCTTATCGCACCGGCCCGCAATGGTGTCCCAGATGCGGATGCTACAGTCCTTGGAGGCGCTGGCCAAGTAGCGGCTCTCGGGATTTCTGGAAGGAAAATTGGAAGCGAGTGAAGGCGCAGGACAGCAAATCTGGCCTCCTCTTCCCCTGCATCAACTGGGTGTGCATCAGCTCCGTAGCTGGAGAAGAGTTAAGGGCATCCTTACAAAAAGGCAACTTGCACATTTGACCTCCGCTCTCAAGCTAAGAAGGGGCAGGCTGGTCAACAGCTGGCACCAAGCCTGTAGCATGGTCACTGCACGCGCTAATCAAGGAGAGGACTGGCAGCGCCTGGAGCGCAAGGCAGTGGAAATGCTGCTCATCCCTCTCTGCAGGAGTGGAGTGAGGAGCCTGGCTGGCTGGAGACACAGATCCTGAGTTCTCCAGAGCACAGGCAGAATCCTCCACCTCCTCCCCATCCCCCACTCCTCCTTTTATAACCAGTTTTCGTTAATCCAGTTAAATGTTTCCAAATCGCTGGGATTTCCTACTCGGGAATTCAATTTGCAGGGCTCTGCTCCATGGGGGCTATTTTTAATTTTTATAACCTCTTCCATCATCGTCTACAGCTTCCCCCACCTCCCCCCCCCCCCCGCCTCTCTCTGAGGTGGAGCTTTATCAGATGGAGGGAATAAAGAGCTTGTGTGGTTCATCAGCCTGCAGAAGAAATAAACCAGATGGCGGAGGTGGCTGGGGATGCAGGGGGCATGGGCAGAGCAGTCAGCATGGGCAGGGTGCATGAGGCCCAGACACCATGCGGACTGCAGCTTTCCCCCTTCGAACTCCTGCTGAGGGGTGCTGGGGAAGAGCACATCTGGCTGCTTGTTACACTCCAGGGAACCGACAAAGGGAGACACTCGCAGCCTTAGCCATCCCCAGCCACTTTTCCCTAGGGGCCGCTTTCACTGGAGGAATCTGTGTGGGAGAACGGGTGGGCTAGTGATTGGCACACAGGACAGGGAGCCAGGAACACCTGGGTGCTAATCCCAGCTCTAACTACAACTGTCTGTGCAGCTCTGGGTAAGCCACTCCCAGCTCCCCGCGCTCTCCCCCGTGGGAGGTGGAGGTAGCACAGCCTCACCTCCCAGGAACGAGGCTGGGGTAACATTTGCACAGTGCTTTGAAAACGTAAAGCAAAGGCGACTAAAACTTACCCAAGCCTTTTATCCATCGCTCTCAAAGCTCTTCAGAAAGGAGAGCTAGCATCACTATCCCCATTATACAGCAGGGGAAACGGAGACATGAGAGCGCTGTGCAAAGCCCAAGGTCCCATCACAGGTTGGTGGCAGAACTGGGACTAGAACTTGGGTCTCCTGGCTCCCAGCCTGGTGCCCAATTCACTGGCTGCTTTTCAGCCTCACTCTGTACACACTTACTCTGCCATCACCAAGGCAAGCGGCAGGCCTCTCCCCACTGGCAAAGCAAGGAGGCTGGCCAGCCAGAAGGTCACTTACATGTGGAGTGGTTCCCAACACAGCCACGTGATCCATTTGGAGTGTCCGGCGAGCACCCTGCCAATCTGATTCCCTGTGTCTGGGTCCCAGAGAAATATCTGTACAACAGAGCAAGCGAGGCAGCTAGATCACAGATACCACCCAACGTGCAACCCAGGGAGAGTCAAGCTCGATTTGGAAATGGCAGGTTTGCCCTTCCAGTCCGGATACTCCAGGCCAAGAATGGACCTCGGCACAGGCAGGGGGATGAAGAGTGGATTCCTTTCCTAACCTCTGCAGCCACCAGGTGACGCCCTGAGGCAGGAGATTTTGTTCACCCCCATCTTAGCCCACACTGCTGCAAAACCATCAGCCATCAAATTATCCAGCTCTTTTCGTAAACCCGCTCCAGCTGTCGACACCCGGTGCCAGCGGGTTACTGAACGCTTGCTGAGTGCTGGGAGGACGTGCTAAATGGTGGTTATTATCGGACTCTGTGGGCGGGACACATGCTGGCTTTTTGTTGGGTTTTTCTTGCCCTCTGAATAATGCTCCTCCAAGGAGCTGAGGCATTAATCATGTGCTCAGTGAGAACCCAGGGGAGGCCAGGAACTGGAGCAGAACAGCTAACAGGGTTAGTTTAAACCAGAACTGCCTCCCGAGTGGCACTTTACTGCAGATGCTTGTCAACTAGTTAACAAAGAGTTAACAGTATAAATGGGCCATCTCCAGGCTGCCAGCAGGCCAGGCAGCTCTCAGGCTCCTCTGGTCTCATGCCTCTAAACAGATCCCAGGGGAAGTCCATCCCTCTCTTCTTAGCGTGGTTCAATCCCAGCTGACTCAGAACAGAGGCAAACGAAGGAGGCTGTTGTTTTGGTGACTGGGTTAGGAGTCATTGTTAGCAGTGCTCCAGCAGTGCCTACAGGTCCCTGCTGAGTCGGGAGCCTCATTGCGCTAGGTGCTGTATAAAACACAGAGCAAGAGACCTGAGAGGGAAAGGAAAGATTATCATACTCATTTTACAGAAGGGAAACTGAGGCCTGGCGAGATGAAAGGACTTGCCCAAGATCACACAGGGAGGCTGCAGGAGAGCTGGGAACAGAATTCTCAGTCCCAGGCCCACTTCTCAACCACACCACCATCCCGCACGGCCGCTCAGAAAGGCTACCCGCAGTCAGGCCCAGCTTGCTACACTGAGGAGAGAAGCCCCTCTGGGAGGGTGCCCGGCAGGCCCTGTGCCCTGAAGGAGCAGTTTCCAGCAGGGACAGCTCAGCCTGGGGTTCTGAAATAACAAAACCTCTCAGTGGTGGCAACATCATCTAGACCCAAATTCAAAAGGCACAAGCACGTCCGAGTGCCGCTCCCCAAGCTAAGAGCTACTTCCCTGGGGCCCATTCCCAGCAAGCAAGCAGCCTTCCAAACGAGGAGCCAACCCTTTAAGGTACAGCACAGGCTGCCCTGTGCTTCTGCCGGGATACAAGCCCCAGATCTAGCCACGGGGTCACCAACGCAGCAAGAGCGGCACAGGACTACGTCAGGTCCGTGGGGAGTGGCCTTGCTTCAATGCCGCTCACCCAGCTCCCGGGCTCGGAGACAGGAAGAAGCTGAGCCAGTGACAGACACAGAAAACAAGCCCTGGGGAGCGTTAAGCAGGGAGTTGGCTCTGACACCCTGGCGGGTGCAGGAGACAATTCAATACCACTGCTGCTTGCAGGTTTAAACACACGCCCCCACCTTGGAGACCGATAGCATTAGCCTGCAGCAGAGCCCGGCTCAGCATGGCCTAGGGCATAGGGCACCAGCCTGGGATTCTGGAGACCTGGGTTCTACCCCCAGCTCTGCCGGTGACCTCGAGCAAACCACAGTCTCTGGGCCCGCTTCCCTTCCCCTTCCTTTGTCCTGCCTACTGTGGGGCAGGTCTGTCTGGGTCTCTCCAGCCTCTAGGGCAGTGAGGCCCTGATCGCAGCCGGGGCCTTTAGGCACTGCTGTCGTTCATAACAAAACCACCACCAGAATCCACAGCAGGACCTAGGTTGAATCAGCAGCTGCACTGGCGAGGGGGTGATACCAGCAAGGCACCCGCCATCAGGCTCCAGAGAGATTCACTGCTCTGCAGGTGCCAGCAGCCGGTACTCCCCCCCAGCTAGACCAAGGGAATGTCCAGGAGCTGGTTTCCCAACCATGCAGCATTGAGAGCTGCCTGCAGGGGGCAGCACAGGACACAATGTACCAGCCAACCCAGCCTGCTCAAAGGATCTTTGCAAATCCGTGTCAATGAACCCAGCAGCCTGCAGATCTCCTGGCCGGGGATGTGCCTCTGAGCCCCGTGGGAATGCCTGGGAGAGTAGCTAAAGTGCAGGTGTGTTCCATAGGCCTAGACGCGACGACTATCCCAGGAGCAACCCCGCATCAATCATAACCCAGCCATGCCCAATTTCCCTCGAGGCTGCAGGGATTCTTGCTCTCCACTTCAATGCCCGGGTTTGAACAAAGCCCCAACCGCGTTACTCCTTCCACAGCTGTCAGAGGAGGAGCAGACCCATCGCCTGGGAGGCCAGTGCTGGCCCAGTCTGGTTTCAGTCCATCGATGGGGGGCGAGGGCTCCCCCAGAGAGGAAGAGGGCTCTCCACGAGATGTCACCAAGGCAGATTTCCCCACACCCCAGGTCTGGCCCCACACAGAGGAATCCGGCCCCTCGCTGAGCCGAAGCCGACAAGTACCTGACTGTTTTTGCACCCTGAGGCGAGCTTCCTGCCATCGGGAGACCAGGCGATGCTGAGGACCCAGTGCCTGTGACCTGCCGACGGGAGAGAGTGCAGGGGTGAGGAGAGCCCCCCATCCTGGAGCTGTCCCTGTCTTCAAGGGGCAGCTGTGGTCCGGAGGAAGGGGGGGGGGGAAGAAGGACCAGGACTCCCCTGCACTTGTCCCAGCCAGTCTGACTCCCTGCGCTTTGCTGGCCCACAGTGAGCAGATGCTCTTCTTGTTGAGCCATGGCCTGGGCACTCGCAGAGCACCTCCAGGGAGGCCTTTCCAAAGGGCAGGGAACAGCCAGGCCCAGGAATCGAGGCCCGGAGACACTCGAGGCAGCTTGCACGCCATCCATGGTGCTCACTCTGCGATGTGCTCCTCACACCGAGCTGGCACCAGGCCCCAAGCCTTGGAACGCGATCACACGGCACACATGGGGGAACCGAGAGGGGGAGGCAAGTCACTGCAATGAGCCCAACTCAGTGGCTTTCCCCCAAAGGGGGTGGGAGGCAGTGGCTGGGGCGACCCGGTGAACTCATCAGCTTTACAACAGAGCCATCAATAGTCTCTGGTGCAGGAGCGACTCAGGGAACCCAGGGGCCACACTCTGCAGACCAGAGAGGCTATTGGGAGGGGTGGGCACAGACTCAGAACACCCCATGCATTCCCCCATCACCCGCTGCACCCACCTTTGGCAGTGAAGTGTGGCGTCTCCGTGCTGAGGTCCCAGAAGCGCACAGTGGTATCACCGGAGCCGCTTGCCAGGTACCTGAGATGGTGAGGAACAGGCTGTCTGGGCTCAGGGCGGCAGGCAGTGCCGATGCTCCTTCCCGGTCCGTTCTCCCCACCCCACTACCTAGCCTGTCTCCCCATTACCAGGGCGTTATAAACTTCGGCAGCCCTGGTCCCCAGCCAGCCCAGCCATTCGGCGCTGCCCTGCCTCCCCACCCAGAATCCCCAGCACTCCTGCTGCCCCCCCTTACTTTCCGGTGGGGCTGAAGGCTACGGAGATGACAGCCTCAGTGTGCCCCTCCAAAGAGCTGGTGCATCGCGTCACCGCCCGCACTTTGAACACGGCCTGGGGCTGGTAGATGATGTCAAGGACTCTCTCCGTCTCCACCACCTGCCCCGCCAGGGTGTTCTCCAGCGACGTGACGATTTCAGCATCGTGGACGTAGAAGGCCAAGGGCAGCGGCTCCTCCTGTATGAAAAGAGGCAGAAGCACTAACTTGGGGCAGATTTAGGCAGGACTGGCTCATACAGCCCTCCTGTTCCCTGTCCCCCCCGCCCCGCCATAGGAAAACAGTTTGGGATCCCGTGTGCTTCCCGTTACCCCTTCCCAGGGCAGCAGCAAGCTGGGGAAGATGTACTAGCTCAGAACTGAGGCAGTGGTTGACAGATCTGCCCTGGGGCAGATGGGAAAGACCCCGCCTCAGTCCCTCTCTGTGCCAATCCCTGAGCATCCAGGGAGTCCTGGGGTCAGAGTGCCGGGCAGAGCAGGCCCAGGCAGTGCTATGAATGGCGTCTATACAGGAGGACCAGAGCCGTGGGCGTGGCAGCAGAAATCCCATTGCTCATCTCTCACTTTCCCACAACTGTCTGACGCGGCAGTCCTGGCCACCCGGTCTGGATCTTGCTGGGTTAGCACCCCTGGAGCCTTGCTGGTCTGGATCCTGCTGGGTTAGCACCCCTGGAGCCTTGGCCCAACAGGAGTGGTTCCCAACACACTCAGCATCGCCAAGAGAAGCCCCATCCCTCCGTGCAGTCCCACTCCCCAGATGGGGCTGGGACGAAGCCTGTGGATACCCGCAGTTTGCTGCCCCCCCCCCTTAGAGCAGGGGGGGGGCACAGGCTCCTTGGGAAGTACCTTCTGGAGCAGCGCGTTGCAGACCAGCTGCAGCTTCTCGGGCGTGATATCGATGGGCACGTCAAAGGGGGACCCCAGGATCTCGCCAGCCTCATCTTTGAACAGGATCAGCAGCCTCTCCACGTCCCCTTGCATCGTGGCAACCTGCAAGCACATTCCTGCATCGGGGGTGAGCCCCACACCAGGCGCAGCGCGACTATAAATCAAACCCACCGCTGCCAAAGGGAGCTTTGATAGAGATTGGCACCAGCAAAACCCACACACTGCTGAGTATACCACAGCCAGAGAGCTCCCTATGACCAGACGCTCTGCATCTCTACAGGGACTGTCAGAGGATCTCTAGATGCTTTCCTGCCATTAGCCCTCACACCTCCCCCCCCTCCACCCCGCCCATTGTCCCCATTTTACAGGTCGGGAAATAGACACAAAAGGCCTGGCGGAGACAGGTACAGAACCCGGGAAGCCTGACACCCAGCCCCACCATCTACCTGTTAACCTGAGATACACTGTTAGCCTGCCCAATTCCACTCAGTGCAGTGCTCCAGAGTCCAGACCTTTCCTCCAAGGGCACCATGTCAGCACCCGCAACCATCCCCATGCATTACTGGGACACGCTGGCTTGGGCTCCTTTGCCCGAGTAACCCCAAAGCTCAGATCATTCGGCCACAACGCTTCCCATCTGTAGCACAACCCCCTCCTGCCACAAACTCTTTCCCTGGGGCTGGGGAGGCAGGTTCCAAAAAAGCTCAGGGCCTGATTCACTCCCGCAGCTCCTTGCTACCTGCCCAGGTAAATCTCCCAGCCCAGACTGCTGCAGCGGGGTCTCTCCTACGCTCAGCCGGGGGGGAGGGGGGTTTAAACACCACCCCACGGTCCGGCTTTACAGTGGGAGGGACGCCCTCCTTCAATCCCAGGAGCAACTAGGACTCCCCCAAGTAAGGAAGGGATGGGGCAGGGCTCCCCCTCTGGGCTGCTCTGGGTTCGTTTGCAGCCACAGGGCTCTCCCGGGGGGCCAGCAAGCAGCTCTTGCTGGAAGGGTTTTGGTTAGGGACACCTCCTCTGCCCCCTCCCCCGTCCCCAAGCCCCAGCAAATCCCCACTCACCTGGGCAGCCCCAGCCATGTGTTTACTGCAGCCCTGCCCACGTGGAGAGGAAATGGTGAGCTCATCTCTGTGCGCCGGGGCTGCCGCTCGGCCGGGAAGCTCTGCTTCCACCTGCTGGAGAAGAGAGGCTATAGCAACCGATCCTTGGACAAAGGGAATTGCAGCTGTGATGTGGACACACATCTGGGTCAAGCTGACATAGGACCAAAAAAAAATTCCCGGGGCAGATTTCTGCACAAACAACGTGCGGGTGAGGGAGAGAGAAAATAACCAGCCTTAAAAACCGAGCATCTGGTGGCAAGGTGTCAGGAAAAAGAGAGAATAGAGAAAAGAATGGGAGTATTTTAGTTATTCCACTGGACTGTAAAAGAAAGACACACCAAATGAGGGCACAGGAATCTATCTGGGTTCTGACAGTGGGGAAACATCAAATGTTTTTCAGCTTCATGAGTAGTAACTAGTGTGTTTAAAAGGATCCAGTCATGTTAACAGGCATTAAACCACTCCACAAATGGCCTCACCTATGTTCCCAAGATCACCTTAGCTTATTCACATGTGTTTTGGTAAAAATGCAATGTACTTTTCTACAGTGACCCTGCTTCTTTGTATTTTGCACCTCTTAGCTGGACAGGGAAAAGAGGTGACTCAGTTTCACTTCATTCTACAGCTATCATGTTTAGATCATCTGCAATGGCTGGGTTACAAACCTTGTCAAAGACTAGGTTACTGTAAACATACAGACCAAAACCTATTTCTTTTGGTAATTTAATGGAAACCTCTCTCTCTCAGACTCTGCCTCCTAGGGTTTGTAGATCTTAGCCGTGGCTTTTATGAAACCTATTCTGGGGCCTAGCTCAATTTGGCAGCATCCCTCTGAAAGAGCAGGAGCCTTTAGGTCTCAAATCAGAGATTTATTGTAGT
This sequence comes from Lepidochelys olivacea, assembly GCF_965140295.1. Lineage (NCBI taxonomy): Eukaryota > Metazoa > Chordata > Testudines > Cheloniidae > Lepidochelys > Lepidochelys olivacea. Next base: position 4,026,728 of record NC_140427.1, on the reverse strand, counting down.
CATGTAGTCTGACCTCCTGCAGAACACAGGCCAGAGAGCCTGCCCCGAAATTTCTGCATCAAGTCCATAATTTCTGAGAGAGCTAAAGCATCTTTTAGAAAGACCCAATGCAGGCAGAACCTGATTCCCATGGAGCTTGTTACAGGATCAGGGCCTTAGACGGTACATACCACCCTCTTCCATTACGCACCATACTGATGGTAATCACTTGTTACTCCTCAGCAAAGACTCAGCAGAGAGCTGCAGAAAATATTGGTACAATCTGATATTCTAGTTCCAGAGCATTTTGACAGATTAAAAAAAGAGGAACCATCTAAATAGTTTGGGAGGAAGCAAAGAGTCCGCTTTGATAAATTAATACCTAGTGCTTCTGTAGCATTTTTCATGTTGATCTCAAAGCACTTCACAAAGGAGATCAGTATCATTCCCTCCTGGCTCACAACAAAGATCAGATCCTTTGTCAAACTCAGAAAAATCCAAATTATTGTCAGACCTTCCCACAGCTATTTCTTTTCATTGACTTTGTCAATGAGATACTGGTAACATTTTCAAAAGCACTTAAGTGACTTAGGAACCTAAGGCTCATTTTCAAATGTGACATAGCACTTTAAGGCAATGGGATTTAGGCTCCTAAGTGCCCAAATCGCAGGCAAGTTTGCAAATTGTAACCACTCAAGATTTCACACTTAATTTCCTCCCCCCTATTTCAGAATTGTAGGACTTCCGACAGTGAAGGGACTGGGCATAATATGAGGGTGCTGGGAGGGCTTCCCCTACACATCTCACCAGTGCCCCTCAAGCCTGACCTGTGGCACCCTGCTATTCCAATCCCGTGCTCCCCACTATACACAGTCCTGCAGCCCCCACCCCCTTGTTATTTCCAGCTCTGGCTCCTTCCCGGCAGAAGAGACTACCATCCTGCTGAATCATTTCCAAGTTTTGCAAAGCAGAGACCAGACCACCACCTGACTTATTTTCACTTCTGAAGGAACAGAACTTAAAGAGGCAAAAGCCAAATACATGAACACATTCTACTAACCACCTAAGGATGCTAATTACTGTTATTTAGGCACCACAACTACCCTCAGAAGAACGGGGTAGAACTTGCTTGGATTTCCATCCCTCTTTCCCGACATCTTCCAATTAGCCCACGTGTTGCATGATACACCACTTTCGGCTGCGTCATGGTCCCTTTTTGATTCTTCTATGTGGCAAGGAGGTGGATTTCCCTAGTGTTTCATATTGTGAGGGCACCTGCTTGCAAGAAGTTGGCAGGTGTGTAAAACTGTTCAGTGATAGCTATCTAGATACTTAAATGGCCCCTACTATCACAGTATTGGAGCACCTCACAATTTTTACTGTGCCTATCCTCATCCTACCTCTGTGAGGTAGGGAAATGCTATTATTCCCATTATACAGACAGGACCTGAGAGACTAAGTGACTTTCCCAAGGTCAAACAAGACGTCTGTGGCAGAGCAGGAACTGAAGACAGATCTCCCACAGGCCAGTCTCATGCTCTAACGAGTAGGCCATCCTTCTCCTACGCGTCCCCTTGAGAACATGGGTTCAATAATGCCTTGATGTAAAGCTTGATTTTAGGCTGTGTTTATCCCCAACTATTAGGCTTGTGTCAAAAGCATCAGCATTTATGGAAAAGGCAAACAGCATTCCAGCTGGAAAGAAGTCATTGGCTCCCACCATGCACCACCCAGACTGCTGCTGTCTCTGCATAGCTAGCTTTGCAACTCTCTGCTTATATGATAGGATCTGAAGAAGCGTCCTCCTGGAGTGTCTCCCCACCCAGACAACACTAGAGCAAGGTACCTGGCTGATACACCTTTCTTCAGTGTAGGCTACAAGTTCTGCGGCAGCTTCATTTAATTTTTTTTTAATTGAGGCTCTAAAAAGAATTAAAAATGACAACGAACAATGCAATCTGAACCAGAGCCCTGCCATTATTTATTCTGATTTAAACATCCCATTAATTTTGTATCATGCCCACAGTACCAGTTTTCAATAGGCAGCAGATTTGTGCCTACATAGCAGTGGGGAAGGGGAACCTAGGGCTTCCAGCAGCCAGGGAGGCAGTTTGAGATTGTAGGATAAGCTGGTGCTAAAATGGACAGAGAAATAGTTTTCAGAGTAGCAACCACGTTAGTCTGTATCCACAAAAAGAAAAGGAGGACTTGTGGCACCTTAGAGACTAACCAATTTATTTGAGCATAAGCTTTTGTGAGCTACAGCTGCCTTCATCGGATTTAGATAAAGTGAGCTTTTTAGAGAAATAGTTGACAGCTAAACTAGCATTGTTCCATTTGAGAAACACCCCATTATAACAGAGAGGAGTTCACAGTTCTCAGACACTGCAGCAGTTTACAATTACTCCACAGTGATAAGCATTTCTGCACAGCACAGGTGCTGACGCACATTTCTACAGCAAGGAACAGACAGGGCTCTGGCATCTATAGTGCCCGGTCCACTGAGGGCTCCAAAGCAGCAGCAGGGTTCAATTTAACAATGTAGGATCCACTTTACAGCGGAAAGGTAGTGCTTTCAAAGATGCCTCTCTACCACAGGCATACTTGCTATGAATGAATGCATGCTAGTTAGGTAGATGCCCACCCAACAGGAGAGAGAGAGAGAGAGAGAGAGAGAGAGAACAGAAGGGGAATAATAGAGTGAGCTTTGCCATTAAATCCCATTGAGAAAAGGGGCCTCCTTATCACCCCTGAAATTCAGGTGCAGAGGAAGGCAACATTTCAGGAGTTTAGGACACGTGCCTGTGTTCTGCATTTTGTCTCCTTTGGTTTTGCGTTATGCCACAAGAAGGCAGTAGCCGTCTCCCACGTCCAACACGTGGTGGAGGAGTGCACAGTTAGAAGACTGGAGGGTGATCTGCAACACCTTGCTACTCTCCATGATGTAACAGTTTGATGGCTGGAAAAAAAACCCAAAAAACTAGATATTGACTTGTGATGCAAACAAAAGAAGATTTTGGGGAGCATTAGTCAGAGTAAGAGGCTACACAAGCCAGCACCCAAGAAGAAAAATGACTCAGTTTAATTTGTTTCATCATAGTTTAGAGGTGGCATTTTCTAAAAGTGCATAACAAAGACAAGGTTCAATATCATATTTTCTAGAGCATCTCCTCGTATCTTATCTTCATTACAGACCCTGATTAAATGAGCAGCCAAACTGATCCATAGGGAGATTTAATGGACCTGCAGTTCATTGACATTCACCATAAAGAACGAAACGGGCTGGGTGCCGATAACTTTCCCTTCCAGCACAGCCCAAGTGGAATACACCCACAGGAATAGAGGCTCATATTGCAACTTTAGAAGTCAGTGGATAACAGAAGTTCTGAGTGCTTTATGGAGAGAAAAGAAAGGATTAATATATGTACACCCTGAATGAGGCAACAGCCACTATTGCTTCCCTAGTAGCTGAGAACAGCCTAATTCTTGAACAGTGCTTAATGTTTGCCAACTGCTGGAGCTAAGTAGCTTAGACAGGAATAGTCATATTACCTATAAGCATTAATTTGACAGACAGTCTAGACAATAGCACTGGACTAAGGGTTAACAGCCAACAGAGCTTTAGCTTTGCTCCTGAAGGCTGGTAGATAAGACTTGATGCCATTTCTGTGTGTAGGTCGGGGCCTTTGCTTCCACGCTATTCTTCCTTGATGTATTTACCTGAACCTGGTGAGTTTACATTTCCTCTGAAGCCGGTAAATGGCTAATATTGGGAGACAGCAGTTTGGATTCAGTGATAAGTCTTGGCTTTCCCAGCAGGAAGAGATTGGATTCTGAGGCAGTCAGACACAAAATACGGTGTTAGTGTCTGTCTTCCAATGCCCCACTGTGACTTTGAGGAAGCTTTTTCTCCTTCCCTGCCAACTTCCGTGATCCTGCAGTGGAGTCAAAATCCTGTGCTTGTGACAAGTTGCTATGATTTAAGTGCAGAAACCCTCAGAAGCTGGGCTGGGAAGGAAAACTTGTTTAAACAAATAACTCCAATGATAAAAACACAAGGCTCCTCACCACTAGTCTTCTACCATCTTAGAACTTAAGCAGAGTAAACTGGTCTTTATTCTGATATACTCTTGTAGACAGCCTAGATAGTCGTAAGTTACTGAAAACTCAGCAACTAATTACTGCGGTGTGCCAAGTAAATATTCTTTGGCATGTTCCATTCACTTGCTGTAACAGTACATAGCTTCTGCAACCTCAGTTTAACTACAAATGTCACATCATCAGGGACTTCCACTGAAACGTATCAGTAAGATGTGACATGCATCAAAGATGCTTTACCACTATAACGATAAAGCTGTAACTGAGAGTCTGTGAAGTCATACATATGCGAAATCACAACAGACATGGGCATAAGGTGATCACAGACTTGCAGACAAATCTCAAATCACAAAAGCACAAAGGATCAATCGCCTGAGTTTTCTAAGTTGATGCATATGCATGTAGTACGGATTTGTCAGTGTTTGATGGTAGCTGTATTTTTTCTAGCAGTCATGGTTCTACAGAAGCCTTCTTGCTTCAGTCAGAAGCACTACATTACAAGAAGGTAAGAAGAGAGACACACTTCATAAGCCTGAATTGTTAGGAGCTGTGCTCAATTTTCATATCGTATCCAGGACATTGCAAAGGTTGTTGGCTCCCCACCCTGTACCACTGCATGGATAGTGTGATGTTGAGTGCTATTCCGGGGCAGCTCTAGGGTGTCAGTTCCCCCAGAAAAATCTCACTGTTACAACTTAAGTCTTTCTACTCTTTCAAAAGCTTGTTTTCCAAACCAGTGATTCCCTCAGGAGCATCACAGGTACTTATTCTATGCTTTTCTAAATTGATACTTCATTTTCTTTTAAGAGACCAAGTTTATCGTATTTAAAAACTTCATTTTGCTAAACTTCTATGCATAATTTCCACCAGGAAAAAATTTAAACTAGCCAATATATGGGCATTTCCATTAAGGACACTAAGTCTGGCCCACCATAACTAACCAGCCAAAGAGGCATTTCAGGATTTTTTTTCCCCCCATAAAAGCAAAGAGGAGACCCATGCATAAAAGATATGTAGGAAAAAATCAAATGCCATCAAAACAGAAAATTGACACAATTTTTAATATTTATATATTTTAAATCAAAACAATTAAATATAATATGTTTTAAGTCCATGAATACTTGGGCATGAGAGAAATAAGAGGTGGTACATAGTACCAAAAACCTTATACACAGCCTTTTTGCTTCTTCTTAGACAATACAGTGTGCCGCTATACAGTCAAATATTGCAACAGAATAATATTTGCTAGTCAATCAAGACTTTCTGAACATTGGAGATGATTGAGAATTTTTATAAAGTGATTTTTTGCACAGTCTTGAGAAAACAAAAGCAATCATAATAAAATAAACCCAAACCAGAAATGCTTCACAATAAAAAATACAGCGATAATATAACGGAGTGACAACTTGAGTGCTTCAGATGCTCTGCAGAATCCCCTCACTGGTCTGGTGACCAAGAGAGAAGTATGGTAGATGCTGTGGCTTTTTGTTTAAAACAAAGGCTATATAAGTTGCAAATGCTGAAAATAATGAAGGGGAAATAAAGGCAAAATGTCCTAAAACTGAACGATCTTTTTCCTTAAAAACAAACATCTGGGAATAGATATTGTCTCGGTCTGATGACAGCACATAATGGAAAATGGAAGCAACGCATAATGGCAGTTATTTTACACCTGCATGAGAGAGAAGTAAGAAAATGGAACAGAGTCCACTGGGCACAGTCCGCTCAGCACAGAGGGCTGGACTCAGAGCCATGAATCAGAAATGGAGGGCTGCACAGGCGAGAGATTGGTTTGTAAATTTTCTGCATACTAGAAGCAAGGAATGCGTGTATGCAAGTGTTAACAGCTTGACTAAGGGCAGAAAGAGATACATTGTCCAGTCTTCACTCCTGGCCATTTTATGCTTCTTTCAAAATGAATGCTGTTATGATGGAAGTAAAATGTATTTATTTATCTTACAGTTGAATACTCATCTAGTTCAAGTAAGGAAAAATGTAACTGTTATAGCTCACTGCCAACGTATTCCTCATCTCAGGCTGACCTCTCCAATGGGTAAGGTCAGGGAAGTTGCCCTGTGGCCTTTATAGTTGCGTGTTTAAAAATTACGAGTAGTAGTAGAACTAGAAACTACAACAAAGCCTTTCCCCTCCCCAGTGTGGCCCATGTCCCATTGCAGATATTGTGATTAACAGTCCTTCCGAGATGGGGTAAAGTATTTGTAAAGCAGATCACAGTTTTCCAATGACATGTTCATGAATCGCTTCTTCATCTCTTTAAAACCTTCATTATTGTGAATGCCACGTGCAGTAGAAAAAAAACATTACTTTGTACTTTGTGGAGGAGATATAGGATTGCTCCTTTTCCTCCTCCCTAGTGGATGAGGGAGTATCAGCTGTCTGAAGTAACAGTGCTTTGTTTTCATTGGCTGTGTTAAAGAAGACTCCACCAAAAGGGAAAAAGTTCACTTATCTTCAAAAGCAGAAAACCAGATTTCTTGCTCTGGCATTTCTAAAATCATAGCTGGGAAAGGAAACACAGAATTAAAGTTCATTCTAGACAAGGTGGCTGAAAACTGTACAGATCAACCATCTAGTACAGGGACAGACAGTTGTGGTGTTGGCAAATGTTTGCACAAAGTTGGCTGGAAAGAGTTTTTGATGAGGGAGAAACTTCCAATACTGTAACTGTACTTGCTTAATTTGAGTTCCAACCGTCTGTAGCCACTGATTTTTAAAATGTTAGTGTGTTTCAGGTGACCTTTTCATCTACTCAGACTGGAATTAGATTGTTTACAGACAAATTTAAGTAGAGGGACTGTTGAATAAGTCACTCATATCACTGCCTCCAGAAACAAGACGACAATCACAAATTAGAGGTATAAACCTATGTTTTGAGTAGATATTTAACTCCTTGGTGATGATGGTACAGAGATGCAGGTAGATTTCATAGGTTACCCTTGGCCTTCAGAAATTTTGACAACCAATACTAAGAGATTAGTGAAGAGGAATACAGCAAGCAATTATATTGTTTCATAATGAAACTGTTGCATTAAAGGTTGTTTCAGAACCTGGAATCTTGTGGGACTGCAGAAAACCAGAAATGCTATTTAAAAAATAATTAAACACTTAAACATAATTCTAAATCAAAGCCAAATCTACCAGGCTTCCCTATTTCTTCATACCATAAATGTAGCACAGTGATAAAGTTGGTGTGACTAATAAGCAACAGCTTTCAAGCTTTTACATGTTTTATTGGTACATTAGGCAAGTATTTTAGCACTCATCAATTTGAAATAGCAAGTGTGAACTTAACTAAGGCATTCCAGTATCAATCACCCATCGTAACAACACAACTTCTTTAATTAAGATTGTTTACCAAAGATCCCAAAGGAACAACAATGAACACGAGAGGACTTGTGTAATTGTGCAACTATGGACAGATGCTTTCTATGAAAGGTATCTATAAAGCACCTAATATCTTGGTGTCTCAGCCATGAAACTCTTTCACAAGCAAGCCAGTCATATAGTCTGAAAAGCTGATTTCATGTTCATGAGCATTCTCAAGAAATCTTGCATAGCATACAGACACACATTCTAGTTATCAAATTCACTAGGAAAAGTGTGCAAAAGCTCCATTCTTCCCAAAGTTTGGCCTAGGTCAGACTGGAAAAGAATAAGATGGTTGAGGCTCCTGTATTTACCTTTGTAACTTTTTCCAAAGGCTGGTCATTTTGTGCCTGCTGCATAACATCATTGACTATCATCTTTGCTATCCTCCAAGCCATCTCTTCTTGGGCCTAAAACAAAGGAAACTGGTTTCTGAGTGTAAGTCGTTTGAAATTGTTAATTCTTAGAGTCACAGGTCCAAAAGCGCTCTTACTACAGTCACATTTTAAACCTTGTAAAACAGGAGTACTTCTAAACAGTGCTAATCTACCCATCTCAGTGACAGGCAGATTCTTAGATTTACTTTATGGGGAGCTGATCAGTCCTGAAGAGGGGACACTAGTCCTCAAGCTAGATGCAGTGGTCACTTTACAGCCTCACTATAGAACAATTATCACCACCTGTGCAAAAATGGAGGTTACCTACCTGTAGTTGGAGGTTCTTCAAGATGTGTGATTCCTATCTGTATTCCACACCTGGGTAGACATATGCCCCATGTGACCGAGTCTGTATTTTTTAAAAAAATATTTTTTTTTTTAAACAAGCAGTATCCATTGGCCTGCACGTGCGCTGTAGCTCCCTGTGCTCTGAACCAATAGCGTAAAGGGTGGTGTGAGCTGGCACATCTCCAGTTCCTATTCTCACAGTCCAAACAATCGGCAGCAGAGGGGATGGAAAGTGGGTAGTGGAATACAGATCGGGACCACGCATCTTGAAGAACCTCCAGGTACAGGTAAGGAACCTCCATTTCTTCCTCAAGTGATGGACCTTATGTTTATTCCACACATGGAAGATTAACAAGCAGCAGTCAGAGAGGAGGTGGGTGAGAGGACACCATAGAGATAGCTGACTGTAATACTGCAGTCCCCACAGTTGTATCCATAGTGGAAGAGTCAACCAGAGCGCAATGTCTTGTAAAGGTATGCAAAGAGATCCAAGTAGCTGCCCTACATCTCTCTATCAGGGTAGGTCTCTCAGAGATGCTGCAGAGGCTGCTTGCCCTCTGGTGGAAGGAGCCCTCACCCCCTCCAGAGGGGGAATGTGAGCTAATTGGTAACAGAGTAATACAACCAGAGATCCATTTTGAAAGTCTCTGCACCAATATAGTTTGACCCCTTGATCTCTCTGCTATGGAAACAAATAGGTAAGTCTAATGTCCATTGTTTTTTGTAGACAAAAGGGCCTTAGATGTCTAGAGAATGCAGCCACCTTTATTCATCCAAGGCATGTGATTTAGGAAAAAATACTGGTAAGTTGATTACCTGACTCACATGAAACTTGGAAACTACTTTAGGGATGACTCTGGGGTGGGGCTGTAACAAGACCTCTTCTTTGTAAAAGGTAGCACATGGTGGGTCTGCCATGAGTGCACCCAGTTCATGGACTCTTTTGGCTGATGTTTTAGCGGTCAGAAAGGCCACCTTCGTAGACAGTTGGACCAAAGAGCATGTAGCTACAGGCTCAACGGGATGTTTAGCGAGACGACAGAATAAAATTGAAGTCCCACTGTTGTGTGAACTTCACGAGCGGTGGAAAGGATCTGAGAAGTCCCTTCAGAAATCGAGTTGTGACAGGATGAGTGACGGTTATCCACTGGAAAATGGAAAGCACTGACTGCTGCAAAATGCACTCAAAGAGAACTGAGCACGAGACCCAAAGACTTAAGAGTAAGTAGATATTCAAGGACAGCAGGGATCCCGGCTGATTCTGGGGACAAGGGGTTTTGCTGAGCCCAAACGGAGAAATGCTTCCATTTTGCTGAATAATAGCTCCTCCTAGAGTCATTTTTGCGGTGGTTAAAGATGGATTGCACCCTTCTGGAACATGAGCACTTTACTTCCAATGCCCATCCAAATACCGGGCTCTGAGTTGAAGACGCTGCACTTAGCAGAGATGTGAACCTCACACAGGCAATAGAGAGAGCACTGATGTTCACTGCTCACAGAAAAGGAGCGAGGGCAGAACAGTTTTTGAGCACCGGGACCCTGAGCTTAATCCCAGACTTCCCCACGAGGGTGGTGGGGGGAGACACATTATATAACTATACTATGCTAGACTACACTATAAATATTAAACACTGCTAAAAAACCTAACTATATACAATATATTTACAGCAATGACATAGTAGAAAGGAGCTGAGGACACTGAAGATTCTGACTCAGATCACGTAGCAGTAAGAAAGAACTGGAGAGGCGTTGACCTGCACCATCCTTTATGCCCTGAGTGTGGAGCATGAAAAGGGCTACGGCTTATGTGCAGGCCAACGGACACCACTTGGACAAAAAAAAATTCCAGACTCAGGTGAGTGATGTGCACAGAATACACCTGGGGACCATCACTTGAAAAATGAATGAATGCTGCTTGGTTATCTGGAAATCCCAACCCCTTTCTTTTGCAGTTTGTTCCCTTCAGAGACAATAGAAAATCCCTGACTACAAACCTGTAGTTACCAATTACATTAGTTAAGCCAACCAGCTGGCAATGCCAAAAATCGAACTGTTCTCTCAACTGCATGGAGGTCATTTATGTTTTCTGAACCTTTTGGTACAGGACTGTTAATGAGCTAGACCGCTGGAGGAATGTCAGACAAAGAAAGTGGTCAGGACTGAGAACCAGAGAATATTCTTCATCCGTAATTGGAATGGTAAATCCAGATTTTTACACTCATAAAAAACGTTGCTTGAAAACAGGGCATACCTCGTCCGTGTTTCCTTGCACCCATTTCTTCATAGCTTGTGAAAACATGGACCCTTATTGTTGAGAAAAAAAGGAAAAAGCATTCAAGGCAAGTATTAGTAAACTCAGCCAAGTATCCTCGTCGCCCTACTCTGGAAAAGCCTATCTGCACATCCAGGCCAGGGACTGGGAGACTCTGCTGCTAGTGCTGGGGAGAGCAGTGCAGATGCCATGGGGCACATGTGGAAGACAGATACTTAGGGGGAGGCCTGGCACTGAGTCAGGCCCATTCCTCTGCTACAGCTCTCTGGAAGCACACCGAGGAACAGGATGAGTGCAGATACAGTGGGGTGGGAAGCTGGCCGAGAGCTGAGAAAGCGAAGCCCTTTTTTTAAGTTCAAGTGCATAAGAGGTTTTATCAGCTCAGCTTTTAGCTGCTTCCCACCCCCTGCCAGGCTCTGTCCATAGTTCAAATCCCAGAGGTTGCCCACAACACTCCTCCTGCTGCGAAGTCCTGCTGGAGCAGGAAAGCAGGGTCTGGCTGGGGAATGAGTGTGGGCTGAATGTACAGGACGGTCCCTCAAGCACCTCCCTCTGCTTGACAAACATATATGGAATGGCTCTGGAGACTGCAGAATCCTGCTCATCTTGGCTGTTGCAAGCAAGGAAGAGGGCAGCTGCTACTAAACGTTTACAGATGCAAAGGAGGAAGGAGAAAGCAAACCTTTTGATTTCTTTATGTCAGGTTCTGGTTCAGACTCTCTGATAAACTGTCCCAGGTCACTGACTCTTCCAAATGTCATCTTCCTGCAGCAAGAGGCAGTAGACAAAGCTATGCATGTTAACCAGGGACACAATGTGAAAAACTGTCCAGTAGAAGCAGAGCAAAGGCTCTCTACAATGGCTGAGAAGTGCTTGGGCCCAACAGTCAGGGCTACATTTTACCATCCCGATATTTCCCCTCTTTCATCTAAATCCCAAGTTTATTTTACGGAATCCATTTCTAGAAACTCAATAGAGGTACAAACCTCAAAATGATTAGATTGTACCACATTAAAGTCTGTGTCAGTAAGTGCCCCAATTGCTGCCATCAAAATGAATTATTAGGGAACAACTGATTTAAGTTAAAGGTGACCTGAAAATGAAAGAAAGTTGGCTTGTGCTTTTTATGATTAAGTTGCCCCATCTCCCAAAAGTATTTACTTCTTTACATTAGAAATTTAGATCCTGTCTAGCCTGTAAGACACAGACAACACAAAAAGGAACCAGGACAGTGAAAGCTAAGCAGTTGAGATTGGAAGGGGGTTTTAGTCAGATGTTTTAAACTTTCTCCTGACACATACATAATTTCCATGGCTAGTTAACATTTTGGAAAAAAGAAACCTTTGTAAAATATTTGACATTTCTGTCCCTTCAATTAACACAAGATCTAATGACATGCATTCCCTGAGATCTCCTAGAATCAGAGAGTCCTCTGGGAACACTCGGGATGACCAGAGTTTACATTCCTGATATTTCTAAGGTGGGGGGGAGGGGGGCGGAAGGAGCAGAAAAAACTACATTTCCAGGACACCTTCTTTCATGACCTCCTTATACCTCATAAAGTAGCAAAAAAGGGGCAAGTCCAATTTAAAAAGTGCTATCATTTTTTGTTATATCTGCAACGAGCAACTTCCTTACACTTGACCCCTTATTTTAAGGAATCCACATTTTTATGATATAAGCCATAGAAAAAGCATCTCTGTTTGAGAGATATGGGAAAAGAGGCAGAAAACAGAAGCTTCTCCAGTACTCTGATGACTATCATAATAGGAAGTGACTTAAGAGGCAGAAGAAAAGCACAATCCATTGGGATTATGGAGAGCAACAGTTTCTTCTCTATTTAGTGAGAGGAAGGAAGACAATCAAGGGTGCACATTGCTCTATTGAGATTTTCTGGGCTTGCTTCCTTCTAATCCAATACCTATCAGTGAGAGATCAGGAAATACTAAATTTATTTCTGGGGCAGGGGAAACATCTTGGAACCAACACAGCGCAGTTTAAAATAATTTTTAAAGTAAGGGCTTTTATTATTAGTGTTCAAACTATCAACTGGTGGATTTTTTTTGGTCAGAGAGTCACAAACATGAAGACATTTCTATGTGCATCATACTATTTAAATAACCATTACTTTCAAGGAATAAAACAGAATAAACACATAGAGTGAAACTATCCTGTATGAGATCAAGACTGAACCTGCCCTTGGGGGAGAGGCCAGGGAAGGTGGAATGATTCCATCAAGCTGGAGAGATTCAATATTCTAACCTGCTGAAAGTGTTGAGAGGCTCCTCACAGAATTACTATTTGGTGAGATTTACTTGAAAGGAAAAAAATCAGGGCCTCTAATTCAGGGGTCTCAAGCCCAGCATATATGCCAGTACTGGCATTTCAGGCATTGGGGCTGACACTCATATTTCCCTCTCCCTGGGAGATATAAATATAAACCTCTTTCTCAAGGTTGACCACTATTGTTCAACTTCAAATTCAATAGTGCTCCCATGGCTGAGAAATTAGAAGTTTGAAGCAGACCAAATTCCACTGTGAGTTACAGCTTGCTTTATTCAAAAGGGAGGCAGGCAGACACAGTTACCTGAAGAGGAAGAATATTTTTCATCTAACTAATGCTCTACAACTGTAATAGTCTACTGGAATGAAACAAGAGTGCTACAGCTTGCATCTATCTGCACTGTTAATACAAAGGGACACAACAAGAATGAAACAAAGGTGAAGCACAGACATGAAAGAATGATAGACACTGAATAAACCTTACCCTGCATAAGTTCGTTGATATAGAGATTCTGGATCCAGACTTGCAGCATCTACAATTATTGCTTCATCAAAATTTTTCAGGATTTTAACATTAGCCTTTTTGACACTGGACTACAACAGAAATTCTAAATATTAGTGCCAAATGCAGAGAACTAATAGCCACTTAGCACACCAGGTCAAGTGATATTCTAGTTTTCTTGTACACTATAAAATAGTTCAAAGTTTCTAAGTAGGCCCAAAAATATTCTACAGCCTCCACCCCACAAAATATGAATTTCAGAGTAAGTGACATAGTTTTTAAACAGACAGTGATAAAGTACAGTTACATGAACAGAGCATAAAAAAGCAAAATGTGTAATACCTAAGTCAGAATATATCTATTTAAAAAGAGTGGCTGACTGAGTGGATGTGTGTGCACATGCATATATTTGTTTCTGAATTTAAAACAGGGAGCTCTCTCAAAAGCTGCAGCTATTAAAAAATTCCCCTAATTCCAGCCATCTACTTGGTAAATATGTGGATTAATCCTCAATGGAAATACATGGTTCCTATGACATGTAGTATGTTTTCCCATACACAGAACAAATCATGCATTTCCTAGGCTAGTTGCTTATTTCATCTTAAGGAAAACACAGAAACATGTGAGTGAGAGTGAGTGCACATATACAGTAACTCACTAACATGCTATATTTAAATGGAAACATTAATGGTAGCTGCCTCATAGCAGGCTAGTGAGGCATGCAGGGAGACCCTGATATATGTAAAGTGGAAGCACACAACAGAGAATACTCTTTCAGTTGCATAACTATCTACACCATTAAACACAGTGTTCTATTTTTTTAACATATTCTGCCATTTATATTGCAAAATTCCTCGCAGTTTGTTCTACAATATTTAGTCCGGTTTCAGAGTAACAGCCGTGTTAGTCTGTATTTGCAAAAAGAACAGGAGGACTTGTGGCACCTTAGAGACTAACCAATTTATTTGAGCATAAGCTTTCGTGAGCTACAGCTCACTTCATTGGCTGCATGCAGTGGAAAGTGTAGAAGATCTTTTCAGCGGCACAGCTTTTCAAGATCTGGCAGGCTACCCTGGTGACTTTATGCCCCAACACCCGCGTTTATCAGACAGGGTGTTCAAACCATGTCAGTATCTGCTTGCAGTGGATGTTATTGCTATTACTTTGGTTCGGCTGAGAGGAAATTGTTTTGCAGGATTTCTGGAACTGTTCTGCCGTAAAGCCAAGCTCAATATCTGAAGTGAATTAAGTCTCTGGTAACTTGGAGCCCACTGCTATACGCTGCCCCTGTTCCATATCTGAATGTAATGTGAACTAAAATTTCATTCATGATAGACAATTCCAGGTTAAAAATGTGTTTGCCATTCGCCAAGAGAAAAGTTCCCCGATGTGCTTTGCTCTGTTGGCCACTTCTCAGGCTGGACCCACTTATAAATGCAACACATGGCACAAGCTTGAGAAAACTGCATTCTAAGGGGGGAGAAATGGGTGAAGAACCAGAGAAGCCATTAATGAAGCACAGAAAAACCTGGAGTTGAGATAAAACAAGACTGTACTTTCACCAAGTCACTGAACAAAAGTAAATGTAATCTAATCTCTCATTTTTCAATGAAGTTAGAAAGCAATTGAGGGTCAAAGGAAGCCAGTTGCAGTCTCACTTCCAAATGGTTTACAGAAGAATCAAACTAGTCTTATTTAGTGTTTTGTTAAAAAGCTCTCTGCCTGCCTCAGCAACAGATCTTTTAAGTCATTATTCACAATGTAGTCATCTTCAACTGCACCATATACAAATAGGAGCCCAAACTCAGATATCACCACCATGTAGCTCAGCTAATTACAAGTAGAGTTTGGCACAAGAGTTCTTTTCTAGAAGTCCAGAGAGACTCTCAATTTCTAACCAGTTAAACTGACTGGACATCGGGTGAATAAAGCACAACATAATCTGGTGGGTCCTTTCTGCTTTCATAGAAACCTAAATACTAGATATTCACTGTTATTTCTCTCTATGCCAGTAGTTGTCTCTATTTTGTCCTGAAAAAGAAATGTTCTGCTCCTAGGTTAAATGTCTGGCTGTCATTTACTGGAACTAGATTGTTGTAAAGTACCATGCTACTGTAAATAAAACCTAAGAGCCATAACTTGCGTTGTTTATATTTTAACTACACAGCAATTTATTCACAGTTGTCAACACTAAAAAGTCAGCATTTTCCAGCAGATAAAACACATCATAGATACTGTTTTGTTTTTTTAAGGGAAGACCTACAGTATTTCAGATACCACTGTGTACTATTGCTGTCACTTCTAATGACAACCATTGTCTAATAATGCAAATTGTAATAGGAAGTCTTTATTGCACATTAATAGTTTAATTTCTTCAATAATTATTTTTAACAAACCAAAGATGATGTACTTTCTGTACGTCTCACAGCAGTATTTGAACAGTATTATAGTAAGAGGCGCAACTTTGGTTAGGAATAGGAGCTATACTAAATATTGCAATGTAAATTACTTTTATTGATGGATTTCAGACAGACAATAAGGTGGAATAAAGATTTCCTACTATAATATAGAATTTAGAAGGAAAGCTAAATGTGACTTAAATACATGAAAATGTTCCCTTAACCAAAGCTTCTTTACATGTAATTCTTCAAGTTTGGTGATGTCACTGTGGAATGACCACAACTGCTATTAGGATGGAAGTAAAACAAATTTTTTTTTTTTTTACCTGGGAGACAGAACCATCAGAGCCAGTTGTATGAGGCTCAGTGTCAGGAGAGCTACTGGGGCCTTGTACAGTCAGTGCAATATTTCCCCCTGCAAATTCATCTCCTCGTACTGAATGGATGAGATCATTCAAGTATTTGTAATAAAGGTTGCTGGACAAAAAGCCAGGTAAAAAAACCTAGGAAACAGAGGAATTGGTTTTGTTGATAAAAAGGCAGAAGATACAATCGGAATGAATGACTATTACAGTGGCACACACAGGACAGGAGAAGGGGTATCTGACCATATGCGGGAACTAAAGGCTCATCTACCCTTGGAGCTATTCCTGAACAAGAATGTCCATACATGGAATTATTCAGGAACAGGTATAGTGCTTTAAATTCACACCCTACTTTAATCTAAATTAATTTTCTAGTGTAGACATGCCCTATGTATCAATATTTAAACTCGTTTCAGTCTCTGAAGGGTTTAAGCACTTGCCTTGTGCTTTTTGCTCCTACTCTTGTTTCTCCCTATCCTTGTAGTCTGAAAATGTTTTCACTAAATTGTTCAAGAGTTTTTACCAGCTACAGAATGCAACCACTATCTTCATGACTCAGATACTTCAGTTAGTGGCCTATAGTTATATGGCAGTTACAGCACCCTCAAGAGAATTGCAAAGCAACTCCTAATGATCAGCTATCAGTATTTTTAACGAGTCTTTTTCTGCAAAGATGTGGGCTCGGCAGAGAGGTAATGAGGGAGGAAGTGGGTTTCCGGAAGGAAACAAAAAATTAGCTGAGGTTAGCAGATGACCTCAGAAGAAAGTTTGAGATATATTAGACTGCGGAATAGTCTCCATTTCACAAAAAAAATTAACAGAAATGTCTTTGCTTGGAAGATTTAAAAACAGACTGAACAAATTACCTAGGCAATTACCTAGGCAGCAAGAGGGTGAAAGATTAAGAACCGATAGAATTTCCGCCCCCATCTCTAATTTTATTATTGATCATCTTTTCTCTCTACTACTTTCCAAGAATGTTTTCAAAAAGCTCTCGTTTACCTTCTCCATGGTGGTCCAGGCCTGCCGTAACGGAGTAGTAAAACAGTTAGGGAGTGGACCTCCTTCCCTGCAGATATTGGATTCAATTTCTAATCGCACAAAGTCATCAAATCCAAGAGGATGTGTGGCTTGAAGGGAGAAGTACCTGCAGCATATGATAGTGGAAGAAAACCATACATAAGACAAGTTTCAAAATGTTCACAGGTGGGCAAAATAACTTTATCACTAGGTGGTCACTAGCCTCAAAACGAATGTACAAATGATATCCAAAGGTTAGGAAAAAATCCCTGAACTGAGGAAATAAACATTTTTTATAAATATCTCCTCAAATGAGAGAAGCGTAAATGGAATAAAGTACATTATGTGACTGCTTATGGGCAGTGTTACACACACAATACTATGTTGTAAAGCAAGGAGGCAGCAAGCACTAAGAACCCAAAGCAGGTTCATTGTCTTAACTGCACTATTAAACAACTGATTTTAGGGAACTGAGATGAGCTGGTTAGTTTGAAATAGGTCAGGGACTGTTCCCTCTCACTGACACCAGTTCCTAACACAGCAATAAATGCATTCAATACAACTTGTGGCCCTGGGTACTCAAACTTCAGTTTTAGAACAAGCTTTCTGAGAAGCAGTTTAGGAAATCATTATTGTTTGAACATGATTGAAGTCAACATGCAAGGGTTCGGGTGGCAGTTACATTATTGGTGCCCTTTCTTGTTTCTTTATGACAGCTAAAGGGAAGTCTGAAAGGTTTTTTTCCCCAAAAAGTGGTAATTAAAAAAACAAAACAAAATGAACAACTTCTTAAATATCAGAAACAACAAGTGTTTTCTAACCCTGTTTTTCCTAGAGGACTCCTAGGAAGACTAGATAACTAAAGTGGGAAGTTTTCTCAACCTTCTGTTGAAGGCATGAGAGTGCCTGAATATTGAAGAGTGAGTTTTGCTCTCAATTGTACATCAGGAGTTTGAATTAAAACCTATTAAACTCAAAACCCAGAGTTGTAAACAGTGACAAACAAATCCTTCCCCTACCAACTGCCCAGGTCTTGTGATGACACAAAGCCATTAGTTCTCCAGCCACCCATAGAGTCCTCCAACATAAATAGGCTAGACAACATTCAATATTTCTCATGTAAGAACATGCAAGATGACTTTCAAAGCTTTTAGACTTCTTTGTACACAAGGAACTTAAAAAAGTCAATTTTCCACCCATTTACACTGGAGGTCACCTTTAATAAACATGCTCTTCAGCATGTGCCCCTCAGTCCCATATACCAAGCACACAGAAAGCCAAGAATGTAAGATGTTTACTGAATAAGAGAATATCGTTGTATTCAGTGCCACATATGCAAGTACTAGATTCTTCAACCTGGAACTGTGGAGGCAAATAATTGTTAGAACAACTTACCTATCATATAAAATCATGGCATCATTCTGTGCCTCCTGCCCATCATACTGGCCCTTTTTGGCAGCAAGCTGAGACTGGAAGTTATCTGCTGCTAACCAGAACTGTAATATATTAACTGCATCTTCCTTTTCCATGTACTATAAGGGAAATTAAGAAATATGAAACATTCTTTAAAAGAAGAGAAAACAGATTTTAGCTAAGAAGTGGAAGGGGAACATAGACAGGCCTGGTCCCTTTTCAAATACACCCCACCCCCCCAAAACCTGAATCACATATCAATACACAAGAATTATCTGGGCAGATACCATATAGGTCTTCTGGATGCTCAGATGTATTGTTACACAAAGCAGGGATTAACAGTCTGTCTTCACTCACAAATACAGTAAAAAAAAAATCACTAACAATAAAGGCCAAAATTTCAGTGTCAGATGATGCTTGGATAATTACACGTACTTGTACTGTATGAAAACACATAGGAACACAGAAAAATAATTTTCACATTGTGTGGACTTTATCTTAATGCAACATGAAACAGTGTGGATGTTTGGGCTTCTTAATCTGCCATTTCAAGACATACGGGCCAGTGTAGTTTGCAACACTCTTAAGCCATGAAAACAGGTTTGCCCGCTGACAAGCCCAATTCCCCAAACTTAGAGAGCACTGCTACTGTGAAGAGGTTTCAGATTCAAAACATTCATCATGTTCTGGTCTGAAGTCATGCTGGTGAAGCCAATGGAGTTACTCTGGATTTATACCAGCATGACCCAGGTCAGAATTTTGCCCAGTACTTCTTGTCAATGCTTCTTTTGGCAAGATTATAAAATAGCTAAAAGTCAAGGCAAGATTAAACAATTCTACCTGCCACCAGCTTATTCTGCAAGAGATTAAGTTGTTGTGCCCATCACTTTGCTACAAAAATTTCTGGTACTTCTTTAGGGTTTTTCAAGATTCTCAAAAAGATTTACAGATATTAAACCTCCTACCAGCCCTGTAGGGGTAGGTAAATGAACTGTTACAGTCATGGGACTGGAAGGGACCTCAAGAGGTCATCTAGTTCAGTCCCATGCACTCATGGCAGGACTGGACTGAGTATTATGTAGACAATTCCTGACAGGTATTTGTCTAACCTGCTCTTAAAAATCTCCAGTGATGGAGTTTCCATAACCTCCCTAGGCAATTTATTCCAGTGCTTAACAATGTCCTGCTACAGAGCAAAAAGAGTGCTATGAAGGAGTTCTAAACAGGAGATGAGATGTGTGAAAGCTCAGCCTAAAAGATAACACAGAAATTAGAACATTTGCAGTGATTCTACAGAGACAGGAAAAAAATAGTTTAATGCATTTGTTCCTAGCACTAGGTATATTTAATATTTTCAAGTTATATAAATGGCTCCTAAAATAAAGCTGTTATGGCATATGTGGTTTTATTACACTACACTGAGGGGGTGAGAGAGAAACTTACCTCAGAAAAATAGAACAGTGCTGATTCACAGAAGAGTATATCAGCCAGGTAAACAGTCCCACTGGTCAGCACCTCAATCTGGTATTTACAGAAATGGTGACTTCGCAAAAATTCACTAAAGTGCCTGCACATGGACAAAACAATATTAAATATTATTAGCTATCAAGTGCCAACAGCAAACATGGCATTTTACAAATAAAACTGTCCCTACCCCAAGATTCTTAAAAAACTAGTCAGATAAAGGCAAAACAGATAAACAATAGTGTGTGGTACGTCTGTATGAACTGAAAGTGGCATAATTATCTAGCAGTAGCATTTATAAATGACTTCAGGGAAACAATCATGATAACAGATTTGGAGTATAAGGAGGGGCTTTGGAGCATGAAGACAGATTGTTCCAAGTATAAGAGGTGGCACAGAGTGACATAGCACAATTACTATTCACTTAACTATATAAATATGTTTACCCTTAGATCTATGAAACTGTTTTTGAAAAATAGCGTAAGAGGAAAGAACACACAACATGATAAAGCCAAACCACGGCATCAACTTACTCTTGTTCCATTGCATTAAACACTATTGACTGTGCAGTAACGAAACAGTTAGGATCCACCTGTCCATCCTCCCCACAAATCTTTGCTGTAAAAGAGACCAGACCAATTTTAATGGGGAGTTGGGTTTATTTAGCTAAAAGAAATCATTGGTGATAAGTCTAATGAAAAAAAATCAACAGTTCAAGCCAACTGGGATTAACAAGTTCTGACTGTTCAAAGAACTTTTTAAAAGTTTTATTTCAAATGTCTATAAAATGAGAAGGATATTCTCATGGTTAAAATATTGAACTGGGACTCAGGAGATCTGGGTTCTATTCCTAACTATGCCAAACATTCCTGTATTAACATAAGCAAGGTCTGTTTCTTCTCTGTGTTTCAGGAGGAAGGGATGTTTGAGCATTGGCCTGCTAAACCCAGGGTTGTGAGTTCAATCCTTGAGGGGGCCATTTAGTGATCTGGTGCAAGAATTGGGGATTGGTCCTGCTTTGAGCAGGCGGTTGGACTAGATGACCTCCTGAGGTCCCTTCCGACCCTGATATTCTATGATTCCCATCTGCATAATGTGGATTATAAAACTTTCATACTAGAAAGACGGTAAATCACTTAATGCAGTGGCTCTGAACCTTTCCAGACTACTGTACACTTTTCAGGAGTCTGATTTGTCTTGCATACCCCCAAGTTTCACCTCACTTAAAAACTACTTGTTTACAATATCAGTGGCACAGCACACAATACAAAAATACAAAAAAGTGTCACAGCACACTATTACTGAAAAATTGCTTACTTTCTTATTTTTTACCATATAATTATAAAATAAATCAATTGGAATATAAATATTATACTTACATTTCTGTGTATAGTCTATAGAGCAGTATAAACAAGTCATTGTGTGTATGAAATTTTAGTTTTTACTGACTTTGCTAGGCTTTTTATGTAGCCTGTTGTAAAACTAGGCAAATATCTAGATGAGTTGATGTACCCCCGGAAAGACCTCTGCGTAACCCCCAAGGGTACACATACCCCTGGTTGAGAACCACTGCCTTAATGTATGTGAGGTGCTCAGATGCTACAGAAATAAGCACCATAGAAAAATTTAATAAATAGTTGGGGATTTCTGAAGTAATTAGGTGTATATTTTACGATCTATTTACTGCTGATGTTTTAAACTCATAAAAAATGAAAACACAATTCTGTTGTCGTGAGAAACAAAGAGGAATCCATTCTGTTGCATACCAATGCAATTGCTTTTGGGAGATGCAATGGGTCAAGTCAATTTTATTAAATACAGCATGTTCTTACCCACTATGTCATTCCTCATTGCCTCTGTAATAGGTATTGGTTTAGCAGCATCTGGAGAAATATATTTGGTAAAAGTAATAACTGCATCCCGCTCTATACCTAAAAGAAGAAAACACAAGTTGAACTTAAGATCCATTGATGTATATCTGTAAGATGAGTAAATGATATGCATTTCCATTTAGGAACAGGAAGCATCTATCAGAAATGGCTCTCCTTTTCTCCAACCTTTTAACTTCCTATTCTATTCTCTGGACAGCAATTCCTATCATGACAGCCCTGTCTCTAGGCAGATTACAGCACACCCCAGGCTACCATAAGAACACCATGCACCAGCCAATAGGACTGAATAAGAGGGGTGCAGCTCTGCAATCCCTCACGTCCACCACATGGGTGGAATGTATTATCTTCCAGGCCCACCTCAGTAAAGCAAGAATCCTAAGACAGCTCCCAAACTCTGGCCCTCTTCATAGTTGTGCAGAAAGCTGCCACGTTACAGTGGAATTCTGGTATTTTTTAAAGTGAGGTATCAGAAGTACTACGAAGTCCCCTGCACCTATTTTCTGTTATTCATCCATGCTGTTGTCCTAACTCCTACTGGCAGACACCATCCTTAAATACAGAAAATATGTTATAAGTACAACCCCCTGAAAGAATTAGCCAATATAAAAATAAGTTGCACTACCAGGCTGTGCAACATCAGACATCTATCTTTAGCCTGGCATTATTAATACATGAACTGCATTTGCTTTTAGCCTCAAACACAAAGCTTGCTTAACGGGTTGTTTCTCTTACCTCCACTTTCAAGTAATCAAGTCCATAAATGTAACAGATGGAAACTAAAAACTATTTGAACACTACACAACCTAAATGTCACTTCTTAGTATAAAATTCCATTTAATTATATTTCATTAAGACACATTGTTGGAAAAATAATTTGTTTATGACAAACCCTTAATCGGTGTCACTTTACTTGTGGAAATTCAGTTATACATTCAGTTTCTTCAAATCAAATGAGTTCAGTAAACATACAAAACTTAATTTATGCTCTTTTGACAAACTTGTCTTTGGTAACTGGAAATTGTTAATACAGATGAATAAGGAAAGAAAGATCATTTTATGATTACTATTCTGAGTTGATACTATGCAGAGGGCTTACATTACAACTAGAAACGATTCTTCTCTTATACACAAGAACATCCCATCAGCAACAGAATTAAACATTTTTGTTCCAATTTGAATACAAATAAAATTGCCATTAGCTAATTTTAGTTTCCATTTACAAAAATGTCAAGAACCCCCAAAAATTTGAATGAACTCTGTAGCAAAGTCAATGACAATGTCTAGTATTTCAGGCATCTATGCCCCAAACCCTTTAGATTGCTTTAAAAAAAAAAAAAAAAGAATCCCAGTTCCTGCAAACACTCCCCCCACACCCTTTTTTTAAAAATTGTTATAGCAACTAGAGGCCCCAAATAGAATTGGAGTTTCACTGTGCTAGATGCTGTACATAAGAACTGGTCCCAGCCCTAAAGAACTTACAATCAAAACACACAAGATAGACAAAGGTCAGAGGAAAAGGATGCAACACTCAAGCAAACAGCATGTTGTGAAAGGGATGTTTCATTTTTGTTTTTGTTTAGACACACACACATAATTGGGCAGGTGCAGGGTGAGGAGAAATGCAAAAGGGGATTACGGGGCATGCCACTTATTAACATACTACCATAAATAATCAAATTACTGTCTGTGCTCCTGCTCATGGTAATAAGTACTACTCCCAGCAGCATGTGAAGGATTGAGCCCCAAATTAGATCAATTATGAGACGTTTGATCAAATAAATCCAAGAGCAAAAACATTTTCCGTACACATTCTTGAGAGGATTTGTAACTATATGTTATTTTACAAGATATAATATATACAGCTTCCAGGCAGAGGCAACTATCACCCTCCTTCCCGCATTGTCATTCAAGTTTTGCGACAATTTTTTAAAATAGAAAAGCCATTACCGAGATTGCCTTGATTTCACAAGATTACTCATGTAGGTAAAGGTACAATGCCAGAGTATGTAATGGTTTTGATGTCTGTTTGACAGCATAATATTTAACATAAATCTTTCAAAAGATGACACAAAGGAGTTCAGCTTTAACATTGGCCTACACAGTATCTTGACAGTTCCTCCTTTCAGAATTCAATGCTTCCCTTTTTTTAATCCCTGCTGCTACTGAGAATTTATATATATAAATGTAAATATAAAAACAATCTGAGCTAGGGCATCATTCTCAGCAGCAGTATGAGTCTGACTTATTTATTTTAAAGAAAGTTACATGGGATAAATCTAAGGTTAGAGCTCCATCATGGCTCTGTGGTCTAAGCAGGTCTGTTTGTTAGGGTATCAATGCGGAGACTCAGTTAATAGAACACAAGGCGGTTTTCATGGTTGCTTTGTTTGTCAAAGTGATTCTTTAGCTTCGTCCCCCAACCCCTGCCCATCCACCTTTCCAACCCACAACATTTTCTTTTCTCAATGAAGCAGAATATCTGTTTTGGTACATCGGTCTAATCTCATCGACTTCAGTGGTCTGATGGCAGTACACATCCCTGAACGTTCAGCAGAGGTAGTTTCCAAAGTAACCCATCTACCTTAGTTCACAAATATTTTATGCTGCTGCAAATGCCATTATTTTCTGTGGTACAGATACAATATTGTTAAAAAGAGAAAGCATGCATCACTGCTAGTTCTCTGATAGGGCAAAGTGTTTCAAAGCAACTGCCCTTTTTACCCAGGCCCAGGAATGATTTTGCCCATAACCTTTTAGGTGTTCCACTTCAGTGTCAATTGGTATTAATGAGAGAAAGGTGAGCATACTGAGGGGAGATTCCCAAACTGGATGCCTCCTATGTGACCAGAATTAACACATTAAACCTATCCCAATTGTAATAAGCCCATACCTTTTGTTTCTCTTTAGGGGAGTGTGTCCATTAAACTATCAATAGTTAGCATATAGTCTTTAACATGGAAATTGATAAGACCTATAGCAACTGCAAGTTCGTAAGAGTTTTCCTAGGATTTCAGGATAAGGGAAGCTTCCTGAGGTAGCTATTGTCAGAATCAGACATGAATCTAGCACAATTAGTCCTCTTAACATGATGATTGTTCATCTCTCCATTTATGCCTTTCCTTGGGAATAGGATTGCTTCTGCAGGAAAATCCACCTACATTGTAAAAAATCTGATTTAATGGGTCTACTCTGAGAATCCTAAAATTTGATTAAGGATTATGTAGCACCATAACGCTGAGCTATTATACTAGCAATAAATTAGTCATTTTCTTTGAAAAAAGGTTTCAGATACATGTTAGTCAGGTGCACCCATACATTAGGAGTAAAATGTATTTTTAAAAAGGTTTTTATTTACCCTCCCATATTCCTCCACTTGCAGACAAGAGGCAGAGGAACCAGGCATGTAACAGAACCACTGATGCACTTACTTTTCATTAGTTTTCCTGACAAGTCCTCTAGTGCAGAAGAGGGGCTGTTTCTGTTTGATACTGTAAGCTTGGAAGAGTCTTGCTGTTCAGCTGGAACAGAATGGGTCCCTGCCTCAGACTTCCCAAGATGAAGTACCCTGGCATTATTGCTATCGTGGCTTGACAGCAAGTGGTTCTGAATGTTGCCAATTCTATCATTCAGGTTTGTTGGTACTGTCTTGGTCATGAGCAGATGGACTGTGCTGGAATCCTCCAACCTCTCGTCAAGCAATCCAGTTGGAGAAGATACTGTGGTTTCATGCTGTTTTACTGAGGGAAACACTGGCTCTGCCAACGAACTCTGTTTAACTGTGTTCAGGCTGTGTGCTCTTATGCGGGACCATGTTGTGGAGTGAAAGCTTTCAGCCTCTAACCAGAATTTAACCAAATGTTCCATTCTACGCAGTGCCATAAACTGGATAAAATAAGGGAGGGCAACACTGTCCCGCAGGACTTGCTCAAGGGTCTTTGAAAGGCTTGATTTGGTCTCTTGAGCCTGATAATTCAGACACGATCGGCCTAAAGAAAAAGCATCAGAGAGTTTACACAATATTCTACATGTTGGCATCTGATATACAATTACCAAAATGCAACCGGGGGGGGGAGGGGGCGGAGGAGAAGAGGGGGTGGGATTCTGAAGTACCCCTACAAGTTTGGTGTAAAATGCATTTCCTACCCAACAAGTATTTGGAAAGTGGAAATGCCTACCATTTAAAAAAAAAAATTATTTATATTTGATCAATCCAGTAAAGTTCTCATCCTACTGTCAAATAGACAGAAAAATTTGATTATTCAACCAATGTATCAAATACTTAGGCACAAAGAGGCCTTACGCAACTAATCCTTACAGGCATTTCCTAATGCATGCCTAGATCATGTGAGGTGGGAGTGTGTGAAAACCACCCTACGCACACAGACTTTGCTTACTCCACTTCTTGCAACCTCTGCTCTATACTTTCACATATTAAATCCATGACAGTCATTATAACTGCTATCTTAACTTTCCTCAAACTCTGAATGCATTTTAAAAAACTCTGAAGGTAAGCCATAAGAATGCACTGATAACACTTTAGCAACATTGAACACTCAAGCCTTCCTCTGCTCACAAGCTGTGCCATCATCCGTGAGTGAAATCAATCCGTAACAGTCAGTGGATGGTACAGCGAGCAGTGCCAAAAGGGCTTTTGAACAGCATGTTTATTGAGCATTCCGACGTACAATGAGGAAGTTAAACATAAAAACCTCATTTTCTAGTAGTGTTTACTATTTCACATTCAAAAATGTCTAGCCTGCAAAATATTGGTAAATTGATTTGTTGGGTCACTCTAAATGGCATTTTGCCTGCTCTGTATAAACAGCTTGTGTGGTTCAGAAGGATCAACTATAAGAACTCTGCAAGATTGACATTACTTAGCTTAGGCTTGTTGAGATTAAAACAAACAAAATAAACTTTTATAATGGATGCCTTGTACCCTTTAGCAAACCTGCTTGTCATTTCTGACCCAGAGGATGAGGCAGCTGGAATGCACAAGGCACACACCTTTCCTTCTGCACTCTTTGGCAGGGGTACAGAGCAGAAGGAATACAGCCTTGGTCTCCTGTTCGGACTTCTCTCTAGCATCCTTGTAGCCTGTTACCTAATCAGTTGGTGGGGGCTTCTGTCATCATTCCAGGCAGGAGACCCACCACCTGGGTTTTTTAGTGTTTCTTTTTTTTAAATTCTCTCTTGCAGTAGGTGTTGGATTCCACCCTGCCAGCAGCTACATGAGGGGGTCTCCAGAAGCTGGGGGCTAGTTCCTCATCAGCCTTCCCATCAGTTTTGATTCTGTCCCTTACAGTTACAGGCTGGTGACTACCAACGTTGAGGATCTATGGCCCTAGAGAATGGCAAATTCAAGCCTCTATGTAAGATACCACAATGAGTATAATTTAAGAACCTATGTATCTAAGCTTGTGGCTACTCTGGGGTTAGTCCAATGAAGTTTTCCAGTGCCTTAATAAAAAACAAACTGACACTGTCAGAGTAGCCTTAGAGGCCTAGTACAAAGGTACTGCCTGCAGCACAAATGGCCACAACGTACAGTATGAAGCAAAAAGACTCCTCATGAACTTCTTTTTTTTAAAAGTATAATCTTCATTCACCATAGCCAACCCAAAAATCCATTTATAGAGAGCCCACTGGTGATGAAAAGAGCTCTAAACAGAAAACAAAATAAAGTGAGTGATCAGGAATCTAATATTTACAGATGTACTAAGCCTACACATAAATTGACACATACCCATGGAGGAACCTGCAATGAAGGAACACAGAAGGGGCCCACAGTGGAACAGACCCATAGCCCATCTAGTGTGCTATCCTCTTTGACAGTGCCATCAACAGTGTTTTATAGGAAGGTGCAACACTTTCATAGTATACTTTACTGTAAATAACTATAGGGCAGGGCACATTTTGTTTTGATCCCAACTGGTAACAAGTATGCTTTATACTGAATGGATAGCCCATGTTATTTTGCTCTTTGCAGTATAACTAAGATACTATTCTTGTGTCTAATTTTTTTAACCTTACTAAGCTACTTGCCTCAATGCTACCTTGTCGTAGTGGTCAGCACATATAATATTCACAGGATATGAAAAGATATGGCTCACCTATATTAGAGAACAGCAAGGTCTTACCTAGGTCTCCAAAATGTGCAGCCTCCATGTGACTTGGCTGCTTCTTAAGAGCAGCTGTCCGACTGCTAGAAAAAGAGTCCATGTTGGCGGAGATGGCATTAATTGCCACATGGCTTGGTCCTGCAGCCTCCAGCAAGGCATGATTTCTAGTGCTTCTTTGAGGGGAATGTACTGGTATTGAAGCTGGAACCAAGACAACAATGATTAAAAGAAAAAACTTGCAACCTTTTCTACACAGTATGCCATGCTAAGTACCATAAGATGAGTTACAGTGTTAGCTCAACTGCATCCTTATTACAAAAACACTATTTGTAGTGATGTATGTCAGTCTCTGCTTAATTATCTGACCAGAGCAGGGGTACTAGAAATAAGTGGGTTCTCCATGCCAATGATGATATCACTTTAGCCCATTTATAGTGTTGCCCATTCTCCTTTATCACATTTGTTCAGCAAATAACAAGGACTCTACGTTTAAGTTTACACAAAGAACGTTAACCCCAAGAGTTTACCTGCCTCATGTATGAGAACTATCATAGCAGTCTTACACTTTTTCAATAAACTACAGAACAACATCAGCAGCTTCATTCTGGACAAATAGGTCAATTTCCACTTCTCTTTTGGAAACCTTTTAATGTGGTCAGAGAAAATTATCCAATGCTATGAAACCACCTGTGAACTTTAATAGGTACATTTACTCTTTCCAAAATTATTTTATCTTTGCTTGCCATTAGAGAAAACAAGGCTAGTAGAGTAAGCACTGATGAGCAGAGAAAATAATGAAAAGCTCATTGAAGCTGAGACTAAGTACTAATACATAAATCTGTTGCAGCAGCATTAGGATAAGAATCATACTGGCTGCTTGAATTTGAAGAGAAATGAGACAGAGGCTAGTTTCCTCAGAGGAAAACATTTCTGTCATAACAATAAGAATCTTTTCTATTTCCTAAGTGAAAGCAGAGAAAACAAGAGGCAACATTATGCCAATATTCATAATATTCATTTTTAGAAACTTCTGGGATATTAAGTTTGACTAGGATGCCAGGCAAAGAGATCCATCCCCACCCAGCCTTATTACACTATTACATAACAATGGATTTTACTGATGTGTCAAGGAAACTTGTTTCAATGGCTTTAATTCTTCACACCTCTTTCATATTTGCAATATCTAATGACACATACAGGCTGGGAATTAACACATTTAAATGCCCAGGCAACAGGCACCCTAGAATTAATGGTATGGTGAGCTGATCTCCTAACCTAAATATGACATCCTGCTTTGTTTTTATGGCCCTTTGCTGTTCATTAGATGTGACACTGTAGGTTAGATTTTATCTTGTTCACGTAATTATCAATTACCTGTTGAGGATTTGTGGTCTGTTTTCTGTACTTTTAATCTATGGCTGTATGGTTTTGTTTTGCTAAATTAGCTAATTAGAGAATACAATCAAATCTACAACTCTGGGTAAATATAGTCTCCCTCTCCACTTGTTGAATGTACATGACTGAATAAACATGAACACAGGCCTGATTCTGGCAAGTAGTCACTGGAAATAATTTGTAAGATATGTGGAGGTTTTCCTTGAATTGAAATATTTGGTACTGAAATTCTGCTTGCTATTCTCCAAGAAGCCTTTGGTATGTATCGCAGACAGGAATGGGAAAACACATGTTCTTCCAAGCCTGTGGGAAGCAGCCAGTTGCTTGGCTGACCACAGCAATTGAAGATTACTTGCTGGAGGACACTGTGTAGAAAAAAAAAAAGAGACCCATCTGATAATGGTTTAACCTTTCTGATTTAGTTTTAAGGCTCCTAGCTTTACTATAAACAGAATTTAAGTTTAATAAACTCTAAGGATGAAATACCTATTCTAAAACTTCTAGATAGTGTTAAATCTCTAACCTCATACGATGCAGATCACTGAAAAGTGCTCTGCCAAACAGGGAAGCTGCTCCCATTTTGCTCAACATCTGCAGTTCTTGTTCTGTAATAAACTAAATTGTATTTGAAGTTTTATATTACTTTACACAGTGGCCATGTCATAGCCTTTCCTTAGCAATCTGCTTGAACTAATAAGTAGTCATGACTAATAATCGCAGGGCATCCTGTTAACTTGGTTAGGATGACTTTGCTTCTTGTACTGCTTCAAAGATAAATCAATGTGCTCAAAGATGCTTGTACACTTTTCTTAAAGCCCAGACAACACTTTATAAAGTACTGAAATAAAGTTATATTTGAGGCACATAAGAACAGCTTAATTATTGCAGCAATACCAAAGGGAAGCTGAACTAAAAAGTGAACATGTATAAAATTGAAAACTACAAATTAGATGTGTTGTTTTCCCTTGGCTTAACATGCTATATAGAGAGTTACCAACAAATCAAGGAAAATTTTCAACATTAAGTCATGTAACGACAACAAAACTTTTATACTATATAGTGTAGTATTAGGGTAGCTGCTCCTTCTGAACAAGATCTGGATCTCCACTCCACTGGTGTAAGTCTGAAGCCACTCCAGACTTAAATTGAGCTACTCCATATTTACATTAGTAAAAGCAAAATCAGAACCTGGCTTCCTGTTCTGTAAGTTAGGCAATGCAAAGTCACATTATCAAAATTGCAAAATAAATTACATACCAGAAAAAGCTCCCAAAAACCTCAGAAAGCAATCTACTGCAGATAAGGAATAATCACTATTTGCAAGGTGATCAGATATATAATTTTATGATAATTTTGAAATAAAACCCAAGAAAGAATGAATAACTTTCCATGCTTCCGGATCTGGTAAGATGACAGTTATCAGGAAAGATCAGTTTTCAATTTACTATAGGCCACCTGGAGACGGATAAACTATTTACTTTTTTTTAGTACAAGGTGTACTCCTCTTCAGTGATAACGAAATGAACAGCTGGTTACAAAAATATGGCAGTGTTGTGGATTTTATTGTCTTTCCATAGAGTTCAGTAAATCTTGAGCTTACTTTTAATTGCTTTTACATCTGTGGTCTTCTCTTGTTCTTTGCCTTTCACTGTAAAATATAAAGGAAGGAGTAAAAAGCTATTTCAGGTTTGTGATGGCATGGACTGTTCGTTGAAGGAGAATATAAAAATCTCAGACTCAGGACTTGGTGGGTAATGAAAGTAGCAAATAAGCATTTTTTTTGTTTTAAAATATATTTGCTATTTTCCAGTCTACACATACATCCAGTAGCTGGATGGGGATGTTAAGCTTTTTATACACAACCTAGTAGTTCATTTTTAAGGATTACATTTCACAAAAATTAAAACATTTGTATTAATACAAACATCCCATGAAGCTCATGTATTATGTAATTTAAACCAATTTAGGCAACCTACAAGATTGGTTATCTGATTTCTTATTTAAAATACATTCAAAATGTAAACTATTTTCAAAACAAAATTGAAGGTGGAACTAGTTGCATTTTAAAACAAAATATTAGCAGATGTTCTCAGTGAACCACACACAACATTGGGAAAATTGTATCCCCACAGTATTATCTGAATACCAGTAGTGTGCCCAGTGCTGTATAGACATAAATGGAGCTTGTCCTTGCCCCTGACTTTACACAGTAGTAGATGCTATAGAAATTTACAATTCCAACACAACCAATATTGCTCAAATATAAATAATACAATGGGTGACTGAATTTGAAGCACAACAGGATTAAAGGAAAAATGTGGACGTTTTTAGGAAGAATCTGAAAGAAGAGAATGTAAGGAGCAGTATACAACAAAGCATAAAGACTGAACAACAACATGAAGATGACTGAAAAAATAATAAATTTAACAGTGATAATCAAAAAAGTACACTGGCACGTGTAAAAGGAAAGCCTAATCTCATAATACAGAAGTGTGGGGGAAAATAGGTTACTATTTTAGGATAATACCAATACAACCAAATAAATTGTTCTATGTAGCATTATGATAGGCGTTTTTGGCTGCAGCTTGATTCTTTGTCAAAGTAACACACATACATGTCTACCGATTTACCAATCCATTCACAGCAAAACTAAAAACTACCAGCAAAACTAAAACCAGCAAACATTTCCATTAGCGAAGAAAGCATGCAATATGCTCAATTACTGAGGGACAATCTACACTCATTCCTGTATTTTCTTTCTACAACCAACTCTCTGTATAACTTTTCATGAGTGATGTACCTGAATATTCGGATTCACCTTAATTTGGGTTATTGCTGATTATGCATTATATGTATTTTATGACTTTAAAAACAAACTTTGTACTTGTGGATAATGTAAGCACTATACCTAGATGTGCAGACACTTTTCTTAACCTGTATATTATATAATTTAACATTAGCTTTAATAAAATTTTTAAATATGGATTTTTGTTTGCTTCAGCAATGAATAGGTGCAGATTACTTTGGTCAATCTACACTTACACTAGTGACTACATGAGATCACGACTCAAGTTTTAATTCATTACTGATTTTCAAGTTTGGCCAATACTGCATTAGGACCCAGAACTTCTAATGACCCTAAAGGACTTTTATTAGATCTAGTCCCTAAACTGTATATACTTAAATTAGTGTGTGAGTGGGACCCACTTGTCTAAAACTTCAAGGTTTTGAGAATTATTCCAACTCCTGCACTCCCTAACCTCAAAAAATATAAAGTTAGAAGATGTAACTTTCAATGACAAAAAGCAGTATGTACATGACTCTCAAAAACTATCATTACATATCCTGGAGAGCAAAAGAGCTTATTTATGGATGATTTATCTTTAGATTCATACAACTGGGACACAAACAACAACAGAAGCCTTGATACTGAACATTAGACAACAGAGAAGTTAAATATATATATTTTTTAAATGTCTAAGATCATTAGTAAATAGACTAAATAGCTCACAATTTCACAAGTATATCTGCACTTTTCTTGCTGTGTCATGTTATGTATCTTGCTGAACATTTGCAAACATAGAATCTTACAAGGGACCAGAGATAAAAAGGTAATTTAGCAAGCCAAAAGTCTTACATATTAACAAAGTGCACTGTGCTTGAGCAATGGCTTGCACCACAGAAGAGAGCAAAAAAAAAAAGGGCAATGTATCCACAGCTTATTTGCTCCAAGATGCATTTCTGCATTACATGTGTTCTTTCAACTGGCAGCTTTAAAGATCTTTAAGGGGGTGACCAGCTAAAAGTCAGTAAAAGCAAAAAGATGCTCCCTTCAAGTAGTGAGACGTGGGTATACTGGATAAAAGTCTTTTTAAAGATCTTCTCTAATTAGGGGCTTGAGAATTATCCCTCTCTGACCACTTACCCATTCGTAACTCTGGTAGTATCTGATCAACCAAGGTATCTACTTGAAATATTAGGAACATTGACAAGTGATTTAAACAAAGGAAACTGGTATACTACGTTAAGACACTTTAAATTAATCTGAACTAGAAAGAATTACAAATAGACTGGAAAAGCAAACAATTCTGAACGGAGAGGTTAAACACAAGTCTGTACAAGACTAAGCATGCAAAACTTACAAAGATACTTTCACACATCCTGCTTTAACTTTTAAAAAAAAAAATCACCAGAAGTGGGGAAAGTGCCTGAAATTTTTAGAATTAAAAGTTTACTTGTCATTATAGCCCGCTAACACACAGTATGCATTTTAAGATTTCTTCTTTTAACATTTCTAAATCAGGAACTATAAAATGTTCATTGCATATCTACACAGGGACAAGGTGGGTGAGACTTTTATTGGATCAACTTCTGCTGGTGAGAGAGAAACTTTAGAGCAGCCGGAAATGAGAAGAAGCCAGCATCATGTGACAAACCAGCTTTCCAGGAGCCACAAGCTAGGGTGACCAGCTGTCCCAATTTTACAGGGACAATCCCAATTTTGGGGGCTTTTTCTTATATAGGCACCTATTACCCCCCATCCCCTGTCCCGATTTTTTACACTTGCTGTTTGGTCACCCTACTACAAGCACTTTGTAGACCACTGTTTTGGAACCGTAGGCTAAATGCATTCACTGCACAGAAGATTTTAGGCCTGTCCTCAAAACAGCCTCTGACCAATTTACTAGACAGAAGGTGCTATTGAGCTTTGGCATGGCAGTAGCAACTTCCAGCATTCACAAGATCAAGCATTTTGCGCCACTGCAAAAAACACAAGTACTAATCACTTATGCTTTGTGCATGCATCTCATTCACAAACGTTGCATGCTGCACATGTTGCACAGTAGGAAAATTCACAAGCTCTTACACAAAAATAATCTCAACGTTAGTTGTGGTGGTAACAGTGTAAAACAGGTGCATGCAAGAATTCCATTCTTCAGTCCTAGAGGCCCTATTCAGCAAGGGACCCCATCAATTAAGAATGGCAAACTTCAGTCTCCCTTCTCACTGTTGAGGAACAAGAAACATTCCACAGAGGAACAATACCAGGAATATGATTGTTACTAGATTTCTGAACAGCAATCTTAATAACAGAATTATTTGGTGACTAAGGCTTTTTTGATCTCTTTAGCAAAGCAAAAGAGGTCAATCTACCAGCAGAGATGGAACCACTCATGACTGAAATGAAAGCCCCTTATTGCCAAAGGCAGAAAAACCTGCATTTTACACTATTGTAAGGACCCTGTGCATTTGCTAAAATATGTTAGAGCTCTGATGATTATATTTAAGCATCCACTTGGGGGGCATATCCTGCCACTGATGTATAGACAGAGCTCACCACTGCCTTTTAATTTTTAAGCTTAACCAAGAAACAAACAAACAGAAACCGGTGACTTGAGTTTATTTAGATGGAATGAATAATTTACCCCCCTCCCCAATATGGTGATTTTTAAAAAAAACAAATACTAGAAACTTAGTGCATCTTCACTTAAGATACCATCACCAATTTTAATTTGGCCCCTGCATCCATACGTGGGACAAGGGCATTGTCCTAGGCAGGGGGATCACTATCTGCAGAATACAAAAACCCAAGATGAAGAAAAGGAACTTGTATGCTGCTTCACTTACAGCACATGAAAGGTCAGTTTTCTCATCTATTCAAGTCATTTCTTCACATATTTACTTCCTGCAGTTTTCACTACTGCCCAAAAGAGTATTCAGTTTCTAAAAACACATTACTGTTAATTGAAGTGTATGGCAAATTTGTGAGAATTCAGAGACCTCACAGAGCACCTGATGTGAAGGTCAATCATGTCTCCTCCTCCCCATGCCCTGACATAACTCACAGATAGTATTAACTAAATAATCTAACATTTGGATATTTGCACATCCATCACCTGCAGCCTTATTACATACGTGACTTATTAGCACAGTTAAGATATATATGCTTTGATTGTGGTGGATGACAGGTTTGACAGCTGCTTTCTATCAAGCTGTGAACTTTGTATAGATGATTCCTATGTAATTGGTGTGGTTAGCTAGAAAAAAAGATTGGTTTAAATCTAGGTGGTACAATTTCTAGTATATATTAGCATTCTACCAAGTAATTTAAAATATGCTTTGGTATTTATGGTGAACATTTTAGGTTGTATGCTATTTGGGGCAGGAACTGTCTCTCTGTGTTTGCAAAGTGCCTACAAAATAACTACTGTAGGGAGATATCTTAGTCGAAAAAATCTACATCTTTGGCTATAAAAAAATTATTTTTGTCAATTACAAAAAGACCCCTAAAGATCAATTTGGCAAAAAATTATGAAGTAACCAAAATATTTAGGAGAGAGTTAAAAATGAAAGTGATATTGAAAACATGCTTGTAACTTCCAGTTCCATCTAAATAAATATT
The DNA here is from genome assembly GCF_965140295.1 of Lepidochelys olivacea. Lineage (NCBI taxonomy): Eukaryota > Metazoa > Chordata > Testudines > Cheloniidae > Lepidochelys > Lepidochelys olivacea. The sequence continues at coordinate 3,991,009 of NC_140427.1, read as the reverse complement.
TAAGCACATAAGCTACCAGTGAAATCTTCTTTGGCCTCTATAGGCTGAAAAGATTACTTACAAATAGCTCATTCATGGACCACCGGCCCTGAAAATCTTCCAAGTACAATCTATACAAATTGTAACTACTAGAATCAAGTCTTTACATTGTAAAATGTGAGCACATTTTAAAAATGCTCTTACCCCAGATTTAAATATTTTAGAGAAGTATTTCAATCTCCAGTTACATAATTGTTCTGCACAATAGTCAATGCAGCATTCAGTCTGACACCCATTAGAATGGAAGTATAAATGATGCAGATCCATGAATTGGCAACTCAGCATTTTACATTTATCCTAGAGGTTAGCACTTTCATTTTGGAATAGACTAATTCAAACCTTGATTAAGCAACTTGGGATTCTTGTTTTCCACTTTTTTTTAATGTAGACCCTCAATTTATACATGACTGTAGATATTAAATATTTAAGATGACTAGGTTTTACATAGATTATTGAACATTATTGTCCAGATGAAAATTGTCTGGGAAAATCAGCACATATCCCCTCTAGCTCAGTAATATTTAACATACGTAGTTTGTTACACTGCATCAGAATAGCATCATTCTCTTTTTCCCTATAACACTGTCAGTACTTGATCCATCAAGTCCAGTCTCAGCTACCTCTAGTGACAGCGATTACACAGTTTCCCTTGTCTTCCATTGTCTAATTGCTTTAGCTAAAGGCTGTTAATTGTTCTTCCATGCCAACTTCTCTATAAAGGTAAGTTGTTACTCTTTAACTAGTTATTACTTTACTACCTGTAATATGATATAGTTCAAATTGTCACCTTCTACTTAAGCGGTGACATGGGATCCTTCAGTATTCTAGGATCACTGTCAGCAACAAGCAGAACAAATTTACAAAGCAATAGTTATAGATATAGGAATGACAGTACATGCATATAGGCTATGTTTCAAGGAGTAAAATATCACTAAAAGAATTTTGCTTTCACCCTGCCGCAGCCAATCTAGGTGGTATCACATCATGTGCTTGAAGCCAATTCTGAACAACAACAATAGCCATGTTGTCATAAATATAAAGGGAAGGGTAAACCCCTTTGAAATCCCTCCTGGCCAGGGGAAAGCTCCTCTCTTTTTCCCTCTCCTCCTCCACATGCTTCCTTGCATGTACATTAGGGGTAGTATGTCTGAGAGAATTTCCACGGGCAGCCTTCATTTTCAGAGGACTAAGAGTCAGGCTGAGGTGCAGCCTGCCATACAAGGTCTAAGAATTTTAATATATTTAGTGAGAAAAATCAGAGAAGGATGAGCAAATGTAAGCTGTCTTGTATCATTTTATATGTGCATCAGTTAACCATTCTTCTTACACCATGGCAGGACTGTTTATATTATTTCTAAGATATCCCTAATAGATGGGTGTGTAATTTGGCCTTGAATATTCTCACTAATGAGAATTTCCTAACCTTCTATAAGCTCCTTTGGCTGCTGGTTCAGATGCCTAACAAATCTTATAGTTACTTTTTTTTCTTCTACTATTCAACCCTAAATTTCCCTAGCCCCTTGCCTTATGGCCCATCTTCATCAACTAAAGATGTAGTTTATTATTGCCCCATTTATAAGATCTCTCGATATTTATAGACAGTTATCTCCATCCTCAGTTTTCACCAAATACACCCAGTTCTCTTCATCTTTCCCAATTTAGTCCCTTACAAAAATACTATAGCAATTTGCTCCAACTATACTGATTTTGGACAGCATACTTTTGTTTTTAAATGAGGATGTTGGGGGTATTCAAAACCTTTTATTTGTTGCTTTTCTCCAACGACTCCAATTTACACCTTCCCTAAAATGCAGTATCCAAAACTGAACGCAGCTCTTTCAGGCCTAACCAGTTCTCATGGGAGCAGACCAACAACCTTCCTTGTGTTATAGGTAAGGCTACATTTTTAGTCACAGGTATTTTTTAGTAAAAGACATGGACAGGTCACGGGCAGTAAACAAAAATTCATGGCCCATGACCTGTACTATATACCCCGACTAAATCTTGGGGGGCGGTCCGGGGGTGCCGTGGGTGCTCGGGGCTGTGCTGGGGGGAGACCCATGCTGGTGCGAGGGGGGGTTGGCAGGGCTGGCAGGCTCCTCAACTGGTTCCTTGCAGCTCCCTGGAAGTGACGACAAGTCCCTCCCCCAGCTCCTAGCTCCGCGCGCGGCCCCCACCCCAAGCGCTGGCTCCACAGCTCCCATTGGCCAGGAACCACAGCCAATGGGAGCTCTGGGGGCAGTACCTGCGGGCAGAAGCAGTATGCAGAGCTAGGAGCCGAGGGAGGAACATGTCATTGCTTCTGGGGGAGTCTCCCAAAGTAAGCACCACCCAGAGCCCTCACCCCCTCCCATGCCTGAACCCCCATCCCTGAGCCCCCTCCCACACCAAAACTCCTGTTGCTGGGGGGGGAGGGAGGGCAGGGGCCCGAGCCAGCCATACCAGCTGCTGAAATCACGGAGGTCCCAGAAAGTCATGCAATCTGTGACTTCTGTGACAAACTCACAGCCTTAGTTATATATTTCTATTAATGCAACCTAGAAGAACTGGGTTTTGTTCGCAATAATGTTGCACTATCACATTTAGTTTCAGCCACTTCTGCTACAACCAATAATCTCAGATCCCTTGAGTCATAGTACTATCAAAACCAGTATCCCTCTATTTTACATTTGACTATTCCTTTCTATAAGAATCTCTCTGCATTTGTCTTTGCTGGATTTCACTTTGTTTCCATACCAGCTTATCAAGACAGAGTACCTGTTCCACAATTACCTTTATTGTCTACTCTGGGGAAGGTTATTTCATACAAGAGCCTACATAAAAATAACTGCATACAAAAATACTTCAGTGTACAGAATTGAAGAACATTTTGTATTGACCATTAGTTCATAGCTGGATCTGTATTAGGATTTCGCGCTGCTGCCCATCACTATGGCATATGAGCACCTTCCACGTAATAATGCTGTTGTCATAAAAAGTCTGTAGTGGACTTCATGGCATCTCTGGAACTTCTCCCATGAAAAGTGGGGGTTTAAAACGGTTTTTCCAGGACTACTGCACTAATCCACACACATACGGGAATTAGTGCTGCTACTTTGGCCTTGAAATCTTATAACAACATGTAAAGTACTTCCAGTCGTAGGTGAAAAATATGAGCCTGGCCAATGAACACTGCTATCTAAACTTATAAAATCTTCTCACTCTCCCAGAACAAAAAATGCAGTTTGGATCCATTTCTCCGTAACAAGACACTTTACCAGAGACTCATATCAGCGACTTAATTGTTGTAGAAACTCTTGAAGGAATCATAGTTTTACTACTTGAACTACAGTATTATCACACGTTGATAAGATTGATTTTTACACAGACTGCCAAACACACAGTAAAACACCTACATTACCCTTCAAATGTGGAAGTGATTTCCATTTTTAAAAAAAATCGCGTCTGTCAAAATTAGAGGTGTTATACAACATTAATTTTCTAATGATTCATACCACTAATACCAACAGGATTATTTTATTTTCAAAGAACAAGTAGTAATTCTATACAAAATCAACTTGAAAAATGTCAAACATATTTGGCTTTACAATCTTATATTTTAAGTTATATTGTTACCTTCCATCTATTAGCCATTTTCAGTTATTATCCTCATACCCTCATTTTCTGTGTCAGGTACTGGACACATTTACTGACTAATCAACCATAATTGAAAGAATAGTTAAACATGGAAGACTCTGCACATTGAAAAATAGCCTGTTATAGAAAGCTGTTAAACACCAGGAATTCTAGGAAGTACCTACTGAGCTCCCATAGGAGTTAAGAGTTCTTGGCAGCTTTCAGGATCAGCCTTTTGTCCCCAAACACTAATAGCATGCTGAAAATATTTTTCCCTAATCAAAATGTAAGCACCTCTGATTGTACATTTTGAACTGAAAGTAAAACAGACTTACTCCAGGTAAAAGTAAGGTTCTACTCTTTGTCTTAAAGGGATTCATCTTTTGTGAATTAAAATATTTAGAAATGGTAAAACCCAGAATGCATGTCATTTATTTCAAGTAATGAAAATAATGGTTAGTTTGTCTCATTTTTCTTAGCACAGAAAGGCTTAGTTACATTTCTTGGGTGATGTAACTTCTCTACAGACAGATTATGAACTGAGGAATTTAGCACCCATATGTAAAGCAAAAAACCACCCTCTACGTTTCAACTGACTGCTTTTAAACCAATTCAGAAACAAAATCTAAACCAGCAGTTTTCAAACTGTGGGTTGGGACCACAAAGTGGGTCGGGACCCTGTTTTAATGGGGTCGCCAGGGCTGGCTTAGACTTGCTGGGGCTTCGGGCCGAAGCCCAAGGGCTTCAGCGCCGGGCAGCAAGGGTTGAGGTTACACCCCGCCAGTCTTGGACTAAAGCCCTTGGCCTTCCACCTTGTCCCCCACACCCGGGGTGGTGGGGCTTGGGCTTTGGCCCTTCCACCCAGGGTGGTGGGGCTCAGGCTTGGGTTCCCCCTCCTGGGGTCATGTAGTAATTTTTGTTGTCAGAAGGGGGTTACAGTGCAATGAAGTTTGAGAACCCCTGATCTAAACCATTAACTCAATTATTACCCGTACTCATTGCACGAAAAGAGGAATTAGGAAAATAGGATTCTTAAAATATTAATATCTTGAGTTATGTTACATAATTTCTGTATAATAAGTAATAAGCTCTTTGGGGTAAGGACTGTAGCATCTGTGCTTTTGTCCAGCATTTATCACAATGGGCGCTCATTGTGCTTGGGGCTGTAGGATACCATCACAATACAAGTAGCTAATACGCTATGTTTTACTATACCATGCAAGTGTTATTTTAATTTGGTAAAATTTAACAAGATGGAGTGGGTTAATGCAAAATTTTATTTGTATTCATCTACCTAACGAGGAAACAAGTATGCAACATGTAATAGTTATCTGTTTTACAGCTGTTACACCGGGCTTTCCTTAAGAAAATGCAAACTCTGACCTTGCGAGTTACAATTAATCTGAGAATCACCCCAGTGAATGAAGCGGCTAGCTGCATCACCAAAGTTTAAAACCAGGATCTATTTCAAAATATACTTAGATTTCCTGAGGTCACATCAAGATCCTTGTTACAAAGCAAGGAGAAACTGCAGCAGACATCTCACTCTGAGATGCAGCAGCCAGGATAAAACAAAGGAGTTTAAACCCACCATAACACCCCAAACCATGCCTTTTATTTTTTAATTTATTTTGGTGGCGTGGAAAGGGGTCAGGATTATTTACTGAAAGCAGATCTGACAGGTCCCACTCATTTGGAGCAAGATTCAGTCATTTCCGATTATTTTTTAAACTCCCTTGTTTGAGGATTGCTTGCACTGCATGCTTCAATAAAATGCTTAATAGTTTTGAAGTCTTCATCAAAGACATCATCATAGCTTGGACACCCCTGGAAACATGGAAGGGGAAGCACTTATTGACAGCAGAGAAGGGGAGAGGAAAAGGGTGTCCAGAGGGGAAAGAATATGCAGACCCCTGGCAGGCTTGGCTCTATTGGGGGGGGGAGGCGGGGGAGGGAAGCGCCTACAATCCCTTGTCCAAGGTCCTGCCTGCTCCTCTCCAACCCACATGGCAAAAAGGCCTGGGTCCCACACCTCAGCCTCTCTACGTGCCCCCAAGAAAGAGCAGTTCCCCCCCTATCACCTACAGCCGCCCACATCCCCAGGCCTCCTGCCCCCCATGTTCCCGCCCCCTCAGGCCTCCTGCCCCCCATTTCCCCTCCTCAGGCCTCCTGCCCTCCCCCCCATGTTCCCTCCCCACCGCCATGCCAGTCCCTTCCCCTCCCCAGCCCTCCTACCCCCATGTTACGTTCCCTCCCCCCGGCCTCCCCCTTCCATATTCTCCCTCCTCGGGGCTGCGGCCCCCACACTCCCCGCGGCCCCGCCTTGCCCGCAGCCTCCAGCCCCGTGGCCCGGCGGCCCCCTCACCTTTCCGCCTGAAGAAGGACATGGTGCCGGGGCGGGGCGGGGAGAACAGCAGGCCGGGCTCCCTATGAATGAGACTCCTTCCTCCTCCTGCCGGCTCCTCTCCCTCCGCCTCTTCCTCCCGCGGAGCAGCCAGCAGCCGCCATATTGTCAACAACTGCCACCGCCGAGCTCCCTCTTCCGGGGCGAACGGAGGAGAGGCGAGCGGAGCTCGTGAGGCATGACGGGAAACAGCGGCGCGGCAAGACTCGCGGCTTCTTGCCTTCCCCCAAGATGGCGGCCTCGGCGTCAGGCCGCCATGCTAAGTACGGGAAGGCCGCTGAGATAAGGGCAAGGGGACCCAGAGCCGGTAGCCATCTTGGATAATGGCAAAATGCCCGAGGCTAGGGCAGGCAGCCATTTTGGATAAGGGCAAGAAGCCCCAGACAGGGGGAAGTGGGGCTTCGTCCCCACGTTAAAGGTTGGGGGCGGGGAAGGAAAATGTCAGTTTCTCCTGTGGGGCTCACTCCGCCTTTATGATGTGGCATTTGCCTGGCTGTGGTGTGATGTCATCCGGCTTTGACGTAACAGCATCTTGCTGCATGAGGGCGCCACGATGTAATGTCCCATTGGGTCACAATGTCATCACGCTGAGATGTGATGTCATCGCGCTGTATTATAACAGCATCACCTGCTCTCAAAACACCACTGACACGGGCCATGGTGCCACGCCAACACAGCATCACGGCCACGTAGGGTTGCCAATTGTGGTTGGACACATTCCTGGAGGAATATGATATAATCTTTAATTAAAGATAAATCTTTATATCCTGGAGACTCCATGACAACCCTGGAGGGTTGGCAACTCTACTGCCATGTAACATCACACTGGATCAAATCCTTGTTCTTGCCACACACCATCACACAGAAGCAGTGTCACTGTGGCACTCCATACTGTGCTTCCATACTGTGCCAAAATGTTGTCAGAGCACAATGTGGCTTCATCGTTTTGTCTCAAAACGCCCACAGACTGGTGTTGTATAGCCAGCAAAAGTTCCCACCCTACTAGTCTTTGCCAGAACTTAGAGATACTTTGACTTGTGACATTAGGCCACGCAGACTGTGTCAGTTAGTAAGTGTTCATCTGTCTCCAGATGTCTCAGTAAAGCACCCTCTTTGTATTCAGACAAGCAAATTTTATTTCTTCTCTACCACAAAGGACATTAGAGTTATGACACAACATTACCATGATTATTTCTAAAGAGCTGTATAGGTACCATGTTGTTTACAAACAGTTAAGAAAACAGAATGAAATTCTCTGCCCTGAGACGTATAGAAGCTAATTCTGACAACACAAGAGCATAAAAATCGCCATTCTGGATCAAATCAATTGCCCATCTAGCTCAACAGACTCTTTCTGACAGTGGCTTGTATCAGTTGCTTCAGAGGAAAGTGTAAAGCCCCCATAATGGGCAATTATGGAATAGCCTACCTCTGGGTAAGATTCTGCCAAGCCCCAAATGTAAGTGTAATAGTATCTTCTGGTTTCAGTTGGTGCGAATATCTGTCACCAAGATTGCTACGCCATCCTTGCAAAGCACTATCCTGCAAAGACATATGTACTTAGCTTAACACACTATGAGTAGTCCCATTTAGTCTAATGAGGCTATCTGCAGTGCAAAGAGTTAAGCACTATCTATGTGTTTGCAGGATTGGGGCCCAAGGTCTTACATCATAACAAACCTTGAGGGTCAGTAGTCACTGACTACAGTGGCTACTATTTCAGCTGGCTTATGACCTGAAGTAGAACATTTGTATTCAATGCAATATAAATATTGCAACACAAATAAAGTTTGCAGGCTCAAACGTCCATTTTGGACGTGGGAAAATCCTTAAGTAGAGGTTTGAAGGGTGAACCTTAGAAAAACACAAACATTTGTTTAATTGCATCATGCAGTCTCAGATATTATAAAAATCCTGTTTGAGATTTTTATAATTAGTTCAAAAATCCTCAAATGAAAGGATATAATATGCTGTGGATGACAAGCACAATTACTGGGAAGTAGAATAATAATAAAATAATGATACTTTGTATTCCAAGAGTGCCCAGAAGAGTATAAGGCTCTTTACAAACATTAACAAATACAATCTCTTGTGATAGCTTGGTATTCTTATTGCAGTTCTACAGATGGGGAAACTGAGGCACAGAGCAAGGAACTGGCTTCCTCAAGATCCCACAAGGTGAAAGTTTCCCCTGAATCAGACTTTATATAAAAAGCGCACTTCATAATTGTGATGCGTGCCAGAAAACCAATTCAGTGCTATGCATAACCCAGAGCAAGGAATAAACCACAGGCTCAGTCACATCAACGGCACACCTCATCATTAGAAACAAGCGAGGACAAGCATTAGCTATGAGCTTTCCAGTATACAGCTCTTGACCCTGATTTCCTTTTAAGGCCCTTTACAGTACAATGCACCTGTCCAGTTTTTTCCATGCTCATCCTGATTTAGTCAGGGAGAACCTGCACTTTGGAAGCCCAGCTTGTAGGACATTAAAAGCATCCAGAACTGTAAAACCATCATCATGTTGTAAAGATGCATGGGAGGAAGCTGTGATACTCTGTGATGTCATTGCATTATGATATGCCAATGCAGCGTCATCACTGTGCAATGTAACTGTCCTGGTATCATGATGATGCTGAAGTTTGTCCCATCAGAAAACTCTGTAAAAAATAAATAATAATAACAACAATAATATTAATAATATAATAAAATAATAATAAATAATATTAATAATAAATAACCTACCCTGCTATAGAATATTTAATTGAAGAATCTCAACTTGCTTTACAAATATTAATTAGTTAAAACCTCCCAATCTGTGGATTACATAAGAGATTCATAAGCATCTCTTCACTCATCTTTGAAATGCAGCCATCTTTAGAGTACGAAGCAGCTCCTGATCAACACCCCTTAGCAACTAATTATTTCCCTTTAACATTGTAATTGTTAACGTGTTTTGTGGTGTGCTCTGATACGTTTTTGTGCTCAGAGGCTGATCCAAGAGGACCATTTTATAAATACCATATTAAATTAATTATCAATACACAATACAAGAGGCTAATAGTAGCCAAAATATGCAAATAGTGAGCAAATCCGGAAGAAAAACGTGTCCCACAGTAAGAAACCCTAAAATCACAGCTCCTGGCAAACAAAGTACCTTCCATGAGCAAGTACTTGTCTTTTTAAACATGGCAATTATACAGAGAAAACTAACACAATCCTCCAGAGTGCTCCACACGGTCACAGCCCTGTGCTGTTTAACGTCTGATGGGCTTCATGTGTTTCAAAGGGTCTGCCTGTGCAGATCCAGCTACAGGATCGGGCTCTGGATTGTACTACACTCTGGGAGCAGTGACATGGGGTGAAATCTGAGCTCCACAGAAGTCAATGACAAACTCTTATTGACTTCAGTGGGGTCAGGACTTCACCCACTGTTTGTATTTTTCTATAAAGAATTATGCAGATTTATGACACTATGTGACAAATAAATACTGTCATAAAAATAATCATAATAAAGATTTAAAGCCAGCACTTTGGTCCTAATCCTGTCTCATTGTGCCTATCGGACTCCAGACAGCAAGGATTTTCTTTTTTTTTGTTATATACCATGAATACTTCCACACTGTGCCTATTTAAAAACAAGGGAAGTTTATGAGAGAGCATGTTTATCTCTTTGAATGTCCTTGATTTTATTTGTGTGGTTAAAGAACGGTGCTGGGAATCAAGATTCTTCGGATGAAATCTCATCCCAGTGAAGTCAATGGTAAAACTCCCATTGACTTCAGTGGAGTGAGGATTTCACCCAAGTTCTGTTGCTGACCTTGCCACAGACTCACTGACCTTTACTACACTCATGAAATGGGCCCATAATTCATCACAGGTGCAGCTCCATGGGAGGTGCCAGAAAACCAATTCAGTGCTATGCATAACCCAGAGCAAGGAATAAACCACAGGCTCAGTCCCTTTAATGGCACACCTCATCATTAGAAACAAGCGAGGACAAGCGTTAGCTATGAGCTTTCCAGTATACAGCTCTTGACCCTGATTTCCTTTTAAGGCCCTTTACAGTACAATGCACCTGTCCAGTTTTTTCCATGCTCATCCTGATTTAGTCAGGGAGAACCTGCACTTTGGAAGTTTTACCACCAGGTGGTCCAACAGGCTTAGCTATGGCTATTTACTTGGATCAAGGTGGTCCATTCCATGCAAAATGTGGATGGCTGAAATAAACAAGGTAACACTCTCAGGTATCTGCCAGGCTGCTAATGTGGTCTCTTGGGTGGATAAAGTTTGGGTATCACCCCGTGTCAGCAGGAAAGGGAACAGCAGCTCTTTCCTAAGGGACAGATCCAAAGGGATGACTCTCATTGACTTTGATGGGCTTTAGAGGAGGTCCTAAATGACTAATGAAATCCTGAGTGTATTTGGCCTGAATTGCATATCTATGATTGAAATTTCCCCTCCTCTTTTGCAAATTTGTAGAAGAGTAAAAGTTATACTCCACAGGAAATAAGTCAGCCTTGGGCCCTGAAGCTCTAACTTGGAAGCATAAAAGGTTTTGGTGCTTTTAGCAGAACATGACAGTTTAATTAACTGAGCAATCAGCTAAAATATGCCTTCAGGACATACCCTGGCCAATATCACAGAGGCTGGGGGGAGATATCTCCTCATTATTCAAAGGAAAATAAAAATCTCTTTAGCTCTTAGTTGAGTGGTGAATTTGCCTCTTCTCCATATTTAGATAAATAAATAAACTTTAATTTTTAATAGGATCAAATGGGATGTAGTGTTTGGGCATAATTAATCATGTGGAACTAGAAATTATTAATCACTAGGCAGTTCATACTCAGATAATTAACCAAAGTGAGCTGCTCTGTCTAATTATTGTGTTCAGAAAAAAACAAAAATGAGTGAGTACCATTTGTAGATTTTTCTAGCATCAGTCTTGATTTCCAGGATGTTGCATAAGTCAGCCAATGAAACAGGAGCAGGTAAATTCTGATATACTGAAACACTGCATGGTACTGACTAGATCCTGCGGACCTTACTCATGAGAGTAATTTTGCTGATTTCAATAGGGTTACTCACATGAGTGAAGAGGAAGGACACTTGGGCCTAAATCAGCTCACACAGAAACACAAGGTTTTGTATGAATGATGTTGGTCTATGGGCCCCAGTCCTGCAATATGATCACCACTGAACTCATGTGGAACCCCATTCATTCAATGGGACTTCGTAAGGGTCTAACTGGATAGATCAGCTTGCAGGATCAGGGCTGTAGTATACAAAATGTATAAGGATCAAGGTGGAAGGTACTTTTAAAGGGACACTATCAGTTTAAAAATCATATATTCCAAATATTTCCTTTATCTTTGTTAATAATATTGTAGACTATTAATTAAAACAGAAAGCATTAAAAAAACCCGTACATGTGTTTTGTCAGTCATGCTGCTTGCTTTATTTTTTGCATTTCACTCAGCTTGGGACAATGAAACTGGACTGAGCAGTACATTTTCTGTTTATAGTCGGTTTCATTTTCAAGCACCAGCACAATGCGTTGTATTTGCATTTCAGACACCGAAGAGAAATGTTTTTTAACACAAACTGTATTCATTGAGTTGAGAAAAACGATGCATGAAAATTTGAACAGCTAAGAATCTAGGAGTTAATGCTGAAAGAGGATACGTCAGAAAAATATAATATACTTCATTATATACAGCTGGAAAGCTGTGTGATTAACAAGAGAGACTGATACCGTTAGCATATGCGGTGTTTTCAGGTTGAAATCAAAGTGGGTTTGATTAGAATTCTTATTTACAGGAAAACAGGTGGCTACACACACACAAAATTAATTTAAAATGTCATATGTGGATGACCTCAGTCCTTTAGTATTAATGGGAGTGAGAAAGTTTCTACGGCCTGCTCAGCTATGCAGAGGTTTTCAAAGAAGGGAATTATTCCATATTCCAGCCAGGCAAAGATTAGCTGACTTGATAAAGAATGATGCCGAGCCGCAATTAAAACACTGGGACCTCTCATTGTCTTGATCCAGTGAGTGCAAGGCGCGACCAGAGTGGGAGTGATTCCAGAAGGAGGCCGGCTGGAAGGTCTGTGGTGCTGGGTTTTCCATTTCATTTGCAATGTCTGGGTGGGTGAAAAACTGCAGTATAGAGCAAAGTGGTGAAAAACACTCACCAGAGGGAGGCAGGAATCTGAGCAGCTGAATTCTGGGAACCGGGAGGTCTTGGATATAACTAGGGTGGCCAGACGTTCTGTTTTTAAAGGGACAGTCCTGTATTTAAGCCCTCCGACAGGTGTCCTGACTTTTTCTTAAAAATAGGCAAATTGTCCATATTTTCTGTCTCTCCCCCCCCACATCACTACTGCTGGGTCCTATTGCTGGCGTAATCCCTGCTCACCAGCCACCCACCCGCCAGCAGTAAGTAATGGGGTCCAGTGGCCGAGAACTGGTGTGCAAAGCTGGTGGTGAGATGCAGCGCACGGGGCCGGCCACTCCCCCTGCTGGTCCGTCAGCACAGCCTCCGCTGCGTGCCGGCTCTCGGTCAGCAGGGCCCCCCGTCCCATAGAATCATAGAATATCATGGTTGGAAGGGACCGCAGAAGGTCATCTAGTCCAACCCCCTGCTCGAAGACGGACCAATTCCCAGTTAAATCATCCCAGCCAGGGCTTTGTCAAGCCTGACCTTAAAAACCTCTAAGGAAGGAGATTCCACCACCTCCCTAGGTAACGCATTCCAGTGTTTCACCACCCTCATAGTGAAAAAGTTTTTCCTAATATCCAACCTAAACCTCCCCCACTGCAACTTGAGACCATTACTCCTCGTTCTGTCATCTGCTACCATTGAGAACAGTCTAGAGCCATCTTCTTTGGAACCCCCTTTCAGGTAGTTGAAAGCAGCTATCAAATCCCCCCTCATTCTTCTCTTCTGCAGACTAAACAATCCCAGCTCCCTCAGCCTCTCCTCATAAGTCATGTGTTCTAGACCCCTAATCATTTTTGTTGCCCTTCGCTGGACTCTCTCCAATTTATCCACATCCTTCTTGTAGTGTGGGGCCCAAAACTGGACACAGTACTCCAGATGAGGCCTCACCAATGTCGAATAGAGGGGAACGATCACGTCCCTCGATCTGCTCGCTATGCCCCTACTTATACATCCCAAAATGCCATTGGCCTTCTTGGCAACAAGGGCACACTGCTGACTCATATCCAGCTTCTCATCCACTGTCACCCCTAGGTCCTTTTCCGCAGAACTGCTGCCTAGCCATTCGGCCCTTAGTCTGTAGCGGTGCATTGGATTCTTCTGTCCTAAGTGCAGGACCCTGCACTTATCCTTATTGAACCTCATCAGATTTCTTTTGGCCCAATCCTCCAATTTGTCTAGGTCCTTCTGTATCCTATCCCTCCCCTCCAGCATATCTACCACTCCTCCCAGTTTAGTATCATCCGCAAATTTGCTGAGAGTGCAATCTACACCATCCTCCAGATCATTTATGAAGATATTGAACAAAACCGGCCCCAGGACCAACCCCTGGGGCACTCCACTTAATACCGGCTGCCAACTAGACATGGAGCCATTGATCACTACCCGTTGAGCCCGACAATCTAGCCAGCTTTCTACCCACCTTATAGTGCATTCATCCAGCCCATACTTCCTTAACTTGCTGACAAGAATACTGTGGGAGACCCGTTTCCGGCTGGCACTGACTGTGAGCTGTGGTGGTTGGTGAGTGTGGGCAGGCGGCAGGCAGCGGCCAGTTACATGTCGCCTCTGCTGCCCACCCATCGGCCTTTCGCTGTCCTCTCCCGGCTTTGCCCCTTCCCCCCCTCCAGCCCCGCTGCTCCTCCATATCCCCCGTGGTGGCCGTGTCCCCCTCCCAGCGCTGTCTGGAGAACCAGCCCCTGGTCGGAGTGCTCAGCTCACCAACAGCCTGGCCAGCAGCCTCCTTCCTTCCCCCACTGCCTCTGGCTGGGCTGGTGCCCTGGGAAAGCCCAAGACCCTCTGGCCCGGGGTGCTGGCCAGGAAGAGCCAAGCCTCGCGTGTGCCAAAGGCCCGCACAGCGCTCGCACGGGGAAGCCTCTCCACCCCTCAGCTATGCTCTGGAGTGGCAGGGGCAGAGGGAAGCGATTTCCAGCCTTTCCACGCCCCAAACCTACAGGCTCCACAACAGCCCCCCGAGCAGGGGCTTAGCACCCTCTTCACCTGCTCAGCACAAGGTTGTTCCGTCCCCTTGATACCCTCCCCTGCTGAGCCACCTCTCTGGCCGGGTTCACTGAAGCCCCTGAAGTCAGGTTCCCTGGACCGGGGTGCACAATGCATCCTTAGGGCTTAAACCCTTCCTGCCCATGTTGTAGCCATGGGACAGGAGGCAGATGGGTTATGTCAGTGGCCAGCAGCAGCCTGGAGGTGTTAGCTGCCTTTTGACACTGTGAGGGCAGGAAGGGACAAGCTGCTTCCAGCCACACAGGAGTGGTGGGAGAAGAAATGAGCTCTGCAGAGACACAGGCCAAGTCATCCCTTTCCGCCCCCCCGTGACTGGAAGCAGTTCCTGTCCCTTCCCTCCCGCACAGTGCCAAAAGGCTGCTGCTGGCCACATTCTGGTGTGAACCCTGGCAGATATTGGGAGCAGGGGAGATGTGACCCTGCATTCCCGCCGCCCCCCCCCCAGCCCATGTTTCTTTGGGAAGATACAGAGCCAGGTGTCAGGAGAGGTGGGTCCGTCCCAGGGGCCCAGCCAGGCATGGAGGGCAGAGAGCACTGGGCAGGGAGGGTCAGGTCAGTTGGTCATCTCCCCTGTGTTCTGTCCCACTGTAAAGACACCCCTTGGGCAGTCTACTGGTAACACGAGACACTGCTTGCCCTTGAAATCTGTATTTATAAGATATCATCCATGATCTGTACCCCTCCCAGCTTCTGAGGACCCTTGCGTCAGAACCATAGTGCTGCTTCTAGGACTGTGCATTTTGGTGCCGTAGGTACCTGATTAAAACCCCAAACAGGGACATTCCGTTTAAAGCCAATATCTTGGTGTCTGTGTTTATGTTTCTTTCAAAGACTTTTATTGTGATGCAGGGAGAGTGTTAGAAACAATGCAAGACATGGTGTTCCCAGGGTATTTCCCCAATCCAGCATGCCAGGAGGAGAGGAGTTGTGTTATTTTGGCCCCATCCACGGATTCGTCAGGCAGTAAAAAAGCCCAGTGAAAAATATACAGACACATGCAAGAAAATCATAAATATTCTAAACTCAAACGTGGGACCCATATGTATTTCCAGATTTTGATTCAGATGCTCTGTCAGTGAGAGGGCTAATAATTTCTCTGTCACTCCACATCATGGGAATTGAACCTTCCTGAACGCCTATTTGAAGCTACCCAGGAAACCTCACTACAAACCACCAGAGGGTGCTAGTGACCTTAATTGAGAACTACCAAAACATCTTGCATCCCATGAAGTGAGCTGTAGCTCACGAAAGCTCATGCTCAAATAAATTGGTTAGTCACTAAGGTGCCACAAGTCCTCCTTTTCTTTTTGCAAAACATCTTTGAGCACCTTTGCAGTCTGGGACAGCCTTATGAAGCAGGGCACAGTAGTGATTGTGCATATGCATAGGAAAAACCTGCACAGAGAACCTCTGAGCAATCCTTGCTCCTTCTCCAAGGGCTTAAGTTAAGCAGACACTAACCTGTGAACCCACATAATTATATCCACACGCTGAGGGGGGAAGGTCTTTGGACAAGGCATCCCTGCAAACTGAAGCCTCTGGGAAGTCTTTCTCCCTGAGCCAGTGATGGAAGTGAAAGTAATTTCCAAAAGCAGCTCTGACCTGAAACCTACCCCAGGGACACTGTTGCATAACAAGACATCAGTTGCTTGCCATGCTCCAGTTTACTTGCTCTTTCTAGCCCTCCTAGCTGGTTGACACTGCCTCCTGTGCCCTAATCAGAGCAGCCTGAGATGACTATTCAGATTCAAACAACCTGTGCCACTCGGGTAGGTGGCTAGTGGCTTTTGCCTGGTATAATTCCAACGGTGAAGGCCGAGTTTCTCCTGTAGTTCGTGAAAAGCAATGCAACATGTAACAGAAATGAAGGGACTGGGCAGGAGTGGCCTGAAAGTTTGACAGTAAAAGCTTGATCTATCCATGGATTTCAGAAGCATCATTAGGATTTTGAACATTCTCTACAAAATGGTATATTCAAAATGACTCTGCAGAAGAGAAACACGGGTGTGTCTGGCTTTTATTTTCCGAAAAATCAACATCCCCTGCAACCCAACCACTTTGTGATTTCTACCCTGCTTGCATTTTCAACTTTATGTAGAAAATTATCTGACATGAAGGAGGCAATTTTCACAGGCACAAAGGGAAGGTAAGTGACTATCTCCCAGTGATGTCCAATAGAAGCTGGGAGGGTGGGTGCCAATTTTCATAAGGGCCCAAGTGATTTAGGAGCATGAATCCAATTGAAATGTGATAGCATGTGTGCTTCTAAACCACTTGGGCTTTTAAAAAGAATTCCATTCTGTGTGGCTAATTGCCCTTTAAAAAGATGCCCTTAAATCGCTATGGCCCCAATCCTATAATTGAATCTGTGCAGCTGGACCCATGTGCTCTTGATGTCAATGGGATTCAGCATGGAAATAAGGGTTTGCCTGCTTGAATCCAACTGCAGCTTGGGGGCTTAAATGAAGCTACAAGTTCGCTGACGTGATATTTGACATTGCCCATCAATTCTGAGGCCAGGTGGCACAGCCTTTCAGCTTTTCTCTCAGGTGGAACATGGAGAGAAACACAAATGTTTATTTATCACTCTTTCCAGACACACATAAGTTTAGGTTGCCATGCAGTTAAAAAAACAACACTGGTAACTGAAGGCAGGTAAGAAATGTAATCAATCCTTTATATTTAAGTCATGATGATCCAGAGTCAGCTACTGACAGAACTTTTTGCTTAACAAGGAAGTGTAAGATCCATTGTTGGTAAGAGAAAGACAGGCCCAGTGTGGAATTGATATGTTTGTGCATCTGTTGTTATCACAGAGTTTTAATATTATTGTGGTAAAAACGCTGCATGGCCTGAATGCTACACCTACGTTCATTAAGTGAGTGACATTAACAGTGTTCCATAGTTGTTAGGAAAACTCACTCACTTGTTTCAGAGTAGCAGCCGTGTTAGTCTGTATTCGCAAAAAGAAAAGGAGGACTTGTGGCACCTTAGAGACTAACAAGGCCAGTGGCAGGCCGGCCCCCCGATGGCCGCAAGGATTGGAACGGGCGGAGCAGTCAGCACCAGAGCCCGTGCTTACAACCCCACCAGAGTCCGGGGAGCCAGCACCAAGGGGCGCCATGGAGCCTGAACCTGCAGCAGCAGCTAAACCGGCGCAAGGGGCTCAACCAGAGCCTGAAATACCACCTAGTGCGCCAGCGGAGAGCAGTTCACAGTCAACGGAGACATCCCTGTCACCTGCATCGCTTCCAGGGGGACCAAGCCCAAGTCCACAACCCAACGAACTAATATCTCCAGCATCAAGGGAGCAGTTCCACGCAGAGCAGGAAGTGGATGAGAGCCTCAAGGGAGCTTGGATGGCGGCCCGGAGCAACCCACCACCTCTCAGCTCTTCTAATAAGTCCGGGTTTGTTGTAGAAGGAGGACTCTTACACAAGGAGACCTTTTCTGGTGGGCACAAGGAGGACTGCCATCCTCAGAGACAGTTGGTAGTTCCAACTAAGTAGAGGAAAAAGCTCTTGAGCTTAGCCCACCATCACCCTAGTGGCCATGCTGGGGTGAACAGGACCAAAGACCATTTGGGGAAGTCATTCCACTGGGAGGGAATCGGCAAGGACGTTTCTAACTATGTCTCGTATCATGAGGTGTGGCAGAGGGTGGGAAAGCCCAAGACCAGGGCACGGCCCCTCTTCAACCATTCCCCATCATTGAGGTTCCATTTCAGCATGTAGCTGTGAATATTTTGGGTCCTTGAAGAAGACACCCGGAGGAAAGCTGTACATACTGACTTTCATGGCCGCAAAGCCAGGGCCGCCACCTGAACCATCTGAGATGAAGGAGCCTGCCACAACCTTGGTTTAAGAGGCATGTGGCTTTCAGCTCCTCCAGCCAAGGCTTGTACACTAAGATTCAAAGGTCCAGGGTTCAATCCTGCCAGCTGACAACTAGGGCCTGTCCGAGATGCCAACGGGGACATCTTTGAAGCTCAGAATGTGCTTCAGCATGTTCTCTCCCAGAAGTACACCCCTAGGTGTTTACCTCTTCCAGGGACCATGTTGTAAGTGTAGCTCAGGGGTGGCCAACCTGTGGCTCCGGAGCCCCAGGCGGCTCTTCAGAAGTTACTATGCGGCTCCTTGTACAGGCACCGACTCCGGGGCTGGAGCTGCAAGCGCCAACTTGCCAGTGTGCTGGGGGGTTCTCAGTGCTCTGCTACAGGCCCTGCTCCCACTCCACCCCTTTCCGTGCCATTCCCTGAGCCTACCGTGACCTCGCTCTTCCCCTGTCCCCTCCACAGCTTCCTGCACGCCACAAAACAGCTGATCAGGAGATGCGGAGCGGGAGGTGCTGATCGGCTGGACTGCCGGTGGGTGAGAGGCGCTGGGAGCGGAGTGGGGGAGCTGATGTGGGGGGCTGCTGAGTATTACTGTGGCTCTTTGGCAATGTATATTGGTAAATTCTGGCTCCTTCTCAGCCTCCGGTTGGCCCCCCTGTTGTAGATTCTAACACCCAGACACTGCACAGGATTCTAACACACTAGTGCTATTTACTTAATCACGTAGAAAATACACAGATTGGAAGAAAAATTGTAAACCCTACACGCAATTCCCCGTCTCAGTTTCCTCAACGCACCAAGCCCTTCCATGGGCCTGGATCAGGGTCACCTGGTGTCATCCAACATCCTTCTGTTGCAGTGCATCACTGATAGGCACCCAAACAGAGCCTTCTCCTCCCAGCTCCGGTAACCTGACCTTGGCCAGTTTATCCTCTTCCCCAAATGTCCTGTGGGTCTTCCCCTAGTGATTTCTTTTAGAACCTTTGGTTTTTGTCATCTGTCTCTTTGTCGACCTTCAGTAACGTTCCACTCCTAACCCCCATTCTCCTTAACGCCACCTTGGCCAAACTGCTTCCCTACTTAGCGTAAGGATGTTTCCCATTGTCCTCAGCCTAGTGAGTACCTGCTGTAGGTCCCTGTCCGACAGGATGGATACCCACAGAAAGGGGTTTCTGTGTATGTATGTGGAAATTTCATAATGACAACAACTTCATCATATCAACTAGAATTCACAAGTCTTACAGACAGACACCCCCCTCCCCACATGCACACAAACAAATCAAGCCATCTGCATTAGGCTCGTGTACACTCACGTCAGCAATTCTATCCCTCAGTTTTCTGACCAACTGGTGCCACCCCTCCAGAGCCTCCAAATCAGGCTTGTGTGCTCCTTGCCACCAACCACCAGAATGTATTAAACTTTCAGAATTAACAAGAACAATGCCTAAAAATTACTATCATTTTAAATGTTGGATTTAGGTAATAAACCTGCTGGTGGCATCAGATCTAGTGAGGATCCACCTCTCTCCCAAGTTTTGTGTCGGTGGATAGTAGTTCCGAAAATATTACTTGGCACTAAAAGGACAGGGGCAGGGAATCTAATGGGACCAGAGCTGAGACAGATGCTGCAGATCTCTGTGTCTCGAGAGAGATCTTTTTGATCAGTGCAGAAACCATAGAATCTGCTGAGTCTGGAGATGGAACGACAGCCACTTCCACGAGGAAGTTGACAGATGAACCCGCCCCGCCTTCCTCCTGCTGTAGTCACTGCACCTCAGCTGGAATGAAATGAAATTTGGTTGAAACACAAAGGGAAAAATAAATGTTTCCATTGTATTCATGTCAATACATTACATGAAAATATCTTTCTACACCTCATCATCTTACAAATCTTATGCTCAGTTCACATATGTTATAAATGTCACTAGGAAACTTCTCAAGCTGTGGTATAGGATGAGGACAGAGTGAATGCATTGCATAATCCGTCAAGCGTTATTGGGTGGTAGAAGTCACTGTGGGAAGAATCAGCAGAGAGGAGGGATTCCACTGCCTCCTTCTGTTTTAACCTCTGTAGTTGCAGCATCCAGAGCTGAAATGAAATAGGAAATAGTTGAAACACAGAGGGAAAAATATAATTTTCATTGAATTGATCTCAATAAATTAAATGAAAATATCTTTTCCACACAGAAGCTCGCAAGTCACTTAGTATGTTCATATTGTTTTTAAAAGTCTCTAGGAAGCTTCTCAACCCTTGGAATACTAGAAATAGTCCTCATGAGGACGGATTAATGAATAGCAACCATGATCATAATAGAAACACACGACATATGTAGAAGTCAGAATACTTTAGGGGTGGAGGGGAAGTATCATTATTTGATGACCAAAGTACTGGTGAGGTGCCGAAGGATTCCAAATATCTGTACTTTGTTGCATGGACTGCCAGTGATGTAGTGCATAACAGCACCTGATATGTGGGAGATTATGAAGAATCGCAAACCTCAATAACAGCAGAAACACAGAAAAATAAACCCATGTAATTGCACCTCCATTTCCAGCAAAGGACGGGAAGAGCCTGAAGCTGCTGCCATGGAAATCAATTTCTATTTGGCCATTGCCCCTGTAGAAGAAGGATCAGGCCCTGTATACGCAGTGTTATAAAATATCCGCTATCTCTGTTCAGTTGTATAATTGACCAGAATATTAATTCCTTTACTCCAAGCAAAAGATTTGTACGGTACCTTAGTTACTAAGCCTTCTAGTTGAGTTTGTCAATCAGAACAAAACATCTGGGTATTTCCACGCAAATGATCTCGCAGGCACACAGGCTATATGGCTTTCCTTTTGGGAAAGCATCTATCCCCTGAAAGTATGGTTTCACTCTCCAACTGGTGAGCTGAAGGTCCTCCCTTTCTGGGTTGTTTAGTTCCTTCTCCATCTGTGCTCTCAAACATGCCTCCAGCCGCTGAATTTGCTGGTTAAGTCTGTTACCTGAAATTGGGCCAGCTAGTAAGCTTAGGGAGGACTAATGACCCACCAGAGTCTGGCAGAAAGCAGTGCGTTTAATAGACTGATAGCTAAGCTGAAAAGAAGGGGGCTTGGGTCACACTCACACTTGCATACTCACGCTCCCAGGACAGGCACGTCACTGGAGATGTCAGGATCCTTCCAGGTAAGTGTCCCACAGTGCGGCGATGGACAGGGCGATGGAGGTCAGTCTTCCCGAGGCACGATGGAATGCAATGCGGCGAACCACTGGCCAGGCGCTCCGGGCGAAGGGCGTTCACCGGAGGTCCAAGCTTGTGAGTGCACTCCTGAGCACGTGGCCCCTTCCCCTTTTAAAAACCTGCTCCTCATGGCCTGCGACTAGAGATGACTTGGCCGCGTCTGGTTGGTTGGCCAGTGTCCATGCACTGGGTATGTGATTGCTGCATAATTAGTGTCCCAGACACCTTGTCTACCTGGGAGCTCTTCTGACCTTCCAGCTGTTCAACCAGCCCATTCATCCCACAAGCATTCCAGGAGGGAGGGGGAGGGGGAAAGCCATTTCACAGGTATTCAAAGAGGGAGAGGAGACAAAAGGGGGGGCGGAAGTGTAACAGACCTTTGGAGTGTACAGGTTATGCAGAGCAAAGGCATACAGATCACAGCTGCTCCAACAACACTTCACCCCTTGATCTATGATTATTACAGTAGTTGTTGTCATTGTAGGGCACAGGTGATCTGTGGCAAACAAACCAAACAGTCATAACCAGGCGAATATAACTAAAACCATTACAATTGACTAAACACTAGATATAATATAAACACGAATGCAAATCATCACAATTATAATAATTGGGACTACAATAAAGCCATCACCCTGACAATAATTGGGTACAATGACAAACAAAATGAGGCCCAAGTTTGATGCTGCAACAGCTGTCAAAGAATAAAAGTCAACCCTAACCCTTAAGTACACACAACAAATAAGATCTGTAGGAGTACCACAGTAAAGTGGAATTAACAATACAAGAACATGTAACTCACCATACCAATGTATCAAGCGCAAAACTTAACAACAAAATGATTATTAGAGAACCTAACAAAAAATAAACCTTCCATATCCGCAGGTTCCCCGGGCCTCCATCTCCTGATGGCCTGCTGCGCGTGGACTGGGAGACGCTGAGCAATCAGCCTCCGTTCCTCCGGAGGCAGAGCTATTTGAGCTGTGGTCGGGGGCACCTGCCCTCCTGCTGTGGCAGCCACACCCCGGCCACACAAACGTGCCAGGAGAACCATTCTCTCTATGGACCGGACGGGTTCTTCCCCAGGCGCAGCAGCTGCCGAGACCAGCAACGCGCGTGGCCCCACGGCAGGCGCCGTCCCCGCCAATGTATCAAAGATGCTATTGGGTGCGGCATGACCGGCTTGCTGCCGAGCCGCCCCTGCTAAATCTCCTCCCAACCCGGACGTGGCTTTTAACACCCGTCTGGTCTCAGCGAGGTTCAGAGGGTCACCATATCCCGGGCTCACCAGCTGAACCCGGAGCATGAGGGGCCATCCAGGGTTTTTATTAACTCTATTGCTTGTGCGGGCGCAGGCCCATAGTTTCAGACCACCCTCCGGATGGCCTCAACACGGTGTCTGGGGTCCAGCCGTCTGGGGTCTGCATCCGGGGGATCCGGATCACACCAGATATCCCCATCCCAATCATCATATGGTCCCACACCCCTCTGGGCTTTCACCCAAACGGTGGCGACCCGGGCTGAATAAGCGCCCCCGGGCCCTGTTCTCCCGGGCAGACCCCTCCAGGACCAGATCCTTCAGGCAGGTTACTGCCGGGCTCAGAGCAGCATTCTCTCCGTCCACCCGCTCCCGCTCCTCTTCTCCTGCCACCACCTGCACTGCGGCTCCAGAGAGGGAAGATGCCTGGGCGCTAGCAGTCAGAGCCTGCGCCTTCCACATGTCCCGTTCCTTCTCCAACTCATCCCATCAGTCCTTGAGTGAATCTATTTCCGTGGCAATCTGACACTTTGCCGCCTGCCATTGCCAGCCTGCTTGCCACAGCAGCCAGGCGGCTGTATGATCCAGTCCCGCCTTATTGGGACCGTATATAAGTACATATTTATCCAACATGAGCTCTAGTTCAGGAATTGTACTCCCAGGTGGAACCGCCCCTGGCATCCAGGGGTCATGGGCTATGCTCCCCATTCTCCCATGACTTTCCAGGGGTGTTGGGCATGGTTATTTCACACCAGGGTGAAATCCCAGGGGAAGATGTTGCGGGGTACTGAAAGCAAATAAACAAAACTGCAAACGCAGTATGTGAATGAGAGCATGCTTTTGGTCGCTCTACTTGAAGCGTCACACCCCCAGCACCCATTGTTCCAGCCTGGCGCACGCTGATAGGGACCAGAATATACAGAGAGAGAGAGAGATCAACACTCAGAGATCATCCAGAGCTCTGAGATAATAATAGAGAGCCCCGGACTAAGCCAGCCCTGATTACAGAATGGGCCCCACCTGAGAGAAATGAGGTGATTCCAGGTTTAACTACTGAGTGGGCCCAGCTGAGGAAGGGCGGAAAGAGAATGCAGGGAGTCAAAAGGTGCCTGCAGGGTCTTGAGTGAGCAGATTGGGAGACCTAGAAGGGAAAGGTGAGGAAGGAAATAGCGCAGGGAAAACTGCACTATGGGTAGAGGATTTGACTTAGCTGTGCAATACAGGGCCCTGGGTGGTAGCCCAGAATGGAGGTTGGGACTGGATTCCCCTACCAGCCCTAAGGAAGTGGCGTGCAAGGGTAGGTGAGCCCAGCGAGGGGGCTGCAGGCTGAATGTGACCGCGCTGAAAAAGAGCTGTGGAGAGGGTGGAAGCTTTTTATTTCTGCTAAGACAGTTTTGAACTTTAGTTTGGGTAGCTGACCCTGGAAGGAATGGGCTAAAGACTGTGCCCTGGCTGGAGGGATATAAGTTCTCTGAAAGAAACCACCCCAGCCCCAGAGTGACTGTTGACAGGGGCTGCCCCCCCACAAGCACACTGTCATGCCATGCCTGGCCATGAGGAAGTGCAGAGTGGTGAGTAAACCCTGTTATAATGCTTTTTCTTTCATTACTTTAACTGCAGCATGTCTGAAACTACATTCATTCATAAAACCAGGTACCCCAATAACTGGCTAATTGAGTTTCACATTCAGTCCAGTTGCTGCTTAAATCACTGAAACTTGCACTGCTTCAACACTGTAACTTCCGTTCACTGTTTGTCATTCCTTACACTTGTCCATCTTGTAACCCAAACTCCATTTTAAAACACTCACTTCATTTTTGCAAAACCCTGCTGTAATCTGATTAGTGTAGTTTAGATGTGTGAATGAGGTATGTATGGATGATGGAATCAACCTCCAGCCCCAGCCTGTCCTGATGAAATAAAGTGTAAACACCAACGGCTGAAGATGCAGACAACAGCCCTGACAAAGGAAGAGGAGTCCACCCTCAAAAGAAAAAAACAAAAGTACAACTGAAGAAACATCAAAGCCAGGTCCCAGGCTGAAGTCATGTCTGCAATTAACGGGTGATCAATCATACCGAACCCAGAGGCAGCGTGACACAGCAAGACCTATAGACTCTGGATTCAAACTAAAGCCTACAAAAAGGATGGGTGAGACAGAAGACTTCGGAGGGAAACATTCTGCTGCCAGCATGGAAGGGCATTGGTGTGCGCCCAACAGAGACCCAGCCCTTCCTTGTGCCTGGCTTTCCTGGCCAGTTAGCTGCCACAAGCTACGAACCCAAGCTACATTCAGGATTGGTAAGTATCTAGCAGCTGCAGAATATTTGTGTGTGTGTATTTATATACATAAGTATTTAGATATTTGTAATTGGTCTTAAATCAAATTGTGTTATTATAATAAACGTGACGTCTTGTCCACCCTGAAACAAAACTGTGTAGTCGTATCTGTATAAGACTAGCCTCAGTTGCCCAGAAGCTGGGAATGGGCGACGAGTTGGATCACGTGCCGATTGCCTGTTCTCTTCATCCCCTCTGAAGCACCTGGCGTTGGCTACTGTCGGAAGAGGGAGTACTGGGCTAGATGGATCTTTGGTCTGACGCACTATGGCCATTCTTGTGTTGAATAAGTTTCAGAAAGATGTGTACAGCTTTGCCAGCAAGGCCAGCAGCCGGCCAGCCCCACTGGCCCCCCATGGCCACAGGGCTGGCCGGCCCCCTACTGTCAGTAACAAGGAACTTCATCTACCAAAATACATAAAGCCTGACAGTTCGTTGGGGCCTGATCCTGCCAGCACTTTACATGCACGTGTAATATTGCTTACAGGCGTAATGCCACATAAGCTAATGGAACTACTCACATGAGTAACATTACATGTGGGGTTATAGGATCAGACACTTCAGACTGTCAATACACTATTAATATTATTTTAAAAAGCCCAAGTGTTTAGAAAATCTATTATCTGCCACCTACAAGGCACTACTTGGATAAAATCATCAATTATAATTGTGATGTACTTATATGTATAATGCCAAAGTTGTGCAACTAAAGGTTGAAGGTCGTGGCCCCAAATGTCAGGACCCAGTCCAATGAAGCCTTACGCAGCCTGGCACTAGTTTCCTTGATTCATGGGTGTAGTCAGGCTTGCAGGACAGGGCCCTCAATGTTACCCAGACACCGGATGTGCAAGACCCCCGTGTTCAGTACCACAAGTGATATGTGGAACCTGCACAAAGGCAAATTTAACACTAGCCTTTGTTATAGAACTGACCATAGCATTGCTTAGTCCACATCACTCAGACCTGCTATCCCATTTCCCCCACTGGCCCTCCGCACCTGCTAACCGCCCATCTTGCCATGACTTTTCCTTTAGCCAACCAGAGCTAAGTGCAGCTTCCTCCAAACACCACCAGAGTTACACTGAGTGCTAGGCACAGGGTGTCACTCCAATGCATGATGCCTTCTTCTTTCTTGGGCTAAGCACGATGCCGCCCTGGCATCCCCAGCCCCTGCCCACTTGAGAAGCAAGTCAGCCCGCTAGGTGCAGAGCATGGGCAAAACACCCTGCAGCCTCGGGTAGTTCTCAACTCTCCTGTTTTTTGTTTAGAAAGCACATGGACACAAGAAGAGCCCTGTGAAGTGATCCCTGGGGGTCTGGCAAACCTGAGGTTAACTTCAGATCTGCTGTTTTCCACAAATTCCAGGCTAAATAAGGAAACAACAACATGGTACCTGAAAGCATCTAAGTCGCTTAATTAATTAAACCCTCTGCAATTATTGCTAATGAAGAACAGGGCAAAGCGGCAGAAGCCAGCAAGCCTTTTCCATGTAGCAGGGAATGCCCTGGGATGGAGCACCAGGTAAGAAAAGCCGGGAATCACAAGGTCAAACCAGAACACGATTGACTCTGACTTTATCCTTCCGCAGAAGGGACTGTAGCGTGGACCGTGGGATGGTGTTTTGGAGGAGATCTTTCAAAGACTGAGAGATTCTGTGATGACATTAAAGATCCCATGGCCCTTTCAATTCCGTCCCTGGCCAAAATTTCACCTGCCCTGCCTAGCAGGCACATTGGTTGATATCCTCCACCCCAGAGGTGGGGATGCCTATATATCTATAGGGTCTGATCCTACAAGCTGATGGGAGTGAGACCCCCATCAGAGAAAGGGGGAGTTAGGTGCACACAGCAGACTTGCTTCATAGACGCTGGAGCGCTGCTCCACCCCCTGGCTTGAAGTGGTTTCCATCCTGTGCAGGGTTTACAGCTTGGTTCAATGGCTCTCAGCACCCCCACTATACACACAATTCCAGCGCCCCTGCTTGTTTGCAAAGTGCTTTGGGCTGGCACCTGCAGAGCCCTTGCTGCTAGAGGCCGATTGGCCTGCGGGTTCTGCAGAAGGGCAGGCAGGGAAATCAGAAAATGCCCTGGCCCATGCCCTCCGCCATGGGATCCTCAGCAAGGCAAAGCTGTGAATGCCTGGGGCGCGGGGCAATGCAGGGGTTGGGGCATCCCGGCCAGAAGACGGTGTGCCTTGGGCTGGGGGCACAGCTGGGCCCGATGCATTTTAAAGGGGAAGAGGGCGCCGCGGGGCTGGCTGGGCGGGGGGCGGCCCCGGGGCGCGGGGGTGGGCTGCAGATGGGGCAGCCCAAGGGGGGCTGGCCAGCGGCTCTGCACCTCCCCGCCGCGGGCGCTCGGGTAGGGGGGGACCCCACAGTTCAAAGGTCGGGGCCCGTCCCTGGATCTGCGGCTCCCCCCCCCCCCTTACCGTTAAGGAGGCAGCTGCGCTGCGAGGCCGGGCAGGGCTGCTGCGTTTTGCACGGGCCGCGGGTGTCTTTTTCCTGTCCCGGCGCGCTCCTGCCTCCCCAGCCTGG
Organism: Lepidochelys olivacea; assembly: GCF_965140295.1. Lineage (NCBI taxonomy): Eukaryota > Metazoa > Chordata > Testudines > Cheloniidae > Lepidochelys > Lepidochelys olivacea. The sequence goes on along the minus strand of NC_140427.1, from coordinate 3,963,515 downwards.
CACCGCGCCCGGGCAGGCCGGAGGCAGGGAAAGCCCCGTGGCATGGGCCCGGGAGGGAGCCAGCCGGCCCGGGAGGGAGCCCCTCCCGCTGCAGCCCGCCCCACCCCGGCCTCGCCCGCGGCGGCGGGGGAGCCGGCGCTGCGCCCTTGCGCATCCGCTCCCGGGAGCGCTGGGGGCGGCAGCCCGGGCGCTGGGAGCCGGGGGTGGCTCCGGCCCCCGCCCCCGCCCCCCAGCTCCTTCTCCCGCCGCCACGTGACGGGGCTGGGCCCGAGGAGACGCCCACCGCTGTGGGGGGGAGGACGGGGCCCGGGACTGGGCCACCTGCCCGTGGCAGCAGCCGGCAGAGCAGCGCGGCCGCCCGCCCCTCCCCGGAGTCCCGCGGCGCCCGCCGGGGCTGGATGTGCCGCGGGGGCCGGGCGCGGAGGCGGCCTCGGGTGTCACGAGCGGCTCCGGCCTCAGCAGCAGCTCCACGTGGGCGGCCCCGTCGCAGTCAGGATCCGAGCTGACGGCGTCGGGGGGGGGGGGACGGGTCTGCACCGGGGCGGCCGCCGCCTCCTCCCATGGACCTGTCCGGGTGCCAGCCCTCGCCGCCGCTCGCATGCTGACGTGAGGCTGCCCGGGGGGGTGTCCTGAGCTCCCTTGCTGCCCCCCCCCGGCCCCGGCCCCGGCCCCCCCCGATGCATTCGCTGCTGGATCGCAAGAAGAAAGCAGGCGGCGGCGTGGAGGCTGGGCTGGAGCGGCCGGCTGCAGGGTCCCGTCCCCCGCCTCAGAGGATGTTCAGCTGTGTGGGCTGCTTCTGGGGCCTCCTCTCCTCCTGCCTGGCGGCCGCCTGCACCCTCAGCTTCCTCTCGCCGGCCTGGGTCGTGAAGGAGCCTCGGCTCCAAGCCCACGGCGGGGCCAGCTTCGGCCTGCTGCGGCACTGCTCGGAGGCGCTGGGGCAGAGGTACAGCTGCTCCGCCTTCGGGGGCCTGGGCAGGTTCCGCGAGATCCCCTCCAGCGCCTGGCAGGTGAGGGGCTGCGGGGGGCGGGCGGGCGGGCGGGTGGGGGGGGGGCTGCTCTGCCTGACCCCCGGCAGGCGGCTCCCTGGGCGAAAACGGTGGCTTCGCTGCACCTTCCCTCCTCCCCCACGTTGGCTGGCTGATAGGAGCAGCCCTGCACCCTGGGGAGGGGATACGGCCCGGCCGGGCAGTGCAGCAGAGGGGGTTTAGGCGCAGCCCTGCACCCTGGGGAGGGGATACGGCCCGGCCGGGCAGTGCAGCAGAGGGGGTTTAGGCGCAGCCCTGCACCCTGGGGAGGGGATACGGCCCGGCCGGGGAGGGGATACGGCCCGGCCGGGCAGTGCAGCAGAGGGGGTTTAGGCGCAGCCCTGCACCCTGGGGAGGGGATACAGCCCTGCTGATGCACACAGGCGACCGAGGAGCTGAAGGCTGCAAAGGGTGGGCTGGGCTGTGGATCCAAAACTGATTTCAAACTCCGGAGGCTCTGAGCTCCCCGCAGGGAAGGGAAATCAGGAATGGCCCTGTGGGAGCCATGCTGGCGTTGGACGGGTGTAGGCACGGTCAGGATCGCCTCCGAGCCCCGTCAGCCCAGGGAGCGATCCAGGGGCAGGATGAGCTCGCGCTGATCCTCAGGACCCAACGCACTGGAGCGCGGAGCCCATGAGCCGGGCTGCCCAAACCAGCCCAATCCAATTAGGGCGGCCGGAGGTTCCAGGATTAGCACCTGCTTGCCCAGAAGCATCTATTTTAGGAGCCGCTGGGAGGGGCAGGCTGGGGGGCACCGGACCTACCTACAGAGCCGTGTGTGAGCGGGGTGATGGCCCCTGGGAGCTGTGGGGGGGCAGGCAGATTGGACGCACGCTCCCCAGAACGCTTTAATCTGGTTTCTTCCGAAAACTCGGGCAGGTATCTGGTTCGTGCCGCTTGCCCGGAGCGGAGCGAATGGAGGTGCACATCTCTTTGCAAGAACTTTAGGATTAAACTTCTGCATTCACCGGGGTGAACCCCCTGGTACCACCCCTGTATCAGTGGGTTTCACATATAGACACTGCAGGCAAATGTGGCCCTGCTAATGGGGGAGAAAATGGGGAAAGAAAGGGAACAGGTTTTGCATATTTGAAAGTTTGGTTCTTACCACGGTACCTGTGCAGGAGAGACCAGCACAGCACCCCTTGAGTCCTTCCAAGATTTTCCAACTCGGGCTGTGTAAAACTGTCTTTTGCACGCGTCAACTTCAGTGGGAGCTGTCCCCCTCGCCACAGTCCGCGCTGTGGGAAATTAATGGCTCTCTGCTCATTCTGCCCTGGCTGGTGCTACCCCTTGCTGTTGCCAGACAAAAGTTACCTGGACTGATTCTTCTTTGTGTTACTGAGAGGTCTGCTGTCTTTGTGTGACAGGAGCTTTCTGCACTCGATACACCCTTTGAAACACACCCAAAATAAAGCAGCGTTTCAGCACCAAAGCGATGATTTATTCCCCTCCCCTTCATTCTTCATCTTGTTTCCTTTTCCTTTTATTCCCTGCTTGTAAGGGTGGAGGCTCTGACTATAATTTTCCTACAGGTTTCCAAACATATGAGCTTTGAACTGCGCAGCATTGCTCTGTCGCTGGAATCCCACCTAAGGGACGGATCCGGGGAAGGTCATGCCTTGTGCTTGACACAATGGGGCATTTAGTGGTTGAATTTCTCAGGCTGTCACGGAATCGAACTGTTATCACCTGCAGGAAGCAAGTTCCATAGGCTACTGTGTGTTTAAACGGTCAGTGGTCTCTAAGATTGTCATGAATAACAAGTACCCCAGTTGCATATTACACAGAGTGGAGCAGGCTAACCATAATGCTTCCTGTTCCGGCAGTAAAGGATTTTTTTTTTAAAAAAAAAGAAGCATTCAGTTTTTAAAACTTGACTTTTATACAACTGTTTACAATTTTGTCATTCAGATAAACACCTCCAGGTAATAACCTAACTTTAAAGATAAGAATGAAGCACAATAGTGATTCATTCTAACGAGATTCCACTACCCAGAGCTTCCAGGCTGTAATATCCTTTTAAGAAATACAGAAAAGAACTGAATACAAAGGCTCAGAGCTTCTTGAATGGATCTTCACTCCGAACAAACAATATTCAGGTATGAGGGGGAGACAGTGTACACAAGGTCTTAGTCACATTCCAGTCTCCTTTATTAACCCCTCTGAAATATTTAATTAAGAACAGCATACAAAAAATGCAGTTTGCTTCAGTGGAATGGGAAGAAAACGCCCTCCTGACTGCTTCCAGCTATGACACAGATGCCTTTTGTACTGGTTGTACAAGCAGGTAGAAGGGAATTGAAGTCCCTGGGATCTTCACTGAGAAGCAGGGTTGCTTTGGCTTCCTTTACAATCCATTGTAGGAGTGGCCCCGGGCTTTATAAACTCACAAGAACTGGGAGAAGCACAGTGCTGCCAAACCCAAACATGAGTCAGGGTTTAACAAACTCATAGTTTGGCTTGAAATCAGGAGATTTCATTTTTTAAAATAACCAATGTGGGGTTGTTTTTATTTGCCTTCTGCTTTCTGAGCTTTCAGAATTCACTCAGGTCACGTTCTCAAGTTTTTCTCTAAACCTTGAGAGCTAGAAACTTTTCTTTTTGAATGAAGGCTGAGATTCCTATTTCCAGTTGACTCCAGGAACTGGAGCTTTAAAGAAAAAACACAAAATATCTTGAGAGTCTCAATAAAATAATGAGCATTGGGCAGCCTGGCCAATGGGGGAAGGATAGTTCAGTGGTTAGAGCACTGGCTTAAGCTGTGAGAGACCTGTGTTCCATTTCCTGCTCTGCCACAGACTTTCTTTGTGAACCTGGGCAAGTCACTTAGCCTCTCCGTGCCTTATTTGCACATTGGGGATAATAATGCTTCCTACCTCACAGGGGTGTTGTGAGGAGAAGTACATTAAAGGCTGTGATTTGCTTTGGGGTCTACTGATGAAAAGTATCATGTAAGAAATAAGCTTTATTAATCTGGTAATGGTTGGCTGTGAAGCACTGTGTTTTGCAAGCAAAGGGCCCTATTGGGAGTCAGTATTGCCGGGTCAGCCTAGTGGTTTGTATGGGGAAGAAGCACTCGCTCTGCTGCTTACATGAACTGTTCATCCCACTTACCCAGATAGCTGTTACCCCATTTCAAATGTTTCCCCGTTCAAATGTGCTGATTTTGCAAAGGGGCGGAGGGAGCGTTCAGCTCTGCAAATGATCGTTAATGTGAGTTGTGTGTTTGCACTTGGGGGATTATGTTAATCATCCTACAAATGATGCTTTGAATCATGTCTAGAGGTTAATTACCATGCCTTTCTTCTCTTAAGAGGGCCTTTTTGCCTGCTTGGAATTGCTGGCTTTTTTGCCTTCTCTATAATTACTTTTGCAGCTTTGCAATATCCAGGATTCCTTTAGTTTAACTCTATCACCCCTTAAGAAGTACGGCCTTCCCAGCCTGCTCAGGGTCACTTGTGCAGCTCTAAGGCGCACATGTCCTAAGCGGAAGGAACAGGATGATTTCCTGGGCATGCACAGGATAGACACATAAGAAGGGGAAAAGTCTTGTGGGTGATAGACCTGCTTGGGTATGGCATGTATGGCAAGAATGAGGGGGGATTTGATAGCTGCTTTCAACTACCTGAAAGGGGGTTCCAAAGAGGATGGCTCTAGACTGTTCTCAATGGTAGCAGATGACAGAATGAGGAGTAATGGTCTCAAGTTGCAGTGGGGGAGGTTTAGATTGGATATTAGGAAAAACTTTTTCACTAAGAGGGTGGTGAAACACTGGAATGCATTACCTAGGGAGGTGGTAGAATCTCCTTCCTTAGAGGTTTTTAAGGTCAGGCTTGACAAAGCCCTGGCTGGGATGATTTAACTGGGAATTGGTCCTGCTTTGAGCAGGGGGTTGGACTAGATGACCTTCTGGGGTCCCTTCCAACCCTGATATTCTATGATTCTATGATTCTATGTTCCAAGCTTGCTACAAAACCGGAACTTGGAACACACAGACCCAAAGCATGGGTTCCTCAGAAAGGTGGCTGTTGTCTCTCTCTCCATCTCTGCCTTGACACGCAGATGGTTGTTGCTGGGATGATGCAGGCTGCAGACACAGGGTTCTCTTGCACTGGCAAGTCAGGAACACGTGACCTGCTGCAAAAGGCTGGTACATCTGTGCGACCAACACGCCATCAAAACTGAGACCCAGTCCCCTCATCAAAATTCTGGTGTTCGTCAAGTAAGGAAAGACGACAGCATGTTGTTGCCCAGATTTAAGGCTCCGCAGTCAATGAACCAGTTTACGAGCGGAATCCGTATTAGAGCTATTCTTGTAAATAAGGGTCACCCGTGTCAGGGTCTTGGTCAGTCAGTTCTGTACAGTATCTTGGTGACTCAGAGCCTTAAATCTGGGCACCACTGTCAGCCTCTCAGAGTTAAGGAGACTTGCTCCAGCTCCTCAGGGACACAGGAAGTCAGTATGAGTTCGTGCTACTTATTTCGGGCTCTGAGGAAGGCAAAAGTAGTTCTGTATTCTGAGAGAGTTTGTTTATTTATATATATATTTTTCCAATGGAAACATCAGGCTGGCCTGTCTCTTATGTCAAGTGCTGCGGTTTGAAAGTGAAAGTGCTCTTTGATCTCAAACATCTATCTCCCCCCCCACCCCACCAATAGTCTCCAATTATTTTCAGGCTTTGCAAAGCATGTCATTCAAAACAACAAAATACTTGATCAGCCCCTGATATTCAGCCTGGAAACACATTGACCATTTGCCTCTGAAGAATCTACAAGAGGATGAACATTCTGTCAGCACAGAGCTCAAACTAGGGAATTCAGATTAGGAATGGAGGATTTGCCTGACCCAGTGACACCACTGGTCTGATCAAGTCTGAGATCTTGTCTCTAGCAGGATTCAATGCTCAGGCTTCAGAGAAAGTCAAAGCAAACCCCATAATGCACCTAGCTAGTTGATCAGATACCACGATGATGGGCATGGAATGAAAACCAGACAGACAGACAGCAATGGAGGGGAAGGTGGGGGGCAAAATCCCTCCGTGGATCCTTTTAGGGTTGACCTGGGGCTAATCAATTCCAGTTGTGTAGCTTCTCCAAGTTGTACCTCTGCCACTTGACTCCCATTGTGATCTTAGCAGGTCACTTTGAGGCAGAGTTTTAAAGGTATAAAGTTGCAGATGGGTGCTCTGTGGGATTTTCAAAGCACCCAACTGCCTAACTACCATTGAAAATCCCAGTAGGTGCCCATACTTGGGTTGTCAGGGACAGGGACTGTCTTCTTGTTCTGGGTTTGTACAGCGCCTGGCACAACAGGGTCCTGGCCCATGACTGGGGCCCCAAGGTGTTAACGCAACACAAATAACAATAAGAACTTGACCCCCTGCACTTGTGCAGTGTCCTGTTGACTCACGAGGCGCCCACACAGAGCAGCTTGCAGGATCGGTACTTGTTTGGCATTATCAACACACGAATCAGTTGAGTCCTCAATACAAGAACACTCCCAAGAGAGCGGGTTCTTCCGGGCTGCTGCTGTCAGTTACTTTGATTCCTAATTATGCTTGTACAGCTTTGGCAGGAGACTGGAGGGGCGTGTCAGCATTTCTGAAACCAGTGTCTTCCTCTCTAGGCATATTACTTCGCTATGGATTTTATGCTGTTTGATTAGGCATCCGGAGTTCTGTGACTTATATTCACTGAATGGAAGATATCCTTGATAATGGGAACACAGAACTGCTGTATTGAATCTAGGTCCCAACTGAGCAAAGCACTTAAGCCTGTGCTGAGCTTGGAGGACCTGAGCAGCCCCAGTGAAGGCAACAGGGGGTCACCTGTCTCCAGTAGCAGCCAGTCCCGGATGACGGAAAGGACAGCGTAAAACCACCATCGTGGACCATTCTGCAACACCAGGCCTATGGGGCAATGTTTTTTCCTACAGCTAGGTACTGAGTGGTTGGTTTGTCCTGTTTAAACTTCTATCCTGCCTAATGCAACTGCTGATGATACTCTTATTATTCACTACACCTTTTGTTAATTGTATTTGACTCTTTGCCTCAGTAATATCTTGTGGCTGTGAGTGCCACAGATGGCTTATTTCTGTTCATCCATGCGGTTAGAGCTTAAGCAACATTGAAGGTTTGGGTCAAAAGCAAGGTGTTCATCTGGGTTACCCTTCCGGTCATTTCATTAATCAGCAAACAATAACTAAGGTTCAATTTGTGTCAAAGGTTGTGAAGAAAAATTGGAAACATTAATCCGCTGTTTACTTCGTCAGTCTGTTCCAGTTAGAGCAACTCTGGCAGGAATTAGACCATACTCTGTTCAGGTTCTTGGACAACACCCACCGTCACCAAGGTATTGGAGCTCATCCCAGTGGTGCATCAAGTGATATGACTCTCCTAAATGATGTGCGGTTCCTTCCCCATTTCTCTCAGCAAGGAGCAAAATTGTATACGGCTGTTGCTTTTGTTTTGTGATGTGCTCTTTATTTTATCCATGATGTCAAGGTTGGAGAAGTGGGCCTTCCGTTTGGATTGGACACTGTGGCATGCTATAGAAAATTTAACGGAGATAAAACTAACTGCAGAGAGGAAGCATGGGCTTGTGACTAAGACAATGGACTGGGAGTCCAGACCACCGCTTCAATGCCCAGCTTTGCCACAGACTCTGTATGTGACCTTGGGCAAGTCACAAACTCTGGGTCTCATTTCTCCAGAGTAAAATGGGACTAATAGCACCTCCCGGGGGCATGGTGGATGAATTGTTTGTGAGCTGGTTGGATGCTCGAGGGATGAGCCACAGAAACATCTAAGTGGCTAGAAACTTCAGATTGGCCCATGTCAGAATTATTTTTGATAACTTCAGTTCAATGTGGAATGGAAACCTCTGTTTCAATGTGAAGTTGAGAGGTCAAGCTCTGGCTACATCCATTGGTGGGCGATGCTTTTACTTTGGAAAAGGTGCACAGTGAATGGAGAATGTTCAACTTTCATAACGGAAGTCATCAGGGCAAAACAAACAAATGGTGAGTCATTAAAGATGACCCTTGAGAAACAGGTATCCTGAGTAGATTGGTCAAGATTTTGTGGATTAAGTGTTGCGTCACACATTCTGTGGCAACTCAGAGGAGAGGACAGTGTGAGATTTGCTGAACATCATGGATGACATTTCAGGGGCATGCAATTCCACGGTGTATACCTCTAGGCCTGTGGACTGTAGTGAGATGCTTGCAGGAGGCAAAGAAGGCAGTTGGCTGCAGTCACCTTCCATTCTGTCCCCTCTCTGATGAGCCTTTGTTCTAAGGAGCAAGACAGGAGCGTTTCTGTGAGCTGTGGTGAGTGCTCCATGCCTAGAATGATTAGCCGAGCTCTGCCACTAATACTCGGAAAGGACTCATCTCAAGCAAAGATAATCATAGCCTGCTGGTGAAAAGGTCTGAGCTGGTACCCAGTGACAGTGCACTGCATGCTGTCTAATTAAAATTTCATTAAGTCGCTTTGCGTCTCTTGAGGGAGGTCACAGGCCCACCATTGATGTGCTAATGTCTTCGTTTTCCCCTTTCTTTCTCTTCCACCATCATCCATCATCCTCTTAGATAAAACAGCACCATTAGTAACTGCTGTCCTTTGTCCCCAGACACTATGGGCCTGGAAAAAAAGCAGCTGTAACTGATCAGCTGTATTATCTGTCTCTTACTTATTCCCTAATAAAAATGCATTTTTTGTTGTTGCTTGAATTGGCTTTTGGCATTAACCTCTCTCTCATTTGTGCTGAATAACTTGATGAGCTCGAAAACAGGGGAGTTATTCCAGTGCAGGGATTGTACAAGGTGTAACTTTGTTTAGAGAGAAGTTTAACTCACTGCGTAAGCAGGTAGTCATCAAACCCGTCCGTCGCTCTGGAGTTGCATGGGAAATGTAGCTTTCTGAGAGGAATCCCTCTCTTGATGCGCTGACTGTGCTGGGAGACTTGAAAATGCATGTGCCATTATGAATGTGTGAAATACCCCAGGGAACAGCATGGGCGTGAGGTACGGGCTTTGTAAGAATGGTCTCTGAAAGAATAGCATGTGCTTTACTCTGAAGCTGCTGCTCACCCAAGAGCAACAGGTTCCCCTGGCTCAACAGGGAGCTGGATTATTTTTTAAAGCCAAGGCTTTCAAAAGTGTCTAGCAATTTTGGGTGTCCAGAGTGAGACCCTTTAAATAGGCCTGATTTTCAGAGGGTCAGTGCAGGGCACTTTTGGAAAAATCGGGACTCTAAGAGGTCTCAAGTTTGGGCTTCCAAAAGTCATTAGTCACTTTTGAAAATCTCAGCCCAAGTCTATTGAAACGTGGACTAAGAGCTAATGGGGAGTGAGGGTTTAGGAAAACTTTGAGAGTATCTAAAAGATCCACCCTACCTGGAGCTAACAGTATGTATCAACCATGTTCAAGCCCTCCACGTGTCTATTGCCTTGTTCTGGCACAGTCACTGAGGAACGGGTGACTTGTGATCCTGGAGCAAACCTCACCTTTAATATGGTACCCACAGAGCACACCTGCAGGGCCTGATCCTGGGAGCAAATGACTCTACTGAGAGCTGTGGGTGGTTGGCATCTCTAGATTAGGCCCTTAACCCATCATAAAAGAAATCAGGAATGGAGCATTCTTCTGCCTTCTGCTGACATTGCTCGTTACAGTGTGTGCGTCAGCCTCTAGCAGTAGTGCATGAGTAGGCACAGGATGAAATGGGCCCCCCCCCCAAAGCACTGATCTTCTGGGGAGAAATGGATTTGCTTATGCAGAAACTCATGGCCAGGATTTTGTTCTCCAAAGATAGAGGGAAGAGTCAAGTCCAGGCTCTCTCCGGGGTCTTACCAAACTCCTCTCCCCACCCCCAACTGCTGCTGTTGCAGCATGTAAATATGAACCAGTCGTGTCCCTCTCTGGGGAACACGTCCTGATGGGGGTGTGTAGGATTTTCCTTCATTAAAAGGGAATGATTTGACCAGTGTAGAGCAGCTCTTGCCAGTTGCCATGATGTTTGGATAATATCGGTCGCTTCCTGAGCGCTGATTGAAGGTGACGAGCACACAGTTGCTTTTCAGTTCAGGTGTTTGGGGGGCAGGGAGGGGGAAAAATAAAACAGGAAGAAGAAGAAACCTCCCAGATGACTCCAAAGGGAAGGAAATTGCCTCAGGAGTGTCAGAGGGTTTCCAGAGGGAAGGAGGAGGAGACAGGACAGTATGAGCTTCTCTTCCTCCATGTGACGCTAATGCTGGCCAGATGGCGGATGTTTGGTGCTGAAACTGGGGGCGGGGGAGATATAAATAAGCTGTTAGGTTTATCCACCCACCGCCATACACTCAGCATCTCCCTCCGCAACAAAAACATCTGGCAGGAGAAGGAAGCGTCTGGTATTGCAATAATCCCAGTCCAGATCCTGAATCTGACTGTATCACAGTGTCTGTAGCAGCTGAGCTGTTCTCCAGTAGGCTGCACGTAGCCCTTCCAGAGCGCCTTCTGCTGGATGCAGTTCTGTTTGCCTGGGTAGTGCCTGCCCATGCGCTCTTTTTTTCTATATGTCACCCCAAAATCTTCCCCGCGTGTGCTGGAGTATTATCTGTGCGGCGAGGCCGACCAAACCATGCAAGCTACAGAGGCTTTGCCTGATCGCTATGAGGACCGGCCTCGAAGGGTGAGAAGGAGCTCAGTCACCACGGGCCTTTCTGCTCTTGGCCTCTGTGCCGGAGCTGCCAACCCATGGGGGTGATCAGTGCCGATTGCAGGGGTGGTTTTAGTGATACGCCAAGCAGCTGGGGGAGTGCAGGGACTTCAGAATCCTCAGATGGATTAGAATAAGCAGGCTAGAGGGAAAGGGCTCTGTATCCCCTCTTAAAGCCCCCGGTGCCATTACAGTGCAGTGGATCAGTGTACCAGCATTTCGGCGCACAATGGAATCCATTCACCGACTAGGATTTCCAAATCCAGTGCTGTCGTTTGCACTTTTATCTCTGGGCCGTAATTCACACAAATATTTGAGGAGGAGCAGATAACTAATTTTTAAAAGGACTTCTGGCGCCCTCCCCGCCTTCACTGTGGAGCAATCATGTGCACCACTGACATGGATACATTATATGCCTGTGTCCCCCTCCCACATGTGAGGAGGAGGAAGAGGGGTTGAGGAGGGGAGAGATTGCTTGGGGCGGGGTGGGGCGGGGGGATTCTGCGGTAGAGATGGAGATAATGTGGGATGTTGTCCACTGCTTTGCAAAGCCAACCTGGCCTCATTAGCAAACAAAACCCTCAGCCAGGATCAATCTCCCAGGGAGCCATCAGCTGAGCTGACGTTGAATAATTAAACGGAGTTTTCCTTTTTACCAGAAGGAATATGTTACGTGGCCTGTTAAGTCGGGCAGCCGGGACAGTAACAAGAGGGGTTTGTATATCTTGGTATTGACAGCTCAGACGAGGAAAATCAGTCTGACTGTGACCGGCCGGGTGGGAGGATGGGTCCAGGTGCATTAGGGTTACCCAAGGGAGGAGGGAGTGTGGTGTGACATGGGTACATCAGAATTGTCCGGGTGGAAAGGGGGGTGCTGCATTTGGGTTACTCAGGCAGGGGGAGGCAGCTACAGGTGTATCAGGGTTGCCTAGATTGGGGATAGGGCAGCGATTCTCAAACTTCATTGCGCTGCGACCCCCTTCTGACAACAAAAATTACAACAAGACGACAGGAGGGGGACCAAAGCCTGACCCCTGGGCTGGGGAGCTGGAGCCAAAGCCAAACCCCAAGAGCTTCAGCCCTGAGGAGAGGGGGGCTGTAACCTGAGCCCTGCCACCCAGGGCTGAAGCCCTGAGCCCCAGCAAGTCTAAGACCAGTCCTGGCGACCCCATTAAAACGGGGTTGTGATCCCCTCTGGGGTCCTGACCCACACTGTGAGAACTGCTGGGATAGAGGAATGCAGCAGTGTCAGGGCTGGCTGAGCTGCCCCTTGGCCTTGCAAACGTACAGATTTGTAGAGGTGATGGTTAATCTTGTACATTTAGGTGACTGTTTCAAGAGTTGGATGTTGGGAGGAAATGAGTCCTACCCATGCCTTGAATGGACCTCGATACGCCATCTAGTCCAGTCCCCTGCACGGAGGCAAGACTAAGTATTATCTAGACCATCCCTACCACACCAGCGTGCCTCTATTCCCAACCTCGGCAACCGAAAGTAATTTGTTCCAGTGCTTAACTGCCCTGAGAAGTTAGAAGCTTTTCCTAATGTCTAACCTAAATCTCCCTTGAAATTTAAGCCCATGACTTCTTGTCCTGTCTTCCGTGGTTAAGGAGGACAATTTATCACTCTCCTCTTTATAATAATTGTATATGTACTTGAAGACTGTTACCACGTCCCCCCTCAATCTTCTTTTCTCTAGACTAAACAACCCCAATTTTTTCTGGGTTTTTTTCATGTTTTCTAGACTTTTTATCATTTTTATTGCTCTCCTCTGGACTTTCTCCAATTTGTCCACATCTTTCCTGAAGTGTGGTGCCCAGAACTGGACACACTACGTCAGCTGAAGCCGTGTCCGTGCTGAGCAGGGTGGAAGAATTACTTCCTGTATCTTGTTGACAACACTCTGCCAGTGCATCCCAGAATGTTTGCTTTTTTTTTGCAACAGTGTGACATGGTTGACTCTCATTTAGTCTGTGATACACTGTAGCCTCCTCCAGATCGTTTTCGGCAGTACTCCTTCCTAGCTGATTAGAAGCCCAGAGAGATTAAGTGATTTGCCCAGGATCACACAGGAAGTCTGTTGAATAGCTTGGAATTGAACCCAGGTGTCCTTAATCCTATTCCGGAGCCTTAACCACAAGATCCTGCTGCTGCGAGATCACGGCCCCTTGTTACCGGGGAGGCTGGGGATTCCACCTTGGCAGATATGCGGCCAGTGACGTCCGTGGCACCAGAGTACAGGAGGAAGTGCTACCAACTTTTGAGGTTGGTCACCCCACAAAGTAAAGCCTTTTTTGGATGCTGTGACTGTTTCCTTTCTATGCAAACCACGATGACAGTCACGGGCTGTGGAAGTGCTGCTTGTTACACTGATTTCCTTGGGAAGTCAAAGTATTCCCCCTCCCCCCCCCCCCCCCCCCAAAAAAAACCCAAAAACAAAAAAAAGCTCACGAGAGGCTGCTCTCTGCACCTGGCCAGAACACAGGTTCTTGTTACGGCTGCATTTACAGCCTAGCCACATACCCACGGGTGGGGCTGTCCTGCGCTGGGGCTGTGAAAAGCCCATAGCACATTGCCCTCTGTCGCCCTACCGAGATGCACTGAGCTGATCGTTTCTCGCCCTCTTTGCTTACAACAGTGCGGATACTTTTGCAGCAGAGAGGATTGATTTAAATCAGGAGACTCACGGTGGGTGAGGTCATATCTTTTACTGGACCAATTTCTAATCAAGGCGATTTCAATCACCAACTTGAAAGCCTTGATGTAAACCGTCAATTCTAATCAGCTTTTCCATTTGTACTTCAAGTATTTTCTAACGGAAGGTGCATCCTCATTGGTTGATATAACCATTGTTTCCATGGTGGGTGGAGTCAGAACTGTTCATAGTTTGAGAACTGAGCCAATCACAGCCCAAGTAGGGAGACGTTATAAAATAGGAGCTTCCCCTCCGCCCCCAGGTGGACTCAGTGGATGATCCTGATGAGACATGTGCTGGTGGGTGTCTTCTGCAGTCAGAGACCGGGTCCCAACACCTGTGACGACTTTGCCAATCTCTTGCCCTCAGCAGTCCAGCCCCTCGGTCCCTCACAGGATCAAGCCCTTACTACAGTACATGGCCTATTGTGCCATATTTATAAAGCCTGGCCTCAAAAGTTAGATGTTTTCCCCTGATTCTCTCTTTATATAGGAAAATAGCCTTTAACTCAAAGTTTTTGATAGAGGCTGATAGATTCAGCATATCTATTTTTTATTTAAATGTTCTAAGAGATTATAATAAGCTTAGGCCTTAACATATTTTGTATTAAATTCAGATTTCATTTTAAACAGGTTTATTTAAAGTTTTTCAAAAAGAAAAACGTATTATAATTTAAATAACAAAATAAAAAAATCCGATTATTTTGATACTGTCCAAAAAATCATCCATTTTTATCCACCCTGCTATGAAGCCTTTAATTTCAACATTCAATTAGCACCCGTTCAATGCCTGGCTGCTGGGAGTGATGATTATTTTTTCTCTGTCGGGTGCCTGGCAATGAGCCCAGCATCTAAAGCCACACTAACGAGATTGGCCTCAGCAGGACCCAGATGTTAACATCTGGATTCTTTCCCTGGCATCAGTTCTTGGCCTGGCCTCTTTGGCTGCTCGGTGTTTGCAGTGGGTGAAGGCTTCTCTTAGGGTTCATTTTTTCTGCACATTCATTTTTGACAACACAGGGTCTTGGTGAGGGATGGGAGACCAGAAGGAGGTTAAACAAGAAGCTCCTTTGCTCAGATTCATTCCCAAGGCTTAATCTGCATTTTTAGGGCTCAAAAGCATAGGGGTAGTTTTCAGAACAGTTCTTTGTTGTCATGCAGTTTCTGTCCTGACTTTTCCTGCTGCACATGCCAAAGGGGAGTCCTGCTTCCTCAGTCTACTTCTGCAGTTGGGACAATGTCTGGGTAACATTTGGGTGCTGCACCTCCAAAACCTTTGAGAGACCCTCCTTTCCTCCCCCTTCCCCATCACTGATTCTGTTAGGCAGTGACTCGAGATCCCAAATGATCTTCAAAGCTGGACCCCGCAGTGTGTATTTCTCACCAGCGGATGTATGGCGGCTGGATAAAGAGACAGCTGGTTGTATTTACTGCCCCAGTACCCTGGTGAAGCAGGTGTATCAATCCACAGCTGTGTGGTCTCAGAGCAGAGCTCTGCATGCCCAGTGTCTCCCCTTTCAGGCCGCCTCCCTCTCCTACCACGACCCCTAACTTGCAGAGCCAATGGCTCAGCGTTTACTCGGCTGCTGTCCACTCCCAGCAGGCTTGTTCCACATGTAGAGATGAGGCTTTGCCTGTTCTCTCTGCTCCAAACAGGAATCTCTCTTTGCCAGCCCAGGGCTGCTCAGAACGCTGCTGCAAGGACCTCAACCGAAACCCTTGGGTCCCCCGTCAGCACTTCCTCCTATGGCTGATTTATTTTTTAATAAGGTTAGCGGTAGGCAAAGCCTTAGTAACATCGATTAAAAATCAACTCTAATTGATGGCACCAAGGCATGGCAGACAGATGATTAGAGGAACGTGGCTGGAAGCCTCCTGGGTTGTGTCCGTTTCTCCTGAGTCAGGGGAAATAAAGCCTTTTGTATGAAGACTCTAGCGCACCCCATAGACGCCGTCTCTATCCCCAAGGTTTGGGAGGCGGGGAATTGGGAAATGATGCAGCAGGGCCATAATTCACAGGGGGCCCATGGCCCTTTCTGCAGTGGCGGGGGCATCCTGACCATTGAGAACTTGGGGAAGGTTCACTAACCTCACTGCTAAGCATCCTAATGAATGAACTACTTTCTGCAGGGGAGCACAGCACAGAGGAGACAACGCAGCCAGCTTCAGCAAGCACCCATAAATCCCACAGCCAGATTGGGGTATAGTCCAGGGAGCATATACCTCTTCCTGGCTGCGAAAGTTCTCAGAGAACTCCTGGGATTCAACCTGGGGAGGATTTCGGAGTAAATGGCGGTCACATCATAAGTTTGTCACCTCTGCAGTACCATGATGTCAGAGACCTTGGGTGTCAAACCCCAGTCCACAGGGCTCTTAGGAGCCAGTCAGTTCCAGCCCACCACCTGGTGACCCATTAACAGGTGTCAGAGCGCTCTGTGTCTGCCCCTTCCTGGCTCCTAGGCAGCCTGCAGACATAATGCCACAGTGCACATGGCTGCTCGTTGCTGGTCTAGAGGGCTGGGCTGCCCTTTCTCATGTTCCTGAGTTGGTGCCACCTTGATTATCATACACATTGTAAAGAGAGTGGTCACTTTGGATGGGCTATTACCAGCAGGAGAGTGAGTTTGTGTGTGTGTGTGTGGGGGGAGGGTGAGAAAACCTGGATTTGCACTCTCCAGCACTTAGGGCCCGATTCTGAGCACCTGCAATTCCCATCGACTTGACTGGGAATCTGACTGAGTAAGGACAAATTTGACCCATTAGCTTGTGTCTCTGGTTTTGATTAGGCTCAGACTTCGCGTCACCGGAATCTGTGCTTCCACTTGGCCAGGAGTCAGATGGCCGCACCTGCCCTGTATTGTTCGTAGAGCTGGCTGACAATTTTCCAACAGAACATTTTCTCCATTGGAAATGCCATTTTGTTGTGGGGGGGAACAATGGAAAAGGTGTTTTGCTACGGCTGAAACATTCTGTTTCGATATTTTCAGAACAGAACGTTTCAGGGTTTGTTTCAGACATTCCTTTTCTAATTTTTTTTTTACAAGTGTCAAAATCGAAATGAAACATTTTGGTCCAGAATCAAATTTTTTTGTGTGGAAATTTTGTTTTGTTGGAAACCTAGACATTCTTTGTTTTCTCTCTGATTCAGAATGAAACAAGTTTTGAAATCACAGAATTTCCCGCAAAATGGAAATGCCAGTTCCTGAACAGCTCTACTCGTTACAGTTCATACACGTGAGCCTCATCTCTGTGTCTTCTTTGGTAGCTGCACGGAGATAAGGTTCTGCTACAATCAGCCAGCTCACCTGATGGCTGCAAGGGCAGGACTGCTGGGGGCTACATCCTAAAGCAGCTGTCGGTCACATTTTGGAGACACTTCAAAGCTAGTTGAATCTCAAGGAGAAAGAAGGGTCCTAGCCTGCGTATCTTTCGGGGGGGGGGGGGTAACAGCTGTTTGACTTGGAGGTGCCTGACAAAAGGAAAAGTGTAACCCTGTCCCACTCCTGCACAAAAAATAGCAATGATTTTTTGTGAAAAATTAAACAAATTTTAAAATAATTTTTGTTCTGCTGGTTTTTAAAAGAAACAATTTTTTATGGAAAATTTCAGTTTTGTTTTGGGGTTTTTTTCGGGGTGTGTGTGTGTGTGTGTGTTCTTCCCTTCTCTGGTTTTCCATGTTGACATGGGAAAGGGAGGAGAATAAAAAACAAAGAAAAAGAAGCAACCCTGAACATTTTGTTTCCAAGTTGATTTAAAAGAAAAGAAAAATTTTGCAAAAAGTGAGAATTTTTTTCACAAAAATTTTGTTTTTGTGAAATATTTTTGTCCATCTCTGCTTTGCAGTGTCCATCTGACCATCTGTCCTCAGACTAGACCAAGGCTCTGCAGATGTCTTCTGGCTCAGTAGAGGGTCAGAGAAAAGATAGCCACTCTGGAAATACTAGTATCTCTGTGACCTTCACTCTTTTTTTATTTATTACCCCCTGGCTTTATTTTGTAATGAATTAATTTTTGCGTGCTCCGATTACCCCCTGGCTTGCTGGGATTCTGATTAGTTTACTGACAGTGACACGGTGTCAACTCCAACCTCTATCAATACCAGTATCCTGTCAAGTGTGATTACATCATAGGGAAGTAGCGCATTTCTCTTACTAAAAAGAGAACACCAAACCAGTAGTGAAGGGTCTGGTTCAGCCAGTACACAGAGAGGAAATGTACTGAATGGGGGAGTGGTGAGGGGGAAGATTTGCACTGGGTGGAAACTACAAGGCCATGTTTTTAAAGGAAGCCTCTGACATTTGTATCTGTAACCCTTCTGCCAGGCGAAGCCAGCAGCAACCAGGGCCGGGTTCAATATCTAGGGGTTTCTTTCTATCAATACAGAACCATCTCGAGCTTCCCACCCAGTAACCTGGGACAATTACACACCGGCCCTGGGCACCTCTGAGAGGCAATACTTCCCCTCTCGCAAGCACAGAATCTGAAAAGAAACTTAATAAAAGTAGGGAAGTAACTCGGCGTTAATTTGGGAAAACACCACAAACAGGGTTCATAAACGTAAACCCTAAGCCAAAGACCCACCCCCAAGTAAGTTGGGCAGTGTCCTTTTCCCCTCAGGTTCTTAAGTCCAGCAACCCAAAAGTCCCTTGAGCATGCCCATCCCTTCTGTGCACCCCATTCACAGCTGCTGTCCTTGGTCAGTGCAGACCCAGAGTTCAGAGCTGCATCTGCAGAATTCACCTCCCACCCTGGGTGGAGGGGGGGTGTCAAGAGGCACCTTGCTCGCTCCGCTGCTGGAGCACTCACTTGTCGCCCCTCTCTCTGGGGCTCTGCTCCGGCCCTCTCCCCCAGCAGCCCTGCTGGCCACACCTCTCCAGCAGCCGCCCTGCTGGCCGCATGCTGCACCTCTCCGTCTCACCAGCCACTCGTTCGCCAGCTGTCTTCTGCTACCACCGGCCTCTCTGCTGTGACCTCTGCACATCAGTCTCTTAGTAATTTCCAGCTCTTTGCAGACTGGGTAGAAACAGAGCCCCATCTCAAGTGATCTCAGCTCTCAGTGATTTTTAGCTCTTAGCAGAAACACGGTCCCACCACAACTGATTTTTATCTCTGATTGAGCATTTAAAAGAACAAAGAGGCTCCTAATGAAGCCCATTTAGCTCTTTCTTTAAACAGTGGGGAAGAACAGGTTAAACCAGTCCAGGAAGGACCCTTGGTGATGGTGTGCAGTCTCCTAGATGGGACACCTGTCCCCAGTTCTCTTACTGTCACAGGCTTTGGCATTCGAGCTTCTGGCTTAACAAGGTCCTTTCAGCTGAAGGTGACCCCCCTCATTTGGGACAGGTTAAGCACAGTCCTGCTTCCCTGTATTCCTACAATAATTACAACAATTTGATAACA
The DNA here is from genome assembly GCF_965140295.1 of Lepidochelys olivacea. Taxonomy (NCBI): domain Eukaryota; kingdom Metazoa; phylum Chordata; order Testudines; family Cheloniidae; genus Lepidochelys; species Lepidochelys olivacea. The sequence goes on along the minus strand of NC_140427.1, from coordinate 3,944,692 downwards.
GCATTTCACTCCCTCCTATATTCAGTACTAAAGTGATTTGTACCCAACACCAGTGAAAATTGATTACTTTGGCACCATTCTATGTGCTGAATATCTAAGCAGAGCAGGAGCAAACTGTATTTACATAAACACACTCAAAGTCTCTCCCCCTCCCAGTGAGCTGTCAGGGAAGCATTCATTCAGACCCTATTTACATATCAACAGATTTTTGCTTGTATAAAACCCTGCATTTGAATGTGCAGATTGAGTACATATACACCCAGGTTCCCGACTTGCATGTGCAAATGTGGGGGTGTGGATTTGCACATGGAAAAGTTTCCACACACAAAAACTTCAGGTACAAATCTAGAGCTTGAGCTGAAGCGCCTCTGAAAACTTGGCATTACGTTTTAGCTCTGCATGGAGCACATCATATAGCCCAAGTGAGGGATATTTTAATATGAAAATCTGGCCAGAGACTATTTCAACCTTTATTTTTCTGTGGCAAGGAAACAATCAGAAAGTTTTCCCAGTTTGTTCTGGCAAGTCATCTATTGTCAGGTCCCAATCCTGTGAGCTCCTAAGCAGGTGTGTAACTGCGTGTCTTCATTGGGACTACTTGTGAGTGTAAAGTTATACATGTGGTTAATTGTTTGCAGGATTGGGGTCATGCTCTGTGATTGGCATTGCAGGAGGTACTGTGGCCTAGTGGGCAGAGCATGGGGTGTGGCTTGTTTCCTATCCCACACAGCCATGTAATTATGCAATTGCAAAGTATTATTAATAAGAGTAAATAGGACAGTGGTAATACTAGCTGGGAGATTTGTGTGCCCTGATTCCGGTGTTCCAGAATAGCCTGAAATTGAAGCCCTTTCCACAGTGAAAATTCCAGTAAATGCCATTATAGGATGATTCCACTGGTGCCTGGCTTCTACTGGAGGATCAGTAAGCAGACCAATGGACCTGGTGCTTTGCTCCAAAATCTACTTGCCGGTTGGAATCTGAAGGAACCAATTTACAGCTATGCGTTCCAGCCAGCACCTTTGCTGCCCCCGTGAATTCAGAGGAGTTTAAATCATAATAAAGTTTTGGGTTCTTTTTATTTACCTTCTGGTTTTGGCGCCACATATTTTAGCTTTTCTGTGCTATCACAAGGTTTGGAAACTAATTAAAAAAGATACTTGAGAACCGTATATAATCACATGACTCCAGGAGCTGGAGATTTAAGGAAACACCAAATATAGCGAGAGCGTGGGTGACCTGGGGCAAGTCATTTCACTTCTCTTTGTTTCTGTTGGGCCGGTGGAGCTTGTCAGCCATGGCAGGCAGATCACCTAGGAGAAGAAAAACACTTTCAAAACAGGAACATCAAGCCCGGCTTGTTTGTAAAAGTTGTGCTGATCACACATGCTGTATGGGTCTGTACTGCTGACCCCGGCTAATGGGACAAGGCAAAGGTGAGGCAAGCAAGCAGTCCAGCTAGATATCATGATAAATTCGTGAGAGCTGGCACTGCTGATTCGGAGATTAGTGCTCTGATTATTACAGTTCTCATTTTCTCTGGAGTCCCTTCATTTCAGGCCATTGAGAGAACTGAGTTTGTTGTCAGGCTTCAGTATAGGGGGCTGGGGAATATCCTATCATGTCTGCTTCAGTCAGACCCCGAGAAAGCAACAAACAAAGCAAAAAGCCAAAGGTCTCCTGGAAGGGAAGGGCTGGGTTTGTGTCCGTCGATCGTTTCCTCCAATTAACTATGGAACAGAGAGCTGCCATGAAAATACCTTCCCCCTAGAGTAAAGTCTGGGTTAGAACTCCCGAGCTGGTACTTGCATTCTCTGGAGTTGCTGGCAAAAAATGAAGGAGGCCTGTGTTGGAGTTGTGTGTCGTGACTTAAATTCAGCATTTAAACTTCAGTGGTCCTCTACCAGATAGCCCCACCCTACCTGCTGGTTCGACTAGTTAATGCACCTGTTGATTCCTGTGTTCACTCTGCCAATGTTGTGAGCCTAGAGCATCCACTTCTCCCTCAAACACCCCCACGCTCTCCCTTGCTGTATCCCTTGACATGGGAAAACAATTCCCCATCAACGCTGGGAAAGCTGCCACCTTTCCAAGCCCTCCTTCAAACCTTCCTCTGAAGTACAAGCCACTCCCGCTTGGCACTGGTTGGGCAAGCTGGTGTACCAGGACTTCTGCTAAATACTGTTCATTTTATTGTCCCATCATCCTCCCGCCCTGTTTGTCCATATTGTCCACCTAATGTGCTGTACTCGGCATTTGTGAGGCTTCTGCGTTGTTTAAGAAAAATGGGAACAACTTGGGAGAAGGTCCAGAAGACAGCATCAAAAATGATAAAAGGTTTAAAAAACCTGACCTGTGAGAAAAGGTTGAAAGAACTGGGCATGTTTAGACATGAGAAAAGAAGATTATGGGGGGACCTGATAACAGTCTTCCAATTCGGTAAAGGCTATTATACAGAGGGCAGTGATCAATTGTTCTCCAGAGGGAAGCATTTTCCTGAGTAGCTTCACAGTTTCTACAGTGGGCATTCTCTCTGCAAGATTGGGGTGTGAAAGACCAAGCATTGATTTATTTCCAAGTAGCCAGACACCTTTCCAATTGCTTGGACCTAATTTATCTGTCTTCTTTCCTTTCTCTCTCTCCTCTTTTGCACTTCGATAACCCAGCCGTGGGCGCTGTATGTCATTGGACAGATTAATGGATTTCTTTTTTAAATTTAGGAATATTAAGTATTTTTCCCCTGGGATGAATATTTTATAAATAATTTTTAATTTTTGGGGGGAGTATTTTAGCTGAAGTGGAGTCTGCAGCAGATTTATTGTTTAATGACTGGAGCTGCTGCAGCCTGCATGTCAGACCCCAAAGGTAATCAAATAATTGATATAGGATTGTTGTTAATCAGAATTTATTATGCTACATAAAAGCATATTTACAGCTCCACAGAGGGACTATTAATTTGTTTGGGGATAAACAATCTCCCTGGGAGCGGGCACCGAAAATACGACCTGTTTTTATGTCTTTTAACAGTGGCAGACAAATAACTCAAATAGCTTCTGAGCGCAGGATTTCAGAGATCAATAGTGAGCAGGAGCGGGGAAGGGCTGCTCTCAGGAGCGTCTCTGCAGCTCTCACCTGCTGTGTAATAAACAAGGAGGAGGTGAAGATGGTGGCACAGCCCTCTCCCTTAGCATGGCAGAGAAAGAGACATGGTTGCGTTGGAGGATTCATGGTTCTGCTTTCAAAGGGAGTGTCTGTATAAAAACGGGATAGTGTTTGGCCTTCATCTGCAGCTGCCCTGATACTATGATGAGGGGTCCATTTAAATCTTTGCAATGACTGAACAGTGCGGCTGGGGAAGGCATAGTTAAACTGCAGGAGAAAAGGCCAGTGGAGAGGTCACTGGACTGGGAATTGGGGCACCTGCTTTCTGTCCCCAACTGTACCACTGACCTGCTGTGTGACCTTGGTCTAATCATTTCTCTGTGTGCATCTGTTTTCCTGCCCATCCTTTGTCTGCCTTGTTCATTTAGGCTGTCAGCTGTTTTGGGGCAGGGAATCTCTCCAGTGATACGTACAGTGCCTTGTGCAGTGGCGGGGCACTGCCATTCCTCTGCTTCGAGGCACCATTTTAATGCAAATTTTTTTAAATAAGGAAAAATTGATAGAGAGGGGTGTCAAAAGGACCCTCAGGATTCCAGACAGGACCCATCAAAGTGATTGGTGGTGCCCTGTATTTTGTTTGTTTGTTTGTTTAGATGCCTATCTTTAGGGCACCTAGCGCTGAAGATTTTGGCCAGCATGTTCCAAAGAGTCAGAAAGGCAACTCTGCCTGTGACCTTGTGAGGTCCCCTGTTTGTTCTTCTCTGTTGAGCCTGTTTCAAATTGTCTCCATTGATAGAAGTCTGGAGACTATTTTTCAAGCTGCCTCTCTACCCCTGACTTCCCCTGTCCTGCAGCTGGAGCCTTGCTGACTCTCAGAATGATGCAGGAGGCAGAACAGAAGCCGGCTCAGTGCTCCTGCAGGGCTATTGAAAGCAAACAAATCTGTTTGTGTCAGTAAAATGAGCTGATGTGACAGGAATACATGCTGGGAGCAGATCTGTTGGGTCGCCAGGTGCCATTTCTACATAGTCATTTTTCTGATGGTAGCTGTACTTTATCATGTGATTAATGGCCCTTTTCCTGAAATTCACTGAGCTGGATTTTCACAAACAGCCTTGATGGATCACGTTTGTTTTTCTTTGTCTATTTTTGGTACCAGCCCTTCAACTGTATCCTGCTTCCTGAATCCTTTCCTTTGGTGCTGAGGATGATACAGCCACAGAGAGAGACAGGCCAAATCTCCCCAGAACGAAGGAGATGATTTCTAGCCAATAGTATTTAATATCTTTCCTTTTTTATTTTTTCCCCTTACACTTTCTGATTTTTCTCTGAAAGCGGTTTGTTCGTCTCGTGGTGCAGTTCTGGTATAGGGCGTGAGAGGTCCTGGGTTGAAATCCTGGACTAGTCCACGCAAAGGCCGGGAATATAATGGAACTTTATCTTTACAATAAGAATGTCAGCGTTATGATAGTTAACGCTAACATATTCTGGAAGGGATATTAAACCTTGTGCTTCAGGGCTTAAGACAATCTCTAATGATCAGAGACCAGGATGAGTTCCAGTGCGGGCGACAGATTATCTCACATCTGCTGATGTGGGGTTCTTTTATTGCATGGCCACTGTTAGATCCAGGATACTGGACTAGATGGATTTGATCCAGTATGGCAGATCCTATGTTCCTAAACTGCCCCTTCAAATCAAAGCCATTGGTGAATCTATGCAGGGAATTAACTTCTTATTCTCCTGATCAGGTCTGTTGTACAATACACAGGGTAGTAATTTATTCATTTGTTTTATGCATGGGGCTGTTTCCCCTCCCCACCCTAGTCTAAGTCCCATCCAAGATGCTCAGTGAAAGTTTGAATACATGGAAACAAACCAGAAGAGTGGAAAATCCAGGACCCTGCATGGGGATTCTCCCACTGGGTGACTGGGACAGAAGGCTGCTTTTTGGACTCACTACCTTGCAGTCCTGTTACAACTAGTTAGTATTCATATTGCTCTTTCCATCTTCCTTGCACGTTGTGGGTAGTAGCCAGTCCTTGCAACATGCCAGTGAGGAGGGAAGAGTGATCTCCTTCACAGAGGGCAATGCTGACACCCGGAGGGAGGAAGAGACTTGCCCAAGACTGGAGAATCAGTGTTAGTACTAGAATTAGTTCCTGGGTCGCAGCCCTGCCCCTTGGTGCTGCTTCTGTCTCATGGCAAGATGACTTTTTTTCACTTTTGTTTCCATAAGCATAGAGGTATATAAAGACTTGGTGCATTCATGCAGGTCCGGCGTGTTTGTGTGCATGGCTGTGCATACAGAGTTTTGTGTGTGCATCTCCGTATAGGTACCAAGGGGTTGGATTTTTTTGCCTGGGATGCTGAAGGACATTCTAGCGTCTCTGCTGATGAACTGCCTACCAGAATGTCTTTAGATGAGTAACAAGTGCATAAAGCAGCTCCTGCAAGAACTTTGGATCTCCTTCTCCTCCTCCCTTGGGCCAAGGTGCTGAGCCCAGCTCATTCATCCCCGGTCAGGGCTGCTTACAGAAGGCAAGGGGGAAAGTGTCAGCGAGGTAGCTTGTTCTTTCAGTCCCTCACAGGTTCAACTCAGCAAGGGGGCAGTGGGTGGTTTGCTGTCATGTGACAGGCTGCATTCTGAAGCTCCAAGCCCAAAATTCTCCAGTTCTCTCACCAAGTCCCTAAACAGAGGAATGCAGAAAGGCACATGACACTAAATATCCAGAGCCTTGTTGCACGAACCCTTGGCTTTCTTACACGTTCAGCAGCTGCTTTGCTTGCTTCTGTCGTGATCTTTGCTCTGAGCCATCAGTCAGGCCAAGCTAGAATTCAACTGCCAGAACCAGATTTCCATGTCATGGGAACCTCCTATCCTGAGGGGAACTGGGGCTCAGCTCTGGGGCGATGCCAAGTGAAAGCACAGGGGGAAAGTGCTCACACTTCTTCTGCTTTGCATGGCTGACACCGGGCACAGTGTGTTGTGCAGACTGCACGCACCATTACTCCCCCCAGATGCTGAGAAGGCTAAATTGCACATTTATGCAGGTTCTAATACCTCTGGCTTCATTGGGCTGCAGCCTATTCATCTTTCTGAAATGAAGCAATATCCCCCCATTGCGGTAAAGTAGATATCTATCACCAGGCTAATACAATCACTGTGTCTAAAGCCTATACATCTTGCTGCCCCAGCCTGTCATCTCCACTCAGCATTTAATAACTACCATGTGATGAATATGTCCCTTTTGAGGGCTAACTATTATTAAGCGATGGTTGAGAACTTGATGATAGACTGCAACAGTTTGGGCTCTCTTTGGATGCAAAGCATCTCCAGGGGTTTGTGCAGCTGCAAGAAAGGTGACCTGTGCAAGCCACAAGGGTTTGTTCTCAGAGTTCTTACACATACACCAGGTGTGTGATGGGCAGTACCCTGCTCATGGTGGTCTGCTCTGCCAGCTCTCTGCGTGTGGAACGCCTGTTGATTTCGGTTGTAGCTTTAGTTATAGCATCATGCTTTCGAAGAGCAGCTTGGTAACCTTGGAGAAGCTATGTATATAGAAGCAATTCAGCTTCTTTCCTGCTGGGTCTTTTCCTCTTCTCCTTTCAGGGTTTTGCATGCTAACGGGATCTGCGTTGTGAAGGCGTTCTGCTCTTATTGCTTTCTCTGCACCTGAGGCCATAACGCTCCGTCTGTGGCATCGCAATATGGCTGAAGTGGACCTGGTGATGATGTCACAAACAAGAGAATGAGGCCTTCTTGTGCAGGAAATGAACAGCAGGAGTTGACTAATTCTGAAAGAGATCCTGTTTGCATGCAAAGATCCTTCGCCATGAAGGGTGAGGAATACAGGAAATGTATACTGGTCAGGCAGAGTTGTTTCCTCATATAGGAGTAAACCTACCTATACACTGCATTGGGGGGTATCTTCAGGGAAACAAAACTCCGCAGTGTCACTGCACTGACTTTCCTGGAATTAAACCACAGGAATGGCTTTGGCCCAACACATTTGTCAAAGGTTTCTTGTTCATAAGGTGTTGGATGCTCACTGGGTCTGATCCTACCACTCTTCTTCACGTGACTCGACTGTGGTCCTGTGGAGACCTGTGTCAACAGATGCTGATCTCTAAGTGTTTTTCATTTACTGCAGTCAGAAGGGTTTTCTTGAGGCAGAATGTGTGACCCTCTGGTTGGTCTGTAGGTTTCTGCTTGCATAGCTGTGATTCTAGGGATGACGGTGAGGTATTAAGGTGGGCCTGCTGTTCTATCATTGAGAACAGTTGAAGATTACAAGCGTCCAGTTTTTGAAGCAACTTCCCAGTCAAGAGCTCCCCAAGTCCCACCCTTGGATTCTAAAATTGGCATAAAAAAGGCACTTATGTGCTGAAGGGCGAATATAAGCACCCCAAAGGTTTTGCCATCCGATTGAAGTGTCCTTACTTCCCAGCTGGACTCCCCCATCAGCATGGTGCTGAACTAGAAGCCCACAACTAGGGGTAGTGCAGAGGCTGGGTTGGAGACCTGTGGTGCTGGAGTTGACGATGCCGATTGGGCAGGAAGGAATCTGCACGTGTCAGGGAGCGCTGCTTATTGGTGAGTCAGAGCAGGGGCTGCTGTGCGGCACGAGGAGATTATGATAAGGCTCAGATCAAAAAGAAATGCAAATGATTTTCTGTGAAGCTGCTGACTTTAATACCAGGGAAGTGACTAGCCAATGGGTTAGCAATCTGACTGCACTTTAGAGGGTAAAGGCATTTGTGTATTTAATCTCAGACTGGAAAGGAGTCAGGTCAGAAGCAAACTTCATGGATGACCTCCACACATCCAGGAGCTGCCTTGCATACAGCTGTACCCCTTGATGGCCATCCCTTGTTCTCAGCCACGTCTCCTTGCTCCCAAACCCTGTGTCTGATCTGTGTGCTCTCAAAGATGGCCCAGAAGAGACTAATGTTTCAACAGGCAGATTCTGGCCCTCAGACAATGACGCTCCATGTTACTCCTCTATGGCTTGCTCCATGCCATTAACTAGATGGAGGCAACTCCCAGGTGAGACCACTTCAGCAAGGCTCCTACTGATTTGGCTACTTCCACCTCAGTGTAGCATTCAACCAAGGAAGGCCTCTCCCAGCTCTGCACATGCAGCTGCTGGGAATGCTCTCTTCACCCCATGGACAAGGGTCCTTCTCTGATTCCTGGCTACTGCAACATGTCCGATGCACGCAACCCCACCAATGTGATCTTGCAGTCACATTTATTGTTGACAGCCTCTTTATTCCTCATTCCCTTCTGACACCTGGGAAGGTGCCTTTCCATCTATTTAATTATGCTTTCGCAATACTGCTTTCCACACAGATCAGAGTGAATTTCGTCGCCTAATTTACACCAAATAAACCCCCGAGCGAGGTGGTGGCTTACCTTCTCTTCAATACATAATTAATCAAGTGGACAGAAGTGCCGGGCAGACACGTTATTAATAGCTGGCACGCACGTGTCCCAGCATTTCCAATGATCATTTCATTTCTGATCTGCCATGTTGATGTATTATTTACTGGCAAGAAGTGAGAAAATTATTCTTTTTTCCCCAAAGCGCTACTATTCCACTGCAGCGCTCCCTGAGGGAGCCATAGTTCCATTTAATTGGGGCCCTGCCTGGCTGACTTCTCAAGCATGGCAGCGGGTGCACACTCGCAACCAGTTGTTGCTTAGCCTTTTAACTAATGAAATGAGCCAGTTTCCGTGTAATGCTGCCGATACCCACCTTTCCTCTGCTTTAACAGCTTAATTGTTTGGCTGTAGCAGCGTTGGCTTGAGATCTCTTTATCCTGTATGTAACGAGCTTTCTTTAATAGCCGCCATAGAGAGGGTGTGTGGGGGGAGAGGTTCTGCAATTTTGCATGCTGTTCCCCAGTATACTGCCTGGATATTGCCTGCCACGTAGACAGCATTATGGATCTATTGTGTATTTTTTGTCATGAATATACATGACCTTTCCAGGCAAGTATTAACAAATCTTATATATAGTCTGTATTTGGTACCCTTTGAAAGACCCATTTTGGTTAGGTGATCCATTTATTTCTGTGTAGTTTGTTTTGATTCCAAAAACGGTAACTGTGCATTATAAAATCTACTTGATATGGGAAAAAGAACTTTGCCTTCCTATCACAGCAGAAACCAGGGTGGATGTCTGGCTTAATGTGAAAGATACTCCAAGTTCTTTATCCTTGCAATTCTTCCAGAACAAGATATTGTTTAAGGTACTACTGAATTCCTGCATGTTTGTTAAAGCTAGATTGGTAGCCCTCAGCGAATGTTAGAGATGCAAACAGCCACATGCCAAACTTTTACACACACTATACCTGTCAAAAATGCATGTGTTCTGGAACACCATATTCAGTGCGCTCTTAAAGATTGTAAGTGTTGCTAACTTTCCTTCTCCAAGCTTGTCTACGGTATTACCATTAAAAAATGGATTGCAGTAACTTCTTTAGTGTCCAGAAGAGTTATTCTGAGAAAATGGAAATCTTGCAATTCCTCCCTCATACGCAGACTGGCTTAGTGAGCTCTCTACTATGACAATAATGGAAAAAATGACTCTGTCTCATAGGAACGCTTGGAAAAAATCTGATGATGTCTGGTTACACATGAAACGATTGCACACTTCTCAGTTTAGTACATGTTAGTCCCTGATACTCAGAGGTTATGTTCTCACTGATTAATCTATTTAGTCACTTTAATTATTGATGCCCTGTATGACTTCTACGCTGGGTGTTTTGTTTGTTTTTGTTGGGTTTTCCCCCCAGGTTTTTACAAATAAATAATACTGAATGTTGTTATCTATATGGTATTTCCATCTTGTGCATGTATTCATAGCGGTTGTGTTTTATTATGTGTTTATATTTTATATAAAAATTATAAAAGTAAAGTTAAAAAAATCAAATCTACGTGATCCCGATTTAAGGCTGTCTGTCACTTTTTTCCATAGAAAAGGATTTCCCCATCTTTTATTTTTCCACGCTAATAACGTTGGGAGATCCATTCTTTTCCAGAAATGAGCTCTCCCACATCTGGTTGCTAGTGGTAATGGTGTTTGCAGTGGGTCCTTGCCCAAGCCAGAATTCTCCTTTGGACTGTAATCCAACAGAATCACTGCGGGAGCTCAATGTAGTTGTCTTGAAAGTTCTATTTATTATTTCCCTCCAGAATACTATGATCTTAAGGCGTTCCCACTGGATACAGTCCTCTCCAGCATTTGACTCCCCTTCTCATGTATTTTATTATGAGCCCAATTTGCCTCTAATGCTCTCAGTGCTGGGCCAGTTGCTGTCACGCTGTTTTATTACTGCTTGATTCCCTGCACATCTTCCAACTGGTGGGAGGAAGACTCTTGTCCCTGATGGAGAACAATGGTGCACGGACAGTTTGTGGCAGGGGTATGGCCCTTAGCAATAGTCCTGGCCAGGAAAGCAACTCATGCAGATGCAATAGGGATCAGCTCTGATATATAAACTCTTTTGCTGATAATCCACTGTCCTCCAGTTGTTAAATAGGAATGATGCTGCAGGGGGAGGTTGCCACATCTCTCTTTCCCTGTGGGATTTTTTAAGACATTGGTTTGGCCTAATAACAAACGACAATTCACCAGCGAGATGATGAGGCTCCTTCCAGGTGCAAGCTTGAAAGGCAGGCGGCATCAAACTGACCACGAGGCCTGGATGCTTTAATCCTATCATGTCGTTGCATGTGCATTAATTATTGAAGAACTCTGCAAGCCGATCATTCGGTGGCCTCCTGTCTTCTTTGTTGTTTCCTTTACTCCGAGGGCACGAGCCACAACAGAATAGACTCTTACTTACAAACAAAAAGAAAATACCTCCCTGCTGGACCTACCATAGGTTGCTGTCCCGCATCAATAGCAGTTGGGTGCACTGCTGGTGGAATACTGCAGCACTTTCAGAGAAGGAGATGCCCAAAGCTCTGTGGGAAGAACACCTGGAAATCCTCTTCGAGAAGTGACACAGCATCCTGGGAATGGGGGAATTGTTCTCCCCCGAACATGTGACTCCTGTCTCTCGGAAATGAGGAGCAGCAAATCACTGCACCTCAAGGCACTTGAGCTGTATTGTTGAGAGTCTCCACGCTCCCTCTAGACTCTTCTGCTGGCCAAGAGTGGCAGTTTGGTGAGCTGGGCTGGGCAGGAGTGTGGCCAGACTACAGAAGAGGGAGGCAGGACTCCTGGGTTCTCTACGCCTGATCTGACACTGACTTGCTAGGGGACTTGGGACAAGCCACTTATCTCTGTTCCTACACAATTATCTCCTCCCTAGGGGTGTTCTGAATGTTTCTAAAGCTCTTTTCACCCCTCAGGGAGAGCAGCTGATCGTGGGTGTGTGTGTGTATATACAGGGAAGTAGGCCAGACCTGAACCCGACCTGACTTTCCTCTGGGAGGACTATCCCGCTGAACAGGGAGCCAACAGCAAAAGGATGCCCTTCCTCCTCCTGGAAAGCAACAAAACTGCTTTCCCTCCTCACCAGTGTCCTAGTCTGGGCCAGTGCTGACATGCCTTTCTGTGGTGTCATCCAGCCTGAGCTGCCCGCATGGCTTCACTCCTGCCCTTGACCCTGTGGAGAGATTCAGGGGGTCCTAGGTCCATGTCTGGGAGCCATTGGGAACAGGGAGGTTCTGTTGGCCCAGGAGTGAGTGGCAGCCATTTCTCCCCCACCGCCTAGTGTGCGGCCAAGAGTCATGTCATGCAAGGACATCGTTAATTATTTGTATTGCGATAGCACCTAGGACCAGGATGCCGTTGTGCTAGGCACTGTCCAATCGCATAACAAAGGCATGTCTGAAGATATGTGCCATCTTCCCAAAGAAATGTGAAGTCCACTGGCCTCTTCTTACTCAATATAACGATTATCCTACCTAGTTCTTGCATAGCACTTAGTATAAAACCCAATCCAAAGCCATTATGTATTTAGCTCTACTGGCTCATTGATAAACTGGTCCCATTTGCACGTCCCCTTCTGGAAACGTGGCCAAACCCACTGCCCCCCCAAGCCAACCTCTCACACCTCAGCCTTTTAGCTCTGAGTAAGAACTTGAGTGGCTCATGGATCATTTCCAGAAGAAACAGTGAGATTGTAGGGGATTTGTACTAACATAATTAAGAGGAAGCCTAGATCATTAAAACTAATGTGCCTGACATAAGTGAGGAGAAAGAAGTGCTTCGCAGAGACCTCTTTGTGCCGTGAAATATTCATCAGTCTAAATATTTCATTGGGGAAGCCGTAGCTGCCAGTGCTAGGCCCGATGCTAACAAATCCAGATCTTCATCCCAATTCTGAGGCAAGAAGATGAATGGGTGGGATGGGGGGGGGGTGTTTTTACATCATTAGATGAAAATTGCAAAGCAAAATGCCCAGCAGAACCTGCTTCAAAGAAGAAATTAAAGAAGTTATTCCTGAAACAATCGCTGTGACTCCTTAGCTTCAAGTCAACCTGCTTTGATTATTGTTCGCCTTGCAGTAGTGCCTAGGGGCTGCAGCTGAGATCAGGGCCCCATTGTGCTAGGTGCTGTGCAAACTCATAGGGACCATCCCTGCTCCAGGCAGACAAAGGGTAGGAGGGGAAACTGAGACATAGAGTAGGGACGGGATTTGCCCAATCTCACAAAACAGATCAGGAAAAGAGCTGGGACAAGACCCCAGGTCTTGTGCCTCCCCAGGCCACTGCTGTAGCCAGGTGACCACGCTGCAGCCCTGCATCAACCTCTGCTGAGCTGTGGATTTTCACCAAACCAGCAAATTTTCTGCCTGCAGCACCGACCGGCAGACAAAGGCAGATTGACTCAGTGAGAAGCAGGATTAAACCCTTTGGAAGAGTCCAGCTTTCCCTTATACAGACCTGTGGGTGGTCATCTGCAGTGAAGTTACTGGAGACTTTGGGGAGGGGGCAATTGGCTTGAGAGGTGGAAGATCTGTGAAAAGCCATCTCCTGAGCAGAAAGAAAAAGCTCCCGGCAGCAGCCGCAGGAGCAGCCCAGAGAGCAGTTGTCGGACTGCTCCTGCTGGATTGTGATGCCTTTTTCCAGCACTTGGCTGGGGGTGTGTGGGATGCACGCATAAACCTAGATGCATGCGGTCTGCGTTTGCAGCCCCAGTCAGTCCGATTGGGGGCAGGAAGTGTGCAGGAGCAGATAATGTCTCATCGTTAGTGGATGCTTCCTGACCTGGATTCTTTTCTGCCTTGAGGATCACTCGTCTCTTTGGATCTGAGCAGCTCAAAAGACAACAGAGCGAAGCAGCTATCCTTGCTCAAGTGATTCATATGTTTGTCTCGTGTATTTGGGTCGTGGGCACCATTCCCTGGGATGCAGAAGGGACACGAGGCTGCCCAAATCACTGTCTGAACTCCCAGTGACTGAACCAGCACATCATCAGTAGTGAGTGTCATCGCATGGGTGTGGAGTGCAATGCAGGGGGCTGGTAACCAATCCCCCCATAATTTTTTCCCTTTGAGCAGGACTACAGGTCTGAGTGACATGGTGCCACCTCTGGTTAACGGCAGGGCTACCCCCAGATTCACTGCCCCCAGAGGGAAAGTCTGTGGCATTACCTTGGCTGGAATCTGGGCGGGATTTTGTGGCTAAAACCCTGATTCTGCCAACCAGCATTATTCCACGGCTTGGGTTTGACTTGTTCTTTTAATGACAGCAGCCGCCCCCACACCAGTCCCGCCCTGCTTAGCTGAGCTCTGCTGGGATTCTCCCCTTTCCTGCTTTCAAATGGTGCCCGAAGACCTTTCTTCCGTTCCATGTTAGCTGTCGGACAGCCCCTGCCAGAGACCTGCCCTGCAGGCTCTTGTCGGCTCTAGGCTTTACATAGCGTATTAATAATCTATTGCCATGGTAGCATTTGGATAGCTTGTGTGGAGCCCCCAACTATAAATACCAGCAGGATTATTACCTGGCGGGGGGTGGGGGAGGCGGGAAACGACACCCTTCCCATGCGTGCATTTAAGAAGCTGCTTTGCTGCATCTCTGCTCTCCCAGCTTGTCTCCTGCTAACATCACCCTGGACTGCCCAAGGTCAGGCCTCCCAGATCTCAAACACAGCTTCCTTGGGGCTTGGGGCGAGCTATAAATAGTGCCAGCGGCAGGGCATGTTTATGCCAAGCAGCTCACACCCAGCCGGGCACTGGGGACTGCTTGTCTGTAGACAGGCTCAGCAGGAGTGGGTGGTTGTAGCATAGTGTCTGTTGAGGCCCACAACCCTAGGCTGCAGGGGCCCAGCAGTGGCTCCTGGTAGCTCACAGACAGACAAGCTAATGTGCCCAACCGGTTGTCCGCTTGGTTGGTTCTGCAGCTGACCTTCTCAGTGGGTGTTTGAGGCTATGAGGGAAAGCAGCAGCTGGGGGAGAAATGCCCATCGGTGGGAGAAGCGAGTGAGCATTTGGCTCAAGAGTTGAGCTGCCCTCATGGAGACAGCATCGGTGAGCTAGCATCACTCAGGTTCCATTGCTCACCCAGGGCAAGTGGTGATAAATGAGCTTCTGAGGCTAAAATCAGCCCCCTGGCAGAGTGGCCTCTGCACGGATCCCTCTCTTGCACCGCTGGCTAACCCTGCCCAGGTGGGCTCACCCCCCGGGATAGAGGGATTGGCCTTAGACAGCTCTTGTTCCCCCACCGCACAAATTTTCTCACCTGCCCGGTTAACTTTCCCACATCTGACTGGCGACGCACTGGGGCCTCCAGGGCTGCACCCGCTACGTTTTAGGGATAGGGTGGAGTCCTGAAATATTAGCAATGACCCACCGGCCCAGAGAGGGGTCCAGATCTGCAGAAAGAAAAGGCCCAGCAGAGATGCTAGTCAACACTGGCTGGGTTTAGTCAGTGATGGAGCTAGAGAGAGCCTCGGTGCCTGTGTCCCCTTTACGTTCTCTGCAATCCAGTCCTGTCTCTTCTCCACCATGAAGGGCTCCAGGGCCCACAATGAGCCTAGGCCTAAGCCTGATCCTGGCCACCAGATGAGGGTGTCGGCCTGGCCCAGGATGCTGCCCATACCACTGACTGAAAGGCAAAGGGCAGTGTCCGAGGAGGGGAATGCTGGAACGCTAATCAAGGGCTATAGGAAAACAGGAGTACTTCCGCTTGGCCTAGGGACGCTCTCTGGGCTCTGTGACCTCCCTCAAAGGCCCCAGAAGGACTGCAAGAGCTGCCAAGGACCCCCCTGCCAAAGCTCCAACAACGGTGCTGATTTCTGCAGACGGGGCTTTCCTTCCTGAGTGCCAACAGACTTTCCGAGCTGCCTGCCTGGGGTAATTTCTACTTAGAATAACCTTTGGCACTGAAGTGCTTTTAAAGGGACTCAAAGCTGCCAGCTATCGAAACGTTATTGGTGCCTCTCCGCTTGTGCCGTCTGCCTGTGGGATTATCCTGCTCTTTGTTGTACTGTTCAGGCTGGAGACGAAAGGTGCCCGGCTGCAGAGTGACGTGATGGGGATGCATGCCTCATCTTTGTCGGGCTCCATCAGGCTTCTGCGCTCATCTCAGCCACATGCGTGGCCACCCCTCTGCCACATTTGTAGCTGGGCTGCAGCCCCGACCTCAGATCCAGTCTGGGTCAGGCAGCATCTCCCACTGTAAGTCCAGGAGACAGCAGGCTCTACCTTCTTGGCATCAACCCGTGGCTTTAACTGTAACAGAGAGCGACAATGCAGTGGGAGAACTCCATGTGGCCTGCACTTACAGGAATGATGCAGGGGAAGAGTCCCTCTCCTTTCCCCTCCCTTTCTAGACACCTGTCTGTTCGTCTTGCTCCCTGTTTGCACCAGGAGGAAAAGTTTTCACTGTCCTGTCTCAGACCCTTGCGCAAATCCTCTGCTGCAGTTTAGGGCTCTCTGTTGATTTGCAAACATGACATGGGAGACTAGATTCATGAGAGGAAGGAGAAGATCTGTAGGCATCAGAGGTGGGGATGGAAATCTGGCTTCTTAGTAGGTCGGGTTTGGTTCTCTCTTCAGTTTAGCCTCTAGTTCTCAACCAGCCCCTCATCCCCAGTGCACGTTTGTTGTGACACACAGTGGTGTTTCCCTGCTTATTCGATCTCAGCTGGATGTTTGCAGCAGCAGCAGGGCTGGTGGCAACAGCAGGAAGAGGGCAGAAACAGTGAACCAGGGGCAAACGCAGAGTGTCCTAAGGAAAAGTGGGAGCTACATGGTTCTTCCCTTCTGTTCTAAAACTCTCCCCATTATTTGTGTGTTCTTCACAATCAATATTATTCCTCCCCTCCCCCCACAAGTAATTACATCAATGCCCGTGATCAGCCCTACACGAACACACCGCTGTTCCAACGCAACCCTACAATAACAAACCAGTAAGTGCAGCTCAGTGCCCAGGAATGAATTTATGAGAGTAACCCACTGCCTGCGGCCCAGCGTACGTGAGGAGCCCCACGTTAACAAATCAGCATTCCCAGCCCAAGGTGTATAAGCGAACCTGCCATCACAAAACAACAGCAAAGCAGTGTGCATGCGTGATCAAAGGAGGCATACTCTGGTAGGGAAACATCCCACGTGTGAGCTTCAAAAGGCTTGTATTGTAAAAGCGCAGTGAGGCTACAGAATCCTTCCATGATTTCTGACAGATACTCTGACAAGTGCATGTTTTACAGCGAGCCCTGGTAAAACGATGGCACCCCAGTGGCAACATTTCAAGTGTCCCTTAAAGCAGGAGCTTATCTAGTGTTAAATTATCATGGAATGAACACCTATGGAAATATCGCTCACGTGACATGGGCATGAATAGCAAATGAATTCTTTGTGGCCGGCTGGCGGCCTTGCCATGAATCCTAAATGAATTCTGTAATAATGGAACACTTGGCCTATGCCGTCCCTGCCAAGTCGTACTGGGACGGCAAATGCAGATTGTGGTTTAAGGATTTTATAATCTAATCTTTTCTTCTGCGTTGTGTCCACCTTGCTTATTTAAATGGTAAATTCTCTGGGACTGGCTTACCATGTGTACATAGAACACTCCCTCTTTCTGTACGTGAAACACTTCTCTAGTGACTGCTTCTTAAAATAAAAAAGAGAAGGGAAGAAGCCGAGTGGAAAATGGAAAGCAACAGTATAGTTTCGGTCTAGTGCAGTGTCTGTGAATGGCAATTTCCTCTTGGAAGCTGACCCCGGAGTGAAGTGAGCAAAACAGCCCTGCCAGCAGTGCAGCAGCTGTGTAATTGCAGATGGGGAAAGCACTATTATGGTGTGCAAATCATCCTATGCCACTGCATGTTTGAACAAAGCAGAGGGTATATTATGTTTTATAAATCCTTCAGGACCTAGGCTTATTATCGAGGTGGTGCTACGCCCATGAACAAAGGAATGCAAGCGATGGGGAATGAAAGGCAGCCCGCGTCAGTCACTTTCAGAAGGTGGGGGTAGAAAGGAATCCAAAGTGGGTTGGAGAGAGGCAAATAGAAATGATCTGGTGCAAGGAGGTGTTAACCCATGGACTTGAACTTCAAAGGGAAAATCGGATCGCTCTCTGGCGTGGATTGCAAAGGGATGAGGAGAGCAGTGGGTTGCTGCCGTAGCTTTTTTTGCTCCTTTGCAAGAGCAGAACTTTCCCCCTGAATCTTTAGAGCAGGGGAGGCCAACCTGGGCCTCTGGAGGCTCATGCGGCTCTTCAGAAGTTAACGTGCGGCTCCTTGTACAGGCACCGACTCCGGGGCTGGAGCTACCGGCGCCAACTTTCCAGTGTGCCGGGGGGTGCTCACGGCTCAACCCCTGGCTCTACCACAGGCCCTGCCCCCACTCCACCCCTTTCCGTGCCCTCCCCTGAGCCTGCCATGCCCTTGCTCCTCCCCCCTCCCTCCCAGAGCCTCCTGCATGCCACAAAACAGCTGATGGGGAGGGAGGGGGAGGCGCTGATCAGCAGGGCTGCCGGTGGGTGGGAGGCGCTGGGAGTGGGGTGTGGGGAGCTGAAGGGGGGGCTGCTGACATATTACTGTGGCTCTTTGGCACTGTACATTGGTAAATTCTGGCTCCTTCTCAGGCTCAGTTTGGCCACCCTGCTTTAGAGCTTTGACTGTCTCCCCACTGCCCATTTAGCTGAACCTGACCCTAACATGTGTCCTTTGGCAGAAGAGGAGAAGGTCCATTTCTGCTCTCCTACATTTTGTTACTATCATGTTGCTGCAATTGATTGCTATCCCAGCAGGGTGGAACCTGTTCTTGGTACATTTGGCTTAAATAACAAGCGAACGTGCAATCTCAGTTGCAAATATCGTGATAGCTACAAGGCAGGGACAGACTTTTCAAGTCAGATCTGTACTGCCTGGGTCATTGTTCCTGGAGGGCAGGGGAATTTTTATTAGGTTTTTTGGACAGCACCACAAAATTTCTTGAACAAGTCCAATTGCTGTTTTCTCTGCATTTGCTTGATCGTGAGTCCTGCATCTTAACATGCACTTAACAGACTATTTAGTTCTGGATCCTGATTTATAACCTCTTTGGCGGTGGGGTTGGGGGGGGGAATAAAAGGAAGGGTTTTATTGGTTTTGTTTCTATAGTAACCATGGTTGCTCAGAAGCTGGAACAGGAAAAGAAAATTGTGCATTTTTAACCAGAAGTGTCACTGGGGCAAATGGCACACACAATGACTCAGAGTTGATGTTATACACTGGATGCACCAGCAGCCCCATCCGCACTGCCAGGGTAACAGTCTATGCCACCCAGCCCTGCCATCCTTATTTCTGGACCACCTCTCATTACGAAGACCATCGCTCACATCAGATCCTCTGCTACATCCAGGGTTGCACCTAGCTTGGAAAATTTAGGACCACCGGGATGGCCCTATCACTGGTACCGACAGGGGGAGTGCTCGAGGAGCCAAGACTTGGATGCTTTCAGCACAGCTCAGAGTAGGAGCAAAGGGACATGGTGGGGAAAAAGCCAAGTCCAGTGGACACTGCAGTCTCCATGTCTCTATCAAAGGTAGAGCTGCGATGTCAGTGAATTATTGGACCTATGTTTGCAGTCAATGTTCGTTACAGGAAAGAACCAGCCTTGGGAATGGTCCCTGGCTAGCGAGAGCTGTATACACCTCACAGAAATTAAGCCCACACTTTCTTAAGCACTGGCCTGTGCTCACAATCTCTCTCTTTGTTATTGTGGGTCTCGGTTCCTGTTTGCGTCTGTCAGTGCCCTGTGGAGGCTGAGCTGTGACAACAGCTGCCATGTTCAAGGTGTGTCAGCTTTCCAAGTATAACCCTGCTAGGGTGACCAGATGTCCCAATTTTATAGGGACAGTACCGATTTTTGGGTCTTTTCTTATATAAGCTCCTATTACCCCCCACCCCCTGTCCCGATTTTTCCCATTTGCTGTCTGGTCATCCTAAACCCTGCTGTTTGCCTGTTTTGTCTCTGTTCAAGCAGGCTCAGGACCCATGCAAAATCAGATCTTGCTTTTGGTCTTCAGTGGCATTTGCATCCCCATTTCCAGCGCCTTTGGGGCATAAAATGGCCCTGTCACTTCTCTTGTCTGCCATGCGTGGGAACAGCTGCTTCTTGTCTGGAGGGAGCACGTCACATATTTGTTTTTTGTTACATGCTGGGTTCAAACTCCTGAGCTAAAATTATTGCTCTGTTCTTACTCTGGGGTGGATTTCAGGAACTCATCTGGAATACACACACATGCCTTGGCTTCTGGTACCCAGTGGTGCTGAGCAATCACAGGCACCAACTGATGAGAGGCTTGCAGTGTGGCTCCTTGCCCATGCAGCTGTGATTTATTCCCCCCATTTCCCCCTGATGGCCACAGGATGCAGTGACATTTTCTCTTCTCAGTTTGCCTATGTTCTGGCCAAGTGAGAGCTGCATTTCTGCCTGCCACCTGTACCCTCACCTGTCCAGACTGAGCCACTCTCCAGCTTCACAACAACTCTTCGCTCTGTGGAGCTGAAAGCGCTTTACAGAGGGGAGAGAATATCACTGGTTGGGATTGTCACTAAGGGCCTAAGAGAGTTAGGCTCCTGAAATCCCCACCCACTATTGTACAAATGAGGAAACTGAGGCACCAAGGGGGGATGTGTCTTGCCCAGGCTGGTCAATGTCAGAGCCAGGTCTCCAGCTTGCTCCAGTCACGGGGGCACTGTTGTCACCTAGGGTATGTCTTGATTGCAATAAAAGATCTGCAGTGCAGAGTCTCAGAGCCCAGGTCAGTTGACCTGGGTTGCAGGGCTAAAAATAGCAGTATAGACATTTGCATCCAGGGCACAGCCTGGGCTCTGAAACCTGGTTCTGGGGGAGGGTCTCAGGCTTCAGCCTGAGTAGAAATGGCTAGAGTTATTTTTAGCCCTGCAGCTCGAGCGCCACCAGCCCGAGTCAATTGACCTGGGCTCTGAAACCCAGTGCTGCAGGTTTTCCTTTGCAGTGTAGACGTACCCTTAATCTTACTTGGCCACCTCTTGGAGGGCAGTTTGAGGTCACTGCTTTGATCCTCTTTGGACTGAGCGATGCCCAATGATGGTGCCTCAGGCAGTGCTGGTGATGTGGCCGGGTGAGGAGTGTCTCCCCTGGATCCCAGGAGCTCTCAGTTCTGGTCTGGTGGGATCACAGACAGGCCATAGAGGAACAAAGGAGAGATCCCCTGGCCCTGGCCCAGGCCGGCTGTCTTCTGAAGTTGTTCCTGATCCCATCCTAGATGGCTGTGTCCCAGTGCTATCTGTTTGGACCACGAATTAGCTGGGGTTTTATTTTTAGATGCTGTTCCAACTTGCACCCTCAGGGTGCAATGTTAAATGGCAAGGCTGTCATCTGGCAGAGGACAGTGCGAACCTGTGAAGATGCGAGCGGCATACCCACCTGCTCTGCCCTGAGAGCAGCTAGGAGGGTGGCGAGTTGTGATTGGCTAAGAATTGTGCACAGCCTATTATGGTTGTTATGCTATCTCCCACCCTGCCCTCTTGTTTCTCATCCACCTGCCATGTCTTGTCGTTTAGGCTGTAAGTTCTTTAGGGTGTGCGGGGTACAGCAGGGGTAGTCAATTATTTTTTGTAAGGTCCAAATTTCTTGGTCAAGTTCCAGACTCCAGAAAAAATAATAATAAAAAATAATAATAATAATAAGTAAATAAAAAGATTTTGGGGTCCGTTCAAAAGTGTCTGGCAGTCCAAGTTTGGCCTGCGGTCCACCTATTGACTACCGTGGGATACAGTATGAAAATTACAAGCTATCACTGTAAGTATGAGGGGTTTCCTGGACTTGCTTCCTGGCTGGGGGGTGTTGTAGGGAAGCATCCAATCTGGGTCTTTCAGCAAAGAGCCAGCCTAGGGTAAGTGGGGAATTGTACCGCTCTGCCTTAGGGAGCAGCCTGCTTTGTCTCTCTGTTGTGGGTTCTCGTCTGTTAAGGTTCTGGATTTTAAGAAATAAAGTCATGCTACCTTTCAAACTTCCAGCAAAAGTATTTTATGTTTTTTCTAACTTCTCTGTTTGTGTGCCATAAACATACATCATTTACTATATGTCTGGGCAGCCCCTAGTGCAATGGGTCCCTCGCCTGGCTGGCCTGCAGATGCTACCATAATCTAAATGTTTAATAATAACTGCACTGCTTGAGTTCCGATTTGATCATAATAAATAACTAGAGACACTTTCAGAACAGAGAGAGAGAGAGAGAGAGAGACTTATGAAAGCTGGCCAGAGGTGGGAGGGGGATGCACCACGGCCCAGGTGTCGGGGAGGGGACAGGGACGGCTGTGCTAGGGGAGGCAATGCCGCCCATGTTCCAGAGTAATAACGGACTAGCGTTTCTTTAGGTGAATGCTGCAATGGAATTAGCCTAGTAGCAGGTCCCACTTCACAGCAGTAGGGCATCTTCTGAGAAGTACGTATTAATGAGAGAGCTTTCAGGCCTGGATGCGATAACTAGATACATTTTATCTATCAATCGGTGGAGGCGCTGAAATGCATCGGAGGCATCTCATGGCACTTGTATTCGTTACATAATCCCGTCATGCATGTAATACATTTGCTATTATCACTATAGCCTAATACTGATAACCCAGGGGACTCAGTGACAGGTGAACCATGGGCTAAAGATTTAACAGTGAACTTAAGCACCATAACATGAAAGGGAAGGGATGGGGGAAGCCTAGTATGACAGTGCTCTGTTTCTAATTTCAGGGCAGAATAAATGTTAAAAGCTCTGTTGGGAGACCAGAGACATGATGTCAGATTAAAAGAAAATCCGTTCTATTAGTCAGCACTCCGGCTACTAATTCGGTGAAAAAATATTTGGAGGGCAGTTAAGATTCCAAAGGTACAGCTGGGCATTGTGAGTCTTGCGTGGCGGGACATGAGGCCCCCCCAGGCCTCAGACCCCACCACCTCCCATAGGAAAGGCAGTGTTAAGTAGTGGCTTCTCCTGCAACAGTCTAGAACATGCCGGTCTAAACCCAGGGCAGTTTATGCGTGTGAAACAGTAGGACAATTGGACGGGCCGTGGAAAGTGATGCCACCACTGCCCAGAATCCGCTTGATTTCTGAGCTGAGCAAGTGGGCTGGCGGATGAACAGCGCTCAGCTCAGGGGCTGCCTGTTTTCATGCTCGCTGCCCCGTTAACACCTGTGTGTGTGTGTCCTTTCAGACGAGTGCAGTGCTGTGCTCTGGAGGCTGGGCCCTCTTGGCCATCAGCTGTCTGCTGGCGATCATCGCTATATTCCTGCCCAGCGGGCTCTGTGAGAGACGAGTGTGCACCCTGGCTGGCTACATGCAGACAGCAGCGGGTAAGTGACCTGGACCCCACCCTCAATGTTTTCTCTTATGCCCTCTGTGGTTAAAATGGCGTTCTTATTTTCCAGTACAATTCACCGCACAGGAACTCTGGCCAAAGCTGTCACTGTCCTCAGTGGGGCAGTGAATGCTCAGTGCCTCGGAAAATGAGGCCACTTATTTAGGTGCCTAAATACAGATTTTGATGTCTTGCTTTGGGCACCCAAATCTGTAGATTTTGGCTACGGGTCTTGCGACACCAAATTGGACCATCAGCTCTGGCATCCTCCACCTAGTAGCGGATAATGCTTCAAAGGAAGCCAACGTGCCAGTCACCTAGCATACATGGAAATGCGAATACATGTGAAAATAACGTTAAGGCCCAAGCTGCAATGCAGAAGGTCTTGCTTACAAAAATGTTTGTCAAGAGTCGTCTTAACCAGACCTTTTTCTAATGCTGGTTTCTTAGTAGAAATTATTTGTATCACCAGGAAATTTGCTGCTCCCTTTTGTTAATAGTTTTTATTCTGTCCAGCCAGTTAGGAACGTCTCAACTCACAGGTTTCCTTTTATTCTTATTCTTATTATTTATTCTCTACCCAACTTTTGCTGTAGCTTTCCTTAGAACAACAGAGAGATCATGCTATAATTGTGGACAGTCTGATAAGCCCAGGTGAGATTCATTTCATAAAAAGGGGCCTAAACAAAGCTTGGAAAACACCTGACCACTGTGAGACATGATGAGATCTGCCAGATGTTCTGGCAAGTTGTGCTCCATATTCAACTCTAATGAAGGGATGGAGTTACATTATGGTATTGTCCCACTGAACTCAGGTATGCCTCTGCTTCTTCAGATATATTGGCATCTGAATATGAAGCAGTTGTTGAGCTTCTTGGCTTGGTTTAGTTTGTGTGTGAATGCACCGGTGGGCCGGATTCTGCCTTCTGTGCTCATGCAGTCACTGTAACAGAGGGCAGAATGGCCAAATTTCTGGTAGAGATAAAACTAGCTCACTGGGCTCAATTGTATTTTCCCCTGTACACGGCAGGAGCTAACTCTTCACTCTTGTTGTTAGGGCATGTCTGTTGCTTCTCCCTCACTCTGCTATAATAACAATAAGTGACGATAATTTGCACTTGCATGGCATCTTTCATCTGAGTATCTAACAGCAATTTGCAAACACTAATTAATTCCCACAGCAGCCCTGTGAGGTAAGTAAATATTAGCCAGTAGGCGACGCTTTGCTTTAGATATTGTATCTTTTATGTGAATTACCATATTGATTCTTGTAATAGGAATTACAATTTAATTAAAATAAAACATTATCCATTGGGCGGGAGAGAGGAGAACAATGTCTTTATTAGTATTATTTGTGTTGCAATAACGACTAGCAGCCCCATCACGGACCAGGACCGCATTGTGCTCGGCGTTGTACCAACAGAACAAAAAGACCCTAACCCAGTAAACTGGACAAAGCTGGATTGAACAATGATCGCCAACAGATGGGAGACTCCTGGCTCCCCGTTCTGTGTGCCATCCATTCTCTTATGTACAAATGACAGCTCTCACTGTGGCTTTGCATATTTTTGTTTGATAAAATTCCATACACAGAATTTAAGTGACCTCAAAAAAGTGTACGTATGCACACACACACTTCACGTATGGTGTGAGGCAGGATTCTGAGCTAGGAGTTGAATGAAGAACTGCTGATTCACAAGGACCTACGCACAGTCAAACCCATCATTCTTCATGCCTGACACCCCCTTGGTGATGTAACTAACTAGCCAAAGACTCATAGCATTAATTGCTCCGCACAAAACAAGGGAACACAGGTTCACTTTGCTAACAGTGTCAGAATTGAAAAATACTGTAAGCAACTTCTGACATTTAGTAGGGCTTAAAAATATTGCCTCTTGAGACCCAAACCCTGTTTATAATGGGTGTCCAGATTTCATTCACGTTCTTACCATCACTGCTATTAAAAGTTTTTGCATGTAACTGCATCTCTGGAGACTTGTGATGTCTCTGTTCCTTGTACCCAAGCTGTCCTGAAACAGACTAGTTTTATGCCCACCCTGCCTTGTGTCGCCCCCATTCCCCACCCCACTTATACTACCCCAACATGCCTGGGCAGAATAGCCCCACTTTATCTTCGTGGTTATTTGTGTTTAATTCTTTGTACCCCATTAACATCCTTCCAAAGGGTTTTAAAAACCTCTACAAGAAAGAAAGAAAGAGTTTAGTCTTGTAGCTCCTAATTTGTTGGTCAGAATAAAAAAATCCATTCCCCAAGAAGCTGATGACATTCCTGATGTATTTTCGTTCAGCTCCAGGGGTCTTCTCCTGGAAGCTGCCCCTGGGATGGGGCTTGAAATAAGGTACCCCAGACAGATGCCGTCGAGGGAATGGCAGGTGATGAATTCAGAGATTTCGGGAAGGGCACTGAAAATAAATGCCACGTCCTGACAGAAAACACCCAGAGCCAAACTTTAGTTACCTGCCAGGGAAACACGCACTGCCATACACCTGTCTGTGTGTGCAGAACCCCTTGAGGCTCTGCAGGGGCCGGCACAGTGGCCTCACTGTCATATTTGAACCACCTAGGCCCCTCCCTAGGAGATAAATCGCAGTTTAGCCAGTTTACTCAGTTCGGTCTCTTATGTGAAACCAAGGGGGGGGCAATGTTGTAAGGCCTGTGTTCCTGTTGTGAGCAGAGAGGCGTGCCCTCGTTCAAACCCCCCACACCGTTGTTTAATGCATTACGGGCTGTCTCCTGCACCTTTGCAGTCAGTAGCCGAGCATCCCCTGCCCCTCAAGGACTGGGTCCAACGTGCTCCTGGGCAGAGACTGGGACCAGGAATCTCTTTCTCTAGCTATAAATCTCTCTTGCAGCCTGTGCCACTCACACCAACACCCACTGTTCTCAGGGAGTGCCTGACAGCTGTTGCCCGGCAGGGTTTTATTGCTGAATGGAGAGTGCTATAGCGTACCTTTTAGAAACCCATCAGGGTGGGCGTCCTCAGGGGTGTACAGAGAAAACCTATCACATCTCCCCAGTCATGGATGTACTGAGGTACCAGCAAGTCCCATAGAGGCAGATAGAAATTGCAAACCCCGGGCTTTGAAAGACAAGTGGCTGGCAGAGGTGGAGGTGTGTGTGTAGGGAATCGCTCCCTGAATGCTCGAAAACATCCTGATTCAAGACCATTGCTGTCAGGACTTTAGCAGAAATAGATGGTGTTGGTTCTGACCGTGATCCTGAGTTAAAGCAGGAGGACAAACCCACTGGTGTGTCTGTGCCATAGAATAAACACACTTCCCTGAAGATCTCCTCTTGCCCCAGAAACCCATCAGAATTTCCACGTGATACGCCTCATCATCTGACCTGCAGAATTCAATCAGCTTTTTCGTGTTGCGAGGGAAAATCCTGTTACACGGTACCCTCACTGCAGCGCTAAATATGAACTACTCCTGTGGGATCTGATCTGAAAGCAGATGGACAGACCCGTTTCTCCCATCCCACTGCACTGAGGCTGTTATTAAAGATGACTCTTCATGCTCGGCCGAAGGGATAATGAAAACGAAGAAGGAAGCTGCTCGCCTGTCAGAATCTCTCTGGTTCCTGCCCCCAAATGGTTCGCTATTATATCTGTGTGTGCAGAGGCCAGGCTTCTCATGCAGCCTGCCCTTGCCCTCTGCTGCTGAACCTCCTAGTTGTTGGGGACAGCAAATAGAATCTGTATCTGCCTGTATCTGTAACTTTCACTCCATGCATCTGAAGAAGTTGGTTTTTTTACCCATGAAAGCTTATGCCCAAATAAATCTTTAGTTTTTAAGGTGCCACTGGACTCCTCATCTCGTTGTTTTTGTAGATGAGCCCAGCGATCCATGGCAGTGCAATGTGCAGCTGAGCAGGGCGCCTGAGTTAAGGTCCTGAGCTTGTTACAAGCTTCCTGGGCTCAGGGAGTGCTCAGCCCTTTAGGAAAACATCTCAGAATTGCCTGTCCCATATTTCCTCATTTGCCTCTTCTGCCGCATGACGCAGCATCGATAGAGACCAGAAGGGGCTCTGCCTAGACCTCCCTGGCGGAGGCCATGTCCCTGTGGCACACGGCCTTCACCCATTGTGGAGGTGCTGGGTAAATAAAGAAGTGAACATAGGGTCATCCCTGAAGAAGTCCTCCTGCCTTTTGGGCTGAAAACCTGTAGAGGGCCAAGTCTCACGCAGAGGGAAAGAGGAGGTTTTCTTGGTGGGCGGCTAGGCTAACTGGCCTCAGGATTAGAGTTTTGTGTACCATTTTCAGTGGCTCAGGAGATGGGAGGAGGGAGAGTCCAGACTTCTTGTTGTGCAGCCTTTTCCTGAGCCTTCATCAGAGACTATGAAGGCACCACCAGGGGCAAGTGCTCCAGGAAGAAAACAAGGGAAGCCAGTGCTCAGAACCACTGCTCCGTCCTCTAGCTCTGGGGCAGTGGTAACCTTCAGATCATCACACTTCAAAACGCATGCATCCAGCTCTGCGGCCTGCTCGGCTCTCGCTCCCACCTAGCAGCTCTGGCCCAGGAACGGGTTTGGAGAAGCACATGGTTCGGGTGGTGAATTTCCCATGCCGTGTACCCCAGTCTTGGTTAGCGTTCTCTTCTCTCCAGGCCTGGCAGCACTTTCCGCAGGGGGGCAAAAGCAAAGGAATGGAATAAATGCATCAACGAGTGCTCAGAGGGAACATGCAGCAGAACCAGTTCACAGGGTCAGTAACCAACCCAAGCCTGAAATCACAAGGCCCTGGAGTCAAAGAAGATTCCAGCCCCACTGCCGCTTCATGGCTTTGCTTCGTCCCTGGTGAAAAGCCTTGACCGTCTGGAGATGGTTGGGGAGGAGAGAATCACTCGCTGAAAGTGTTATGGAGCCCAACCAAACAGCTGAGTCCAGTCTGAAGTCAGGATTCAGTATGGAGCAATGGCCTGGAAAGGCCCTTTCAGTCCTAGAGGTG
This sequence comes from Lepidochelys olivacea, assembly GCF_965140295.1. Taxonomy (NCBI): domain Eukaryota; kingdom Metazoa; phylum Chordata; order Testudines; family Cheloniidae; genus Lepidochelys; species Lepidochelys olivacea. The sequence goes on along the minus strand of NC_140427.1, from coordinate 3,916,828 downwards.
GTGCCGCAGCATGCTGAGCTGCCCCGGAAGGAATCATACACCTTCAGAAACAGCCATGTTGCCCATCCCACTACAGAGACCCCAGAGGGTGATGCAGCAGGAAGACAGCTGAGTTTGTCTTTGCAGCACTTTCTACCAATACCTGTTCAACATAGACGTTGCAAAGGGGCCAGCCTTGCTTCGTCCTGGGTTGAGATGACTCATATTAGTGTGACTGCAAAGGAGGGAGATTATCCTGGAGAACATGTGGTCTAGTAGGTAGCAAAGAAGGCTGAGGACACTGGGCACATCACTTCCCCCACTCGCTGCCTCAGTTTCCCCCTTCTCCGAGAGGAACGATGTTCCAGATTAAATCCCCAGCTCTGCCACGAATGTTCTGCACAACACTGGGCCAGTCACTTAGTCGCTCTGTGCCTTAGTCCCCCATTTGTAAAGTGTGCACCACAGCACTTCCCTTGCTCACCGGGGTGTTGTGGATACAGGGCTGGATTTAGGGGCAGGTGACCCAGACGGCCACCTGGGGTACCGGGCTTGGAGTTAGTGACAAAAGGGAAAATAGAATGTTTGAAGTAAAATGTTTCAGGTATTCTGTATGCGCTTTCATTTTTCACTAACCTCCTAGAATGTTCTGGACCTTTATACAATCTTGTGGAACCTTCCAGGTTTTCTGAGATCTACGTTTTCCTTGAAGCCTTTAGAACGTTGTCAGCCAGGCCCTCATGGGAATAAAAGGGGCCGGGCATAGCCAGTCGGTCAGTGAGATACAAGAACAAAGTGAAGTGAGAGCCCACCTGTGATATTGTTAACCTCGTTTTATTGTGTAATTGTGAAAGTGTACTTGTGACAGGGATAAATCATGTAGACAAATTGTGCATCACAGTCGTGAAATGGGCTTCAAATACAATACAAAAAATAAGGTATTCAAAAATTTAACAGTTGGAGGGAGGGGTGCCAAAGACGTTCCTCGGCTGGGGCACCATTTGGTCTAGGGCTGGCCCTGTGGGGATAAACACATTACAGATGTGAGATGAAATGCATCCTAGAATACTCAAGGACCTGACTGAGGAGATATATGAGCCATTAGCGATTATCTTTGAGAAGTCATGGAAGACGGGAGAGATTCCAGAGGACTGGAAAAAGGCAAATATAGTGCCCATCTATAAAAAGGGAAATAAGGACAATTACAGACCAGTCAGCTTAACTTCTGCACCCTGAAAGATAATGGAGCAAATAATTAAGCAATCAATTTGCAAACATCCAGAAGATAATAACGTGATAAGTAACAGTCAGCATGGATTTGTCAAAAACAAATTGCGTCAAACCAACCTGATAGCTTTCTTTGACAGGCTAACAAGCCTTGTGGATGAGGGGAAGTGGTGACGTGGTATATCTTGATTTTAGTAAAGCTTTTAATACTGTCTTGCATGACCTCATAAACAAACTAGGGAAATGCAGCCTAGGTGGAGCTACTATATGGTGGGTGCAAAACTGGTTGGAAAACCGTTCCCAGAGAGTAGTTATCAGTGGTTCACAGTCAAGCTAGGAGGGCATAACGAGTGGGGTCCTGCAGGGATTAGTTCTGGGTCCGGTTCTGTTCAATATCTTCATCAATGATTTAGATAATGGCATAGAGAGTACACTTGTGAAGTATGAGGACCATACCAATCTGGGAGGGGTTGCAAGTGCTTTGGAGGATAGGATTATAATTAAAAATGATCTGGACAAACTGGAGAAATGGTGTGAAGTAAAGAGGATGAAATTCAGTAAGGACAAATGCAAAGTACTCCACTTAGGAAGGGACAATCAGTTGCACACATACAAAATGGAAACGACTGCCTAGGAAGGAGTACTGCGGAAAGGGATCTGTGGGTCTTAGTGGACCACAAGCTAAATATGAGTCAACAGTGTAACACTGTTGCAGAAAAAGCGAACATCATTCCGGGATGTATCAGCAGGAGTATTGTAAGCAAGACATGAGAAGTAATTCTTCTGCTCCACTCCATGCTGATTAGGCCTCAACTGGAGTATCGTGTCCAGTTCTGGGCGTCACATTTCAGGAAGGATGTGGACAAATTGGAGGAAGTCCAGAGAAGAGCAACAGAAATGATTAAAGGCCTAGAAAACATGACCTATGAGGCAAGATTGAAAAAAATTGGTTTGTTTAGTTTGGAGAAGAGAAGACTAAGGGGGGACATGATAACAGTTTTCAAGTACGTAAAAGGTTGTTACAAGGAGGAGGGAGAAGAATTGTTCTTCTTAACCTCTGAGGATAGGACAAGAAGCAATGGGCTTAAATTGCAGCAAGGGAGGTTTAGGACATTAGGAAAAACTTTCTAACTGTCAGGGTGGTTAAACACGAATAAATTGCCTAGGGAGGTTGTGGAATCTCCATGATGGGAGATTTTTAAGAGCAGGTTAGACAAACACCTGTCAGGGGTGGTCTAGATGATACTTAGTCCTGCCATGAGTGCAGGGGACTGGACCAGATGACCTCTCGACGTCCCTTCCTGTCCTGATTCTATGATTCTATGTTCAGACACTACAGTAATGCGGTTCTGATAGGTACTCTAGCTTGCTAGCTTTCCAAAAAGGGGACAGAGATACGTCCCCTCCTTTGTAAAGCACTTGGAAATCTGTGGGTGAAAAGTGCAATACAAGATTTTAATATTATTAATCACTTGTTGAGCAAAGAGCACACAGTGTTGCACAGAACCTAGGAACAGACCCTCCCACAGGAATGTCCTCTTCTTTGCATTCAGGACTAAGCCAGTGAAGCTGCTTTATGGACTCATTTTAACCCTGCAGGTAATGGATTTGCTAATAAAGCATGACTTTCTCATGCTAGGTTGCTAGGGCAGCCGATGAAATTCACACCCTTCTGGGATGTTAAATCATTAATCCATAGAATGTCATTAGTTACAGGTCAGGAGGAGATATCAGCCTGCTATCATCCTGGCTCCCTCTCTATTTAAAAAATGACAGTGTGCATTGAATTTCCCCCAGCACGAAATGTGTAAGATAAAAAGAACATTAGGGCTGTTAATGAAGGAATTCTACAAGCGTCCGTTCAGCAAAAGAGAGGCTGATATATGGATGCGGGAATAGCTCGGCCGGCCAATTCATTATCACCCAGCAGCATTAATGTGCTGGGGATCTTCCAGCCTTCTGGGTATTAACTTGTACAATATATAAAATTCTAGGTGAAATTTTCTCTCTCTCTCTCTCACATACACCCACACAGAGCCCGTTCCCCTGTGCACAGCCTGCTTACTCTGGATTTGTGTGGAGGGAAATGGGGGTGTATGGCATCCAACATAACCCCTGCCAATTTGCAATCAGTGCGTGCGCAGCTCTGGGTCTCCTCTGCAACTGCTGTGCGCTCCTCACATGGGCAATGGAATCCAGATAATCACAGACCCTATAGCCATGTCTTCTCCTCCTCCCCAATCCCATCATGGTGGATTATGTGGACCCGGTTGCAGAGCCTAGATCCACCATGCATACGGGATGAAAAATCTCACTGCCTGCCCGCTCAACTTCACCCCCCATCCTGGGCAGCAGACTCAACTCTACTTGCTAAAGACCTTTGCCTGCGGGGATTTTCACCCACTGGAGTGTAGAATCATAGACTGTAGGGCTGGAAGGTACCTCAAGAGGTCATCAAGTCCAGCCCCCCACGCTGAGGCAGAAACAAGTAAACCTAGACCATCCCTGGCAGGTGTTTGTCCAACCTGTAATTAAAAACCACCACCGACAGGGATTCCACAGCCTCCCTCAGCAGCTTGTACCAGAGCTAGACCACCCTGACAGTTAGAAAGTTTTTCCTAATGTCTAACCTAACTCTCCCTTGCTGCAGACTGAGCCTGTGACTTATTGTCCTGTCTTAAGTGGACATGGATTACAGTCAATCACCGTCCTCTCTCTCCTTTTTGTGACCCTGTTCTCCATCCACTCACACACTTTGTCTGTCTTGTCTATTTATATCTCAAGCTCTTTGAGGCAAGATCTATCTCTTACTATGTGTATGGACCGTGTCTAGCGCAATGGGCCCCGAACCAAGTACTACTGTCATACAAATAATTTCAAAAATCCGCATCAGGCAATGTGGGGAGGAGGGAGCAACCAACAGATCCATGTAACTCTGGCTGCAACAGCCCCATCACTACCTCCAAATCTCCCTCTGCATAGGCTGCAATGCAGCGAGTCCCTGCAGAACACAGCTCCATAGTGTCATGCAACACGTCAGTGGCAAAGCTGGGAACACAACCCAGGTTGCCTGGCTACTCAGGCCAGTGCCCGAGCCACTAGCCCACACAGTTAACACCCCCTGCGCGCGGGGCTTTGCATTTGGTGCTGATGCAGTTTGCGTTGAGGCCAGCACAGGTGCTAGGGACAGACAAAAATGTGTGGGAATGAGGCAAAGTCCCTGGAAAGGCAAGCGGCTGGGACAGTTAAATAAAAATGAGGACCTCTGAGTGTTTTACTGATATTGAGCAGGCTGGCCATAAACCATAGCCTCTATGCAGTATTGACAAACGAAAATGTACTAGGTACATTTGGTCAAGCTAATGGGCTGCTGAAGCCCTCACTGGGCCTCAGTAAGTGCTGTATATTGTGCCTTTTAATATCATTTCCCTATGGATTAATTCTTATTCAAACTGAGGTGGCCCTGAGTCAACAGAAGTAAGTCGTGCAGTTTATTGTGATTCAGACACGATGCATCGCTCTGTTTTGTCATTTCTTTCCCCATTCCTCTCCCCTCCCTCCAAGTGGGAATCTTTGTTCGAAATTAATCTTTCCCCAGCAGGAGGGTGAGCAGCAAGGAGAGAACCTCCCTCAGAAAATAATTACGTTTGTTGCATGGCACCAGGGTGTTTCTTTAAGGTAGAATAATTGTGGCTGTACTGTGTAGAATAAATTGTATGTAGGCCATGAAACAATGATCTCTTGAGTCTCTGCCCAGGAAAGTTCTGTCCTTGCTATGGACAAGTGTAGGACTGATTCTGTCACTGGTAGAGCCAAGAGTGCTCACTATAAAACTTCATTAGAGATCCTAGGAAATACAGTGCGTACAGAGGAAGGATGGTTTTGTGGTTAGTGCACTGGGCTGACAGTCAGGAGATATGGATTCAAATTCTGGCTCTGCCCTAGACTCACTGTGTGACTTGGGTCAAGTCACTTACTCCCTTTGTGTCTCCTCAGTTCCACATCCGTAAAGTGGAGGTACTAATACTTCCTTTCTCTGTTTTGGTTGTAAGCTCTTTGGGGTAGGGATGATATTTTACTTTATGTATGTACAAAACCTAGCGCCATGGGGTTCTGATCTCAGTTGGGGCCTTCAGGCGCTCCCATAATATAAATAAATAATGCGGCCACATTTGTTGCTATAGCACCAGCTAACTGTTCCCAAACCTTCAACGAGCTTTCAGTTTTTTAGCCACTCACAAGTGGAAACTATGAATGAATTGAAGTCAATAGCAAAATTCTCCCTGAGTTCAAGGGGCCCGAGATTTTACCCTGTGTGTGTGGTTTCCCCTAACAGATAAATAACATTTGTAAAAAACTGTGTACCCATAATGTGTGTACATGTATATTTGCATCTATATGTATATAGACATATTCTCTCATGCATCACATACCAAATACAGTTCATTCCATCTGTCTATACTTTATTTGGTATATGATACGTTAGTGAGAGCTCAAGCATTGTAAATACACAAGAGTAACAAACTGTTAAAGCCACATTTGAACTTGCCTCTGAAGTACCAGTTTAAATTGATTCGCTTCAGATACCTCACTCCAGCTTTCCCCGAGACCCAGGAGGAGCAGTACAGGGGGTGGGGACTGAGGGCTAGTGAAGTGTGAGGAGGGGAATTAATAGATTTTTTTTCTTGCGTTTCTCTGCTGTTTTATGTTCTTGAATAGAGGTGTGTGTTAATTCTGCTCACTTTTAGGTGGCTATGTTAGTTGGTAGTAGCTGTGGAGCTGTGCAGACCTATGTTGTTAAATAATAAATACAATAATCATAGGTTAGAATTTCATATTCATCACCTTTGTGGCTGTGATTATTACCTCTCTGGGATTCCCTGGTGGAAGGGAGCAGATCAGCAAACACATTATTTCTTCTCGTCAGAATATAAACAAGAACAAATATTGAATCAGCTTTTGTCCCAACCCCGCTGGCTCCCTTCTAATACAGATTTGACATGTATCCTCATTAGTTGGGTGGCTTTTTGGGCTTTATCCTTTTCTCCTCTGTTATCAGTAGCAGCTTCTAACCCCTTGCAAAATCAGTCTGGACTTGGCTTTTTAAAGACAAGGGTGGCATGTTCCCACTTCCGCTATTTTTGTCCGTGTAAGGGGAATTGGAGAATCCTTAGCTTCCAGGTTTAGAGCTCCTGAACCCTGCTTTACAAAGGGGCTGGGCTACTTTAGTGGACACTAAGACGGGTGCCTCCCACGTGCAGTGATATTGTCTGAAAGGTGGAAATGTGATAAACATTACTGGCTCCATCAATAAATTAACGTTCTCCCCCTTGATTTGTGTTAAACTCTCCTTTCCCACTGCCTAACCTGACCTTTGTCTCTTGAAATTAAAACTCGGTTCCTATTTTCCCTCATCCCCATCCTCCTGCCCCACTTTGCAGAGCTAAGGGAATTTAGCAGAGCTCTGCAGACAGGAGCAAAATGAATACAGTGTAATAAAAAGATGGATCCAGCCCTCTAACTTCAAGATAAAGGGCCAGGCATAGACAACCAGGGGCAATGAAAGATGCTTTCATGTATCTGAGCAGGGGAGCCAGCAAAAGTAATGAGAAGATATCTGTACCAAGCTCAATCGTTTCAGCCCTTTCAGCTATAGCTGATCAAATAGGCACATGGGGCTTTGAATTTCATTCACATAAATTCAGACATGGAGCCCGAATTGAACCAGGTGATGCAGGTTTGGGGCCTGTTTCTGAGAGCAGCACCACTGAGAGCTGGGAGGAGGGGAGGTGCTCAGCATCTTGCAAGGGATCAGGCCCTTGTGTTTGGCTCTTGGCTGCTATTTTTAAGCAGCTGAACCCTGCAGCCCCTCCCTCATCACACCCCCCCCCCCATTCCATAAGGAAAGAGTATGTAAACTTTGTGCAGATAAAGCAAAATGTGAATTGCAAGGCGAGCGGGTCTGGCAAGGCTATAGTGCTCTGGGGATTGCTTCCAAGAGAGAACACGATTTAAAGCTGGGGTGAGGGGACGAGGCAGAAAGGGGTGGACGGAAGGGCAGCTATAGAATGACTGCCCTTCGCAAGCACCGCTGCTGCCAGTTACCGGAGACATGAGACGCACATTGTCTCCAGCCACCATTGTTGTCCTCAACATCAACATCAGAGGGGGAAGGGCTGCATTTGTGTAATTTTCATCCCACCAAGTCTGGGTGCTCTCTCAGAGTGCAGCTCTTGCCAGAAGCTTGGTAGCTGTTAAAATGGCACCCTGGCCTGGGACATGTTTTTGCCTCAGACTCCATCTTGAGTTTTCTCAGTTTACCCAGACAAAAAAGTTTCTGTCCCCTCCCTGTTTGCTCTGGGATCTGACCACCAAGCTGGGTTCCTTCTGGCTTGTGCATCATCACCAGCCAGAAAGATTCTGCAGGCCAGATTCTGCCCTCATTTATACTTGTGTCTTCAATGGGTTTACACAGGTGGAACCGAGGGCAGAATTTAGCCCTGCAATTGCACCTTAGTTCACACTCTCTGTTGATGATGTGTGAGCCAGGAGAGAATGCAACTCACTTCCCATGGCATGGTGAGCTCTGCAGGGCTCATGGCAGTGCGAGGAAGTGCAAATAGATTTCTGTCACTAGAGTCAGCAGGTGTGACTGTGAATGCAGCCTGGTGCTAATCTGCTGAGTAAGAATGAGGTTACAGCCACATGGTCGTTGCCAGGGAGGAACAGCACTGTGGCTCAGGTGTCCGAACGGGGGCCAGCTTCTGATCAAACCTGTTCCAAAAAACTCCACTGGACAGAACAGGTTGTAAAGGGATGGAGAGGACCCGTAATGCAGCTGTGTGTCCTGTAACCATGTCCTGCTTCTGATTTCACCCTTTCCTTGAGTTCCCAGAAGCTTGAGTCAGCTGTCCTGGTCCAGTGCCCTCACATACAGCAGCTTTAGCACTGACCTCCAAGAGCAGGGAGCGAAGGAGTGATTCACTATTTGCATTCCAGATGCTGAGTATTCATGGCCACATCAGAGACTTGAAAGAGGGAGAAAGGCAGAGGGAGGGGTGGAGCATGCCCAAACAAACCCAAACCTGACATGTTGGCAGAGGTCTCCACTGAGGGTCATTGGGAATGCAAAAGAAGCTGGGGCTTTTTGACACACTATCTCATGGGCTGATGAACACGGTGCGGTGTGACATTTAATTTCACATGGCCCCAAGGAATAGAGAAGGGCAAAGGGATCACCAAGACTGTTCAGACAGGAAACTCGCCCTGATCAAAATCACACTTGCCTTAGTAGCTGTTGATGCAGGAATACAAGAGAGACCGTTACCCTGATCCCCTGGAACTTACTGGGGCCAGAGAAAGGGGCACAGGTCTATCTTTTCCTAAAGTGATCAGCTGGAGATGCTTTAGGGGGGCGAGGATGCTTAGCACTTACTGAAAACTGGTCCCTTTTGAAAAACTAGCCCATAATATCTGCATACCCCAGAGTAAAAGGAGCAAATTCAGCTCTGGCATAAGCAGATACAATTCCCCTGGATGTCAATTCAAGTAGTTCCATGGCCAAATTTGGCTCATGCTATCTAAATCCTCCAGCAACCACAAATTGCATCAGTGGCAACAAAACGTGTTCGCCTTCTCTGAGACAGGAAAAATCATTCTGCCTGACAAGAGGCATGATTCTTCCTCTTGCTTTGATCTTCTTTCCTCAGCCCTGTTTATGGAGATAAGAGGCCAGTATACTTCGAGCTTCTTTGATTGAGAATTTGTTTCCCCTTGTCCTTTTAAAAATTATACTTAACAAAGAACATAGATGAGGAAAAAGTCCTTTGCCATATGGCTCTATAACATTCCAAAGGAGAAATGTTGGTTAAAGGACATTAAGTCTGAACAGAGCCATGCTCAGCTGTGTATTGCCTATGCCAGTCTCTCTGTAAGAACAGCTGCCATTCAGATTCTGTCTATCAGGTGCTGGGCTGGAGGACAAGGGCATAATGTTTATAGACCAACATTAAAATTAATCTTTGAGAAGCTATTGCACAGCGTTTCAAGTGATTGCCGCAGGAAAGGCAGCTAAAAGGAGCACACGGGATTTATCTGTCTGGATAACAGACAACAGACTCACCGATCACCCTATGATCCCTGAGCACTCACCCTAACCCTAACCTCACAAGAGACCCCCTTTCCCTGTTCTGAACCCCACAACCTAAATAGCATCCAGCAACTGCCATATTAGGGAACAAGACCAAAGCCAGGTATAGTTACAAATTAACAGATTTTTCAATTGACATAATTCCCCCCTCCCCTTGCAGGTAAATATAATGCTGGTGAAAGGTGCTAGCCTGACTGTGCCTAAAATGGACACAGTTTATCTCCAGGACAGGTACCGTTACTCCCCTCTGCATTGTTCCTCTCTCATGTGACTCAGCATGTAATTGCACTTGGTATTCTTGCTGATTCATGGTAGCCCAAAGTGAAAACCCAAAGCCAGGGAGAGATTGTATGCTGCCCTATGAACTCTCCTCCACCAGATGGTGTCCCCATGGCAGGTCATCTTAACCCGTCTTCGTCTAGTGTATGGTGAGGCTCCGGTATCAGAACAGGACTGGCCATACCCTGCAGAGAACATACACACCATGTTGTAAGATAGACAATCAATGCAACATTGTAATACTTTGCACGGCTATAGTGCCCTTCATCCTGGGATCTCTGCAAACTTTATAGATACTGTAAACCTGATGAATTAAATCTCACAACTCTCCTGAGAGGTAGGGAAGTATTGTTATCCCCCTTTTGTTGATGGATAAAATCATACAGCTAATCTCGAAAGAGATGCCAGGAGTCCTAACTCACAGTCTTACTCCCCTTTCCAGTTGATACTGTGTTTCAACTAGCAAAGAAAAATGACATCACTCAGTAGGATTCCAAGGAAATGGCCTATTAGCATCACAAATGCTCTTGATTGGTCTGTGTGACACATTGTAACATTCGACATGTCCCGCGCTTGCATTTGTAAATACAACCTGGCTGAAAAATGCCTTTGATTATTATTTTTATAGGAATCAATGATAGTAGCAAAGCTAAACTTTGTATTGATCACACTAATTGTGTCCACTCTCCAGCTGGAGGGCATCTGAGCATGCAGTCTAGAAGTTTTCTGAGATCCGAAATGGCCTGAGCTGCATGAGAACTCAGCTAGTGGGTGGAATCTGAGACAGCATCCAGAGGCTGAACAAACACAGTGAAGAAAGGCAGCTTTCCAAGCAACTGGGACGCTCAGGACTAAGGAAAGGATTAAGGGTCTGGAATTGGATTAAACTGCTGGCAACTGCAATTTGGCCCCAAAGTAGATTTTGTATGTTGCTTAAGAAATTGCATGAAGCCTTGTAGGTAGACAAGGGGGTCCAGAATGTGCAATGGGATGGAGCGAGCAGGAGAAGCTATCTGTCCAGCAGCAGGTAAAACTGAGCCATATAGTGCATGTGAAATTGCAGAAGCGACAATTGCTTCACTGGCCCAACACAGAGTTTTTAAAATAAATTCTGTTCAGTATCCTATAGAAGGCTAGGAAATAGTTTCCTGAATACACTGTTTTGTTTCTCTTACAGTTTCTCTGGCAGTGAAAGTTCTTAAAGTGATTTCGCCCATTTCATATCTTCAGATAACATTTGTAAAGTTGAGGTTTGATTTTCATTTAAGTCATGGGAGAATCCTCCACACATTCTTCTTCTAGTTACCCGTGGGCTGCTGGAGGAACTGCTGTGCATTTCTTGGCAGGGATCAAAGACCTGCACGCAGCCTCTCTTTGTGTACGTAAACTCTCATTTGATCTTCTTTTGTTTTCCCGTTTGCTGTAGATTACTTGGACACAAGCCAGGCGTGGCTTTGCACTGGCTCTTTTGCAAACCCCATAACAAGTGAGGTGAGCATTGTGAGTTCATCTGCAAACATAGCACAAAAAGAGGCATGTTCGTGTAAAATAGCTCTGCTCCAGAGCCTCAGCGATTCCTCCTGGGGGCTTGTCATAAATATAAAGGGAAGGGTAAACCCCTTTGAAATCCCTCCTGGCCAGGGGAAAGCTCCTCTCACCTGTAAAGGGTTAAGAAGCTAAAGGTAACCTCGCTGGCACCTGACCAAAATGACCAATGAGGAGACAAGATACTTTCAAAAGCTGGGAGGAGGGAGAGAAACAAAGGGTCTGTGTCTGTCTGTATGCTGCTCTTGCCAGGGGCAGAACAGGAATGGAGTCTTAGAACTTTTAGTAAGTAATCTAGCTAGGTATGTGTTAGATTATGATTTCTTTAAATGGCTGAGAAAAGAATTGTGCTGAATAGAATAACTATTTCTGTCTGTGTATCTTTTTTGTAACTTAAGGTTTTGCCTAGAGGGGTTCTCTATGTTTTTGAATCTAATTACCCTGTAAGATATCTACCATCCTGATTTTATGGGGGGATTTCTTTATTTCTATTTACTTCTATTTTTTATTAAAAGTCTTCTTGTAAAACACTGAATGCTTTTTCATTGTTCTCAGATCCAAGGGTTTGGGTCTGTGGTCACCTATGCAAATTGGTGAGGCTTTTTATCCAACATTGCCCAGGAAGGGGGGGGGTGCAAGTGTTGGGAGGATTGTTCATTGTTCTTAAGATCCAAGGGTTTGGGTCTGTAGTCACCTAGGCAAATTGGTGAGGCTTTTTACCAAACCTTGTCCAGGAAGTGGGGTGCAAGGTTTTGGGAAGTATTTTGGGGGGAAGGACGCGTCCAAACAGCTCTTCCCCAGTAACCAGTATTAGTTTGGTGGTGGTAGCGGCCAGTCCAAGGACAACGGGTGTAATATTTTGTACCTTGGGGAAGTTTTGACCTAAGCGGGTAAAGATAAGCTTAGGAGGTTTTTCATGCAGGTCCCCACATCTGTACCCTAGAGTTCAGAGTGGGGGAGGAACCTTGACAGGGCTGCAAGGGGCTTGCTTTCATCAGTGGGGCTCATGCGTGTGCAGGCAGGACTGGAAGAAAGAAGAACGGCTTTGGCAAATGGGAAGACTTGGAAGCGGTAGGCCACACTAAAGCAAAAAACCAGACCAAGGATCTCCAAGAGCTAACTCTTCCTGAGACGGCTCCACAATACATGGGGGCCATCCTGGAAGCGTCTGAGTTGAGACAGACAGCTGATAAAATGTAGATCTGCCCCACACTGCCGGAGCCCCAGTGGTGTAAACAAAGAGGGGGCTGTGAAGGCTCCAGGGCTTCAGAAATTCCTCCCACTCTGTTGGTCCAAAATAACCCCTGACTCATGACACTCAGGGCATATGCAAAGACTCGTCTCTTTCCCGAGGTGTCTGGAAACAAGGGGTGGCAATTGTAAGGGTGGAGAATTATTTGAGAGGAAGGACTTCAGGGAAGTTCAGGAACCCTGTAGCCTGAAGGCAGGTAAGGAAGAGTATATGCATCCAGCATTGTCCTCTGGAGAGAGACAGAGTTTTGTTGGCTCTTTTTACCTCCATTTTGGAGGGCAATGTGCTGCAGATCGTGTGTTAGATCCAACGTCTGTGGAAGCCAGTGAGAGTCAGATCAGGCCAATAAGCTGCATTTTCAAAGCACTTGGGTTATCTAAGGAAAAAAGAGCACCGGTACATCCAGCAGGAGTGGGTGGGTGATGTAAGCCAGGGAATCCTTCCATGTTACTTTCGAAGGGCACAGTTATCCCTGGGACTCACCAGGTAAGGAGCCATGGAGAGAAAAGGTGTGGTGCCCTACCCTGTAACGTAGCCACTCAGCACTGTGCATTTGCATTTACACTCACTCCCCTCAAAGTTGCTGTCCTAAGGTTGCCAGGGTAGGAGAGAAGACTGCACAATATGGCTGCTGCCTCCTTTGATCCAGGATGCTTCTTGAGATGCCCTGAAGCGAACAGCCCACCAAATGGCTTGTAATGGAGCTTCCGGCAGTGCCTGATGGCTCTCCACCCTCCATGGGGAGTTGATTATCCGTGTCTGTGCTGCTGAGCTCAGCTCCTTTCCCTCCCAGCAAACCCACCTGCCTAGGTAAGCTAGCATAAAGCACTGAGGAGGCTGTTGCTGAATGAGAATGTTGGCTCGGGGAAAACATTTGAGGCATAGGTGCTCTTTTCCCCTCTAGCAGATCTGACCCATGCTATGCAATTTGCAAGCAGATGTCTGCCAGGCATTCCTTCCATGGGCTGCCAGCCAAACCCAGACCCGCCATCCAGACCCTTGTCCCCTGCACTCTTCCTGTGGCACAGGGCTGCTGATGACACTGACTAATGCATTTTGTTGCTGAAGGCCAGGCCTGTCCCAGGAAGCAAAGCTCATTCCCTTTGACTTTGCAAGAAGGTTTCTGCCTAAGTCAGTGATGCGTTGCATTAAGGAGGGCTCCAGGCGAGAGGCCCGGGGAAACACTCGCATTTTGTCATGGCCTGCACCTGCCCCAAGTGGCTCCATACCCACTGGGCCTCCCAATGGCAAGTCAAAGTTCTTGCTGCACCCCAAGGATGGTTGGTCGCAGTCATTTATCACGCTGGAATACAAAGCCCTCCGCAGCATTGCACCCTCACCTGTGGTTAGTACATCTCCCTGCTGAGCCTCACGTCCAGGGTTGTAGTGGATGGAAAGACGAGGGAGCGCTGTCAGTTCCCGGTCATGGGGCAGGGGGAGCTGTGGGGCAGCCCTGCTCTCCCAATCCAGGAAGTGGATGGGAGAGCTTTTAGCAGAGAAGGGGAACTATGCATCACTTGCTCAGGTCTGCTCAAGCACATGTATTTCTTCATGTTACTTATTCAGCCACCAAAATGAACTGAAAAGCCGTTTGTATGGTTAGCTTGGAGAAGGACAAGGGGGAGAAGGCAGTTTACAGATGCATCTGAATCCTCTCCCTGGAATTAAAAGGCCCCCAAAACTCCATTGAAAGGTCCCTTGTTGAAATCATTATGGGTAGCAGCTCAATGACTATTGAACCCACAGTAAGACAAAACAGATAGATTACAATGGAAAGAGGCAAAGGAGCCATCCAAAGGTGCATAGAAGAACTGTGTGTGCATCAGGTGATCATTTGGGGGAGTTAATAGGAAAAAAACCATTTGATTGTATGGGGAGAATAATGTAAAGGGATGGAAGAACAAGATGCTAAACAATGAAAATAGCAGGCTGCAGATCGCAGGTGCCAGGGTTGCTGCTGCAAGAGGAGGGGATAGACGAGGAAAACAGAGGAATGATCACACCTGGCAAGGAAGGGAGCCAGCAGGAAATGGGATGGAAATGCTAGGGGTGAGAGGCAGATAGCAGCAGCTGAGGGTTAAGAGTGGAGGCGAAGGATACTGTAGGAACAGTCTTTTCTTTCATCTGGGGAGATGCTATTATGGCAGTAAACCATGTGTGTGGGATCTATGGTTATCCTCAGCAGGGGTCCCAAAATGCTCATCAGAAGGGGCATTGCAGAGGTCATAGAAGTGCCTGTGATGTGAGACGCAGTGGCGAGCAACAGCTTGGAACCTATCACAACTTGTATAATCTGCTGTCAGCTGTTGAATGGTTTCTGCTAGGCATGAGTCTGCCAGTTCCCTGCCCTCTAAGCAGCTGGTCATTTCCCACCAAGTAGGCAGTAAATCCTGTTACTGAAAATACATGAACATTAATTGGTGCCGTGGGAACCTGGATTCGGGCAGAGAGGAGGGATGGAGAAGGCACTTTGTTACATTCAGTCTGGGGAGGAATGAAGGTTTAATGGCTGCTGTTGCACTGCGACTCTGCGGTTTCATTGGCATTGTGTTAGAGAACTGGTGTCTTAGGTTTGCCACTTGTCCTGTGTTGAGGGGGGGATTACAGTTCATTGTGACTTTTGCCTGCAGACAACTGTCCCTTGGTGAAGTTAAGCTAAGAAGCAATGCCTTCCTAAACATTAGCCACCGCTATCTTGGTGTCACAAAATTCTCTTGCAAGTTCACAACTGGAAAGTCCCTGGTAAAAAGGATCTTTTTCTTCCATGCGATTTTTACACACTCAAGATGGCTGCACCTCGCACGTTTCTGGGTCATAAAGGGTGGGGTAGGAGGCCTCCACTATCCTGCAGAGTGAGATATTAGTCTGTGTGGAGATCTAAAGACATAAGTCATGATCCTGTAGGCCAGCAGTAAGGAGCTGGTGCCTGTGACTCCAGAATTGTTGACAGAGGGCTGGTATTTCTCTATTTTCTTTGGGAATGAAACTCTCTCTTTGGACAATCAGTTCTGTTATATCTAGCCAATTCCTTGTCCCAAGGAATAACCTCACAAGCGCTAACTTCAACCTGTTTGTGTACAGCTCAGTAATTGTGGGGCTAAATTCTCTTCTTGGAGATTTGCTACCATTTAATTGGATGGAGTGTGCATTTGTTGGCCTGATGCAAAAAATGGCTCTTATTCCTTTCTCTTTACTGACCGTTCTGGACGAGGCCTCCATGCCTGAAACCTTTATGTTGGATTCTTGGCATCCCCTAGGTTCCTTACGAGTCTGTATTTTTCAGAATAATGAAATAGAAAGAAGGAAAGTCTCACAGACCTACGGAGCAGCTATTGTTGTATTCAGACCCAGCGGGCTGGAAAGGAAGGTGGCTTTTTAGGGAGCTTGGACCACTCAGTATTTGGGAACACTGGCATTCACTCTTTTACGTGTTATCTTCCCCATTCCCTCACAGTCATGCATTGGGGAATGCTAAAGGCCTGGCGTGTTGTACTGGAGATGTGTAATGAGAGGACTATTAAACTCAGCGCACTTCTAGGAAAGAAGACAGAGCCTTACATGGGACAAAATTCAACCCCTCTTTAGCATGCTGTTCCTGGACAAACCCCCTCCCACTTACCCTGCTGTGGCTAAAGGTGGCTGCTTTGTTGGCGTTTCGTTACTGGATGTGAGACCCCAATCATGATGCTCCTGTTAATCCTTTCCCCTGTTACCTGGGCATGCCTGAAAGATTGCTCTACATGAGAAGGTCACGCTATGGTCAGGTCTTTCCCACACAGGCTGTGGCTCAGATACGGCCCAGCCTGCAGGATCACTGATCCAGGCCCAGCCCCTCCGTAGGCCTGGCATTCAGGGAGTGGTTTCCTTTCATTTCACATAACGGCCTTTCTGATTCTGCCCGAAGAGGCTTCCTCTGCTGAAGAAGACATGCAGAGCTCTGAGGGTGAAGGATCCTTGACCCTTCCTGCATAGCTAAGAGTCTCTGTACTTCAAAAAAGTCGCTTTCCAGCAGCTCTGGGAGAGCATCAGAATATTCATAAGCGCTGCTGCAAAAAAGAAAAAAAATATGCAAACTCCTTGTATAACCTCATTTAAATCCCAGGTTTGGAAACTTTATTAAGGCTTGGCAGGGACGGTTTGGTACTCATAGGAGCAGCTTGCTGTTAAACCTGATGGCATTTCAGAGCCAAGGTTCATGTGAACAGTAGAGGCATCTCGGTGGGCATTACAGATGTCGACTCAGGTTGCATTCTGCCTGGCTGGTACAGCAGTTTAGAGAGAGGAAGGAGACAGTTGACTCTCTAAAGCAGCCTGCTTGTCTGTGATTATTGAACAAGACAGGCAGGGATTTGGGAGGCACACAGAGAGAGAATCTCTCATTTTTCGATAAGAATTTTTCTCTTAAACCCATTTGAGGCCTAAAGCTTTAAAAAACCCAGGTTAAAAGTAGCCAGTGTCATTTGAAAGTGAGTGCCTAGGGTATTGCAAGGCGGGCGTGGGGAGGGATTGTAAGGTTAGTATTGGGCTCTGGATATTGCTGTCCACCTGACTTGGAAGAAGTGAAGTGTATCTTGGAGGGTCAGCATGGGGCTTGGTCTGTGCCCAGTCTATGTGGAGGATGTGGACTTTCACCTCCTCCCTTAGCTGGCTTGGCCCTTGATGAGAGAGACTCGCCTGTTCAGAGAGCTGCAGTCAGACTTTTTGAACCAGGCATGTAATTATAAAGGAAGCCCCCGGTATTTCACTCAGATCATTCTAAACACGAGCATTATCAGCTGCCTTGAATACACTGCCTGGCACACCATGCCAAGTGGGCGAGCAGTGCTTGCTAACGAGCCCATCTTTCCTTGACCACTGAATTCCAGCATGGCTCCCTCGGAACCTGAGGATTAGCCTAGACAGCATTGCCTGAAGGAATGGGTGCTTATCTCAGCGTGTTTCTGATCTCTTTCCATTTCACTCCTCTCCTTCTGATGCGGCTGGAGGGCACCACGCTGCTTCTGACACCACCACCTGGGGGCCTTGTTGGTCCTTGGTGAAGTGTTCTCTGATATCTCTCCCTGTTGGCTTGTGTTTCCTTCTGAGAGTCAGTGGGCTGCAGGGCTTCGACAGCAGGTGACCTTGCTGTTGCTTTGGGGTGGAATTCCGCTATCTGCAAAGGGCCAACAGGAGCTCTCTGCAGAGGGGAGAAGAGACTAGTAAACAGCACGGTCCCTTCTCCCAGGTCATTCATTCCCCCCACTTTTTTTAGCCAGCCTTTCAGATCAGTACAGTCCTGTTCTCTCCAGATAGCACAGCCCCTGAATGGCAAGCAGTAAACACTTCAGTGCGCCTATCGATTTCTCTGACTAATATTGATCAGCCTGGTGACATATAGGTAACGTGTAATTAGTAACTGGGAAAAAAAGTAACGAGAGGGTCCTAAGGCTGGGCTCCAAGATGTGCAGGAAGTCTAACCTCTTGTCAGCATCGGAAAGTTAATGACAAATAGGGGAGGGGCAGCTGACCTATCCATAGCTGGACCTGGCTTGGTAATGGTCGAACCCACTATTAAAGATAGTAGCTAATCCCTGGAAAAGGCCTTCTTGGGTCTCTGATCTCATGAGCAGCAGCTTTTACGGGGAGAATCCATGAGCTACAGATGTAAGAGGAGCAGGGGGCTACTTAATAGAATTTGAACCTATGGAAAAGGCATCCAGACTCTTGTATTTGAAAAAGAAATCTGAAGGAGCAGCATGTAGAGGAGATGCTTAAAATGATGGACTATGGAAAAGCTCCTCTGTATAAAAATGTACATCCGTAGGTATTTAAAATACACACCTATAAAACTCGCCACCCATTGGGGCCGTAGGCAGCAGCGTGTGTGGGCATTTCACCAGCAACGTTATTGCTATTTAACGTTTATGTTGCCGTGTCGCTCAGATACCCCTCTGTGCTAGGTGGTGTACAACCACATCAGAAGACACAGTCCTGGTCCAGAAGCACTTGCAGTTGTATCTGCTGAACTTCACCAAGCACTCTTTGTAAAAGGGGTAACAGAGCACAGTGCCGGCTATGCTGAACAAGGCAGGGGTAGGGAGATCTGACAAAGAGATTTTCTTTCACTGACAAAGCTGGGGGGCTCAGAAAAGGAAAGCATCAGTTTCTCTCCCTGAGTTTTATTCTGTGGCTTTGGTGTTGGGCTTTCAGGGCCTAATTCAGTGCTGGTATAAATTGGTACAGGGAGGGCATGCTGACAAATATTGGCTCCAAATGTCTTAACAGGCCTGTGGCATAAGCTGCTAGCTTGGGTCTCAAATAGACTGGGCACTTAGTCACGTTGCATCCTGAAGGATCGTTGGAGACATTCTAGTTGGAGACAGTAAATAATTGCCAATGATGGAGGGAAGCAATCACTTCATGTTGACAGGAGTATCAGTAGTGATGCACACCACCATGAGACACACCTGGATGGTCAGATATAAATGGATCAAATAGCTGTACACAAAAGTGGGGAAGGAAACTATTTGGGGTTTGATTGTTGAAGCTGAGTTTTGCTGATCTGAGCCTGTTCTTGAAAATGTTGAGTAAGAAGCCAGGTCTGCTTCAGAGAGGCCAGTTCAGACCCCTGTTAACAGATACACAGGAGCCCTGGCTGTGAAATTACCCCTCCCCAATATGACCACTGCAAGGGATTGGATTTGTAGGCCCGAGATTTCTGGTTAAATCACACCCTTCAAAATAAAATACAGAATGTGCCCTCCAGGATTCTAGGCTATTGAAGTAAATTGAAAGACTAGAGGGAGTTGCTCCAAGAATTTTGAGCATACGCACACACACACACACACAATTATAGTACATGGTAGGTTAGACTGTGGAGTAAAACCCTGTAGTGGGGGTTACTCATTCTAATTATGAGGGGACTAGACTGTCTAGCTTCATAATCTTCTCACAAGGGTGCTGTGAAATAGGGTCAGTAGGGTGTGATGTGGAATAGACAGAATCTCCTCAGAGATCCAGTTGTGTCTGAGCCGTTGTCTGCACTAATTAAGGCATGGCTGCTCAGATATTAAGGCTACACAGAAGCGGTGTTTATAGTATGGGTTATTTAGCTGCTTATGGCCTTGATCCTATGGGTCTTTGCAGAGCTTGAGCGCAGGGTGTGCTGAGGTGTGTGAGGGCTCCGGTAACGTTAAGTACCAGACAGAGTGCTCTACATTAGGCCCTCCACACTTAGAAGTAATAAAACTCAACCACCCCGTGTCCTTGTTTCCTTACTCTAGTGTAAAAAAAAAAGGGGGGCAGAGTGTGAGTCTATCTGAGGAGACATAGGCGCAGGCATAAATCTTATCGTACAAATGAAATGCTCTGCTACACACGCCCTGTCCAGACATCGCTCCTGCTACTAGGCTGGAGTAATGTGACAGCCCTGAAGCAGCAGCTCCTTAATGCAGGACCAGCACTGTGCCCCTGTGCTGGCTCAGGTCCCACCTGCTACCAGAATGGACATTTCTCCTCACTGCCTCAGACAACGGAGAACAGGAGCCCTCCTGCTGTTGACACTAAGAGATTGTTTGTCAGGAAGCAAATGTTTCCTGGAATTTGGAAAAGTGTTTTTTCCTGGGGGTGGTGTGGTTGGCGGCGCTGTGTATCCTTCCAGGAGTTTATTTTATAAAAATAAAATAACTATTTTAAAAATAAACCCTTGTTTTTATCACACAGGCTCAGTCAGCTCCTCTCTTTCCTGAAGCAGCAGCTGCAGAGCATCCAACACAAACAGCGCCAGCATCTGGCTGTGGCCTTCTGGGGTTTCTCTGGGATTTGGGGCATTGTCCTGCTCTCTCACAGTTGTTTCCTGTCACAAGCTGGGAATGCTCTCCAGTCCCTTTCAGCCTGAATGCAGGGTGAGGAGTGGGGGCAGGGAGAGGGTCTCAGTCTGTCTGGAAACAAAATCCTCCTTAATCAAATGGAGACGCCTTGGTTTCCTCTGTGATTGTGTCTGGGTGACAGACGTTCTGCTTGCTTAGAGGTGCTGGGGCTCTGGCATGCTTTATAACAGCAGCTTTGTGTTCTTGTGGGTGAACTTCACCACTGTGCAGAGGGCCAGCACGGGGCTATGCTCTGTTTCAGTCCCACTTAAGCTCTTGAGACATGGATGTTGCCTAGGCTTTGGGTGAATTTCACCCGCTGTTGGCGGTGCAGTCTTGATACGAACAGGATTCTTTTGCAGTTGGTAGATTGTTCCACAAGGCACCCAAAGGGAAGAAGAGATTTAAAATAATGTCATAAAATATTTACTTAGCCCAAATGGCATGACATCGCTGCATTAGTCACTACATTGGTTAAATCACTGCGACTGTAGTTTATAATTACAGTGATAAAATTGTTTCCCGAAACATCCATAAACACCTGCTTTTAGAACTATGTGTTGGATAAACAAAATGAGAAGTGCCAGAAACTTAGTGAAGTCCACTAAGGATTTGGCTATTGCTATGCAAGGTGCTCAAATATGATGGTGATGGGCAGGAATATAAAACCCTAAGATACATTTAGTTAGATAGATAGCCCCCACTCTATATATCCCAAGGGTGGCTGTTCTTTCTTTCTTTCTCATCTTCCTATTATCAGATTAAGTATCACAAACGACATCTTTGCCGTTCAAACTCTTTGATTTAAAAGGTAACCATGGCAATAGCCAACCAGGCAGATGGAGGACTTTCATATATTACCATACTACGGACAATAATCTATTGGACAAGTGACCAAGTCATATTTATTTATTATTGACTGACACATGCTTTTACCTGCACAATGTCCTTTTCCTTTTATTTGAGGGGAATACTCCATTGTCCCTGAAATTTCCCCATTTTCGCTGCTTTAACTCCCCTCCTTGCTGGCTGAGCTGTCAAAAGCTGCTTTCTAGTTGTTGAGCAACCTTTCAGATTATTGCATTAAACGAAGTTTAAGCAGGGAAAATTAAAATGGGAGCCCACAGGATTAATGGGCATCAGAGCTGTCAGATTTGATATAAGCAGGGTGCCAGGTTGGGAGATGCTACTATGTCTTGTATCACTCTTAACACTAAGGAAGCTTGAAGGTCACTCTGCTGTTTAGACAGATGCAAGTGACCAGGCCACAAAATTGGGGACGAGGGCAGAGTCATTAGCACTGTGCCATAAAATGTTACTCTGTTCGGCTTTGAAATCTGGGGATGCAATTCACTGTGAGTGAAGTGCTCCGGGAGTTTTATTTGTTACCATGTCGAAGCTCAAGGGTTAAATTTAAATCTTCCAGCCTGTGCCCATGCTTTAAATCATGACTTTTTATACAAATGGATTGAAATACCAGACCCTTTAGCGTCCGCTGAGAGCTGTAGCCAGTGTTACTGCAGTTTAATAAGTAGTTCGGCATCTTCAGAGTCTGCAAATGTTTATGTGCCCACAGCGTGAGATCTGCTAATGGAAATATCAAATACCATTGCATGGGGATTTGGGTTTTCAAATATTTCAGGCCAGTGGTAAACTGGGGAAGTGGGAACAGATTAGATAACAATTTGACTCCTTTCCTCTGCCAGACCACCCAGAGGTGAGGTGGGAGCGCACCATCTCCAGGAGCAACCCAGGCTCCTGTGACCATTCATGGGCTCAGCAGGGCCAGCAGTGTCATTCTGGGTGGTGATTTGCAAAAGGGGAGGAGTTGGGGGACCAAGGGGAAGAATAATGTGAGAGGCTGGGTGGCAACAATTGGAGTTTTGCTATTGATTTCAGCAGGAGCAGGACAGTGCTGCAATCAGGCCCTAATCTAATGAGGAACTTAAGCTTGTGCATAACATTAAGCACATGAATATCCATTGACTGCAGCTGGCAGTCGTGTTACACACATGAATTCTTCAGGCAGCTCAGTCTTCTTGGAAGTTGTCATTCTTTAAATGGACACACTGAGTGCCATGGGTTTGCATATATATGTGTGAATGAGGGCTCTGGATAGCAGCCATTGCATTGTCCCATTGCTGCATCCTGTCGGGCATGCTGATGCTGTGCTGTAGCCAGCAGAGACATCTCAAGATTTGATGGCTGGGTCAGCCATCCTGGGTTTGTGAGGTCACAGTGGGAGCCTAAGGAGCAGAGCTGGCCCACCAGTCAGTCAAGTAATTGTGATGCCTAATACAGGAGGCCGTCACAAAGATTGTGTGTGTGTGCATGTGTGTGTGTGAGAGAGAGAGACACACACACACGCATGGGCAGATCTGTCAGGCATGATAGTACAAGGACCAAAGTATGATATATGTTCACTTGATAAATATATTGATCAAAAAGGTAATTCAAC
Source organism: Lepidochelys olivacea (assembly GCF_965140295.1). Classification (NCBI taxonomy): domain Eukaryota; kingdom Metazoa; phylum Chordata; order Testudines; family Cheloniidae; genus Lepidochelys; species Lepidochelys olivacea. Next base: position 3,894,092 of record NC_140427.1, on the reverse strand, counting down.
TGGATTGTTGTTGACAAAATATTTTCAGAGCTAACAGCAAGTTGATGTGGGAGAGAGGCAGTGTGTGAACAGGTGATTTCTGAACGACAGTGCCACTTATTTCGTCCCCAGTAGTTAACAGGTTAGGGGGAAAGTCCCAATCTTTCTCTTGCCCTAACTCAAGCGGGAAAAGGAGCACACTGAAACAGCCAGCAGCCACTCTGAGGTTTAAAAAGCTGGGAGCTATTGCTCATAGTCGGTTTTTCACCATTAAGATGCTGGTTCCATTCCAACCCTTTCTTGTATTTCATATTTCAGTCTTACGATGGTGAAAAAAGCCATCAGATTCAGAGGCACCTTTTCTCCTGGTGTGCAGCCTTCTCCCATGATATCCTTAATTATATTAGCAACACTGAAAAACCACTTTTGGCATGTTATTATTCAGCCAGTGAACTCTCACTAATTTCTGACAAAACTAATAAATATCAGTGGGTGGAAGCTGGTTCACTCCAAATAATGTTAGTTTAAGGAGCTCAGGCCCCTGCTTTGGGCTCCATCGGATTGCAGTAGCAAGCATTGTCTCTTATTCATAAAAGGAGAGGCTAAAGAGAGATTTTATTCCCACAGGGATATTGTTACTTGAGCATCAAAAGTTCTTTGGCCCTGTCACATCACTTCTTGCACCCCCCCCCTCATCTTTAAAGTTAACCATGAAAGAGTAAACCCAATTGATATGACAAACTAATTTGCACCTGCTATGAAGTCTCCTTTCACTCATGCTGTTTGATCTGATTTAAATCCCTTGACATCCGTGGAATTACCGCTGATTTACACCAGAGTACATGAGACCAGAATCAGGCTCAGTAAACACACATCTGTGGATGCCCTAGGCACATGCCCCTTTTAGCCCAGGTTGAGTTTCCACTTCTATCCTAATATCCCTTTTCCCGTTGCTTGTGTGTACCACAGAAAAATCCCTCTGGACATTAAATTGTTCATTGCTAGTGTGTTCAGTTTAGACTTTGTAGGGCACTCTTCTGATACTATCATTATTACCTACTTGTATTTCAGTAGCACCTAGAGTTGCCAGAGAGGATGAAGAAAGGGTGGGAGGAGAAAGGCACGGAGCTGTGCCTTTAACAAGGTCATGTAGCCCATCACTGGCTAATCCAGGAATAAAACCCAGATCTCCTGAGCCCAGTTCAGTGTCCTATTCCTGGTAGGTAAATAGACCACAAACACCCTTTACTCTTTTCTCATAGACAGAATCCTAGGGTTTGTTTACATGGTCTGCACTGGAGGGGTGTAAGTTTTAATGCGCACTAGTGTGTCGTGCATTAACTGGCCCGTGTGGGCCCAGCTGGTGTGCACTAGAAGTTCCCTAGTGCACGTCATTGTAGTGTGTAGAATTTAAGCCCCTCTTGTGCAGACTAACATACCATGTAGACAAGCCCTGAGAGACACAAAAATACTACATGGTACTCTATCCATTCCTTGGAGCCTGAAGCCTAATTATTCCTTATAGTATTAGGCTGTGCTGGAGATATATCCAGCCTCGTTTTAAATTAATCAGATGCTGTGACTTCCAGTGTGTCCCTTCGGAGACTATGTCTATAGCCTTTCTGTGTATTATTGTTTGTTTAAACAGAGGGACTCTATTGCACCCCAGTGACCCATTGCGTAAGTCCTTTTGCATGCTGGAGCCCAGGACTGGTGTTTCTCGAAGCACTGCCTCCTGTGGGTGACTCTGAAGACATTTTAAATCCCCGGTGCCTCGCATTGACGATGACTTTTCACCCATCTCTGCATTTGAAGGGACTTAATGAACTTGTGTGTTGAAAAGGACCTAATGACTTTCTGCAATGTGCTTTCCAACTGGGAGCAAAGGCTTCCACCGAGAGGATATTATAGAAGGATGAAAGTGAGCTTGTAAGATCCATGAACTGAAGTACTGTGGAAGTGAAGCTATAAACGTTTACTGGACTTTAGCCTTTCACTTGGGGAAGTTTTACTTCTGCTGAAACAGTAATTTTTCTAAGTTCACTTCAGCGAATCCATTAGAGTGACAGATTGTATTTGTTAGAGAACCATTCTGCAGTTTTATTTGTAAAACCTAAAATCATCAGCAAAGAGACAGCCCATTAAATTTAACAGCAAAAGGAAGAGGGGCTGGCAGCACTCCTAATGGACAGGCTGCCTGCCACAGGTTAAGTGTAGATTAGCCTTCAGTAGCATTTGAGCTCATTTCACACAAGGTGCACTCAAGAGTGTAAAATAGATGCTAAAGGATTAGGGGCCAGATCTTCAGCAGCTGTGAATTGGCCAAGCTCCGTGGGCTTCAGCAGAGTTACACTGATTTATACCAGCTAAGCATCTGGCCCTACACATCTCTCAGTCAGGGACATACTGGCATCAGAGGGCTGAATTTTTAAGGCAATGTGTGATCAAACTGTGCTTTGTGGAGAACTTGGCACAAGCTGCCTTGCTTTGATGGCATGCTACCGGAGGCTGCCTTCTTTTGGAGTTAGCATGAAAGATTCATATTTTACCCACAGCAAAGAAATGGTACAAGCTCTGACTTGAAAAGAACAGATGGAGGGGTTGGAAAAAATTAGCTAAAGCACCTTGTAAGAGTAAATTTGAGAATTAGGATTCATTTACGTTTGCCATTTTGAGGGTTTTGTTTCATAGGTTCAGTTTTCAAACCATAATTTAATACTTTTGTGGTTCTTGTTGTCATTCAGTGCTAAGATCTTCACGGAGTGATTTTGCCCCTCTGCATGATCAGACAGATATAGCCAGTAACACATTGCCTGGGCCAGTATTCCTCAGTATTTCTCAGTAACCTCACTTAGCTTATGAGCCAGCCAGGTTGTTTCGTTGGTTTCCAGGAGAAGGAAAAGATATTTTCACTGGCACCCATGACAGAAATGAAATACCCTTCCATTGATAGCATTGAAAGAAAGAGGTTTTATAGCATAGGGAAGAATTGTTTCATTTTTAAAAAATATATATTCTATTCCCTTAAACTTTTTTCTTATTGTTACAAGGCAGAAGAGCTTCTATTTCAACCACTGTCTTAGGGATTTGAATTTAAACTAGTTATTTCACTTGGATACATTAACATTTTATAAAAAAGTACATATTATAAAAACCAACAGGGCTGTCATGGTTAATAACACCAGCAAATCACCAGACTCCAGTGGACTCTAAACCGGATGCTCACAGTGGAAATGACAGGCAACCCTGGGATACCCCCGTGGAGACCCAGCATGGCTGCAATACCTGTTTTTTTCAGAATGGAGAGGTAAATCTGAGATCCCCTCAGCTATGGACAGACCTGGAACATGATTCTGGGTTGGCGTGACAGTGGTGGTGTGGGTCCCTTCGTGCCTGCTACCTTCTGAGATTCCATGGTCTGGGCATTGTCTTCAACTACCTGAGACACCCTGAAAGAGGAATTATGTACTGCAGGAACGTGGGTGTGTTCTGAAGAACTTGTGCTCCCATGTCTTCTTTAGGAATACTGGGGGGAATGAAGCTCCAGTTTAGAAGGAATCTGGTTGTGTTTGCCTCAGGTTCTTTATTTGGTTTCTAAGTGATTGGTTCCCTCCCTTTCAGCTGCAAGACTCTACTTCTCTATTATTTTTTCAGTATACCAGGGGCCTGTATGTTGGCTATCAGGGGTTGTCATGCCCCATTTCCTTTCAAGTCGGCTACCTGTCATCTGGTTTTTTTGGGATAGAATAGTTTGGGTCACTGTTCAGACTTGACGGCCTTAACATTAGCCCGCCTTGCCAGTTGTCTAACTGGGGAAGCCCTTACATTTTTGGCTTTGTGCGTCGCTGAGCGAGGGCTGCACGTAGCCCGTCAAGTGACAGGATGGAGAGCTATCGGATGTAGTAATGGCTGAACAGAGCTGCAGAGTGCCTATCGTGAGTGTCACGCTACAGGCACAGGCTAGTGGAGCAAGAAACAGGCCATTTCCACCCATCACAGCCTTTTACTGTGCAGTGCCTATTAGGCAATCCTGGAGCTGGACACAGGCACTGGGAGCAACCAATGGCAGTGGTAGGGTGGGTCTGCCATTCACTAGCAGGTGCTGTGGCATCACCTGACAGGATTGGGTTAGTCGTCAGCCATGCTCCTACAACGCCAGCTGAAATGGCCATGGCCCCATGCGCTTTTATCTAAAAGGGCTGTACAGAGGTGGACAAGCATTATTCAGGTATCTTATTACTGCATAAAGATAACTTTGAAATATAAAAGCCAGCACATTTCCTCCAGCTCTGCTAGCGTAAAGCACACCTTGTAAATAAGATTCAGAACAACTGAAGAAGGCAGCAGGTTGCATGCATTTTTAAGAGGGTATATTTCACCTCCAAACACCAACCTGTCTCTAACCTCTCATCACGCAGTCTGTGCTGTGAAGATTAATCTCATAGAAGGTGGGTGGATCAAACCATCGTCCTCCTTAAAATACTGATGTTTGTTGTTAAACCACCCAGTCCCACACCCCACACCTTTCTAAAGATGCAGGGTACGTGTCTCCCCTTATCCTCTTGGTATTTTACTGCATGTTTATGTCTGCTTGAGCAGCTTGCTTTGTTTTTCCCCTGTCTTCCTAATGGTTTCATTCACATTTGTATCTGCTGTTGCCAGGAAGCTGGATGCTCCCACTGTTGTAAATCTCTTGGGGCACCTGAATATCTTCTGAAGCTAAGTGGAATGTGGATCTTAACTGCATTTCATGCCTCCTGAAGCAATTCTGTAGAGTTTGTATCATAGTTATTGACTCATTCATCTGGGCTGAGTGCATACTGTGAACAGGAGAAAAACCTCCAGGCCCGTCTACCACTAACAGAGTGCTCAGTATTGTCAAGTGCAGTTTTAGCTCTGAATGCACAAGAGAGGGAGGCATTCATTTTAGCTGGCTTTTGTTACTGCCCCTCCTCTCTCTCGTGCTCTCTCACCAACATGGGTGTTTGGGAGGAGGTGGTGTGATTCTTTAGCCTGTTGGTGAGTCTGTTGCCCATCAGATGTTAGCTGGAGATTTTCAGATGGGGGATGGTGTCTCGCCTTCATGTCAGATGTAAGTATTTACGAGCCTGGTGTGATCTCTGATGGTCTTATAACAGGTATCTGAATGCGGTATAATTAGGAAATGTCAGTTGATTAAGCTGGGCATGTTGTGACAAGTGCCGCACACTTCCAACCTGCCAACAACAGCAAACTGCCAACCGGACACTAATGCAGATTTCAGATTTGGGTGACACAGTGAGCCCAAAACATCTCTAAATCTGTTATCTTGAGATTAGGTGAAGCACCAGCTCTCTGTGGGTTCCCCTGGAAAGTCACTACCAGGATTGTCTGCTGTACTCTGTGGCAGAGGAAGCGTATTAGACTGGCCTTGGAGGAAGAGGTGGTAAATCTGGGCCGCAGCTGCTCTCTGACTTTTGTGTTACCAATTGCCCAGCCAGGGCTGCCTCCGGACTAGGACAGGGACCCATCTGTGACTCAGTCATTGCTTCTCCCTGGCTCCAGATGGAAAGTAAACTGCTCCATCCCGGTAACTGGCATGGATTACTATGCGCTCTGTGCCGACTCAGCTGTGCTGGCTAGCACGTTTTGTAGATTATAAATCCAGAAGGTACTACTGTGATCACCTAATCTAACCCCTGCAGAACACAGGCCACAGAACGTCTCTGAATTAATTCCTGTTTGAACTAGAGCAGATCTTTTAGAGAAACATCCCACCTTGGTTTAAAAATTGCCAGTGATGGAGAATCCACCACAATGCTTGGCAAATGTTTCCAGTGGTTAATTACCTTCACAGATAACAATTGGTGCCTTATCTCCAGTCTGAATTTGTTTAGCTTCAATTTCCAGCAATTGGATCGTGTTAGACCTTTCTCTGCTAGATTAAATAACCCATTATCAAATTTTTGTTCCCCATGTAGGTACTGATAGACTGTGATCAAATCACCCCTTAATCTTCTCTTTCTTAAAATAAGCAGATGGAGCTCCTGGAGGAACTCAGTGCTGCAGGTGTGTGGAGTCAAGGCTTTGCCCATTCCCCACCCACCAGTGTGGAAATGGGAGTAGTGGGCCTGTGCCAACTGTTGTCTCCTTTGTTCACAGACTGGCAATACTGGTAGCCCATGCAGGGGAGTATAGGGAGCACCCTACTCTCCCTTGCTCTCTCACACAGGCATGGAACAAGGCTCACAACTGAGCTCTTGGGCTGTTCCTGGTGCTTTGATCACAGTTACAAATGCTTCATTGCACCTTGTCATCTGAATCTGCCCTGAGAGCTTCATGCAGTTATGAGAGAGGAAGAGATCTTTTAAGAGAAGACGTCTACCCTGTACCAAATGTGAATACAGATGGAGACACAGTGAAGGTCTTGTCAAAGGTAAGGGAATAAATCTGTTTAAAAGAATGAACATCCAGCCTGGCAAGAGGCAAAGAACTGCTGCTGAAGAATTGACCTGTAAAAGGACAGTCCTGATAGAAGAATGCTTGTTCGTACCAAAGCATAGTTCACAGAAAAGCAGATGCTTCTTCAGTGGATAAACCTTTCCAAAGAACAGCGTTTTGCTCCAGCGAGAGTACCTGTTCAGCAAGTGTTAATCTTTCAGTGTCTTGTATGCTTTCATTGTCTGCTGTGTCCCCAGCACTGAAGATGAGGCATCTCCGCTGGCTTTTCCTGGTGAACTAATCTGTTCTGACCTTTTCGAGACACAGAATTCAGCAGTCAAAGACTCGTATTTCCTATAGCTGTTGGTGTAAATAGCATTTGACTTCCTGTTTACACAGTGAATGCCTTACTGTATCCATTTACTGGATCTGAGGGGTACCACCCTTCTCTTTGAACTGAACAAGCCAGTGGCCATTCTGCAGGCATTGCTCTTGAAGAGGTGCAGAGGATTATTGAGCAGAGCATATACCTAAAAACCCACTATGGGCTGGATCCTCCACTGGTGTCAATTAGCATAGCTCTACTGATGTCTGTGATTTACATATTTATGTAACATTTGATGATTTCTGTGCTGATCTGTACCAGGTTCTGACCCTGTCTTTTCAATTTCCTCAAATCTCCCCCTCTGCCCCTTTCCCCCACCACTTTACTGTATTCCACTAGTCTTTGCCTCCAAAGCTGAAAGTAAAAGTCTGAAGTTTGGATCCATGTAGTTATTTTGCTGGGAGGTGACTGACTGTCCTGGTTGTAGCCAGAGCCTTTTGCTACAAGCCACATTACCAGTGTCTTGAATATTTAGCAAAATACTGTACTTTGTCATTTCTGCTGCTGTATTTTTGCAGTGGCTTTGTATGGCCAAAGGATGACATTTACCTCTGTGCAGAGAAGCCAGCACAAGGCTTATACCCCCACTTAAGTCCCACTAAAGTCCCTTTAGCATGCATTTCACCTGGAGTGACATTTAGACGCCATCTGATTGGTATTATAAATGTGTAAAGGGTTCTTACTTTCTTGGTTCTTGGCTTTCTTCACCCATATTTCCCTGTGCCCAGGGAGAAATCATTCTGGGATCCTAGCCTGGTTTGTTAATTTTGGGAAAGTTTGTTGTACTGTGTATGGCTAAATAGGTATTTACATTCAGTGCTTATACAAACTGACAATTTCACCTTTAAAATAAAATATCAGAAAGTATGTTCTTGTCTAATATGTCACAGGTTGCACATTACACAACTCTGTGTACTCAGTAAACATGATTATAGCAGCTACCTACATCTCGGAAGGTGGCCAGAAAGGCTAGAGACATTTGAAAGAAAAAAGAGAGAGAAAGCTTAGATTCTGCAGAAAATGTTGCAATGCCCAGAAAACATCTTTGTTACTCGCATAAGGGCTTTCAACCTGAGGCTGAGAATCTGCAGGATAAAGCATCTTAGTCTTTGTATTTCAGGGATATTGGGTCTTTAGGAAGATGAGAAAAGGGCCTTCCATGATCTCCATTTCAGTTTCCAATTTGCTGTTGTATAATCCCGCAAAGATTTATGCATGTGCTTAATTTTGCACCTGTGGACTAAAGTTAAGCACGCTCAGAACTCATGGCCAGATCGGTACCTCAGTGATTTCCAGTGGATCTGGGAGGCTAAGCTCTGAAAATAGAGAGGAATTCACTACTGTCGGTGGATGAGGATATGTTAACTTGTTCTTCTCATCTGCGTGACCTTGGCTGCGCCATTGCACTGAATGTGGAGGCCAATAAAATGAACAACCCCTGTTGCCTTCTGGTAGGGGTATAAAAATATAATTACTTCAAGAGTGACTTATGATTCAATGAAACAGGAACCTTCTCTTTTTTGATTGAATTATGCAACGGTATTCCTAGAAGACTGGAAGCAGATGGCTAGCTCTGGTCAGGCATTTAATAGCCTGAATTACGGCTGTGCAGAGGGGAAGGTGGATGAGTTTGAATTGAGCTTGACTGGAACGCATTATTCTTGCCCTTCTGGTTGCCTTGTGCCATGACACAATGACACATTCATGTGGAAGAAAGAGGCTGGGGGATGGAGCGAGATGTTTTGCAGAAACAAATCCATGAGGCATGTCTGCTGTGGAGACCGGCTGTGATACAGACTGTGATTGTTCTGAGAGGGGCTTTTGCAGCCAGGCCGCACAGCTGAATGCTGAGTGAGAAGCAAAGTGCTGTGCAGGAGGGCATGTTATAAAACCAATGCAGACATCCCAGTGCTGTTTGTGAGATGGGGCACTGTTCATGCTAGGCTTGTTGCTGTTCTGCAGAAACATTCATGAGGAAAACTGGGGAAAGAAAGAACACTGTCATGCAGAAAGAACTCTGCAAAGCCATGGAACTCACCGGCTAAAAGAAAAAATAAAACCATCAGCAACATACCAAATGCACACAAGTATAAGACATGTCTTCTGCACATATGGTTTGCCTCTTTTGATTGCTGGGTTCATGTGACTTAGTTAAAATTAGCACGGGTTGCATATGTTTTCATGAAAGCATGTGTGAACTCCCACATCCGAAAACACATTTGCTGCACTCTTAGGGGAGCTACCGGTGAACAGTGAGTGAGCCACCACTAGGGTTTGGAAGGGTATGTTTAGTTCAGAGCATTAGTCTTCAAAGAAGCCAGCCAGAAATCACTGGTTCTATAACTCACTCTTTCCAGGGAATTGCAGTCCCAAAGACGAAATGCAAAGCAACCTCTGCTAAATAAAAATGTCTCTTTTGCGTTTCTCGTCTCACCAGCCCATGGCCCCTTTGTCAAGCTAACACACGGGAATATCTGCTCTGTGCTCCTGGACTCATAGCAGGACAATAAGACACAGTGCTGAGTTGAGAGTTTTCTTAGGCATTTTTATTCTCCTTTCCCATCATAGGAATCTCTAGGTCAGTACGTCCAGGAACAATTGCCATTCTTTCTCAAGGCAAGGGGGGGTGTCAGTTTCTTATGGGAACATTATAAGGAGCAGCAGAAGTAGGGATTTTCTGATCATGACTTGTCAGTTGAGTTTAGTAGCTTGAGAGGGAGAGCAGGAATCTGTGACCGTTCTGCGCCCTTGCGAAAGGGCGTCAGTGCTGTATCTCCTGGTAAATTCTCTGACCTGCATAAAAAGCTCTCACCTTGTGTTTGGAATGGTTTTTCATCGTTGTTATGTTCCAGTCTCTCTTGGGCAAGGTCCCCATCACTGTCTGAAGCAGTAAGAAGTTTCCTCCAGGGCCCTACTATTTAAAAAAAAAACCCAAATAGCGATTTTGCTGCCGGTGAAAAGTTCTGAACTAACAGGACTTCAGACGGGGGACTAGCGCCCATGCCAGCTCCCTGTGCATCGCACCCCAATGAGCCTGACTCCAACGTGGGAGAGGACAGTTCACTCTTTATGTCCTTAGGATAGAAGAATCCAATGCACCGCTACAGACTAGGGACCGAATGGCTAGGCAGCAGTTCTGCGGAAAAGGACCTAGGGGTGACAGTGGACGAGAAGCTGAATATGAGTCAGCAGTGTGCCCTTGTTGCCAAGAAGGCCAATGGCATTTTGGGATGTATAAGTAGGGGCATAGCGAGCAGATCGAGGGACGTGATCGTTCCCCTCTATTCGACATTGGTGAGGCCTCATCTGGAGTACTGTGTCCAGTTTTGGGCCCCACACTACAAGAAGGATGTGGATAAATTGGAGAGAGTCCAGCGAAGGGCAACAAAAATTATTAGGGGTCTAGAACACATGACTTATGAGGAGAGGCTGAGGGAGCTGGGATTGTTTAGCCTGCAGAAGAGAAGAATGAGGGGGGATTTGATAGCTGCTTTCAACTACCTGAAAGGGGGTTCCAAAGAGGATGGCTCTAGACTGTTCTCAATGGTAGCAGATAACAGAACGAGGAGTAATGGTCTCAAGTTGCAGTGGGGGAGGTTTAGATTGGATATTAGGAAAAACTTTTTCACTAGGAGGGTGGTGAAACACTGGAATGCGTTACCTAGGGAGGTGGTAGAATCTCCTTCCTTAGAGGTTTTTAAGGTCAGGCTTGACAAAGCCCTGGCTGGGATGATTTAACTGGGAATTGGTCCTGCTTCGAGCAGGGGGTTGGACTAGATGACCTTCTGGGGTCCCTTCCAACCCTGATATTCTATGATTCCTTTCGCTGCTTTGCCAGTGCTGAGGTGGCTAGGAAGGCTGCCAATTGTAGACATGGCTTTGCGTTGTGCACATTTCTCATTCCCTGCCTGTCTGTTTTTCGAAGTGGTATCTGAGCGCAAACAAAATGTTAAGAGTGAACAATCAGCCAGAGAGTATTCTCCCATCCCTTTGAGATGCACTGAGAGATCGTAAGTCTTTTCTTCTGCGGCTGCTTCTTCCTTTACTTGCCACCTTCAGAGAAGTTACGGTGGGAAAGCTCCTGCAAAAAGATGGGTTGTGATTTTTGTTCGGAGCGTGGTAGGGTCTGTGATTGTTACAGCATCTGGCAGAGAGGCGTTCCAGCTGCTGATGAGGCCAGAACCCCTGAACTTGCAAGTTTCACCCAGGACATTGTCAACAGCAGAGTCCCATAGGTCCATATCCCATTCCTTGAACAATCTAGTCCTCCACAGTGAGAATGACTAATCTGCACTCTGCTGTGGTTAATGTGCACCTTCCTCCTGACCCGAGAGCACTCAGATGGTAGGAACTGTCCAATACCAGAGGAGCAGGAGGTAAAGGCAGCACTTAGAGCTGTTTGACTCCAGTTCTCCACCTGGATGCAGCGTTGGGTTCTCCAGCTGCAGTCTCTTTAGCGCTAACCCCATTCTCTTTCCTGTGGACCTAGTGCTCACGTGGCGTCTGGGAAGCGTGCTATGAGCCTGCAGTGTCACTCTATTACCTGTGTTTGAGAGGGAGTAGGGAGAGGCCCTGAACTCCTAACAATGACGTCAAATCACCTTCTCCTCTAACCATGACAAAACCATCACCTGTTTGGCTTTGTTAGTGAGCTAAGTAGCCATGTGCTTGATCTAAATGGGGCAGTAGGTTTCTTTGTTTAAAACAGCAACATGCAACTCAGCCTCCTGAGTCAAACTATTAGGTGTCAAACCCTCCACTTCCCCCAAGCCCAGCAATCTGGCGAACAGGGAATGGGACAGTGAGAAGAGAACAGACGAAGACAGATGTTTCCATGACCTTGTCTTGAATGAACATCATCCGTGCCATTTCTCCTTGGCTGCCCACTCCTCCCTCCTGCCTCCCCAGTGGATCTATCCATCTTGAGTGTGCCAATAAAATCAAGCAGAGCATTGGCATTGTGTCAAGGTATCAGCCATGGATGTGGGTTCCATACATTAAACAGCCATACAGCCTGCATTTTATGAAGCCAGCTACTCATCGCATCACTGGGTTTATGGTGATTATCGAATCAGCCACTCATAACTAGGGGATGGGGAAATTGTTACCAGTGGCTTTTATGATCTGCCCTAAATCAAGGGCTCTCTTTTCATTTTCATTTTTTAATTTTAATTTGGGGTGGGGGTGCCACTCCTTTTTTTTTTTCTTTTTTTAACTGCATAGTAATTTATCGGTCATCTTGAATGTTACATGAAATGCAACTCTTATTTCTGCATTGTGCCTATTACATTGTCTTAAAAAAAAAGAAAGTGTTCTTCTGGAGCTCTGAAGTATGGAGATTCATTTTCAGCTGCTGTGGTCTCTTTGCCATGGGTGGGATGATGTATGAACAGGAATAGTAAATAACTGTTTACAGCAAGCAAAGTCATGGAACAGCCCACTTTAATTTCTGCTCTCCACTGGAGACCATCTTTGCTGATGGTCGAAATTAATTAAGCAGGAAGGAGGAGAGTCAGGAGGCAGCGCGAATCCAGTTCTGACATTGAAATATTAATGGAGAGATAATCAAGAGAGAGTATGTGTGAATATCTAATCAGCTTACAGTTTACATGTTTACTGATGCAGTGAGCTTTTGGGCACAGTCATTTAGGGCAGTCAGTTAGGAGCGGAGGTGGGTGTGACTGCTGGCTGACTTCTCAGTCTGGAAATAAATAATGCAGGCGAGTGTAGTGGGGCGAGGCATGTTTCCCCCATGCATTTTGATGTTTCTTATGTCATCTCTGTGAGAACATATTGCTCAGGCTCAGTGTGTCTGGCTTTAACCTGAGACAGGAGTTCTTCCCTGGCCAAGATCACAGAACCCTACTGACCCACAGCTTTGTTTTCACAGCAAGGCAGCTCAGGGGCGTGGTGGCAATTACATTCCTGGTCCTGCAAGGTGCTGCGCATCCTCTGTTCCCACTGATGTCAGTAAGGATTGAGCGCTCAGCTTCTCATAGGGATTGACCCTAAGAATCTAATCCTCTGTACAGAAACAAATATTCAAATGGCTCAACCCCCTAACTCAAAACCTAATATCTGTGGGTTCAGGAATGGCTCCTAATAGACAGGGGTGTGTTGCCATATCCTGCCAAACAGTGAATGGCTTGACTGTGCTATGCCTGCATGTATGTCAGATCTCCATACCATTTTGCAGGGGAGCACAAGGCAACATACATCTTGCATGAATGGCACATGTTGTAGTCATATGGTTCCCCAGCACATGCTCCAGCCCTGTGGGATGCGGGGTATAAACAGCTTTATGGGTCCATTCGCAGAAGTGGAAAGAAAATGATGAGAAATGATTCCGTGACAAAACTGGACTGAATTTAATGAAAATCCCAAAAGTAAATGTCACTATTGGCACCAGAAACAGTCAAATACCATTTCTCACATGAATGTCAGTGTAATAAGGACTCAGGCCTTGGAGATTTTTATTGCTGTATTTCTGAAAACAGTTTTTTCCTCTAACACAACGGAAATTGGATTTTGCAGAGCTGCGAGGGATTTGTGTGCAGCAGATAGTGGTATGGAATGATAAAGCAAAAACCTGTTTACAGACCTGTTCATAACGAACGGTAGCATTGCACAGGTTACCAAGGAGTGGCCTGGCTTTTCAAACGTTTTCTCGGGCTCTGTAGCCTAATCCCTGTGGAAATATCTGTTGTTACTACTTAAAAGGGAGAATCCTGAACTCGCCGCTTGAATGCATAACAAATGTGAAAAGAACTTTGTGTAAAGCAAACATACAGGGTCAGTAACTTAGACATTAAATTACATATGGAGTTTGGTAATAGGATAGCGTATATACCCTTTCACATGCAAGCCAATGGCTCAGACACAGTCCCAAGTGAGTCTGAAAATGGTCGCTAACTAAGTGAAGTCTGCTGGTAGTTGGTGGCCTGAATCCACTGCTCAGTGGGCAGGTGGACACACATCCCACTTGACACCAATTGCCCCCATTGTTGGCAGCGAATGTATGCAGACTCCATCACCCTGTTGACCAATAGTTTCTCCAAGACAGGTGGGTGGCTGTTTACAGGCAAACTTGTACAACTAACTAGGGAGCCTTTGCCACAGCACCTTTCTCCAGCACTTGGCGAGAGAATGAAAAGCAAATGATTTGCCATCAGAGCCCAAGGTGGCGGTGTGTTACACAGAGAGCAGCTAGTGAGGTGGGATGCATTTCTAGAGGAGGTGGTGGAATATGGGAGCATAAGTATATTTAAGCAAGAACTGGATGGCCGCATGGACTCAAATACATTAATTTCTGTGAGGAGTAAGAGCATGACACGCGGCTGGGGGCAACAGAGAATACGTTTTCTGATTATGCTCCCTCCCCCACCCCCCAAGGTAGGCTAATATGGCAATGGGGTGGGGGGATCATAAGTCTTTTTTTCTGGCACAAAAAGCTTTTCAAAGCGTTGAGAGTTATTTTTCAAAAGTGGACAAGCGGTAAAGGTGGCAGAACTGTAATCCAGCTCTGGGCAAGTGGTGTATTTTGGTCCATGACCGTGTGATGCGCACTGGCTAGCTGTTGGCTTCCAGTTCTTGGTTTTGAGCTGTCAAAGCTCTACAGGGGACCTGCCTACTTGAGAAACAGCTCTCCCCGTGTGCCACATTGCTGTTGTTGCAGTCAGTGGAGGCATCTGAGCTGGAGTCTCCTTGCTAGAAAAGAGGGAGCTGTTAGCGGGGAGTTCTTCATGAAGAGCCCTCAACTTTGGAACCCACTCCCCTCCCTTGCTCTGATATCGCTCAAATCCATTGACCTAGTAGTGTATTTGTTAGGGTTTTCGGGGAGGACTGAGTGATTGGCTATCATGGGGCATGGCTTTTTGGCAGGGGAGAGGACATTTTGCTACTTTGAATTACTAACTGGTTAATCTAATTGGGGGGTGGGGGCGGCATTTTCATTGCATTTGTTGTGTCCTCCTTTTGTAAAATTAGCTCTTATAGTTGCTTATGAGGGAAAATCTGTTTAGGTCTCGTTTAGTAAATTTACTGGTGAGGAGACACCCAGCTTCATATCGTGCTTTTGTGGAAGGGGATTTAGTTAACTGGACAGTGAGAAAGTATTTTCTGACATTTAGTGGTTGGGGTGGGAGGAAGCTTGTGATGAGAGATCTCACAGCACTTTAAAAACCACAGCTTAAATTCTCTGAAGAAGATTGGAAAATTGGAAAATTGGATGGTTCCTGAACAGGGTTGCAAGAATGCAAGGTGATGAAGGATGGGTAGTATTGATAAGTCACCTCCTTGGGCAAGGAGCACTGTCCATTTCTCCTCAGCTAGTTATCTCCCTAAGGTCTCCATTAGTCCACTTTAATCTTTCTGACTGAAAAGAAGTGTCTCCATCTCATCTAAAACACTCAGAAGACAGAAAGACATGGGTGAGGATAGCCAAACACATAACTAAGAGTGCCGGTCTATTCCCTGAGGTTGTATATTGACTGTAGACAGTAATATGAGCTTGTTTGTAAAATCCTGTGGTGAACACTGAAGCACAGGACAGTCTGGGATTTGGGTGAGTTAGTCCCACTGTTATTAACAGGAAATAGTAGGCACATGTACACTGCAGAAAGAACACACTCTTTACAGATGAGTCATTTAGCTTTAGCATGCATAGAAATGTTCCAGTGGAAAGGTTCTTTTTTGTACATGCTGCTTAATATTCTTTAAGATGCTCACGACATTTATTGGCAAGATGTATTTCTTGCAAATATCAAAAGTGAAGGATTTCAAAACATCTCATGAAAAAAATTAAGATCAGCCTGAGGGAGAATACAGGAGCAAACAAAAGATGAAATAATTTACTATCTACAAGGAAGGTACATGTATAATGACAAGTCATGCTCAGCTGTGGTCTGAAGGAAGATTGTTTACATGTGTAATGGGAAGCAGCCACAAGGCACTGGTTTTACAAGTTAGGGTGATTTACTCAATTTAAACAAGATTTTTCTTAATTAAAATAATCTTAAAATTAAAGGATTCCTTGATAATCTGACTGTCAGTAGTTTCTCTATAATTGTGCACGTGAACAACTTTACACCTTGTGTTCTCTCCACCAATTAGCAGAATTTGCTTTTAACCTATGATGCGGTGTGTCTGGGAATGGCTTATCTTGACTATCGGGCAGTGTTCAGAATGCTGTAGTTAAGGCTGAGAACATAAGAATTGCCATATGGGTCAGACCAATGGTCCCCCTAGCCCACTATCCTGTCTTACAACAGTGGCCAATGCCAAGTGCTTCAGAAGGATGAACAGAATAGGCAATCATTGAGTGATACATCCCCTGCTTTTGGCAGTCAGAGGCTTAGGGACACCCAGAGCATGGGGTTGCATCCCTGATCATCTTGGCTAACAGCCATTGATGGACCTGTCCTACGTGAATTTATCTAGTTATTTTTTTTACCCTATTATAGTGTTGGCCTTCACAACATCCCCTGGCGAGGAGTTCCACAGGTTGACTATGCATTGAGTGAAGAAATACTTCCTTTTGTTTGTTTTGAACCTGCTGCCTATTCATTTCATTGAGTGACTCCTGGTTCTTGTGCTGTGTGAAGGAGTACATGGCACTTGTTCGCCCAGTCATGATTTTTTAGACTTCAATCATATCCCCCCCCTTAGCGGTATCTTTTCCAAGCTGAAGAGTCCCAGACTTTTTGTTTGTAACTTATATACTAATGATGCCTGGCCAGGAACTTGTACTTCACAGTCAGGCATATCACAGAGCTAGCAGGTCTGCTTATTCCTTATTCCTTCTGCTTGTCTGCTTATTCCTCTTCATCCACAGTTACGGAACTGGAAGGTTGTTTTGTTTTGTCTGTTTGTTCTTGCCTTGTGGCTGCTTCCCGTCACACATGTAAACAGTCTTCCTTCAGACTACAGTTGAGTGTGACTTGTCGTTTTGCATCTATCTTCCTTGTAGGCAGAAAACCTTTACACTTAATGGTCATCACTAGGTCACTGTAACTCTCACTGGTATGAAACGAGACAAACCAGCTGACCAACTGAATGCACAGCTGAAGATTAAATTGACTTGGGGCCCAATCCTGTGAGGGGCTGGGGGCTTCCTGCGAAGTGCTGAATGGTCTGAACTCTAAGGCTGAAGGCAAAGCCTGGCAGGGGGTCCAGCTCATGCAGAATGTGGCAGACCGCCTCCTCAGCGGGACAGGCTGGTGTAAGCACACCATCCCTGTCCCAGGTGCTAGAACTAGGGGTGCTGCTGCACCCCCTGACTTGAAGTGGGTTTCCATCATATACAGAGTTCACTGTTTGGTTCAATAGCTCTCAGCACCCCCACTATACAAATTTTTCCAGCACCCCTGCCTGCAATCTAGTCCCGAAACTGGCTCATAGTCCACTTCCATTACCTCTTCAGGGCTTTGGTTCTTAATTTCAGAGCCATCCAAAGTACTAGTCCAGTACCAGTCCACACATGGAACAGTTACAATACAATGTATAGGGAACACCTGTCAGTAGGAAAGGCAGAAGGTGTAGAAGATTATGAAAACCAGGTTTGGGAGCAAATGACTGAGCTTTGGGAACTGGGAGGCTAATGGAATGGGATGCAATTGTTTTATTGGCAAGTAGTTTAAGTAAAGAAATGTTGAGACTGGATTTTATGAGATGTAAGGAGTTTAACTAGGTGTAGAGAGGCAGACAAGTTGTTCCAGATGGTGGAGGAAGAATGAAAGAAAGATTTACTGTCCACTCTCTGGAAACAAGGACAGGGAGATGTCTGGTCCTTGAACAGTGTCAGAAATACACTCGGAAAATGGCAAGAGATGAGATGTTAAGAGGAGAGGCAAATGAATAGAAGACATTCCAAATGAGTGATTCAATCCTGGTCCCATATAAGTTAATGGCTAAATACCCATGACTCAAATGGAAACAGGAATGGACTGTTGCAGAGAGACTTTACACAGGATCCTCCAATGAACAGGAAGTTGAATGGAGATTTTGGAGGGTGGAGAGAAATTGGTTTTGTTTATAGATTCAGGAGAGGAGATGACTATGAAGTCCTGTTCAGTTACTGGAAAGGCTTTTAATTGTAATTCCAATGCCAATTAGTTCACCCGTCAGATTAAACTATGGTGGAACTGCAAAAAAACTACAAACCAAAACACCTTTGGCAGCTTCCAGTTCCGTGGATGTGGATGAAGAGGAATAAGCAAACAAGAGTTACTTGACAGCTCTGTGATATGCCTGAGTCTGAGGTACAAATTCCTGGCCAGGCCTCATTAGTAAATCACTTTTCCAAACACTCTCTTGGCATATACATTTTTTTCCCCCTTCCTGACGTTTTTGAAAAAAAAAATCTAAGAAGTTACAAATGACATGACTCTATGACATTTTAAATATTTAAAACAAGAGTAGAGTCTACATCCACGACCTTTAACAAATGTACAGTAATGTGAGAACAAATTTGCTTCGGAACAGCTGCTGTCTCGGTACAAACTGGCATGAAGATTAGGAAAGTAATTGGCTAGTTTTCAGATAATTACCATAATTATAGAGACACCATTTGGATCACATCTAACTGTGTTTCTGCTGCACGTTGGATAATTTTATAATTGGCAGCATTTAAATCGACAGTGAAGGTAAGGACTTTCCTGGAGTGTAAATCCTGAGCAGGTCAGAGATGGGAGGACATAAGAGAGTTTGAAGGGAGTGGGATTGGCTTTTATATATATGGCTGCATTCTAGGGAATTCACACCACATGTTCTCAGTAGTCTAGCGGGCTGGACAATTATCTGCTGATTGCACTGTCAGCCAAACGATCTGTGTTTGAGTTCGAAGCTCTGTTCGTTGATGATAAAAAAGCACCTCTTACTGGTCAGATTAATGTTGTTTCCTGGACCCTATTGCTCTCAAGTTATACTCTCTGGCTGACCTAGGAGCCGTGCTGATAGGTTACAATGGGAGCAGTACCCAGCTCTTGGCCCTAATTCCAGGTTACAGAGACATGGGCCTATGGGTGGGCAGAAGAAAAAATGAAAGGAGAAAAATGGGGTAAATTCAAGACAATCTGCCCTGCGTCCAGCTCTGATTCCTGTTAAATGTGCAACCTGTGTACCTAACCATCCTCCTTATGTAGGTATCCTTTTGGTGCTGAATAACACAGTGCAGCAGGTGATGGTTTAATGATGTTTTGGGCAAGGACCATATTATTGTTCTTTTCGTACAGTGCTTTGCAAAGTGGGTTCCCTGGTCCATGACGGGGACTCCTTTTGGAAGCCAAGAGCACTTCCTGGAGCTGGAACACTGATCCTTTGGGGCAGGCCTGACTCTGGTTAATAAGGTCTGCCAGGCTGCAAGAGAGACATGGTACGACATATGCCTAAGTATGTCACGCCACACGGTACAAGAGATTTTATTACCTCCTGTGTCTCGTCCCACTTGCATCATGTGGACAATGCTAAGTGGAGAATTCTCTTAAGATTCCAGTCCTGAAGGCAGTTCATCCAGGGTCCCTGAGAGTAGAAGGGGTCAGAGGTAAGTTTAGGGCCCAGCTGAGGGATGTATTCAAAAAAGAATGCAGCTGGCAGAGGCAATTTGGGCATGTCTGCTGGAAGACTCTTAGCACTGAGGCAAAGCATTGCGTCACTGCCTCTGAGACGTTGTAGTTGTTAGAACAAGGATCTGGGACTCTCTGGGCTCCTTACTGCTGTATCCAACTTCCTGTGTGCCTTGCTTAGAACAAGCCACTTAAGGCATCTCTGTGCCTCAGTTTCTCTTCTGTAAAGTGGAGAAAATAACCCATACAGGCTTATAGTCAGACTTGATTAGCAGATGCCTGCAAAGTGCTTTGCCATCCCCAAGCACTTTATAATGTTTTACTTTGTGCATTAGGCTCCTCTTTGCTGTTTTCAGCAGATCCTTTCTCACGGGTCCAGCACAGGCACCTGCTGTGTAGGTTTGCAGAAAAAGAAAATCTGTTAAAGTGGGGGAAGAAATACCATGCAGAGCTGTATTAGGAGGGATGCTGGACACCACCTGATGAACTGGAGCTTCTCCTGCCCCATGGCTCATAGCTTCTGGGAGAGCTTTATTCCTGTGGTCAGCAAGGCCTCTTGTCAATCCCTTATTTTCTAGGATCTGTAGGGCTGGCTTGTGAGATTTGCCTGAGCAAAGCTGACTGCCCCAGGTTGAGCTCCTGGAAGGGTTTTCCCTCAGGAAGTCATAACCCCCACTTCCCGAGTAGCTGATTGCACAAGGGACTGGCTGTCTCCCCGTGGGCTGGTGTGGAGTGGGCCAAACTCCCAGCCCTGCCTTCTCCCCTCCCGTCACATATCATTGAGTACAGAAATACCCTGCTGCTAGCTGCCCAAAGGGCTGAGGGTCCTTGTATACTGCCACGCCCCTGCGCACCTGCGTGACAGCCCATCTCTCTCTAGTCCTGGGGGGTTTTAGTCTGTCCCGGTATTCCTAGAGAAATCAGCACATACTCATTAGACACAGCACATACATGACACCTTCCATGTCCAAAGCTGAGTACAAACATTAACTAAGCAATGATCTGCAGAGAATAATCAGAAGCCACTGGGAGATTCTTCACGAGGTCATTCTGACCATAGCCAAGCGTCTCTGTGTGTTGCTGGGTTGTATGTTCTCTCTGCCCTCGCACTCTGCCTGCATTTGCGTTGGAAAAGCAGATGGCAAAATCTCTGCCTATCAGACCTGATTTTTGTTTTCAGCGTAGCTGCTCTGCGATACATCAGGGAACGACTGTTACTTAGACGAACTTTCTGCTGGCTGCTGTGTGGGGAATTGGAAATGTAGCAACCAAAGCATTTGTGCAGTTTTAGTTGTTTTTTTTTTTGTTTTTTTTTTTAAGCATGTTAACTGCTTGGCAGGGCTGGAGCTTCCCCTGCTGACTGCCCAGACATTTTTCACAGCTGTCAGGTAATCCCTGCTGTGGGTACCATGGAGCTAAAACTAGCATGGCCTCCTCTGCTAGGCGACTGGCTAGTCCTCCAGTTTACCTTGTGGCACTTCCACAGAACGGGGCGAGTGCTGGATTCCCCCTCCGCAGGCTGGCAAGGAGCTGGGCGCTCCAGTGACTGATGATCTCAGAGCCCGAGGAGGTGGCTCAGTTCACTTTGTTCCCCTGAATCCTGGGCAGCTGATGCGGCTGTTGTATGTTTAGTGCGGCATCAGGCGGAGCTTGTACACACACGACACTGTCAGGCACAGCTCCAAGGCGCACACGGTTTGTCCCTTTGAGGACGAGGAGAGGTTTAGGAAGCAAGGCGGAAAATGGCAGCTCAGAAACTACACTGAGCCCCCTTTGCTGGCGCTTTAACGTTTAATTCCATCTGGCTCGTGTGCTGGAAGGACAGGAGGGGGTTAAACTCGCAGTCTGGTGCCTCGACTCACCTTGGGGTGGGTTTTTGGGGTTTTTTTTGGCATGGAAAAAGCATGTTACAAGAACGAAGATAATGGCTGCAACGGGCTTGGGTGCGGGCTGCTGCACAGACCCAGAGCTTCTTTCCCATTGCCCTGTAAACACTGCATGAGCAGCGTCCACCAGCGTGTGCGATGAGCCGCGCGAGAAGCTCTGAACTTCGCTGACCTGCCCCGCTGTGAGGTCACTAGTGAAGGCAGCCGCGCACAGCCCCATGCTGCCTTCCAGGGCGCGCCTCGGTCGTCCCTCCTGCTTCACTTCACCTTTTACAGAAGCCTGAAAGCTTCAGTGGCTGAGTCCCTCCCCACACTACCTTTTGGAGCCGTGACCAGGGGAGGTCATGGAGGAATGGGCGCCTCATGCCTTTCCTCAGGCTTCTGCTTCATGCGGATTTGAGAAGTCCCACCGAGCAAGGCACTGAGTGGTGGTGTGCTAATTCTCCCAGCAGCCTGGCCAGCTGTAACTGCATCATGGATCAGCGATGGTGCTTTTCTCTGTAATAAACCCATCTGGCCCCAGAGAGGCTTAACAGCTCTCTTCAAGCCCGTTTGATTTGGGGGTGCCTGAAAAATCCAAGCAGAAGGGGGAGGGGGAGGAAATCGGATTGAAAAATGGAGATCTTGTTGAAAAATGCCACACCAGATCTCGAATATCTGTGCGGGGTTTGGGAGAGGGTGGTTTGTGGGGAGAACCGGAGGTATTTTACAGTTGCCTTATGCAGTGGTAAGTTGTTTGCTTTATTCCAGGGATGGGGTTGTATTTGTTCTGCCTCCCTGCCTTGCCTTGATAGAATTCATGCCAGTCACAGATAACGATGTGTACCAAGGAAACTTCATTGCGGTGGGAGAGGAGGGAGGGAGCTGGGTTGCAGGATGCCTGTTTCCTAGCTATAGCTTCCTCCCCAACTTTGATTTATGGCCATAAAGAGGCCACGTGTATGGAGGTGGTATAAATCTCATCCAAAACAGCGGGAAGGAGGAAATTTACACTCACTCACTATGCAAAGTTCAGCTTCCTAGCATATGGAATGCAGCCTTCCAGTCCATTGCTGAAGCACGGAGTCGCTCAGTAACAAGGCAGAGATCCTTACTGTAATTTCAAAGGGTCTGTGTGCTGGGGGACTCTCCTTTTCTGAGGAGGCTTTTCCTGATCTTCAGCCTAAATTTTCATTTTATTAATTTCATCATGTTCCTATTTATACTCCATTGTACCACCCTAAATAATTACTTTTCAGTGATCACATCCTTCAAATACTCATCATGGTCTCCTTTAATTGTCTCTTAACAGCTGCAAGCTCTTTACATCTTTCTTTTTCAATCAATCCTCCTCAGACCCCTAATCATTTCTGTTCCTCCCCTCTGAACTCCTTCCAATTTGCCTACATCTTTCTGCTCTTGTCTGAGTGTCCTAAGCATCCATTTGGCTCACAATCAATGCTCTGGTGTTAAATACTTGAGAGCTGATATGAGAGAGAGAGAAAGACACCAAGACAATAGAAAGCAATTGGGGAGATTACAGACATAGCAGGTTGTTCTTACTAGGTATGGAAATGGACATATTGTCACAAGGAGCTGGTTTAGACTAAGAAGCTTTCAAATAACAGATTTCAGAGTAGCAGCCATGTTGTGTTCGTCTGTATCCGCAAAAAGAAAAGGAGTACTTGTGGCACCTTAGAGACTAACAAATTTATTTGAGCATAAGCTTTCATGAGCTACAGCTCACTTCATCGGATGCATGCAGTGGAAAATACAGTAGGGCAATTTTATATACACAGAGAACATGAAACAATGGGTGTAACCATACACACTGTAATGAGAGTGATCAGGTAAGGTGAGCTATTACCAGCAGGAGAGAAAAAAACCCTTTTGTAGTGATAATCAAGGTGGGCCATTTCCAGCAGTTGACAAGAACGTGTGAGGAACAGTGTGTGTGTGTGTGTGGGGGGGGAATAAACATGGGGAAATAGTTTTACTTTGTGTAATGACACATCCACTCCCAGTCTTTATTCAAGCCTAATTTAACGGTGTCCAGTTTGCAAATTAATTCCAATTCAGCAGTCTCTTGTTGGAGTCTGTTTTTGAAGTTTTTTTGTTGTAATATTGTGACTTTTAGGTCTGTAATCGAGTGACCAGAGAGAAGTGTTCTTCGACTGGTTTTTGAATGTTATTATTCTTGATGTCTGATTTGTGTCCATTTATTCTTTTAGGTAGAGACTGTCCGGTTTGGCCAATGTACATGGCAGAGGGGCATTGCTGGCACATGATGGCAAAAATCACATTGGTAGATGTGCAGGTGAACGAGCCTCTGATAGTGTGGCTGATATGATTAGGCCCTATGATGGTGTCCCCTGAATAGATATGTGGACAGAGTTGGCAACGGGCTTTGTTGGAAGGATAGGTTCCTGGGTTAGTGGTTCTGTTGTGTGGTGTGTGGTTGCTGGTGAGTATGTGCTTCAGGTTGGGGGGCGGTCTGTAAGCAAGGACTGGCCTGTCTCCCAAGATCTGTGAGAGTGATGGGTCGTCCTTCAGGATAGGTTGTAGATCCTTGATGATGCGCTGGAGAGGTTTTAGTTGGGGGCTGAAGGTGACCTCTAGTGGCGTTCTGTTATTTTCTTTGTTGGGCCTGTCCTGTAGTAGGTAACTTCTGGGTACTCTTCTGGCTCTGTCAATCTGTTTCTTCACTTCAGCAGGTGCGTACTGCTGAATTGAAATTAATTTGCAAACTGGACACCATTAAATTAGGCTTGAATAAAGACTGGGAGTGGATGTGTCATTACACAAAGTAAAACTATTTCCCCATGTTTATTCTCTTCCCCCCCCCCCCACTGTTCCTCACACGTTCTTGTCAACTGCTGGAAATGGCCCACCTTGATTATCACGACAAAAGGGTTTTTTTCTCTCCTGCTGGTAATAGCTCACCTTACCTGATCACTCTCATTACAGTGTGTATGGTTACACCCATTGTTTCATGTTCTCTGTGTATATAAAATTGCCCTACTGTATTTTCCACTGCATGCATCCGATGAAGTGAGCTGTAGCTCATGAAAGCTTATGCTCAAATAAATTTGTTAGTCTCTAAGGTGCCACAAGTACTCCTTTTCAAATAACAGAGTGTAAGGAAAGACAAAATACTACCTTATTGTTTTTTCCAGAATTCAGTTTCAATTGAAAATCTGTCAATGTTTTCATTTGTTAAGAACAGAATGGATAAAAAAAAAACAAAAAAACCCAGACCAAGAAGGAAGGAGAAACAGAGGTGGATGCAAAGTATTAATCAAAAGCAGAAATCTTAGTCAGGTTTTCAAGTCAGCCTGAAAACCTAAGATCCTTCAAGGACTGAAGACTATAAATAGCATTTTGAAGCAATGGAGGAAGTAAAAAATTAATTACAGTTCTGAGATCCAATCCCAGTTCTCCCACAAGCAGCATTTATTAAGATCTCACTGAGGCAGGAAAGATTGAACAAGGGACATATGGGACCATGAGGTGGAAAAAAGAATTAATCAGTTTGTCCCAGAAGACTAGAGAAATCAGATTATATGAAACTGAAAGTTAAAATGAAAGGAGGTAGAAAGCAAGGAGATCTGAGAACCTGGAACCACCTGAATGTTAAATTCAGTCCACATTCAGGTTGGTAAGACCCTTTGCTTAGTCTCACACACCAAGAACTTGCATTGCTAGCAAAGAAGTCCAAATGTGAAAGTTTCTCCTGTTGTCTTTAGTTCTGTAAATGTTACAGGTAGGCCCATTGCCTCATTCAGCCCTTCTTCATTTACACTGTGTGGTTTTCTTCTATGTTTTGTGGATTGCTGAAGGAATACAGAGCATTTTCACCGCTGGCTCACTGCTCCAAATCTTGTTTTGTGTCAGTAGTGACCAAACATCATTACCCTCTGAGAGTTCTTAGTGGATAGGTGTCCACAGACCACAACCATACACTGTCACAATCGGTCATAACAGTAGAGAGGCCAGCGATTTTAAAAGAGAACAAAGACTCAATATCCTCTCAGTCCTAGACTTGGTCCCTGGAGGTTAGGACTGCAACACGTTGGCAGGGCTAAAACAACAAGGAGTCTTTGTGGCACCTTAGTGACTACAAATTTATTTGGGGATAAGCTTTCATGGGTTAGAACCCACTTAGCCTACGAAAGCTTATGCCCAAATAAATTTGTTAGTCTCTAAGGTGCCCCAAGGACTCCTCCTTGTTTTTGCTGATACAGACTAACACGGCTACCCCTCTGAAACCTGTTGGCAGGGCTGTGTAAGGAAGCTTACCCATGCTGTTCCTACACTGTACATAAGGGGAAAACTCCTGTCACCAATGTTATCAATCCCGCACATTTCAGAAGCAATAAAATTCAGTTATTTCTGTTCTGAAGTGTAAAATCTTGTCCTCTCTCTTTTGTCTTGGTTCTTTTCTTCCTCGCTCCAACCTGACCCCGTGGTAAAGGTCACTAGGCTTCCTACAAGCTAATGAGCTGTGACAAATGCTGTTGATGGTGACCAAGGACTGAGTTTAACAAATACTAGTCATAGGATTTGGGCCCGTTTGTTTCTTGCGAGTATCTGTATCATAATTGGGCCTTATTCTGCTCTTACTGAAGTCAGTGGCAGAAACTACCACTATTGACTTGAAGAGGAACAGGATTAAGCTCTTTGTTATCCTGTTTCTCCCTCTTAACAAACCCTGAAATAAATCATATAGGAAAATGCATCCATATAATTAAAGGAAGCAGCTGAACAGTGGTGCATAATTTGTTATTCTTAACAATTTTAACTCCAGAAAACAGGTTCAACCAGAAAATAATCATTATTTCTCAGTGTCTCGGGAAGATGTTGGCTTGAGCAAATCCTTACTGAAATACAAAGTAAAGATCCCACCCTTCCAGCTCCAAACATGCATTCAGAAGACTAAAATGATGTTTGGATGCTTTCTCAACAAAATCATGTTCAGGGGAAAGATGCTATTCAGGCCAAATCATGGCCTTATTGAATTCATCTTCTTAATGGAAGGCCATTTGTAATACAACTCTGGCTGTTTACTTAATAAACTCACAGCTGACTGCAAAGCAGAAGGCAGATTATTAGTAGGTGGCGAAAGGAGAGAGGAGGATGTATTAACAGGCCAGGTAGGGTGGTAGCCTGGCTCTGTAGAGTTATAACAGCTTTGCAGTAGGATGTGTTGTAACGAAAAGCAGTCAGAAAAGTGGGGTAATCTGCAGACTCCGCAAAACTGTCTCATAGCAAAAAGTATAAAATACCACTGGGTCTGGTGATAGGGCAGGACTATAGTATATCAAAATGATGTAAAGTCTGTGTGTGTGTCTGTATTGGAAATTATTATCCTAGTCCATTCAAACCAGACATCAAGCATTTGTTCCAAGTCTGGTGGAGATCCAAGCCAAAACTCACCCCACTGTCGAGTCAATTTGCTATTAGTATGCAAAAGGCATTATCCTGTCTTGAATAAATCCCAATTAACTCCTTCTAATCCAGTTAGACATAAGGCAGGCCCCTGAATTGTCCCCTGCTTTTACTTCATCTCTGTGTCTTTATATATATTTATGACAAAATCAATACAAGATGTTCTGTAATTAAAAGTCCTTCATATTTTGTACACGTACACACAGACACACACACGGGTATAGAACCGTGTTTAGCCACATGTTTGTTGGCTTCAGAATGGATGATTCTGTCAGCAAGTGCTTCTTCCCCTTTTCAGGGAGTTTTAAAGTGTTTTTACAATGCTGCCTGCCCTGATTTACTTCTTTCCAGAAATTATTAACAGCTTTGCAGATCAGTTCACACAACAGTACAAATATATCTAAAATCTGGCTGGTGCTATTACACTTGATTTTTGGAAGTACAAAGCACACAAAACTCTCCCAGAAGACAATGAGACATGCAGGTGCTCAGCATCTCTGAAAATCAGACTCAAAGCCCTTAAAAAACTAGTAGATATGGGAGGCACACTTTAGTGACTATTCAATTCTCACCAGAGCTTTTAAAACAAAACAGACATTTTTTAGACACCAGAAACACTTTATGCCCAAAATTCTGTGGACGTTTTAGCGTGACATTACCTTTTCCAGTGTTGATAATCTAATCAGAATTTCTTGGTAACACTTTGGAACTTAGAGGCTTGTCCAGTAGCTCGGGCACCAGTCTTGGATTGGGAGCGAGACCCAGGTTTATTTACCTTATCTGCCACAAACTTTCTGTGTGACCTTGGGCAACTCACTTAATCTCTCTGTGCCGCACTTCCCTACTTCATAGAGTTGTTATGAGAATAAAAGACTGTGAAGCATGCAGGTGCTGTGGTAACATGGGAGCCATATATATGCCTAAAAGTTATAGATAGATGGTCTCAGTAAATATGTCAGAAATTCATTAGGCACACAGGCAAACTGCAAAGAAAATTAATATCCATCAGTTTTAAACTCCTTAAACGTGTAATCACCAAATCTGAGTCTGGGGAAAGACTACCATTTACTGCCGGACTTGGGGATAGGATTCATGCAAGCCTGTACTGTAAATCTCACACATTTCACAGAACACACACAGTTTTTGTGGAGAACCATGGACACACCTGAACTGACCTCAGTCTGTAATCTCCAGACAGATCACTGCTATCTTGCCATTTTATTATTTTGTGGTATATCTTTAAGTGAAATTAACTTGTGCATTTATTCAGCATCCGCATGGAACAGTCTGTGATATTACTACAGTGCCATCAGTGGGTGGAAGTGGGAAGGGAAAGAATGCTTTAACATAGCAGTGAAATTCTTGTGGGAGACAATTTTACTTTCTTTTTCCAGTGGAATCAACTGAGTTCATCATGGAGAGGAACTTCATGAATAACAGTCTGGTTTCTCTCCTCTCCACCTTTGGTGGTCATCTTTAAGAGGAGAAAAAAAGAGATCATGTTCATCATACTTGTAGCTGAAGGCAGGAAAATTGCTTCCAGGAGACTGGTTGTCTATTTATCTTGCCCTGGTTCTTAAACCACCACTGTGGTGGTGTCCAAGTATCTTATAAATTTATTAAAGTGTACATGTGAAGATTTCTGTTTCTCTTTTCTTTCTCTCTCTCCTTCCCCACTCTGTAGGCATTTTTAAAATGTGTACCCAAGGGAAGCTGAGTATAAGTTGTCAAATCATAGAAATTAAAGATGGACAATACCTATTAAGCCATCTATCCCATCCCCACCCACTGCAGTTTTATATCCTTCACCATATTTTTCAGTAAAGTAATTTGTCCCGTCCAGTTTTAAATGCCTCAAGTGACGGGACCTCTTCTGCTTTTCTTGTACTGAGGATGCAGATTTGGGGCAGAAATACTAAGGCAGTAACATCACCTTTTGTTCCCGTGAAAAGCCTCATTTCATGAGTGTTCAACTCCACAGATTTTTTTAAAATTCATGAATAAGTAACATTCTGTTTTGACCCTGTGAACTGTGTTTACCCCCCAGAAATGGCGCTATTTTCAATGGGTTGTGGTGAAATGAGAAAAAAGTGTATGTCAGTGTTGAGCCCATCCTGTTAGAGAGACAGCCTTCCTTAAATTTGTAAGAAATGTAAGGCAGTAAAGGTTTTCCTTCAAAGGACACCCCTCCCCCATCTCTGTGTTTTGTTTTCAAAAATTAAAACTACTTCAGGTAATAAATCATCTTGTGTTGATAATGCTTTGGGTATTTCAAGCAAGAAAGATAACTAGCAGGAGCATTCAATTAAGAAAATGAGTCTGACTTTTCCAGGGGACGTGGAGTGACTTTAGCAAATTGGAATATCATGCAAGATCACTAACTCTTCTCATGGATGCAAAGTAACAAAGGGAACCCAAACATAATTTTGTAATATTTAATTAATTGTTTTGTAGATAATAGTTAATGAAAATTGCTACTTGAGAGTGAAGGTGCTTGAGAGATGCCTTAATGGATGAAATGCACTTCTACAATCCGCTATGACACACAGCTAATGCTCTTAAGCAACTAAATATATTAAATTTCACCTTGAGTGCTACCCTCTGGGTATAGCAAACCTCACCCCCTGTTTCTAATAATCTTAGTGAGACAAAACTTGCCTTGTATTTAAGGTAAATGAATTGCCAATTTGGGGTTTCAAGGAAGGCTTCAAAAACAAAGCAGATTTTGCACAGGTCACTTTTCATTATGTGCATGCATATATATATGGACCAGTCAAAGAGCAAAAACTC
This sequence comes from Lepidochelys olivacea, assembly GCF_965140295.1. Taxonomy (NCBI): domain Eukaryota; kingdom Metazoa; phylum Chordata; order Testudines; family Cheloniidae; genus Lepidochelys; species Lepidochelys olivacea. The sequence continues at coordinate 3,864,645 of NC_140427.1, read as the reverse complement.
TGTCTGGGCCACAGGAGCGCATTCCCCTTCTGAAAATGTTGATGAAAATCATTGTAATGTGAGTGCATAGATGAAAGAGCAAGTTGTTTGCATTTTCTATTATGTTAAACTTGGAGGTAGAACCTGAACCCAGCGGGTGGGAAATCCTACATGGATTGCAAATAGTATTGCACATCCATGCATGAAGGCATGATTTTGTAGCTCTGGTTTTCAGTCCGGTGCAATCTGTCTCTGGGTTAGGGGGAGTGATTGCAAAGTTTCCATATTCCTTTTGCATTGAAAAAACCATCATGGAACATTATCATGATTTGCATTTAGTAGCGAGCAAATTATTGTGGGGATAAACTACGTTTTAGTGATATCATTTGTCCACAAATCTGCCAGCTGAGTGAACCTCTCCACTGTCCTCCACATGCACACACAATAAGGAATATAACCAGAGTAAACAGAATGTACCCAGAGTAGCACTTCCCACATGAGCTTATTATTTTCCTGTCAATGTTGCCAGCCAGTTCACACATGTTCATTCTGAGACAGTGCATTGCATGAACCTATGCTTTGGACGTCTCTCTTCCATGCGAGATCTTCACCAGCTGTGCCTAGAAATTAATTGATTTTTCTTAAAGCACTTTTAAATTAATGTAGTGCTGCTGAAGGGTGCTAGATTAACAACTCTAGAGACTTAAGCTTCTGCACATTGCTCTGCCAACGTACCTCAAAGCTAACCTGGAGGGATCTCTGGGAATGAGAGCATTATTTAACCTCCAACCTCAATTCTTGGTCGCTCTACTGAGAGTGCCAACAAGTGAGCCAGGTCGTTTTTTTGCTAGGGTCACCTGTTCACGCAGAACTAGACTGAGATCCCTACGTATCTGACACAGGTCACCAAATAACCATTAGATGGTAACAACTTCCTGTCACTCGCAAACTGGCATTTTCAAACCTAGAGGTAAAAGGCTCCATAGCTTGTTTTTATGTCCCTGGAATATGGCATCAGATTTAAAATTAAATCAAGAGACCCACTGCCCACAACACTTCTGCAGTTTCAGAAGACTTTTTTTTTTAACAATTAGATTAAAGGTAGCTCAGCTTGTTTTTTAATGAGAGGCTAAGTGCTGCTTTTGCATGTTGTGAACGCAAGGCTTCTTTGGTCTGTAGCAAGTCCAAATAAGTCGCCAAGCTAATTTTCTTGCAATTCCCTCTGGATGCTTGAACATTAATTAGGACTGTGAAGATAGAGTAATCAAGTTAAGCCAGCCAATAGATCCAGGATCCCTTTCTAAAAAAAGTGAATCTATATGTAAACAAGTACTTCCATTCAATCTATCACAGTGCTCTAAAGTTATTACAGATGCCATGTCAAAAAATGGGGTTTTAATGATAGATTGAGATCTTTCATGGAAACAGTCTTTAATGGACTGTAATTTCCAGTTATAAACAGTGTACAGTAACCAAATTCTGCTTTCACTGACATGTGGAATCCAATTAAAGTCTTTGGGGCTATACACTATAACTGTCAGTAACATTCAGCCCTGGATTTTTCAACTGGTTCTAACAAGTTTTCCTGTAATATACTGTACATATATAAGGTCTTCAGCAGGTAAATTATGTTATACACGGAAGGGATTGGTTTGCTTGTCAAGCTTTGGGTTCTCTGCAAAGACATAATTGTAGAGCCCAGCATAGAATAAGAGATGAAAGACCACACAGCATGTCTTCTTCCTAACTAAATTACAATTTTAGGATTTTCTAATCACTTTCCATAAAAGAAGGCATATCCAACAGGATAAATTATTCTCAGCCTGGTTAAGATATCACAAACAGATTGGTGTAATTGCTCATAAGTGGCTACATTTTGTCAAGCCTTTTTGAAACCACTCATTTGGGGATTGGGCACAGCCTAAATACTGAGTCAGGGTAGGCCATGCTGTATCTTTCAATGAAATGGGCTCAAAGTGAATCTTCATCTAAATGCCAAAGGCTTGAAGAAAACAGACAAATAGGAATGGCCCCTGAAGAGCCATTAAGAGGAAGACTTTGGCTTTATCTTTGTCTGCCTGCTTTCTTGTAGAGTTCCTCTTTGGTTTTTGGATTGTGTGTCTGCATCTGTGCCTGTGACATAGTTTATTAGAATGTGAAAGACTTTTCAGAACCTTGTTTAAGGAACATGCAGTAAAATAGATTTTATCTCAGATCCAATTAACAGCTGAGTTACAGTACTCTAGTGAAATAAAGGGCAGTGAGTCTCCAAGACTCTATTTACATGATGTATTAGAAAATGGCTGTCTACAAGAGCGGGTGGCAGCAGTTATGTTTAATTCATAAGGACTCAATGAGGGGAGGGCTCAGATATCAAGCTGTTGGAGATTTTGATTCTCCAGCACAACACTAAAGCTGTTCTCATACAACGGAGACATTAAAAGCCTCATACCACTAACAGATCTAGCTGTTCGCAGAACTAAATGGCATGCCAGACACAGCATGCCAACTGGGCTTGGCAAAACAGCTGATAGGAAATGCCATTCATTTACGCTGCATGGTCTCACGTTTATTCAAAGGGAAATGCTGACACTTAGAGTTCCAGGGGGAAAAGAAGATGAATTCCCCAGTTTTTATGAGCGTACTACGGCTGACAAGCAACATGTGTAGTTGAGAGGTTTTGAAGCAAACATGAAGATGATATAAAGATGAGACAATAATGTATTTGAAACTTCAAATTTTAAGCATTTTGCAGGCCAGCAAAGGACATTCAGCAGACAGTCTTGGATAAGGTCCACCATGTGGTGTTTGTATGTTTATAAAAGAAGCATTGGAGGATTTTCAATGACAGACTAAATCTACGCAGCCCTTCTATCAGACCAGTTAAAAAGACTTTTCCCCTTAGGCGCTACATTGTATTGTTCCTTACAAAGATGTTTGACAGTAGTGAAAATGGGCAGGGAGGGGAGAATACAGAGCAGGTGTAATTTGTCTTGCACTTCCCTCAGTGTTCATGCAAAGTAGCTGCTGTACTAGTCTTTCATAGTGATGTGTGATGGTCAGACTGAATGCCAGATGCCATTCAATATTTTTGAAAGAAGCTGTTGTAAAATGTCAAGAAAAGACAACCACAAATAATAAGCTATTTGCATGTAGCCAATATAAATAAAAATATGTTTTGCTTCTTGTTGAATTACACTAGTGCTGCTTTGAGCTCCCCTGCAGAGAAGAAGATCCAAATGCTCTGTGATTTCACTGTTGCTCAAACTGGCTTCACGTGTATTCAGTTGGTCAGAGAGGGAGGGTTTGGAGAGATAGCAACACTAACTAGCTAAAAAAAAAGATGTATTTCTACTAGAGTGGCATCTGATTTAGCAAATTCACTCCTCATGTTCCAGCCAAATTCCATTATTGGGAAATAAGACCGTTTTGAGCCATAATTTGAGTCTAAGAGCTTCTAAAAGCTTTTTTCTAGTGGGTGGTATCTCTCCAAATTTCTGCTGGAGGTGTAAGGATCTCCTCAGAGGTTGGCTTTTTACTGGCCTGAATGAGATCTCACACTGTAAGAAAGTTACACCAATATAAAACTAGTGTATGTAGGATCATATGCACAACCTTGAGACTTCATGCCACATCTAGCTTCTCAGCTCCTCACTGCTGTCCCTTAGTTAATAAACTGGGATCTCTTATAGGGTGACCAGATGTCCTGATTTTATAGGGACAGTCCTGATTTTTGGGTCTTTTTCTTATATAGGCTTCTATTACCCCCCACCCCATTCCCATTTTTCACATTTGCTGTCTGGTCACCCCAATCTCTTATGAAATTCAAGAAACTCCTTCAAACCGTCCCGAGAACTTCATTATATGTAGATACCATTTTCTTTTAAAATATCGTGCCTAAAACTCGACTACAAGTACAGTTTGTAGTGTTAGAGCCACAGGTAAGAAACTTATAAATCATACATTTAGTTTTCAAGTGCTTGTAAGACAGTAAGGAATAATGACAGGTTGTGCTTGTTAGGTAAGGTTTCAACCATTCTAGGTTTTGATAACTTCACTTGTGTGTCTTGTTATCTAAAACAGGAAGATGCCAAATATTGCCAAGCTCTGGTCTTCTCAAAAGACAGTTAACATACTTAATTATCGTTGGCATTTGAAGTGTGAGATAACAAGACAACTGTATGTTATGGTGAGTTGTAGGCCAATGTACTTTCTGTCAAAGTTACTGTGATTTTTCATGTCCCAATTTAAGATGCACATGGGAAATGACAGAAAACACATTTTTAATGATGGGCATGAAAAATGTTACATAAATGTGTCAGTAGTTAAGTATCTGTGATATAAATCTTCGGTAACATCTTTCCCACCTCCATTATAAACACCTCCCATGTCTGAGATACTAAAATTCCATGACGCAGAACTTACGTACTCTTTAACAAGGGTTTTGTGGCTACTGTAATAGTGCCTTGGGAACCATGCGATTACAGCCTTGATAGACTGAATTAGCACATGCTTTCCTTTTCTTAGTCTGGATGGGTGAATTTGGTATAGCAAAGGGTGGCAGTCATTTATTACCTGAAAATTAAGCTTCAATGACTTAGATCCAGCTTGTACTGGCAAACCACCCAGTTTGCCTTAGGCTCCTTCTTAACGAATATCTCCACATACATACAGTGGCACAACTCCCTTGACTTCAAAGATGAGTGTAACTATGAGCAGAATAAAAGGTGTCACTTACATTCCTACTAACCCAGGTGTTAGGGCACTTTATAGATACTGTGTGGACAGGAAAAACCAGCATTACCAGCATAGCATAACCAGCATTAGAACCATTAAAAAACAAACAAACCCACCACCACCCATTTTCTAAATTCCAGAAGCATGGGATGGAAAACAATTTTTTAAAAGTATTTTTAATGCCATTTCCTCCTCTTCAGGGACCCTTTCAATGATGTTCATGCCTGGTTTTGTGGGAGCCGTGTTTGTAATTTTCAAACACAATTCCCCTGCATGGAGTGGAGAAGAGGGCTTAGCTGCAGGGTGAGTGGTGGACTGTTCTTGCAAATCCAAAGCACAGAGAAATTTACATACCCTGCTAAGGCAAAGTAATCATTCAACAAGGAAACATTAGTGGCAAAATGGTTCTCTTGGCTTCATTTCAAGAGCTTGTTTCAGAGGCAGGAGCCCATTTGATCATATTACTTCAAAAATAGCTCAGTAATCAATTCAATCCCAGGTCCTAGGAAAGCTAGTGCAACATTTAATGTTTTAATTTTATCAAATTATTCAGAGTCTGACAGCTGAGTGATGACTCTGACAAAAGGTTATTATTATCATTGTTATTATTTATTATTTCTAAGTGCCCAAGAACGTGTCGGGTGCATCCAAGAGAAAAAGTAAAGACACAATGCCTGTCACAGAGACTGTACAGTTTAGGTTTAGGCATGACAAGATCAAAAAATTCCTTGCAATCTTGGCCATAAAAAAGTGATCTCTTAATTTTAGGAAGCATTTGGTGTTTGGGGAAACTAAAGTGGCATTAGCAAGGATCAAAAACCTAACAAATTGATTATCTCTGATGCTGTTTTATAACTTACTAGTAATCTTTTATTCCATTTGTATTTGGATAAGATTATTCAGTTTATTTCTGTATATTTCAGAGCTGGAAGGAGCCAACAATATTTTAAAGAGGCAACAACCCAGCCCGTCCTTTTAAAATTGAAGATTTCACATAAAACTATCCACCCAATCCTGAGCTTGATTGGTTGAACAGTGTGCTGGTGATCTCTGTGCTGGCTGTGGGGACCAGTCCTCCCTGGGCTGGCGAATGGCAGCGGAGCTGCTCAGTAGCTCCTGTGGCTGGTGTTCTTCCCTTGTGCAGGGGAGAATGATGGGTGAACCATGCCTACTCCACTCCCGTCCTTGGTCCTGGAGATCCCCTATAGAAGAGCCATCGGCTATGGAGCCCCGAGTGGGTTCCCAAATCCTGATCTCCCTTTGTGCAATGGAACTGCACCAGTTACCTAGGTCAGGGCCCTCCAGGGCAGCATGGTAGAGTTTCCTGCCCACTTTACAAGAGTAAATGAGCAGGCAAGGGTCAAGGCAGTGAGAATCAGACGCAGAATTACTAACTTTCCCCAATATTTTATTTCTCCAACCTTTTTGTTCAGTGGATCAGACCCTCCCCTCCTAGTTTCTCAGCCACTCACTATTTGCCTCTCAAAATGTCTCATGCTGTGGATTAGCAGGAAGAGTTCTGATGACCACAGTTTGAGAACATCTACTATGTACCATCCAAGAGCTAACTGCACTGTAGCATGGCTAGGTTGCCAAAGAATTCTGCTCTCCCCCTCCTTTTTCCAAAGGCTAGATACCCAGCCACATTTTGATTGAAAAAACACTGTTAAAATGAAAATATTTCTGCATAAAATATTGATATCCTATATACAGGTACCTTGTAAATACGTAATAAGTATAATCTTGCCTTTTGGCAGTTTCTTAGGATCCTGCAGTTGTTTTCTCAATCAAGCTAACCCCCTAACAAACTCATTTTTTAAAAACTGTATCAGCTGTTAGGATGCAGATGGTCACATTTGCATCAAACACCTTTTAAATTATCATTCAAATTAAATTAAATTGAAAATGCAACGAGCTGTTCCTGTAGAACTAGGCACACAAAGGCAAGTTAATTAAGGTCACATTTTTAACCCATGAAGAGTATTTAAAACTGTAGCATGTCTAGTAGTGGGCCATTAGAGTAACATTGCTTAATAAATTAAAATAAATCGCTCCTGAAAGCCTTATACAGGCTATATTCTCCCTCCTCCCCCCTCCCTCCCCCGCGCACACTCCCAAGTAATATTGTTCTCTGCAATTTAAACTGTAAGAAGCTGTGATTTTTTTTTCTTAGAGTGCAGGCTCATGTGACGGGGGAGTCCTGTGAGGAACCTTTATTACAAAGCCTTATCGTTTGCGTGAACTGTGCTGTTGTCACTAGTGTACAAAAATACAAGCATGTAAAGTTACATATAACTGAGTAGGGAGGCAATTTTTCAAAGGGGGGAGCGATAGCTCTGTGAACATGCATTCTGCGTATCACTGAAACAATTTCACATCTGAAAAGTCACCTATACTTGTAATTACATGATTTACATGCACAAAACTGTGTGTATTTTGCATGCGCAGTATGTGTGCATTTTTGCAAGTGCACCTTCTTCACCGTCTGTTGAAAAATTGTCCTTTAAGGTTTTCTTTTGGGGACATCCATCATTCTCACAGGACCCAGCTGTCACAAACAATCAGTGATGAATTAACCTTACCTGTTTCCCTTGGCTGAGAAGAAAAATATTGCCCACTCTACTTGAAAGCAGAAAATAACAACCTTGTCTTCATTTCCCGCAAGCTGGCTAGTGTCCCAGCATCCCATTCAGCCAAGAGACAAAATCTGAAGTATATGCAGGAATGCATTGGACACTGTGTTCAAATGATCAGAGAGCCATCCAGGGGCAAGAAGAAACGAGGGCTTCTTAGGTTTTAACCAGTGAAGGTACAATATCCTTTTCAGAAGAACAGCTGACTTTGTCCCAGGAGCATGAGTTCTCTCTTCCATGGCATGAAAGCCTTGCAGGTGGAAGGGTGTGCTCCTCAGATTCCTTTTGGCTAAGGAATCTTTGCGTGAGGGGTTGTTTCTTCTTTTTCTGGATTCCCCATTACAGGGTGTTGGTGTGGAAGTCCCTTAAATCCATTAAAAGTCTATTATGTCTAAAGGACTGTGGTTCATTTTCCTTCTTTGTCTAAGGAGTTGAGCAGACAATCACGTCAACTGTTGCATACCATTCTTTGATGGATGAAGAGTGCAATACCTTATATGCAATATAGCATGTACTTATCTGAAAGGGGAGAGAGAATAAAAAACAAATTGAATATACCTAGTTTACTAGGCCAATATCTTTGAAATACGTCACACAGAAATGAAAGAAGAAAAGGAGTACTTGTGGCACCTTAGAGACTAACCAATTTATTTGAGCATAAGCTTTCATGAGCTACAGCTCACTTCATCGGATGCATAAAGTGGAAAATGCAGTGAGGATGTTTTATAAACACAGACCATGAAAAAATGAAATGAAAGAGTTGACATGTGAAGGTCAAGTAGACTGATTCAATATGTAATTTGCCATTTTACATCAGAACTATTTCCCATCTGAAACATCTGCTGTTTGTCTGCTTGGGAACTATAAATTCCTCTCTAATAACTGAATCCATCAACACTGTGTGCATTATGACTGGATATATTTAATGGTAAGGTAACAAAATTAACCTGACATTGAAAAGCAAAAATCCAACTTTACAAATATCATTCCAATCTAATGGGTGGAAATATTCCATATATTTTGTGCATGAAGGCAGAGCTGATGGCTATAAGTTTTATTTTTGACTGACACTCTAAATGAGTACCATTGTTTTTCAGTCAAAAAAGTGAAAGTGGTTTTCTTTTAAGTTTCATATTTCTCAAGTTCTCAGATTTATTGCAGCGCCAGAAATCTGCTGAATGTAATGGGCAATCATTTTCATAAGGTTGTCAAGATGAAGGTGAGAAAGCCAAGCTGACATCCTTACTCGAAGCATAGTGGTAACATTAAATTATAACGTCTTGATGTAGCATTATTACATCATGACATATGGTCATGACAGAATGATGATCCGTCAACTTACAGAAATTCTGGGCAACCTCATTAGTTAACTGACGAGTGTGCCTATTACATTGTGGAGGTCACACACAGTGTGAGGGACTTGACTGAATTGTTGTTGGCCATAATATAAAAACCATTTTGGTTTGGTTAACTTGACTTTTAAATGTACATTCTGGGGAAGGAAACTTCATTACATGACAGCACAGATGTATTTAAACAACACAATCTTTAAAAGGATGACACCAAACCTGATTAAAATGCAGGTTTCACAGTGTATATTTCATCAAGTCTGACAACTAACAATCCATTTTAAATGTTTCCCTTGATGGCTGGATGTTTATTTGGATGCAGTGAATGTAGGTTTGGTGAATGACAATTTCAAACAGGTCAAGAGACGAGATGGACACAGAGCTCTGGAAATTCAAGCTTTTATTATCTGGTCTCCATGGGGTTTCCTTTCCCACATGGAAAAATGTGTGGTAATACCATAGCAACCACAAAGGAACAAATATGTCTTTGCTGTTTAAAGCTTACTAGACTGGTTTTTGTAAAAGGACACATTTCCAGAACTGTTATTTTGCTTGGAGTAATTTGAACAATGAAAATGTGAAGGCGCAGAAAAGGAATAGTGATCAGCAGCTTTCCAGCCTTTCCTCTTCAGTGATTTTTTTCGACTGGGCAGGGGGAATATTATAAATGCAGGAACCAGCTCAAAACTCTCAATATTAATTTTAAAGCACTCCCATCCCCAGCCTTGCGGCAAACCTGTAATGGAAACATTAAGGAAACACACCATAAAACTGCACTTCTATATATGGAATCACAGCTGTCTAGAATTATTTGTATTTCTCTGCTAGTTTATTCCCACTGAGAAAACATAGTGCCTATTTTATGACACCCAGGAGCTTTGTTTAAGGATTCAGGGGCTAAACGACTGGTGATGTGATACATAAATAGAGATTCACACAACTGGAAGAGGCCCCACACAGTGAGTGCTGTAGTTTAAAGTTCACCAGCTTTCCTGAAAGAATAGTTACTTGCATGAGGATCTGAAATTCACTTACATCCATTATTGGGTTAGGCCATCATGCTATATATGCACCAGCAAAGGAAGATATAAACTGGTCGCCTTTCTAGGGGGGTTGATCTTTTAGTTAATAATAATATCTAGCACTAACACAGTGCTTTTAGTCTTTGAAGACTTTTGCAAACATTAAGCAACATGATTTATGAAAACTGGGTTGTAGTCAAGACAGGTAAATGCATGGTTAGGAGTGGACATTGGGAAGCGTATTTATGAGCCTCCAGCATCCTTTTGAATTCTCCTCCTGTCATTTGCAGCAAAATGGTCACTTGTGGGTTTATACAAGGCATGTTACAGAAAAGAAATATAAGTCTGCTGCCTTTTAAAAGCAAAAATGGACTTTATAAGTTACATCTGAGAAATAAAACAGTAGCTGAGATTTCTTTGTGGGTGATTGAGAGGAAAATGAAAGATATTTCCTGCTGTAATGCAGTGATTAGTGCTTTAAAGGAATAATAAATGTGCAGTTTTTAAATTAAAATATGATTATGTAATATAGAGGGGTGGGAGGAGCTGTTGACTTGATAATGGCAAATGACCTGATTGCTAGTGAACAACAATGATTATGCATTGTTAATAAGGAGCACCAGCTTGACAGATAGCTCTGACTTGACCTGTAATATTTGGCATCAAACCTCATGCCTATGCATCCGGCTCTGTACCTTCTATCTTTATTACCCACTGCATTTTCTTTTCTGAGAGAAGTATGATTTCTACTAATCCTCCCCACTGCAACCTCATGCTCTGTCTTTAAATGAGGGCCCCATATTTTTAATAGTGTCATCGTGTACCCTTATCACCCTCTTTTCCATAAGTGATAGCATGAAATCTGACTTCTCTATTAACCTGTGCTGAATTAGAATCTTTGTTATCAAATTGGTTGACGTGAGATTTTAGAATCTTGTGCCTTAAGGCTCGGGAAGCATGAGGGTTTGGAGGGTTTGTGACTCCTGCAAGAATCTCTTTTCTGTGTGTCAATTTGTTGTGGAATTCAAAAATAAAAACCTGTTCTTCCTGCTCCATTTAGATAATTTCAGAGGGAAACAATTCATCAGAGTTCAGTGTAGGTAATATCCTTTTGCAGTAAAAGGGAAACAGAGATGGGGAAATCATTTATGTAGTCTGAAAAATAGTAGAGCTCTAGAGCTGTGGCAAGCAGGAAGGCACAGGTTGTTTGGGTCTGTCTACAAGATAGTAGCTAGACAATACAGAAGTTAATTAAAAAGATTATTTAAACATAGCTTGCTAGGATGTTATATTATACTTAGCCAATTGAGCGTGAAGGTGCATTAAAGGTATATTTGTGTCTTTTGCATGTTTTCCAGAAAATGGCCTGAGAAAAGGTCCTTTTTCCACTTAAATAATCTCTTGCTTGAAAATCCCACCTTCCAAGTGGGATCCTCATCAAAGGACTAAAACAGAGAGAGAGACTGGAAGTAGATAGCCAATAAAAACAGGAGTTTCCACCTCAACAAGGCAACATGGTTTATTTATTGTAGAAAAATCTCAAAAAAATTTCATGAGCTGTAGTTGGAAAAAGACAGACTCTCCCCAGAGCTGTGTCATGGTGGTGAGTTCCTCAGTTCAAACAATGCACCCTCCTCATAATGCTGCCTATGTGAGCATTCTGAGCATTGTCAAGAGATACTGGAGTAAAAATACTGAGAATACAGTTTAATCGATTTTGTAATTGAGTAATTAGGTGCTATTGATAAAGGGCCTGATTCTGACCTCACACTAGAGTTACACTTACGGAATGCCATTGACTTCAGTTACTTCCAATTTACACTATGTAAGAAAAATCAGAATCAGGCCCAAAGTATGCTAGCAATGAGAAAGTTGTGAACTTTTCTGTACCTATTCAAATACTTGCATGCCCTGTATACTGTAGTACATTCCCCTGTGATGCACACGAAATTCTCTACTTTAGGAATGCTGAACATGTAGGTGTTCTGATGCTATGGTGACGACTGTAGTACAAGAACCTAAATCAACTAGAAGAGACAAGAATTGTGGTAAAATCCTGCTTTGAGTTGTGGAGGTGTGGTTGGGGCAGACTGAAAAAGGCAGAGGGAACATCTTGTTTCTTCCCATCCCAGTGCACCTCTGAAACTACTGAACAGGATTCCAGTCTAGTACTCTCTTTGAGAAGCGAATGACTTGGCTAGCACTGCTCCACGGACCAAAGGGAGTGAGGGCTGTCTGTCTGGGGACTTGTTTAGGCACCCAGCTTTGATGCTGCAATTTAATAATGGGAATGATACATTGCTCCTTTCTGAAGTACATGACTCAGGATCTGTGAGAAAGTCTTCTGAACCCTCTATGTATCAAGCTTTATGTTGGCCTCCCCTACTCCCTCTGTATATCTTTGGTGAGGTAGGGTAGAATTTTGCTCGGAAGGCATAAAACCTTCAGTCTCCTTGCTCTCTAAGTAGGCAAATGTATGTTTTCTAATTAACATCCTCAGTTTAAGATCATAGAAAAATATATTTAAAAAAATAATATAGAAGGAGATTAGATACTGATACCTCAAGGAAAAGATTTAGAGGACAGCTAGAATATGTCTAATATGCCATTTGTTTTCTTTGCTGTGATTTGTGCTTTGCTGGGAAGGTCAATGACAGCAAATCCTATTTTGATTAATAAAATCCTGTTGAAGAGTCCACCATATAATTACTCTTTGTATGAAAAGGCAGACATGGCCAGGTTTAAATTTTGCATAGGGCTGGGTTACTCTCCTTTACTTCATCTTGTCACCAGGGATCTGTAATGCAAATATTTTTCTTGTTCAAACAGTCCCATCTAGTTATAGCTCTTTGTGAAGCAGCAGGCTTCGTTACTAATATTTATGGGATAGTGATGTACATAGTAGGGCAGTGCCAAACAGTTTATAAATCCCTGCCCTGGATGGCTTACAGTCTAAGGCCCAAGCAAAAACAACTGCTGTAAGATGAAACAGAGCGGGATGTGGCCATTAGAGCTTGATTACTTCACAAAAGAGGTGAGAATTTAATAGGTTCATGATGGAGAAGATGGAAGGAATTTGATATACCAGTAGGCCAATTTAAAACTCTATTTTTAGAGACAAACAGTAGTGTAGAAAAAGGCACTGAGCTGACTGTATACAAAGGAGACATATGAGGAAGTAAGAGTGATAGAGACAAAAAAATTATGTCAGAAGGCGGAGACAGAGTTATGGAGAGCTCTGAAGCTGACTGGATATTAGTAAAGGCTTTTTGACATTCAGGTTGAAGGTTGTTTCATAGATTTTCAGCATGGATGCTGTTTGGAAAAATTAGTTTTGTCCTCCAGATGGTTAGGGCTAAATAATTATATATCCCCGTGGAACAGTATATTATTAGTGGAGTAAGATTCCTGCCCACTCTGAAACTTTGAAAAAAGATATCCCTGTCTTTAATGGGTAGCTCAGTACACACTGAGACTTCATTGTCTGCTGCTAAATTACACATTGGTAGCATGTGCTTTTTATAAATATATTCCTCCTTTGCTGAAAATTTATTTGAAAGGTATCCTTCTGGTCTATCTAGCATTTGAACTCCCCTTATTAGAATCTGTTTAAATTTACATTATTTCAGCACTGTCTCGAATGTTTGCATAGTATTTCAAAGCAATTTACAGTAAAAATGCATTAAGGTATGCAATGATACTATAAATAAGAGGCTCTTTAAGGAAAGTCCTTGATACATTTTGTTCTAATGACAATAGGCCTCATTAAACAGCTGTATATACTGCACAGATTGGTAAAGTACTGAAATGCTCACATGCCTGCATTTTATAACGGCTCTGAATGTGACCCCTAGGAGAATTCTGGTGACTTAAAAATGCAGGCCTTATATTGAGGTAGCAAAGGAAGTGAAAATATGTTCTGAGTCTCTCTCCTCTGTTCTTTTCCCACTGCACTTGGGTGTAGTCTGGGAGCTGACCAGGGTGCTGTCTCAGTTCACTTCAGCTCAGTTCATTGTTATTCAGCTCATAAGGATCTGTTGCATTGTGCATGATGACATTGTCACGTGTGTGACAGTTACACATAAGGCTGTTTCTCACCATTGACAAGGGCCTGGTGGCAGTGTGCGAAGTGCTTATTAATGCCAGGCTTTTAAAAAAATTATTATATTGTCAATCAGGATGTGACAGTACATAATTGGCTGAAAAGGGCTTTAGCTTTAAGAACACTGAATGCTGGGTGAATGATAAGGATTTGCTCATGACTGCAGCCCTCATTGTTTGGGTGTCATTCAAATCAAGTTTGTGCATAAGGAACATAGATTCCCATGTTGTTCTTAAAGGGGAAAAAGACACGTTGTGGGCAAAATAACATGTAGTTAATGTTGACTTTTGTATGAAGATAAAGGGCTATCAGCAGCAAAAGCTTTTCAAGAGAAATTTTGATTACACACACACATACACACACTCTCAAAGCAAATACAAATAAACAGAGGAACTAATAAGGAAAGAAGGAGTCAGCAAGAACACTAGAAGCATCCTTCTTTTGACTTAGCAGTTGCACCATAAATAATTTTTTACTTTCCAGTGCTTATCTAGCTCCTTTTTGCAAATGATATACACCAGCTGCTCTTGCTATTGCCCTTGGAACACTGTCCCTTTTAACTACTTTCAGTAAAAAGAGATTCAACTCAATTCCAGTGTGAACTGCCCTTCCTTAGCTTAAATTCATGCCCTCTTATTGTACCTAAAAGCAACTAAAATAGCCTTGTTGCCTCTGTTCCCTTTAGAATTTTGTGTATCTCCGTGCCCTAGGACTTAGTGTTTATTAGGATCCTCTGTGAGAATTATCAGGTGTTTACTTTGCCCATGTCATGACCAGGGCTTAGGTGGTCAGATCTAATTGTTGGAGAAGTGGCAGTTACAAACAAGGAACAGCACTGATGGTCAGAGCTGGAATCAGGAACAAGAGTCAGAGCCAAAGGTCAGGAGTCCAAGAGCAAGCCACGAGACTAGTCCCCCAATATAATTAGCAAGGGTGTTCACCTTTTTGCATAGATATCTCTGGAGCTCCTCATGTGCTTAAATAGGGCAGCTGGGCCACCCAGAGGCCATGAAAAAAGCTGTCATTCTGGGCCTTCCAACGTGGTACTTCCAGTTGTGTTTATCTCCATATGGTGTATATGACAGTACACACAGTCCTATCACAGGTAGCAGCATGGAGGAGTCGGCCATCCCACAGACTGGGGTTCTATTCCCCACAGAACCTCAGCCCATGGTTATCATGGGGAAACATGGTGTATTTTACTTCTTCATGTTTTTGTCTCTAACTTCATTACTTCTGTAAAATGAATTGAATAATTCATTTAGTTATCAATACTATTAGGCAGACCAAGTCATTCTGAATTACATTGCTTTCCTCTGTTGTATTTAACACTCACTTCACTGTTTAGTGCTCTCAGCAAGTTCCTCCACCTTGCTGAATGTTCTTTGGCTTTGGGTCAGTGATGTGTAAAGTAAATGCTTATTACTTACTGCTTACTACTCCACTAGACATCCCCGCCATACAAAATGCTTTCATTCACAAATGTACTCAAAGCCAAATTCTGCATTGCCTGATAAACCATGCACAGCTGTTGACTTTGGTGGAGTCCTACAGGGTGCAAATCAATGATGAATTTGGACCCTGTCTTAATACCAAGCAACTCTCCCAACACTATACCTTATCGATTGGTCAATTTCTGTTGGCTCTGTATCCACATCTTTCCTAAAGTCTGGGTAAATTATGTTACTTTTCCCCTTGAGTGTTGTTAAGCCTTCAGAAAATCTCGGCTTGTATTAGGATCATGGTCTTGGTTTTATACAATTATTTATATACAGTGCCCATCACAATCACACCATCATATTTCTAAAGAACACACAAGTTAAATCAACACAAGCATCCACAACGATTAATCAAATCACTGCTATAGAAACCCAGCCCTTTGTTGGTGAGACACAGCTCTCCTTCCTGAATGCTAAAGGACTGAAAGCCTACCAACAGATGCATATGTTCTAAATGCTGTCAGACTCTGGCTCTTGTGAGTTCTATAGATGAGAATGCTGTATGAAGAATGACAAACTACTGGTCACAATTTCTGACAAAGGCCTCCCAGCTGATCACATCTACTCTGAGTGGAAACAGTTGGAGAGGCAACAGGGGGAAGATGCTAAGATTCTTTTGCGCTTGTTGAGTCATACTGCTGTTAGACACTTGAGCCCTACTTAGATAGGGGAATATTTTTTCTGATTCATGCCAGTAGGTGGATTCTATTTACTATAACCAGGAAATAAGATAGGTTGGCACACATAACAAGGGGCTGGGACAGAGGAGGTCATACAGGGAAAACCCTAAAACCAGCCAAGCGTGAGGAGAAAGCTTTGACTATGGCTTGGTTTGTTGCTGTAAATAAATAATAAAGAACAATGCCAGGAAGGGGGTGAATTTGGATTATGTACTTTGCTCAGAGCAAGATGGGAATTCAACCTGTTTGCAGGCAGCTTTTACATATACAGGTTCCCATACTACACAAGATTTTATTGCTCAAAAACATCCTCCACAGATATCTTGCGTGAACCAATGCTGTTTGTGTTTAATTAATTTATAACTTTTTAGGTGTCCCTCCTACTCTGTCCCTGAACGCAATCACAGTATTTGTTAGGAAGAAAGTTGTAGTTACCTAGGGACAGACAGACAATTTTGAAATACTGTTTGTGTAAGCAATCAAGGAACTGAGCATAGAGGGGTGCCTATAAAACATGTATTGATATTAGAGTAATTATTAAACAAAACCAAAAGTAGTGGCTCAAACAAACTTGGCTCCAAATAATGCTGCTAAAAGTTCAAACTATTCATTACATAGAAACTAAACAAAAAGATACAGGTCATTCCTTGAATGGCATGACAGTCATATAGGATTTTAACCATGAGCTTGTAATTTGCCTATAGAAATTCTGAGTTACAAATTTGTTCGTGAACCATTTCACAATGGCTAAGATTTTGATCCTCAATGGGTCATTGGTTACAGTTATGTCACTTTGTGAAATATTGTTCCTTTAGCATTTCACAAAGTATATACAGAAATACCAGACTTTCAGTCTGCTGAATTAAAGCTGTAAATTTGAGCTGTCAAAGCCAAAAGCTGTTGAACCAGGCAGCCATGTACCTTTATGGCATTTTCTTATTAAAAGTACTGCGCTGCAGTTGCTCAAACAGACCATTAAATCAAACAGTAGAGAGAAGCTGGGACAGAAATACCCAAGCTTCCCATCTTGTCATGGGCACTGGCAAAATACTTGCAATTAACCTGTGTGGCCTCATACCCGAAAAAGCGAAACGTATTTCTTTCACACAATAACTTTTAGCCATCATTTTGTAACTAGTTAGAGGCATGGTCACCTTAACCAGTTACAGATTATCCATTTTGGTCCCCAAAGCAGCTTCTCTGCCATCACAACATGTTTATGTGACCACATCTACTATCTTGCCGTACCACATTTGTGTCAGCACATTTGGGGAAAATGTGGGCAGCTATCCCATAGTGCTTCAGTAGAGGATAGAGTGCCTTAAGGATATACACAGAGAGTGGCACTGATGTACCCTGAGATGTCCAGAGAACTAGAAGAAAGGATGACTGGCCACACCAGTAACTCAAATATAGTTAAGGGTGCCCTATTGACACTGAAGAAAACAGTACGCTGAACTGGTTCCACGAAGAGAATCCATTTGTCATGCTAGGCCTCTGGCAGGGGCAAAAGACTGTTGGCCAAGCACAGTTACTAATGGAGTTTGGCCATGTTGTGTACGGACACGAACCATGTTTAGCACCAACCATGCATAAACTTGGTTAGAGCTGTAGTGTGAACATGTCCCTATTAGTGTCAGGGAGGATGTATGCAATAGGAACAATTTACTAGGCTTTTGTTATTAATCACTCTCCTCATTCACTCTGTACAGTCAGTCAATCAAATTTAATTCAGTCTCTGGATTTGGTAATTACATATTCTTGTTTTTATGCAGCGCTAATAGACCACCTAACACTTTGTGTAAATTAGATAATGTTTTCCCCTGTGAAGCTGGCATTTTGCCTGTAAAATGGTGGCAGGTGTAAAATATTCCTTATGAAAGAACATATGACAAGCCACTGATGTACAGCAAGTACTTATGGGTTTTTTGAAGGATGCAGTTAAAGAAGCACATTCCTTTATGGAATTATGTAGGAGCACAATGTTAGCTATATATTTCATTGGTAGCTTGAAATGCCATCAAGTTACTGACAAGTAAGCAAATACTTCTGAGGAAATAGAAGATGTTAAGTAAAGTAGGGATATAGTGTCAGATTTTTAAAGGTGCCTAAGTTACTTAGGAGCAGCCAACATTAGGTGGACATTTCTAAAGAATGAATATAGATCAATGTTCATACATTAAAAATCAAGCTTGTAAAACCAAGTTTTTCTGACCAACTACACAAAAAATAAAGAATTATTCAGGAAAAAGTAAAATATATCTACTTTGCCACTGTAGTTCCAAAAGTACATGCTATTATTGAAAGGGTATCTGTTCATCACATTGCAAGGGTATTCTTAAATGGTTCTATATAGATATCAGAGGTGAAATTCTGGCTGCAGTGAATGACCTCAATAGAGACAAGATATCATAGTTCTTCAACTTCATTTTTTTCTGCAAGGCTTGTTTCCTAATGTGTGGGATTAAACATTTTTAGGGGAAGCTTATTTCTGAGCATATTTTCTACAATACATTAATTAGGTTGGTAGCCAAAATAACTATACACCAAGGACAATCTTCTGATTAATATTTAACAATTTGCTTATATTTTTCCCCTTCTCTCTGTTCCCCCAGTTCCATCTGGGAATTTTGGGGTGTCCATGAGAGATGCAGTGTGAGCATACACACCTCTTCCTTCGCCAGTTGTTCCTGAAGTTCCTCCACCTCCAACCAGTGCATGAATTAGAGGGGCATAATTAGTTAAGCCTTGGACACCCATTGCTGCTGGTGCCATAAATATGAAAAAGAAAGCAGAGAAAACATTGGAAGATATCATGACTTTCCCCACACTTAGAGTGCTGTTCCCAGCCATCATGTTGTATAAGAGCCTGAAGTAAGCCTTAAAGTTGCATCTCTCACACAGCAGTTTCATTAGAGAGTCATTAGACATGCATTTTCATATTTTTTCAAGTGCAAGTATTTTACTGAACTTACCTATCCCAGTGACCTGGAATTCATTTATTTTACAAAGATTTTCCCTGACTAAGCTTTCAAACACATGGGGGAAAATTAGCAAGGGAAAGAGCAAACTGGAAAATTAACACTACGGAAATACACATACAGCATAAGGCATGAACAGTATTTATTAGAAAGTGTGTGGCAAAACATGGTGACTTCCAGGGAGGAAAAGCTGTGCCAAAACATTGAGTTAATATCAAAAATATGGTGAAATATGAGAGAGATTATATTCAGTACATACCCTCTTAGATAGAAGAGGAATCAATATTTCACTGGTGCTACAAAATCTAGGCAAGATTTGAGAGCACCTGATGTATATATCATTTAAACTTATTAACCACCTCTTGGTTCCATCACACTATAATCATAGATTCATAGATTCCAAGGGCAGAAGGGACAATTGTTATCATTTAGGCTGACCTCCTGTATAACACAGACCATAGAACTTCCCCAAAATGATTCCTAGAGCATAGGTTTTAGAAAAACATCCAATCTTGATTTAAAAATTGTCAGTGATGGAGAATCCACCATGATCCTTGGTAAATTATTACAATAGTTAATTACCCTCACTTTTAAAAATTTACTTCTTATTTCCAGTCTGAATTTGTCTAGCTTCAACTTCCAGCCACTGGATCATGTTATACCTTTCTCTGCTAGATTGAAGAGCCTATTATTAAATATTTCTTCTCCACGTAGATACTTATAGACTGTTATTAAGTCACCCCTTAGCCTTCTCTGTTAAGCTAAATACACTGATCTCTTTGGGTATGTCTACACTGCAATAGAACACTTGTGGCTGGTTCATGTCAGCTCACTTGGGCTCATGTGGCTTGGGCTGCAGGGCTATAAAATCACAGTGTAGAGCTCAGGTTGGAGCCCGGGTTCTGGGACTCTCTCCAGCACAGAGTCCCAGAGCCCAGGCTCCAGTATTAGCCTGAATGCCTATATGGTAATTTATAGCCCCACAGCCTGAGTCAGCTGACACAGGCCAGCTACAGGTTCTTTACTGCAGTGTAAACATGCCCTTGAGTCTATCATGAGGAATCTTTTCTAACCCTTTAATCTTCTCTGAACCCTCTCCAATTTATCAACATCCTTCACAAATTGTGGGCACCAGAACTGGACACAATATTCCACCAGCAGTCACACCAGTGCCAAATACAGAGGTAAAATAACCTCTCTGCTCCTACTTGAGATTCCCCTATTTATGCAGCCCGGGATTGCATTAGCTCTTTTGGCCACTGCATTGTACTGGGATCTCATATCCACTACGACCCCCAGGAGTCCCTGCTTCCCAGGATATAGTTCCCCCAGGTCCTGTAAGTATGGCCTACGTTCTTTTTCCCTAGCTGTGTACATTTACATTTAGCCACATTCAAACGTGTAGTGTTTGCATGCAGATGTAACAGAGCAGGTCTAACAGCCTGCTACCCCACTTCTCAGGGTGCTGCATTTTTTTTGGTGGGTCATACTCAGTCTAAGATGTGGCATTCTGTCTTATCTCGATCATTACCTGTGCCTGTTCAGCATGCTTTTTTCTTCATCTCAGGGTAACTGGCTTTATGGCAGATTATTCTTCTTTATATGTTAGGACAAGGTCTAATAAAGAATTCTCACCTGTTGACTGCAACACTTTTTACGTTAGGAACGTGTCACTCAAATTGAAATCCCTCATGATTACGCAGTTTTTCTTCTTACACTTTATAGATAGGTGCATAAGGAGGCAGTCATCCTGTTCCCAAGTGTATTTTAGTGGTCTGTAAAAGACACCAACTAATACCCCATCTTGTGCTTTATCTGTTAGGACATTGATTCATAAGCACACAAGATCATTTTCTTCTGACGTATCAGTGACTTGGAAATAGGGAATTCCATTTTAGATATAGAGTGCCACTCCCCTTTCTCTTTTGCCTACCCAATCCTTCCTAAATAGGTTATAACCATTGATTTTAAAATTCCAAACGTGCAAATTGTCTCACCATGTTTCAGTAAAGCCAACTAGATCGAATTTATCCTCCTAAATGAGCAATTACAATTCCTCTTATTTGTTACTCAGGCTCCTAGCATTGGTATATAGGCAAGTCAAGAATTTCTTCTCTTCGTGTCCTTTGTTTCCTTGCTTAATTTTGTCCTCACGTCTCAATTTTGTGCTAACAGAGTGATCATTTCATCACCCTTTTTGCCCTAGTTTATAACCCCTTGCTGACTATTCTGTCCAGCCAACAAAGCTTTGTTTTTTATATTGCATGGTAGACCAAAATATGCAGCAGGGATTTGTTAGATTTTAAACATTTTGTGATGAGGACTGTCTTTTACTATGTATTTTTACAGTAGTCTAGCACACTGGAGCCCTGACCTGTGTCAGGGCCTCTAGGCTCTACTATAATACAAAGAATAACAACAAGAACCCCTGCACTATGAGGTAGGAATTCTTGAATTATGTGGCACTTCCCCTACAAACCTTCAACCTCTTACTGTATTCTCCTTAGTCCAAGGCAGTTTCACAGGCATAATGTCCCTTGTGTTATTCATTTGCTATCAAGTTGAATTTATTCTATATAGAACATAAGAATGGCCATACTGGCTCAGACCAATGGTTCATCTAGCCCAGTATCCTGTTTTCCTACAGTGGCCATTGCCAGGTGCATCAGAGGGAATGAACAGAACAGGGTAATATATTGAGTGATCCATCACCTGTCATCCAGTCTCAGCTTCTAGCAATCAGAGGTTTAGGGACACCCAGAACATAGGGTTACATCCCTAACTATCTTGGCTAGTAGCCATTTATAAACTTATCCTCCATGAACTTATCTAACTCTTTTTTGAAGCCAATTATACTTTTGGCCTTCACAACATCACCTGGCAATGAGTTCCACAGGTTGACCGTGCCTTAGGTGAAGAAGTACCTCCTTATGTTTGTTTTAAATCTGTTGCCTGTTAATTTCATTGGGTGACCCCTAGTTCATGCGTTAAGTGAAGAGTTAAATAACACTTCCTTATTCACTTTCTCCTCACCGGTCATGATTTTATAGACCTTAATCATATCCCCCTTCAGTTGTCTCTTTTCCAAGCTGAATAGTCCCAGTTTTTTTAATCTCTCCTCATATGGAAGCTGTTCTATACCCCTAATAATTTTTGTTGCCCTTCTCTGTACTTTTTCCAATTCTAATATATATATATATATATTTTGAGATGGGATAAACAGAACAGCACACAGTATTCAAGATGTGGGCCTGCCATGGATTTATACAATGGCAATTATATTTATCATCTTATTATTTATCATTTTCCAAATAGTTCCTAACATTCCGTTCGCTTTTTTGACTGCTACTGCACATTCAGGAGATGTTTTCAGAGAATGATCCACGATGATGCCAAGATCTCGTTCTTGAGTGAGAACAGCTAATTTAGACCCCATCATTTGGTATGTATAGTTGGGATTATGCTTTCCTTTCCTGTGCATTACTTTGCATTTATCAACATCGAATTTTATTTGCCATTTTGTTGCCCAGTCGCCCAGTTTTGTGAGATCCCTTTGTATCTCTTCACAGTATGCTTTGGACTAAACTATCTTGAGTAATTTTGTATTGTCTGCAAACTTAGCCATCTCACTCTTCACCCCCTTTTCCAGATCATTTATGAATATGTTGAACAGCACTGGTCCCTGTACAGATCCTTGGGGAACGCAGCTATTTTCTTCTCTCCATTGTGAGGACTGACCATTTATTCCTACCTTTTGTTTCCTATATTTTAGCCAGCTCCTGATCCATGAGAGGACCTTCCCTCTTATCCCATGACTACTTACTTTGCTTAAGAGTCTTTTTTAAGGGACTTTAGCAAGGCAGGGCACACCCCAGCACAGCATCTCCTGCTGGTCTGTCTGGGAATTAGCTCATCCAGCTCAGGAGTGCCCTCTATGGGCCAGTGTTTCACCCTCCATTACTTGCTCTGTTGTCTCCACCACCTCTGGCCCCATGTCCCACTCAGACCCAGTGCCCCTTACTTTGGGGGGCTGCCCCACAGCAGTGTCCCCACACTCATGGAGTGTCCCAGGGGAACCCCAACCTCCTATACCCACCTTGCCTCCATGGCTACTGCCAGTCATCATTTAGCTCTGCAGTCTGAAATGGCCACTCATCACTGGCAAGGGTTGGACCTGCTGCCTTTCTAGCCCCAGCTGCCTCCTTGCAGCCCTAATACTTCCCCTGGCCTTTAGGGAGACCTCAGCCTGGGGACTCACCAGGCCAGAGCTCCTCAGCTCTACCTCCCTTTCCCCAGCCCTGCTCTGTCTCAGGTACCCTGCTTACTCTCCCAGGTAGCCTGGTCCTCTCTGCTCCCCCCAGCAAGAGTCTCTCTTTCTTACTCTCTCAGCCTGCCCTTTTATCTGGGCCAGCTGTGCCTTAATTGGGTGCAGCCACACCAGTGGCTGACTACCCAAACAGCCTCCCTTGGCTGCTTTTAACTGCTCTCTTACTGAAGTGGGGTGACTGCCCCGCTACAGGGATTATGTCAAAAGCTTTCTGAAAGTCCTAGTACACTGTATCCATTGGATTGCCCTTGTCCACATGTTTGTTGATACCATCAAAGAATTCTAATAAATTTCCCTTTACAAAAGCCATGTTGGCTCTTCCCCAGCATATTGAGCTCATCTCTGTGTCTGATAATTCTGTTCTTTACTATAGTTTTCAACCAATTTGCCTGGTTACCTACCATCCTGTAATTGCCAGGATCACCTCTTGAATACAATACAATTATCGTGAAATCAGAATACTGATTTCATTTAACTGATATATGACAGTCACATTGTACCACTCTTCTAAGACATAACTCTCCTTAGATAGGGCCTTGAGAGACAAAAGCTATTAAAAGCATTAAAGCAAGGAAAGCATTCATTAACATTAATCATTTTAGTTTTTCACCTCCTCCTTAAGTGGCAGATGTGAAATATGCCATTTTTGGACTTTTCATATAAGATCCAAAAGAAAAGCAGGTGCCATATGTCCTGTCTTCTATGTTGGGACTTTCTATTTGAGTCATAGATTTGCTTATGTATTTTAAAGAGGGGAATGTGCTAAACAATTTGAAACTCTTGACTCCAATGGGGCTTTGCGTGCAGACTGGGGTTCCTGATTAGTTCACAGTAATGGCAAATTAGTATTGCTTGATTAATCAGTTCTCACTAGGGCATTGCTCTTTCTGCAAACATTTTACCTTCATTAATAAGCTTAATGCACTGAACTGGTTTCAGGGTATTGGGAAATGGTAAGTAAATTGTGCAAAATGTACTATGTTTATCTGACAAATTTCTTTGTATCTCTTCCACTAATAGTGTAATCCAATATCTTCAGGTGATGAATGATGTAATTAAGTTAATTCTTCTGTGCTGCCCAATAAATCTGTTATTAACTCAGATGTCTTCTAAATGTAGACTGATGTAGGTGTTGGTTTTTTTATTTTTGTCATCACTGAAGGAGCATTAAACCATTGCATGCCTTGCTCATCAACATCAAAATATCATCAAAACGCTATTTACTGGGCGGGACATCTTTCGGTGTTGTGTCAAGAGACTAAGGAAATCTTTCAGTTGTTGCTTTGAGGTAAAGAAGCTAGATTCTGACTTTTATTAATGATGTTATGCTGAGTTGCAGTAGCCAAACAGAGGTTCACTTAGCCATTCTGCACATACAGGGCAGGTTCTGGGGTAACAGATTTGGTGTTGCTCCTTACAGCTGGTCCAAAACAGAAGCAGTGTATTCTACCCACAGCACTTGCTTCTAGGTAACAGCAAGCATGTGAGGTGGGGAATAGCACCTTTGCAGGGGGCATGTTAGTTAGTCCCCCCCATCTAGCAATTAGTGGAGCATTGGATCACCATTCTGGCTGCCTCCTGAGCAGGTGCACTGTAGAAGGGACTTGCTGTTCCCTTTTCTTGCCCACACTCAGCACACCTCCAAAAGATGAAGCAACATCAAGTCTTAGTACTTTTAAAGCTGTGTTCCGCATCATAACCAAAAGGGAGTTAAAAAGAAGGACTTGGATACTCGAGCAGAATATTAGGTAATGATCTAGGTTATAGTTCTTAAATATTCCATACTTCAATTACATAGTATCTTCATAGAGTAATTACATGTAATAGGACCAAAAGTAAGTGCTGTGTGATCCACACTGTAGTTTAGGAGGCAGAAGTAACCATGTTGGGGGAGGGATAGCTCAGTGGTTTGAGCATTGGCCTGCTAAACCCAGGGTTGTGAGTTCAATCCTTGAGGGGGCCATTTCGGGATCTGGGCCAAAATTGGGGATTGTTCCTGCTTTGAGCAGGGGGTTGGACTAGATGACCTCCTGAGGTCCCTTCCAACCCTGATATTCTATGTATTTACCTAGTAATTATATGGCATTTCCCATATAACTAAGTATCTTGCTATTACAGTATTCTTTTCATGTAATTAAATGGTCAGCAATAACTGATAGGATACTTCCTCATTCTGGTAACTTAATGGTCTAATTCTGAGGATATCTGGGTCTATTGCTTCAAAATGAGATATGTTATTTGCTCTCTTAGTCAATAGTAAAAAGTCTCTCCTCCCTTCTAGCCACATATCTGACCATTAGTTCTCTTTGACTTCTGCCTTCTGATCCAACTGAGGCCAGAGGGTGTCATGGAGCATCCAACTGCTTCATTCCTGAAAGCATCTTTTTGCTTTTCCTTATTCAGTGGTTGCTAACATGGATGACTGTGAAACCAGTGCCCTAAGCCAAGAGATATACCCTACCATGAATCAGACAAGAAAGCATGTGTTGCCTTCTGACCACATCCCTTCCAGAGTCAAAATGTGTGAACTTTGCAATAGTCATGAGCTCTGTTAGTGCAGGTGCAAGAATAGTGCAATCTGGGCCAATTTGAAAGGAAATGGGAAATAGTAATCAATCATTTCAAAATAAATGACATGGACTTACTCCTCCCACTATTGCTAAGATTTATATATGTATAGAAAACAAAAAGAAATCATTAGGTATAGGTAATAAATATTACAAGAAGCTAACATCCCATGTCATTTTCCCAATTATCCTTTAGTCATTGTTTAGGCTAGCTATATATATATATATATATATACACACACACACATGTATAGCTAGCCTAAACAATGACTAAAGGAGAATTAATATATATATTAAACTATTCTAGTCTTTCTTTGTAATTCAAAACATGCAGCCTCCTAGCAACTTTTATTACTCTTCTCTAAACGCCTTCAAATTTTCAATAGCTTTCTGGCAATGAGGGTCCCGGAACTAAACACAATGTTCCTGGTACAGTTGTGCCAAAGCTGTATAGACCATGACTATTAACTCCCTATTCTGTGGTGGAATGCTTCTAGATATGCAGCCATGCCACACTGCAAACTCATGTCTACTTTGCTGCTTCAATATTCCCCCTAGCTCTCTTTTGGAATAACTGCATTGAAACTTGGTGGGAGGGGAAAACCAAGGGAACAGCAGCATTAAGGTAGGTTCTGTGACTGCATGCCCTACATAGAGGGCATGTGGTGGATCGGCTAATAGGAAGGCTGCTGCAGTAGCCATGCTGCAGCCGGGCAGAAAAGCTTGGGAAGCTGTGTGGAAGCCCTAGGCCTTCATAGGTGTCCTGAGATCTATGTAATATCTCAGGCCATCTGCTGGTGTAGGGAGCTGAAACACCTGCCAGTACACAGGAGGCAAATCTACACACTGATAAGAAGGAACTGCCATGAAGTTCATTCCTGCAGTTTCCTTCTCCTTACATTTTTATCAGATAAAGTAGAGCCTGGCCCTTTCATATTGTCTCATAATGGGCATATTTTATTTCTCTGTTTTAAAATTAATTATAATACAAGGCTTTAAAAATAAATAAATAAAACATCTGCTGGGATCTCAACAGAATGTATAGACTTCAAAATGATAGATAAATACAATTTTAAGGGGACTGATATTTTTTACTATCCAAGATATGAGCTTAGAAATCGGTCTAACCTTCCTGACCTCTAAATCTTATAGGGCTCTGCACTTCTTGCACTGCTTCACATGTTAGCAATGTCATCAACTCCCCCAGGAGAAACTCAAAACTCATAACTCAGGAATCAGCAGAAAAAAAGTGGGACAGATTTTCAAATACTATATTTAAAAAGGTATTTATTGAAAATTTAAGCCTGCACACATTTTCTCCATGATTTGGAGTCTTAAATGTGTTTTTCAAAATCCATTTATAGTTTAAATAAGCATTTCAGTTCACCTTCAAGAAAGAAAGTCTATAGAAAACAAATAAATTTCAGTGTCAGAAGATCCATAACAGCGCTATTCCCTGTATTAATAAAACAAAGGAAATAATACAGATGTCCTTAAGAGCAACTGGTTCTTGCAGAGATAAGATGGTGATTAATTGAAAATTTGTTCTTGCCAGAGGTGGCTATCAAGTGAAAATAAATAAATGGTATGGCTCCACACTTGTAGTCTACCTGCAATAAATATTACTATTCTGGTAATAGGAAACAGTATAATGCAGGCCATTTGAAGGTTAAGAGGCCAAAAACATCCTTGCCCTTGAGGTTATTCTGTTGATGATGTCCTTTGCTATTGTGCCATGAAAAATAAAAGTCCTGGCAACTCACTTAATTTGATTCCAGAATCATTTGCAAAAGATAACATTCTTTGTTATAGAGTTACTGCACCATGTCAAAATTAGCAGGAAAGCCTAATCTCAGAAAATGGAATAGCTTTTCTGAAGCTGGATTTTAAAACTGATGGAGTGTTGTGTGTCTGAGAATGAGACCAGTAAAGGATGTTAGGTGTCCCTCTGAGAGCAATGTGACAATATCTATCTGCAGGAAATGGTATTTGCATTTCAGCAGGTGGCATGTTTTCCTGCGAGTCCATGCTGAACCAATGCCCCACCAGAATGCATGTGGCCCCGAGTCCTGCTGGAGAGTGCTGTTCTTTGGATGAAACATAAACCCAATGTCCAAATTACTTTGGTCTTTACAGGTTTTAGGGCAAAATTGTTAAATCTGATTTTCTAGTTAAATTCCAGCTTGGGGGTTAACGTTCTACCTACCTAAAATTATTCCTGTAATTTCAGCTGGAGACCATTTTTTTCTTTACATCCTATTCTAAACTGTTGAGTGATATTACTGTGTACGATAAAAAAAATTGCAGTATTTCATCCCAGAGCTGCGTACACCATTTAAGTGGTGGGTGAAATATTGCCAGTATTCTGGAGAGGTAACTGCCTACGCATAGGTAATGTTGCAAACACCTTTCATTGTAAAGACTGATATGAGCCCTCCAGTCGTACCCCACATAACTTGGACTTGAAAGTTGGCAGTTGTTCTCCGAAGGCAAAGGAAAATTAAAGTCAACAAACTATTTTTGAGTTACAAATCAATAAAAATAGTATTCTGATTTAATTTTTTTACTTTTGCCTGTTTCCTTTTCTCCCAGTAGCTCAAGAATGGCTTGCTATTACTGCTATAAACTTTCCATATATAAAAATCTCCTTGAAAACTCATTTGCCAATACTTGAGGAAAATAGATGATAATTAAGCAAAGCTGTTAATTATGTATGTTGTTGATAGTCTGGGGTCAAACTCTGCACCCAGTGATTTCATCTGCACCCTTCTGTGTGCTGGGGAAATTATGGGAAACAGATCAGCTCCCACAAACTGGGCTGTCATTACTGTTTGATAGCTGTTTGGTGACTTTACAGTATGCAAAATGTATTGGTGCTTTCCGTTTAATGTCTAGTGTACATATGGCCATATCACTAAAACTTATCACTATTGGAACTAATTGACAGCCTGGTTAGCTATTTCAACAGAGCTGCTAAAGACTGAATGCATGATGGAAACTAAATATCCTTCTACACGTAGCTTCTTTTGGTCAGGGTTGAGGCACGTTGGAGAGGCAATGTAGAAGCAAATTACACCATTGCTTCCTGTACCTGAATCTGTCCTGTAGATAGGGAACTTTAGTCTCCAAAGCAGTTAATCTACACCCTTCATCAGCACTAAGTACATAAAAATGAGGTAAAGTGTAACCTTCTCTGTGTAGCTTTTTTGTTTAATATTTTCATGGACTTAGCTTCATGGAAGAGATGGTTTTCAAATTTGTCTGTACTGCAGATCTATATATATAAAAACACACGAAGTTATGCCTTTATCCTTAAAGTTTAATTATGGGTTCTATATTTCACAGTAAAAATATATTAGCTAAGTTAGTCCATCAAGAGATATAAATGATGATCATTTGTAAGCTACACCACTTGAAGAACTGTATCACAGTGTAATGAAAGTATTGAAGGGATATATTAACCTGGTGAAGTAACTCATTAAATCCTTCAAATGTATTAATAAAGAGGAAAGGGATGACCCTTTTAGAATGATTGAAGAGAGGAACTCATCTCAGAACCCATCTTTTTATTCTCTTTTACTATGCACTGAAGTCATAATCCTGTGTTTATAACTTGGTGAGTTGTGACACAAATGACTAAAAAAACCGTGATTTTATTTCAGAACAACTGCAGCTAGACCAGGAGGATGGGAAGAATAATATCTTTTAAAACACAAATAATATGGCAAATTGCAACAATGGCAAATTATGAACAGTGAACTGTCTATCTATCTAGTTACTGGTCTCACCCTATTCCCATAGAATTTGACCCTATGTTTAAATAAGATACATTCTTGGTCTGGAAACCATAATATAAAATTAAGATGAGGAACATGGAAAATGAGGGGGTCACAATTTTCTGGAAGACATTAGTTCAGATTCTTGGTTTAGGTAAAAAGTGTGTTTTGTGATGTCATCCTGATTTGTGCACTTCAGAAAATAACCATATAAATCAGCACAATTCAGTTGATTGGCAACCCCTGATCAACAAAAGACTTACGTCTGGAATAGCAAGGAGAGGAGTAGGAATCAAATGCATTGACTGAAGTATGGTGGGCTCCTGGACTGGACTAGCAAGCTATTGTGCAGGTCAGTATTCAAATGCATTGACAGGGCTGTGAAAGCTCCAGGACTAGAGTGTTACCAACCAGGATTCAGGTGCATTGCCAGAAGCCTGCATAGTTCTTTTTTGCAATGTGCTTGGTTTAAGCCCTTGCTAAGCACTAAGTGAACTTACAAAAAAAAAAAGGGGGGAGGGGAGCAAGATTTTCTTAATTTGCAGAATAGCAGTGTTAGAAGTCTTCCATATATTCAGATAATATTGTTAGAGTTTTAGAGGAACATAATCCCTACATCTGTAACTGACTTCAGTAGCATGCAGTCCACCATCTGGGTTAGACTTTGTACCACCTGGGCCGTAAAAAGAAGGAACAGACAATTATTTCCAACATTACTTGCAGAGTTGCTGATTTATGATGTGTCAGAATCAGAAGCGTGAAATGAGGGTTGATACAGAACTGTTTTTTTATGATCAGGTGACAGTTTGTGTACTTCTCCAGAATGATGACATTTACAGGACTTGGACGTTTGATAAATAGAAACCTCTGACTTTGACCCTGTCAAAGAGTTTTTATTAGTAGATATGAAAACATGCAATTTGTTTCTCCTTAGTAATTCCTGTGATCTGGGGAAAAATGAATCTAAGTCGCTTTAAGACTTAAGGTAGTTAGAAGTAGGTTGTATGATACCTTTTTGGTTTAGGCATATATTTTTTTTAATATCATTCCAAGTAAAATGTATTGTGTCAGGGAGTCTAATCACCTTCATCCATTTATATAAAATACATGCCTTAGAAAGACATAATGAATAAAGTATCCCTGAGGTTTGGCAATTGTTGGGATTTGAAACACTCCTGTAACAAAGTGAGACATAGGCATCATTCCTGGGTATTAAGCTTCCCTTATACTATTGACTCACTGTCAGATAATGTGTGTTTCCGGGATATAAGACAGACAAAAAATATGGAATGTGCAAAGTCAAAATCCACAGTACTATTATTTTACAATAAGGTTAGCTCTGATGTAAGGGTGACTACCAGCTTAATTATAAATCTATTTTCATGGATGTCTGCTCTGTTTAATTTGTGAGTCTCAGAAGACATTAAATATCTTGATTTAAACAGACCTTGTTAGAGAAGAAATGCGTCACATCAAAGCATAGCAGAGTTTACTTCCATGTTCTGTGACCTTTGGACCCCAAGTTCTGTCCCAAATATCTACTTAGGAACTTCCATTTGACAACTAGAGTAAGATCCAGATATCAGAATTTTTGGGCAAGGTGTGAAATACTGTAAATTGAGCAGAATTTGCATATACTATGTTAGTTGGCTCCTTTGGAGTAATACTGTACTACAATTTAAATTGTCTACTGCTTCACTCAGATCCAACTGCATAAGCAGTACTTCTTTTTTTTTATTCTTACCCAGAGGGCCATCTCCTTTGTTGAAAGTGCTGGAATACATACATCAAGAAGAACATACTACTGTGAGTTCAGTATGATTTTATCTATAGCCATTTGGATTGGAGCTTGGAATCTAAAGGAAATAAAGTCAGAGTTTGTCGTACCCAGCGTTCTTGAAAATCAACAAACAGAATGGAATTTTCAAAATTACCTAACTGGTTCAGGAATTCAAGTCCCATTGAAAGTCATTGAAACGTGTGCTCCTAAATAATTTAAACTCACTAGAAAATCCCACCTACAAACAATAAAGCCCACTTCAAACCTCATAATAGTAATTTTATACCAGTATATTTACCTCTAATTATATTTACATACACTAAGATGGAATTGTTTTAGAGTGAAAAAGCAAATATTACCCAATATCATATTGATAACCAAGGTTGTTGTGATCTAAAGTCAGATCTGTACACATGTTTTCTTTTACAGGGGTTTTTATCTAGTTTTCCCAAACAGAAGCTTTTCTTAGTAGTAGTTAGTTAACTTACAGTTGATCACTACTCAAATGGTTAGAATTTTTATGGTTCTATAGTGTAATCAGTTTAGAAAACTGACATGGCACAATCTGACATTAAGTAAGTATCCCAAAAAATGCAATCAGGGTATTCCTGTAATAATTTTTTCCACAGAGTATATTGTGCAGTGTCAATAAAGAAAAGGGAAAATTGAATAAATTTGGCTCATAATAGTAAACAATGGAAGAAATTTATTGGATTATAACATTAAATCCCATTCAACATAATGATGATATAGTTTCCTGATAGGATATGTATCAGACAGTAAACTGAAACCACACTTGTTCTTAGCCAAAAGACCAAGAAGAAGAAATATAAATTTCATTTTCAGGCATTGACTCTCTCCCACATTCTGAGCTGGAAAAACCTGATGGATATTAGAAGCTCTTAACTAGCTGGAGTTAAGTAAACTAAGATTGGGATAAATTTCAAAAGATGCATAAGAATTTAGAATCTTTATTTTCAAATTGTATAAATGGGAACTGAGTAGCTAACCAATATGCATTGGTGTGAAAATGTACTTTATTTATATGTAAGTAAAATATTACAAATAGAATGTGTATTTCTTAATTCCACATTCTAATTTTAATCAAAATGACAAAACAACAGATCTGAGAACACAAACACCCACACACAGTCTGTACATAGAGTATTATATACTACTTATAGATTCATAGATATTTAGGTCAGAAGGGACCATTATGATCATCTAGTCTGATCTCCTGCACAACGCAGGCCACAGAATTTCACCCACCACTCCTGCAAAAAACCTCACACTTATATCTGTGCTATTGAAGTCCTCAAATCATAGTTTAAAGACTTCAAGGAGCAGAGAATCCTCCAGCAAGTGACCCGTGCCCCATGCTACAGAGGAAGGCAAAAAACCTCCAGGGCCTCTTCTTAAAGGAAGCACGCACAAACAAAAATGTCCCATTATTATAATGGAACGTATTCATTATCAATTTACTGTTTGGAAGGCAATATACTGTATATTGTTTATAATAATATGTTCTAAAAGGTAAAATAGAAAATAATACAAAAAAAAGTTGTAAAGGTTAAAACAAATTGGAGTGCCCCTAATTTACTAGAGTTCTGTAACTCTCTGAATCGTCCAAAGATTCAGTATGGTGATTCAGTTTGCAATTCCAAGACAAATTCGCTTTTGTATATCCCTTTATAGTCTGTGAAATAGGCTGTCTGCCTTGTAACCTTGTTGATGATAAAATCCACTCACTCAGAGTAGACCACACAATGCTAGATCATTTCACTCTTTTGAGCGTATGACATGCAACTCAATAACTATATGATTAGATCTATAGATAACCAGATTATACTTATAAATCTTCTGTATTGTTACCTACTCAGTTTGCTAAAATAGTGTAGTTTTGTCATTTGTTTTCATGTAGTGAAATGTAACCTCAGAGGTTACTGGGAATTCACTGGCTTTTGTAGCCTTTCCTAAAGTTTTAGCTAACAGAGTATTAATATAACTGTATTGGAAACCAAATCCTCTCAAACAGGTAACATGAAACTAACTGGGCTGAGCAGCTGCTCTATCAACTTCCATTTGAACTGTGGACCAGCTTCTGCCATCCTTACTCATATTAAGTAATATTTTACTCCACAAAAAGTTCCATTGAAATCTGTGGGACTATGCGCAGAGTAAGGGCCTGTCTATATGAGAAAGATGCATTAGTACAACTTTAATCAGCTTTTAAACAGATATAGTTAAATTGGTGCAAAGAGCTCCTATTTCATTATATGAGTGGCTTATTTTGATTTAGTTAAACCTGTTCCTGATCCACTTCAGCTAAACCAAAGTAAGATGAAATACTGGAATAAGATTGTCCGCACAACCTTTTGTACAAATTTAACTTATATCAGCTTCAATTCATACCTTAAAAATACTGGTGCAACTTTCTCATGTTGGCAAGCCCTATACAACTCAACATGAGTAAGGCATAATCTGGCTCTCAGGGGGTCTGAAAAGGTTTCAGTAAATAATAAAAATTAGATATTAAGCAAACATTTAAGTAAAATCTTTGTTGGAAAGTTTAGTTTGACCAATGCAGGGATTCTAGAAAAGTAATGACAGTACTTTCTATTCGGTAGTTAATTTGCTGTCAGCATTTCCATTATAAAGTGTCGGTTTTGAGTGGTTTATAACACATGTTTTTAAAGGGTAAATAAATGTATTTGCATACTGTATTATAAATGAAAATAAATGAGTTAAACGAACCCTGAGGTGTAACTTAATACAACATCTCAGCCTGCTTTTTTCTTTTACCAAATTTGCTTTAAATTGGTTTGGTTATGTATAAGTAATAGAAATGTAAAAGAAAGAAGGAGAAAGAGAATGAGAAGAAACCAAGTATCCACTTGCTTGCTCCCACTACTTTTCCATAGCCATCTGGCCTTGCTCCGTCACTATATATATATAAAAAAAAAATCTGTATACTCTGTCATTTTATCAAAGCTTGCTATTTAGTTCTGCAAGACAATTCATTTTCAAGAGTTTAAATTTTGCATGCTCTTAATGGCAAATATATAATAAAGATGTTATAGCAGATCGTTTAGAAATATCCATTTGCTTGTGAGGGTACAAGACACAGGAGTTTTTTATTTTGCATATTACCCTTTTTTTTTTTAAAAAAGTCAGACGAGGAAAAGTGTAAGTACAAAGGAAACCTACCCTGATCAAATCCACTGGTTTGCTAATCACCTGAATTTTCACTCTCACGTCTTACATGTTAACTTTTCAGTAAATGTTAATTATTTACAAGGTAGCAATGCATTAGATGTAATCCTTCATGGGATTCCTCTGGAAAAGTTTTAAAAGACCTGTTGTATTGAGAAGAGATATCAGGTAAACAAGGAAAACAAAGATAATGCAGAGGGCTGGAAGAATGGACATGTATGGTCAACAGAGGTGCCTCATCTGGATTCCCCTTGTTAATAAGGTAGGGGGATACTGACTGCATTCTCTCTGAGGCCTCTGAGACTGGGACTCTGGAATTTGTTTTCCCCCATCCCTGAAAGAAATGCCCTGAATTTGGTGACCTTCCAAGTATGTTACAAAAGACATTTGCTTGATAGGGTTTTTGGAGACTGCAAAATATATGCTTCCCAGAACAATGAAGAGGTAAAGGGGTAGAAACAAGATTTGGGGAGGGGGGTAGTTGGCTGGCTAGCTGGCTAAATTCCTGTTTGAATGATTATTTTAATGCTGCTGGGATTTTTGTTGTACTGCTAATAACATGTTAAGGTGCCTAATGCCTTGTATAGGTGTCTATTATTTATATCTAAATAAATAAAAATATATTAAAAGTTTAAGGGAAGTTAGAGTGACTCAAGAGCTCTGTAGAAATTTGAGAGCAAAGTTATTTGAAGTTGACTAAGAGTGTATTATGAGAGTTAATGACCTTAAGAACAAAAATAGATTAGATATGAGGGAAAACTTAATGATGAGAGCAATTAAAAATACAACAGCCTGCTCAGTTAGATTAGACACTGTAAATAAAAATGTTCCAAAAAGAGATTAGTTAAAACACTTGGGGAATAGTGAAGGTGATAATCTGTAATAGCAGTATGAAAATGGATTTCCAGGCCTACTGTAAGAATCCCTTCCAGCACCAATTTTGATGAGTGTATGAGTCTCCCTAAATCTTCCAACTAATCCAACTTAGTCACAATTTAGTATAATATACTCCTATAGTAGGCAAATTAAAATTCTAGGACAAACTAATCTCTTTACAGTAGGCACTTTCAGGAAAATGATTCATGAATTCAGAATATTTTATTCTTAGCTTTCAGTGTTTTGTTTGCAACAAGTAAATCGCTATAATTTGAAATCAATAAAAGACTGATAACACCATAAAGTGCTGTTTGCAAAGTATTGAAGTTGAGTTACATTTATTTTGTTTTATTTGTATATTCATATGCGAAATGGAATGGAACTGAATGTGATTATTCAGGGTCAGTCTTTTACCATATACTTCTTGCTGTTACCTTTCACAAAAACCCTGGGCCAGATTGACTCCTTTGATTTTGGAGCTCCAAAGTAAATCCGCTTGGAGTGCCACAAGCTGTTCACAACCCTCTGTTCTTCAGGGGTCTTTACTCAGGGCTGCCTCCTAAAAATAGGGGGGCCTCTCCCAACGCAGCTTTGACCAGAGAGTTTCCAGTAGAGTCCTGAGTTGATTTTAACGTTGTCTTTCCCACTACTGAATTACTAAGGGGTTCAATTCCCCCTTGGTTGCAGCTTCTTTCATGTCCTATTGAGGTGAATCCAGCTTCAAAAGTTAAAAACTAAAATGGGACATTATTTTTTCAAGTGTTTTTGGTTTTTTATCATGCAGAACAGAGCACAAGTAGCTGTGCTCCACCTCTTTGGTAAATCTTTGTTTAATTTAGTAGATACGTATTCTTAAACTGATACATCCAAACCATAGCAGAGAATAAATAAAGCCCTGCATTTTATAGGACACCTTTGTATTCCCGAGAAATGTGTTTTTGCATGTTGACTTTGTGCTGTGCTAAATTATTGGAACCATCAAAAGGAATGTGTGTATAGTCAGTGTACCAGTATGTTCAACAGTCTCCCTGGGGAATTTATGAACTGATAATCTCTGCTTCCATCTTCCAGAATTTAGAGATTAGATAGTCACTATCCAAACTGACAACAGGCATCTGATATGAAATAAAATCCTCCACCTGTGCTTGTAGATCTTGACAACAATGGGTTCCCCTCTCTAATTCTTTTCAGAGTTTAAACTTAATTAAAGCTGCTTTATAACTATTTTATTATAAAATATTCAAAGGGTTTAAGTGTGGTTTGTCTCAGGCTTTTACTATTTTTATTTTTGAAGTGCACATTCATGAACTTTGTAAAACACACACACACAGGCACACACACAGAGACACACACAAATAATGACTCCAAGTGGCTTACAGTTCAACTCATTTAACTCCAGTGCACTGCACAGCGATTCATATGCAAGAAGATGTGGATATAGCATTGGCAGAGAGATAGCACAACAAAGCTTCATGGGTGAAAAAGGTGGAATTTAAATAGAGATAGGCCCTATCCATGAAGTTTGGTTCTAGAACTGGCATAAAATTTGGGAGAAGATCCAGTTTTCCTTTTTTTCCTGCTTCTAGTTTTAAGTAAAAATTCAAAGGAGGCAAGTGAGTGCATAGGAAGTGGATAGAGTTGGCATAAAACAAAAGTCTGAAGCCAAGAGTGAGAGGAGATTAAAAAAGCAATTAGAGAGCACATGAAGAGTAAAGAGTGGGAAGAGATGTAAGCACGGTCAGTGTTCTGTAGTCTTGAAGGTGAGGATAAGTTAGTGGAGGAGGAAGAAGATTATGTCAGAGCAGTAGGTCAGTAAAATAATCCAAGAAGTAGCTTTTTGAATAGCATAAGAAGGGAGATAGGCCCGAGAAGAAAAAGTTGCAATAGTTTAGGAGAGATATGACTGAAGTATTGATAATGGTTAAAAAAAAGAGGTTATACATGGGAAATTGACTTTGTAAAAAAATCACACTCTGGGGGTCCACTGTTAATTGCCACTCAGTCACTTCATATCAAATGAGCCAAATTTACATGTAAAATTATTCTAAATATCAGCACTACAAAGTCAAGCTGGGATTTGAAGGGAAAGTTGTATTCTTGCTGGCTTGTGCATTATAGTTTCTGCAATCATAACTCAGTGACAAATTCTGTTGATTACACATGAGCCAGAAAAGGATGCAGCCTGTTCTCTCTTAGGACTCTTGACTATTCAGGGAAAGTAGTGAGAACTTAAGATTTGATTCTGCTCCAGTTTACACATAAGACTCCTATTAACTTTAATAGGACCAGGTCCTTGGTCTTATTTTTGCACAATTTGATTAAGTCTCTGGAAAAGATTAATTTCTTCATTGGTGGCTTATAAACTAACAAGAACCATTTAAAGGAAAATGGGGGGGAGGGGGGAAGACGAAGCAAGAAGCTAAACCCTGACATGAAATACTTTTATTAACTATGGTTATTTTCATTTATAGTTGTTATATAGCACTATAGACAAATCTAAGCTTAACTAAGGTTTCTCTCTCCCCTCGTCATGATGGATAAGGCTGTTCATATATCCAAAGACGGTGCTAGCCCACTGGGGGCCTAAAGCAGGAATATTTTTGCCCCACCCCCAACATATACTAAAAAAGCAAATAGGGGGCCCCTTTGAACTGCCTAGGCTTATGCCTAGCACCGGCACTGCACTTATCTCATCCTACACTTAGAAGACTTGGACAGCCTTGTAGAAAGAAGTGGAAGGTAGGACTGGCTACCCATGGCTTTGCTGGGGATAGTGCCTTAGGAGAATTGTAGACGAGTGCCCTCTAGATATTGTATAGAGCATTGCAGCTCAGGCAGCGGTTTTACATCTGTTTAAAGTGAAATAAAAAATGTGAAATTATATAATTATTTTTTAAAAGAAAAAATAATTTATTATTATTTCTTTGGGATTTCCAGTATTACATATTTCATTTCAGTTGTTTTGGATGAGTATAACCTAGGAAGTCACAGTCAAAGTCTGCTGCAGTTTCCACGGTATGCATCCGATGAAGTGAGCTGTAGCTCACGAAAGCTCATGCTCAAATAAATTGGTTAGTCTCTAAGGTGCCACAAGTACTCCTTTTCTTTTTGCGAATACAGACTAACACGGCTGTTACTCTGAAAACAGTCTACATGATATCTTCTGAAACAAACTAAGTCAACAGGATTTCCATAACTTCTTAACTAAGGATCTAAATGCAATGGAAGAACCAGTGCACTATACTTTATTAGCTTTATTTAGAATATACCTTGAAATGACAGAAAATGGTGCTATTTCTCCTAAGAGAGAAAAATACAGCAATAGTAATTTAAAACTTTTTGTACAAAATGTACTGAATTCCATAAGTAGAAGTGCCTTCCTCTCTGGTATTATAATGCTTATTACAAAAAAAAAACAAAAAAAAAAACCCTGAAGTTATGTTAATGCTTCAATTTGAAACCTCTGAACCCAGAAATTTGCTTTAAATTAAGAAAGAAGCCCTTTCTGGTTTCTTGTATGCCAAATGTCAGCCAAGAACCAATTTTTATGGCCAATTTTTAAACCCTTTAAAAGAGGGTTGCAGAGTGGAGAGTATCAGTATGGTTGAGGCATATGATACAAGTAAACTAAGGAGGGGACGGGGGGAGAAACTGTAATTGTTTGGGAAAGTGGAAGGTTAGAAAGCAGAAATAAAATGTGACCTTCTCCTGCTGAACTGGTGTACACAGACATAGCTATAAGCAATAAGAACCCAAGTGAGGAATTCTTAACGGTACCAAAGATCATGTGTCAAAAGGATATTACAACAAAATAATGAATGTTTTTAATGAGAACTCTATATCTGAAAATTGGTTAGTCTCTAGGTGCCACAAGTACTCCTTTTCTTTTTGCGAATACAGACTAACACGGCTGTTACTCTGAAATATCTCTGATGAGAGATCCATTCAAATACTAATAAAAACCAAATGATCAGTCAAAACCATGTTAAGTAAAATCAAATAGTTTCTTTTCATATTAAGAAAAGGAGTACTTGTGGCACCTTCGAGACTAACAAATTTATTCTGTGCGCTGCACTTTAAGGAGTAGGACCTAAAGTATATTTTCTGTCTAATTTCCTGATGGTCTTGTATGTGATACACTTGAGGGGGGGATACACTTGAGATAATAACAACATACTGACTGCTGAATTCTGACACATTTTAAATTGATGTTTGTTGTTTTAAAACCATGCAGAGGGATAAATGTTTTATGAAGAAGCTAACTGGACCCCCACTGTTTCTTTGTGTATTCTCCCAGCTAACTGCACTGCTGATAGACAGCGCTATTAAGTAGTCATTAGCACCATGTCTGAAAGCTTGGCTTCTGCAGATAACAACAGACCATTCAGTATTTTAAGCCTTTGTAAGAAGGAGCACACAGTGTGGTTCATATAACTGAGTATAATGAGGTCATTCTATGACAAGCCTGAGAATACAGAGCCATGGGCAACTTATTAGTCTATTTGATATTAGAACAGATTCAAGTCTAACATTCCAGTTATTTTTTCCCCCCCTGCCAAAAGCTTCTGCCATTAACTGAGACTACAAAACAACATCACTGAATGGTAGATTGAAATATTGATATCACTGTATTGTAAAGTCTTCAAAATACTTCTGCTTGACTCTGTAGATAAGGAAATATATATGGACAGATATTTAAAGTGTAGCATTTGTCTGTTTTTGAAAAGCTAACAATGTGACAGAAAAATAGGAAATATTAATGTAGCCAGTAGTGTTCAAAGCAGTACTAAAATGGTTAAAGAAAAAAAAGAAAAGTTGCATAATTTTGGATGACAGTTTTTACTGTTTTGTTTCTGATTTCTGTAAAATTTGAGGAAGTGGCTATTTTTACATTGACAATATGCACAAAGTGAAATTTAAACTTTACAACTACCTTTTGCTCAGAACTATTCCATTTTCACTCAGAAATGGGCCTACTTTTCTTGGGAAAGAAGCACTGTTTTTGAATGAAAATTTTGTGGTATGTGCTGAGTTTTTCAGCAAAATAGGCCCATTTCAAGTTTGTTCATGAAACATGAAAAACTTCACCTTTTGATTTTGAATATTTTGCATATCCAGTTATCATCATAAACCGGACAATTCTGATAAAATAAAATATGCTGTTTGTTAGTTGCAGTACACAACAGTATTAATAAGTAGCTATCACAATACATGTGGATTCCAGGTTAACATAAATTAATATATTTCTCTATTTTAATACCTTAGAACTTAGCTAAAAGTTAGCATTTTTAAATATGCTAACTGTATGAAAACTGACCATTCTGGTAATGATGTTTCTTCAAGGTGGTTTCTGCAAATTATAATTTGTAGGATATGTTGTCCTCAAGGCACTGCAGCACTTTAGAAAAGTTTGAAAACAGTACTCGTTGGGTGTTGTATGAGTGTAATCTCATGACACTCAACTTTCAGGGCTGAGGATATTCAATTGACTTATGATCCCATTTGCTTCGGTTCCTTTTCTTCCATTGTGGAAGCTCAGTGCCCTTAGCTAGATGTGTATGTGTAAATGGAATTTAGTTTATCTTAAATGTTAGTTTTCATATTTTAGCAATTTACTATGCTTGTAGTAGTTATTAAGACTTTGCTGCACGTGATGCAGTCTAATTTCTTTGCAGTATGGCTTCAGCTTGGGAAAAGCTCCTATGGTGGATCTGGTCTCTCAGAGGCCTGGGTTCAAGAAGCATACATAGTCTCTCTCCATCTGCCTGGAGTCTGATGCACACACTCAAAACCGTATCCGCACAGGGATGGAGCCTAACTGGAGCTTGGTGTGGCGCTTTCACACCCTGAGCCTGGAAAGACTTGCAGCTCTGGCTTCAGCTCTTCCTTCCTGAGAGTCCCCAAAATCTAATTCAGAACTGCCTAAGGCAAAGAGTCTGGGTTTTGTGCAGGGCCCAAAAACTCTGCCCTGGCAAGGCAAACCATAAGAGTCAGTGCCAGAATCAGCACTGCTTTCTGGATTCATTTAAGAGGCATCAACAAGGTGGCTTCCTTGATTAATGCTCAAAGAACTCCATTTATTGGTAAACAGATTCTATTTACACCTTCATCTGAGTTATCACAGAAAGAAACAGAGATTGGTAAGGTGCTACTAGTTCTATTTCATAGAATCATAGAATATCAGGGTTGGAAGGGACCCAGGAGGTCATCTAGTCCAACCCTCTGCTCAAAGCAGGTCCAATCCTCAACTAAATCATCCCAGCCAGGGCTTTGTCAAGCCTGACCTTAAAAATTTCTAAGGAAGGAGATTCCACCACCTCCCTAGGTAATACATTCCAGTGCTTCACCACCCTTCTAGTGAAAAAGATTTTCCTAATATCCATTCTAAACCTCCCCCACTGCAACTTGAATTTCTACCTTTCTTTTTTCTGTTGTAATTTATAATGTGTTGTCTATTGAACGGAATGGATTCAATGGCCCCAGCTACTCTAGAAGTAAACTGTCTTAGCTAAAATACCCTAGAGCAGGGGTCGGAAACATTTAAAAGTGGTGTGCCGAGTCTTCATTTATTCACTCTAATTTAAGGTTTTGCGTGCCAATAATACATTTTAACATTTTTTAGAAGGTCTCTCTCTATAAGTCTATATATTATATAACTAAACTATTGGCGTATGTAAACAAGGTTTTCAAAATGTTTAAGAAGCTTCATTTAAAATTAAATTAAAATGCTGATTTTACACCGCCAGCCCACTCAGCCCACTGCTGGCCTGGGGTTCCGTTCACCTAGGCCAGCAGCAGGTTGAGCGGGGCCTGCGGCTGGGACCCTGGCTGGCAAGGGGCTGGCAGCCAGAACCCCAGACCGGCAGCGGGCTGAGCAGCGCCAGCGGCCGAGACCCCAGACCAGCAGTGAGCTGAGCAGCTCAGCCCACTGCTGGTCTGGGGTTGCGTCCGCCAGCTCCTGCCAGCCAGGGTCCCGGCTGCCAGCCCCGCTCAGCCCGCTGCCAGTCTGGGGTCCCAGCCTTGTCCACATAGAGTAGGTACCTACTTTCTGCCTGCACGCTGGGGGAAAAGGTGGGTGGAGGGGGAAGCTTGCCTGCCCTGCAAGGAGAGAACGGTGGGCAGGGGCGGAGAAGAGTGGGCTGGGCTAGACAGGATTTTTAATTGCACACTGCTGTCCCCGGCAGACAGTAGCGTACCATTAAAAATTGGCACGCGTGCCATAGGTTGCCGACCCCGCCTTAGAGTACGGGTGAATCAGACCTCTTGAATTCAAATAGCCTACAAACTTTCTAAAGAATTCTTGGGAAGCAAAATAAACTAATATGAGAGGTATTTGCATAAATCTTTCTTAGAGTAAGCCTCTCAGAATTTACAGCTGAAGTAACCCATATATTAGTATGGTATATTAGTCTTAAATGGCACAGTACAATTACAATTGCTTGTAACAGTCATGGAACTGTTTAAAATGTTTATTTCACCATTTTAATTGTTCTTTCAATATTTACAAGTTTTGAATAATCTATCAGTTCACACTTAGCTGTGGTTAATTCTGATTTCCACTTATTATAGAAACTTAAACTGATAACATTCCACGGTGAATTCAAACCAAACATTGGGTAGTACATCATAGACATCTTCTAAACTTCTGGGGTTTTGTTTGTTTGTTGTTTGCTTACTTTGTTTTTCAGGGAGTGGGGAAAAGGGAGGGGATCTGTCTCATAATATCATTTTGATTTACAAGATAATACAATTTTAAAATACAATAAAATAGATTTTTTTTTTAGATCCAACTATTCATTATTCATTGTGATGCATCGAGGGTAGAAGAAAAAAGAAAAAAATATTGATTTATAAGTGGCACTTGTACTTTCCAATAAATGGTTATACACAATGGATGGGTTGGACTTTCCAAACCACCTTGGTGTGACCCAATTTTGCTCCTTTTTACGTCAATGGGAGCAAAGTTAGGCCAGTCCTGGG
Source organism: Lepidochelys olivacea (assembly GCF_965140295.1). Classification (NCBI taxonomy): domain Eukaryota; kingdom Metazoa; phylum Chordata; order Testudines; family Cheloniidae; genus Lepidochelys; species Lepidochelys olivacea. The sequence goes on along the minus strand of NC_140427.1, from coordinate 3,821,144 downwards.
TGCTTTTTGAAAACCTACCAGTGTATTTTTAGAGTATTTTTCTGCCTATTAATACCATGATTTACAGTTTGGACAATCAAATTACACATAACCAAATATGGAAAAGCAGTTTTGTATATTAACAAATTACATACCCATGACCTTAAAATATGAAAAATATTCATTATATATTGCAGAAGTTAGTCCTTGACTTCTATTAATAGCTAACTGGCAATGACTTTTTTCTTTAGGTAATACAGATTCTGTTTACACCATCTGCTGAATAATGCAGTATAGATAACAGTTCATCAGACATTGCAATGACATTTGTTTATCTGTGTAATTGTAATCTTTTTTTACACATTAATGTTAGAAGAGCAATAATTGTTGATCACAGATGCTGTGATTTGTAACTAAAATGCACTTTTTCCTTATAGTCATATTAGTCTAACACATAACTCAAGAAGAGTATGGCAGAATCTTTTTTATTTTTGAAAAATGTGAAAAGACAAAGCATTAGGAAAAATACATCAAAAGGTGAAAACAACTCTGAAGCCAAATACTATTCATCATGTGTCATGCAAGTTTAGGGCTCAGTTCACCACTTTCCATTTAGTGCCCCCAGTGGTGCAAGTGAGATTTTAACTCTTACTGATATGGTACCACCCCCCACCCCATACGGCCCCCCCTCACAAAAAATGTTCTGTGACAAGCCCTGCGCAGATACAAATTTATACCTGTGGATGCGGATATCCACGGACAGATATCGGTATCCACTGAACCCCAGGGCTCTCCTGAGAACCGCAGAAACAAAAGGAACAGAATATGAGGCCACCGCTCCTCAGGGGCCAGCGCCCTGCACTGGGAGGTCCTCTGGAGTGGCTGTACCACCACCAACCCTACCCCTAGCCCTTCCACATAGCTGCCTCTCCTGTCTGGGATCTGTACAGCCCCGCTAGAGGACAGGGCTGGAGGCGGGGCTAGAGGCAGTACAGCCGTGCCAGAGGAACTGCCGGCACGGGGCGTTGGCTCCTGGGAGTGGTGGCCCCATGTTCTGCTCCTTTTGCTGCTACATTTCCTGGGAGAGCCCAGGGGTTCAGCGGATGCCGATTTCTATCTGCGGATATCCGCATCCACAGGTATAAATCTGTATCCGCACAGGGCTCTACAATTCATTCTTGAAAATGTGTCTTTCTGGTACAGCGTACCGGCAATAAATGTCTTAATGATTCGGCGTACTGACCATACCGGCTTACTTGCACCACTGAGTGCCCCTGAGATATTTGAAAATATGTACATCTTTGCACACATTCACCATGTAATTATATATCATTCCTAGTGTTCTCAATATGATTCCTCCCTACAACTACAGAGGTCTAGTTTATTAAAAATTTCTCTTTTTTTTCCTAGTATTCATCATGGCGTCTGGACTTTTGGTTTATCCTTTTGGTCTCAGCTCTGCTACAGTGAAGAAATTCTGTGAGAATTCAAGCATATACTATGCAGGAGACTGCCAGATTGGATGGGGGTACATGTTGGCAATTGTTGGAGTCATGTTATCTGTCTTTTTACCATTCTTTGCAAAATATGCACCAAAAGAGCACATATCTCCAACTCCAATACCTACTATTTTATAGTATTTTATTAGTATTTAACAGCAAAACATTCCTGTCAATCAATGGGCAGAAAGTATTATAGCACTTCCTTTTAGCTGTATGGCTAAAAAAAAAAAAAAAAAAGGAGAGCGAGAGAGGGAGATAGAGGGTCAGAATCACAAAGACCAAAAGTGCACTGATAGTCTTCCATAAGCATGAGAAGCTAACACTCTGGAATTGAAATAAGACTAATTAGCAGCCTTTACGCTGCTCTAAACTTATAATGGCTTAATGCCTTAGTCAAAAAATCTGTTTATCCTCAAAACATCTGTCTACCTCCCAAACAATTTATTTTATGTCTCAAAACAGTAAATCTGTTAAAAGCCTCAGTTCTCTTTTATATGTTATTAAATGTCAGAAGTTTTATGAACCCAATAATTTTAAATCTGATAATGATATTTTGTTATAGTTATTATGAGTGGGGGAAAAAGCCTGCTAGAAACCAGAGCCTAAAATGAAGCTTATCTATGAAAAAAGATGTATGCAACAAAAAGTGCTTTTGTTTGTTTGTTTTTAATCAATGCATGTTAGGAGTGTGCCTGAATACTGTAGTTTGTAGGCACATGTTTTAATACTGGTCTAACAATTGGAAAGTATAGCCTCCATAGTGATTGCTATACATTTTAGCTAACTTTTTGCTAAAGAGATCTAACCTTTTCAAAAGGCCCAATACTAAAATAGCTTAAAAAGGAGAAAAATATATTAAGAGGAAGAGTGCATTTGTTTTACCGTAGTTCTTAGATTATTATTTTGCATGGAATTGCATACAATTATTTCTAGTTTAGGGGTTTTTATAAGCCTGTAAGGTAAAAAATTCATTTACAAAACATACGCGTCCGATGGCAAAGGTACCTGTGCGCATTTCATCATGTTGCAAGGCAGAAAGGGCCAGAGTATGGTGGCCTTACTCATGCTGACTAGAATCTTGCTCCATGTGAATGTGATTTCTTGTGGAGTAAAATACTACTCAGTGTGAGTATGTGGCAGACTCTGACTCAATATCATCCAATGTAATGTTGACTAGAAAAATGTCACGTCTGATGGATATTTTTTGTGTGAAATTTATGAAGTCTAGTTCCAGGAATGGCATTTTTGGTTTCATTACCACCAAGGATTCAAACAAATGCACCACATGCCTTAAAAAAAAGAATGATTGGGTTCTAATATTACTCCATTGCCATATTTCTCCTTTAAAATTACAGTAAAATTCCCATCCAGTATCTAGGTCATGAGGATGTTATTTATTTTTAATATTTACTAGTACGGAACTGAACCTCTTAGATTATATTTTAATACTGAACCTTACTTTTCTGCTTTTTATTTCGTCCTGTGAACCAACTGATCAAATCTATCATCTTTGTTAGTAGTATGCAGTGTTGTTGTAGCCATTTGGTCCCAGGGTATTAGAGACAAGGTGGGTGAGGTAATACCTTTTATTAACCCACCTTCTGTTGGTAAGAAAGACAACCTTTCAAGATTACACAGAGCTTTGAAAGAAGAGCTGAAGAAGAGCTCTATGTAAGCTCAAAAAACTGGTCTAACAAAAGATATTACCTCACACAGCTCGTCTCTCTCTTTTTTGGTTATTTACGGAAGCCGGAGTAATGGTTATTCCTGAATTTCTTGTTTTCTGAAAAATGTGTGTGAAGGGACAGATAGAGAAATGTTGAGGAAATATAAGAAAATGAGAACTGATAGAACAATCACTTTACTTTATTCCAATATTTATCAAAGAAATACAATCTCTTGTTTACATTGTGAAGCCTTCTAAACTCAAATTAATTAAGCATTACATTATTTTCTAAAGTAGCTGATTGTTACATCATCATGAGCTCCAAAGGGCAAATTATGCACATACATTTATAATATAATTCAATTACATTATTAATGTTTTAAAATGCATATTTCAAAGCTGAATAAAGCAAATAGAGAGAGCTCTATGGTTTTTGTTATAGAGAACTAAGGAATGAAATCTTCTAAATATTTAACAAAAATGAGGCTGAAGGAATTTCCTCTGCCCTCCTAAAGTAGGCAGAATAGACTTCAGTCTTCTCTGTATGTAGCATGTAGCATTTTTAGTAATGTCTTATGCTCTTCTTTTCATAAATTGCTGGAATAGATTGGAAAGCTTCATATAAGATTCAGAAGGTAAAAAGTGAGAAAATAAACACATAAAAAAACCATAACCACAAAGTAAAGAGAGATGCAGGCTTTTCTTTCCTAACCAACCTGTGCCTTTACAATAGAACAATTATACAAGACAGGATCAATATATAAAAAAATTCTCATCAACCACTGAAAATGTTATACAATGTGTAAAAATTGTATTCTGTGGGTTTTTCTCTGTTTTGTGTGATGTTTACGATTGTTCACTTGATGTTTCACTAGAAAAAGTGATTTGTTAGTGTAAATTAGAAAACATTTTTGCAAAGATTTTATTGCTTACCAAAAGTAAAATAATTTTAGATTTCTATTAATACCCATAATATATCTAGTAGACACAGAGGGCCCAATCCTGTCACCACTTATAAAAATATCTTTATTTGTGCAGAATTGTGCCCATCAGTAATCCCATTGAAATCAGTAGGATTACACATGTGAATAAAATGACTTACATGTGAAAATGTTTGCAGGATTGGATGCATAGTCTGAAATTCCTTTATAACTTTCACCTACTTTCGCAGTAGGGGTCTTAAAATTTTCAATATTGCTATACCAAACTACATATTGAAAATTTATTTTCGGTGTTTTGAACAATCAAGTTAAAAACTCAAGTTTTTTTTTTCCACAGTATCCTCTACTTTCTAAGAAAGAGTGAAACTGATGCTTCCATATTGAACGTCCTTTAAATAATTTTAAACATTGAAAGGAAATAACATAGACTTAATAGAGACTGGTGACATCTAAAATGAGGTAGACAGAATTGCCATGTAAAAGGTTCTTGTTCAGAGCCAATTTATAACTCTGGGTAGAGATCATACTGTAACTGACTCAAACCAGAGTAAGCAAAGCATATACTGCAGAAGTTCCTCTGGAACTTAAATAGGGGGAATTACTACAAATACATTTGCTAACACTGATAAATCACTTTTTTAATGAGGATTGTCTGTGAGTTATATTGTGTATAATATAGTTTCCTTGTTAAAAAAACCAGAAAATTTACTGGATCAGGTTCAAGTTTTATTCTAAATATATAATTTTTTAAGTGTAACTAAAAGCTGTATTTTCCATTACTGTGTTTCTGCGTTGACTAGCTGCCTCCTTTTTAGAATATTAACTGTTTTCTGTATTTGACTTGTTGAATAAAATATTTCAATTATTTTCAATGTGAAATTTACAATTGCCAACACTGTGTAATAAAATAATTCACATTGTTCACTATTTTCCTGACTTTGCTTTTGTTTTACAGTTGCAGCCAGAAATGATGCACAGCAGTTACTTTAAGGGAAGAGACTGAGGGGATAAGGAAATGGCCACAATAGGAATAATCTATATAGGTGTCCGTGTATAGGAACATAGGCATGCAAACATATAGTTTGTGATCCCTGGCCTGTACAAATAATGATCCAGTTGGTAGTAGGCTGCTATCCTGAGACTTGGGAGAAGCAGGTTCTTCCACCTCTTGCATGGCTTTGGGCAATTCACTTACTGTTGCTGTGTGCCTCAGTTCCCATCTGTAAAATAGGGATAATAGTACTTCCCTACTTTGCATGGATGTTGAGGATACATTAAAGATTGAGGCAATTGGATACTTCAGTAATGGGGACCAGATAAATACCTAAGATAGGCACTGCCAAGCTGTTCTGGGATGAAGCCTGTTATGTTAGCCTGTAGAACTTCTACAGGGGTTTTGGGAGAGCCAAAAAGGGAGGCAACTTCTGCAGCCCAGTTTCAATGCTGGCTGCAACTTTTATGACAGATGCCTATTTTGAAGACTTAAGTAATACTACAGTAGTGCACAGGCTGTGCGCTGACTTTCTGCTCAGAGGTGATTTTTCATCGAGTGTTCAGAGCCAGTCAGAATATGGATCTACATATAATATATGTTTATCAGCAATGAAAATCAATTTTTAAAAAACATTTATTCTTAAAATGAATTATTTCAAAATATTGACCATATATAAGTACAAAATAATTTCTTGGAACAAACGTACTGAAAAGCAACAATAAACTCACTTAGAATTGATTATCTGATTTTTCTAAGCCATTTAGGTTAATGATGGAATTAGTGCCTTATTTTGCTCCAGTTACTTACACTTGCACTGACTGACCATATAATTCTCAGTAAATTTCTGAAATGAGGCTAGACTGCCTCCTCTCATGGAGAAACCAACAGGCAAGGCCCAAGCGGATGAAAATGGTATGAGGATCCAGTAAATAATTTGGGTGAACGGGTTCCCCTCAGAGTGGGCAGTGGATTCAGCCCTATACTCTCAGACATTTTGAGATCCTTTACAAGCTAAGACCATCTATGGAGAAGCCCTATACTTCTGCACTCTCTCCTGCTCCCCGTAATTCTCCCCTACTCTTTTCCCCTTAAAGGGTTAAGACTAAATTTTTAACTCTTCAGTGGATTGTCTGTGGGGTTGGTGGAAGGGGGATGGACATCTCCCAGTTCAGCCTTCTATGGGCCTTACAACTGTACCCTCAATGTTAGACAAAAGGGGTGGGAAACTGTGCTATGAATGGGATGCTCCCTCCACTTTCCATGATAACACTGCGAAATCCATTCATTGTTTACATTCAGGGCACATGAGTTTAGCTAAAAGTTGAGCGTCTGTATAAATTCATGTATTTGTCACCAAAATGTAATACAGGCAGTCCTCGACTTTATGACATTCGAGTTACGAAGAACTGCCGTTATGATGCTTCTACATGGACACCCTGATTTGACTTATGACTATAGGTTTTGAGTTTACGACGCTCAGTCTCACAGTGGAGTAGATTGAGGTTCCGAGTTCCAATTTACAATGCAATTGTAAGGAACCAGTTGTGTCGTAAGTCTGAGGACTGCCTGTATTTTGATCATATTCCTTCAGTAAAATCTATCAAACCACACAACAAAAAATCTAGCACAGTGAACAAAGAAATATAATGGTAGAAACAAACCAGAACAATTTTATTTTAATTTTTACATAACACATACTATAATTGTGCTTTCAAGTATTTAATAAAAGAATACTTTTAATATGAGCTTTTGTAAATACTCAAGATGTGCAGCCTTTATGCTAATTGATCAACAGGAGTGTGATCTCATCTTTAAATTACTGCTTAAATAAACATTACTTTAAACTTCATTCATTGTTTTCACACATTCTCTCATCTCGACATCTGAAGTTTTAACAAATTCTTGGAAAGTTCTTTGTTCTACAACAGTTGCAGATCTTACAGATACACACTTGAAGATGTTTCTTTTTGTGTCATAGTTTCCCATGCACCTGTGGACTCTACCTCTAATTAGTCTTGGAAGCTCCCGATCCTATTTCAAAAGTATAATAATCAAAAGGTTAAAATTAATTCCCTTTTCTGACATGAACTAAGCTCTTCAAAATGTCTGAAGAATAATACTGTTAGTTGGGGATTCCTGGAGGCTAGGTAATGTTTGCGGGCTACATCAGCTCTACAGTCCCTTGCAGGTTTTGACCACTCTCTGGCAGCATGGCTGCACAGGAGCTACACCCCAAGAACTTCTTCTTTTGTCAATTGCTGTCCCTACAACTCTTAGGAAAAGTGGTTCCATTACAAGAAGGGAGCTGCGGAAAATAATATGTTCTGAGGGAAGCTGCAGTGCCACAAAGTCAGATGAGAAGATGTCTTAGCAGTGAACAGAAAGGGGAGATACTGGGTTCTCACTGACAAAAGACTCACAATAACTTTGGCCCAAGTCTATCCTGAGGTACGCACAAATTATCATAAAAAAAAATCAACAAACTGAGGTAACAGAAAACTTCCTGTTATATGTTCTTTGTGAGAAGAATTGAACTTTGGCCAAATTATATAAATAAAACTCCTCTGGGTACAAAGAGGATTTTCCTACATCTGCAGCTAGCCGTAGATCAGGGGTTCTCAAACTGGGGGTCAAGACCCCTTAGGAAATCACAAGGTTATTACATGGGGGGTCGTGAGCTGTCAGCCTCCACCCCCAAACCCCACTTCACCTCAAGCATTTATAATAGTGTTACATATAAAAATAAGTGTTTTAATTTATAAAGGGGGTCACACTCAGAGGCTTGCTGTGTGAAAGGGGTCACCCATATAAAACTTTGAGAACCACTGCCACAGATAATAGGCAATTATGTAAGCCCAGAACTGCATGGCCCTTTTATAGCCTCATTTCTGAATGGTCAGTGCTATGAAGGCATGTTCATGCCATCCAGACAGGTACACCTTTTCTAGAGGGCTGCAAAAGCTCAGTAGCACCAAGGGGTTGGTGTGTGTAAACTACAAATAAAAATATGCAGAGCACACCTTGAAAAAGAATTAACTTTGCCCCATAACTTCTCTGCTATATAGATGTTTCCCTCCAAAATCCCAATCCAGTTTTCCACAAGCTAAACAAACTCTTCTCAAATTTAATTTGATCCGAGAAAGCCCCAAGACACTTGTACAAACATTTCTCAACAAGTTTTGGCAAAACAGGGATTTGGGCTTGCCTGAAATGCAACTGTATTTACTGCCGCAGACCCAAGAAGCAGTTTGTATGGAAAGTGAACAATACAGCTTTTAACTTTCTTTTATACATTAGAAGTTAGTGTTAACAGAATACATGTTATTAGCCTCCTAACTGCACCACATATAGTGTATTCTGTATAAACACAGAAAATACTTACAATTTCATAAAATACACATGGCAGACTCTCCTTTCCATCTCTCAAGACAAAACTTTTTGCTCCATATGCTCCAGGTGTGACTGCAGAATCAAGTGTGCCTAAACAATATGTCAAGAAGTAAACCAGGATGTAAACAGGAGAGCACTATTAAAGCCTGTGATCTACAAATATTAAGTGACATTAATATTCAATAGACAAAAATACTAAGCAACATACTGATGTCAGTCTTCTAACTAGCACAGTTTCCACTGACATCAGTGGGAATTCTACTGCAAATTAAGGGCTATATATGGCACACTAATAGTAAATTCACATATTTTGTCTCTGTGAAGTAGGTGAAAAACTGTACTTTTCGTAAGAATGATTATAAACTGATTAGCTCCCTAGGTACTGGTGCACGAGACAACCAGTTTTCTTAAAGCTGTACTTACTCATATATGCAAATCACTTCTAAACCATTAAAATTTGTAACCAACATTTCCAATGTAAAAGAGTCCATGAATTCATGTTACATTTGGTATTCCCAGCCACCCCAACTCTTAAAACAATTGGGCATCTCTAGCTTCCTTTGTCAAATTCTGTTTTTAGGTAACCTCAATAAAAGTCAAAAGTGAAATAGGTTGTAAAAATAATTCATATTCAGAAGAACTCCAGGTTTGGACTGATTCCCAGGTTAATGCTATTAAAAAGTTATTGCAGAACTCTGGTACCCTTGTTAGCTGGATTTTTCAATGCAAATTTTCTTTCTGTTTCTTAGTTTCAATAATGTCTCAAGCTTTAATTATTTTAATTCTTTTAAAAATGTAATAATCCTGAAAAATAGAAAGAAAGCCTGCTACTACACTCTTAACTGATGTTGTGATGGCTTTTTATACAGTGTGGATTAGTCTCTCGGGTATATGAAGAATTTAGGTTGTGCTCATCCTTTTATCAAAGAATTCAGATTTTATAGACAAAGTTCCAGGCTTCACCACTAAAATTCTGCCCCAGTTTTCTAAGTACAGACAGGTTTTAGATAGTGGGCACAGTTAATCAAATCAGCCACAGAAAGATGTAAAGAGGACTTTTTTGTGTCAGCTAAACCTGTTGTGGCTGGAGGGAAATTCATCCCTTTGGGATCATGTAGTGTTTTCACCTCTGCTGTGTGTAAAGGTTCCTTCAAATGAGGGAGACAGTTTTAATTTGTATTACATCCCATAACTCATGGCGATCGGGGGAGGTCCCGGATGACTGGAAAAATGCTAAAATAGTGCCCATCTTTAAAAAAGGGGAGGAGGAGGATCTTGGGAACTACAGGCCAGTCAGCCTCACCTCAGTCCCCGGAAAAATCATGGAGCAGGTCCTCAAGGAATCAATTCTGAAGCACTTAGAGGAGAGGAAAGTGATCAGGAACAGTCAGCATGGATTCGCCAAGGGCAAGCCATGCCTGACTAATCTAATTGCCTTCTATGACAAGATAACTGGCTCTGTGGATGAGGGGAAAGCAGTGGACGTGTTGTTCCTTGACTTTAGCAAAGCTTTTGACACAGTCTCCCACAGTATTCTTGCCAGTAAGTTAAAGAAGTATGGGCTGGATGATTGGACTATAAGGTGGATAGAAAGCTGGCTAGATTGTCGGGCTCGACGGGTAGTGATCAATGGCTCCATGTCTAGTTGGCAGCCGATATCAAGTGGAGTGCCCCAAGGGTCAGTCCTGGGGCCGGTTTTGTTCAATATCTTCATTAATGATCTGGAGGATGGCGTGGATTGCACCCTCAGCAAGTTTGCAGATGACACTAAACTGGGAGGAGAGGTAGATACGTTGGAGGGTAGGGATAGGATAGAGAGGGCCCTAGACAAATTAGAGGATTGGGCCAAAAGAAATTTGATGAGGTTCAACAAGGACAAGTGCAGAGTCCTGCACTTAGGACGGAAGAATCCCATGCACCGCTACAGACTAGGGACTGAATGGCTAGGCAGCAGTTCTGTAGAAAAGGACCTAGGAGTCACAGTGGATGAGAAGCTGGATATAAGTCAACAGTGTGCCCTTGTTGCCAAGAAGGCCAATGGCATTTTGGGATGTATAAGTAGGGGCATTGCCAGCAGATCGAGGGACATGACAGTTCCCCTCTATTCAACATTGGTGAGGCCTCATCTGGAGTACTGTGTCCAGTTTTGGGCCCCACACTACAAGAAGGATGTGGAAAAATTGGAAAACGTCCAGTGGAGGGCAACAAAAATGATTAGGGGACTGGAACACATGACTTATGAGGAGAGGCTGAGGGAACTGGGATTGTTTAGTCTGTGAAAGAGAAGAATGAGGGGGGTTTGATAGCTGCTTTCAATTACCTGAAAGGGAGTTCCAAAGAGGATGGATCTAGACTGTTCTCAGTGGTAGCAGATGACGGAACAAGGACTAATGGCCTCAAGTTGCAGTGGGGGAGGTTTAGGTTGGATATTAGGAAAAACTTTTTACTAGGAGGGTGGTGAAACACTGGAATGCGTTACCTAGGGAGGTGGTGGAATTTCCTTCCTTAGAAGTTTTTAAAGTCAGGCTTGACAAAGCCCTGGCTGGGATGATTTAGTTGGGGATTGGTCCTGCTTTGAGCAGGGTGTTGGACTAGATGACCTCCTGAAGTCCCTTCCAACCCTGATATTCTATGATTCAATGAGAACTCTACCAAAAGGAACTTCTTCAGAGAGCTATATCAGCAGACTCTCTAGTCACCATGGCCATCTCCCTTTTTCAGCCAGCTCACTTTTGGTGATGTGCTGTCCTCTATACCTTTACCTTTCTACCCACCTGTAAGTGGAGTTGTGGCTGCTTTGCACAGTGCTACAAAATCCTGAATAGAGTTTTCATCCCTTGGAAACTCCACACCTATTTTTATCAGCCTAAACCCCAGATTAAATTAGCACAATTCATTTTATACTGCCCTTGAACCTTGGCTAGAAAATATTATAACAGAAATCAAGACAATAGTAGAAATATTAAGATGGGGAAAGTTTAAATATTGTAGGGTGATACTTTTCATTTTGCCATGCTCATATTTTGGTCACCTTTGATATATAGACAATTGTCCAGATATGAAATTAATTGGAGGCTTATATCAATATTAAAAGGAAAATGGGTCAAATATTAATCAACATTTGAGAACTGGTACTTTAAATATTTTGACTATTGTCACTCTACTGTAAAAACTGCATTGTCTTTGTGGGACTGACCCACCAATATTCTTAACTATAGCATAAACTACTATACATACCTAACACTTCAAATAATAGTGCAGTTTTATAAGTATACTGGCTCCAATGCTTCATACTTTCAATGACTGCACTTATAATTCGGAGAGAATTGTCTTTTTCTTTAACTTTTAATTGATATGCTGGAACTTTCTTTCAGAGAAAGATGAGAACTCAGGTTAAATAGAGACCTTTACAGTCTTTAAAGTCAGATAGATAGTTACACATTGTTCTTATGTTAATTATCCAGTATTTAAAATAAACACATTATTTAATTTATTTAGATTAATAAAGCATCAATAAACCACTTCCAGTATAACTTGTTTTATGAAATCACAAAAGTCACACAACAGACTACTGTTTCTGTTCAAATAAATAAGCACCCCTATTCAAAACAATGGTCACACAATCCTCCTTCATACCCACACCTATACAAAAGGCATTTAATAAAATGAAGATTTTATTTAGGAATTGGACTTTCTAACGTGTCTAAATGACTTCAGAACACAAGTCCCAAAATCCGCACTAATTGGAGAGAACAAGTAGGACTTGACAAAATCCCATGGATATGCACCAGACCACTGATTTGAGTCCAGTCAAGTAGAAAACAGTTGCTGGCAAGACAAAGAAATAATATAAACATGCTTGAAACACACAAATTTGTGCTGCGCCTATTTCATACTGAGTAGCAGATAGAAACAAAGTCATGACTAGCAGTTGTCTAAAGCATACACAAATAAATCTAATAAATAATGAACAGCTTATTCTGTTTCTGGTTTATACTGTACTATCATGTAAGTCAACATTGACCAAATAGATAATTATCATTCATTTGTGAATGCTGAGCATGGCATGGGGGTACAGAGAAAAAGAAAGTTATATCTTTAGGTAGGATGATGTTTTATGTTTTATGTTAAAAACATAAGCAATGGAAACATTGCTTAGTCTAAATTTGTGCTATTTTTGATAGGGAAATTGCATTTAGGAAAAATAAAAAATAAATGCAAGAGTGAGGGATGCACCAAAAGTAAATAGAGGTTTAAAGAACAGAAGAATAGATTAAAATCTATTCTATTCTATTAACACAATTCAAAAATGTTGCTGCCAACATTTCAACAAAATTTCCTGGGACAATTCTAAGAAAAGGCCAGGACTCTGAGCAGGAGGCTGACCAGGGGGTGTGTGTGATCATAGGGCGTAGTGGTAATTGTGAATGTTTGGAAATTTTAGGTTATTTTAATATGAAAATCTTAATTCTAAGGCCTCCCAAAGTTGAATTCATGGATGCCTCCCAAAGCTAGAATTCATGGTGGCTTCATCTTTCCTCAAACAACTTTTCCTCCCCCAACAGGCATCTGTCCCCTTATTATTTTCTTGGGAAATGTCCTGAGGCCTGTAATTTCTTCCCCTTCCTACTCCCCAAAATTTTACCTGAATCATTTTGTCTTCTGGAACATG